>NC_086178.1:110019975-111301225 GCF_023053635.1 Elgaria multicarinata webbii
AGAGCTCTAATAAGCCCGTGTACAATCAAATGGAGTGAAATATTAGCCTGTTAAAATTTCCAGACAAGTCTTATGTTTAGTAGACGTCATGTCATAATTGTTTTACATTTGTGATGACTGAAAAACAAAGAATGAAAAAAAAACCCAAAGGGGAAGTGAGGAATATTCCCACAGTGGCAGAAAAAGCCAAAAGGAAGGAACACTCCCTGATGGACCATAAGTGCAATAATGAACAATAACATTTTGTGTGAAAGAAAGATGTGACAATAATAAATATATTATAAATGCAATATTAGGTTCAATAAACATGAGCAAATGTAGAAATATATGGTACACAAGTCTTGTCTGGTTGATATGAAGGGTATCACTGAATGCTACAAAGTATCCACTCATAGCAGTCCAGTTGTCTAACTACTGTAAAGATCACTGTCAGTGGGAGGCAGGTCAGCTTGCCCATTTCGTACGGTTGTAATCATGAGTATGGAAAACAATTGTTAGAGGGACCTTGAATATGTTCCTATGTGTTGGTCTCTGCGACCAATATTTAGTACTGAAATAAAATAAAATGCCTCTGGCTGGACATTTTACAGCTAGTCAAGTCAAGAGGTATTTGAGACATTTTCAAATCCCAACAAACCTGGTGACTATTTTTCAAAGTGTCACATTGCATCAGTCATTTCTGGATTTGCTTCTCATATTGAAAACAGTTTTCAGCAGAGAAAACAGAAGTCTTGTTACAAAATAACTATCAATTGTGGGCACAGAACAGTGCCCAGAAACAAGATGGGGGATACTTGGCTCAGCAATACTACAAACGAGAAGGATCTTGGAATTGTTGTAGATCACAAGCTGAATATGAGCCAATAGTGTGATATGGATGCAAGAATTGAAGTATAGCTTCCAAATCACGTGAGGTACTGGTTCCTCTCTATTCGGCCCTGGTTAGGCCTCATCTAGAGTATTGCGTCCAGTTCTGGGCTCCACAATTCAAGAAGGATGCAGACAAGCTGGAGCGTGTCCAGAGGAGGGCAACCAGGATGATCAGGGGTCTGGAAACAAAGCCCTATGAAGATAGACTGAAAGAACTGGGCATGTTTAGCCTGGAGAAGAGAAGATTGAGGGGAGGCATGATAGCACTCTTCAAATACTTGAAAGGATGTCACACAGAGGAGGGCCAGGATCTCTTCTCAATCCTCCCAGAGTGCATGACACGGAATAATGGGCTCAAGTTAAAGGAAGCCAGATTCCAGCTGGACATCAGGAAAAACTTCCTGACTGTTAGAGCAGTACAACAATGGAACCAGTTACCTAGGGAGGTTGTGGGCTCTCCCACACTAGAGGCGTTCAAGAGGCAGCTGGACAGCCATCTGTCAGGGATGCTTTAGAGTGGATTCCTGCATTGAGCAGGGGGTTGGACTCGATGGCCTTGTAGGCCCCTTCCAACTCTGCTATTCTATGATTCTAAGAGAGAGGAACCTCAGGCTTGCAGACCAAATCTGGGCCACAAGTACTTCCAATCTAGCCTTCTGGGATCAACCTGATGTCTACACTCCCTTTCCCCTCACCCACCAATTGTTTTCTGGATTCTTGGCTTTCATGCAACGTTTTTCTCGTTCTAAAAATGTTGTAATGTTTCTCCTAAGGCTTTAAGCTAAAATATACTGGCATTTTAAGCATCCTCTCTTTTGCGTTCAGCCCTACCCACCTCTGAAAAGCTTTTCCAAAATTGAATTTGGCTTCTGGGCTTAAAGCGGTTCAACACCCTAAAAAGGATATTCAGAATGGAGCAAGGTTATTACTTTGCAATTCATTGGCACCACTGCAGAGCAGAAGTAAACATACTGCTGTCTTCGCTTAGTAGCTGTTTGTTCATTTAAACAAATGTCCAAGTGAACTGAAGTGAAACCTGACCTTTTGCACTGCTATGCTTGTGCCTTCTAAAATAACATCGGGTTCAACACAGCAACAAGTTCTCTTTTTCTCAGATTCTATTTTTCTCAGATTCTATGAAAATGAATGGAAACTTCCCAAGAGCCTTTGATTAGGCTCATCCTGAATTTCAAAAAGGGCTGTATCAATTTTAATTTATACTCTCAATCAACGAGAATAAGCTTTCCGAATTACAAGGTGTACATTCTAAATATTGGATGGTCGATGCTGGATTGTTTTCAATTGTATACTCACTGGGAAAAGAGAATGGCTATAGCTTAAACCTGCTGTGAGGCAAAACACTTTGATAAAATTGCTCACATCTGTTTCAACACAGATGTCACAATTATCTCCTACAGAGGTGTCCAATGCCTCTTCAGTGTCAATTATTGTCACCGAATGATATGGACACCACTTGCCTGATTGATCCTTGAGTTTGTGGTTGGTAAAAGCTAGTCAGGAGGGCTATCTCTGCTGATAATTATAAATAATGTCCTGTGTCAGGGATAGATGCTAGCTTCCTTGAAGCAGGCTGCGAGTGCGATACACCCTATTATTAAAAGGCAATCATTTGGTCTATTTATTTCAAAACGTCCATATTTGGGTAATGTGATCAAGTGGGCAGTGGCAAGCCAAGCAGGCCCAGGGTTCAAGACCCATATCAATTGGGGTTCAGGCTATGGCATGGAACAGATTTCTTTGACAGCTCTGATGGGCAAACTTTTTCTGGAGATCAACAGTGGGAGTGAGTCTCTGTTAGTACT
Source organism: Elgaria multicarinata webbii (assembly GCF_023053635.1). Classification (NCBI taxonomy): domain Eukaryota; kingdom Metazoa; phylum Chordata; class Lepidosauria; order Squamata; family Anguidae; genus Elgaria; species Elgaria multicarinata. The sequence continues at coordinate 110,022,669 of NC_086178.1, forward strand.
TTGAGAACTCCCGGTGGCTTCGATACAAAGTAAGCCTAGCTTAAGTGAATAGTGGGCGGAGGCACCATCCTTTAATGTTTTTAGTTCTACTTGGCTGTCTGGTGCCAGATGGTGGTAATCCATTCCTCGAATTAATGCCTGAATGCTGTTATGATTGGATGAGAACCAAGACGACAAGATAGAAGTCCAATAAACAATAGTAAATACAGAAATATTTAAACCAGCTGAGCCTCTTGGATCTTGCTTATATTCTTCGTGTGTTAAATCCTGCTTGGATTATTGCAATGCACTTTATATGGGGCTGAAGGCTCAGTTGGCATAGAATGTGGCTGCTCATTTATGGGCTACTACTTCTCTTCTGTTGCCATGATTGCATTGGCTGCCTAGGAGCTTCTAAGCCTGATGCATTGTGCAGGTATTGCATTGTTCATTTTACTTTTATTTATTTACTTTGTTTTTATCCTCTAGGTTGCCCTGAGAACCTCTTAATAGGGAGCCTAAAACCATTAATGCTTAACTAAATGAACAAACAAGCCAGAACAACAAGAGCAGATTAAAAGTCAAGTAGCAGGTAGTGTAGGAAGCAAGGTTCAGGGAGCAAGTAGCAAAGTCAGTGCAGCCAGAAACAAGACCTGCAGGACTATCAGCAGCTTACAGACAGCAGACATATGCATTGATGGCCAGACTGATAACTGCGGAAACCCTGCCTTTGACATGAAGTCCCAAGTGGCGTCACTCAGGTCTGAAGGCCTCAAATTGGTTCTGACTTTTCATCTGAGAGGTCTGGACTAAAAGTTGCATGCTCAAAGTCACAGTTGTGTCCTCTCCCTCCTCAGGGAAGTCCTGAGGGAGTTTCCCTGAGGAAGTCCTCAGGGAACTCCTTGGGGAGTTTCCCTCTTGAGACTCTGTCTGACTTAGGATTTAGGAGTGGTGAGATTTAGGAGTGGTGAGACCTTTTGGGACAGGTGATTCTGGGTCATGACAGGACACAGGATTGTGAAATAGAGGGGGGGAGGAGCCAGCGAAAAGATGGATCAGTAGGGCATTTCTTTGCTCTGGGATGGTGAGTCCAAATAATCTTATCACCTAAAGCTAACGGGCTGAGAGTGGCGAAGAATTGTATGTGAAGCTTTGAGCTAAAGGCGGCGGGAAAGAATAAACTATTTTAATACGCGAAATGGACAATTAGGCTGTAGAAAAGCGGGGGCCTGGAGAAGTGGATTTCTCTGAGCACTGTCCCTGACGGAGCAAAGGAAAACTTTGTTGGAAGATAGCCAGCGTCAGGAGAGTGATTGATGGTGATTGCCCCATTTCAGTAATTACTGTTTAACTACGGTAATAAATCCCCCGCCTGTGTGCTCAGATGCGTCACGGCAATTGTGAAAGCGAAACTAAAAGAGCAGCCCGTAAACAAAGTAAAGTCAAAACCAATTTATGCCACCAAAAAAGAAGAAACAATTTGAGAAGCCTAAGTGGCAAAGGAAACATCCGTCTAATAACACAGCCTCGCATCTCCAAAAATTAACTGATTTGAATGGAAATAGCGAGCAGAGCGAGCAGAGCCAAGGAGAAGTGGAAATGGCCGCCAAAGCTGGCATGGAGCCAGACTCACAGCCTGCAACGATTGCGGAAATGACAGTTTTATTAAAAGGCATGAAAGAAGCGATCTTTGGGGAAATTGAGAATGAAGCTGGAAAAATAAATAAGCGTGTGGATAAATTAGCTGCAGAGATTGCTAAGAATGATAAGCAATTAAAGTTTCTCAAAACAGAAGTGGACCAGGTGGGAAAGCAAGTGCAGCAGATGCAGGAAGAGCATGAGTTAAAATTTGATGACCATGAGAAGAGATTGATTTATTTGGAAGTTCAAAGCAGAAGATCGTCACTCCGCCTTCGTAATTTTGTGGAGAAGAAAGGGGGGGACCTCAGAAAGATCTTGCCACGCTGGTTTAAAGAACTGGTCCCAACCCTGGAAATTGGAGAAGATGAAGTGGAGCATGTTCACAGGGTTGGAGGCTACAGACGCGGTTCAACTCCAAGAAATGTCTTGCTGAAATTTTCAAATTATTTCAAAAAAGAGTAGCTGATGGGTGAGCTGAGATCATTGGGAGAGCTGAAGTTTCAAGGAGTTCCAGTGCAAATTTATAATAATCTATGTCAACAAACTTTAGAATGGAGGCGCAGCATCAAGCCTATAACAGCGGAGTTGAAGAAAAGATCGATAACCTATGCTTGGGGGTACCCAGTCTTTTTGCGGTTTACATATAAGGAGAAATATTATAAAGTTTTTTCTTTACAGCAAGGTTTGGAGTTACTTGAAAGTTTAGATTTGGGTCCCCGAGATGACGTTGGCGATGGTTCAAAGGAGGAGGATGGTGAAGAAAGAGGAGCTGCAGGGGGTGGGATGTAAATTGGATAACATTGAGATGATAAGTAGTATTGAATTAATTAGAAGCCTTGCTGGTTCTGTATCCTGGCTCACTTCCCCCCAAGGGTTAATAATTAATGGCCGGAGTGTTAGACTCCCGGGGAATTAATGGGGGGAAAAGATATGGGATGGAGGGGGGGAGAAGATTGGTTGGGTGGGAGGGAGGGATTTGAAAGGGGGTTTATGTTTTTATGTATGTAAATTTGAATCTCAACACACAAGGGATCAGAAAGAATATCAAAGAATTAAGTACGGATAAGAAGATAAAAATCTCAACGCTCAATGTCAAGGGTCTGGGGGCAGTCGTGAAAAGGAGGAGAATTGAACAATTATTAAATAGAGAAGGTTCTGATATTATATTCTTGCAGGAAACGCATCAATGTAACGATCAGACAAATGAAATCCATCTGAAATGGTCAGTCTATTATGAAAAGTCGTTGGGGACCTCAAAAAAATGGAGTGGCCATTTTGATTTCAAAAAGAAGTGGATTTACCTTGGAGAATATTAAAAAGGATGGGAATGGTAGATATCTTTTGATTAAAGGCCAAATTGAAGGGAAAATGTATACTTTGATTAATGTTTATGCACCAAATGATAAACAAAGAGAATTTTATGAAGAGTTATTTAGAGAAATAGAAGAATTTAAGGAAGGATATGTTATTTTGGCTGGAGATTTTAACATGGTTATGGACAATAGAGGAGACAGGTCAAACCCCACTAATGCAGAAAAGAGAAATAATATTACTATTTTAAATAAATTAATTAAAGATAAGGATTTTGTTAATGGGTGGAGAGTTCTTAGGGGGGCGGATCCTGGTTTTACTTTTTATTCTCCAGTCCACCATACATATTCTAGGATAGATCATATCTTTGTCTCTAGAGAGTTTGTAACTAAGCTATGCAGAATGGAACTAGGGGTAATCAGAGTAACAGATCATGCATTGGTAAGTTTAGATTTTAAAGTTAGTAAGGATTACAGAGAAGCGTTAAGGTGGAGACTGAATACTAAGATACTTAAGCATACCAAAGTGGTTGAAAAAATGCAAGAGGAATTGTCAGAAACCTGGGAAATAAATGAAAAGGGAGGAACAATGACGGCAGTTGTTTGGGATACCATGAAGGCTGTAACAAGGGGGATTTGTATTAGGGAAACGTGTAACTTAAAAAGACAACAGGATGCATTGCAGGTTAGGTTAGAGAAAGAGATAAAAAATTGGGAAAAAAATATTGGCAAACTAAAAATAAACATAATTTAATAGAATTACAAGCAAAGAAAAAAGAATTAGAGAATATAAATTTAGAAGAAGTTCAGAAAAAATTAATTTATATGAAAAGAGAATATTTCCAAAATAGTAATAAGAATTCTAAAATGCTTGCTAAACTCACACAAAAGGAAAAAGCTAAGAATGGGATAGGATCAGTTAAAAATAAGCAAGGGAATTATTGTCACATAATGAAGGATAAAATAAAAAAAAAATCAGGAATTTTATGAAGAATTATATAAGGAAAAAGATACTCAAAAGAAGAGGATAGAAGTGTGTGTGGATAAATATTTGAAGAAGGGATTGGAAAAAGAGCATAAAGAATTAATGGAAAAAACTATATCTCAAAGTGAAATAGAAGAGGCTATAGAGAAGTTGAAAGTGGGTAAATCACCTGGGGCAGATGGTCTAGGATCAGAGTATTACAAAGTTTTTAAATCATTATTAGTGCCAAAATTATTGAAATTATATAATGCTATATTGGAAGGTGAGAGGATTCCAGAATCATGGGAGCACTCGTTAATAATTTTAATTCTGAAGCTGGATAAGGATTTGACTCTCCCTGATTCGTTAAGATCAATTTAGTTAATAAATCAAGATGCAAATTTTTTCCCAACTATTTTGGCAAAACGATTAAATAAATTCATAGCTAAATATGTAGGGGAAGACCAATGTGGATTTATAGCAGGTAGACAAATGCATAGTTTAGTGGGAAGAGTTTTAAATGCAATACAGGGGATAAAAAAGTTAAAGATTAAAGCGGGAATTTTAGCGCTGGATATTTTTAAGGCTTTTGATTGTGTGAGTTGGCAAGCATTAAAGATGGTTTTAAATAAAATGGGATTTGGAAAAAAATTTAAAGCTCCAATAGAGCAGTTATACTCCCAAAATACAGCTGTAGTGGTAGTAAATGATGGAGTTACGGATAAGATACGACTAGCCAGAGGGACAAGACAAGGATGTCCACTCTCGCCTGTCCTGTTTGTATTGGTTATGGAATTATTGGCAAATGTAATAAGAGATGATGGGGAGATAGAAGGGATAGGTAGTATTAATAAAATAAAATTGAACATGTTTGCGGATGATACATTGTTAACTATTAAAGATCCAGTAGCAAAGATGGAAAGAATTAAACAGCAGTTGAAAGAATTTGAAGAAATTACTGGGTTAAGAATAAACTGGGCAAAATCAGAGTTGATGTTATTTAATTATACTAAAAAGGAGGAAAAGGAATGGGAAGGGAAAGCAATGGAAATAAGAATTAAAGAACAGATTAGATATTTGGGAATTAGGATTACTAAAAATTTAGAAAATTTAGAAAAGAGAATTTAAGTGGTTTGAAAAAAGAGATATTAGAAAAATTAAAAAATATAAAAGACTGAACCTTTCATGGTTTGGAAGAATAGCATTAATAAAGATGAAGATTTTACCAAAGATTAATTTTGTTTTTAGGATGCTACCAATAAAAATCTCAGATATAGAGTTAAAAAGTTGACAGAATATTATAAATAATTATTGTAATGTGGAGAAGAAAGCCAGGATAAATAAAAGTAAATGGTATTTAAGCCAAAAAAAGGGAGGATTGGGACTCCCAAACATTAACTTATACTATGTAGCAAATAGGTTAAGACATATTGTAGAAGCAATTTTAGGGGTAGGTGATTTAGAGTGGATGGAGGACAAAACTATAAGCAATATAGAATTAAATCTGGACAATGTATTTTTTAAGGAAGGAGGTAAAAAATGGGTTGAAGATATAGGTAATCAGCTCTTGAAGTTCCATTGGGAACTTTGGAGCAAATATAAAAAGGAGTTGCTTCCAAGCAGCTCCCCTTTAACACCGGTAATAATGTTAAAGAATTTTCCTGAAGATTTAAAGAATAGATTAAGTAAAGTTTTAATAGAGAAAAACAAAATGAAATTAAGAGAATGGTTAAGAGGGATGAATACAAGAGAAAAGATGGAAGAGGTTCTAAAAGATAGAAAATTAACTTGGTTAAATTATTGGCAATTGGAACAATGGACCAAAAATTGGGTAAGAGAAAATGGAAAGTGTAGAGAGATGTCGAAGTTCGAGAAATTAATTGATAAAAAAGAAATTGATAAGGGAGAGAATACAGTGACAAAAGGTTTAATGAGTCAAATACATAATATACTACTTGAGAAAGGTTCGATGGATAGTGTAGGAAAATCGGTTTGGGAGACAGATTTGAAGATACAGATAGGACAGCAGAGTTGGGAAGGACTATGGAGACAGAGAGTGTTGAAAAATATGTCAGTGAGAATAAAGGAGAATTATTATAAAAATTTATGAAGGTGGTACCTAACCCCGGTGAGATTAAACAAGATTAATAATCAGCATTCAGCAGATTGTTGGAGAGGCAGTGGTGAAAAAGGAACGTATCTACATATGTGGTGGGAATGTAAATATGTGCAAAAGTTGTGGAAGATGGTGTTTTCAGAGATTGAAGAAATTGTTGGAATGAAAATAGAAGAAACACCAAGAGTCGCATTACTCTCACTGCAAGAAGATTTTAAATGTAGTAAAGAAATTAAGGAATTGATAACGAATTTGTTGACAGCAGCAAGGTTAATCTTAGCTAGGAACTGGAAGATTCAAGGTGATTATTGTATTGAAGAATGGTATAAAGAAGTGTGGGATATTGCTATAAATGATAAACTGACATGTAATATTAAAGTGAGAAGAGGTATAGTAAATGTAAGGAAGGGGTTAAGTGTACAAAGAATTGCTGTTTTTAAGAATCTGTATTCATTGTCTATTGTCCGTTATAGAATTGCAGAAGTATCGCTTATCTCTCCACCTGGCCGTGGGCGTGAGGCCATCTCCTGGCTCCGTCAAGGCGAGAGAAGTGGCCTTGGGGCAATTTGCATCTGTGAAGGGAAAAAATGGCCCATCCGGAGGGAGGGGGGAGTAGAATAGTTGAGTGGCCATAAAAAGTCTACCAAACGTGGGGCCTGGCACCTGAGCTGAAGGACACCTGGCTGGGGAAGTATATTCTGTAACAATGTATTAGTATTGCTGGTATTGGGGTTCAGGGTGTTATTTCTGTATCAATTTTAGTAGCTAATCTGTTGTGTTGCTTGCCTCTTACCCTTCCAATTTCAATAAAGGATTGGGCCTAACCCTTTCAATTTGAGAGCTGTGTGCTTTATTCCAAGATCTGTGCAAAATCCAGTGGACAGCCGGTTTGGCTGAGTGTGGTTTCCTTTACAGTAAAAATGAATGATTTTGAGGGAATTTGGAAAAAGTTCCTAATATTTGTGTTTTCTAAGGGAAGCAGAAGAACCACCAGCAGAAGAAACTATGAGATTCTGGAAACAGGAATGAGATCCCGAGGTGGGGGGTGCACTTTTATGTTGAGTATGATTATGTTAATTCAGAGTGTATGTATTATGTTCTTTTTCTTTTAATTGTATTGCTGTAGGTAAAAATTCAATAAAAATTTATATATATAAAAAAGGATTGTGAAATAGAGGCATGCATTTGAAAAAATATGGATTTAGGTGGGTTAGATGAAGCAATCCAATGTTTTCTTGGCTCTACACCAAGATATATATATATATATATATATATATTCTATTCAGATAGCTCAGAGAGCATAGCTTTGTGTTATTCTGAGCAAAAATGTGTTTTATTGTCTCCTATTATGTTTCTGTTTGCTGAATGGCATATGAACTAAACATTGTTTTGGACACTGAAGTTATTTTAAAAAGAGGGGGAGAAACACACAATTAGCATGTGTTTCTAACATGTTGCTAGTGTGTCAACAAATGAAACATTTTTGTATATGTTACTTGCCTGGGTTTTAACATTAGTTGATCAAAAGAACAGTTAAACTTAGGCATGTTTACCTTTTGCAAATTCTCAATGAAGGTTCCTTTCCCAGGCTCTCAACTCCATGCCATTGTTATGCCAGAGAAAGGCAACCTTGCATCCGAGAGCTTCCCCATTGTCTTTGTTGAGAAGCGGTTTGCTAAGGCAATAGCTGCTATTGACTGTTAAAAGTGGGGGGTCAAGCTTTCTGAAAGGAATGGGTGAAACAAGAAGCATCTGTAATGAAACAGAGTCTGCACCATTTGTGACTGGCCCACTCAGTCTGGCTACTTAGCAGACTTGCAGTGTTTGTGTGTGCATTCCTAGGACGTTCCATGCTGTTCACTACCTGGAATCATGGCAGTCTCCTTCAATTGCTCACCTTAGCTCACAGTAGCCATTTTTTGCTCGTTCAGTAGCTCCTGCAGTAGGTATTGGCAATTTATTTAATTTCATTTCTATACTGCCCAATAGCCAAAGCTCTGCCGATAATGTAACTGTAACCTCCCGTTGTGCCCTACCTTGTGGAGCCCACTCATCTGGAATATTCCCTAACAAAATTCCAACCAACAATCTAATTCGCAACCGCAGTCCATATTCATTTCCATGCCTTTGTCACTATCAGTTTAAAGAAGTTTGAGATGAATCAAAGTATTCGTTGATCAACTTGTCAATAACCCCCAAGTCAAGTGCATTTACCACATGTAGAGAAGGTGCTCCAACCTCTTCAGCATTTTCCTTCTCCGCTTCCAGCTCTACAATATCATTTTTTGAGGGGAGGGGACAGGACTGTACACAAAACTGCAAATGATGATATTTCAGTGAGCTTAACCAGCATGAACCTAAGCTCTTTTCTGAGTAGTCATAGCCAGTTCACGCTGCATCACTGCATTTGTGAATTTGAGATATTTGCCCCAACGTGCATCACATTCTCCTTGCATACAGCTCATCTTATTTGCTATTGCTCATTCTCCCAGTTTGGAAAGATTCTTCTGAAGCTCTTCACAGTACAGTTTGCTTTCATCATTCTGAATGATTTGGAGTCATGTGAAATAGCCTGGCTTACTGCTCACTCCAGATGTTGCAAAAATTGTGGATTATAACCCAATTAAATCAAATAAAAAGGCATCCGGATGCAGTTTCAAAAAGAAGGTTTATTCTCCACCTCAGGTACCAAAAATCTCTTTGTGCAAAGGTCCCCTTCCCTTGCCAATGTAGAAGAAAAAAGGGCCAGGAACAGAAGTTTTCTTTTCATTTTATACAGAGGGAAACATTGTACACATACAATTGGTTGCTAGCTCAAATAGTCACAACTGATCCTCCTCCCTGATTTCCTGACATGCCCAGATGGGGAGAGACCCCGTTGACCTTGCAAAACTCCATTATCACATGATTCCCTTAGCAATGAATCCTGTGATGTTCCTGTGACGTATTCCATTGTCTTTAACTAATCCCCGTTCACCACTCCCTGCCTGGTTTCCCCCCTTGCAATGTCCCCTGGGACATTCCTGTCCCACCTTGCCTACGTGGCAGAAACTTCCCCGCCTCACCTTCCTTCCATCCAATCAGTATTCACTGTCCCTTCCCAAATTCCCACCGGAGTGTGTGGAAAGGAGGGTGAAGAAGAAGCCCCCAGTCCCCCAAAATGGCATCTGACATTCCTTTTGATGGGCGAGCTTTCCACCTCTTATTTCTCTCCCTAGTTTCCCGCCGAGCTGTGGGGAAAGGAAAAGAGGTATGTGTGTGTATGCCAGTTGCGCAAGCGCGCGCCTGGCGATTTAACCAGCAGCCAGGGCTTGTCCTTTACACCTGAATAAGCGACTTTACCCAAATAGGTAAATGGGGCTTTTTCTTCCCTACCTGGGTTTATTCTGCATGGTATTTTGGGGTGGGGAAGGAGGGTTTTAGAGAGAAGAAGAGAAGGGGAGAGATAGACAAAGGGAGAAGTGGGAAATCAGGTATTTCCCCCTAACACAGACATTGGTAAATAAGTTAAGTAGCACCACCCCAAATTCCAAGACATATCTTTCAGGTGAACCCACTGCTTACTTCCCTCCGTTAGGAAAACTGTCAGTTGACTCCTTTGTTTTCTATTCTTACCCAGTTTTACCAATTCATAAGATCTCAGAGACGAGCAGTTTGCACCATTTCTGAGATAGATGGCTTTCTGAAGTATTCCAAGAGCTTTTTTTTTACCCTGAATTGAGGCATTGGCCAGAACACCTGGACTGTTTATATCCCACCATAAGGTTTCCATCTGTTCCAGCAACGTTTTGAGCCTTTGCCTTTGCAGGTGAGTGCATCAAATGCACTCACCTGCATTTGATAAGAGTACTGTTTTTTTGCTGCGTTAACATTTAAACCTTAAGAACCATCTCTTCCCTCGTTACCCCAAATTCCAACCGAGGTGGGATCAGCAGGCCTTACTTCTTTGTGCCAGCTTCGGATTCTAATGGCCAGGAATCAGACTTTTACTGTAATTTCACAAAGGTGGAACCTCTTTAAAGGGCTGAGCAAGATTTCTATGACTTTTGGGAAGGGTTGTGAGGTGCACCTGCCCCACCAGGCATTTGGCTGAGTGTATTGTTTTCTGCTGCTGTTCATACCGTATTTCTTCGATTGTAAGACGCCATCGATTGTAAGACGCACGCTAATTTCAGTACCACCAACAGAAAAAAAAAACACCTAAGACACACCCGCGATTCTAAGACGCACCCCATTTTTGAGATGTTTATATGGGGAAAAAAGTGTGTCTTAGAATCGAAGAAATAGGGTAGGTTGCTTGATGATGTATGATTGTATGAATTCCTTTGTTTGCATCAGCCACAGGCCTTAGCATTTCATAGAATCATAGATCATAGAATAGCAGAGTTGGAAGGGGCCTACAAGGCCATCGAGTCCAACCCCCTGCTCAATGCAGGAATCCACCCTAAAGCATCCCTGACAGATGGTTGTCCAGCTGCCTCTTGAATGCCTCTAGTGTGGGAGAGCCCACAACCTCCCTAGGTAGCTGATTCCACTGTTGCACTGCTCTAACAGTCAGGAAGTTTTTCCTGATGTCCAGCCGGAATCTGGCTTCCTTTAACTTGAGCCCGTTATTCCGTGTCCTGCACTCTGGGAGAATCGAGAAGAGATCCTGGCCCTCCTCTGTGTGACAACCTTTTAAGTATTTGAAGAGTGCTATCATGTCTCCCCTCAATCTTCTCTTCTCCAGGCTAAACATGCCCAGTTCTTTCAGTCTCTCTTCATAGGGCTTTGTTTCCAGACCCCTGATCATCCTGGTTGCCCTCTTCTGAACACGCTCCAGCTTGTCTGCGTCCTTCTTGAATTGTGAAGCCCAGAACTGGACGCAATACTTTAGATGAGGCCTAACTAGGGCCGAATAGAGAGGAACCAGTACCTCACGTGATTTGGAAGCTATACTTCTATTAATGCAGCCCAAAATAGCATTTGCCTTTCTTGCAGCCATATCGCACTGTTGGCTCATATTCAGCTTGTGATCTACAACAATTCCAAGATCTTTCTCGTTTGTAGTATGCATTTGTAGTATGCATTTGAAATGAAATGCACAAAAGAATAAAAGCAAGATTGTACTTGACCAAAATTACCCAAGTGGCATTCTAAAAAAATACATTAAATACAAATTCCAGAATTAATACAAGTCTTTACACATAAAATAAGAATAAGTAAATAAAACAAACTTCTGTTCAGTCAAAGGAGCTGTGAGAAATTAAGACTCTGATAAAATGGTAGATCTTATTTTGATAGCACCTGCCAAAACTTTTGCAGTCTTTGCTGTCACCTGCTTATTTTGGTCTGCAAGAAGGAAAGACGCAGAAGCAATAACTGACCGCCCTGGAATAGATAACAGTAGTGGAGTGATCACCTCTTTCCGCAAGTCTCTGTAAAAAGCACAAAATAATAATATGTGAGCCACTGTTTCGATCCTGCCATCTCCACATGGGCATATGCAGTTTTCCAATGGGATTCTTTTAAATTGGCCCTTAAGTACAGCTGATGGCAGTATATTCAGTCTTGCATAAGTAAAAGCTCATTTGTATTTTAAAACAGTTAAAATGTTGATGTTTTTAATCTTGTGGTGGTTGGTTTTAAACCAAGTCCAAGTCAAGTTTATTGTATTTAGCAACCAGCAATTATACCATTTCACATAGATGTATTACATTCATTCATTCATTCATTCCCTTGGCCTTTGTGCGCAAGAACAGGGCCAGCACAAGAAATTTAGCAGTTCTAAAAGTTTTGTTGTTTATTCATTCAGTCGCTTCCGACTCTTCGTGACTTCATGGACGAGCCCACGCCAGAGCTTTCTGTCGGCCGTTGCCTGTAAAACCATTCAATAAAAAACAGTTTTTCGAGGGATGATCTTCCCTTCATCCAAACTAGCAAAGGAAGGATATAAATTTTCCTAATGTCTGAATAGACTTTGCATTCTAAAATAAAATGAGTGAAGTCTTCTAAAATAAAAAGGTTGCAAGGACACCCTCTGGCTTCCTTGGGGATACCTTGGAGGCACCCCCATACAGTCTGCCAAGGGGAGTACATTTAACCTTGGCCAGGAAAGGTGAAACAATATTTAACCATATTTGGTTTTAAAACAATATTTTTTTCCATTTTGTGATGTAAATCTCTTTGAAACCTTTGAAAAAGTATTATGCAGTTTCCCTGCCAGCATCTACCTTCCCCACCCTGATGTTTCCTCCACCAGAAGCCAGGCCAACAAGGCATCATTACTGATGTGTGCTTGGAGACGGATACATTCTGCCTCCTCCCCAAAGAGCACCTTTTGATTTCATTTCTCTGATGGGAGGGGGAGGGAGTGTGGTTGAGTGACTGACAGGTCCATCCTCTAATCCTAGGGCACATTTTGCTGGAGGCTCAAATCGCTGTGCTTTGGGGGAGGGCAAGGATGAGTCCCTCCTTCCAATGCCACCATGCGACAAAAAAGCCTTAAACTGAGTTTCAAATACTACAAAGCCTTTAAACCTGTCCTTCTGAAACTCTGTGTGTGTGTGTGTGTGTGTGTGTGTGTGTGTGTGTGTGCGCGCGTGTGTGCTTGTGTGCGTGTGTGCTTGTGCTTGTGGTGGTGGTTGTTGTGGGTTGCCTGGGGAAACCTCTATGATGTGTGCCATGTCTATAAAAATTGTCCAAAAAGCTGGGATGATGAGTGAAGGAGAACCAAATCACTTCCTCTTCAAAAAAGATTTAAGGACTCCCTTCCACATGGACCACTGCACCTATCCCAGATCTTTACAGTCTAAGCTGTCTGTCATTTTCAGAATAATGGTCCACAAGAAACATCGGGGGATAAGTGCATCCCCCTCCCCCAAATATCCAGGCTGCTCTTGCATGAAAACCCCTGAGACTATTCATCTGAAACTTGGCAGGCTCAGTCCAATCAAAAGAGGCAGTTATCCCTGCAAGTTTCATCCATTCTGTCTAGAAATAAAAAAAGAAGTTATCAGCAGCATCTTTAAAAATAATAGTTCAAAATTTATAGCTGTGTAGCACAACAATTCCTGCACCTATATTTGTGACATTTGGCAGGCATAATTGCCTCCTAAGGGGCTTCTATGCCTGTAAATGTCACCTAGTTCTGACAAAGATAAAAAAAATATGTTATAGCCATTCTTTGGTTTCCCAAAATAGTTAATAAGGGTGGGAATGAAGCCTTGGATTTGGGTATGTGAGTTCATTCAGGCAATCTCTGAATCAGTCCAAGCAGTTCTGAAATGCCGAATCAGAGTTCGGGTTGGATTGGGGGGTCGGTGCACACCTCTAGTTAAAACTTGGTTTAGTAAACAAAGCAACTTAGCAGGAAAAAAGCCTGCCTGAATAAAAATATCCTGTCTGCTGGCAGAAAGTTCCTAAAGATGGAGCCAGCCTTTCCTCACTTGACCAGGAAGTTCCAAAGCCACCAAAAATGTCCTGTTTTGCATTTCCACATGATTGGTAATGGGACAAAGAGAAAATTCTCTCTTAAAGTACTTAAAACTTGGGCAGGCCCATAAAAGGGAATGCAGTCTTTTAAATAGGAACCTTGGTCTTCCAATGTGGAGCCATTCTGATCAAAGGGGCCATTCCAGGCTGCTGTAGGTAATGCCTTCCTATAATTCAGTTTTCCTATCCAGCGCCCACTTTTGCCATGCACACTATAACCTCTGACAATTTGGAAGTTACTGGAGCCAACATTCCAATCCTGAGGCATTCCAGAGCCTAGACCATTGCATTCTCCCAAGATACAGGGCCCAAAAAGGGGGCTGGTGCTTATGGCCGCAAAGAAACTTGGAAAGTGTGAAAGAAGTTATCTTTTATCAGAATAAAAACATGAAGTACAAATTGGTAAGCTAGCAGTACGGACCTGTCTAACACGGCTCTTAGCCAGCATTCCACCAGTTTCTGGGAGAGACAGTTTAGTTGTAGTGTCCTTTATCTCATAGCGAATAAAACAGCTTTTCTTTCTTCAACTTTTTAAGTGCTACCCCATCAAGGTGGAAAGAACGAGCTATTTACCTAAGCAGGAAGTGAAACCTAAGCACTTCTTGTACAGAGGTATAAGATAAGAATATAATTGTAGAGAGGTATAAGATACCTCTGTAGAATTTCATTTTATTAGGAAAAAAAATCTTAAAAGAAATGGCTCTTGACTAAAATTAACATGGAAGACCCTTTCTTTTGATCTCTCTCCCTCTCTCACATGTTAAAAGATCCTTTTTATCAGTGGTTGCCCCATGGACCCTTTTGAGCCTTTTAAAAATTAATTCAGATATAATTATCCTTTCTTTTCAGTGTCTTTTGTTGAATCCTTTTCAATATTCCCTCTTTCTTTTGTTTGCATTCTTATGCTCAGGTCAAAGTCAGGTTAGCCAGAGTTCAGAATCTGATCTCATACAGTGTAGTGGATTGGAAGTATTGTATGTCTTTAACCCAGAGGATATGCTTCAGTAGATTTTTGTAGGTTATTGTAAAAAGTTACAGCCCAAAACCTGTAAGCCACTTGTAGGAATAGAGTCTGCTATTGCTACATACTGATAACACTAAATTCAGATTCATGCATGACCCACTTGCCCAGCCATTAAGAATCAATCCTATTTCCCATTTTTATCATTTTTTAATTGTAAATTTATTTTTAAAATTATTACATCATTATATTATATTAAACCAACATGAAACATTTGGTTTCAACTGAATCAATAAATGAGCCCCAATGTTTTGAAAATAAGTATTTTATTACCCAGAGGACCTTCCTTTTTGCTGCTCCCAGTCTGGAATGGCCTGCCGGGAGAGATGTGTCAACTTTACAGTCTTCCAGAATTTAGGAAAAGAAAGGAACCTCTTGTGCAAGCACTGAGTCATTACTGACTATTGGAGGGACGCCAGCTTTCGCTGACGTTTTCTTGGCAGGCCTTATAGCGGGGTGGTTTGCTGTTGCCTTCCCTGGCCATTATTACCTTTCCCCCAGCTAATTGGGTACTCATTTTACTGACCTCGGGAGGATGGAAGGCTGAGTCGACCCAAGCTGGCTGCCTGAAACCAGCTTCCACTGGGATCGAATTCAGGCCGTGGAGAGAGTTTCAGCTGCAGAAACTGCTGCTTTACTGCTCTGTGCCTTCCGGCAGGCCTACCCAGATGAATTTTAAGATGTCCGAATGATACTTTTAATATTGTATCAGTTTTATATATTTTTATTCAGTTTTATGCCAATCCAAGTCAATTAGCAACCAGCTACCATAAAACTTCTCCTCTTCTTCTTCTTCTTCTTATTATTTACATTTATATACCGCCCCATACCCGAAGCTCTCTGGGCGGTTTACAAAAGTTAAAAACAGTGAACATTAAAAAGAAATATACAGAATTTTAAACCATAAAAAGCACAAAATACGAACAAAACCAGACAATATCCATTTGATATGTTACATTCATTCATTCATTCCCTTGGCCTTTGTGCGCAAGAGCAGGGCCAGCACAAGAAATTTGGCAGTTCTAAAAGTTATATATTTGTTAAAATCATTCAATAAAACAGTTTTTCGAGGGATGATCTTCCCTTCATCCGAACTAGCAAAGGAAGGATATAAATTTCCCTAATGTCTGAATACACTTTGCATTCTAAAATAAAATGGGTGACATCTTCTAAAATAAAATGTTGCAAGGACAATCAGTTTTATGCATTTTATGTTGTTCCCTGCCTCGATCCAGAGGTGGGTAAGAAATATATTATTATTATTATTATTATTATTATTATTATTATTATTATCATCATCATCATCATCATCAATAATAATAACAGGGATAATCTAGCTTCAGTTGTCTATACTCTGGTAACCTCCAAATTAGATTACTGCAATGCCCTCTACATGGGGCAGCCTTTGAATATGGTTCGGAAGCTGCAGTTTGTGCAAAATGCAGCGGCCAGATTGATAACTGGAACAAGGAGGTTCGAACATATAACATTGATTCTGGCCCGCTTGCATTGGCTGCCTATACGTTTCCGAGCCCAATTCAAGGTGCTGGTTTTAACCTATAAAGCTCTACATGGCTTGGGACTACAATACCTGATGGAACGCCTCTCCCGACATGAACCTACCCGTACACTGCGCTCAACATCTAAGGTACTCCTCCGAGTGCCTCCTCCGAGGGAAGCTTGGATGATGGCAACAAAGGAGAGGGCCTTTTCGGTGGTGGCCCCCCGACTGTGGAATGATCTCCCCAATGAGGCTCGCCTGGCACCAACACTGTTATCTTTTAGGTGCCAGGTCAAGACTTTTCTCTTCTCCCAGGCATTTAACACCATTTAACAACGCTAAGTTTGTTTTTTAACGGACCCCCAGAACGGTTGTTTTTAAATGGATGCTGTTGTTTTTATGTTTTTAAATTTTGTATAGTTTTTAATGTTTACGGTTTTAAACTTTTGTAAACTGCCCAGAGAGCTTCAGCTATGGGGCGATATATATATATATATATATATATATATATATATCAAATAAATAAATACATTATTGCATTCAATGAAACTTACTTCTGAGTAGACTGTTAGCACTGTTAAGGGAATCCATGAGACAGGCAGTCTCTCCCCCTGGCTTCTCAGTGTTCCAGTTCAGCTGGAGAGTGGGGGAGGGAGGGAGGGAGGGAGAGACGCTACTGCAACTGCTTGGAATTACCAGTGAGCTCCATTCATTTCTATGGGAGCCTCATGGCTTAAGATAAATATTTTTTTTAAAAAAAAACCTTAAAGGGATTTTTTTTAAAAAAAGAACAGCTATTCTATCAAATATAAGATAAAATGAAGAGGAAATAATCAGAATTTTAATTAGGTAACCTGACATTTCATCAGGAGATGTGAACACAAATTATTGCCAATATTTTCTCAGCAATCATGGTGAGCGATTTTTTAAAAAATATTATTTCTACTTTAAATTGCCCCCCCTCTTCCCTCAATCTTTCACCAATCTTGAAAGAACCAACACTTCTTTCTGGCACATGTACATTTCAGGAAGATTGGTGATTTTTTACTATGTATGTTAGAATGACCCTACCCTCCAATGTTGCCCTTGGGTAAGCTTATTCAGTCTCATGGCCTCCAATATCATCTGTATGCCGATGATACACAATTATATCTCTCATCTCCGGAACTTTCTCCTGATGTTCACGATCGTATCTCAGCATGTCTT
This sequence comes from Elgaria multicarinata webbii, assembly GCF_023053635.1. Lineage (NCBI taxonomy): Eukaryota > Metazoa > Chordata > Lepidosauria > Squamata > Anguidae > Elgaria > Elgaria multicarinata. The sequence continues at coordinate 110,039,880 of NC_086178.1, forward strand.
TCAGATATCTCAGCCTGGCTGCTTCATCGTCGTTTGAAACTTAATATGGCTAAGACTGAATTGCTTGTTTTCCCTCCTAAACCTTCTCCTCACCTCTCATTCTCTCTTACTGTCAATGATGTTACGCTTACTCCGGTCAAGGAAGCTCGTAGTCTTGGCTTTATATTTGATTGCTCGCTCTCAATATTGCCAGGATTCGACCATTTCTGTCTGTCTCTTCTGCCAAGACGCTTGTTCATGCATTGGTTATTTCTCAGTTGGACTACTGCAACCTTCTTCTCTCTGGCCTTCCTTCTTCTCACATCAGTCCGTTGGTTTCTGTCCACCACGCTGCCGCTAAGATCATCTTCTTGGCTCGCCGCTCTGACCATGTTACTCCACTTCTGAAATCTCTCCATTGGCTTCCAATTCACTTCAGAATCCAATATAAACTTCTCTTGTTGACCTTCAAAGCTTTTCACGGTCTAGCTCCGCCCTATCTCTCCTCTCTCATCTCAAACTATTGCCCCGCTCGTGCTCTTCGCTCCTCTGATGCCATGTTTCTTGCCTGCCCAAGGGCCTCTACTTCTCTTGCTCGGCTTCGTCCATTTTCTTCTGCTGCCCCTTACGCCTGGAACGCTCTCCCAGAACATCTGAGATCTACAAGTTCAATCTCAGCTTTTAAAGCTCAGCTAAAAACTTTTCTTTTCCCTAAAGCTTTTAAAACTTGATGTTACTCGGACTTTAGACTGTTAGTTATACTCTTAGTTTTTCCCTACCCTGTGCCTGTTTACCCTACCCAGTGCCTGTTTGCATTCTCTCCCCCTCCTTATTGCTTTACTATGACTTTATTAGAATGTAAGCCTATGCGGCAGGGTCTTGCTATTTACTGTTTTACTCTGTACAGCACCATGTACATTGATGGTGCTATATAAATAAATAATAATAATAATAATAAATACCCCTTTAACATGGTAGAATGCTTATTTTTCAGTTGAACCTTAACTAAACATGCAAGGCTGTGCAAGTTAAATTTTATTTATTTATTTATTTGTTACATTTATATACCGCCCCATAGCCAAAGCTCTCTGGGCGGTTTACAAAAGTTTAAAACAGTAAACATTAAAAGTATACAAAATTAAAAAACAATTTTAGAATTTCTGTAAACCGCCCAGAGAGCTCTGGCTATGGGGGCGGTATATAAGTGTAATAAATAAATAAATAAATACAACAGTATCCATTTAAAAACAACAGTTCTGGGGGTCGGTTAGAATGATACCCCCTTGGACATCTTGGTTCTGAAGTATCTGAGAGTGCTTTCTCAAGCCTTCCTCCTTCATTTGCCTTGTGGCCTGATTATATGCCCATGGAATTAATTGCATTCTTCTTTACCACCAGACAAGATCATATACAATCGCTGCAATGCAAACTGTAAAATAAGCTGAGCTGGTTTTGGAAGGCTGGGGTGGTGCTTTCAAAGGAAATTTTCTATGACAAACCATTTGTCAAACAGGAGGATTTGCAGGGATCACTGCTTTTCAATGTGATGTAGCAAAAATAATCACATCCCTATTATCAGCTTTCATCAAACGTGACCTTGCTTCCCCCACCCCCCCTTGACAGCTTGACAAATGCTTTTGGGAGACCCCAGTAGTTAATGAGTCATCCAGAGTTAAAAATAGACTTCCCCACAGCAAGGACACCCATTCCATTTTTGATGCATATGCCACACTGACAGAGTCATAGGGCCAAGTATGCCGTATTATTTTAGCTAATGGGTGTGGGGAGGGGGGGGAAGCCTTTGTGTTCAAGGATTGAGGCAGTTCTGTAACAAAGAACATTTTTGGAATTGAGGCAGAAACTATATAAATATATATGCTAGCATCTACAGCTAGAAACAGATAGTGAGCATGATACAGCCAAATATAAGCTATAATCCTAAATACATTTACCTGGGAGTAAGCCCCATTAACTCATTGGGGCTTACTTTTGAGTAGATATGCATAGGATTGCAATGTTGAGCACTTAAGCATGCAATCCTATGAATGTTTAGATGGAAATGTCCCAGCATTCACTAGCCAGCATGGCTGACTAGGGCATGTTGGGAGTTGTAGGACTTATCTCTGTCTAAACATGTATAGGATTGCAGCCTTCAAGTCCCATTTAATTCAACAAGGGAGTTAAGCACATGCATTGTGTAAATTTTGAGGGCCTAACTAGTAAAATGAGGGCAAGGATCTGGCCTGCTGGTTGCCAGTTGGCTGTCTCGGCTCTGAGCATTTGAGCACACAGCCTTTGACAATTTATTTATTTGTTACATTTATATACCGCCCCATAGCCGAAGCTCTCTGGGTGGTTTACAAAAGTTAAAAACAGTAAACATTTAAAAAGTATACAAAATTTAAAAACATAAAAACAACAGTATAAAAACAACAGCATCCATTTAAAAACAACAGTTCTGGGGGTCCGTTAAAGAACAAACTTAGCGTTGTTAAATGATGTTAAATGCCTGGGAGAAGAGAAAAGTCTTGACCTGGCGCCTAAAAGATAACAGTGTTGGTGCCTGGCGAGCCTCATCGGGGAGATCATTCCACAGTCGGGGGGCCACCACCGAAAAGGCCCTCTCCCTTGTTGCCATCTTCCGAGCTTCCCTCGGAGTAGGCACTCGGAGGAGGACCTTAGATGTTGAGCTCCGTGGCATCCTCTTGGGGTGGGAGGCTTCCAGTGAGGGCAGGTGAGCCCAGATATCTGGATCAGGAGGGCAGGTGGAGAGTTATGAGGTCAACATGGCATTCCTACCCTTGTGTAACATAAAAGCATTTGCAGAGGAGGATATGTGAGCAGGAGGGGGGAGTGTAACCCTTGTGGGGGTTTTATCTGAATTTTAGAATTTCTGTAAACCGCCCAGAAAGCCCTGGCTATGGGAGCGGTATATAAGTGTAATTAATTAATTAATTGTAACCCTTTTCCAGCTCACTGAGTCTCCCCTGCAACCTCTTAACCTGCCCGTAGTCCCCTGTTCCCCCCACAAGCCAATTTTGAGACTGGAAATAATTCCATTTGGTGGGAGGAGGGGCTACTAACCTGCAGATTCTTCCCCTCGAATGCTCAGTGAGCCCCCATTACTGTTAAGAGGCAAGTGCACGTGATTTCACCCTCTAGCAGCATCACAACTGCCCCCCAAAAGCCATGAAGTGAGGCATTTGTGATCTTTCAATACAGGGTAACTCCTAGCGGGGACCTTCAGACTACCTTTAATCTGAACATGGGGACAGATGGCAACGACCCGGGGTGAAGAGCTATAAAAAATACGATGTGTGCACAAGCCTTTAGGTGCGCCATATGTTAGAACTGCTTTGTAATAGCATAGTGAAAGCTGTTACTTTTCCTTGTGTGTTCAGCAAGGAAAATGAATGTGGTTGCTATTATATACCAGCTACATTTTCTTGTAGAATTCAATAATATAAGCAAATGATAGAGTTTCCAATAGATTTGGGGAATTGGACAGCAAGGATCTGTACTGGAAGTCATTAAAATAATGTTAAATTCTGTAATGTTTTCAGTATGGAATGATCAAACCTGTTTTCAAGATGGTAATTGAAAAGCTTGGTCATAGGCTTATTAAGGGCAACAGGCCAGGCAGAGGGGCACTGTTATACCTTCTGTTCCCCTATGTTTGTGGCTGAAAGAGTACAGCGTGCTCATTCATTTAATTCTGCTGTTTGAGGAAGAGAAAATCAGGGACACATCCCGTTGGAGAGTAGCAGCTAGCAGGTATTTTTGCATAACTGCTTCTGCTAAGGAAGAGTCTTATCTGTGTAGTATCAAAGGCCTACAACTGTTCTTAAATTGTTTTAGTGCCTGTAGGGAGGAGCAGGGTGGAATGTGGAGCATACTCTGAGTATAGGTATAACATGCAACACGCAGCATGGCTTCCATTTAAACCAATCACCTTCAGTATGTGTAGGTTTGGCTGGACTCTCCCCATTGTTTTGCTATGTAAATATCCTAGCCACAGTATATTCTACAGCTAAAAATTAAGTTATGTAACTTTTGATAAGTTAACATAACTCTTTTACTTGTCACCAGACCATATGGGAAGCATGGACTAATGGATATAACCAGTTTAGTCAAAGTGTTTAAATACTATTGCTAAACTGCAGATCAGCTGTTTCCAGGACATGAATTGTAATGCATCTCTGTCCCAATGAACCTTGTTCAAATCTTTAATGAGAAAGTAAATTCGTGTAGCATCATATGTTAATCCTAGGCCTTAGCTAGACCTAAGGTTTATCCTGGGATTGTCCCGGGGTCATCCCTGTTCATGTAAATGACACACAGGATATCAGGAAAGGACGACCCCAGGGTGATCCTGGGGTAAACCTTAGGTCTAGGAAAAGGAAAGGAAAGGAACCTCTCGTGCAAGCACTGAGTCATTACTGACTCTTGGAGGGACGCCAGCTTTCGTTGACGTTTTCTTGGCAGGCCTTATAGCGGGGTGGTTTGCCGTTGCCTTCCCCGGCCGTGATTACCTTTCCCCCAGCTAACTGGGTACTCATTTTACCGACCTCGGGAGGATGGAAGGCTGAGTCGACCCGAGCTGGCTGCCTGAAACCAGCTTCCGCTGGGATCGAACTCAGGCCATGGGGAGAGTTTCAGCTGCAGAAACTGCTGCTTTACCGCTCTGCGACACACAGGGAGTGCTGTTTTCTTTACAGTGTGATGCTAATTTGTGCAAATGCTGCTATTTGTGCATTGTACAATACAACTGAGGCAGTTCCTGATGAACTTCCTGTGTTTTCTATTCAGGTGCATCATTAAACCTGGGCAAACAGAAAGCTTGAATAGTGGCTCTAGGAGTGAATCTCCAATTGCTTCTATTTAAAATTGGTCTCCTTTTCTAACATGCTGTGGCCCCTGGTTTAGAGAGTCACATGAATGCCTACTTAATTAGATGCCTATATTATTATTATTATTATTATTATTATTATTATTATTATTATTATTATTTATATAGCACCATCAATGTACATGGTGCTGTACAGATTACACAGTAAATAGCAAGACCCTGCCGCATAGGCTTACAATCTAATAAAGTTGTAGTAAACAATAAGGAGGGAAAGAGAATGCAAACAGGCACAGGGAAGTGTAAACAGGCACTGGGTAGGGTGAAGCTAAACAGTATAGAGTCAGAACAAACTCAATATTTAAAAGCTATAGGGAACAGAAAAGTTTTTAGCTGAGATTTAAAAGCTGTGATTGAGTTTGTAGTTCTCAAGTGTTCTGCAAGAGCGTTCCAGGCGTAAGGGGCAGCAGAAGAAAAAGGACGAAGCCGAGTAAGGGAAGTAGAGGTCCTTGGGTAGGCGAGAAGCATGGCATCAGAGGAGCGGAGAGCACGAGCAGGGCAATAGTGTGAGATGAGAGAGGAGAGATAGGCAGGAGCTAGACCGTGAAAAGCTTTGAAGGTCAACAGGAGAAGTTTATATTGGATTCTGGAGTGAATTGGGAGCCAATGAAGAGATTTCAGAAGTGGAGTGACATGGTCAGAGCGGCGGGCCAAGAAGATGATCTTAGCGGCAGCGTGGTGGACAGAGACCAGCGGACTGATGTGAGACGAAGGAAGGCCAGAGAGAAGAAGGTTGCATTAGTCCAACCGAGAGATAACCAGTGCGTGAACGAGAGTCTTGGCAGAAGAGACAGACAAAAATGGTCGAATCCTGGCAATATTATACAGGAAGAAACGACAGGATTTAGCTACTGCCTCGAATCTTAATTTCTTAATCTCAATTTCTTGATAAAATATACCTCTGTCAACAGAAGGGAAAGGGATAATGAGGGGTAATAATATTTCTAAATATAAGAAATGCAGAATAAAGCAATAATATCAGTGAATAGCTGACTTTGCTTGTTAACTTCATATGTATGCTGGTGAGACACATGATGAGAAAACTATCACATTCAAACTTTGATCCAGGGGATGCTGTTCTTTTCATAATTCATGATCTCCCATTTCTAGCTTTTCTATTCTGTCATTGTGGACCATTTTATGTTGAACTAGTTTCTACTTATCACATGGGAAAAGCTTCAGCATGATCTTCACTTTCTTTCATGCAATACCTCCAAGAGACAAGCTCTATCAGCCCACACAGTGTGGCCTGGTGTAACGATGGTAATTTACATCCTAAAAGCAAGAATGAAACTTGTGAAGGCCTAATCACTTTCATTTCAAGATTACAAGGCCAAGGGGAGAAGCTGAACACATGCACGGCCTTTTTGCAAGCAGCCCTGTGACCAGCATAATGTATAGTTCCATCCTAAAGTCAAACCTGTTCATCTAGGTGACACACAGGGGATCCAGTGCTCAGGCAGGGGCGAACCCTGGATGATCCCAGGATAAACCTTAGGTCTAGCTGTGGCCTCAGTTTGTTAATAAAAGGAAAGTAAGATGCCATTAGGATGAATAAGAAAGGAATTTGGGATTGTGAGAATTAGGGATGCTGCAGTAATTTAGCAGATTTCATTTTTTATTCAAATATTGTACTTCTGGGTACCAACAATTATTCTGAATCCATTTTCTGTCTGATTCTATTCTCGTGTGGTGCAGAGCGGTAAAGCAGCAGTTTCTGCAGCTGAAACTCTCCCCACGGCCTGAGTTCGATCCCAGCAGAAGCTGGTTCAGGCAGCCGGCTCGGGTCGACTCAGCCTTCCATCCTCCCGAGACTGGTTTCACACATCCCTAATGGGGATGACTATCATGTTTGTGTATCACAACATTTATTTATGAATCTCCCAAAGAAACGTAGTCTGTAATTGTTCATACAGACTGCACCCTGGATAAAAAGGAAACTACCAAGTAAATTGATAGTAGGGAAAAAGAACACTTCCACAGGAAGAGCTATTAATATTCAATGCTTGGGTAAGCATTCCTCCACTTCCTGCTCATTTGGCCAAAAACAACAACAACAACACCCACCCACCCAAAAAAACCCAGACTGCTTTGCCAAGTCCAACAAGCTCTCTGAGTAGTGGCTACTGCCAAATATCTCCCAAATACTACTGTCTTGTAAAAAGGCAATTTAGGGCATGTGGGGATAAAAGCTGGGTGGAGGCTAAGCTATAAAGCTGTGGCTGTTTTGCAGCTTTTAAAATATATTGCATGGTGTGAACATAGTTCAGTCAGTGGGATTTTATTAGGCATGCTTTACAGTTTATTTAACTTAAAGGACTATAAATCTGATAGTAGAACCCACAAGTCTGGTTACACTGTAAATGTAAGAAATAATAATATTGCTCTTATTATTCACTTCATACTGAACATTTATTTATTTATTTATTTATTTATTATGTTTTTATACCGCCCAATAGCCGAAGCTCTCTGGGAGGTTCACAAAAATTAATTTAATGCTAATGGTTCTTTTGCATCTGCAGTAATGGGAGGTGTGTGTATGTGTGTTCAGTAGTAAGAAAAGAAGAAACGTTATTGGAGGAAATCTGATCTTCACTTTCTAGAGTAAACTATTTTGGTTTCTCCTCTTTTCCAACCGTTAATTAATTACTTAATTAATTGTTTAATTAATTATCATTAATTTGTGACACTGGTATATCGCTGAATATAATAAAATCCCTCAGTAGTTTACAGTAAATATTAAAATACATATAAATACAATATTAAAAACACAACATTAAAACACAACAAAATGCAAGATAGTTAAGATGCTGTTTTGGACTTGATAGTTATGAATGCATTCATTGGCGATATAGGAGACCCGTGAGACTTTCAGGACAAAGATGGGCACCTGTGCTCAAGTCTGATGTGTTCTTGAGTGTATAGGGTGACTGAGCTCAGAATTGGATATTGCAGGGGGCCAATGTGTCACAGTAATGTTCCCTTCATTGCCCCTCAGCCCTCATGTGGACAAAGGGCATGTCTACACCTAATAGGGTGACCATATTTTGGAAACCAAAAAGGAGGACAACATGGTCGCCCCCCAAGGGAGCGTGTCCAGTACCAAGGGGGCGTGCCCACCCAAACATAGCCTTGGTCACATGTCTGATTTTACAGCACACATTTAAGACAAATCTGTTCTACATAACATCTTAATGTTAAAATCACTGAAATAAAGAACAAGTGAGAGATTCAATGTATCTGAAATTAACTTCACTCACTCCTACTTTTGTAGGTTTTGCTGTACTTTGAAGCTTTTGCTATACTCTGTGTGTTACATTCTCCCCTTCCCTCAAATATCTTTTCTGACTATCTTCACTCATTGCAAACTGCTTTTGTTGTTAACAGGGTTTGCTACTGCCCCCAGATCTGTTTCAAATTTGGTGTGGCTAAAGCTCTACTTAAAAGCTATCATGGTGCAAACTTTCAGCTCTTTATCTTTAAAAATGACAGCTTAAAAATAATAATTTTAAAACATCATTTTTAAAAAAATTCCTAAAAAATCAATGGATGAATGGATCTGTTTCAAATTTGGTGTGGCTAAAGCTCTACCTAAATTCTTTCATGGTGCAAAGTTTCATCTCTTTATCTTTAAAAATGACAATTTAAAAAATAATAATTTAAAACCTCAATTTTTAAAAAATTCCTAAAAAATCAATGGACGAATGGATCTGTTTCAAATTTGTATGACTAAAGCCCTTCCTAAGAGCTACCATTGTGCCAAGTTTCATGTCTTTATCTTAAAAAATGACGGAGTTATAAGCATTTTTGTTAATTCCCATTAGAGCTTCTCTTTGAAAACAATCCGGATTTCCCCTCCCCCTCCCGGATTTGCCATCAAAAACCTGGACAAATCCAGTCAAATCCAGTCATATGGTCACCCTAACACCTAAGGGTGTAGCAGGAAGGAGAGGGGGAGGATCATGGACTTAGCTGCTTCCGCCATCCTCCCCGAGTGTCTAGATTGCCACGCAATGTTCCAGAATGGAAGAAGGACGTTGCGGCTGCCCCCTTTTTTTTTTTTTTTTTTAATAAAAGAGCTGGTTGTGCGGGAAAAGGTAAAAAAAAAAAAACATCCTGTGCCCAACCCCTCCGCCATCCCAGGGATGGTGAAATGGCTCCCCCACCATGAGCACGGAGCCTCACCGTGCAGCTCCATGCCCAATCCCACTACTCGCAAGGAAGAAGGGACGTCCCAGGAGTGGCGACCACGGGGGGGGCGGAGCTTGGCAGCCATGAAGCTGGTAAGAGTTTCTTAGAGTTCTCACCGGCTATGCCAGAAAAGTCAATTATCTCTTTTAAAAGGGCATAAATCTAAAATGAGTATGTTGGAAAAAGACTATAAATATTATCTGTTGGTGTTGTTGACATTTGCGAAGTGGAAATGAGATAAGAAGTGTGAAAATTGATGCGGTCTTGGCTGTGGGACAGCGTCTCAAGGACTGGAAAGTGAAAGTAAGCTGTCTGTGTGCCGGGACTGTGAAAACTGCTTTTTATAGTAATGAGATTTCACAGCGAATGTTGACTTGATTATGGTGAATCTCATTCTTTATTTGAGAAGAATAAGTTGTTAATCACCGGAATTACAATAAGATAAAAGCACCCGGGCAGGATTGATAGACTGTGTTGACTACGAAGAGATAAAAATAGCCTGGACAAGGAGGAGAGCCATGACGTTAAGAAACAGATTTATGCCCTATGTCAAGTACAAAGAAAAAAAATTAAAACCGAATGTGCAAAAGTATTTTGGTCAAGGAAAAAACCCAGTAACCACAACCTCCCACGCCTGAAGAACTTGGCTTCGGAAGAAGTGCAAGGAGAGACAGAGAAAGCAGCGGCAGATTTTAAAATGGCGGAAGGTGGTAAGGCACCAGTTGGCAGGGAGCCAGCCACCATGGCTGAAATTAAAAGCTTTATATTAGAAAACAATGAAAGTATCTTCAAGAAAATACATCAACAGGCAGAGAGATCAGATAAGCGATTAGCAGTGCTTGCAGAGAAAATTGCCCAGAACGTTAAAAGTATAAAAGAATTGGAAGCAGGAGCAAATTTGATGGAGAAGAGACAGGATCTTTTGGAAAAAACCTCTAATGTGCAATTCCAGGACCATGAATTAAGGCTGATCCAATTAGAAGACCAGAATCGTCATTCATCGATACGCGTTAAACATTTTATTCAAGCACCAGGAGAAAACTTAAGAGATATAATCCTGCAATGGTTCAAAGATATGATGCCTGATTTGGAAATAGAGGACTGCGATTTCGACAGAATTCATAGAGTGGGGGGGGGAATTATAAAGGAGCTAGTATTATTATTATTATTATTATTATTATTATTATTATTATTTATTTATATAGCACCATCAATGTACATGGTGCTGTACAGAGTAGAGACATTCTGGTGAAATTTGGCAATTATTATAAGAAAGAGCAAGTTATGAAGAAATTGAGATCCATGGCCCTGCTACAATATAAGGGTAAACCAGTGCAAATTTACAACGATCTTTCTCAGCACACACTTAGTTGGAGACGCAGTGTCAAGCAGATAACGGAAATACTAGTGAAAAAAACAATTAAATATGCCTGGGGATATCCTGTATTCTTAAGATTTACATATGGTGGGGGGGAGCACGGAGTAACCTCTTTGGATCAGGGTAAAGAGCTGCTGAAGAGCTTGGGTCTGTATGATGATGCAACTTTGGCTGGAACAGGCGGGGGGAAGTGAGGCTGGGGCATCTGGGATATAATAGAACTGATAAATGCATTATGAGATAATTGTTGATGGAATTGTTAAAGTATAGAGACCTTGCCGGCCAGGTGAAGTGCTGCCTCCCCCCCTCCCCCCTAAGTAGATGGCCGGAGTGATAGACTTGCGGGGATATGGGGGGGGGGGAAGAGGTGGGGGAGGGGTGGGGGGGAAGGGGGGTGGAGCGGGTTGGAGTAAGGGAATTGAGGGTTTTTTATTATGGTGTTTGTGTTTTTATGTATGTGAATTTGAGTTACAGAGCACAAGGGATCGGAAGAGGCATCAAAAGGGTGATTATGGATAAAAAAATAAAAGTATCAACACTCAATGTTAAAGGTTTGGGGGCAGTCGTGAAAAGGAGGAGAATAGAACAAATGTTAAATAAAGAAGGATCTGACATAATTATGTTGCAAGAAACACATCAGGGCTTCGATAATGTAAATCAGATAAAAACAAAGTGGTCAGTTTATTATGAAAAGTCATTGGGGACTTCAAAAAAAATGGTGTGGCTACTTTGATCTAAAAAAAAAAGTGGATTTACATTAGAAACTATAAAAAAGGATGACAATGGTAGATTCCTTATGATAAAAGGAAAAATGGAAGGTAAAGTATATACACTAATTAATGTTTACGCCCCAAATGAGAGACATAGAGAGTTTTTTATTAAATTATTTAAAGAAATAGAAGAATTCAAGGAGGGGTATGTTATCTTAGCTGGGGATTTAATAGAAATACAAGCTAAGAAAAAACAATTAGAAAATTTAAATTTAGAGGAAGTTCAGAAAAATTTAATATATATGAAAAGGGAGTATTTTGAAAGCAGCAATATAAATTCTAGATTGCTTGCCAGACTCACACAAAAGGAAAAAGCGAGAAATGGGATAGGAGCATTGAAGGATAATCAAGGGAATTATTGTCATTCAATGAAGGATAAAATAAAAAAAATTCAAAAATTTTATCAGGAATTATATAAGGGTAAAGATATTCAAAAAAAGAAGGTGGAGGATTATATAGGAAGGTATATAAAGAAGGGAATAAAAATAGAGCATAAAGAGCTAATGGAGAAGGTAATAACTCAAAGAGAAGTTGAAGATGTAATCGATAATCTGAAAGTGGGTAAATCACCGGGAGCAGATGGCTTAGGATCAGAATATTATAAGGTCTTTAAAGGGTTTTTAGTTCCGAAATTACTGAAACTTTATAACGCTATATCACAAGGAGAGAAGATACCAGAATCATGGGAACATTCATTGATAATATTAATTCCAAAACCAGATAAAGACTTGACTATCCCTGACTCATATAGACCCATCTCATTAATAAATCAAGATGCTAAAAAAAATTCTTCTATTTTGGCGAAACGGTTAAATATATATAGAAGAAGACCAATGTGGATTTGTGGCGGGGAGGCAGATGCATAGTTTCGTGTGAAGAGATTTAAATGTAATACACGCGATAAAAAAATCTAAGATCAAGGCAGGAATTTTGGCATTGTATATTTTCAAGGCTTTTGATTGTGTGAGCTGGCAGGCATTAAAGATTATTCTAGATAAAATGGGATTTGGAAATAAATTTAATATCATAATAGAACAGTTATATTCCCAAAATACAGCTGTAGTGGTGGTAAACGACGGACTCACCGATAAGATATGACTAGCCAGAGGTACAAGACAAGGATGTCCGCTCTCGCCGGTCCTGTTTATAATGGTTATGGAAGTATTGGCGAACGCAATAAGAGATGATGGAGAGATAGAAGGAATTGGTGATGTAAGAAAAATAAAATTGAATATGTTTGCGGATGACACCCTATTGACTATTAAGAATCCAATAAGAAAAATAGATAGAATTAAACAACAATTGAGAGAATTTGAAGAGGCTACTGGATTAAGAATAAATTGGTCCAAATCAGAGATGATTTTGTTTAATTATACTAAGAAGGAAGAAAAGGAATGGGAATGAAAGGGAATAGAAATGAGAGTTAAGGAACAGATTAGATATTTGGGAATTAAAATTACAAAAAACTTAGATAATTTAGAAAAGGAGAATTTAACGAGGTTAAAAAAAGAGGTTTTAGCAAAATTGGAAAAATATAAAAGATTAAATTTATCCTGGTTTGGAAGGATAGCATTAATAAAAATGAAGATTTTAGCAAAGATTAATTTTGTGTTTAGGATGTTACCAATAAAAATTTCAGAATCAGAGATAAAAAGTTGGCAAAATATTTTAAACAAATATTGTAACGGAGATAAGAAAGCGAGGGTAAATAAGAGTAAATGGTATTTAAGCCAAAAAAAGGGAGGAATGGGTCTCCCAAATATAAAATTATATTATGTAGCAAATAGGTTAAGACACATCGTAGAAGCAATTATAGGAATAGGAGATTTAGATTGGATGGAGGATAAAACTACAAGTAATGTAGAGATGAGTTTGGAAAATGTTTTTTTTAAGGAAGGAGGGAGAAAATGGGTGGAAAGTATAGATAATCCACTCCTGAGGTCTCAATGGGAAATTTGGAGTAAATGTAAAGGGGAGCTGCTTCCGAGCAACTCTCCTTTGTCACTGGTAATAATGTTAAAGAATTTCCCGGAGGAACTGAAGGGTAGATTAAGTAAAATATTAAAAGAGAAAAATAAAATGAAATTAAAGGATTGGTTAAGAGAAATAAATACAAGAGAAGATATGGAAGAGCTTTTAAAGGAGAAAAAATTAACTTGGTTAGAGTATAGGCAATTAGAACAGTGGAATAAAAAGTGGATTAGAGAAAATAGAGTTTGTAGAGAAATGACGAAGTTTGAGGAATTAAAAGTTAAAAGGGAAAAATGTAAAGGAGGAAGTTTAGCATTAAAAGGGTTAATGAGTGAAATATATAAAATATTGCTAGAGGAAGGGCTAATGGATAGTGCAGGAAAATTGGTACGGGAGACAGACTTGAAGGTACAAATAGGACGACAGAGCTGGGAGGGACTTTGGAAACAAAGAGTGTTGAGAAGTATATCAGTGAGAATAAAAGAGAATTATTTTAAAGTTTTGTACCTAACCCCGATTAGATTGAATAAGATAAATAATCAGCATTCAGCAAACTGTTGGAGAGGATGTGGGGAAAAAGGAACGTATTTACATATGTGGTGGGAATGCAAATATGTACAAAGATTATGGAAGATGGTATTTTTGGAAATTGAAGAAATAGTGGGAATGAAAATAGAACAAACACCAAAAATTGCATTACTGTCACTATATGAAGATTTAAAATGTGGAAAAGAAATTAAAGAATTAATATCGAGTTTGCTGACTGCAGCACGATTGATGGTAGCTAGGAACTGAAAGATTCAGGGGGAATATTCTATTGAAGAATGGTATAGAGAAGCATGGGATATAGCTATTAATGATAAATTGACTTGTAATATTAAGTGGAGGAAAGGTATAACTAAAATAAACGAGTTTGAAGGAATTTGGAAACAGTTCCTAATATTTGTGTTTTCTAAGGGAAGTGGGAAACCACCAGCAGAAGACAGTATGAGATTTTGGAAGCAGGAATAGATCCCGAGGTGGGGGGTGCACTTATATGTTAAGAATGATTATGATTATGTTATGATATGTTATGTTATAGTTAATATCTAATCAATATATATCTATTCAACATTTACTCAACATGTATGTAGTATGTTGTTGTTGTTGTTGTTTCTTTATTGTAATGGTGTATGTTTAATTATGTGGAAAAGCAATAATATATATATATATATATATATATATATATATATATATATAGGAGTGGCGGCCACACTGCCCACGCTCATTGGGATGGTCCCGGGACTGCAGAAATAGCAGGAAATTTGTGGTCCCAGATATCCTGGGGAAAGTCCCTGGTTGTTTTGTGTTGCCTCCAGGATCCCCCTGTGCATCATATGGATGCACAGGGACGATCTAGAGACGACCCTGGGATATCTGGCAAGTGTAGACTTGCCCAAAGAGGCTGCCACTTCAAAGTCTGGAGCCCCAAAGATATTTTTTGCAGCCTGCAATGTGATGAATACTTAACTTTTCTAAAGTAGTATGTTCTCCACCATCACCAGCAACACTTTTCTTAAACATTCAACAACAATTCCTAATCGTACCTTGTAGGCAGCAAATGTTTTCTTTCTGTCCTTTGAAAGTCTCTGTCCCTTGAAACCATGTAGCCAATTCACACCCAGGAGATGTTATTTGAGATCCTGTGGCATATAGGTAGTAGTTAAGTGGTTTAATTTTACAGAGGTTGCTTGCTTCTGCACTTTAAGGTCAGCTATCAGGCCCAATGATTAAAAGTCCCTTTATGTTATCAGTTGAGATAGTGGCCTTCAGTTATTTAACATACTTCTACCCTACTCTTACATGGGGTCATAGGCTACTAGGCACTGACCAGGTTGAGAGCTGCATTGGTTTAATAATGTAACTGTTTGTGCCCTCAGGCAAATTCTCTTGTCTGACATCACAGGGACAGCTGAGCCAACCAGAAGGGCTGGACTGCTTCTGTTTTGCATGCTCACTGTGACATCACAGCAGATTAGCCACTCAGGGAGAGCTCAAACAGCCAGGAGTTTAGAGAAGAGAGTCAGTGACATTCAGGGACCATCTTACAGACAGACCTGTAGTAATCTGAAACAACTGGAAATATATACATTCTCTTTATTTTATTTATATAAATGTAAAATCCTAATTTTAAACTAATTCTGATTCAAATTTAATTCTAATCTGATTAACTCTAGTTAATACATAGTTTCCTCATATATCAGAATTCCTAATAAATGTATTAAGGTTCTTACATTAATTTAGTGTATCTTATTAACCCCACATCACACACACACACACACACACACACACACACACATGTAGATTTATTTATTTATTTATTACATTTTTATACAGCCCAATAGCCGAAGCTCTCTGGGCGGTTCACAAAAATTAAAACCATAATAAAACAACCAACAGGTTAAAAGCACAAATACAAAATACAGTATAAAAAGCACAACCAGGATAAAACCACACAGCAAAATTGATACAAGATTAAAATACAGAGTAAGAACATTAAAATTAAAATTAAAATTAAGTGTTAAAATACTGAGAGAATAAAAAGGTCTTCAGTTGGTGACGAAAAGAGTATAGTGTAGGCGCCAGGCAGACCTCTCTGGGGAGCTCATTCCACAACCGGGGTGCCACAGCGGAGAAAGCCCTCCTCCTAGCAGCCACCTGCCTCACTTCCTTTGGCAGGGGCTCATGGGGAAGGGCCCCTGTAGGTGATCTTAAGGTCCGGGCAGGTACATATGGGAGGATATAGATAGATATATACCACAATAATAGTATTATTCACTTTCAAAGGTCATCCTCATTGATGCACTGTTTTAAAAAGTGATTTTTATGAATACTGATCTTTTTCCAGTTTTGGGATATGAGAATATTTTCATGATCTAATAGTAAAACAGAGAATTTAATTTTACTTCTAAACCAAGAAGGGGCTGTCAGTAAGGATAATTTGTTCATTCAGGTTTACCATACCACAGCTGCCTGAAGGGTGGGGGGACACCCTGATGGGGTATTACTTTTCCTCAGTGTAAGTGATGCTTTTATTGCTGGGACTACAGGCCTGCTGACATCACGTGAAGGATTTTTGCTCAAGTATACTAGGGTAAACTCCGTTGTTACAGGGCATAATGACTAGGGGTGTGCACGGACCCCCCGCTCCGCTTCTCTTCCAGATCCGCGATTTGCAGATCGGGCCACTTCGCTCCGCCCCCGCTCCGCCTATGTCCGCTCTGCTCCGCTCTGCGGAGCTCCGTTTCCCCCTCCCATAGGCTTGCATTATGCTAAAAAAATATACAACTTTTTTTCTGTTAACGTTAGAAACCTCAAGTTTGGCACCATGACACCTCATGGATGTATACACACGCACACTAAGGCTCAAGGCAATCCCATCATCCCCTGATTTTTGGGGAATTTATGAAAATCGGGCACCCCATTCATACCCCTTTTGATAGCTCCGTCAATTTGCATGTTAGAAACCTCAAACTTGGCACCATGATAGCTTATCCAGGGATACACACGCACGCCAAGACTCAAGGCAGTCCCATCATCCCCTGATTTTTGGGTAATTTATGAAAATCGGGCACCCCATTCACACCCCTTTCGGTAGCTCCGTCAATTTGCACATTAAAAACCTTAAACTCGCCACCATGATAGCTTATCCAGGGATACACATGCATGCCAAGACTCAAGGCAGTCCCATCATCCCCTGATTTTTGGGGAATTTATGAAAATCGGGCACCCCATTTGCAGACGTAGACTGTTCTCTGACATTTGGACAGATAAAAAAAAGGGAAGTGGGCACACTCACAGATGCCATCTAGACCCACAATCATGCCAAGGTACAAGGCAATCCCATCATCCCCTGATTTTTGGCGGAGCTTAAACCTGCAGACAGCTCAATGGGGCCATTTCAAAGGAAATCCCAAGATTCCATGAATTGGGGAGTAGAGATCATCAACCTAATATGAATCTTCTTCCACACTTGAAAAATGGATTTGGAACTTCCAAAAGTCTAATTGAGCACAGGAAGGACTTCTCCTCTGAGTCAAAGCCAGACACAAACCATCCCTGCGAGGCGGGCAGGGGAGGAGGGAGGGAAGGCAGGCAGGCAGCAGACATTTCTGGGGGCATAATGAAGTGAGCCAAGGATAAGCCAGTAATGCATATAAAATGGAATAAATAAATAAATAAATAAACAAAGGAGGGGTGGAATTAAAAGCAGCAGTGTTGCTGAATAAACAACAAGAATAACTTTTTTAAAAAGGCTATATCTGTCTTTTACCAGTAAGACGGGGATGGGTGGAGGTGCCCAAAGGTGGAAGCATCTGCCAATTTGACTGGTCCTGTCTAGGTACAAGTCTTTAAGAAGCAAACGCTCACTTCAACTCATGATAGGCATTGCTTCACTGGGTTACTCTTTGGAGGGCTCTGATGGCCCTCCAAGTACAGGAGAGTGAGGGCACGTCCACATGCCCTAGGGGAGCTCATCCCCTTGCACCACATCTATTCAGTTGTTCCCCAAAGTTAGGGTGGGTAGCAGTGCTGTGTTTTTTCTATCTCTTATTATTGGCTTAGTATATGAATTCAGGTTGTGTTTGTGCATTTGGTGGGGCTACTGTTTTAAAAAACACTGGGAAAAGTCCGTTCAGACTAAGAAAGAGAAGTTCCCAGAATCCGAAGTTACCCGTTTTGCCTATCCCCTCCTCCAACTTTGGGATCATGTGATCATGACCGGGAGTTGACTCTGCCCCTTAGCAATCGAAAAGGTAATCTTTTTCCCGCCTTTACCCTACTTTTTAAAAAATTCTAGCAAGCGAACCGCAACACACAGAGAGCTGAGAGTAGGCTCAAAATGACCCCCAGCCATGACTCTCTAAGCACAAGAAGTTTCAGAAAGATAGCTTCAAAAACAACACAGTTATCCCCTTTTCTTTTCCGCAATGCAATCCTATGGGCGAAATGTTTCAAAATGGCGATCGGATCGGTCCGCGGAAAGAGGATCGCTCCGAAAATGGGTGCTTCTCTTCGCCTTGCTTCTAGGGGTCTGTGGTCCACTTCTACTCCGCCTCTGGGCAAGCCGGAGCAGGCCAATTCACTTCTGATTCTCCGGTTCTAATCAGAGCGGAGCACATGCCTAATAATGGCGTAGGAACTGAATTCATCTAAGCAACACTGTATAATCAACAGTGTATTTAATACTTTATATAACAGTAACAATTTTGCACAAAGTCAACTACTCCAAGTAGGTAATCAGAACAAAGAGACAAAATGCTGCCCTCCTTTGCAAGACAGAGACTGAACCTACCCTACCTCCAATCATACTGATGTTTTATAATCTTCCTAGCAATTAGAAACAATGTTTAAATTCCTTCTTTCCCCCAATAAGCTACATAGCATTTGTCCTATTTCCAAGGTTCAGCAGTGAGTGCTGATGTTTATGTAGTCAAACTGGCACCATCTGCACACAAGGTGGAGGTATCAGCAGGCTTGTGGATACCTCAAAGTTTGCAGAAATACATTTTTTTAAATAAATAAATAAATAAATCTTAAAGCAACCTTCCTTAAGACAGGGTTCCTCCACATTAACCCACATCTACATTGTACATTTGCCACTTAACATGGTTCCAGGCTACTTCCATGGTGAACTGCCTCCTTGAACAGCAAGACACCACTTTATGTTGGGTTTGATTTTCTTTCTCATGGATTTGTGATAACAAATCAGGACCTCCAATTAAATTCAGGATACTTAACTGCTGTTGAAAATATACAGTCTCATTTCTGGAAATTATAAAAAAAAACATGGACATTAATTAAATCCTAAATTGCCTTGTGTCCCAACCAATAATTGATTGGTGTCCCAGGAGTTACAAATACAAGTGCAGCCTTGGACCAGGTGGGAGCTGCACCATTGAGGCTTTTCTGTTTTAGCAGCACACACAGCTAGGATTTCCCGTTATGCTCCACTTCCGCCTCTGTTGCTGTTTAGCGCTAGTTGAGGCTTGTTCTGCAAGAGCTGCAGCCAAACGTGCCACTTCTTTGTCTGAAAAATGTCAGTATTTTGAGGCAAACTGGATGTTGATGTTCGTTCATGTGCCTGCCCCATTCATACATTTAATGGGGTTGTGCACATATTGAATATCAAGAGGGATGCATCGGTGAGGAAAACCGAACACTCCACAGTCTTATCTCCCTGTGTTCCATCACCCACCACTTCTTGGATGAGATCCAGAGTTGGAGGGGGTGGGGAGTTCTGGGAGACCATCCTCTCCTGTTACGCCAGCGTCCCTTTTGATGTTAAAAGTAGGATCACATGCCCTGCGTTATATGTGAATGGGGAAGACATATGTACAAGACACGTGACTGCCACCAGTATGTCTAATTTAGCTTGGAGACACCTAGAACGCTGGAAAACATTCTGCTCTCCTCCACCATAATCCTCACTCATGTTTCATTTACAGCTGCAAACCAATGAGTGGCACACATTGGTTAATAAAAACTGGAGCAGGAAAAGGCTTCAAGCTGTGGTGCTTCATTCTTTTCTCTGCTTAAATGAGAAACTGCACTTGTTTAAAATGCTCACCATGTTTGAAAGGGATGACTTCCATTAGGGAAAAAATCATGATTTATTGTTTCTCCCATCACAATGTGTAAGATGAATGACCCCCAGTGGTCACGTTGTGGTTTTCCTCCCAGCAGGTGTCACCTTTTCTGCCATTAGAGCGATAGAAATGGGATTATTTGAGACAGGCTGCCTTCGTAAATGATTTTTATAGTAAGGAATTGCTTTTCAGTCTCAATCGCAACAGATCTGACCTGACAGGTAGCTTTCACTGGCTAAGGTGTTCTCATCTCTGTTACATATTGAAGGCAGAGAGAAGTCTTTGGAAAATAGCTTATGAGCAGAATTGCTGAAGTTGTTATTCACATGGATCGTGCCAAGACTTGAAATTGGTTTTGTTCTTGGGTTTCATTGATGGACCTCTTTTTTCTTTCATGAAAAGCAAGGATGTCTGAATTCACCCCTCCTCTGAGAAATTTCACTAGTCTTCCAGAAATTTCTTACATTTCACCTGAGGTGAAACTACCAAATTCTCATTGAATTTCATTTTAGCCATATCTGGCCACAATGAAGGAATGTATGGACCTCCTGCAAGGCATATTGCTAGTCTTATGAAGAATCTCTCCCCCCCCCCCTTCTCTCTCTCTCTCTCTCACACACACACACACACCTGTTTCATCTCTCAGAGTTGTTCGAAATTCACTTTAGGCAAAGTTTCGGTGGCAGCTCTAACAAGAAGCTACATCAGGAGAAATTTCTAATAAGAGGTTTCCCTGTATGGGACAAAAAAGAAAGCAGGCATTTCTTCTTCCCAAATTATGCCCTTTATCTTTTTATACATGTTTTCCTATACCCTAATGTGATAGCTGTATAATGGAAAAAAAAAAACCTCTTGGAAGCAAGGTGTACTCTCTTTCACAGGGCAAAGCATGCTTCTTCAAAGCTCAAAAGGAGGGAGGGGAGACACAGAAGAAGAAACTCCCATTGACAACTGTCTGTTACAAGCAAATGTTTCCCACTTTGTATTAAAAAATGTTAGCCCATTATTTTGAATGATAGATATTGATTCACATGCACAAAAACGACTCAGTATCAAATGCTCCAGAGAAATGCTACCTCTGATGAACTATACAGGCGGGTTTAGTATATTTGGATCCTACTGAAGCTGGAATGTCTATTGATCTTGTAGTATCCCACCACAGCAGGCCCTGCTAAGCTTTTTTTTAAATAACTGTCATCTTTTAATATGTAGATTTGCATTCCATACATATAATTAAAATACACTGCATGGGCTGATAGTGATTTATAGATTACAAAAGCTGTTATGTTAAAAAAAATGGCTAGTAGGTTTAGGGTAGAATGGTTTCTGCTCCCACCCACCCCAAGCATACAAAGTACTTTACTATTTTATATCATTATAACTAGTTATCAAGCCTGATAACTAGTTACCCTGTGAGGTTCCTGGATAGGTATTTGAAACCGGGTCTCCATCAGGACATGACCCCACAGTAGATCCTGAACCAGAATTGCTAAAGGTGCCAGTAAGGAATCGTAGAATAGCAGAGTTGGAAGGGGCCTACAAGGCCATCGTGTCCAACCCCCTGCTCAATGCAGGAATCCACCCTAAAGAATCCCTGACAGATGGTTGTCCAGCTGCCTCTTGAAGGCCTCTAGTGTGGAAGAGCCCACAACCTCCCTAGGTAACTGATTCCATTGTCGTACTGCTCTAACAGTCAGGAAGTTTTTCCTGATGTCCAGCCGGAATCTGGCTTCCTTTAACTTGAGCCCGTTATTCCATGTCCTGCACTCTGGGAGGACCGAGAAGAGATCCTGGCCCTCCTCTGTGTGACAACCTTTTAAGTATTTGAAGAGTGCTATCATGTCTCCCCTCAATCTTCTCTTCTCCAGGCTAAACATGCCCAGTTCTTTCAGTATCTCTTCATAGGGCTTTGTTTCCAGACCCCTGATCATCCTGGTTGAGTTAGTCTGTGTGCTACTATGGACCTTTGGCCAGAGGAGAGAATTGCAAGGAGATCATCAGCCAGACCTGAAAGAGCTACCTGAATGCTCGATTGGTCATAGTAAGGCCTTATCCGTATCAAAGCTTCCTTCTTTGATCTGAGTGGATTGCTTTTCTGCTGCTCCCTGCCATACAGTGCTATCAGTCTCCCTTTCCTAGTGCCTTGGTTGACTTTCCTTGTTTTCCAGTGCAACTTGTCATTGCTTCCAGTTTTCCCTCACTCCTTAGACTTTAGGAAAGGAACCTCTCATGCAAGCACTGAGTCATTACTGACTCTTGGAGGGATGCCAGCTTTCGCTGATGTTTTCTTGGCAGGCCTTAATAGCGGGGTGGTTTGCCGTTGCCTTCCCTGGCCGTTATTACCTTTCCCCCAGCTAACTGGGTACTCATTTTACCGACCTCGGGAGGATGGAAGGCTGAGTCGACCTGAGCTGGCTGCCTGAAACCAGCTTCCGCTGGGATCGAACCCCGGCCGTGGGGAGAGTTTGAGCTGCAGAAACTGCTGCTTTACCGCTCTGCGCCACACAAAGCCTTAGACTTTACCAACCCTCATAATCCCCATTAACTGTACAGGAATCATACCTCACAGACTCATATATCCAGACCTACCCATTGGTCTTCCAATGGGTCTCGGATTGTAGCAAAGGGGATGTCTCACTGTGATGAATAAATTAGTCTAATGGCTTTGTCTTTGCTCCAGAAGAATCGTGGGAACTGTAATAGTGTGGAGGCTTGGGACAAATTTGCACACACACCCCTAGGGGAAGATTTGTCAGGTATATTTTTGTAACGTCTAGGTCTCCAAAGAGTGTCCGTGCATAGAAACTAATTACAGGATCTGCCTTCTCGTTGGATATGTTGATCTTACTGTGGAGCAGCTGCTATATACTCCCCTACATTATGCTAAAGGCAGGTTGTAGTAGATTCGCATTTGCTTCTAGCAATTGCTTAGAAATAAGCTTACAGCCACCTACAAAAATTACTGTGTGCACACAAGTCTCAAAAATTTAATCCTTATGCTAGGGACTTACTGGCTGATAATGCTCATTCCCGGCCACTATACTAACTGTAAAATCAAAATCTAAGTTTTAAAATTGTAGAGATAGAAACGCATATCCAGTTATTCTTCATGATTTTTAAAGTCTCAGTTTGTTTGAGTGGGTATAGGAAAACATGAAGTAACAATTTACTTCAGTTAACGGAAAGGGAGAACTATCCCCAAAATATACAGGTCAGAAAACCTAGTGTTATGGCAGCAAAACAAGTCCTGCAGCCATAGCTTCGCCAGGCTTAGCTTCTGATAAAAATGGACGTGTCATTCATTGCTGCATTTTGCACACTGTCCTTAAGGCTGCTTACTCCCACTCACGCCAGCTGCCAGAGCCTCCTTCCTCTGCTTCCACCCCATCTGATGTCAGTGTTTACATGCAGCGCTGAGAGAACTGAAAATGGCCTGATGCAAAGGGAAACTGTGTAGCTTCTTCCTATAATACACAAGGAGACTTTAGTGCCATAGGCTTTGGAGGTTACACTAGCACAAATTCCATTGGATGTGTAAGGGGAGAGGTGAGGCCAGCTCAAACTGACGTAAAGACTTTGCTGGGGGGAAAGTGATCTAGCAAATCTCTCTTATAAACAGTTGCAAGTTCCCCCTTTAAATTCTGTAGCGTGGGGATGGGCAACTGAAGGCCCAAAGGTCAAATCTAGGTTGCAAAGGTGTCCAAGCGCCTTTCAGCGTGGCTCCTGATGCAACGTCTTCCCCACACACATTATGCATCTCAGCTGCTTTCTTCCTAGCTGAGATACGGGTTTAAGCACCCACCCACCCCGCAGTGTAAATTGCAATGGAAGATCTGGAAGGACGTATCTTCTTCCGTACACACCTGAGCTGCTCACTCCCATATGCAAGCCAAGGCACAACTAACTGAGCAGTTGAGGTGCCCAAAGGAAGAGCAATGCCAGAGCCTCTGCTGCTGTCCACACTTGAAGGCTGAGAATGGAAGAGCACTTCACCTCTGATTCTGTGATTCAGGGCATGTCTAGATGAGGGGGGTTGAGAGGGATGGTCTCGCGATTTTAGGATCGTGAGATTGTCCCCCTCATCTACACGCAGCACGCGACGTCCCAGGAGAAAGAGGACGTCGCGGCTGCCATTTTGGATTTTTTTGTTTTTATCAGGAAAGAGCGCAAGAGCTCTCCTATGAAAAAGTAAGGCTTTTTTTAAAAAAGCCCCCCTCCTCCTTGGAATTAAACAGTAGGGCGATATTCTGGGGCAAGGAAGGGATTGTCCCTCCCTGCTCCCGGGATGCCCTCTGTGTCATGTGGACGCACAGGGACGATCCAGGGACGATCCCCGGGATATCACCACATCTAGATATGCCCTCAGTGAGCAAAAGGAATGTTGCACTTTCTTGTTAAAAGTTGCCAATGAGAGCTCTACAGTTAAGGTGAAGGGGTGTGCGATGCACAAAGACGGGGCTGTTTCTTTAGCAACAAACATGCAATTGATTTCTCCCCAAACACAGTATTTTCCCTCAACGATCCCAGTGATGGACTTAATTCTAAGTAAACATATTTGAGATAGGACTATATACAGGCTCAATGCATCCCCCCCTTGCTTTATTCTCTTTAAAGTCTTTATGAAAAGAAAGTAATGGCAGGAATGAAAAGCTATCCAGAATAATACTGCTGTTAGCAAAAGCAGCAGAAGATAAACAACCCATTCTCCTGGGATTCTGCCACTTCCTTAAGTACTGATGGGCCTTGTTACAGAAGTTTTCCTCTACATTTTTTAAATAGCTACTACCTTTTAAGAGTTTTGTCCCTTTAGATCAAATCACATATCACTATATAGCATTGTTCACAGGTCAAAAATATCGGAGGTGGAAGGAACACATGAAAAATTGCAGAATTGCCTCAAGCTCAAAGTTCATATTTGAATCGCTATCCAACCTAAGCTAGATTTTGATGGAATGCAAACAAAACCTCATCTGTTCTTACATTGGACAGTATCCAATGCTGCTGTTGCATTTCTGCTGTTTGTATTGCACCAGTGGGACCCTGCAGTAATGCAACAGGAAGCTAGCACTTCCTAAAGCAATCTTGGAAATGAACCCAAACACTTGTTCTTAGAATGGGGCAGCACTCCCTTCTGCTAGCTCTGTTGTGGAAATGAGTATTTTAGTTCTGGTTGCTTTAGAAAGCGCTTGCTTCCAATTTTGCTAATGGTGGGTCCCCCGTTGCATTTGATACTGCCCATTCCATTGCCAGAACCAGGATTAATTCTACACCAAAGCTCCAAGTTCTCATAATAATAGCATTGAGGATATTCAAAGACAGACATAAATTGCATGTGCTGTAGCACACAGTGAGTATTTGTGGAATAGAATCACAGAATAGCAGAGTTGGAAGGGGCCTACAAGGCCATCGAGTCCAACCCCCTGCTCAATGCAGGAATCCACCCTAAAGCATCCCGGACAGATGGTTGTCCAGCTGCCTCTTGAAGGCCTCTAGTGTGGGAGAGCCCAAAACCTCCCTCGGTAACTGGTTCCCTTGTCGTACTGCTCTAACAGTCAGGAAGTTGGTGGTAGCAATGGGAAGAATCTGGGGGTTAGATAATGGGTTTCTAAAGTTAACTCTCCTGGTCCATCTCACATTGGACTGCAGCACCTCCAGTGAATGAGCCAATTAGAAATGGAACCCATTTGAACCCAGTGGGTTTATTCTCCCCCCCCCCCATTGCAACTATGGGGCTTACTGTGGAGGGTTCTCAGTGGGCCATTGGCAGGGCCTCCTTTAGTTTCTCAATTATGCTGGATCAGCACGTTGAGGTCCTCAGAGAAGGTCTAATGCAGCACCCTGCTGAGAGCCATCTTCACCATTCCCGTTGTGTTATACAAAATGGTGTGTGCGCGCGCATGTGATGAGGAGGGTCTCCGCAGGATACAGTGATGCTCACTGTTAAATGCCAGGGCCTAACATACCCCAGACCCAATCTAGAGTCTAAATGATTACCAGAGCAGAAATCAGGCAGCTCCACCTATCTCTAATTGGTAGCAATAACCTTCCTTGCCCAATAAATACCATTAATGAGTTATTGACACTTTTATACTTTTTGATGGCTCTGGGGATAGTAATAGAGGGATATGGTTTGTGTGGCTTCTATAGGCTGGGCCCAAGTAGGCATTATATGTGGATAACATTGCTGAGTGACTCTTTTTATACCAGAAGAGGTGATTCCGGAAGGGTCATCAAGATAAGAGAATTGATGGGACAAGGGTGCCTAATCCTTTCCTCATCTAACATTTCCTTGCTCCAAATCACTGCCTGAGGGACCAGTCCTTCCACAAAGTTCTAAATATGAGCAAACGCAATTAAATTAATTTACTTTCTCCACTACCATAACCTCCACCCCACCCCCAAGATTTACAATATCTGTTCCTTGAGGTTTGTTTCCAGTGCTCCCTGTATTTGGACCAGTACCAATCTTTAAAGACTCATCTTACTCTCCCAGCTCTTCTCTGTGCCAAAAATAGGTTGGTATGCCATAATACCAAAATTATCAGTGGCTATTATAATTTATTTAGGGCCTTAATTATGCTTTAAAGTGTATCAGTGGGCATTTCTTTCCCCCCATCTCAGCAAATTGCATTATGAAACTTGTCAGGTCCACTGATCACCCAAATTGGATATTAGAACACCTGCCTATCAGGAAAGCTGACCTTGCATTTGTGCCTTCTCATACAAACTTTCTTGGCCCCTCCCATCTCCTCCGCTGCAGCTTGTTTGTTTCATGAATGAGCTGTTGTTACACAAGTGCACAATTATTCAGAGAAATTATTTCCTGGTTGAACTACGCAGCAGACATAAGGAATACCCACACATTCTGAGTGACAGTCCATGGCATGTAACCACATGCATGTGAAAGGAACGGATTACTGAAAGTCAACGTAAGAGCAATGTGCCCCCAAACTGCATAAAATATAACAGGAATATTGTGCGATGCAAATCGCTGAGCTGGAGTAAATGGAGTTCTGTTAAGTTACACCTTTCTGACTTGCTGCATAAACTATTAATTCCTTGGTTTGTTTCATGGTGGAATGCTTAGAGTTGGTTGCTGGCATAAACAAGAGTCCTTTGAGCCATACATTAATGCCTGTGAATCATTGGTGAATATAGTTACCATCCCCATCTGTTCTATTATTTGTGTATAAATTCCATGCATAGAAATAGCACCACTCCACAAAGTTAATAATGTTAACAATAATACACTGAATCAGCAATATGGGAGGAACTGTGCCAAAAAACCCTGGTGTTGTTTTGCCCTTTTCCAAGTGTGCAGCATGATTCAATTTTCTCTGAAGCAAATGTAAATCTTCGGCTCATGCATAATCTAAACAAATTTCATCCTATGCTGTGGTTTGTGGATTATTTTATTTTTTATGAGGTGTCGTTAATTATCTCTACATGATATAGATTTCCTTCCTCTGATTTGCCCCCTACCTGTTACATACGACTCCTCCCTGCTATAGCAGGGGTGTTTGGGCCTACACTTCCCATCATTGCTCACCATTGATTAAGCTGGCTAGGGCTGATGGAATTGTAAGCCATAACATCATGGGGGCCACAAGCTGCCCATCGCTGTGCAGGAGCGTTGCTAGGTTCTCCTTCATGAGAGACCGAAAAGATGCAGCTTTTCACCGTCTTGCTTGATGGTGGGTTTCACTTTCAGTTGGAGTCATTATCATTGCTGCAGATCTTCTGCTTTGGTCATAGAATCATAGAGTAGTAGAGTTGGAAGGGGCCTACAAGGCCATCGAGTCCAACCCCCTGCTCAATGCAGGAATCCACCCTACATCATCCCTGACAGATGGTTGTCCAGGTGCCTCTTGAAGGCCTCTAGTGTGGGAGAGCCCACAACCTCCCTAGGTAACTGATTCCATTGTCGTACTGCTCTAACAGTCAGGAAGTTTTTCCTGATGTCCAACCGGAATCTGGCTTCCTGTAACTTCAGCGTGTTGTTCCGTGTCCTACGCTCATAATCATCTCTAAGATTAGCTGGGGTGCTTAAAGCCTCTGAAACAATACCTCACATGGTTACTGCTTGATACAGGGTCAGCATCAGGAGTAAGCATGGTTGGGCACCTCCCCAGGGCTCACACCTCAGCAGAGGCCCACTGACGAGAATCCCCTGGAGTTGCTCCTCTGCTTCTCCACTGCAACCTGCTTGTTCACCTGCTCTCGCTCTGATACAGGCAGAGGTGGTGATGAGCAGGAGCAGGAGATGCCTCTGTCTATTTGTTCAGTGGCTCTCAGCCTGTCAAACATGCAAGGATGAGGAGAAATAGCAGCTGGTGATGATGATGGCATCAAGAATATAGACTCGCTGAGGAAGGACGTTTTGCCCACAGGTCCCCCAAAACCTGGAGCCAAAACGTATTCCACATGAAAGCTGTTTGCGTACCCATGCAATGGTGGCATGGTTGCAGTGTCTTTAAGCACCCCAGCTAATTCTAGTAAGGAGATCTACCACATTCCTAAAATAATACATGAACTGAACTTCAGCTAACATGAAGAGCAGAAAACAGATGTGCTCCATAGAAAGTGCCTCCATGGGGGAAAGAAATAGGAAGGGGCCGCAGCTCAGGGATTTGGGTCTGACGATTTTTGCAAAAATGCTCACCAAATGGTATGAATATGACCAAGCAGGGTTTTGAACGCAATTTCATGGCCAAGCAGGTTGTGAACAAAATGGCTTATCTCTGGTCCGAGTCCAATGCTGTATCCACTACATAGCAAACTAGCTTGCCTTACAGAACATAAAAAGAACACTGCTGGATCATATCATCTTGGTTTGCAATCTGCTTCCAACAGTGGTCAACGAGATGACTCTGGAAAGCCCACAAGCTTGTATTGGGAGGTATACTTCCTTTAAACATAGAGGTTCTGCTTAGCTATTGTGGCTATCAGCTGCAGATAGATGGATCTTCCACAAATTTGTCTACTTCCCTTTTAAAGACATCTAAGCCAGTGATATTGCCACTGGCCTAGATGGCTTTATGTTGTGATGAAGTACTTTCTTTTGTCTGTCCTGTATCTGTTGCCCACTAATTTAATTAGCTGACCATGCATTCTAGAGTTACAGAGAGGGGGGAAGTGATCACTATCCACTTTTTCTACACCATGCATAATTTGTAAGCCTATACTGTGATTCCTCTTAGTTATCTCTTTACTAAACTAAAATAAACCTGAAGCACTTTAGCCTTTCCTCATTGGTAGGTAAGGTGCTCTAATACACTGATAATTTTGGTTGCCCTTTTCTGCCTCTACTCCAACTCTACAAAATGCTTTTTGGATAACAACTGAACACATTACTCCAAATATGCTCTCACCAGTGATTTATATTAACGCATTATGATTTATTTATTTATTTATTTATTTATTACATTTTTATACCGCCTAATAGCTGAAGCTCTCTGGGCGGTTCACAAAAATTAAAACCATTAAGAACATAATAAAACATCCAACAATCTAAAAACCCAAATACAAAATACAATATAAAAAGCACAACCAGGAAAGCCCAGCAGAAATTGATATAGGATTAAAATACAGAATTAAAACAGCAAAGTTTAAATTTAGGTGTTAAAATACTGAGAAAATAAAAAGGTCTTCAGCTGGTGACGAAAAGAATACAGTGTAGGCGCAAGGCGGACCTCTCCGGGGAGCTCGTGCCACAACAGAGAAAGTCCTCCTCCTAATAGGATACTGCCCATTTTATTTTCAGTCCTTTTCCTAGTGATCACTGGTATGGAATTCAAGTTTTTTCACTGCTCTTGCACGCAGAGTTAACGTTTTCATTGAACAATCCAACTCTTTCTTATCTGGTTAGTTACCATCAGTTCAGGTCCTTTCAGTGCATAGTTGGGATTCTTTACCCAAACATCAGAGATTTCTGTCAGATTTCAGATAGGTAGCACTATACATAGTACTATGTTTATTTCTGCCAAAAAATTCTGCCTTACAGGTAGTATTAAAAGGTGCAATGTTTCCTTATGGGGATGCAGTGATGGAGAAATGAGTACCTTTTTAATTTGTGGTTAACTTTCAGGGTAGAACTTGATGATACAATAAACATGGGCTTCCTGTCACAAAAAGCAGCCTTGTGATGGAGTCATGCTTTCCTCTTTGCAACATGAGGTGAAATTTACCCATGCCTCCGTTCCCTGCCCCCCGCCCAGCTACGTGAAAGCCTTTTCCACTGAATGTAACTTTATGCTGATCACTTCCCTACTCTGACAGCTTTAGGCAACAATGTAGAGCAGGGGTGGGGTAATACGCACAAGCTGATGACCCTAGGACAGTGGTTCCCAAACTTTTCCAGGTAACTGCCCCCTTGGTTCCACAAACTCATGCCCAGTGTCCCCTACCCTACCCTATAAAAATCATTATTCAGAATAGCAGTTTTCAATGACCCACTAAGGAAGATAATAATTGAATATTTATTCAGAATCCAATTACATTTTTTTAGTTTATTCAATTAAACATAATTGATGAACTTGATCCAGTGATATCATCTTTTCAAAGTCTGATAGTCATTTAGCAAGAATATTAGGTATCACATTTAGTAACTAGGGTAGAAGTACCTCACTGTTCTGTAAATGCTTAGTGTGATGGATGGGCTTGATGAAGTGATACCAGTTTCCCAATGTCTGGTTTAAAGTCACTTAACATGAGTCTTAAATCACCAGATTTAGTAATCTGGAGTTGATTTCTTTGCCTGGAGAGAAGTAGGCAGACCACACTAAAACCACATTCTACCAAATATGACGTTGGAAATGCAACCAGGAGCTTCTGAACTACTCTCCATAGTGCAGGATAGCGATCATAAATTTCCTCCTGTAACCAAAACTCCTGGTACGGAAAAGACCACCTTGAGCGCCCCCCTGTCTTCGGCGGCAGCTCCAGTTTTATTGTAAGTTCCATGCTCTGTGAACTCTGTGCTTTTTCTTTCCAGGGAAGAAGTGGCAATCTTAAAGCCATTTTGATGCAATCTTAACGAAGGAGGGAATGGGCAGACATGAAGACTGTGTCACACATGCACATACCTAGGCTTGAGTCATGAGTAGGCACAGTCCTTCCTCATTCTGGTTTTGTGTCTTCATTCCTCCTACACCCCAGATCATTCCATTCCATTCCATTCTCCCCTCTAATGCAGAGTTTAGGACTAGTCTGTTACCAGTTAGTTAGTAAAAAAAAAACCAAAACCATCCAAAACTAAGGTAGTGTAAGTATGTGTGTGCGCCCGCCTGTGTGTGCCTGTGTGCTCGCATATATTTAGTATATATAACTATGGATTTTTATCGAAGGAAAGAAACCAAAGGAAAGGTGGGGGAGGAATAATTGGACTGCTTAAGGCCATGCAGCTTATAGTATAATGGAGAGGAAAAAGGAAGCATTTACCACTCTCTAGAAACACCTCCCTTCCCACTATGTAGCAGTAAATTGCTCAGGTTCAGGGCTTGCAGCTAGCCCTGAGCCTGAACCCTTTTGTGCTATATACAATGGAGGAAGATTTCAAGAAGGTGAAAAAGGGCGGGGGAAAGAGGTCCCATTTTGATCATGAGTCAACAGTATAGTGTGGCTGGGGAAAGGGGGGGGAATGCTATTTTATGATGCATTAATAGCATCATAGTTTCCATGTTATGAGAAGTAATAGTTCCATTTATTTGCATTAGTCCAACCACATCTGTAGCACTGTGTCCCTTTCTTATCACTGCACCTTTAAAAGGATGTGTAGACAAACTGGTGCGCATTTACAGGAGGGCAAGAAAGATTGTCAAGTGCATGGAAAACAAATCCTACAAGGGAAGTTTGAAGGAACTTTGTATGTTTAGACTGCGTAAGGGAAGACTGAGAGGGGACATGATAGCACTCTTCTAATATCTGAAGACCTGTCACATAGAAGAGGGCAAAGACTGGTTCTCTGTACTCCCCCAGAGGACAGGACTAGATCTAATGAGTTTAAGTAACAGTAGAGTGGATTTTTGCTCAACACTAGGAGAAACATCTTAATATTAAGAGCAGTTTGACAGTTGAACCAATGACCTACAGGTCATAGAATAGTTGAGCTGGAAGGGGCCTATAAGGCCTTCGAGTCCAGCCCTGTGCTCAGTGCAGGAATCCACATTAACACATACCTGGCAGGTAGCTGCCTCTTGAATGCCTCTAGTGTGGGAGAGCCCACAACCTCCCTAGGTAACTGATTCCATTGTCGTACTGCTCTAACAGTCAGGAAGTTTTTCCTGATGTCCAGCTGGAATCTGGCTTCCTGTAACTTCAGCGCGTTGTTCCGTGTCCTGCACTCTGGGAGGACTGAGAAGAGATCCTGGCCCTCCTCTGTGTGACAACCTTTGAAGTATTTGAAGAGTGCTATCTTGTCTCCCCTCAATCATCTCTTCTCCAGGCTAAACATGCCCAGTTCTCTCAGTGTCTCCTCATAGGGCTTTGTTTCCAGACCCCTGATCATCCTCGTTCCCTCCTCTGAACCCCTTCCAGCTTATCTGCATACTTCTTCAGGTGTGGAGCCCAGAACTGGATGCAGTACTCAAGATGAGGCCATACCAGTGCTGAATAGAGTGGAACCAGTACTTCACACGATTTGGAAGCTATACTTCTATTAATGCAAACCAAAATAGCATTTGCTTTTTTTGCAGCCACATCAGACTGTTGGCTCATATTCAGCTTGTAATCTACAAGAATTCAAAGTTCCTTTTCGTTTGTAGTATTGCCGAGCCTGAGACAAGTATCCCCATCTTGCAACTGTGCATTTGGTTTCTTTTTCCTAGATATAGAACTTGGCATTTATCTCTATTAAATTTCATTCTCTTGTTTTTAGCCCAGCGCTCCAGCCTATCAGGATCACTTTGAAGTTTTTTGCAGTCTTCCAGGGTATTAGCTATCCCACCCAATTTGGTGTCATCTGCAAATTTGGCAAGCATTCCCTGAAACTCCTCATCCAAGTCATTAATAAAAATGTTGAAGAGCACTGGGCCCAAGATTTAGCCCTGCGGTACCCTGCTTGTTACCTCCCCCCAGTTTGAGAAGGTACCATTGCTGAGCACACTTTGAGTCCGATTCTGTAGCCAAATATAGATCCATGTAATAGTTGTTCTATCAAGCCCACTTTTAGCTAGTTTGCGGATCAGAATATCATGGGGCACTTTGTCAAATTTCAAAGAAATTAGGTGTTCCTCGACTATTTGTTTATCAATCTCAAGCTTCGATCCTGCCCCTTCAGCTTGTACTTCACATTTGCTGGGGGTGGGGGTGGGGTCATAGACCCTCTTTTGCAAGAAGACTGAGCCAAAGTAGAAATTGAGCACTTCTGCCTTTTCTTTGTCATCTGTTATCATTTTGTCAGCCTTATTGAGTAGTTGAACCACCTTTTCTTTCCTTGGTCTTTTACTATGCACATACCTGAAGAAAGCTTTTTTGTATCTTTTAGCATCCCTCGCTAACCTCAGCTCATTCTTAGCTTCAGCCTTCCTGACGCCATTCCTGCACTTCTGTGCTACCTGTCTGTATTCTTCCTATATGTGTCTTCAAGGAGAAGCTGGACATTTGTTGGGGATGTTCTAACTCTGAGTTTCTTGCACTGAGGAAGAGATTTGACTAGATGTCCCACAGTGCTTTATGATTCTATTATTTCCTCTCCCCTACCTTGAAACCTCCCCTGCTGTAAGTCCCAAGCTGTACAACTCCTGTCAGGAACACCACTGCTGTTCTGTTAGTGCCTGAGGCTACACTTCAACATTTTGTTGCAAGTTCCCCCTCAAGATTCTCCCCTAGAGTTGGACCATAGGATTCAGGGCAGTGAAGTAATTGTTGTCATAGCTGTTTTAGGGTTTGGCCATGAAATATTTTGGGAGGAGTGGAGAGCGGTTGGAATGGAAACTTAACAACAGAACAGAACTGAGCAACAATTTTGCTCTCAGACATGCAAAAAACCGCCTCCACAGAACATAAAATTGGTAGTGTGTGCAATTTTTACACACACTACCAGGTTATTTAAAGAAAATTACAAACTGAACTTCGCAAAATGCATTCAAACTCGTAAACATTATACCTGCCTTGTAACCGCAGTAAAACCACTACGGACAACAATACAAGGGTAATTTTTTTGTCAGTTTATTTAGCCTGGTTTGTTTTTAAACCCCAACCCCCCACAAAATGGTTACATTAAAGAATAAGTGAAGAGGTTGGAGCTGAATTGCTAGATACAAAAGTACATAGACACTTTTAATAAGGGTGTTTTAAATCTGTTTTGTTTTTATTGTTATTCTCTACTAGCAAATGAAGCTTGCATTGTGCAAGCACACACACACACACACACACACACACACACACACACACACACACACATATATGTGTGTGTGTCTTTTTGCAACTGGAAATGCCTAAAATCAGAGTCTGAAGAGGAAATGGGATTCCTCCATGTGCAGCTGTTAAGCTGGAATGCTAGCCAGGAAAACCTCATGCCACTGGTCTTGGCAGGTGTTTTGTAGACCTATCTATTATATCTGGGCTTTCTTGGTAACCTGGAAGTACCTTAACAATTTGAGGGTGTGCCCGAATTACAGATATCCCCTTTTTAGTCTTCTTCTCTATTAATCTTAGGTTATTTGTGTGCCCTAGATCATCTTTTTCATTATTCTGGAATTATTTTAATGCTTTTGGGGTGTATTTTGAATCCCCTGTTTTAAAGGACAGCCATAACAGTATCCCATTTTCATTCCACCCCCCACCCCCAGTAATCAAGATGTTTTGTACTAATTGCATACCAAATTTCAGATCTCTAGCTCATTCAAAAGTACTCTATTGTTTTGTATACCCCCATAAGTGAGTGGATGAGCTTATGGGATGTTGGAGAAATCTGTAATGGATTCAAATGAATTCAGGTTTACCTGAATCCGGCCTGCAGCTTCTGCAACAGATTGATTCTCTGTAGGTTTACCCTTGAAGAGTGTTCAGAAACTCCAGTTGGTGCAAAATGCAGCAGCCAAAGTCCTTTCTGGGTTTTATTTCTCAGAACGTATTACTTCTCGGAACCAGTTTCTTTATGTAATCCATCCAAAGAACTTTTCTTCTTGGGCAGATTAAATGCATAATAAAATGATAAAATAAATATATTAAATTTCTTTGACATTGAGCTCAAATTCATTTTTAGGAACAATTCAACGTGTGGGTATTAGCTAAAAGCCCTAAAGTCTTTGGACCAGGTTATTTGAAGGACCAGCTCCTTCCACATGAATTTGCTCACACAGGGTCTGAGCCTATGCTCCATTTTCTGCCGTCTTTGGAGGTGTGTTTGGTAAGGATATGTTAGCAGGCCTTCTTGAAAGTGGTTCAGTTCAGCAAAGACTTTTCTGTTCTGCTGTACACTTTCCCTCTATTTCAGGGATGGAGAATGTGTGACCCTCCAGATGTTGTTGGACTGGAACTCCTATCATCCCTCTCTATTGGCCATGCTGGGTGGGGCTGATGGGAGTTGCAGTCCAACAACATCTGGAGAGCCACACGTTTCCCCACTTCTGCTCCATTTTATCCTCCTGTTATGATAACATGTTTAAAATGACTTATTTTCTGCCCCTCTCATTGCTCTAATGATTGAATTAAAGCATTGTTTTTGTTTTATCATTTTTTTAAATTGTATTTTTGCATTTTTGATCTGGAAGCTGCTTTAGGACCCTTTTGAGTGTAGATATTTTCTAAAAAGCAAGGATCTAGCTAGGCATGCATATTTAGGGAAAAGTCCTATTTAACTCAGTTTGCTTTACTTCCTAGCAAGCACACATAAGGTTAGTCAGTAAGGTTTCAATTGTAAATATAGCTAGAATGTCAGCCTATGCGGCAGGGTCTTGCTATTTACTGTTTTACTCTGTACAGCACCATGTACATTGATGGTGCTATATAAATAAATAAATAATAATAATGAAATAATAATAATACTAAAGTGTAATTTAGTGGGATTTAATTATGAACAAGCATGCTGAGAATTACTGTACACAAATGCCAACTCGATGCAATTGTCTGCATGCTGACTTGGAGGCATGCCCCATTAAAATGAATGGGTATTACTCCTAAGCACATAGACTCAAGATATTCCTTTCAAATCAGTGTATAAAACACGTATTTTGAGACATTATTTCAGTAGGTTAAAAAGAAAGACCTTCTGGGGGATCATCTCTAATATCTTTAATGTAAATCAATAGTCTAGTAATTTACTTTTGAGGGACAATTGTACTTAAAATATTAGTTGGTTATGGCTGCTAGTGCTCAGAATGAGGGCAGAATTGTGTTTTAGTTATATTACTGAGCTTTTGCAGTGCACAAATCAGCAGTCGGGTTTATCAATGTGCCAGTCTATTCCAAACCCCTGAAAGATCCAGATGAACATAAAAATATTGCCATCTTGTGGTCTTGTGTGTTAAGTATTGTCTAAGGACTTTGGCTATGCCAAACGTTCAGTGTTTTTGTTTTTCAAACAAATGATGCGTCCATTTGCCCTTCTTTGTCATAAACAGGATTCGTTTCAATAATTTGATTTTTTTTAAAATGCTGCAATCCTATATACATACAACCGGGAGTAACCCTCATTGAACTCTCCATGGCACAAACCTCTGAGTAGACATACATGGGATTGTGCTATTTTTCCACCAACACTTGATTTAGCCAGTGATTATTTGTTGTGAAATAAATCTGTGATGGCACCGTGACAGAACTTTATCCATTATTTTAGACGAAGACAGTTTATCATGTCTAGGGATACTGCCCATAAACTATATTGATCACAACTGACATTTAAGACATGGGATGTTTGTTTTCTTGTCAACATTCTGTAAACTGAGCTTCAGTGTTGTTGTTTGCTTTGGGCTGTGAGAACATGGCAGGACGACTGCAAAATCAAAACTTCAAAAGCCCCTCCCAGTTCATTTGCAATGATAGCATAATATAGCACTTGGAAGAGGGAAAAACAAAAACTTTGCTTTCCTTCTTTGACCTCCTGACATTGTGCCTTCAGAGAGACATTATTAGGGGCAGGTGATGGAACAAGCATGGGCCCTGGAGGTAAATTCCCCTCAATTGTAAAGCGCCACAATGCCAGAAATGGCGAGGTGGTGCTATAAAAAAATATTTTTAAATAAATCAGATAAAATAAATTTATGGACTTTCTGCAGGAGAAAGTCCCCAGTCGCAGAGATAGCAATAGGTATCTCAGACAGATAATCTGATGGAGGAACGCACAGCTTAAAAACAGAGCACTTGCACTTTAACTAGGAGCTCATCTCCATGAAAGCAGAGCCAAAAATACATAGTTCCTGCACCCTTATATAACAGTAGGCTTCTGACCAATGCTAGAACAACATTCTAGATGACTTTCCCTCCAGCCTAGCTTTCGCCTATTAGCACCAGTCCCGGTTTTCTGTCCATGGTCCTGATACTTTGTGTGCTCTTTCATCATACCTGACTTGCACAGTGCTCACCATCTCTACCTGCCTGCTTGCTGGCCATGGTTCTGTACAACCATTGAAGGACTAGTGCTTTTTAATGAAACTTTTCACATTTTAAAATCTCTCTCTCTCTCTCTCTCTCTCTCTCTCTCTCTCTCTCTCATATTATAAAATGTTAACTTTTATAATTTAATTTTTAAAAAATCTATAAAAATGTGCTAAAGAATGTGCTACTTGTGGTTGTTTGTTTCATTCTTGGAGTGCTGTGTCATGCACATATCATCTGCATATTGGTTGATTCACTTGAAGGGCTTCCCCCAAATGTGGGGGCCTTATGAGCTTCCTGAAATGATAATCACTGAAGGGTAGTAATGCATATATGGGGCAGACATAATTTGTAGGGGTGGGCAAATTCCCCAAAGCTTGCTTCAGATTGAACTGGATGTGAAGCAAGTTACTTCAGGTGAAAAATAAATAAATCAGGAAACCTTGTCAACATATTTTCAAAGTCATTCCAACTTGAATTCCAAGTTGCTGTCGTTTGGCATGGATGTGTTTTTGCACCACATAATGGGATTTGTAATATGGGAAAGCTGAAATAGGTGCCATTTTGTGCATATATATCTTCACAGTGCATTTCAAGAATTGTAATATGCACTGGGGGTCCTTCTCCGTGAGCCCCTGCCAAAGGAAGTGAGGCAGGTGGCTACCAGGAGGAGGGCCTTCTCTGCTGTGGCACCCCAGCTGTGGAATGAGCTCCCTAAGGAGGTTCGCTTGACATCTACATTATATGCTTTTAGACGCCAGGTGAAGACTTTTTTATTCTCCCAGCATTTTAACAGTCTATAAATAAATTTTAACTTGGTGTTTTAAATTTGTAATTTTGCATTGCTGCTGTTTTTATCTGGTTGAGCTTTTATATTGTATTTTATATTATGGTTTTATACTGTTGTTTTATACTTTGAATGGTTTTAATTTTTGTGAACCACCCAGAGAGCTCCGGCTATTGGGTGGCATAGAAATGCAATAAATAAATAAAATGTGAGATGCTAAATCTCAAATTTTAAACTCTCTTTTAAGCAACATTCTTAAACTCTACATCAGACTGGGGTGTCTGGAGAACATTGATTGGTGGTCAATTCACTAGACTTTTCCCCCCTCCCTCCTTACAATGGCTGGGATTTGATGGTGTTTTTTTTTTTTCATTTTGTGGGTATGTTATGTTTTTATCTTGTCCTCTGCCATGCCCCCAGGACACATTACTAGTTCAGGCCAAGCCAAGCAGCATGTGCTCCAGAAAAGGATGATACATATTTTGCATGTGCGAGATTGGAACACATGTATAAATGCAGAAAGCTGGAGAGTGCATTGTGTGGGACCAAGCTCATAATGGCCCAATTTGGATTTCCTGGCAGGTGAGCTTTTCCCAGGCAAGAGTTCTGCTGGATCAGACCATAAAGTCAATTTCTGAGTATGGTTTGGGAATATTCTCAAGTCATACCATATAATTTAGGCATATTTTCTGCATACATCCTTTTACAAACTATACGTGTAAAGTGTAAGTTGTAAAGACAAGAATATATAGCAGCTCCCCAAAGTTCTATTCACAAGTGCAGTCCTGCCTTCTTCACATTGGTGGTTTTTAATCCATCAAGCACATATCATGACATTATGGAGAATTTTCTTATTTAGTGAGCTAGACTGACAGTGTATATATCTGAGATGTTTCCTAAAGAGAAAGAATAGTGTGTTTATCATAAATCACATTATATATAGATAACATCTAACGTAACGTTTTATTGAAATCTCACCAAAGATTCTATTGCAGAACCCAGTAATGGAAGTATCTTTTATTAGTCACTAGCTGTACCCTGCCACGCGTTGCTGTGGCTCAGTCTGGTTAAATTGAAAAGAAAGAAAAGACAAAGCGGATGTTTCTAATATGTTTAATTTCACAATGCTTGTGGATATACAATATTTTTAGTTGTTCCATTGTCTGTGTAGATATAGAGATTGTCTGGTTTGCCGACTCTAGAACACGCAACATGTAATTGTCCATGTGAGAAGCAATCTGTGTCTAGATCTAAACCGCACAATTCTAAAGATTGGCCCTGAGCTTTGTTGATGGTGATTGCAAACGCCAATCGAATTGGGAATTGCAATCTCTTAAATTGAAATGGCATATCTGTTGGAATCATAGGAATGTGAGGAATGAGGACATCTTCACCTTTGAAAGGTCCTGTCAAGATCGATCTCCGACTATAACAATTGCCACTTAGTCTATAGTTGGAGCATTGAATCTTCGCACATGTTCTCCAGCAGGCGTTTTGTCAGCATGAATAACAATCTTGTGTGTATCAGATGGCATCATGTCAATTGCTGTTTTGAACAAATGTACTAAATTGTTTTTTTCGTGAAGTAGCTTTTGCAGTTTTGAAACAATGGACCTTTTTATGCCGGTATAAATTCCGCAGCGTGCATTCAATTCATCATTGCCATCACCAATGAAATACATTTGTAGGAATTTATGTTGACTATCTTGAAACGGAAGGAAGGAGCCGGCTTTATGATAAATTTGTCCTTTGACTTTGAAATTTGGCATAAATGGAGCTGTGATGATTTCTGCGCCGAACGACGTCATTTGGAAGCATGAGTCGTATTTCCTGATGTTAGATAGGAAATGCTTTGATTCTGCAGTATATCCGGCAAGCAAAGTTTGTAATGGCTCTGGTGGTTCTCCAAGTTGAGGCAGTTTAATTTTTCCAGCAGCGCAACACATTCCTTTTGTTTCTCCATTAAATTTAAGAGCCTTGCAATAAGGACACACTTCAGTCATAGTGCCAATGAGAACATGCCTCCTCAAACTATAATCATTAGCTGGGTTGTACCGGAATGCAAGGCGATTGTAATCGTGTGATTGTTTACCACGGAGTCGTGCTTGATGCTGATGTGCTGTTTCTCGTTGACGTCTTTCAGCCCCTCTCAGCCTTTCGAGTTCATTATGTTGAGAACAAAGCAGATCTGTAGCTGTAGTACGCGATTGCCGTGCTCGCAACCGTGCATCCTCAAGTCTGGCTGAACGTTGCTTGGTTGATTCCTTGGCACGTATTTGAGCCATTTTTTCCCTTTTTTTCTCATTTGCTGAAGCCCGTTCTTCCTGAGTCTGATTTGCAATTTCTCGTCGCAGTGCTTCCGCTCCGCGAGTACGACGACCTAAGTGTGATCTTCTGCGAGGCATTATTTGGATGAAGTAAAGCAGTTTGTTTGGTTTTTAAAAAAGGTTTTTTTTTACGTTGAGGAGGTTAGTGGAAACTCCTGGCAGTTACCTTTCTTCTGAACGTGTAACTGTCACAGGTGTGACATCTATATTCACTCAGCCAATTGCGAGAGTACATGCAAATAGGAGAGGAGGCAGAGGCAGCGGATTGGCCTACTGGTTGGTGATGTCACAATGATCAGCAGGACTGGTTTTGAGGAGGCCTATTTCTTCGATTTTAAAACAAACCTTTGACCCCATAGAGAACATAGTTACATAACAACGCTCGCGTATTCGAACGCAACGCTGTGTCAAAATTTCAAAGCAATTGGTGAAGAACTTTCGGAGATATAACGACAGTAACGAACAGTCTTTTTCATTTTTATTTATATAGATTTTTGTAAACTGAATTTATTACTATATTATAGTGCAGAACAAAAGTAAATTGCAGCTATCAAATTAATAGGGTCTATCTTCCTTAATCACCCTTATGTTTGCTGGATTTTTATTAGTTAGTTTCAACAGTTAGTGCTTTATCACTCATATAATGGGAGGTAAGCCTCTCATAATGTAATAATTGGAATGGATTATTTCCTACAGTTTGTGAACTTTGTAAATAGTTTTGGCTTAAATATTTTCAGCAGTAAGGGGAGGCGGGGCGATGCTGTAAAGATGACTTCCTTCTGATTACCTGAAAGCTTGTTTGGCATAGTCAAATCTCCATGAAGGCGATGGTCTCCTTGGAAAAGGAACCCTACTAAACTAAGGGCCTTCCTAGACGAGGGTTTAGCCTGGTGCGAGGCCCGGGCTCCCTGCTGTGCGTGCAGATGATGCAGAGGAGATCCCGGGGTCAGGCCAGGCTAAACCCTCCTTTGACCCGGGATAACTGGATCCACTTTTGGGCCGGTATTTCCCGCGGTCCTGGCCTTAGGTGCGAGTAGCTGGGAGAAGTAGCGGACGGGCCACAGCGCTCCTGCCCCCCTGTCCCCCAATTCCCCCCTCCCCTGGCCTTTGATCCCCCCTCTCCCCCCCCGTGTCCCCACCTGCTATTTGCCGCTGCCGCTGATGTCCCCAGCCACTGTGTGCTGCCGCCGCTGAGGACGATGTCCCCAGCCGGCGTTTCCTGCTGTCGTCATGTCCCCCGGCCTGTAGGCATCACCGGGGGGGGGGCATAATCAAAGGCCAGGGGAGGTGGGGGGCTTTTTTTTAAAAAAAATATATATATACTTACTTGGCCGTTGGTGCACTCTTGCACATGCGGCCGCTCTAAGGCAGGGGGAAAATGGAGGACGCGACAGGGCTTCCCTCAGCCCTGTCACGC
The DNA here is from genome assembly GCF_023053635.1 of Elgaria multicarinata webbii. Taxonomy (NCBI): domain Eukaryota; kingdom Metazoa; phylum Chordata; class Lepidosauria; order Squamata; family Anguidae; genus Elgaria; species Elgaria multicarinata. The sequence goes on from NC_086178.1 coordinate 110,081,770, forward strand.
CTCAGGTGTAGACGGGGCCAACAGGCCACGCTACTTCTAGCGCGGCCTGGCCCCTCCTCACCACTGGATTCGGCGGTAGGTCTAGCAAGGCCCCAAGGTAATTATAGGTAACCTCTGTTCATGCACTCTATTTACTTCTAAATATCTGATAATAAGGGTATTGTTGATATGGTCACTTACTATGAGTTGACAAAGTATCAGTCAAGAGTCTATGTTTTATCAGGGTGTACTGATCTCTAATTCAGCTTATGCCTGATTCTGATTAACCTTGTGATTATGAATGAACTGAGTGCTGCCTTGTGGAAAGGGCAGGAAGGAGGTTGAAAGTGGTGTCAACTCATAATTTCATTCCCTCTCCACACCGCTTAATCTCGCTTTGTAAATCTTCATGTCTGGTGTCCCACTGGGGTGTGTTTTACATGTAATAATAATAATAATAATAATAATAATAATTCATACCTGCCTCTCCTTTTGGATCAAGGCAGGAAACAACAATAAGAATCAAATACATTAAACTGAATTAAAAACATAGTATACATTATTAAAACATCCTACAATTTCCACTGGATAGGCCTGCCGGAATAGTTTTTATAACTTTCTTAAATGCTAAAAGACTATTAAGTTGACGTGCCTCCTCCGGCAGGCCATTCCACAGTCTGGGAGCAGCTACCCTGCCTCTTTCATAGGGATCAAGCTAACATTCAAACATGAAACATGGTGTTGTGTCCCTACTTTCATTCAAACATACCCAAAAGTATTTATTTATTTATTACATTTTTATACTGCCCAATAGCCGAAGCTCTCTGGGCAGTTCACAAAAAGTATGATATATTTTGTATTTTCCTCCCCAATTTGAGAATAGATGTGTGGGTTGAGCTTGACTTCTAGCATAGAATTGTGTACTGATTGTGTATACCAAATTCCATTCCAAATTCCATTCCAACAGGAGTTAGGTTACAAACAAACATATAAACTAACAATGGAAAGCCAAACAGGTGAGTGAAATCAAAGGCCTCACTTAGCTCAACCAGTAAATCTGATTTTTAGACTGGAGGATTATATAAACTGCTGAATTTCACCTGTCTGCCAATCCTTGGTCAGAACATAAAAATAATCAGTTCCCATCTATAACTTCTAGAGAGGAAAAAAGTCTGTTTTAATGCTGATCTCTCAAAAAGCAATGTAAAAAAACTTTACCTATAGACATACATACACGCAAACCTTTCTCAGTGTACAGATGAGAATGAATTTAAAGGTTAATGATTTGATCAAGGCTGCATTGTGAAATGAGGATTTAAATTCATGCTTGCCCTTGGCTATTATGAGACCAAACTGTTCCAGTTGCATTTCTTGGTTCCAATCCTTTAAAATTTTAATTAAAAAAGAAAAGAAAAAGAAAAACACTTCCTTTTGTCTGGACTCCAGAAGGCCGAGAAAACAAAAGCAATGATCTATTTTTGATTGAGTACATCATTACTGGATTCATTCAACATAATTCATCATTACCTGCCACTTACTTAAATGGCAACGGAACAGATGTGAAAAATGCAAGGACAATTTTTATATCCTTTCTGTGCACCATGTACTATGATAGATTATTCACAACCCACTGAGAACAGCTTCAGCAGTCTTTTGCAGCTTGTCAAATGTACTGACATTCCATTCTTACAAGCAAAATAAGCTTCTTCATTTTAAAGCGATACTCTGAGGCTCTTATTCCTTGTGGCAGACTCTGTATAGTCCCATGACACCTCTGCAGTTAGTGCAGGCCTTGAAATCCCAAAAGGGGAACCTCAGGCACGAGATTTTTCGTGTCTTCACCTGCCACTGAAATATCTCGACTGTCTGGATGCTGGTCTAACTTCAACATGGATCCAGACCGTCAGGCCAAGGACGGGGAATTCCCTAGCATTCCTTCTTTGTGTGACATTCTGGAACTCAGTCAAGGCAGTTTCACAAGCCCTCTACACTCCCCTGCATGTGTAAGTATCCTGATAAGTAATGCCTCTGACATCAGTTGGATGAATTGGGCCGATAGCATGGAATGCGCATGATTCATAAACCTTCTAGCTGCTCTCGGAGTAAACGCATATCAGAATCACAGTAATTTATGCCTCACACCACATTTCTACACACATCTACTCAGAAGTAAGTATCACTGAGTATAATGGGACTTATTCCCAAGCAAGTGAGTACAGGATAGCAGCCTCAGCTATATTGTGTAACACATCCTTTATGAAGCTGCCTTTAAAACGTGATTGGAAACGACAACTGGTACAGAATGCAGTTGTTTGGAGCATATTATGCCAATTTTGCCAGAGCTATGGATATTCAACTGAGTTAATATGACACACATCTGGTTTTCTAGGCCCAATTGGTTCCTGTTTCTTACTTTTAAAACATTTAAAGGCACAATCCCATGCATGTTTAGACAGAAAAAAAGTCTTACAGTTGTGATGACTGGGAGATGCTAGGGGGTTTAGGAGTTTTCTGTTTAAACATGTATAGGATTGCACCCTAAATTGTCTTATGACAATTTGAGCCTATTATATGAGCCTATGAATGCATTGAGAGCTCCCTTGAGGCCCCTCTTTTATGTGCCCTTAAACATATTGTTCTAATTAGCTTAGAGTGGGACTGTGATGACTGCCTTATATTTGGTGATATGAATGTTGTTTAATTTATTTGTTTTCATTTCTATACCACCCAATAGCCGAAGCTCTCTGGGCAGTTCACAACAATTAAAACCACAAGGTACAGCATAAAATATAAAATATGGAAGCTTAAAACCACAGTCTAAAAGAACAACCAGAATAAAAACAGGAGCAATGCAGAGACTTAAAATACAGATTTAAAACAACAGAGCTAAAAGACTAGGATGGTAAATTGCTAAAATGCTGGGAAAATTAAAAGGTCTTCACTTGGTACTGGAAAAAGAACAACTTAGGTGCTCGGTGAAGCTCTCTAGGGAGCTCATTCCACAGCTGTTAGCCACCTGCCTCATTTCCTTTGGCAGGGCTCACGGAGAAGGACCTCTGAGGATGACCTTAGGGTCTGGGCAGGTACATAAGGTAGGAAGCGATCCTTCACATAGCCTGGCCCCAAGCCGCTTAGGGTTTTGAATGTTAATACCAGCACTTTGAATCAAGCCCGGACATGGACTGGCAGTGATGTAGACTTGTTGGACAGTCCCCGTTAACAACCTTCCTGCTCGATTTTGGACCAGCTGAAGTTTTCAAAGGCAGCTAGGCTACGTCTGTCCAGATAAGGCTGTAGTTCATATATCAGTCTATGCATTGTTTGTTTGCTACACTTTATTTTGTCTGTTATTGTTTTTATATTTGTATTGAATTTTAGTAACGTTGAGTTACATCAGTGGTTCCCAAACTTTTCCAGGTAACCGCCCCCTTGGTTCCACAAACTCATGCCCAGTGTCCCCTACCCTACACTATAAAAATCATTATTTAAGTAGCGGTTTTCAACGACCCACTAAGGAAGATAATAACAATAAAATTCAAAACAGTAACAATTAATTGAATATTTATTCAAAATCCAATTACTTTTTTTTAGTTTATTCAATTTAACATAATTGATGAACTTGATCCAGTGATATCATCTTTTCAAAGTCTGATAGTCATTTAGCAAGAATGTTAGATATCACATTTTGTAACTAGGGTAGAGTACCTCACTATTCTGTAAATTCTTAATGTGATGGATGGGCTTGATGAAGTGATATCAGTTTCCCAAAGTCTCTTAACATGTCTTAAATCACCACGTTTAGTAATCTGGAGTCGATTTCTTTGCTTGGAGAGAAGTAGGCAGACCACACTAAAATCACATTCCGCCAAATATGATGTAGGAAATGCAACCATGAGCTTCTGAACCGTTCTCCTTAGTGCAGGATAGCGATCATAAATTTCCTTCTTTAACCAAAACTCCTGGTACGGAAAAGACCACCTCGAGCGCCCCACAGCTTCTCTGTGGGCAAATAAAGTCAATTTGGTTGTAAAGTTATCATTTTCAAGTGTATAGAGATAGAGAAACAGGAATCCAAGGAAAGCGTAATCCAAGGAAGAGACAAGGAAAGAAGGGCTGAATAAGTTGGATCCATACTTAGGCATACTTAAGAGTACACCCACTGAAATCAATGGGAAAGCACAACTAACATAAGTCCCATTGTTTTCGAAGATCTACTCTGACTAAGTCTGGAACCAGCCCAACATCACTATCTGTACAGCCGGTTAAGTACCGTCAACATAATGTGAATTTGAAACAAAGGAAAATGCTTTCTTCTCAGATACAAGTAACTGTCTGAAGCAAAACTTGAAATGCTGTATGATTGATTGTGGTTGCACAGTCTATTGATCATTGAAATGAGTTAATATTTTCATTTCTAAAACAATTGACCTCTCAATTTTTCATCTTAGATTTTTTGTTGTTGCTTCCTCTCCCCAAAGTATTAATCTGCACCTTGTTCAGTGCAGCTATCAAAGTGCAAAAGGGAAAGTGGAGAGTGAGAGGCTTGTGGGGGAGGCATGAATTGGATCCTCCGAAATCTACAGAGTGGAATTCTACAGATGTTGTATTGTATTTTTTTATGCTGATAGCCCAGGGTTGGAGATAACGAGTGACTACATGTTTAACTTATCTTCTACCTTGGTCATGTTTAAGACAGCTTAGCTATGTCCCAACATCATGGTGTTTTATTTTATTTATTTATTGTATTTCTATACCACCCAATAATTGAAGCTCTCTGGGTGGTTCTGCATTCTTCCTGCTTTCCACAACAAATGGTGTACATATATCCCTTTCCTACAACACTCAGATGTCAGGATACATGCACGTTGTCTTGCATGTTATGGAAAGGGAGGGGTAACTAAAAGCTCTTCAAGTCCATTGAGGGGATTAACAACCTGCCTGTAATTTTATGATGGTTAGAATGTCGTGGGTATTATTTGCCTGCCAGCATTCAGCACTAAACTAAAAATATAAACTAAACTAATCATAGTTAGAAGCCATGGGGCTGAGTAACAAAGGAAAGCTTACTGGATTCTGCCACTGGAATGTCAAATTCTAATAGAGAATATTTGTATATTTCCAGAAGTAGTAGGTGGAGGAATGTGCCTGCTCTATAGGATAATTGAACTATATTATGTTCAGGTTTTTATCTGTACATTCTTATAGAGAGAGGAAAAAATGGTTTACCAAGATACTGGTGGGCACTTCAACATAGATAGTTTGCAGGATTGGGATTGTTGGAAAAGCAGTCACAGTAGGATCAGGCACTTTCTAGGTGCTCCTCAGGACCCAGACCTTATAAAAACCTAGAGAGATGCTTTGGAGGAGAGCAGCACTATAGCACTATGAAGGACAAAGAGAGAGAAAAAACATTGTTTCCTGGACTTTTGATACTTGGGACACAGTTTCTCTTTCCCTCCCCCCTGCCCATCTTAAAATTAGAGACAGATTTCAATCTTACACTCAAGAAATAAATATGTGAATACTTCTTTTGATCAACTCCTGGAACAGTGGGGAGATATCTTCTTTGCAGCTGAAGGACACCCCGGTTGATATTGCTTCCAAGTGTTCTTTCTTTTCCTCTGTCCAGTCAGTCCTAGGCATGGCTGAGAATTTCATTTCAGCTTAGCTTTGATAAGAATTTGCCAAAATTTGCAAAGTTTTCCATATTCTTCACACAGGACAAAAAGAGCTTGAGAAAAAGAACTTGAGAAAAAAAAATCAAATGTGGGAGAAACTGCAACTCACAGATTTGTCCAAACACAGACAGAGCTTTGAGTGTTTTTCTCCTAAAACTCTGGGTTTGATGTGACTGGTGAATCAGGGTTGCCACCACTTTTTTCTGACAGACATCTCCTCTTTAACAGTTATGTGGCAGGCAGGTACATCATGGATCCTTTCTGTATTGGAAATAGCAGTAACTATTGAATTTATTTCTGGGCGCAAAGATTATTGCAGACGCTGGCTGCAGCCAGGAAATCAGAAGACGTTTACTTCTTGGGAGGAGAGCAATGACAAATCTTGATAAAATAGTTAAGAGCAGAGACACCACACTGACAACAAAGGTCCGCATAGTTAAAGCAATGGTATTCCCCGTAGTAATCTATGGCTGCGAGAGCTGGACCATAAGGAAAGCTGAGCGAAGGAAGATAGATGCTTTTGAACTGTGGTGTTGGAGGAAAATTCTGAGAGTGCCTTGGACTGCAAAAAGATCAAACCAGTCCATACTCCAGGAAATAAAGCCAGACCGCTCACTTGAGGGAATGGTATTAAAGGCAAAACTGAAGTACCTTGGCCACATAATGAGAAGACAGGACACCCTGGAGAAGAGGCTGATGCTAGGGAAAGTGGAAGGCAAAAGGAAGAGGGGCTGACCAAGGGCAAGATGGATTGATGATATTCTGGAGGTGACAGACTTCACCTTGTGGGAGCTAGGGGTGGCAACGGCTGACAGAAAGCTCTGGCGTGGGCTGGTCCATGAAGTCACAAAGAGTCAGAAATGACTGAACGAATAAACAACAAAAAAGAGCAGTGAGAATTTCATTTTAGTTCATTTTTTATAAGAATATTGAAAAGTTAATATTGGGGAGAAAAAGAATGTGACATCTGAAACATGGGCATGCAGGAGAAAATCCCAATTGCTCAAGATGGGACTGTGTTTTCTGGTGATACCTCTGGAATTCCACAACACCTGACACTTGCAGACTAATCTCTCCTCATATATTAGGAGAGTCGGGGGGGGGGGGGCTTGGTGCATGGCCTGTCTGGGGCTTCCCTGCTCTGATGAGCATCAGATAATAGATGCATTTGTGTTGCTTTAATTTTTCAAGGCACATTTCAACCCCCCTTTTGCTTCACAAAATTTGGGGGTGATGTTACAATTTAGTCAGAGAAGGACTGGAAATTCTGATAGGTTCCTCTCTAGTTTGAGAAAGCAATGATGGTCCTACTGGTTCACGGACACGTTTTAATATATCTGTTTAAATCTCCATCACCATCTCCAGTGGACTCAAAAGTGTGTGCCATATAATGCTGGGCTCCCTTGGAAACCCATCAAGGATTCCTTAATGAGAAGACAAGTAATGGTGGACAATGTTTCCTAAAAGTTAGCTTGCCACCCTCTTTTATCAACTGCCCGCTGAAGCTCACTGACACAGGGGAATGTTGGGTGTGTTCCAGGTGATGAGGCCCAGTAGGCTGGGTCAGTGCGCCACATGAACTGACTATGCACCCTAGAACATTCACCAGACTCTTTGAGAGAGCTCATAAAGGGACACACCAGCGCTTCGCCTGATTTGAGTACCGTGTTAATACTTTACAGATAACATAACTTTGCTTGCTTGGAATTAGAACCCTAGAATAAGTGTTTTCTTCCAGGACCTTTGCAAGAAGGAGATTTGGACTTATGTCAGTTTACTGCAGACCTCCTGAAGTGTTAATAGAATATTAAAGCCTTCTTTCCCACTTTTAATAAATGAGTGGAAATTCTTTAATGTCATCATCAACAAAGAGGACATCTTTCAATTTGCTTGTGTTTCCTGAGGCCATAATTTTCCATCAGACTGTCTATGTATCTTTGCATATGTGTATGTCTTGTAGAAAACCATGGCTGTGGGTGAATCTGCAATAATTTATAACCTTCAATTTGTTACTGCTGTTGTGAGAGATAAATGCATCCAATCTCAAAGCCTTGGGGAAATCTGCAGGTCTGCCAGAAGACACTGCATGAATAACAGAAAATTGCCCATTGCATATGTATTTCATCTAAACAAGATGCAATATGGAAAGATATTTATAATCTGTCTCCATCCCTCTCTGTGGAACTGACAGCCATTTTTCATGATATTGCTATTGTATGAAGGCTGCTGGAAACCATCTCCATAATAGTTGCTTCATATGGTAAAATGTTCAAGTGTCCAGGCTTGATGTAAGGGTTGTTCCTGCTACATGAATGTCTTTATCCTGTCACAACTTGGTATCAGTAATTTTTGGTGGGAAAGCATGTGGTAGGGGCCGACTGAATGGAGCAGCTTCCATACGTAGGCCATTTAATTGCTCCACCCCAGTGGAGTGGTTGTATCCTAAGAAGCAACTATTAATTTGCATAAATCAACACATGTTAGGTTAAAGGTAGTTTGGTCTTCTCAAACCGCTTGTTCTGGGGTAGCCCCTCTGAAGTCCTTTGGACTTACTCAGAAGTAACAGATTTGTGGACCACTGTTGTAGTGCCTTTCTCATTGTACATATATAAAAATGCACCAAAAGAGTGTTAAGTAGAGGTCTCTTGGTTTAAGTTTTCCATTGTTGGATTGTCCCCACTCAAAAAGAATATCATAGAGTTGCAGAAGGCACAGAAAAGACGAACTAAAGTCATCAAAGTGGTGGGATATCATGATGAAAGGCTAAATAGGTTGGGACTTTTTAGTATAGACATGTAAAAACACACATAGAAGATTAGGGATTCAGATTGTCTAATAAAACTGATTGGCAATGGGTAGGGGCCATAACTCAGTAGTAGAGCATCTGCTTTTTATGCAGAAGATCCCAGTATCAATCCCTGGCTTCTCCAGGTAGGGCTAGGAAAGAATCCTGTCAGAAACCCTGGAGAGTCATTGCTAGGGATGGCACAGGAGTCCAAGAGGGACATGCAGTCTGGTGGACTCCCCCACCCCCTGCTCGGGGTCCCAGACCCCGTTTGCTGAGCTGCTGTGCACTTACAGAACCCCTTCGCTGAGCGCCGTGGATTCTGTAATACTGTGTAAATGGCTTCTTTATGGATGCAATTTACACAATTTTACATTTCCAGGAAACCCTGAGCTGCCATTTTTATGCAAAATAGCAGCTTGCTAAGGGACAGGCAGCCCCACAGAACTCGTTGGGTACTTGCTGGGCCGTCCAGCGGCTCGTGCAGTGCAGCTAGTGAAGGGCGAGCAGAGGTTCAGTGAGCATCCGCAAGCATAGGCAGAGGTGAGTCTGACCATCCCTAGCCTTTGCTACCAGTCAGTGTTGACAAAAATAGGGCTAAATGGGCCACTGATCTGGCTCAGTATATGGCAGCTTTGTTATGAACCTCTCTGTAGGGTACTGACAAGAAAAAGTGCTTCTTCACACAGTGCACAATTAACTTATGGAACTCACCGTCACAAGATTTGTTGATGCCTATTAGCTTTAAGGACCATGGAAGATCGATCGATCAGCACTGAACAGTTATTAGCTAATCATAGACGTGACTGAATTGCCAAGTCCAGTTGCTGTTTAAGTGTGAATACCAGATGCTACTAGGGGCAAATAACAAGTGGATGGCCATTGCCTTCATGTCCTACCTGTGAGCTTCCCAGAGACCAAGGCCATAGCTAGACCTAAGGTTTATCCCAGGATTGTCCTGGGGTCAAACCTGTTCATCTAAGTGCCACACAGGGCATCCAGCGCTCAGGCAGGGGCGAACCCTGGATGATCCCAGGATAAGCCTTAGGTCTAGCTACGGCCCTAATGTTGGAATAGAAGATGAAACACTAGTCTAATCCTGCAAGGCACTTATTAGGTTCTTACATTCATATTAGGTTCATATATTCATCTAGAAGTAGACCTTCCAGCTGTTGATATAGCCAAGGTGGAAACCTTCCTCGATTCAATGTCTGTTGGAATTCTGTAGAAGTCCTCTTCTGCAATAATAGCAGTAAACCCCTAAGGGTGCAATCCTATCCATGTTTAAACAGAAAAAAAGGTCTGTAGATCCCAGCATGCTCCAGCCAGCCATACATAGGTTTGAGACTTCATTGTTGCAAGTCCCTTTGTTATTTTAACCCAGCTCTTGGATCCCAGAGGCTCAGGCCTTAGCTAGACCTAAGGTTTATCCTGGCGTCATCCCTGACTGCTCCCAGGATCCCCTGTGTATCATTTACATGAACAGGGATGACTCCAGGAGGATCCGGGGATAAACCTTAGGTCTAGCTAAGGCCTCAGAATCCTGCCCAGCAGCAAGCAACACAGACTCAGAGTAGAAAAAGAAAGGATGGGTGAAACTGTCGGTTTTAGTTTCTCCTCTATTTGAATATATAAAATCTCAAATGCTTTCTCGCCCAGACATGTAGCATTTTTGTGAATTCTCACCCATCTACACCAGCTAAATTCAATAGATGTAGCTAGTCCCAGCGTGGAGAGGACCATGGCGTACCTGCCTGCCACATAGCTGATAAAGACAAAGAGCCTGTCATAAAAAAAGAGGAGGTATTCCTAATTCAGTACTAACATGGTTGATCCAAACCCAGACATTTAAGAACTCAATACCCAAAGCCCTGGGCCTGGATGGATGAATGTGTCAGTTTTAGTTTTGCCCACATTCATATTTTTACAAATGCTTTAAATTCTTTTTGTTCCAAATATGGAGAATTTTGGGAATTTTTGGGAATTTTTTACCAAAACCAAACTGAAATGAAACTATCACTCAACCCTAAGAGAAAACAGCAGAAAAGGTTAACTGTACTCCTGTAACACAATGTTGCAAGTAGGGGCATTTTTACAGAGGAAAAACATAGGATCCCAGTTCTCCTAGGATTCAGAGTTCTCCAAGGGTTAACAGAAGATCGTCTGTAGAACTGGCCACGTGGCTAACCAATCACAACATAGATGGATAACACCTTTCATACATCATCCAAGACCTTATATTGTATTCTGCTTGCTTTGTTGACAAAAGTATGGGATATTGTTTTGTATTCAGCTTTCATTCTGAACTGGAGCTTCTTGATAAGGCTAGAGCTAGCAAGCAACAAATATTCCACATTAAAAACATTTACGTTAAAGGTGGTTTTTACATGGCTTTAGAAGTTACATCATCATCATCATCATCATCATCATCATCATTATTCCTACATTATTCATTGTATGTATATATTTTCATAGAGCCTACTTCAGACCCAAATGCAATTTGCAGTTGGAAATCCATACATTTCTGCACTTGTGATATGGTTTGCAAAACAAAACAAAATTGTCCATTACCATGTTCACATTTGAAAAATACTCAAAGATAACTGCACACATTTATAAAATGCACATAAACATGTTTTAATCAATGGGTGCATGTGTACAAAAATGGTCCCAAAACACCTACACCCACATCCACACACTTTTGAAAAATGTAGACAAATTACAGAACTGGGATGGAACAAGTGTGGAAGTGGAAAAAACAAGAACATTGATTAGGGTGACCCTATGAAAAGGAGGACAGGGCTCCTGTATCTTTAACAGTTGTATTGAAACGGGAATTTCAGCAGGTGTCATTTGTATATATGGGGAACCTGGTGAAATGTCACAACGGTTAAAGCTGCAGGTGCCCTGCCCTCTTTTAAATCCTGCAGTATAGCTCCTGCAGCTTTAACCGTTGTGATGAAGAGGGAATATCACTAGGTTCTCCATATATACCAATGACACCTGCTGACATTCCCTTTTCTATGCAACTGTTAAAGATACAGGAGCCCTTGTCCTCCTTTCCATATGGTCACCCTAACATTGATAGGATTGAGCTTGGTAGTTCTGCCTATCCCTGTCCTTCAAGAAGAATAAAGTGTGGCAAAATAAATAAAACAGAAATTGTCATGTTTTCCTATAATCTTCTCATGCACTGATGTCAAACCTGAAGCCACTTGTGTTTAAAAAAACACAATAACTACGAGTAATCCTCCACCAGGACTTCAGTGTAACAGATAGAGAAGAACCATGTAATTAGTCCTGTGCACTTAGGACGACTTGTTTTCCTTCTTGAAAACAGTAGCCCCTCTTGCCACAGGGCGGCAAGCCCCTGTTAAATTGAGGTGAATTTTGCCAAATAGTTAGTGGTATGGCATCGGATGTATGTGGATCTGTTCTTAAAAGGTTAAAAAAAAGTCCAACATTCCAGGGGGCATGTTCAAGTTCTTGCTTGCATGCACATGGATTCTGTCCCGGCCTTATCCTTGAACACTGGTTTGATTGGCAGAATCCAGCAGGTGAAGCTTTTTGGAATGGTGATAAGCACATCCTGCAGGTCAGATTGCTGTTAAAGGGACAGCTACAGGGGACAGTCCAAAAGATAGCAACCTAGATTCCAGTTATGTCTTTTATTATGCTGTGTTGGTGTGCAATCGGTGGGCTTGAATACGACACAGCTCTGATGGATTGTGCCCACTGGGTTACCATTAGTTTAAGAGAAATGCAATGTGCGTTCAACAATTATTATGACAAATGGATGTTTTGTACTTCAGAGTGAAGATTTCTCATTTAGCATCATGGCAAAGCTTCATTTTTACTGTCAGGCTGGTGCATTTTAACCAGGGAGAGAAGTTATTAATAAGCTTGTGTTAGTATCATTTATCAGTATAAGCAACATGAAAGGAAATCCATTTCTCCTCACCCCATGCATTTAAATCTCTGTTAATGGCTTAACACATTTGAATCTCTGTTAATGACTTTGTTAATAAAAGGGATAGTTTTTTCTGTTGTTAGATCACCTAAGCTTATCAGTATGGCATCCACATTTCAATAAACAGAGACTATTTGTCTCCCAAAGACTATCAGTAAGTGCATTTAATTGCAGTTCCACCATCTCCTTTATGCTCCTCAATGTGACTTACAGTGCATCCTATGTTTGTCTGTTCACAAGTAATCAATGGGACTTACTCCCAGGTATAGGGTTGCAGCCAGATTGACTTTGTAATACCGAAATCATTTTGAAAACTCCTCAAGTTTTCTTCTGTGTGGCAACATTTTGGGAGCATATTTCATTCAAAAAGCAGACCTTGAGTTGTTATTGTACAATTAGAGAGTTTCTGCTATTGGGCGGTATAAAAATGTAATAAATAAATAAATAAATAAGGGCTAATTTGTATAACATCCACAGTATTATACATAGGGAAGTTTGATTGTGATCTATCTTTGTGTCTGTTATATTTTCATATAGAATAAGGGTGCATTTCAAAGGTAAGACAGACATTACATTTTAAGCGTGGTAGAAGAGGTTTGAACATTCATCCTGACATGTTTACAATCTCTCGTATGTGTTTTCAGGGCAGTGAATATGTGCTCAAACCCTTTTCAAAAATATAGATTTGCTTCTTTCTTGATCTTTTTTCTCCCCTTCCTCCATTCATCAGATTTTCAGCTGGCCCCATTACATGGCCATAAAAATAAATAAATCACAATTTAGAATAAGTTTTATGGCATATCTAGCAGATACTCTGACCTGGCCTTTTTTTTTTTTTTTTTACAAATTTCCAGTGAAAGGGCTTTCTTCAGTTTATGAGCAACTACTGAGACTAACCGCTTCAAGCCTTTTACAGGTCTAGGCTGCAGTACTGCTCTATTAAAATCAAAATGACCTTTGATAGTGCTTTGTAGAGGAACAGGATTGCACACATCCATTAGTGAAAAGAGAGCAAACCGAATGCTCACACCATCGAGTAAAAAAAAAGGGGGCTACAGTGGCTGGATCTACACTACTGCTTTAAAGCGCTTTATAACAGTTTTGTCAACTGTATATGGAGTGTGTCTTGGGCCCCAACAGTTGCCAAAACTGTTATAAAGCACTTTAAAGCAGTAGTGTAGATCTTGCCAGTGACTTAGGTACAGGTATTACAGAATCTGAATTTTTGGCAAAAATTGGTAGCTGCCATTGGCCATGCATCTCTGTGAGAATAGAGTAGCATTGCTTTATCCCATGACTACTTTGTGGTGAAAACCTTGTAAATTTTAAGTATGAGTGGAAAACCAATTTTAGATAGGAAGGGCCAATTAGTGCTGATAGGGTGTGTAGATCTAGTGTTTCTTTGGGCCTTGCTTGACGAGGCCTTAGCACGCTTTGAGGCCCGTTTTCCCTGCTGTGCGACCACATGACGCACAGGGGAATCCGGGCCCAGCCGCACTAAAGCCTCCCCTAACGCGCCATAAGCGAATTCGCTTATGGTGCGCCTTTTCTGCAGCCCCGGCCTGAGGCCGGGGCTGCGGAACGTCTAGCAGGGGCCGTGGCTTTTTGCAGCTACTCGCTTACTCACGAGTAGCCGGGAAAAGCCACGGACTGGGCACAGCGCTCATATGAGCGCTGTGCCCATCGGGCCGGGGGGGGATCCCGGAGGGGGAAGGCCGGACCCAGCAGGAGAGATTGGGATGGCGCAGGGTGACATGGGACAGGGAGGGATGGTGCAGGGCGACACACTGGACAGGGAGGGATGGCGCAGGGCGACACGGGACAGGGAGGGATGGCGCAGGGCGACAGATGGGACAGGGAGGGAGGGCGCAGGGCGACACACGGGACAGGGAGGAATGGCACAGGGAGACACACGGGACAGGGAGGGAGGGCGCAGGGAGACACACGGGACAGGGAGGGAGGGCGCAGGGCAACACACGGGACGGGAAGGGAGGGCGCAGGGCGACACACAGGATGGGGAGGGAGGGCGCAGGGCGACACATGGGGCGGGAAGGGAGGGACGGGAAAGAGGGGGCAGGGGGCAGGGGGCTTAATTAAAAAAAGGGTGGGGAGCTTAAGTAAAAAAAAAAACCTTCTCCAAAGTCTTCGGGGCGCACGTGGCCCCTTTCACAACAACAACAAAAAATGGCCAAAGCTGCAGGGCTTCCGTAGTCCCTGCGCGTCGGCCGTCTAGGAGGCAGGGCGGCGCGCGCTAAAGTTAGCGCACCGTCGCCCCGCCTCCCTGCCGGCTTATCCGGCAGGGTCTAGCAAGGCCCTTAATCTCTATAGCTATCCTAAGCATGTTTCCTGTTAAAAAAAGAGGTGGCGGGAGGCAAATTCCATGTTGAGGATCATTAGGAAAGGGATTGAAAATAAAACTCTGAACACTCTTATACAAATGTATGGTGCAACTACACCTGGAATACTGTATATAATTCTGATCACCACATCTTAAAAAGATTTGTCAGGGATGCTTTAGGGTGGATTCCTGCATTGAGCAGGAGGTTGGACTCGATGGCCTTATAGGCCCCTTCCAACTCTGCGATTCTATGATTCTATGATTCTAATATTACAGTGCTGGGAAAAGTGTAGAAAAGGGTAACCAAAATCAACACTGGTCTGGAGCAATTCCCTTACAAGGAAAAGTAACAATGTTTGGGGCATTTTAGTGTAGAAAAAAGCTGGTTAAAGAGAACATGATAAAGGTTTATCAAATAATGCAGGGTGTGGAGAAAGAAAGTTTTTTCTCCCTCTGATACCATACTAGCAACAGGGGTAAAATGAAGGTAAATGGAATGAAACTGAAGACAGAAAAAAGGAAGTACTTCACCCAATATATAGCTTAAAAAAGGAAGTACTTCACCCAATATATAGCTTAACTATGGAATTCTCTTCCATAAGATTTTGTGATGACCACCAACTTAGACAAATTTAAAAGGGATCATACAGATTCATGGAGGATAAGGCTGCAAAATAGCAAAACCACTTCCTTGCTATATGCTATCAATTAGTTCTATATTAGGGGCGTGCACGGACCCCCCAATCTGCTTTGTGGCCCGATCCGGAAAATCCAGATCGGGCCCGTTCTTCTTCGCGCCGCTCCGCCCGTCTCCTGCTCCGCTCCGCGGAGTGAGATCCGGCTTCGCCACTGTCACTATATGGACGGTGGCGGCGGCGCAAGAGAAACCACCCACCCACCCCGCCCCCTTACCTTCCTCCGTCGCGGGATTCAATTGAGGCCCCGGTTGAAGCCGGAAGAGGCCTCGGCCTTTACTTCCAGCTTCAACCGGGGCCTCAATTGAAGCCGGCGACGGAGGAAGGTAAGCATCCCTCCTCCCTGCTCCCTTACCTGGTGCCACCGCCGGCGGCACTGCTTGGATGGCGGCGCTGGCGGCGCCAGGTAGGCCAGACCCCCGCCCCGGCCCCCGGCCCAGCCCCCGCCCCCTTACCTTCCTCCGTCGCGGGATTCAATTGAGGCCCCAGTTGAAGCCGGAAGAGGCCTCGGCCTTCACTTCCAGCTTCAACCGGGGCCTCAATTGAAGCCGGCAATGGAGGAAGGTAAGTGTCCCTCCTCCCTGTTCCTTTACCTGGTGCTGCTGCCGCATGGATGGCGGCGCCAGCAGTGCCAGATTAGTCCCCCTCCCCCCCACTTACCTTCAGGCGAAGCTCCGGATTGAGGCGATCCTCTTCGCCTCGATCTGCAGCCCCCCTGACTCTCTTTGCCTCCGCCTTAAGGGTAGGCGAAGCCCCCCGCTCCGCTCCTGCTTCTCCGGTTTGAGGAGAAGCGGAGCACATCCCTATTCTATATTATATATCTAAAACCTTAATTAACAATTCTATGAGTGCTAGTATTGTCAGTTTCCTAATAGCATGCTCTTAGTACTGCAACCAAAAATTTTAGCAATAGTAATTTTATTTTTGTTTCACATAAATCTCCATGAGCACCAACTTGTGAGAAACTTCTATATGAGTAAAATTATTGATGATTTTACCAATACTATACGTTTAGATCCAATATTTGTTTGGATCCATTTCAGAAACTTCTATAGATTCTTGTGTTGTGTAAATCTTCAGTATTTCTCAGAATGAGGATAATTACACTTACATTTTATTTTTATATTTTCTTAATGAAACTGCAGACCTGGGTCAAAACCCAGTGGAACATTCTCCTGAACAAGTACCATTGAAATTAATTCAACCAACATGGGTACGCCAGGCTATTTTGCGCCCTAGGCAAGGTGAGCTACTTTCACACACACACACACACACACACACACACACACAAATGCCAACTTTGATTTTTAAGAACATATGTTTCTGGAAAAAAATAAGAAGCACAAGTTGAAACTGCTAAATTTATTTTAAAGTACAAGAAATACGTCATGGCAATTAGAGCAAACAAATTGGAAAGGAATGTCTATGGGTCCAAAATGCATTATTTTTTAGGAATATCACCTCCAAATCATCCCCCCAACTCACATGTGCGCACACACACACACACTCAGCATCACTCACTCCAAACAAATACACGCATGAACACATGCATTCACTCAAAGACCCCATGCACCCCATTCACCCATACATTCTCTCTCTCTCTCTCTCTCTTCCGGGCTTGTTCCGGAAGTCCGAACGTGGAGCCGCCCCATCCCCACCCCAGCGTCCCTGGCTTCGCTTCAGCTGGGCAGGCGCGGGGCACCATCTCGCCCGCCCAGGTCCAGCTGAATCCTCGGGCCGGGCCGGGCCAGGCTGGCTCACAGCCCACGCACATGAGTGCTGCGCTGTGCTCGGCGCCCCTCTTAGCTTGGCGCTCTAGGCGGCTGCCTGAGTGGCCTCTATGGTAGCACCAGCCCTGTGGGTACGAACTATTTAAATGAATGGGATCTTTCATCCATGTCATTAATTTCAATAGGTTTCCACAAGTGAGTTCCCTGCTAAATGGAGCCCCATGATAATACAAGGAATCTCTGTGTCCAGTCCAAGGTGTGTGCAGTGTATGTGTGAACCTGTGTGAGGTTGAGCTCACCCTTCAGGAGGCCAGGCTACAAGTATGTCTGTAAGCACAACCCACTCATTGAGCAGTAAGATGTTATTATTATTATTATTATTATTATTATTATTATTATTATTTATTTATTTATATAGCACCATCAATGTACATGGTGCTGTACAGAGTAAAACAGTAAATAGCAAGGCCCTGCCGCATAGGCTTACAATCTAATAAAATCATAGTAAAACAATAAGGAGGGGAAGAGAATGCCAACAGGCACAGGGTAGGGTAAGCAGGCACAGGGTAGGGTAAAACTAACAGTATAAAGTTCGCACAACATCAAGTTTTAAAAGCTTTAGGAAAAAGAAAAGTTTTTAGTTGAGCTTTAAAAGCTGCAATTGAACTTGTAGTTCTCAGATGTTCTGGAAGAGCGTTCCAGGCGTAAGGGGCAGCAGAAGAAAATGGACGAAGCCGAGCAAGGGAAGTAGAGGCCCTTGGGCAGGCGAGAAACATGGCATCAGAGGAGCGAAGAGCACGAGCGGGGCAATAGTGTGAGATGAGAGAGGAGAGATAGGAAGGAGCTAGACCGTGAAAAGCTTTGAAGGTTAACAGGAGAAGTTTATATTGGATTCTGAAGTGAATTGGAAGCCAATGAAGAGATTTCAGAAGCGGAGTAACATGGTCAGAGCGGCGAGCCAAGAAGATGATCTTTGTGGCAGAGTGGTGAACAGAAACCAACGGACTGATGTGAGAAGAAGGAAGGCCAGAGAGAAGAAGGTTGCAGTAGTCCTATGTTCTATGTTCTATGAGAGGCCTGGCACCAAGTAAGATTGGGACACAGGAACAGACAGCTTCAGGGTCAGAGGCAGGATTCGCAGAACCAAGTACAGCTCCCAGGAAACAAATACCTTGCTCCAACATATTCCAAATCCAGATGAAGCCCTTATAGTTCCATGTCAGCCCTATTGCCTGGCCCAGCCTCTGCATCCCTTCTGAGGAGAAATGGACATAAGGAGGTAGCACCCTAATCTTACACCGTGTTGTGCTGGGAGTGTTGTCATCTCTGGTGAAACAGAATAGGAGATCATGACTGCTTGCGTATACAGCACGGCCGTTCCTGAAGAGTTAAGGCTCAGGGGGATTTGGCAGCCTACCCATGGTGTCTTGGCTACTGTATCTTTGTTGAGTGTTGGTCAAATGGGTGTCTTCAATATTGGGGTTAGTAGCCAGCTCCTCTGCAAATGTTATTGAATGGCCATAGGACCTTCACAAGCTCTCTGGTACCCTCTCCCCTCTGTTAGTTCCAAGTCACTGCTTGAGGACAGATTCATGACAACCTGTGTGACAAGGGGGTGGAATCTTTCTACAATAGCAAGCCCAAAAAGTTACTTGCTTTTTTTAATGTGTATGTCCCCCATCCCCAGTACACAAAACCTGTTCACGTTCTGAGCTTGATCCATGTTTATCAGAAAGTAGAAAGTCCTAGGACTGTCCCCCTATATATAAAATAACATTATAAGTAATGTGTTGATGCATACATAATGCATACACATAGTTTATATTATATATGTGTAACTCATATCATGTATATACTGAATGTACTTCACCTATTTGGCTTGCAAAACTTAGAAGTTCATAAGCATGACTTCTAAGTTACTTTGCCCCATAGCTCCTTGCCTTGCTTCAACCAGATTTGCTGGTTGTTGTTTTTTTCAGTAGAGCTTACCATTTTTTGAACCAACTAGCGATCACTTGACTATGTATGCGTGTATAGGACCTCTCTATGTATTTGTTCATGTTTGAAGAAGAGGGAGAGAATTGATACATAAAATTACAGAAGTTGTTTTCTGGTTACATGGAAATCCCTCAAAAGACTAAGGGCCTGCCTAGAGGATGGCTTATCCTGGGGATCACCCCGGGATCATCCCTGTGCATCCACATGACGCACAGTGGATCCCGGGGGCAGGGAGGGATGATCCCTCCATTTCCCTGGGATTACTGGGATGGTTTTTAGTCTGATTTTCCCCACGGTCCCAGGATCGTCCCGGGACCACAAGACAAGTGGGCGGCTGTCCCGGTTTCGTCCCGGCTCCATGCAAGTAAATGTGAGGAGCCGGGAACCAGGCACAGGGCACGGAGCTCTTCAAGTGCTCCGTGCCCATCGGGTGGGGAGGGGATTGGGGTTGGGCCTTTTTTTTAAAAACCCACTTACCTTTGTGCTGGAGCGCAGGTGTGCTCCAGGTCCTTTACTTTTAAAAAAATGGCGGGTGCAATGTCCTCCTTCCTCCCGGGACATCGCGTGCCGCGTGTGGACTGAGGGGGAAGATCTCGCGATCAGCATATCGTGAGATCCTCCCCCTCCCCTCTCTTGGTGTAGACAAGCCCTAAGTGGAATCCCAAGTTCTCATTGCAGATTGTCTGAGTTATACAGGAAGTATTTCAAGCTATAGAAGCCCACTGCAATGGCTCTGTCTAAAAACGTAGTCAGCTTTGTCTAAAAAAATTAGCTTTCCTATTGGGCAAATGCAGAACCACAGGCAGTTGTCTAGGAATTGCTGAATGATATAAAGTGCAGCATTCAGCATTGCCTGTTTGCAGTTTGCAGTATTTATTTGTTACAATTGTCTACTGGCCTTCCTCTAAGTTTTTTAGTTTTACAATAAATTTGTGTGCTAAAAGGCTGAGAGATAGGGACTTATCCAAAACCACCTAATGAACCTGAGTGGGATCTAAGCCTGATTTCTCTAACATGATAGCCCTGGCTTACACAGCTTTTGACACATGCAGACATAGCTAAGCCAAATACAGCCAGCCAGCCAAGGACTGTAGCATCCCAGGTGCTTACACCCCTTGTTTTTGAAGTCCTAGACAGGCAGCAAAAACAGGAAATTGATTGTGTCCCCAGGGAGCCTCCGGATGTGACTGGTGCACTGCTTAGTGGGTCACATGTTGTGCAGGTCTGTAGCAACTCTATCCAATTCTCAGCATCTAGCTCTGGTCCTGTCAACATGTGGACAGAGCATTGTGAACAAAGAAGCAAAGGTGAGTTTCTGCTGGGAAGTGAGAATAACAAAAACAAATGATAAAATGAATAAAGGAATGTCGGAAGAGGCTAGAAACCGTCTGTCTGCGTCTGCCTCTGCCTCTGCCTCTGCCTCTGCCTCTGCCTCTCTCTCTCTCTCTCTCTCTCTCTCTCATACACACTTTTGGGTATATATTATTGACTGACTCTGAAAGCACAGGAATGTCACAAGCCTATTTAAACAAACGTAAAGTAACTTCATGTAAGGATTTCTTCTTTCAGTTAAGGAAAAAATATATTCTGTTCATGCAGCCTCAAGACAAGTTTAGGAAACCGTGTTACTCAAGATGTGTTGTCTTTGGCTTTCATTATCATGCCCTTGTAGAACCCACCCACCCCCCAAAAAAAGCTGCTCAAGAGATTTCCACAAACATTTTCAAAGCAGTTGTGAAAAAACAGGAGCTAAATAAAGAAGATTCAGAATTCAGTTCTACATTGCACATAGGGAAATTTTGATTCAGATGTATAAATGTGAAAATGAAGCATATGAAATGAGGTTATTTTGAAGGCAGTTTTTCAGTCATGTAGGTTTAACAATCCTGTTTAGCACCAGAAACCTTCTACTGAAAGTGCTGCTTTCATATCGTCTGGCTGAGTGGCCCTGGGCCGTACCAGGAACACGTACCAGGAACCATATCAGGAACATGTGGTAGATGTTTTTTCCAACCAGGGACCCTAGTGCCTGGAATACAACAAGCAGGTGGTCTTGCTCTGTTGACTAAGAAAGGCCTGGATCCTGGCACTTTATACCATGCCTGGCCAACCCAGAGTTTTCAATCTGCCTGTCAGGCATAGGGGCCAATGTTGACACTCCTGTTCCTATGAAGAAGATTCTGGAACCTGCACGCATACACACTTCCAAGTAGCACTCTAGTTTAGTACCAACCCTGCGATTATGAGGTTATTCCTGGTTCAAACTCCAGATTCTTGACCATGTTATCCTGTCTGACTCTAGAGGGATTTCCTTGCATTGCTCCTGTCTCTGACATTGGGAGAGGGAAAATCAATACCATGTTTCCTTGAAGAAAGCCACAGGTATTTCACAGATCTAGGAGAAAAAATGTTCTCTCTGTTTTTGTCTTGCTGAGGAGCATTATGGACCATATAATGTTTTCTACAGAGGCAAGTTTCTATATCATAACAATGCACCATGAGAAGTGGTTCCTCTAAATGGTGGTGCTCTTACACAATTAGATGATGAATTACACTTTTGTTCTTACAAAAGGAGTTTGCCGTGAGGTAACTTGGGAAGTAGTGACACTGCGGCTCTTTGTTCATGGATAAATTACGTGTGATTCAGGCCTCCCCTTGGCCAAGTGCCCAATTTGAATTGAAGTATAAATGCCTGCTGAGGAATGGATACTGAAATAATCTCTTGCTGTGAACAGATTCTAATGCATACAGTGTGACTATCTTTTATGAACTACACTGGTTTGTAACATTATTTGTAATAGGAAAACATTATTCAATATCTCAGTGTGCCCAGCTTCCATTATCTTCAGCCTCATGTGATATTTTTGTTGCTGGGCTGTTCCACTTCAGTTGGTGGAATTTGCCTATATAATAAAAACTAACTCAAAAGGTTGTAATCTAGCCTACTCCTTGTGATGCTAGTTTTCTGTGATCAGGTGTGTTTGCTTGTGGATTTTTGTTTTTGTTTTTAAATGACTGAACATTCAAACAGTCCCACCCTTCAGTGTGAAATGGTACAGCCTTGCCAAAGTTGCACAATACAACTGTTTGAATAATGAATTTCTGTTCAAAGTTATGGGATACTGTACGGGTACAAATGAGATCATCAAGCAGGTAATGCTATCAGTAGCTTGTTGACGGTATTGTTGATTCTTCCAGCATTCATTTGTTAAGGAGTGAGCAAGTGAACCTTGAGCACCCTCTAGTTCACCTTTCATTTTATTCAATCCATCATGCATTGATGCTTATGGATATGACATGTTTTCAGTTTTGGTAGGTCCTGCATTGGGAAGCCGCCTTGAAATGTTCATTTGTTTTAACAGTTGGAACAATTCCCCAGTCATTGATAAGGTGGCCATTTTGACAATGGGTATATGTTCTTACTTTATCTATGCCTTGTTTGTTTTTCCTGGATTTTGAAAATGCTCTAAAAATTAAGGTCTGCTTTTGTGCAGTGTACAGTGTATTGTTACATTGGTATAAACTTTACAGCCGGTGTCTTCGTTGCTGAAATAACCCCCCTCTTTCATATCAACTCTCGCCTAGGAGCCGTTCTGCAGACTCAATGATGTAGGTTCCCCTACCCCCACCCTGCATGGCAGCCAAGACTGAACTCTTGGTTTCACAGCATGATGCAACCTCACATTTTTTGGGTCTCCTGAGACCAATGTAAACTCTCTTCTCATAGTGCTTGGTGCATGCCAATGTGCTTATTCTAACAGCCAGTACACTGAATGCGGTCTAAGCATTACGTGCATGAACCGGAATTAAGATCATGGATCTGCAATACCTTGAGTAAATGACTGCAATTATGTCTAATGTCTTGCTCAGACTGAAGAGGCATTTGTACCACATTTTTCAAGTTAGAACCTTCTCTGGTCCCACTCTTGCTTGATGCCCTCTTATACCGTTGGCTACATGGTGAATGAACAAGGTCATACAACTATCCAAGCGTGGGGAGTGGGGAGTGATGGAGATAGCAGCCCTGATCACACTATAACAGCCTTATAGTGTTGCATTCCTTTATTCAATCAATCCCTATCCTAAATCCAGATTTCATTTGCCTAGTTAGAGTCCTTTCTTCCACATCCCTTTTGCACTGAAAGCACAACGTAAGATGGACAAAGGGAACAACACATGTAAGTTTTTTGGGGGTTGAGGCCTGTCTTTTCCCCTTATGTTACGTTGTAAAGGTACTGTGTACATTGATGGCACTGAATAAATAATATTAACACTAACAATCTGTAACATGACCTATGTCAGATGGGATATTTCTGCGAGGTGGCAGGCCTGCTGTAGGCACCAGGCATTCAGCTGCTGGAACGGGAAGGAGTGGTTGTATGGCATTTGGAGGGCAATGATACAGAAGGGGGGAAGGCAGCATTAGTCCTTGGATGAAGTAAGAGAGAAAGGGCTGAAGTGTGTGCAGGATCATGTCCCTTGAGAAAAATGTTGAGTCCCAGGGAAGATGACAGCTGTGGCTCATTATTTCTCATTGACTTGTCTGAACTGAACAACTTCTTCTTCTTCTTCTTCTTCTTCTTCTTCTTCTTCTTCTTCTTCTTCTTCTTCTTCTTCTTCTTCGCCTTTTACTGGCCCTGCTCCCATACTTTTAACTGCAGTTTGACATATAGAATAGAGCACTATAAATTTTCCTACCACTTTATCTCGATGCCAAGGAAAGTTTCACCTGCAATGTATATGTGTATCAGAGTGCTATTTAAAAAAGAGGAGCAAAGCCTGCAAAACATTAGCAGCTGTACCCGGCTATTTGGTGTGTTAATCAAGGGAGAAGGCGACTGTATTTCTTGTCTATGCCAGGTTTCCAGACCCTTTCAGACGGGCCTCGAAGATTTCCCTTGCCTTCTTACAGGCCTAGTCCAGATGCTCAAATGTTTCAGGATGGCCGTAAATTGATGTAATCTGGGACATGCATAGGCAATTGCTGGCAGTGACTGGCTTGAAAGATTAAGTTGAACAGTCTTCTTAGTTTGCCCATTACAAATACCCAAACAGTCCTAACAGTTTACTCAGAAGTAAGTTTTACTCATTTCAGTGGCTATTTCAAAGTAAGTGCATTTAGAACTGTAGTGTCAATTAGCATAACAGTATATGGAGATTGAAATGAAGTAATCTTATACAATTTACTTAAAGGTAAAGCCCACTATGGTCAGTGAGGCTTTCTCTTGAGTCACAGTGTTAGCATTGCAGCCATCACCTCCCAATCATTCGGAAGAAAAGTACATTAATTTTCTGTTTTGAAAAGCTTTTGTGAAAATACATCTTAAAAATCAAGACAAGATGTCAAATTTGGGAACACTTTAGCAAAATGGTTCTTGATTGACTACTGTCACTGGTTACTTTCAGCACATTTTTAACCTCTATTTGATACTAGAGATTGGTCACAGAGCTTTGTCTGCATCCCCTCTTGCAATGTAATAATTTGCCTGTTTTCATTTCAAGATTGATTGCTATTCTGTAGAAATCCATGACAAATGGGAAGGGGGGGGAGTGCATGTTTTATCTCCTGAAAAGGGCTTTGAATGATGCCAGTATTTTATTGCTATCTTGAGCATGAAAATGAAAATTATGTAGATGAACAAGATTGCAAAGGTGCAAAGGGAAACATCTTAGTCATTTTTGTCTTTCACAGAGGTTAGCAGAAATATGTATTCGTTTATTTACACATTTATACATCTCATTCTATGCCACCAAGGCAGTGTATAATCTGCTATAAAACAATCTAAAGACCATAAAATATAAACAACAACAACAACAACCCAATAAAAGAAATTCAAAAGGGCAAAGAGGAAAAGGGGGAAAAAGCAAGCAAAGAAAAATTCAAGTAAAAAGCAAACAGAACAACAGCATCTAACAGAAAAGTCAATTAGCCAGCTGGAAAACCCTTATGGAACAGCCTGATTCTGACCTGATGGTGGAATGCCAACACCAAAGAAGCCAATAAGCTTCAGGAGACCATGAATCCCCGAGAATTGGTGCCGCCATGGCAAATACATAGTCCTGGCCTCATATCGGCCAAACATGGGAGTAAAACCCTCTCCTCGCCACCACAGTGGATCTCAGGGAATGGGGAGGCACATATGAGAGAAGGCCCTTAAGGTAAATAGAGTCCATTTACGTATTTCATTTTTTAAAAAAATGTATCTTGTTTTTCTTATACAACAAGAGAGGGGTAAAGCTCCATCACAGTAGCAGTTGAAACAATGGGCATTTAGCGTTTTAACTGTGAATATATCTTTGCTCAGAAGGAAGTCTGACTGAGTTCAGTGGAACTTACACTCAAGTATAATTAGGGTGACCCTATGAAAAGGAGGACAGGCTCCTGTATCTTTAACAGTTGTATTGAAAAGGGAATTTCAGCAGGTGTCATTTGTATATATGGGGAACCTGGGGAAATTTCCAATTCATCACAACAGTTAAAGCTGCAGGAGCCCTGCCCTCTTTTAAATCTGGTCACTCTAGTATAGCTCCTGCAGCTTTAACTGTTGTGATGAAGAGGGAATTTCACCAGGTTCTCCATATCTACAAATGACACCTGCTGAAATTCCCTTTTCTATGAAACTGTTAAAGATACGGGAGCCCTGTCCTCCTTTTCATATGGTCACCCTAGTGTAATGGCTGCTTGATATAAGAGCAGCCATATGCACAGTCATATCCCATTTTGATCCATCTAATCAATCCAAATAGAAAAGTCAGACATTGGACAACAAAAAACGTCTGAACAACAGCTTAAACTGTCTGTGTTTCACCCACACCTACAGAAACTGGTAGCTCGCTTCTGTGAAAAGGGTTTGTGGTAAGGCAGAATTTCGTCTTTCACCTAGTTGCCATGGTAACAAATCAATGGCCTGGTTCAGACTACACGCTAAACTATGCTGCTTAACCACAAAGTGGTTAAGGGAGTCCTTAGCCATGGTTTAGTGTGTCGTTTGACACACGTTTTGGCTAAAATTTTGGTCTGTTAAGCACATTGTGGTTAGGCTCACTAACCACGTTCTGCAACATGATTAGCAGCACTAACCATGGCTAAAAGTGTTGTCTGACACGTGTCTGTGGTCAACAGGCCAAAATAATAGAGCCCGAAGTATAGAGCGGTCGAAATTGCTGCTGCTACTCTATACTTCAGGCTCCGTGCCCATCGGAGGGGGGGAAGGGGGAGGGTTTTTTTAAAAAAAAATTGTGCATGGGGGGTGCTTGGCTGTGGGTCGGGTGAGGTTTGTTTTTTATGAAAGTACTCACTGTTGCGCTGAAGCGCTCCTGCGCTCCGTTTCAGCCAAAACCCCATTCAAAATGGCGGCCGCGACATGCTCCGCCCTCCAGGCACATCGCACGCCATGCGTGTAGAACTTCGTTTTCTTACCTTTTTAAAAATTATTTTTAAAAAGAGCTGCTCTAGTCAGTACTCTCACACAGCTCTTTGGTTACTGCCATAGATATTCAATTCCTAAAGCACCCTCCATGTGTTTATGTTTGTGTGTGTGTGTGTGTGTGTGTGTGTGTGTGTGTGTGATTTGCAGTTGCAAAGAGATGGAGGTGAGCTGCAGATGACTGGCAGCAGTTAGCTGCCTTAGCGGTGCATGCAGGAGGGTTTGGAGGCCTGTCTATGGCCTGTGGGGTTGTGCATACATCTCTGTTTTAAACTGTCTTCAAAGGCATCCCCACATAGCTAGCATTTCAGAAGTCCACATGAGAAGTTAGCAAAACATGAATGACTGAGGTCTAGATGCCAGTTCAGTAGCCTAAGCTAGTCACTGCAGCCCCTGGGAAATTACTGAATGAACTCTCCGAATAGTTGGAAATATATGTTGAGAAGCATGGCGACAAGTTGGAACTTGGCGTTACACCGCCAAACAAGTCCCTAGGAGTAAAACAAGAGTCACACAGTGCTGCCCCCCCCACAATATCGACATGTCAGGGAAGAGTAGAACCACTGTGAAGCTGCATTTAAGCTGGGAGTTAAAAGATGGCAATTACTGTCAGCATCAATACGCTCCTTGAAAAAGCGTAATTTCTTTCTTCACCTTCCTTTCCGTCCTGAATGACATTTTGAAAGTTGAGTGTTGTGCTTATATTTTATTTAAACTTTTAGTGTTCCTTTACAATGGAGATCTCACTACAGTTACATTGCTGTGCAGAAAGTCTTGGCTACCTTCACATAGGCCTAAACTACACCAAGCAGGATATTGCTCTATGAAAGGGGTATGAAAGTGGTATATAAAAGGCAAGAGCCACACCAAGCAGGAAAAAGCAGTATGAAAGCAGTATATGTTATGTGTTCATGCGCTCCAACAGTTGTCACTCAACTGGGTGGGCAGCTGATGACCTCTAGCTTACGTTACCTGTAACTCCGCATATATAATCTGAGAGTGGATAGAAGGATGGGAGAGACGAAAGGTAACGAGGGATGAATTTGAGCAAATGTAGTTACAAATTTTTAGACTGCATGGTGTCTTGTGGAAGGGTTGCATCCCAGGATTTGCACTAAATTCAAACCTGAACTTTTGCTTAGATTAGTGTCTCCTATCTTTGAAGATTAAGAGCTTTGACAAATGTGGGTTAATTGTTTTTAGGATTGCACCATTAAGTGTCCTACACACTTTATCAGCTGGAGTAAAAATGTAGTAACAGATACAGCAAAACAGTTACATTTACATGCAAGGCTACCAACAAGAGCGCAGAGTCTATGAATCACTGTCCTCCTCCCAAGAATGACATACAGTTCTGAACCCACAGATGAGAAAGAACCCCATATTCAATTACTTGTTTGTTACAGCCCAAATTCTTACAGCCTGGTAAGAATAATAAACTGTCAAGAAGAGAAAATACAAAAGATTATTAATCTAGTTTGATAGACCCAGCCTTTGGCACTCAATCTATAACAGGTCACCGAGACATATTGTTCAGACTTGCAAGTCACTTATCTTTATGGAATTCAATATATGCTCAGTAATATAGTGCTGGAACACAGGCTGAGGTCCAAAGACACAGGTAACTTGTTCTGCGTGCCCAGGTGAGCAGCTAAGTTTCTTGAAACACAGCTCTACATAGACATTGAGATGATTTTCTATGGAATGCGACGGGATGGGGTTGGAGTCTGCTAGTCAAAGAAAAAGTCAAACTACTAGGCATACCCACATCCTTAGCTATGTCTAAAGTAGCTTATTTGATTATGGGCTGCAAGAAAGTAGCTTATTTGATTATGGGCTGCAAGCATTAATAGAAGTATAGCTTCCAAATCACGTGAGGTACTGGTTCCTCTCTATCTAGAGTATTGCGTCCAGTTCTGGGCTCCACAATTCAAGAAGGATGCAGACAAGCTGAAGTGGGTTCAGAGGAGGGCAACCAGGATGATCAGGGGTCTGGAAACAAAGCCCTATGAAGAGAGACTGAAAGAACTGGGCATGTTTAGCCTGGAGAAGAGAAGATGGAGGGGAGACATGATAGCACTCTTCAAATGCTAAAAAGGTTGTCACACAGAGGAGGGCCAGGATCTCTTCTCGATCCTCCCAGAGTGCAGGACACGGAATAACGGGCTCAAGTTACAGGAAGCCAGATTCCAGCTGGACATCAGGAAAAACTTCCTGCTTGTTAGAGCAGTACGACAATGGAATCAGTTACCTAGGGAGGTTGTGGGCTCTCTCACACTAGAGGCGTTCAAGAGGCAGCTGGACAACAATCTGTCAGGGATGCTTTAGGGTGGATTCCTACATTGAGCAGGGGGTTGGACTCGATGGCCTTGTAGACCCCTTCCAACTCTGCTATTCTATGATTCTATGATTATGCCCACAGATCAGTTTCCTTTGCCCTTAATAGCTTTATGATTGATGTTTCATGGCGCTTCAATGATAGAAAGAGCTGAACCTCCCCCTATGATGCAGTTATTTATGGCATGAGAATATGATAGAACTTCAGGCAATCAATCCTACTGTCCAGTGATTAGTCCTATTAATGTTGCACATAAATGGTTAATTTGCTAAAATGAGTTTCTCTTGGGGCATGTCTAGACCAGGGGAGGAAGGATCTTGCGATATTCTGCTTGTGAAATCCTCCCCTTTGTCCAGACATGCACGCAACATCCCGGGAGGAAGGAGGGACGTCATGCCCGCCATTTTCTTTCTTTTCTTTTTTTACAGAAGGATGAGCGCACATGTGCTCCAACTAAAAGTTTATAAACAACAACAGCCGCTTCCCCCCCCCCCCCGATGGGCACGGAGTGCCTGAAGAGCTCCGTGCCCTGTGCCTGGTTCCCGCCTCTTCGTGTTTACTCGAGAGGAGGCGGGACAAAGCCCACACCTCCCGCTGTCTCGGGACGATCCCGAGACTGTGGGAAGAATCGGGCTAAAAGGGCCTGCCGATATCCCGGGGGAATGGAGGGATCATCCCTCCCTTCTTCCAGGATCCCCTGGACACACAGGGACAATCCCAGGACGATCCCCGGGATAATGGCTGGTCTAGACATGCCCTTGGTCACCCCGTCCCACTTTATCTTTCATAAGCAATGCTTAGGGCTGGCGGATCAGATATGATACTAGCTATAACCTCGCTCTTACCTGGAGTGATTCTACAAATATCATTGGGAGCAAGATGTTTGAGAATGTTCTTTGTTATTTATTCTCTTGCCTTGTTTGAGACAGTGATAGATTTAAACATTTTATACTGAATACAAAACTAAGATACTAAATATAAACCACACAGACCTTGATTTTAATGGCAATATAGTGAATAAATATCCATGGAAACCATTTTAAGAGTTCATAATTAGCTAGAATTTTTTCATTGAAATCAATGGCACCTGCTTTTAAATTGTATTTAGAATGGAGGTCAAATGGGCTATAATTGTAATTTCTGCTCTGCCTCACCAGATGTCACTGTGAAAATGTTTTAAAATATCACCTCAATAAAAAAGATAAAGGAAATTTAGACTGTCCCCAAAAGATCATTACAGTGTACTGACATGAATTAAGAAAGGATGGCACCCACTTTCATATGACATTTTGCAAACAGAAATATGTTCAGTTATTTGTCACATCTCTAATCTTATACTGAAGAGCCAATTTAATTCCATTAATTTTAATATATTTTGAAGTGTACAAACTAATTTATCTATTCAGAATAAAGTAATAGTCAAGTTTATTGCTTTTGGCCAACGGCCTTTGCATAGGAATAAAGTAAAAAAGTTTTTGTGAACCGCCCAGACAGCTTCGACTGTTGGGCAGTATAAAAGTGCAATAAATAAATAAATAATAAAAGCCAAAGAAATAATCATGAATTTATTTTCATTCTGAATATCGTAGATCCAGTTAAAATTAAGCAAATTTCAGCTCCACTTATTTGAGGGGCAAGGTGGGGCAGGGCAGCATTGGACTGCCTTTTCTACATTGAAATCAATTGTGCAAATCAGTGCTTACATTTAACTGGATTGTGACCTAGCTAAATTTTAAAGAATTTTCTCCCACACAACATGTGTGTGCGTGTGTGTTTCAGCTTAATTATAGGATTACCAATGAGAAACTTTGACTGTACATAGTTCATACAAATTTGCATAAAACATATTCTCAATTGTTAAATAAGTTAATTTAGAGACATTCACGGTAACATGTCACATTACTATTAATTCTGCAACGGTAAAGAAATCTTCAAAATAAAATTAATTGGCCAGAATGGTCTAAATTCTAGAAACTGAAACATTTTTATGCTATGAATTTTTGTATTGTAGCTCATGAATTTTCTGAGCAACTTTAAATCTTGAATATTCCATTGTTTCAATCTGTCAGAATCTGATGAGCAAGTAATAGCCCTGTTGTCCCAAAGGCTTTTGGTTGATGGAGATGGGAAAGTGGGCAGTGTTTACAAGGAAAGATTATCGGCAATAATGCCCAAACAGACTCTGGAAAATATGAAACTTTGAAGTTTACGTCTCTGTATCTCTACATCGGAAATTAATGTTTAGTCTTTGCTCAATCTGCAAGTTGTTAATTTTTTTAAAAAAAAGTCTTAATAAGAACACACATCTATGTATTGTAGTGCAACACAACACAACACAAGCATTGCATTCTTAACTGGCTAATTGAAATTGTGTTGATTACTGCATTCGTTTTACCAGCCTGCTTATACTGAATTACCCACCATCTGTGCTTGGTGAATTATGAACAAAGGCGAGATGACCAATGCAAGCTTTCGTTCTTCTCAGTGATCACCCTCCCCCAGCTGTGGGATCTCTTCCCACTGTAGATTTGACAAAATCCAAGCTTGAGCACTGGATGATCTGTTTCTTTTGCCGGGCCTTTGAGGGCAAAACTAGACATTACATGGCAGACAACTGTGGAGAACAGCAAGTTTGCATGGAGGGATATCAAAAGGAGGGGCTGTTCAATCCCTTTCCTTCTGGCCATGTTCAGCTCAAAATCATCCCGTTGAGTTGATTTTTCTACCTGCAGGGGAAAAGATACAGGTTTTCACACCAGGCTCGTGGTTATGTTGGAGAAATTTTAATGAATTTGAAGAAATTATATTTTACTTTCCTGGGGCTGTGTATGCTTTGCAGCTTTGCCCCAAGATGGAATACGCAATAAATCTTTTTTAAATAAAGAGAATTATTCTTCACTTTAATTTTAGGATTACATGTTCAACATATTCTTTTCCCTTCTGAGAACAGCTAGCAGCTATAATGGTGGTTGCTTTCCATTGGCCAGCTGGATGGGTGGAATAATTTAGGAGACATCATAATGTTTGTGACCCGCCCAGAGAGCTTCGGCTATTGGGCGGTATAAAAATGTAATAAATAAATAAATAAAATAAATAAATAAATAAAAAACTTCATCATTATATCAAACAGGAATATATGAGAAAGGTGCTCCATTTTTTAATTATTATTTTGGGGGCCGATTTCTCCAATCTGCATCAGCTGGAAACAAATGCAGACCAGATGTACTCTGTGTTTGGAAGTCCATTTCTTTCAGGACTTGCAGTGCATTCTGTGGAACAGAAAAAAATATGTCCAATGGAACGTGCGCATTTGAGAAGGGTGTAAAGAAAAATGCATAGATTTCAAAATGCGTACAAACACACTTTAATGGATGTGTCCCCCAAAAATCACCTTTAAAAAATGGAGTTGTGCAAAGGTATGATTAATTACAATGAGGCTTGCAAATGAAAACCTCGCAGTAGATTGTGTCCCTTGAGTGTCATAGGGGTTTTCTGCCTTGGCAAAATGTATTAAGACAGACTTGGTTACATCTGAGCTGCGTTTCAAATCATTAACTAACATTGCAGGCTATGTATATGTACGTTTTGGGGTAGCTGTGTGGGCAAAATCATTTGTGACTTCAAAGGTAATTAATCCTTCCCCTTGAATATATATTAATTTGTTAACAATGTATTGACTTTAGTGGCTTCCCTTTGCTTTATCTTTACGGTTTATCAATTCCACGTTCAGCAATCGCTAGATCTTATGTTCATTTAAACTCTAATGACAACCTGCCCAGTCAACTGTTCTCTAATTGTTAAATGGAATGCTATAGAATCTCACCAATGCCCTGTTAATTACTTCCCGGCAAGTCTGTAAGATGGGAGGAATAAATTATAGATAAGCAATCTATGGGCCTTCTGTCTGTGCAATTAGGTGATATGAGGCCACTTGTCTGTGATATTGGGGTTCCCACAATGTAAAGGAATGATTTATTTTGACTTTGTTTATACTTGCAAACCATGAAGCTGGAGGGAAGGAGGGCAAAACTGAGAGAGATGTGTAGGAGGCCAGCTGCTAACTGGCCAGAAGTTTAAAAAATGCATTTTTTATCAAGCCTAGGAAGACAAAATAAGGTTCCTAGATAGGATGTTGAAGGTCAGGGTCTTCAAAGTAATATTTTCAGAAATGCTGCCTGTTCTATATGTGCAAAAGCTAGATAAACAGGCAGAGACTGTCTCAACGTTTGGGTGAGATTGTGATGTCATTAGGAAGGATTTTGGAGCACTGAGAAATGTAGCCTATAGCGATTCACAATTCATAAAATACTGCAGGCCGAACAAAGGTTTCCGAAATCAAGCCTGGGACAATGGGTGGGGTTGCAAAAGGTATTAAGTTGTTTTAGCGGGGAAATTTAGTTATTATGGTAGCAGGTGGTGGCAGCTTCCTTTCTCTACCCCCTACTGGGAAAAAACGTAGTGTTGATAGTTAAAATATGGTTTTAAATTTTGTATATCTGTTTTTTAATGTTCATTGTTTTTAACTTTTGTAAACCGCCCAGAGAGCTTCGGCTGTGGGGCAGTATATAAATGTAATAAATAAATAAAACAGTGAGCTCTCAGCAGCCACGAGCCTCTGCTGTCACCAATAACATTACAAGCTAGTTTTTTCGTTAAAAAATAGGGGGAAATGTGAACCTTCTGCCACCCATTGCCCTCTGGCAAAATCACTTGAAAACTTTCACCCTCATTAAAAACAAACAAACCGCAACCTAACAATATAATTATTAAAAAAACTAGATAAAATACAGCAGGAGTAAAATAGCATTATATCCTTTTAAATTTAATCACAGCACATCAGAAACATCCTTCAGAAACACAAAAAGCATTCATGGGAAGAATGGTTTTAAAACGGCATTTGACTTAAATTAGTGTCGGGACCTTATTTGTCTACAGAGTTTATTCCACAAATGAGGCACCTCCACTGAGAAGCCTGCCCCCTTCACCTCTGTCAGTGAAGATGAGGTTCTCTTGTATTGAGCACGAGAAGATACTTGTGCAATACAATACAATATATGGGAGAAGGTAGCCATTTGGAATACTGTTTACAATTCTGGTCACCTTATCTCAAATACATAGGCGTGCGCAGCACATTTCATTAGGTGGCTCGGCCAGGGATTTTTTTTAAAAGGGTTTCACAGCACATAATTAAGACAAACCTGTTCTACATAACATCTTAATGTTAAAATCACTGAAATAAAGAACGGGAGACATTCAATGTATCTGAAATTAACACCACTGGCTATGGAAGTTAAAGAACTATGGCAATAGGGGAAAGTTACATGTATTCCGTTAGTCACCAGCAACACATCATGTTTTTTTTTATTGTTTTACAGAAAATATTCAGAAATTAGGCCTACTAATTGGTTGCATGAAGGAAAGACTTCTTCACACAGCACATAGTTAAGTTATGGAACTCACTACCACAGGATGTGGTGATGACCACCAATCTGGATGGCTTTAAAAGGGGGTTGGATAAATTCCTGGAGGTGAAGGCTATCAATGGCTACTAGCCCTGATGGTTGTGTGCTATCTCCAGTTTTTGAGGCAATAAGCCTGCATGCACCAGTTGCTGGGGTACATGGGTGGGAGGGTGCTGTTGCACCATGTCCTGCTTGTTCATCCCTGGCCGATGGCTGGTTGGCCACTGTGTGAATAGAGTGCTGGACTAGATGGACCCTTGGTCTGATCCAGCATCAGGGCACTTCTTAGGTTCTTAAAATACATCCACACCAATATCGGGAAAGCTGCCACACTTAAAACATGTTCAATAGTCAGGAAATTTCTGAATCAGTAAAAGACAGCATGAGTTGGTAAAGTCCATCATGTTCATCTAGAAAGACCACCACTCGTAAGAAAAGAGAGATGATGATAAATAGTAATGGCAACCCTGTTAATTTTTAAAAATGATTTTTTTAAGAAGGATGAACAGTTATCAGCAATTGTTTCAAAATATACAACATCCCAATTATATCAAACAA
Source organism: Elgaria multicarinata webbii (assembly GCF_023053635.1). NCBI lineage: Eukaryota > Metazoa > Chordata > Lepidosauria > Squamata > Anguidae > Elgaria > Elgaria multicarinata. Next base: position 110,116,728 of record NC_086178.1, read on the forward strand.
ATTGGAGAGGAAGGTCTATGGGTCAAAATGCATTATTTAAAAATGAATTACTGTTTTCTAGCACCAACTAGAGTTCCACTTCTTCCTTTGCACTACTCAAGCAAGCGAGCCAAACCACATACCACAGAGGATGACTAAAAACAACTATCTATATCTATGTTGGGAAAGAATTTCCTTCACGACTCAAAATTCCTGATCCCACCCAGCAAAGGTTTTGGGAAATCTCGCTCATATTGGCATAGGTTGAGATATTTTGCTGGTCAAATTCACCATCAGTAGAACTCCAATGGAAATACCTTAATGGAAATGTCTTTGTGACTTTTAACAATTTTACTTTGGGCTTTCAGTCTAGAGAAACTGCAGGTGAATGATATGAAATAACTAACAATTACAGGAGAAGTGAAAAACCATTCTCCATCCCACACCCCACCATTAGGCTGACCACATGAAAAGGAGGACAAGGCTCCTGTAAATTTAACAGTTGTATTGAAAAGGGAATTTCAGCAGGTGTCATTTGTATATATGGGGAACCTGGGGAAATTTCCTCTTCATCACAACAGTTAAAGCTGCAGGTGCCCTGCCCTCTTTTAAATTTTGCCACTCTAGTATAGCTCCTGCAGCTTTAACTGTTGTGATGAAGAGGGAGTTTCCCCAGGTTCTCCATATCTACAAATGACACCTGCTGAAATTCCCTTTTCTATGCAACTGTTAAAGATACAGGAACCTTGTCCTCCTTTTCATATGGTCACCCTACCCACCATGCCTATTGGCACAAGAGCTAATAGTTAAATAAAAAAAATCAGTGAATTTGTTGGAAAACCTTAGGAAAATTTAAAGCAGTTCTGTGATTTGTATCACTGCTTCAGTGTGCTGAACTATCCTTGTCATTTTATTAAAGGGGTATGAATTTATTTATTTATTTATTTATAGTTTCTTCTATTTTATTTCTATGGGGAAAATAAATGTAATGAAGTCCAGAACTCAGATACAAGGAATGGAAGGGGGGAAATCAAGTCAGGGATTTGGATTTTAAAATTGTTGAGGGGGGAATTTACAGACCTGATAGTCCCCAAAGTTTTTGGCACCAGGGACAGGTTTCGTGGAAGACAATTTTTCCACAGATGGGGGGAGGGGTTTGAGGGGATGGTTTTGGGATGATTCATGCACATTACATTTATTGTGCACTTTATTTCTATTATTATTACATTGTAATATATAATGAAATAATTATACAACTCACCATAATGCAGAATCAGTGGGAGCCCTGAGCTTGTTTTCCTGCAACTAGGTGGGTTAGGCTGAGTGTGACTGGCCCAAAGTCACCCAGTGGGTTTCAATGGCCAAGTGGGGACTAGAACTTGGATCTGGCAAGTCCCAGTCCAACACTCAAACCACTATGCCACACTGGATTAGACAATGGCAGGGCCTGTCCCCATCGAAAATGAATGGAGAACCTCCAGCCCACAGGCTGGATGCAGCCCCTGGGGGTTTCCATCCCTGTGCAAGCAAGCTTCTTTTGCTGTTAACTCTGATCACTGATTGGGGATAAGAAGATATTTAAAAGCATTTAACCTCTAAATATCCTGCAAAGAATGGGATAGTTGCAAAGATTTTGAGCAGTGCCTTTTGCAGGCAAGAGAGCTGCTGCACAGAATTAAGAGGTGCATTTTACAGACCAGAGACCTGCTTACTTGTGAGTAGACATGCAGAGACTTTGAATTTGGGATGCTCTTTAAAAGAGTTGCGGAGTAATTCATTCAGAAGTCTTGTCCTGCTTGCTTCTGAGTAGGGCTAGACACACAGAGAGACGCGCGGGCAGGCAGCGCTGCTTGCACCTGCCCGGCGCCCAGGTAGAGCGTGCTCGCCCAGAGCCCCCTTCCTCCTCCATCAGCAGCAGGAAAGGAGGCGCCGCGCCACCCACTACACTTGTGCACACGAGGAGGAGCGAGCAGGAGGAGGAGCAGAAGAAAGAAGGCAGGGGCAGCCGCGGCTCAGTTTCCCCGCAGTCGAGCTCTGCGCAGCCGCCTTTGGCCCGCGTTTTACACACACACACACACACACACACACACACTGCAATGGGAAGTTTCCCCAGGCTTGAGATTCGGCGGCGGTTACCTCGTTCCTCCTCAGTTGATGGCCCTGGAAGAGAGGCTTGCCCAAACACGTTTGAAGAGTGGGCGGGGCTTAGCAGCACATTAGGGGGTTCAGTTGAACCTGTTGAACCTGTTGTCTGCACGCCAATGCTCAAATAGGATATCATAGCACTGCGGGGAAGAAAACCCAAGATGATCAGGGGGGTGGAGAAAAGCCAGTTACTGCAGCCGAAACTCTCCCCACGGCCTGAGTTCGATCCCAGCGGAAGCTGGTTCTCAGGCAGCCGGCTCAGGTTGACTCAGCTTTCCATCCTTCCGAGGTCGGTAAAATGAGTACCCAGCTAGCTGGGGGAAAGGTAACTGTGACTGGGGAAGGCAATGGCAAACCACCCCACTACAAAGTCTGCCAAGAACACGTCAGCGAAAGCAGGTGTCCCTCTAGGAGTCAGCAATGACTCAAGTGCTTGTACGAGAGGTTCCTTTCCTTTTCCTTGGGGGCAGTTAGGTTGGGGGGGGAAGGCAATTTAGGGATATGATAGAGACTTATGGTATAGAGAAGGTGGATAGCAAGAGATTTTCTTATAATAGTATCCGTTAAGATCTGCCAGGGAGGCCCTTTTGCACATCTACACATCTATCTCTGTAGGTTATGGAATTCCTTCTTCTGGGAGATCACTGGACCCCCCTCCCTGATGTCATTTTGCTGCCTCCTGAAGACATTCTTATTCTGGCAGGCATTTATCCTAACTGGAGAACAATTAACCTCAAGGGATATTTTAACTTCCTCTGCCACTCTGTTTGTTTTACATAGTCTGTTTCCCTTAATGTTTTAAAAGTTTGCTTGGATTGTTTTCAGATTGAAGTGAGGGCTGGCTTCGTTGCTTTTTTAAATGGAAAATGGAATGAACAATATTTATGTTAAAGACTAGAACTCCGGATTACCCAGTAAAATTGGTTGGGAGACGTTCAAAACTGACACATGGAAATGTTCGATTACACAACAAATAATTAATTTGTAGACCTCACTACCACAATGTAGTTATCGACAGTGCCACTGATTTAGATTGCTTTACAAAGGTTGAGACAAAACTCACGGGGCAGTATCCAAATTTGGCAGTCCACCAGCTCTATAGATATTGCCCTTGCAGGAACAACTGCTAATATAATGGGAAACTAGTGTTGGCTAGCACAACTCAGGAAACTATCTGAAACACCCTTTTCTTCCATGAGCTCTGCTGAGTTATCCCATTCTGGAAGGGGTAGTTTCAACTAGTTTCTGGTTGCGCTGGATACTGCCCATAGAGAAGAGTTGTCATTGCTAATAGTGTTTGATGGAAATATGTGGAACTTCTTTTGCAGGCCGTATACCACTGAATACTGGTTGCTGGGGTCAAAGTCCTAGGGAGACTGCTGTTTCCATGCCCTGTTTGCACGTTTTCTGGAGTTATCTGGGTGGCCATTGCTGGAAACAGGATGCTAAACTACTTGGGATCCTTGATCTGATGTTTCTTTTCAAAAATATTCTTTTTAAAAAAAGAAGTCTGTTTTCAAAAGTTATAAGTACAATTTATTGCTATGTCTTCCTTTGAGTTGTACAGTCAGGCAATAGATATTTGGAAACTTTGTGAAAAAGTCTAACAACTGAAGACAGGATTACTTAGTACAACCACTTGTATCTTGGCCCTTGGGCCACTGGTGAATAGGCTAGCCTGTATGACTACACATAGGGATGCTAGAGGAATTCAGTCTTTGTGAATTCTGATATGAACTAACTTGTTCCACACTTCCCGGACTGATGTGTGGATCAGAACAGAGTTATCCTTCAGATTTTGCACTTCTTCAAATTTTGCAATGCAGTTCTCAGCTCAAAAACCTATCAAAAAGGATTTAAAAAGCGTATTGTGAGATGAAATACATTTGGAAATGTGTATTTTGAAAGAAAATATGTTGAAAAATTGAACCGGCATTCCCAGGAAGGTAATCTTGTACACTATACATTGCTTAGACATTTCTTTAATATAAGCAATTCATAAATACAATTGAATAAATATGTCTGTATTTAAATTCATTTTTGTGTGTAATTTAAATATATATATATGCAGGTTTGTACAGAATTGGGACAGAATAGATTTATAAATGATCACACAAATGTCCTGGACCAGAAATGGACTAGTATGTTCATCCATAACAAAATTTGGCCATCCCTGATCTATACCGTCTCTGTTTATATATGAGAGATAATATTTGGTATGTGACGGTTGCATTTGTACATCTTGTCTGTTTGTCAAATTGGAATGGTTCAAATTCAGCTCCTTCCCCACTTACTCTTGGGCTATTACCATGAGGGGATCTACACTAGTATATGAAACATTGTTTTCACAGGCATTGAATGTTTTATTCTTGAACGATTTAAAACATAGCTGGTTTTAAAACGTTTACTTAAGTTTTCTCTTTCCATGGGAATGCATTCCTATAGGCCACACTAACAAAATAATCTGTTTCTTCTACTTCCCCATCTGCAAATTTCCCCTCCCACTTCCTCTTCTCTCTGCTTCAATTGCCCCTCCTCTGTATTATGTTAGGCAACTGCACCTGCGTTTAGAATTCAAACAGTTTGGGTGGGATTGTATTACTTTCACTTTAGACCAGCCTTCCCCGACCTTGTGGCTTCCTTATCTTTTGGACCACAACTCCCAGCATTCCTCACCATTTGCTCTGCTAGGTAGGGCTGATGGGAGTTGAAGTCCAAGGCTTCACAGAAAAAAATGGCTCCAACTTTGGGCGCGAAAATTAAATAAACACGCCCCCCAGGAATGCGATTGGCTAACAAAGAAGTAAAGGAAAGCTAATTAATACGGCGAAATCAGCCACATCATAACAAATACAACAAGCTATTTCAGAAAAGTTCAAAATAAAAACCGGAGAAAAGACCTCAATGAAACGTCAAAACCTGAACGTCATGTGGCGTTATACTACGAAGGAAAGGAAAGGAAAGGAACCTCTCGTGCAAGCACTGAGTCATTACTGACTCTTGGAGGGACGCCAGCTTTCGCTGACGTTTTCTTGGCAGGCCTTATAGCGGGGTGGTTTGCTGTTGCCTTCCCCAGACGTTATACTACGAAACGCACACTTAAAACTGGTAAGACACGTTCTAACTAGACTAGTGTAGATCCCCTCCTAGTCAGGAACCCTTCTCCTTACTAGTTTTTGTATGCAAGGAATACACACACACACACACATATACCCAAGGCCCACGTTGAGCATGAGTCCACTGACAAGAGCACCCCTCTATTTTACCATTCCAACCTGCTTGTTCACCTGCCTCTTGCTCTGGCCCAGGCAATGGTGGTGGTGAGAAGAAGGAGCAGAGCAGATGCTGCTGCCTGCTTGCTCGCTGTCTCTCTGCCTGTCAAGCAAGTGGTAGTAGCAATGATGAGGAAAGGGATGAGAAGAAATGGCAGCTGACAATGATCGTGGTGAGAAGGCCAACTCACTAGGGGCAGGGGGATTGAGGATGTCTTGTCCTAAGGCCCTCAACGTACCTGGAGCCGGCATTTGAATGCAGGAGCTGTCAAAATATACGATTCACCACATCTGTGAAATAATGCAATCCAGCAATAGCTGCACCACACAAGTCTCCTGGTTGTATATTTCTGCTCTTTATTCTGCTGCTTCATACAATATGGAGAAGCTTGGAAACCAGATACATGAATGACTTCCACTTCTGCTTTCCCCACTTCTGCTATGATATCAATATGACTACTTGTACATTTCACCCATTGTCAGATCCACGACTTCTAGATAATCTTAGAGGATCTGACCACATGAGATGCACAAATCCCATTTTGCATGCTTCCTCAGAAGTCAAGGGAAACAGACAGCAGAATTCCACACTTTTCTATAAGGTATAAAATAGCCTTTGTTTTTACATTACTTTACTATCAGTACCACAATTATACTATTGGTTCCCTCACTTTTTGTTATCGTAATTCAGCCTTCTCTGATAAGAGCGGCGTGCTTTATATTTTGACACAAAATTTGCGGGTAGCGTGTTGAGCACCTTTCTTTCAAGACCCTTGAATACAGTTTTTGTACATTATCCAGTCTTCTTTGAACCCTCCTTGACCTATCCTTCAGGGAAATGTTTGCAACTATCGAGTGCCTGAGGATAAGAAAGGGCATGCTCTTGTCGGACTTGTTTGAGCTGTGATGTTTACAAGTAAATGGGAACCTGGCTGCATGTATTATACCCTCATAGCCTACTAATTTCCTTTGCTACCTTCGATTAATTACGGACATTCAGAATGCATAGAGTCTTGCTTGTTCAAGAATGTAGCCTTGTATTTGCTGAAGGGCAGCTATACTAACTGGTATGATACTCAGTGATTTATTTGTACCAATCACGTCACGGAATTTATTGTTGCTGCTGCTGTTGTTTTCCTTCTGTTGCATATTTTAAGCCCGAGGAAGCATAATTCCTGACCTCAGTATCGCTATGATGACTGAATGATAATTTGCTACAGATATCGAGGCACAGGTGCTTCACCCGGGGTCTGTAATCTGCCGTCTTCCCAACCATCTCACGGGAATATCACAAATAAATCACAATATACTTTCCCCCAATTAGCTATGAGCTGGTATATTGAAGTATACTACAGTACCAGTTTGTATAGAGAATGCTGCTGAATTGGACATAGCCCACTTCTTTAAACAGAACTACAATTTGCAATGGCTGCCTGAGAGAGAGATTGAGAGAGAGAGAGAAGACATTTTATTTAGTCTGCATGCGAAAATTAACCCTTAGAGTCTTGCTTCTGGTCCTATAATTTTTGTTATGCATTAATTATAACAGTGGGTTATACTCTTCTTTCTACTGAATTTATGGTGCTGTATTTATAAAGTAGCAAGCAAAGCTCCCCTAAGTTGTTAATGTGAAACATATCCATAACTATTTCCTTTCCTTTCATTTTATTTATTAACTAGAAGGGGGAGTGTGGAATATGATAAAATGACTTTAATTTGGCTTCTTTTTTTTTTAGAAAGATGTAATTTATTTTTAAGTTGTTGTTTTATTCAAAATCCACAACACTAAGTATAATAAAGCCAAAGTATGTGTATTAGGGTTGCCAACTGACCAGAAAAAATAATTTGACATGCTCGTGTGCCTTTCACAGCAGCTTGATCTGCAGGAATTTGCAGGCGAAGCTTTTCACAGCCTGGAGATTAGCGCTGTTGTCTGCAGATTGAGCTGCTGTTAAAAGGCATAGGACCAGGGGACACTAAAATGTTGGCAGCCCTAATTAGGTTGTTGAACTGTTACATCTTTAAGTACTCTGTAGAAAGAAGACAGTTCTTTAAGGGTTAATGTGGGATTAAGGAATCCTGTGAGATTTTCCTGCTTGTCCTTCCTTAAAAGTGCCTGCATGTTTCTGTTTCAGCTGTTAATTGAACAGGTGAACAGTAAGAATGGCTGACAATACAAACTGTTACTTTTTCATAAAAAGGAAAGAAAGATAAATGCCTGCTTGCTTTTGAGCGACTGAGAGGGCCAGAAACACGATCACAACTATTGAATTTAGTCCATTAAATGATAATAGTGGGCAGCGCTTAATTTCCTGTGTGCAAACTCTGTTCCCTGTAACTTACGCTGATCTTTTCTTTCCTCAAATAGCCCAATAGAATCTTGCCAGAATTTCTACAAAGATTTCACGTTACAGATAGACATGGCTTTCAACGTCTTCTTCCTACTCTACTTTGGCTTGCGTGTAAGTACCTGCCCCTATATTTCCTGGTTTGTGGGGTGGGTGAGCTGTTGCAGTATCTTTCCCAGAAGGACTTTTAGGGATGTCACCACAAGCTCTTCTGGATGTAAAGAGGTCTGTTGAAGCCAATCTGTTTTGAGCAAATTGCTATTCATTCATTCATTCATTCATTTTGGCTAGTCAAGATTGTCAAAGAAACTTGCCATGTTCAGAAAGATGCTTTTAATTGGTGGTTTCCCCTGATCATTCCTTTAGAACCCTCTTTTCCTAGGGCAGTAGTGAGAGGCCTCCATAGAAAACAATGGAGAAATACAGGATTTTAGTGCAGCTGTAAAGGCAGAGAAGGAAAAAAACAGGGTAGCAATAAAGATAAAAGTCCATGCTCTTTCTAACTTGGGACTTATTTTATGTGAAAAAAAAATAGGATTTCTTATTTGTAATTAATTAGTTTTTACACACAGTGTAACTGCATGCAAGTCAATGGAGCACATGACTTAACTATGTACCTGAGCACATGCACACATACACACACAAGCACAAAGATTATTCCCATACAACTCTCTCACACACCACACCACTTGTGTATTCATTCCTTCATACTGTGCTTCTACTATATACATCCTAATAGCGAAACAACCTTCCATTTAAGACAGGGGTGGGCAATTTGTGCTGCATTCCCCTGTGTGCAATATGCCAGGGGGCGGTAGCTCACTATGCCCCCTTCACGTACACACAAACTGCTCCCATTCACATCCACATCCACACTCTTTCCCCCTTAATCACTGACATTTAATCAGCCACAGCTTTAACACCCTCCTTTCCTCCTCCACCACGAAAGTAGGTGGGGGAAAGAAGGAAAAATAGTCTACTACAGGCTCTATGGTTCCGGCCATAGATTCATAGAATAGCAGAGTTGGAAGGGGCCTACAAGGCCATCGAGTCCAACCCCCTGCTCAAGGCAGGAATCCACCCTAAAGCATCCCTGACAGATGGTTGTCCAGCTGCCTCTTGAACGCCTCTAGTGTGGGAGAGCCCACAACCTCCCTAGGTCATTGATTCCATTGTCGTACTGCTCTAACAAGCAGGATGTTTTTCCTGATGTCCAGCTGGAATCTGGCTTCTTTTAACTTGAGCCCATTATTCCATGTCCTGCACTCTGGGAGGACCGAGAAGAGATCCTGGCCCTCCTCTGTGTGACCACCTTTTAAGTATTTGAAGAGTGCTATCATGTCTCCCCTCAATCTTCTCTTCTCCAGGCTAAACCTGCCCAGTTCTTTCAGTCTCTCTTCATAGGGCTTTGTTTCCAGACCCCTGATCATCCTGGTTGCCCTCCTCTTTACATACTCCAGCTTGTCTGCGTCCTTCTTGAATTGTGGAGCCCAGAACTGGACGCAATACTCTAGATGAGGCCTAACCAGGGCCGAATAGAGAGGAACCAGTACCTCACGTGATTTGGAAGCTATACTTCTTTTAATGCTTCTATTGTAGCATTTGCCTTTCTTGCAGCCATATCGCACTGCTGGCTCATATTCAGCTTGTGATCTACAACAATTCCAAGATCCTAGGAAGCAGGCAGGAGCCTTTGAGCAATGCTTCCTGGAAGCTGTAGGAAGGAGGCTTCTATGGCAGGAACCTTAGAACCTATTCCTAGAGCATTTCCGCTCCTTTTCCAGGCATCATCAGATGTTGAGCTTGGGGAGGTGGGCTGCCTACAGCCTGTACATTTTGCAATCCTGGGCAAAAGTAAACAGAATTCAGGCAGCCAATGTGGATCTATCAGTTTATGGTTGAAAGAAGTGGAAACACGGAACGTTAGTGTGTCAGAGGGTTGGGGATATGCAGCCACATTTTGTTACAGGGCTTCCACTTGTATCTTTCAGTGTATGATTTGTAGCCACAGAAGTCTAACAAAAAGTCTTGTCTTAAACCGAAAAAAAACCCTGAAAGCAAAATAGGTTTAAGAAAACTGGTAAAAACAATGTGTCAAATTTTGGCATAACTATGCCTGTTAAAAATAAAATCATGTATTCGTAGAAAATATATTTAATCTTAAAACAAATATGTACACTTAAAATTTAAACAGAATGGTCCACATACAACAAACATCAAACATAAATCCCAAATGCATTTTGACCATAAAGGTCTTCATCGGTGGGGAAAGACATACCGTATTTCTTCAATTCTAAGACGCCATCGATTGTAAGACGCACACTAATTTCAGTACCACCAACAGAAAAAAAGCTTTGATTCTTAGAAATAATAAACACACTCGCAATTCTAAGACGCACTCCATTTTTAGAGATGTTTATATGGGGGAAAAAGTGCGTCTTATAATCGAAGAAATACGGTATATGCGGATTTTTTAAAAACTTACTATACAAATTCTAAAACAGCGTTTTATGCCCCAGATACAGGGATTTCCATAAGGACCAAAAAGTTGGATCCTATAGGTCTTCAAAAATGTAGCAAAAAAGATGGGGGATTAGGCATTCCCTCCCTCCTGTCTTCAAGAGGCTTGACTCCCAAGTTATATCTGGTTCATAACTAATATCTCTTGTTCATGTAAGCTTGTGGACTGCACTACCTTCAGAGGTATATGCACCTGAAACATCAGACAGTTGCTTGGCCCCCCCAAATCCCACCCCATGAATCTGTCATGTTTGTGCAGCCACTGTGCCCCCCAGGCCTTAGCAAGACTAATCAGTGGAGTTTCCCAAACCATTCTATCTGCTGCTCCAGCCTTTGCCTGTATCATCCCAGGTGCCCGGAATAACACTGATTTATACTACAAATCTAGGTCTGTTTATATCTGTTTCAACTGCTATAGGTTCTCCCAAGGAATCCTGGGAAATGCAGCGGGTGGGGGCATGAACTGTGAGTTCTGTGATAGAAATCCCTGGTGCCCACTCTTTAACAGAACTACAGTTCGTCACAAATTATTAGGCCATGTTATAACCAATATAAATATCCCCGAGAAGCTTCTCAGCCTCTCCTCTCCTCATTCTGACTCCTACAAATGCTAATAGAAGAAAAAGGGAGAGTGGTGCTGAGTAAGGTTTAAAATATTTAATAATGATTTCTTCAATAAAAAATGATATGTAAATTCAAATAAGACAGATTGACGCGCACACTAGCTCGACGTTTTGGGCCCTTAGGTTCTTCATCAGGAGCTGCAAACAAATCATACAATCTATCAGAAAACATCTCTTTAAAAATAGACATACTTTTTACATATTATCTTCAATATACAATACAAACAAAGAACAACACTCATACAAGCAAACGCCTTTCAGCGATCAGTTTTTAATCGACCCATCTTTCTCAAAGGATTCCACTGCCGTGAACCCAGGGAGCCTATACTATAACTCCAATATTTTTAATGTGCTGTGTAAGCTTACGTATAACCATAACTCCCCAGCCCATAGGTTATCTACTTGCCAAATGAAAAAAGCTTCCCTTAATAAATAGTTCTTAGCTGCCAGTTTCTCTATTTAAGCTTTTCCTAGGCAGGAAAGCACAGTCCTCAGTTGTAGCAATCATACAGAGGACCCTCCCCCACGATGCTATCCTCACCCATTTCATTCCTGCCCTCTTTCTCTTTTACCAGTTCATAGCGGCCAACGACAAGTTGTGGTTTTGGCTGGAAGTAAACTCAGTGGTAGATTTCTTCACAGTCCCTCCAGTGTTCGTTTCAGTGTATTTAAACAGAAGTTGGCTGGGTAAGTAAATGGCATTTTTCTTCTTAATTGTGGGTGTTATAAAAAAAGGAAGAAAATGACATGAAGAAGCAAATGACTTAAACCAGGCACAGCTTGGTAGAGCAGGGCCTTTGCCTATCAGCACAGACAAAATGAAAGCTGGGGATACAGCAAAAAGATGGGTGATTTTGTCCACTGGCAAGATCTTCTTTTTTAAAAAAACGTGGGCGACTTATGGCTCTTTAGATGTTGTTGGAGTGCAACTCCCAACAGCATAACCAGCGTAACCAATGGTGAGGGATGAGAGGACTTGCACTCTAAACATCTGGAGGTCCTCAAGTTGCCCACCCCTGCCCAAAAGGAAATTTCTAGAGGCTGGGTTTTAGTGAATGCACAGTAATGGACTCAAACTGTGGTGGAAGGAGAGTGAGCATTGTGGTGTCTTTTGCAGACAGCCCCCGGGGAAGGAAAGGAAAGGAAAGGAACCTCTCGTGCAAGCACTGAGTCATTGCTGACTCTTGGAGGGATGCCAGCTTTCGCTGATGTTTTCTTGGCAGGCCTTATAGCGGGGTGGTTTGCCGTTGCCTTCCCCGGCCGTTATTACCTTTCCCCCAACTAACTGGGTACTCATTTTACCGACCTCGGGAGGATGGAAGGCTGAGTTGACCCGAGCTGGCTGCCTGAAACCAGCTTCCGCTGGGATTGAACTCAGGCCGTGGGGAGAATTTCAGCTGCAGAAACTGCTGCTTTACCGCTCTGCACCACACGAGGCTCGTAGCCCCCAGGGACTCTGTCATAAATCCCTTGTCGTCTGTAGGTAGGTCTCTTCCCTCCATTTTGAAAACTTTTCCCAAGCAATGGAGAATTGCAAATTCCCTTAGTTTAATTGGGGGGAAACTATACATTATGCATAAATACATCTAGCACAGCTCCAGATGGTCACTTTTGTAAAGAAAAGCAGCAAGGAGACGAAGTGGAAGACCCATCCACTAACTACAGAGTTGGTGGAGCAATTTGGAATGGGAAAATGATGAGCAGGGCAGGATCTACACTACTCCTTTAAAGCGCTTTATAACAGTTTTGACAACTGTTGGGGCCCAGGACACACTGCATATACCGTTTTCAAAGTGCTTTAAAGCAGTAGTGTAGATCCCCCCACAGGAGAAGTATTATGTAGCCCTCCCTTCACTGCTCTTGCACTCATATATCCCACCTCCAAAGCTGCTTTTCATAAAAAAACCAAAAAACACCAGTGGTTGCCGGGGCTTTGTTATAACCATTTAGATGCAGTTTGGACACAATAGTAGAAAAACATGCTCTGACATCCCCTTGTGTATTCACCCACTCACATTCACCCTTCCTGGCCTGTTTAGATTACAAGTCCAAGGCCTTATCCTGATCTCAATGCATTTAGCAAAGAGTGGGTTATCATCTGAACCAGGATGCCCTTCCACCCGGAGCCCTTTTACTCATACAAAACAAATGGGAACTGGGCAAGGAACTTGGGCCAAGTTTATTTTTTTCCTCTCCTATTTTTCCAAGTGCATTTGCTAACTGCTTGTTTTCCCCTGCTACTTGTGCCTTCTCCACTTTCTCCCCAATATGTTCCTCGATATGTCAGTGCATCTTGAACGAATGCCTCTGGACTGCGTCAGGATTCACTGATCATTGCTGCTATTTGCTGCAATTTTGGGTGCCTAAGATTTGTGCAGAAGGGCAGCCTGGATATTATTATTATTATTATTATTATTATTATTATTATTATTATTATTATTATTTATTTATATAGCACCATCAATGTACATGGTGCTGTACAGAGTAAAACAGTAAATAGCAAGACCCTGCCGCATAGGCTTACAATCTAACTAGCTGCACTATTACTTTTGAAATCCATGGAGTATCCTAATGATCCCTCATTCAAAAAATAGCCAGGGCCATTAGCTTCATAGATGGAACATTATAGTGTAAATGCATTTATCAATGAAGGTTTTTGATAAAGTGTTTGTCTTTATAATCTGTCAGGGATGCTGTAGGGTGGATTCCTGCATTGAGCAGGGGGTTGAACTCGATGGCCTTTTAGGCCCCTTCCAACTCTACTATTCTATGATTCTATGATCATATATAAGTAGTATATTTTATAATGACTGATTTTATGGCTTTCATTAATTTGCAGCTTTTCCATGGGTGAAATGATTTGCCTCATAATTAATTGCTGATAGAATTGCTTTTTTTAAAAAAAAAAATGCTGGTCCATTCTTTTGTTTTTATTTATTTGTTTATTTTATTTATTTATTACATTTATATACCGTCCCACAGCCGAAGCTCTCTGGGCGGTTTACAACAATTAAAAATGGTAAACATTAAAAATACAAAATTTAAAAGCCATCAAAACCATCAAAAACAGTATAAAAACAACAATATCCATTTAAAAAACAACAGTTCTGGGGTCCGTTAAAAACAAACTTAACGTTAAATGCTGTTAAATGCCTGGGAGAAGAGAAAAGTCTTGACCTGATGCCAAACAGATAACAATGTTGGCGCCAGGCGAGCCTCATCGGGGAGATCATTCCACAGTCGGGGGGCCACCACCGAAAAGGCCCTCTCCCTTGTTGCCATCCTCCGAGCTTCCCTCGGACTAGGCACTCAGAGGAGGACCTTAGATGTTGAGTGCAGTGTACGGGTAGGTTCATGTCGGGAGAGACGTTCCATCAGGTATTGCGGTCCCAAGTTGTTGAAGTTTACCAGGTGAAGCTTTTCTCCCCACTTTAACTCTGCTTCACCTACTAAATTTCTGTGTGTCCAATTGCTATTAAAGGGACCAGAGCGGGGTTAGGAATAATTGCAACTCTACTCACTGGCAAGACACACTTATATATTTAGTGGCTTAAATAACAGTTGTTACATTTTTAAACAAAGTTGAGCAGTGACAGTGACATATGATAATAATTATAAGCTTCCTAATTTTAATTCTGAAATTTGCTAGCCTGAGGATCCCTCTAATTTTGTTCTGTGTTGATTTGTAGTCTCAGATGTTAGAAATGTCACAATATTTCCTTTCCATCTTTAATGTGGTTTTAAGAATTATGTGTTTCTGCCATCTAGTGGTCAACATGAGGCTTGACTTTTCTTTTGAAACCAAGCTAGATTATTCATGCCCAAGGTGTCTTTATTAAGTTGTGCAAAGTAGTTGCATTGACATTTGACACAGCTGGTTGTGTGAGGCAGAAGGAAAAATGCTACCACTTTATAATAACAGTCAATTGCAATACCATTACGGAAAAGTAAACCTTCAGTGTACAAGGTTCATCATAGGTTGATACCAGGCCTGAAAATTTGTGACCTGACAAGCTGAACTCCGCTGTTTGCCAGGCTGCCAGGTGCTTGATAAACCTGTTTTGTGCTTTCTGCCTCGGACTGCAAAAACAGTTATTAAGAACCTGGGCCGGCAGGCCACAATACAAGGCTGGTGGGCTATTTCTGGGCTGGCGGAAAAGTTGCGAGAAAGTGCATTGCTGACCGGGTTTGCAAATTTATAAATAATTACTATCATTTAGATAGAAAATACGTGGCCATGACCTGTGGGCTCAGACCATCCAGTTTGCGGGAGCAATTTCAAGATCCCTGTTTGACCTTCTTACTATGGTTCATTACCTTTAAACTGGACTTGGACTGGGCAGCCCTTCGAATAAACATTGGTTTATTTAAAAGATTTGTAAGTTGCCTTTTTGAGAAAACCCTCCTGAGGCAGCATACAAAACTGAAAACTGCATTACACAATAAACTGCATTACACAATAAAAGCAATAATAAAACATTAAAATAAAAAATTATCAGTTAAACTAGATAACACCATATAAAATCCTGGGTCAGTCAGATGTCAGTGTAAGTAAGTAAATTAAAAAAAAAATTAGGGCCTGGCTGGCAGCCTGCAATGATAGGTCTGGTGGCCATCAATTGGAACAGAGTTCTTCAAGCAGGGGGCTATTACTGTGAAGGCCCTGTTCCTCATGCCCAAAAGCCTTACGTTCCGACAGGTGAGCACACAAGCCGTGCCTCCAGTGTTGGTCTTAGAGTACAAGCAGATTGGTATGGGTGAAGGCAGTCCTTCAAGTAACGTGGACCCAAACGGTGTAGGGCTTTAAAGGCCAATATCAGTACATCATCATCATCATCATTATTATTTGTATCCCGCCTTTTGCCCAATACCTTAAATTCGGTCTGGAAATGCACTGACAACCAGTGCATTTGGTACGATCTCAGTGTCACATGATCCAACCACCTAGCACCTGCCAGCTGCATTTTGTATCAGTTGGAAGTTTTTGAACTGTCTTTAAAGGCAGCCCCGTGTAGAATGCATTATAATAATCCAGCCTGGACAACATTAGAGCTCGGATAACTGAAGGAATGTCTACATGGCCACAGTGGGTGCACTAACCCTAAAAAGCACCCCCCAGCCACCACTGCACTTCCCCAGTTAGTGCCAAGTCCAGGAGAATGCCCACACTGTCTGTTTGGACCTTTAGAAGGACCATCTAGTGTGGACAGATCCCCTCCCCACAGTACCTTCATCTTGTCTGGATTAAGTTTCACCTTGTTTGCCCTCAAGCTGCTTTACATAGTTTTAAAAACAGGCATGCAGTTTAAATTATTATTTTTCTGATATTAGATTTAGTTACATTTTCAACCTCTTAAACTGGAAGGAATTTTGCCAAAAATAGGGTTCATACCAGCTCATGGCCGACAGTAAAATCAAGTGAAGTGTGCTTTCAAAATAGATGCACTCATGATTCAGTTATGAATCTAAAATAGACAGTCTCTGATTGAATTCTTAAATCTTTTCTATATAAGACATTTGGTGAGCCAAACTGACTGGGGTATTGAAATTGTTAGCATACTTCCTAATGAGCTAGAGCCATGACATTTGGTAAACATGGTGACCATATGACCGGATTTGCCCGGGTTTTTGATGGCAAATCCGGGAGGGGGAGGGGAAATCCGGATTTTTTCCAAAGAGCAGCTCTAATGTGAATTAACAAAAATGCTTATAACTCCATTATTTTTTAAGATAAAGACATGAAACTTGGCACAATGGTAGCTCTTAGGAAGGGCTTTAGTCTTACCAAATTTGAAACAGATCCGTTCATCCATTGATTTTTTAGGAATTTTTTAAAAATTGAGGTTTTAAAATTATTATTTTTAAAATCGTCATTTTTAAAGATAAAGAGATGAAACTTTGCAATGTGAAAGGATTTAGGTAGAGCTTTAGCCACACCAAATTTGAAACAGATCCATTCATCCATTGAATTTTTAGGATTTTTTTAAAAAATTAGGTTTTAAAATTATTATTTTTAAAACTGTCATTTTTAAAGATAAAGAGCTGAAAGTTGGCACCATGATAGCTTTTAGGTAGAGCTTTAGCCATACCAAATTTGAAACAGATCTGGGGCCAGTAGCAAACCCTGTTAACAACAACAGCAGCTTGCAATGAGTGAAGATACAGTCAGAAAAGATATTTGAGGGAAGGGGAGAATGTAACACACAGAGCTTCAAAGTACAGCAAAACCTACAAAAGTAGGAGTGAGTGAAGTTAATTTCAGATACATTGAATCTCTCACTTGTTCTTTATTTCAGTGATTTTAACATTTATATTTATTTATTTATTTATTTATTTATTTATTTATTTATTTATTACATTTCCATACAAAAAAGCATATATTTGAAGAAATACACATGAAAACATATGAATTTTCATGTGGATTTAAAAACAAAACTATTAGCAAATTGATGCGGAAATGGGATGGAAGGACTATGGCAAACTGACTGAAAATGAACTTGACAGTTCCCTAATTGACAAGCTGTTACCCCTCACCCATTTCCAGATAGTGTTTGAAATTCCCATTTCTCCTCTGGTCTTTCCCCCCTCCCCTTTTTGGAGTACACATATGTCCCCCTTCCTTACTTCTAAGCCCTTGCTGACATACCTGGACAATTCTCTGGTTACCTGTGGAATTATCCACTGTGCCCTTGCATATTAAAGCTTTAAAGGGAGTTGTATTTAGGCAGCTGACTCTCATAGGAAGGAGTTTTTGTAAACATGAATGAATCATAAAGCAGGTACAGGCCTCAGATGCAGAGATGCTGCAGTAACCAGCTGGAGAAACCTTAAAACATCTGCAATAATCTTTCTGTAGGTAAAGTAGCCATAGTCCTACCTTGCTTGAAACTCTTTTAGTTGCTTAGGAAATAGACATGGCACACATCCAAGGTGTCCCTCCAACTGGGTTCACCTGTCAGCAATGGGCCATAGGTACCCTATACACCTGCCAGACCAGGGGGCAGCATGATCCAGAGAAGGACTGACAAAAGCAAGTTATTCACTGGATGGTGGCAAAGCTGTGATATAAATCCAAAAAGAATGGTATGTGCAGAGGCAGCGGACAAGTTGTGAAAACAATTAAGCTGGAGGCCGACCAATACCTCTGCCTCACAGTGTTTTTCTTGAACGGACACACAATTGCCAGTGTGGTGCAGTGGCTAAGGTGTTGGACTGGGAGCCGGGAGATCTGGGTTCTAGTCTCCACTCGGCCATGGAAACCCACTGGGTGACTTTGGGCCAGTCACAGACTCTCAGCCCAACCTACCTCACAGGGTTGTTGTTGTGAGGATAACATGGAGGGGAGGAGAATTATGTACGCTGCCTTGGGTTCCTTGGAGGAAAAAAGGCGGGATATAAATGTAATAAATAAATGAAATAAATTTCCTACAAGCAACACCCCCAGCTGGTTAAAGTTCTCCAAATTCTGCCTTGAAGTTTGCTCCGTCTCATGTGTCTATCAGATTGTAAGCTTTGTTTTTTTTTCTATTCACGTGAAGATTTGTGCATATCTTTCCAAACCGGTGCATCCATCTGCTGCATCCTTGAAATGTACACATTCTTCTCTCATTGATTAAAGAATGTTTGTGCACATTTTTAAGAAGTATGCATTTTTTCAAGTGCATTTTTCAAATGTATGCATGCTGTCAAATGCGCTTTTTAGTTCTCTAGATCACATTGGAAGCTCAGAAACATCAGCCGCAGATTGCATTCCGGTATGGAAGGTGTGAACTGGATAAATCCTTATCTAGAATGAACTGAATCAAATTTTTCATACAATCTTCAGTAGAGTCTAGAAGCCACTGAGTGTGAATCATTGTTGGAGCATGGGGTGTGCCTTTTTTCCAATTACAAACTAATAATTACAATGCGAGAAATCCCCCAAATATGCAGAAAACATTTTTTCCATGAATGTGTGGCGAGCGAACTGGTGAACCAGAAGGGTATTAAACCAAAATGAAAGGCATAAAAGGGATGAATTTCAGTGCTGTCTTTCTAGTAATTCTTATGGGCTATTACAGTCAAGCACATATTACATAGTTCTAACCAGAGCGGAATATGCAAGCCGAGTCATATGTCAAACGGGATTGACACCTACTTATTTCAGTGCAGTGTCATTTTACTGAAGGGCCTGGATCTAGAAAGCACTTGCAAATAAGCATTGCATGTTTGCATGCACAGAAGGACATTTTTGAATTCGAAACCTTCATCATAGCTGTTCATGAACTCTGGGTACCCTTAATAGCCTCTTGCAGTTCAGGGGGAAAAAATCAGCAACAACTATGGTTCAGCATTTGTGCGGAAAATGGAACATCAGAACAGGCAAGAAATGAACGAGGGTATTTCCTATATATTGCATGCCACAAAGTGTCTGGGTAGATTATGGCAGGATCTACACTACTGCTTTATAGTGGTACTGAAGTGCACTTACAACTCTTGGGGCCCATGACACATCCACACCAAGCAGGATATAACACTATGAAAGCAGTGTGAAAGTGGTATATTCATTTATTGTTATTTATTACAGTCACAGACCAGCAAAATCAACACCAAAACATACAAAGGATAGATAAAAAGTGACATAAAAACAAAATACAGCTTGGTGAGTTGCTTCTCTCAGGCGGATTGCAGCGTTATTTTTCTAATTTGCATTGAGGACATGAGAAACTTAGAGACCCTTTCAGTAATATGGGAGGACACATCCCTTAAACAGATTAATACCAACGTTGTGGGGTTACATCCAGAAAAGGCTGTTAATAAAGGAAAGATTAACTTTTTTCTGCATTCCTCATACATGTTACAATGCAAAATGACATGTTCAACGGATTCTATTGCTCCAGAATTACAGGGACAGATCTGTTCTTTAACCGGGATCTTACTAAATCGTCCTTCTAGTAATGCTGATGGCAACACATTAAAGTGAGCAAGCGTAAATGCTCTCCTATACTTGGGAATGGTTAAAGCATACAGATATGAAGCTGCAGTGAGCCCATAGTTATTAAAATTATTGTAGAGCAGTGGAGAGCAAGATGTGTTAGCAGCAGTTCTTAAATGCTGTAGATCTAGATCTATGAAAGTGGTATATGGTATGTGACATGGGCCCCAATGGTTGTCAGTGCACTTCGATACCGCAATAAAGCAGTAGTATAGATCCTGCCTCCATATACCACTTTCATAGTGCTATATCCTGCTTGGTGTAGATCTGGCGTGGGAGAAATCAAATAAAAGTCATACATTCAACTCCCCTGTTCACATTTCTGCATTTATAGTTTCAAAGTAGTTTAAGCTTGAAAGTTACTGTGAGAACCTCCATATATCTTCTTTCCTTTCTAGCTTGCTTTGATGTCTGGTGCATGCAGGAACAATCCTTTAGAAAGAAGAACAACTGAATGTTCTTTCTGAGTGCCATTTCATAACTTTACCCCAAGGAAGCATTAGTGGGAATAAATGCAAGGCAAGATTAGAGAGCAGTTAGGTAATTTGTTTAGTTTTAACGAAAAGATTATGCAATCCTATAATCCAATGAAGTGCAGACCACGGATATACGTTGTCACCAAACAGCTGAACAACCTGCGTGAATCCTTTTGGTGATTTCAAAAATTATAGCTGAGAGAGAGAGAGAGAGAGAGAGAGAGAGAGAGAGAGAATGAGAGAGAATATGAATGAATGAATGAATGAATGAATGAATGAAATGTACTCTTGAAGCCATCATGTAAATTGTGGATCTCAGGAAAGGGCCAAAGAGAGGAAGAGACATTGAGAGGAAAAGAGACAGTTCTTCTGATAGAAAGAAGTAAGTGTATTTGCCATAAAAATGCACTGTGTTGAGATATTTTTGTCATCAATATGCAGTCAGTTTTGTCTGTACCATACCAAACAGGATTTCTGTGTAGTTGCCATTTTTTAACTCAGAAGGCTATAAATGAGAGGTCATAAAAGAATAGCAGTTGTAAACCGCCCAGAGAGCTTCGGCTGTGGGGCGGTATATAAATGTAATTAAATAAATAAATAAATAAATAAATAGCAGTTGTAGAATTGCTGAAAAATAGTAATTTTGCCAATTTGCAAAGGGAAAACAATGGACAGCTTGCAAAAAGGACAAAAACTGAGGAGACAAGAGGCTTGCTGTTTCCTGTCTTGAAGCCATCTCATGTTATTATTGTCTGAGTTGCTGTGAAGTGAACAGGACTGAATTTTTATATGCCCTGTACTACTTCAGGGGTATTTGAGTCACATTCCCACCAACATTTTATGGATGAAAATAGGGACACTTCTGTGCATGAAGTTAATCACTAGAACTGTGACCGAGATCGTTATCAACATGATTTCCTTGTTGTCATCTCAGTGGTTCCAGACACAAGGGAAGGGTCAAGCCATACAAAGGTTCCAAACCCGAACAAGGAAGGACAACAATTCCTGGCATGATCCCTCAGACAACCAAAGGGGCAAATTCTTGAAAGGCCTAAACAAAACCATACACATAGAGAGTTAGTCCAACTTTGAATCTCCCGTTGGTAACTCTTAACCACATGGTCAAGGCCTACCAAGACCAGGGAAAGGTAAACTCACAGATGCAAGGAGTCCTGTGCCACTGCTTTCACATTGGCATCTCTACACCACATGAGTCCAGGCAGAAGAAAATCCAAAAGTTGTAGATCAAGTTTGCTGGTACACTGAGCTGACAACAAACAAAGATACAAAACCCACAGCAAACAAGAGTTCAAGACTATGAAAAGTCTCACAGTAATTTCATGGCAAGTCCTTAGCAATTTAAAGTTGTGAGTAGGAGAGTCCATGTACAGAGTGCCTCCAGAGCCCAAACGGTGAGGGATCCAAACAAAGAGGGCTTTGGGCAATGCATAGAATCATAGAATAGTAGAGTTGGAAGGGGCCTATAAGGCCATCGAGTCCAACCCCCTGCTCAATGCAGGAATCCAGATGAGATGTTCCTAGCAAAGGCTCCTCACTTTTACATCAGCTTAAAAGGGAAGATGTGATTGTAAGATACCTCCTCCAGAACCCTTAACAGACAAGGTTTGGTTTTTCAGCAAGACCCCTCTCTAAACAGGGCATCGCCGTTCAGCACTCCAAGATTATGCATTAATCTGGGTGACCCTTCTGCAAATTCCTCCCTAACTCTGTCAGGTTCTTACAGAGAGCTTCTTTGTCCAAGGTCAAAGCAAGCAGGTGGCTGCAGTGAGTAGGGAAACTCCCCCCTGCTCTGCTCTGAGAACTCTGACAGAGATACACTTGCACAGATTTTGACATTCCACAAGCTGAATACGCCCAAATCTTTTCAGACTACTTCTAATTAAATGTTAGCTACAAACTACAAGGCCCACTGCAGTGCTGAACCTGTTCCCTGATATCATCCCCACTCCCATAATACTTCCCAACTCGGAAGAATACACTCTTCTCCCCCAACACTGGCTCTAGCTTCGTAAAATACAAAAGATGCATATATTCTATGCACACTCAGTGCTGATGTGCTTGACAGTGGGAGGAACAACAACATTGTTGTCAGTGGTACAACCTTTCCAGTCTCTAGCCTAGTTCCTCCCAACCAAGGAGGACATTGGTTTCCTCTTCCAGATCTGGCCTTGGTCTTTGCTGTGCAAAAGCCAGATTTTGTCTTGAACAGAATCTAGGCGCCTAGATACCTTCAAACTACTTGTGCTCTCCAGCATTCACATTCCCCAGACTCTTTGTTTGCCTACCTTACTCATCATGCCTGATTCTTCTGTGAGTTTTGAATTCTAGTCCCAATGTTTGGGACACATACTTGGGACTTTTCTGGGACTGTGTGCATGGCGAAAGCAGCCTGCTGACTGACCTCAGGTGTCATGCCATATCTATGGCACCAGGACAACAACGTTTGTGATGTCCAAAGAGTTGAGCCAATGGGAGCCCAATGAACTGTGTCACCTAGTGCTTGCATCAGGCTCTGTGATGTCACAGAGGGCTTTGCAGACCTGAAAGTAAGGAGATGCCTCATATTTAAATTTAGCATAGGCTGGCTACTGAATACCAGAACAAAGTAACTGACAGCATTGAGAAGCAGAGTAAACAGAGATATCAGAAGTCCAGGAAGAGTTAATCAGAGTAATGTAATGAACTCCTGGATGTCTGTTCTCAGTTCTGAGACAGACAGCCTCAGCAATAGTGTAGCTCCACATTTTCATGAAGTTTAATTTTTTCTCCAGTATGGACATTGCTGGAGGGTTTTTGGGGGGGAGGTGGGTGGGGGTTGGTAGTGTTGCAAAACATGAAAACCCAAACCTTCCATTCTTTTGCGTGTTTCCTTGATTTTTCCATTGTTTCCCTGATCTGTTCCTGCTTGGGGAAGGTAGACGGAAAATTTATCCTTATTGCTCAGGTAACTGGAGCAATGCTCCCTGCCACAGTGCAGTGGCAATATCATTGCCAGCACTCCTCAGCAAGACTTTCCCCAATTCAGCTCTAGTCACGTCAATTCAGCTCTAGTCACTAGCCAGTCCCATGGCTAGTTGGGACAGAATGCAAGTGGAAGCATGCATTCAGATGCACCTCTGAATGGGTATCACACTGAAATTGATGCCGTGCTGATAGACAATATCTGCATTTTCAAAAACCAAACAAGAAATCTTCCATCACTTTCTTTTTCTGATCGTTTCAGCAGCCAATTCCTTTCATTAAAAGGCTCTCTGCATTGATTATGACCAGATCTCAGGTGTCCCTCCCACCATCCTCACACACATGCACGCACACACTTTTCATTGTCATCTGTGGGAAATTTTAAGTGCTGAGGACTACCCCTAGGGCCAGGCTAGATGGGTAGCCATATATTTATTTATTTAAAAATGTTTTAGGCCACCCTTAACAGTCTATAAATTTAATTTTAACTTTGCTGTTTTAAATTTGTTTTTTTAATTTGTATTTCTGCACCACTGCTGATTTTATCCTGGTTGTGCTTTTTTATTGTATTTTATATCATGTTTCGATACTGTTTGTTTTATAGAATCATAGAATAGCAGAGTTGGAAGGGGCCTACAAGGCCATCGAGTCCAACCCCCTGCTCAATGCAGGAATCCACCCTAAAGCATCCCTGACAGATAGTTGTCCAGCTGCCTCTTGAAGGCCTCTAGTGTGGGAGAGCCCACAACCTCCCTAGGTCACTGATTCCATTGTTGTACTGCTCTAACAGTCAGGAAGTTTGAATGGTTTTAATTTTTGTGAACTGCTCAGGGAGCTTCAGCTATTGGGCGGTATAAAAATGCAATAAATAAATAAATAAATAAATAAATAAATTTAAGGATAGAAAGGTAAAAACCCTTTCACCAGTGATTTCAAAACAGTTTACAAAAGTAAAAACAAGTACAAACAGCAATAAATAAATGCAAGACAACCAGCAGTTGGAGGAGAACATTTCTCCCTTTCTTTTTTAAACTAATAGGAATCCACAGGTGAGAAGCTAAATTTTGACTCCTTACTCCATCTTACCCTGCTGTGGTTTGTTACTTGAAACATTCCCCCCTCCCCAGCCCATTTCTGATACTGCCAGTGACCTGAACTGGGTAGATAAAGTTCTGGATGCGCAGCAGTATGGTAGAGGAAGGAGGAGGGCTCAGATGCCCTCACCCACATGCCCCTTTTCATTAAAAGATACACACCCACCCACCATGTTAATTATGAATGGAGTAGACGCATGGATAAATACATCAGGCTGCTCCCATCCTGTCTAGTTGGCCCTTAAATGATTTTGACATAGAATAGTTAACTTAGCAGCCATTAATCTAAAATGATTGAGAATGACAGCTAGTGAACCTTTGAGTCATCTTGTATGATGTTATTGAGGAAACAGGAGCTGAATAACTGGCACCATTTCCACCTCTCACTGATTCTTTCCTGCGAACAATTAATTTTGACTGCTGCATTCTGTCAACTCCTGCTAATCATGGGGAAAGGGCTGCTTTTATACTGCAGGAGTGGGCAGCCTCATGGACCTACGGGGAACTATGGGTCAAGATATAGCCTTCATTTATTTATTTCTGTCCCATTAATTTTTTCTATATAGTCCCTATTTATCTGAGCTGCCTCCAGACTCAAGTCTGGTCTCATCCAGGGTAGGGGTTTCTATGAAACATAATTAGGATCAGGGATAAATGGGTTTTCCAGTAGAAAAGCACTTGGGTAGGAGATGCTTGACGTCAGGAGCTCATTAATGGTTTCCTGTGCAACTCACATCAGGTCAAACAGTTGCTGCTGTTGAATGGTGGCATCTGGAGCTCAGCGCCCCCCCCCCCCAATTTTTCTGCATGCTGGTTGTGTGTTTTTTAACACCAGTTAGGTCAGGGATGGGGAACCTTATTATTATTTATTTATTGCATTTATATCCTGCCTTATTTCCTCCAAGGGATCCAAGCTGTACACAATCCTCCTCCTTTCCACTTTATCCTCACAACAACCACACTAGGAAGTGGGCTGGGCCGAGAGTCTGTGACTGGCCCAAAGTCACCCACTGAACTTCTATGGCCAAGTGGGGACTTGAACCCAGAACTCCCAACTCCCAGTCCAGCCCTCCAGCCGTTTAACCACACTGGCTCTTGGGGCCTCCCTAGGACCTGCACCTCCATATGGACCCGCCCCTATCCAACGAAATCCTGTAGGCTGCTTCTTCATTCCATGCGCTCAATCAGGCTATCCATTGGTGGGAACCCTTGTAGTTTTCTGGTACATGAGATCACTGTACCTGATTTCTCCCTATGTTGCCTTTTGGAGAGATTTTTGAGATGCTTTTAAAAAACGTGATAATTTATTTTCACCTAGCAGAACAAAATCACACAAACATTGGAGAAGTGCACCCAAACATACTTTAGTCAATGGGCGGAAATGCATACATTTTTAAAAATGTGCATAATATGTCTGTATGGGGAAAAAAAGCTCTCAGTCTGATACAAACATGAGTTGGAATAAGCTTTGAGATGAAAATGGGGTAAACTTTGCCAAGCTTGACTTGCACATCCTTTACATGGAGTAAGATCTTTGTCTCACACTGCAAACTGACTGGGGACAGCTCTAAAAACTATAGGTGGAAAAGTCAAATGTGAGTGTTTCATGAGAAAAGAATATTTTTTAAAGCATGTGGCCTCTCAATTATACATCTGAGGAGAAGCAGACTGGGAATCACTTTAGACTAATGGACACACTATTACTTTAACATGTGCTTAAGTCAGTAAATATAGAACAACAAGGTATTTGAGCTGTCAGTGCAGGGATGGGAGTGCAGGCAGGGGAGCAGCAATAAACACGCGCTCAGACAGGACTGACTTAAAACCTGGCCCAAACTTTACTTGGTTACAGCATCTGTAGGTATTTTAGTTGGGGGCGGTGGGGGCGTAGGTCATAGATCCTTGTCATTCGCAACCTGGCTTCTGGGCCGATCACATCATCCCAGCCTGCCTGCTGAGGAGATGTAATGTGAGAGCAGGAATATTTTGGGTCCATCCTAGCATGTGCGGATGAATGAGCCGTGCTTGGGGGTGTGGCAGGTACACCAGCCCTCTGCAAGGTTGGGCCTTGGAGCCCCACCCCCAAGATCCCTTATGGGGTAGGGATGGGCAACACATGGCCTGTTTGCTGCCTATGGTGCCCTGGGACTTTTGGAAGCCACCTCACTGCCAAAATTCAGTGGCATGGCAGTGGGGGGGGGGGACTTTGAGAGGAAAATTGGTGGTTTGCTGCTGATTTTTGGTGTTGCACCTGCAGCAGCAGCAAGAAGGAGTTTGTTAAAGCAAGTGAGGTAGGGCTGGGGTCCCCGCTAGGGTTTAGGAAGCAATGTGGCCTCCTGACACCAGGAAGTTGCTCACCCCTGCCTTATGGGGATGCCCAAGTTGTGACATAACACAAGCAGTCATACAGATCTTAAGATTTCTGCCCGAAAGATGCTACACCCTTGCTATGAGGAAGACAAAAACCCTGCACCACAGTGCCAGTCATGCTCACTGCTAGTCTAGTCTGCTGTTCCTTGCTAGCCCAGTCAAGTGGCAGCTAACAACTGTCCATAGCAAACATTGCTATGGACTATTGCAAAGGTGGGTCACTCAAGCAACAGAAATGCCCCAATAAGGGGCAAGGCCTCAAATGATGGGCCTGAAGGAGAAGGTTCCCCTTCAGGTCTTCTGCGAAATCCTGTCCTCTGTAATACCTGCCCCTGCTTTCTTATCTTCCCCCAGTTTCTCATCAGCTATTTCGCTATGACCGTATCCAGCTGCCTCCTGCCTCGCTTCAACTCCCCCCTCCCCACATCCTATGTCCTTTACTAGCTATTCGAATACCGATAGTGTGTCCTTCAGGACACAAAACGGTGCCTTCACAGTCTGAAAAGCCCTTAACACCAGATTTATAGCATGGAGATTATGCAATCTGCAGATCTGGCAGGATCATTTTCTCAGTGGGAGACACAGACAGGCTTATGGGTGTGTGGGGAAATCAATGTTCCTAGAGGGCTGAACATTCTCAAAGTGCCCAGCCTGGTTTGTGGAAAGAAAAACATCAGCAAATTCACATAATAATTGGGCATAGAGCTCGTGACTGGGCTCGTTTGGGCCCAGATTAAACTGTGGTTTTGGTGATTTGCTCATTTTATATAAGCTAGAGAAATTCCCGGTTCACTATAAGCCCAGTTCTACCCAGAAAAGATTTATCTGGAGCCCACTCAAAGCAGGCCTTTAAAAATAACTGTTAAACAATCATAAATGTATCTTTCCAAGGAATGTTTTATAAAAACATGGCAGAGTTACTTGGTTCGAAGAGAGATAAGAATATGTCACTACAAATCTTTCTGTAATTGAGCGAAGTGTTGCTATACCGAATAGGGTGCCCAATAAATAATTCAGACTATTATTATTATTATTATTATATCCCTATGCAAGTGTAGACAGAAAAAAGCTGTACAATTCCCAGCATTTACCAGCTAGCCATGCTGGGAGTTGTAGGGTTTTTTTCTGTCTAAATTTGCATAGGTGTGAGTTGGTTTTTTGTTTTGTTTCTTTAAAAATAGATCTCACCTGCCTCAGTTATACACAAGAGGTAAAAAAAACACTGTCTAAGTTCTGTTTTATTCTAACGAATAGCCTCTAGGCAATGTTTAGAAGCAGGCTTTCTTCAGCTGTGTTCAAATAAAGGGTTCAAATGCAGTGCCTTGTGAAAGTGTGGTAGGTCAAACACAGACTTTGTGTTGTGAAATTAGGTATCCTGTGCATACTTAACTTGGGATGAGACTCGTTGAATTAACTTCAGAGTAAACAAGATTGAGAGGTTTGAAGATGTGGAAAATAAACAGTGATCCCTTAGACTAAAAGTAGTTTACTTTTTTAGACCCAGGACCTGCCTTTAATTCAAACCCATTATGTGGGAACCATTTTATTTTGTTTATATAATACATTAAAAAAATCTTTATTTATCCTTCTAATCTGAAAAAAATATCCTAAGCAATACTAAAAGAAAATGGCAGAGCTTCCACTAGTGACCCACGTGTGCCTTTTGACCCACACGTCTTTAATTGAAGAGCAACCTCTTTTGCCACCGAAATGAGTTCTTTGGAGAAGTAGCTTTACAAGTTATAAATCTAACACCTCATCTTCCAGACTTCATTGTTCCATTCTGATTGACACCTGGTGTGTGTGGTATTCATGTTTGCTTCTCCTTTCAAAGTATATATCCATCCTCTTCTTGGTCCTCATGACTAGTGCTCAGTGAGATATAAGAGATGCCACTGATGATTTTCATCAGAGCAGTGCCTTGAAGCGTAAGTCAGGCTTCACAGCTAACCTTTGTCCTGCCTTGCCTTTCTCCCTGTCATTACGTCCTGTCCATTGGCTAAAACCTCTCTGAAGGGTATAGCCTGTATTTAGGGCAATCTGTTCCTGGTGATAGCCAGATAAAATTAAAAAGTCATGCTGACTTACATCTTTCTGTGAAGCAATGGTTTCCCCAGCATGTTGTAAGATGCTGAGGTATATTTTTTAAAAGAGCCAGTGCATTCTTACAAGGTTAGGTCACTGAGCAGGAACTATTTCCAAGTGCCAAGCGCCAACCTTCTTGGAGCAAGCGAGAAAGGACAGAAGAACCACCAGAAAATGAATGGGGGATTTTTGTATTTCCTTCATGTCGATTAGGGATGAGCAGATTTCCTTAGTTCAGTTCTGCTGTTTCAATCCACTCTGTTGTCCTTCCGATTTAACATAGATAATGCCTAAAATTAATTCCAGAACTGGTGCGTGTGTAATTTGACACAGCTTTCACTTGCTTACAGTTGTTTTTATCATTCTTTCCCTGTACTTTCCCGATACACAGAAGAAATCCTAGATCGAATTCATTACGACCACATGGTTGACTGAGCCCAGTAGTACATTAAAGGTGCGATCTTATACATGTTTAGATAGAAAAAAGTCCTACAACTCCCAGCATGCTTTTTTCTGTCTAAACATGCATAAGATTGTGCCTTAACGGAGCCACCGTTGCAAAACAGTCAAAGGTCCTAGACCCAAATCCAACACTATAGTGTATTTTAAACACACGAGAGGCCTTAGGCTTCTGGTCCAAGTAGCCCAGAGAAAGGTGAGGTTTGGCCTAGGCTGGGCTAAAATTTCTTCTCACGTTGTTATTCCAGCCTTCCTCAACAGCAGTGACCCCTGTTCCTCGCAGAGGAGAGACATGCCACTGCTACAGATGAGGGAGGAAGGCAAAGCCAAGCCTGGAGCTGCTGTCCACCATGTTGGACTCAAACGCCACGTGAACGAGATCAGGTGTGGCCTTTTTCAGAGCAGGCCCACATCTCCCTCCTTGCATAGCAGTTCGTGCAATTCAGTTCCCCTCCCCATTGCTTGCTGTGTGTTCCCAGTGCCTGGTGTTCAAGAGAGAGGAAGGCAAATAGCCACTGATAGATCTCTCTTGTCTTTGTGAAGGGAAACAGATGTACTGAGTAAACAATCCCCTGAATTAGCCCAGCTTTTGGGGGTTGGAATGACAGTTTTTTGTTTTTTTTAACATGAACGCAGAGCTTAAGAACGAATGCTGCATTTGAATTCATAATGGTTGTATAAGTCACAGCATCTGACAGCTGTGCTGAGGCTT
The DNA here is from genome assembly GCF_023053635.1 of Elgaria multicarinata webbii. Classification (NCBI taxonomy): domain Eukaryota; kingdom Metazoa; phylum Chordata; class Lepidosauria; order Squamata; family Anguidae; genus Elgaria; species Elgaria multicarinata. The sequence goes on from NC_086178.1 coordinate 110,146,767, forward strand.
AATTCTTTTATTAAAGAGCAGGGTTAATTTAAACATATTTTCATGACCGTTTTCTTAACCTAACACACTAGGTTTAGCTGGAAGAAATAAATTTGGGAATGTTGACCCTCACAACCTACTGAATACTCTACACCTTGGTATTGCTTTAAAATATTTGGTACTACAGTTGTCATTAACAAAGGATTAGTCCAAGAAAGTGGGCCCCCCACCCCAATTCATAAAGACTAAATCCCGTAAGAGTTGGCTGATTATGTGAACTCTCTGCAGCACACAAGCTTTTACCAAACATTGGACATGTAATGCTGTCAAAGGAACAATTTCCGTGACAACCAAATACATTTTGTGGCATTGTGGGTCTGTGGATCAACGCATCTCCTTTCTCTAGGAAAGATAATCTGTTCTGTTTTCTCCAGCTGGGGAGGAAGCAGGTTGGAGGGGTTACAAAAGGAGCTTATATGACAATATCCGGAGAGGAGAAGCCTTTTAAGCCTTGGTACTGCAGAAATCAGAAGAGCATCTGTATAGCTAGTCTTTCTGTCTTTGCAATTTAGTCCCCCATTTTGATGGCGTTTTGTGTTTTTAGAGAGCAGGAGTGATGTTGAAGTAGAAATTTTAGGTTTTTCTTCTTCTGGTCGCTATTTCCCCCCTCTACCCCCTTATGACATCTCAAAATATTTTTTGATACAATATCAAATGCAGAATCTACCATTTTCTCAGCCTCTTCACAAGTTTTGCGCATGAGAGACTGATTCTCATCAGCCTCTCTCGTTTTATACCGATTCTCGTCGGAGCAGGGAAATGCCTTACACTCAGGCAAACTTAGTGTAGACTTCAGGAAAACACTCTTGTGTCAAAATTTGCTGTTTTTAAGCTGTGAAGTTCTGCTGTGATGATTCCCAGCAAGATTCTGGTTTATCACAACCCCACAGGGGGTACACGGACGGAGACCTATAAAACTACTCGGCGTCGTAAGAAGTCTCATGGAGATCTATTCAAAAATGGATACAGAGTCAAATCTGGGCATAGTGTCCCTGAAAAGGAAGAGCAACATACTTTTCGCCAGACCTTGGCATCTTGTTACAGGGTTGGCTCTTACTGGGGTAAGGAACATCCAAAGAGTTTTCTTCTTCCTTGCCCTGCATCACTTCATTTGAGGCTGAATACACTGTGCTAACATAATTGTTTTCCAAACTAGGTTTTGTGTGTGTGTATGTTTTTGGTAGTTGCATTTCCAATGCTGAGGAAATTTTGTATATATGGCTAGAGGTGTTACCTTAAGTAAAGTTCTTTTTTTCAGTAATGTTTGTCTTGATGGTTCTTACATATTTTTTTTTGTAAAAGGGAAGATAACATTTTATTGGGAGATTGGTTTTAATGGCAGAAGGAAATGGGGTTTGAGTAATATATTTTAACAAGTGTAGGCCTGCATTTTTTGGGGGTCAATTGGCATATTTTGCTGCTATCTACCTGTTCTTTGGTTTTCGTTTCCCCATAAAGTAAATTCTGCATCTTTTGATTTTAAATATTGCTCTTTTTAACTTTAATGTTCTTTTGGGTAACTGTTTAAAAACATAAAACCCAACATGATTGCACTCGCAAAACATTTCCATCCCTTTTAATTACCTTTTTTCCGCTTACTGTTTGTTCCTTAAGATTTTGTTGTTATTGCATGTTTTAAAATTTATTTTAGACTTGTGTTAATGTTGATGGACAGAAAGACAAGACAGAAATATTTTTAAATAACTTGTTAACTAAAAACTACTTAAAGCCTTATTATTATTATTATTATTATTATTATTATTATTATTAATTCAATTTATAGCCTTCCTGTCTACAAAATACCCTAGACTACTAAACATTTACTGATACTGTTCAGTTCTTCCAATACCACCACTTATAATATAATATAATATAATTTATATTAGCAATATAAATTTAAATCAAGGTGAGGAATTTTCAGTTTTGGTTCTCCACTCTGTCATGTATTTCTTTGTTTACATTTTTTTATTTGCGCCTTCTAAATGTGCAGCTTGTGTGACATCCTTTTTTACTGGTTTTTTTAGGGTTTTTTGGTCATTAATATATTGTTTTAATTTGGGGGAGATTTTTACCAAAAATATTTTTGAAAACTACTTTTGGAATATACTCATTTTCAATTATATATATATAATTCTGATGTGCTCCTTCTGGTTGCTCCCTCATTTTGATCTATATTAAACATTGGATATATTACTTCTCTTTTTTCATTTTATACGCAAGTCGGTATAGCCAATTTATTTACATTATCATAGTCTCTGTTCTTATCTTTCTTTTGTGGCTTGTTTTTGAAACCTTTTTTGCTTTCCTTTTTCATAATTCCAAGCCATTTTACTTTTGTTCTTTTAATATATATATATATATATATATATATATATATATATATGGTTTTATATATTATTTTAAAGGGATGAGACTAAACCTTTCCCTTTTTGTTTTATAAAAGTTCTCAATTTTTTCAAATATTTCTAAAAACTGTTGCTAAAAATTATTTGTCACCTTCTTGAAATTATTTAATTTTTGAATAGTCCTGTTCTTTCAGACTTCCCTTCTTCTTGGAGCCCTTGACAAAAAAGAATTGAGCCACAAAACCCTTTTATCTCTGGGAATTTCCCAGTCTTTTTTCTCTTTCATATTTTGATTAAGAGATTTAATGCTGTGTTGCCTCCTGTTGTGTTGACTAATCCTATCAAAAACACAGATCTAGCAGAGTGGATTGTGACAAGCTAAAATCATTACATTTGTCTCCTCCTCTTCCTCCTCCTTCTTCTTCTGGCAGAGTTCCATGAGTTTCCATGACCTAAGTTTTAGTGCTGGCTTTCCACAAAGAAAAATCCGAGAAATGTTTTTCTTTCTGATACATAAACAAATAAATAAAAATAAAAAAGTGCTGACCATGTTTGGCATCCATGCCTAGAGGTATTGCCCAATGTTCATGCCAAACCTCTCTTACAAGTTCAGGCTTATGTACAAATGTAACATTAAAACAAGTTCCGACAGGGTTTCCCCTTTGCCCATAGGGTTCCTCCTACCTTTGCTGTGTAAAGGAAAGTCATACACACCAGCAGTTACAATTAGGGCTGTGCACCAACTCAGGCCAAATCTTTGAAACTGCCTTGGGCTGCTGGATCAACTTGCCTTAGCTCGGTTCGAAGTCGGTTCTGGGGGGCCCAAGGCTGAAGCAGATTGGTACCAAAGCTTCAGGATGCCTCGGGCCACTTTCAACGGTGCTGGACTCACCTCCCTTTCCCCACTCGCCTGCTGCTGCATCACCACCACCAGTGCTGCCACATCGCTGCTGCAACCAGGAAAACACAGCTTCCTCCTGAGAGCTAGGCCACGATTTCAAGATATCACGGGGGCTCTGGGCTGCAAACTACGGTGGCTGTAAAGGGAAAATGCCCCTTTGTGGCCACCATAGTTTGCAGTCATAGACGTACTAAAACAGAGCCCCAATGATATCTTCAAATTGTGGCCTGGCTCTCAGGAGCATACCACATTTCCTGGTTGTGGGGGTGATGGGGTGATGATGGAAGCGATGGGGCGATGAAGTGGTGGCAGTGCAGTGGCATGGTGGTGGCAGGTGAGCGGATAAGTCCCAGCAGCAGCAGGTCTGGGTTGGGGGGTGAGGGAGCGAGCACGGAGTCAGGAGTCCAATGGACTCCTACCCAGACTTGCTCCCAGCTTTCCTGGGTGCCGGCTGTGTAGCTGGCACCCAGGGACCTGCAAGGCAGAGTTGTCTCAGGGCGGCGGGGGGGAATCTTGCCTTGACTTCAGTGCCATAGTGAGGCAGGTAACCCCTGAAGCACCCAGAGGTGAATCGGGACTGTTTCAGGTGCTCCGAAACGGCCTCCGAGGTGAATCGGGGGGACAGGACCATGCACAGCTGTAGTTACAATACTGATTTGGGCAGGATCTACACTACTGCTTTAAAACGGTTTTTAACAGTAGTGACAACTGTTGGGACCCAGGACACGCCCCATATACAGTTTGTAAACCATTTTCAAAGTGTCATATCATGCTTGGTGTAGATCTGGCCTTGATCTACAGTTTTGACCCTCTTTAATTCACTGGGTGGGCTCTGTCTTCTGCAATTCATTGTTTGTGAACTGGGGGTGGCTAGGTTTGGATGAATCTGTCCATTTCGCTCAATTTCTCAGTTTTCCAATCTCAGCTTCATTTCATCCCATTTCCAGCTTAGTCTGGGATTTTAAAAAAGAAGTTTGCATGAAAATTGATACATTTATTCTGTTTGTTTTGCCTCATACACAAACTTTCATACGCAATTTTGACTAATAGATACATTTCTGCAAGCTATTTCTCCCTAATATAATGCCTTTCCCAACGTTACTTTAATGAATACATGCACTTCATATGCATGTTTCCCTAATATACCCATTTTTTTATTTGAGAACTCCGTTGCAAAATTCAGAGAAGTGCAAATTTCAAAGGAGAACGTTTCAGTTTGCATATAAGATCGGAACTGTGGAAATGAGTAAGCTCACATTAAAATGTGAACCAAACAAATTTCCCTCATGTTCCTGGGGGCAGCCATTTCAGTTCTGTCTGAATCCATATTTAGAATTTTGTGAATAGTTTCAGTTGGTCCATCTGAAAAGAGAATGTTATAGAACAAGAAGATATGCAGGAAAGAGTAACTAAGAGAGTATTTCTATGGCCTCTGGACAGCATCTGGGGGACAAAGGTTGTTTCAGATTCCTGGATCAAAGGCTGGAGACAGCGCTCTGACCTCAGAGCCAGGAAACCGAGCTCTGTGCCCTCTCACAGCTAGTGTCAAGAGAATCACTCTGGCTGCTTCTACAAGCTCATAAACGCTTGTAGAAGGGAGAAACAGGGTGTGTTGGAGGGTGTGAAGAGGTTGGGGATGTGAAAATCTAAACTATACCCAGCTGTCCCCAGTCTTCATCTATCCCCTTCCCTGAAGCCTCCCCTAGATGGATGAAAATGCCCATCTAGCTAAAATGCAGAGTAGGAGGTGCAATGTTTCTCCAGCTCTACATTGGACACTTGTACCCAGGGACGATCCAATAGGATCGCACTCTAAGGGCATAATCCTATGCATGTTTAGATAGTGGGGGGAAATCCTATAACTCCCAGGATGATGGCTGGGAGATGCTTTGAGTTGTAGTCCTTTTTTATGTCTGAGGTTTTCATTTTTTATTGTTTACCTAGTATGTTAAAAATGGTAAATTCTATATTACTTTTAATACAGTGAAATTTACCTTCTCTTCCTAAGGCATGTTCACTTAGTAATTGGAACTAGTTTAAACATACACAAACAGCAATAAAGTGTATTTTTTTTAAAGTAAACAACCAATTTGAATGTTCTGAGCACTTTCAGTTTTTAATCAAAGCAATTTTCATGTAAGATTATTCCTCACCAGAATCTCTTTCATCCATATGATTAAATAGAGGCATTTATTGCAGCAAAATAAATTATTCCTGATCAAGTTAGAAGCGTTTTTCAAATATGCTTTAGGTAGGATAATGGGAATAATTTTTCTGCCTTCAAGCTTCAGGAGTTAGGTTCCTAGTAAGTATATGCAAACTTCTTGCAATTCAAACTGTATCCTTTCATATAATTGCCCGTCCCCGCATTTGTTGCAAGAAAAACCCCTTTTGATATTGAAAAGCAGCTTGTGATATAGCAAGGCAAGGGTGTCTGCTGTTCAGTTGAAAAACCACTGAACACATTCAGCAAACCATGACTATCCCTAGATCCCACCCATTATTTCATAGAATCATAGAATAGCAGAGTTGGAAGGGGCCTACAAGGCCATCGAGTCCAACCCCCTGCTCAATGCAGGAATCCACCCTAAAGCATCCCTGACAGATGGTTGTCCAGCTGCCTCTTGAAGGCCTCTAGTGTGGGAGAGCCCACAACCTCCCTAGGTAGCTGATTCCACCGTTGCACTGCTCTAACAGTCAGGAAGTTTTTCCTGATGTCCAGCCGGAATCTGGCTTCCTTTAACTTGAGCCCGTTATTCCGTGTCCTGCACTCTGGGAGGATCGAGAAGAGATCCTGGCCCTCCTCTGTGTGACAGCCTTTTAAGTATTTGAAGAGTGCTATCATGTCTCCCCTCAATCTTCTCAGTGAAGGGTTGCAGTGTTCAGGGCTCCAGCCAGCCTGGAACACAAGGCTCATTGCAAAGCCCTGTTCAGACCTCTCAGTGGGGGATGTTTGAGGATGGCGGCCGGGGTGGGTGTGGGTAATGGTACCTCTCTTTCTTAGGTCTATATCCTCCTTCTTGAAGCCTCCTGATACTGTGTTGTACAGTGTTAGAGGCCAAATATGGCAGGCTGCCAGCCTTGAACTTGAATGTTCAATTGCTATTTAGTAGGGGTGGGGAGTCTTGAAACAACCCTGTATAGTGTGCAGGGATGGGAGGTTTTTTTTAACCTCATGGCACTCATCCCCCAACCCTAATTCTCTCCCTCTGCAGGAAACTGAGGGCATGTCTAGACCGGGGGGGGAGGGGGAGGATCTCTCGATATGATGATTGCGAGATCCTCCCCCTCAGTCTACATGCAGCGTGTGATGTCTGGGAGGATGAGGACGTTGCACCCGCCATTTGGGTTTTTTTTATCCAAAAAGAGCGCACAAGCGCTCCTGTGATAAAGGTAGATTTTTTTATTTATTTTTTAAATATCCCCCTTGCCGCTCCCACCCCGATGGGCACAGAGCTCCTGAGGCGCTCCGTGCCTGGTTCCTGGCTCCTCGCGGTTACTCGCGTGGAGCCGGGATGAAACCAGGATGGCAGCCCATAAATAATTATTATTATTATTATTATTATTTATTTATTTATATAGCACCATCAGTGTACATGGTGCTGTACAGAGATCAGATCAGTGTACATGGTGCTGTATACCTCCTGCTGTCTCAGTATCATCCCGAGACCGTGGGAAAAGTCGGGATAGAAGTGGTGCCTGTTTTCCTGGGGAAAAGGAGGGATCTTCCCTCTCTGCCCCCGGGATCCCCTGTGCATCATGAGGACACACAGGGATGATCCCGGGGAGATCCCCGGGATAAACACTCATCTAGCCATGCCCTTAATATAAGCTGTTAAGAGTCCTGAGTGGGGCAATTCCTTCTTCCCCACCCTGCTCCACCCCCAATGCCACTTTTGTAACAGACACCTCAGTATTCCATATGTTCTGGAAGTTCACCGGTGCTTGTTCAGCCATTTTTTAAAAAATAACACTATTACTTGTATAAATTTCTGCATGTATTGAGTGTATGTAGTGAATCCCCAAGGGTACTGGAATGGATACTTAATTTTTGTATTTGTCGTGTTTCGTTTCGTTTCTGAACTGATACTGAACTTTTACTAGAAGAAATAATATGATACATATTAAAATAGTAACGTGTTATGAGGTTGTACCTAAAAGGTACATTGAGCACATAACGATTTAGTGTTCTATTCCTACTGCAAAAAGACAAATTTGTCCTCTAAAATTTCCGTCTTCCTTTATAAGCTATATGTTTTTAATACTCAATGTACCTTTAGTCCCATGAGAGAGATTTGCAGCAAAATTGTTTCCTATCACCATAAGTCTCCCTTAATAATTTAAGTCTTTAATCTTTTACAGTATTTCTCTGTCCTGTGCAACCAATAATAATAATAATAATAATAATAATAATAATGTAATTACTTAGAAAAATAGCACTGATTTTTATTTAAATGATATTGTTCTTGAACCTTTACTGAAATAGTTCACAGTTTATTGGTGCCCATCAGACTTAAAGAGTTTGTTGTGATAATGCAGAGAATTTCAACAAAAGATTTTACGTCAAATAGAATTATAATCTTAATCACACACATGTACTGTCTGATCCTCTTTAAAATCAGGTTATCTGATCTCTTGCACATGATCACTCATTTTTCAGGAAGCTTTGAAAAGGAGTTGTGAGCTTTTAATATCTCAGAAGTAAAACTCTCCATCCATGCATTTTATAATTAACATAATATATTAAAACTAAGTGTTTGATTACCTCTCTGGAAAGAAACTATATTTCTCTGAAAAGAGCTGGCTAAGGTTTGGGGATGATCAGTATGGAGCAACATTTCAAAGGTATTTGTTATTCACGTTTGATTTCACGGCAGCCTTTGGAAGTTATATAGGGATAAAAGTAATATAATCCCCTCTTTTCTTTTGAATTATAGGTTTAAGATTTTTACGAGCTCTTAGGCTGATACAGTTCTCAGAAATTTTGCAGTTTCTGAATATCCTTAAAACAAGGTAAGACATTAATACATGTTTTTGACCTTTTTGCATAGTGGCTAATTTCAGTTTCTCAGAATATTGAAAGGACAAGATTTAGACTTCTGTTTCATTATGTCTGATTTGCAAATGTGAGCAAAGGTTCTATTTGAATTTCTTTTGCTGCTGTTGCTATTCAGGGTGACCTTATCTACGATCAACCTCAGCTTTGTAAATTGTCCTTTCCCACTTGATAGAAAATCCAGGGATTTGTAGTACAGTCCTATGCATGTTTACTCAGAAGTGGCCTACTCTCAGTTAAGTGTCTTAATAAATGAGGCAATTAATTGCATTTGGAGAGGCCCTATTTGCTCAGCTCTGTATATTCTGTTACTTCTCACACAGCTTGACTGCTAGTTTTGCCTTGCTAAACTCAGCCCATGTATCCTGTTGATGGTAATCGTTGCTCAATATAACTTTGAAATTGGAAAGCAAATGAAAGCAAGTATAGGTTGAAAACATCACCCATATTTCCCACATTTACAAGAAACATTTTGTTCATTCAATAAATCAATACAGTATAACCACAAAGTCATAAAGGTTTGTTCAGTGTGGTGCTCTTCAGGCAATCTGCTAACCCACTCTCTGGTTGAGTGTGGGTTTGTTTATTTATTTATTTATTTATTATTTATTGCATATTTATACCGCCCAACAGCCTAAGCTCTCTGGGCAGTTTACATCTAAAACTGTAAAACCCAGTTTAAAACTTTAAAATCACATGAAACCAGAATAAATTGAAGTCCAAGGAAGGCTTATTTAAAAAGACATGTTTTTAGGAGGCATTTAAAAGTTATTACATTTTCCGCCTCCGGAACTGCACGAGAGAAGGTTTTCCAGAGGGTGGGTGCCACTACAGAGAAGGCCTGCCGTTGAGGTTCCTCATGGCAACATTCTCTTCGTGTCAGGATGACAAATACAGCCTCCTTTGAAGATAGTAAATGTCGCCTGGGTGTATATATGGGTTGTTGTTGAACTGTGAGTTATTTGTTGAACTGTGGGCTAGCATGTTTGTTTGTTTGTTTATTTATTTATTTATTTATTACATTTATATACTGCCCCACAGCCAAAGCTCTCTGGGTGTTATCTGACTCCATGCAGGGTAGCATGTTAACCATGCAATGTGTCTTGTTTTACTCAAACAAGTCACCTTGAGAACTTGTGTTTAGTTGTTGGGTTGTTCAGGGTGGTTAACATGCCACACTGCCTGGTTAACAAGCCACCCTGCCCTAGATTCAGACAGCACACTAAAATAGCGTTCAACAATAACCCACGGTTCAACAACAGTAACTAAGTATGGGTTAACATGTCATAACACGTGTGCGTTTGTTGCAATTGTTTAAAAAGTTTTGCGACTGAGTTCTCTTAAATCAGTTTTGACAAACATATTTTATTTTGCATTCTTGAGTAGATGATTTGTCCATCTGACAAATCATCAGCGTTCCAACTGAAATATATTAGCTGCCAGGCCAGGTTCAAGATTTTGGGACGAATGTAAAAAGCCCTAAAGAACTTAGGACCAGGATACCCAAGAAAGCACCTTCTCCCATACGATCTGCCCAGTCACTGAAGTCATCAGCTCCTGGTGTTTTCATATCGGCCTATGGCCCAACTGGGGTCTACTCTGTGAAGAGCCTCAGTGTGGTGGTCCCCTTTCTTTGGAACTTCCTGCCCCTGGAGCTCAGGCAGGCACAATCATTTCATTGCTTTTAGAGCCTCCTGAAAACAGCTCTATTCCTGGAAGCATTCCTTAACTGACCAGCCAGACTTTTTACTGGTATTATGATTTTTTAAAAGAATAATTTTAATATGGTGTTTTAAACTTTTTTTCTTCTTACTATTTTACTTCCTATGTTCACCACTCCGGAATCTGCTGTGGATATGGAGCGGTATACAAATGTTGCAAAATAAATAAATAAATACCTTAGTTTCTCCTATATTTGTCTTAATCATAGTTACAGTAGGTAAGGTTGCCAGGTTACAACCTGGAGCTTGTTGTTATACCTTTAAATTCTCTGATGAAGAGGGAGACTCAGAAGCGACCCATTTCCTCTGGTTCTCCAGTCTCCTCCTCCCATGCCTATCTGCAGCACACCTAGAGTCCTGCTCAAGGAGGGGAGGGGGGAGACAAAAGGACTGTGATCACAGATTACAGCTAAGAGGAGCTATAATGGTTAAGTTTACTACTTCACCAGGAATTCAAAATTATAGCAACAATTTCCGGATTGCAACCTATGGTGGAAAATGGTAAATTATACGAGTTATTCACATAGTTGAATATTTGATTTATAACACTGGTCTGACTTGATTTATTAGGCACAAACACCAATCAGAAGCTCCCCAAAGTGCTGATGGGCTTATTTGAAACGATGTCACCTACTTCTTCTCTCCAGGGATATGTGATAATGGTGCAGACAAGAACAAAGGGGAGGGAAAGGGAAAGCATTTTAATAGATCCTGACTTTTGTTTTCTAGATCATCTTTTCAAGGATGAATGCTAAGAAAGTGGTGGGGGACTAATACTGCCACCAAAAAGTTGGCGGAATAAGTTCCATCAACTTTGAATCTTACCTTGGTAGTTCTGGCAGCCCCCTTCTGAGGCTCCATAGAGTTTTCATTGTACATGTGCTGCACATCTATCCAGAACGTTTTCACATTTTTCATGCTGCAGCAATGAGCTTTCCATATAGCCTTGTAATATATGTATTCCTACAATATTTTAAAATGCGTGTTGCATGAAAACTATGGGCCTGTTCAGACAACACACTAAGCCATGATTAGGCCATGTTTAAACCATGGTTATGTAGCCACGACGGTTAAGATTATTAATACACAATGGGCCTGTTCAGGCGATACCTTAAACCCTGCTGGTTAAGGCTTTTTGGTTAAACAATAGGGTTTAAGGTGTTGTGTGCAATGTGTTTTGCTAAACCCTTGTCACTTTCTAACCCCAGTTGGACCATCTTTACTAACCCTGTTCTGCAGCAGGGTTGGCAGCTCTAACCCTAGCTTCAAGAGTTTTATGCAATCCCGCTGGGGTTAATGGGCCGAAATCATAGAGCTTAGCAACAAAAGCGGCCTAAATCACCTAGGCCACTCTAGCCAGCAAGCTAGATCTCAGCTCTTGTTTGCTGCTGTACTGAGAAGATCACGCCGGCCGCCATTCTGTGCCAAAATGGCCACCAGGGTAAAGGAAAGCAGCTGTCCCTCTCAAAATGGCGGCATGCTCAGGATGGTGCCACTGTGCTCCAAATCACTCTGATTTTTCCAGTGACTATCCTGGCTGGTGAGAGAGGGACTGGGATACATATTCCTGAGTGGGTAGTGTCCTGTCCAGGGATGAGGATGGCAATCATCTGCTTCAGTGCAATAGGCAGAAAACAAAATGGGGCGGACAGAAGAAACGATTCTAAAATGGTGGGTGCTCGGGTGCTTGTACTGCGAAGGATGCTGGGATATGGGACGGAGCAATCAGAGGACTCAGGAGCTCAGCTGAAAGGTTTGTGGTTAGGGTTTGGTTTAAGAAACCAAGAACTGGGCAGGGTTTATGGTGTTGTGTGCTACAGCATGACTTGTGGTTAGTGCTAACCCCAGAGAACCACAGTTTCACTAACCACAGTCTCTGAAATGTCATCTGAACACGCCCGCTAAGTCATGGTTCCCACAACACACTAAGCCGTAATGTTTAGCTCAAAATGCTTAACCACCGTGGCTTAGCGTGTCGCCTGAACAGGGTCTGTGTGTACCTACTTAATAGTCTGCAAAACAGCCACAAGTCCAAACAGGCTGAGAGCACAAGAATAGTCCATTTTATTGCACAGCATGTGCCTCTAATGCATGTCTGTTTAGGGGACACAAAGCTTAGGATGTAGCCATTCGAATAGCTCTGCTAACCCCTGCTTTTGACAGCAGTATGATCTGCTGTGTAGAGGTTGTTGGAACTTACACATACCCTGAGCCAGTGGCAAGCCAGCTTCATAGAGAAACAGCAGGAAAATGCCCAGTGTAATGACATCCATATACAAGGGAAAATGTACTATACATTACAGAGGGGGAAAGGGAACTCCTGGGCCCAGTGCTCTTTAACATTTTTATTAATGATTTGGATGAGGAGGTGCAAGGAACGCTTATCAATCCTCCCAGACTGCAGGACACAGAATAATGGGCTCCAGTTACTAGAAGCTAGATTCCGGCTAGACATCAGCAGTATGACAATGGAACCAGTTATGGGCTTTCACACACTAGAGGCATTCAAGAAGCAGCTGGACAACCATCTGTCAGGGATGCTTTAAGATGGATTCCTGCATTGAGCAGGGGGTTGGACTCAATGGCCTTGTAGGCCCCTTCCAACTCTACTATTTTATGATTCTATGATACATGGGACTTTTCAGCAGCAGCAGCAGCTATGTGTTTTCTCTCTCAAGCAGTTCCGCCTATCAGGAACTACTGCAAGGTGGCACATTCATAAGTACAAAGTGTGGTGACATTAAAGTGTGTGATTCCCCCACCACATTTTGATACTCTTAAACTGAGTGAATGATTGACTGTTAAATAACCATGGACTTCGTTGCACATAATCGAAAGTGTAACTGGGGGCGGGGGAAGGATTTTTTTGTCCTTCTCTTGCATCTGACTTTAGGCAATTGCCTACATGTTGCTGTTTTGCAGAATGTTAAGTCAAAGTGAGGGAGAAGCTGAGTGGATATAATGAATGAAGGGCTTGCACTGTTGGGAAACTGTATCTCATTCATGCAATCTGTGCTAGAGCCATTCATAACACCATGAAGTTAAGAAAATATTCTGCAAATTGATGCAGCATATTAACAGCTCTTAGATGGACTTTTTGTAATTATCTGACTACTGGAAGAAATGTTTTATATTTCTTTAGCAGAATCTTCAGGGATAGAAGAGGCTCAGTATAGCTATTCATGGTCAGATAATTGGCAGTACCACTGATCAGCCTTTGGAAGAGACTTTGGGAAGGCCATTGGATCAGGCTGGGAACTCCGTGTTTCTCATCCATCTAAGGATGTAGATATGGAAGCCTGCTTCAGTGCACATACGTCCCCTAGCTGGAATTGGGCGAGGAACTGTGGACAACATCTTAATGATGTACCCATTGCTAAATAATAATAATAATAATAATAAGAAGAAGAAGAAGAAGAAGAAGAAGAAGAAATGCATAAGTTGAAGTTAGTACAGCTACTTTTGACAAACACGCACAAGTTATATATACCCTATTTCTTCGATTCTAAGATGCACTTTTTTCCCATATAAACATCTCTAAAAATGGGGTGCGTCTTAGAATCGTGGGTGTGTCTTAGGGTTTTTTTTTCCTGTTGGTGGTACTGAAATTAGTGTGTGTCTTACAATCGAAGAAATACGGTAGTTACACACATCTTCAGGAGCAGTCATTTTTTCATAACTTACTAAACAATCAAATGAACCAATTTAAATTGATTATTTCCCCCTCTTTGTGATTTAAATGAGGTTTCAGTAAAATTTTAGGGCTTAGATTGGGCTAAATCAGAATTAGGGATTGCACAGATGTCTCAAAGGGCTTAAAGAGCAGGAAAATGTTGGCAACTAATCCATCTATATTTAGAACCCCGGCTAAAAAGGCAAAAGGGCAGGAAACACTTCTGGCTAAACATGCAAGATATCAACTATAGCAAAAGAGCCAAAGGAACATTTTCTAAACGCCAGTCAATAAGTTATTGCCCATTCAAAAGTTCTTTCCATGAATCAGAAATACCTCTGCAATGGGGAAGTAAAAAAATGTCTGAAATATGGGTTGGGTCTCATATTAATGTTCATAATTTTAGAAACTGCAATAAAGTTGTGATTTATGTGTTAATCAGCTATTGCAGAACTTTTCATATTGCTTTACATCACATCAGAGACAATGATTTTCAATAGGTGTCTGTGATTTACATATGTGCTTTAAACTGGCCCAAATAACGTAACATATAATAGAAGGTTATTGAGCTCAAACATACAGAGAAGATTATTGTCCAAAGTTTATATAAAATATTAATATATATATATATATATATATATATATATATGATAATAGAGCAGAGGTAAGTAAAACAAAAGTGGGAAAGAGAATTTCACACAACAGTCTTTGAAGAGCAATGGAATTGTGTCTGTTCAAAAAGCTGTAGGAATGTACTAAATGTGGCTTCCAGAGAAAACCAATAAAATAATGTATGTATGTGGTATTATACATCAGCCAGGATCCCTAGGATATTTCCAGTGTTAACAGGTGCTAAAGATGTAATTGTAGAGGAATTTTTGCCCATATATGGTGGCATTGTAATCCTGTTAAAGAATAGTGGAAGAAGATAATAAACAGCATCAGATAATTTAAAGGCTGTTAGTTGTAATTAACCCCAACACCTATAATCCTGGGTGATATTAAAGATCAGATCCCTAGAGATTTAGTGGTGATGGTAAATTATATGTTAATAGCTGTAAGAATCCTCTTATCAAAAGCTTGGCGATCAATAGCCATACTGTCTGTAAAACAATGGAAATGGACGTTTTGAACTGCTATGGTGATGAGTGAAAAAGTTTATTATAAGTTGCCATGGGATTGACAAATGAACTCTATCCAGACTTTCCAAAAACAGTTGGATACCATTTTTCAGTTATTGGAATAGGTTCCAGCCAGGTGACTTAGCAACTGTAGATATACTATATAAGTTAAGTTGAATTTTTGAATTTTATTATTAAGGCAACCCAAAATGGGTTTTAGCCAAATTATAAGTTAAGTTGAAGCAGTGTAACTGTCTAAAATGACTGTAAT
Organism: Elgaria multicarinata webbii; assembly: GCF_023053635.1. Classification (NCBI taxonomy): domain Eukaryota; kingdom Metazoa; phylum Chordata; class Lepidosauria; order Squamata; family Anguidae; genus Elgaria; species Elgaria multicarinata. The sequence goes on from NC_086178.1 coordinate 110,161,894, forward strand.
GGGAAACAAAATAAAGGATTTATTTAATGTAAACACACAAACACACACACAGAGAGCACCATATAGGGCTAAATCCAATGTTACATGAGAGCACTTCGGCTCTCACACTAGGAATTCCCTCCCCCCCCCCCCCCCAGCCCTTCGCACATCCCCAAATCTGCTCTGGAGGGTTCCCAAATACTCTGGAGCAGATTTAGGGGATGGATAGGGGACTGCAGGGCGAAGAGGAAATTCATTCCACCAGTGGTGTCTGTTCCACCACTGGACATCATTGGAAACAACCCATAACAACCCATTTGTGAACCGCCCAGAGAGCTCCGGCTATTGGGCGGTATAGAAATGTAATAAATAAATAAATAAGACAGAGTGCACATACCATCCAATTTAAATTTCATGCGCTGTGTCTTTGTTTAGAGTAGGGATGGGCAATTGGTAGCCACAGGGCCGCCCCTAAGCCATTTTTATCTAGCCCCTGATTTTAATCAATTTGTAGTAAAAGGTTTCCCGCAGTTTCTTTTATAAGAAATATTTTCGTTGTTAGAGATCATCCCTTGTTTGGTCTTGCTTTCGGTTTTGTATGTGTGATGAAATTTGTTCCAGAACTGTGAAGCCCTCATAGCACTAAATTTATTTTGGAACATGTCTGGCAAAACACACCTCCAGCCCTGCTGGGCTACAGCCTGGAAAAAACACATAGAGAGAGAGCAAGAGGGCTTGTGGCATGGTAGAGCCTAAAGAATTGATTGTGGTGCCAGCTTTTATGATCTGGAGCCTACTGTATGCATCTGGTGACTTGTTATCGTTTGTTGGCAGATTTATACACACCCAGGTATAGGGTAGGGATGTGGTGGGGTGTGGCAAAGCATTCATTCAAAACCAATGTAGATTTTCTCAGATGTTTGAGCTGCTTCCTGGTTGGGGCATATGGTTTGTTCAGTCACTGGCGCATTGGCCCTGTGAAATGGTCGGTATCTTTTTAGCAGCGTGATTCTTCAGCACGGAGAAGTAGACCTAGCAGTTCTAGGGTCAAGTGGTCTCCAAGAGAGAAGAGTGAGGTTCATATTGGAGTCAGGTCTTCAGAGGGCTAGACAATGTTCCGCTAAAAGGAAACTCTGAGAATGTCTTGTTTGTTTCTTCCCCCACCCTGCTTTTCTTAAACCAGTAATTCCATCAAGTTGGTGAATCTGTGCTCAATATTTATTAGCACATGGCTGACAGCAGCTGGATTTATACATTTGGTAAGTACGCTTTGAAAATGCTTCTTTGGGGGTGTTCACAGTTCAGCTGCTGCTGATACCACTTACCTTAGGCTTTTCCAGGCTAATGCAATTACACAACTATAGAATGAGGACTTTTAAAAAGCATTATTATTATTATTATTGTTGTTGTTGTTGTTGTTGTTGTTGTTGTTGCATTTATACCCCACGTTTTTTTCCTCCAATGAACCCAAGGCGGCGTACATAATTCTCCTCCTCTCCATTTTATCCTCACAACAACAACCCTGTGAGGTAGGTTGGGCTGAGACTTTGTGACTGGCCCAAAATCACCCAGTGGGTTTCCAGAGCCAAGTGGGGACTAGAACCCGGATCTCACGACTCCCAGTCCAACACCTTAGCCGCTACACCATCATGGAGCTGTTTGACCATTTCTGTGGCACCAAGGCTATGCTACTTGGCTGTCCAGCACACTGTAAAGGGGAGCCATGCTTTTCCAAACATATGTCAAGGAGTTCCAGCTATGGACAGGTTCCTAGTGCATACCCACTGCATTCCTCCAAATATTTTCAGGAATATTTGGACTCTGCTAACTTTTCCCTCTCAGGGAGAAAAGCTGCTGGGAGGGGCAATTAAGCAAACTGGTCTTCAACTTGAAGCTGCCCACAACTGCTTTGCACAAAAACAACAACAGTCCAAGCTACTTATAGTTTGGTCCTAAAGTAATGGTTAAGTAATTCCGAACTTACAGAAGTATTTTACTCAGTTTGTCAATAACAATTCATAACCACAAGGTGGTAGTGTTCCCTTAATAACATCAGGTAAAATTTGTCACCAAAGCCAAGATGTGATCTATACTACATTACAACAAGCAGCTGATATACTACTAATACTTAAGAGAAGAATTCTTCGAAGGGTACTTTAATTGTTATATAAAAATAGTGTTTTCATTTCTTCTGCAAATCACTATTCAGCATATAAATATTTTAGGCCACTGCATTAACCATTTAAGTCAAAGTACTTCAACAAATTTCATTCTTCCGTAGGGCGAAATAATCTGAAATCCCAATGCTGTTTTTAGTTATTCTGAAACTTACATATATTGAAACTCTTTCCAGAAGTTCCTGGGATTGATTCACATGACCATTTCAGTGTGATGAAATGTGGCCCTCAGTGGTGATTACTGAATCTCTCTCCACCCTCTGGCTTAGTAGTAGTGACCAATATCCTCATAAACTTTGTAGTTCAATAAGGATTTGAACCTGGGTCTCCCCAGTCTAACATTCTAAACTCTACACGTTGTATCCAATGGTATAACAATCCTGACAGAAGTTACTATTGTTTCCTAGCAAGATAGAAAAGAATTTGCCCACACATACTGAGTGAATTAATGTCTGAGCAAGAATTTGAATGTGTGTCTTTCAAGGCTATGCTATTCACCTCTACACAGTTCATTTATGACAGTGACTGTTATCCTTCTGCTTTGCAGGATCTGGAGCATTTATCCACTGTTATTCTTTCTTTGTAGGTGGAGAACTCAGGGGATCCATGGGAAAACTTCCAAAATAACCAAGCGCTCACATATTGGGAATGTGTTTATTTACTAATGGTTACTATGTCCACTGTTGGTTATGGAGATGTTTATGCAAAAACAACCCTTGGTCGCCTTTTCATGGTCTTCTTCATCCTCGGGGGATTGGTAAAATTTTTGTTACGTTCTGCTGTGTTTTTTCCCCTTGAGGGTAGTAACCTTAGTCATAGCAAATTAATGAGTAGCTTAAAATATTACCAAATATTTATATGAAATTGGAGAGCTGTTGACTTAACTTAAAATATGGATACAATGGTGTACTTAAGAAAGTAGTGCATGCAGATACAGAAAGTGCCTTAGGAATTTACAGTGTTAACTTTCACTTAGCAATTACTGGCAGTGTATTAATTTGGTGATTATGATAGCAATAATTTAAAGTTAGCTGCGGTTTCAAGAACCCTCCCTACCCTCTTGTGTTCCTTCCCAATATTCCAACAAACAGTGTGGTTTAGGATCACCTTTAAAGAGCCGCTTGCCCGTTCCAGACAATGGCAAAACCATGTTCTTTTTCAGTTCAACACATGGCAACCATGCAAGGTAACATGGTGCAAACACACGCATTCATTACAAATTCCTAAACAGGTCAGCAAGTTACAGTATGTCTCTGCTATGCTTGAAGAGCTGAGTAAGTACACTGAATATAAGAGATACATATATTGCCTCTAATTAAATTGCCTTTTTATTTTTCTGTCACTACTCAAAACACTATGGCAACTGTTGCAATTGCTTTGTCTTAAAAATCAGCAACCCTAGTGCTAAGATTTACATTCTACAAGGTAAGTAACTTATCAAATTCAACCCACAATATATATAATATACATATACTTTTAAGTATTCTCACATATTTTTGTGTATTTTGTAAACATCTCTTTTCAGGGATGTTTCATCTACTAGGTGCATTATAAATGCAGTATGTATACATGCATTTATTTCCAAAAGAGGTGCGTATTTGTACCAAAAATGAGGCCAAGTTCACTGGCAGCAGCTCTTAGAAGTATCCAGCCACAAGCAAAATGTTTGTTGGACAAAACATGGCAGATTACATTTTTCCCCCTCCTCATCACCTTTTTTCTTTTACATCCTTACATGTCCTTATCAACTTTTTAAAAGGTGAACTTTTAAAAATATATACTATTTTAGTTACACCATGTTCATTCTCACGTGGTGAAGGAAAGTCTTATTTTCTTTGATAATGTCAGGGGGAAACCCTCACCTATCTTTTGTAAATTAGTAACACTGGTAGTAATACATGATTTTCATTTGCTTTGTCTTTGGTGGGGTGTTTTGGCGGTGTATAATCTTCGGATATTTCCGCTCACCCATTTTTAGAAAGTGTTAGCTATGGCCGTGTTTTATCAATTGGGTGCCATTTTGACCTCATTTTGTTCTTGGTTTCCCCCCCCCCCCCCCCCGCCGTTTTGTTTTGTGTGCCTTTCTCCCTCTTTTGACCATTTTCTTCAGTTGATCAGGCGGGCATCTCTTGCAAGACCAACTTTTATGTCAAACTTTCTTGTTTTGATTTTATACAACCTTTTTTTTTTTTAACCTTTTTGAGAAAAAGCCTTTATAGATCTAAGTCTTTTGCATTTTCAGATCTTAAAGATGATATATATCTTCTTAAAATATTCATCATCCCCCTTTCTTTGGCCTCTCTTTTTAGTCTTTTCTTCTGTCTCCTATCTTCTTCCTTAGGCCATGTTTGCCAGCTACGTCCCTGAAATCATAGAGTTAATAGGAAACCGCAAGAAATATGGTGGTTCCTATAGTGCGGTTAGCGGAAGGAAGTAAGTATTCCAAGAGGCTCTGCTGCCTCTGGTGCAGTAGAACACTCTCTGCATGCCATTGTCTTTTTTTGCTTTTGTTTCATGCATGTAGGCAATGTTTGCGCGCTACGTGCCAGAAATTGCTGCTCTCATCCTTAATCGGAAGAAATACGGCGGGACTTTTAACTCAACCCGAGGCAGAAAGTAAGTCTTAAAAAAAAGAAAAGAAAAAAAAAAGACCAGGTGTAGTTGTGTGACATTAAAGAACCCGCCATGGTGGTGACATCTGACTCACGGACACACCCTGATGCACTCTGTGTGTGTATGTGTGTGTGTGTGTGTGTGTGTCCTGTTGACATCAAATGTCGTCCCCTCCCCAACTTGTCACACGGCATCTTAGAGACCCTGGGCCATGCTAAGGTACAAGTTACAATGATTTTTCCTCTTCTACAAGGGAATTGCCAACAGTGTTAGTACTCAGTTTGCACAATCTGGAAGACAACCCTGCAGTCAGCTTATGTCACTAAACGAGCCTCGTGTGGCGCAGAGCGGTAAAGCAGCAGTTTCTGCAGCTGAAACTCTCCCCACGGCCTGAGTTTGATCCCAGCAGAAGCTGGTTTCAGGCAGCCGGCTCAGGTCGACTCAGCCTTCCATCCTCCCGAGGTTGGTAAAATGAGTACCCAGTTAGCTGGGGGAAAGGTAATCATGGCCGGGGAAGGCAACGGCAAACCACCCCGCTATAAGGCCTGCCAAGAAAACGTCAGCGAAAGCTGGCGACCCCCCAAGAGTCAGTAATGACTCAGTGCTTGCATGAGAGGTTCCTTTCCTTCCTTTCCCTTCCTTATGTCACTAAGTTGTTTATTGTGTCCAAGTTCTTCCTAACAGTGAAGGGCTAGTTCTGTGGTTGCTTTTTACCAACACCGATCTTATAGTCCAGACCTACCCTGAAATCTGCAAGCCCCTTCTTGGGGTGGCCCCTGCACATACCCCCACAGAATGTGTATGGGGAGTACTTTGAGTGTCAACCAACCCTGTGCTGGTGTCACTAGGGATGCATGTCCATCCAGAGCATTCCACAGCTCAGCTTACTTTTTTCTGAGCCTGTGTCTCCATCACTGAAACTGAGATAATCCGTGTTAAAAGTGCTATCAAATGCAGCTCTTCACTGATATGATTTCCTCTTGACAATCATAATTTTTATTTTAACTACAGTTTAATATGAACCTTATTGACCTCATCTGGAGTTTCTGAATATTTGTCAAGAGTTAGGGCCAATATTTTTAAACTAAGCTGCATCCTGTCTCCTGCTCAAAACTGAAATTATGCAAACTATAAATAGTGAAAAATGCACATATAATGTCAGCAGTACTGCCCTTTTTTTACACTGGCAGCAATAGTTAACTTATAAAGATATGGTCTGTACCAGTTTTCAGAAATTAATTGCATTAAATTTCCGTTACTAATTACCTTGACCATACTATTGACAAGAGTAGGTTACCTGACACAAAATTGCATGGTACCCCAGTTCAGGAATTGCCTCAGAAGATCTGTACAGGACCATACCATTCCCAGTGGTACCTCTTTGTACTTTCACTCAGTCTTTGTGTCCCTTTTGTGTCCACTTCAGTAGGTATTCTAGCATTCCACAGAAAAAAAAGATAGGAAGAGCTTGACAGCTAACCCTAGATTCCATTTACTGGTCAATATTAATGTGTTAAATTACTATTTGCTATTTCATAGACTGTAGAATCACTTTTCTATGTTCTAGCCATCTCCCTTTTATTCACATTTGTTGCCTCTTCCCTCAAACCATGAACCACGTTTTCAGTTTTGTGTTTTTTAAAACCATCAGCAACATGTCACTTTTTCATATGCTGTGATATGATGATGGCATTGGATCCGTTTGTCTTTGCCTCCACATCTGACAAGTTACAAAAGACCTATAATCTTATCCTAGCTAATTCGAAATTAGTATTCATTTCCGCTGAGGTTCCAGGATTTTTAAGTGCACTTCTTCAGGCACCTAACATTTCGTTTAAATAGTGCTACTGTCATTCTTTTGTCCTACTGCTGAAATCAAAGTGATGAAACCCAAACCATTAAAATGGTCAAATCCTAATGCGATGAAGGGAGTTGTCACAAAGATTATGTTAATCAAAATTAAAAATCGAATTTGAAGGTCCAGTGCAGTTTCAGACAGTTCTAAACCTGAATTCCAGTTTTGGACTTGAAAATGTCCTTGGCAGCATTTAGAGCTAATAGGCACAATCCTGCAGGTCAAATTCAACTAAGAGCCAATCTGTACGTTGTGCAGAATTTGGTGGAAAAGAGTGAAATGACAATATCCATCTTCAGGCTGGTGATCAGAGAATGCATTTTAAATTCTCACATTAAAACAAAACAAAATGAAAACCTCCTTGTCCATGGAAAAACAAAACATGTTCTGTTACTACATAATTTACTACATGTTGGGAACTACTTTACATGGGGGATATTCCAAAATATGATATCCCTTACCTTACCTTACCTTTAAAATGCTACAGTCCAGAATTATATCGCCTTATTTTGCATAATATGAAGAATAGTTCAAGTCCCATTGCAAGCAATGACAGGAGGCTTACATTAGTTATGTCTAACTCCAAAAGGATTTTGACAAGAAATAATCACAATGAATTTTTACTAGAATATGCCTTTCAATTTTGTTTCACCTCTGTTTTTACAGGACTAAGTGTTAGATCAATTAAGTGGTTCCATGTTTTATTTAGTTTCCCTCAACATTATGGGGGACAGTTACAAATCTTCAGAGGAGGCCCAGTCATGCAACACAATTCTTTGCACGTCTACTCAGATGTAAGCCCCGCTGAGTTCAGTGGGGCTTTTTCTCAGGAAAGTATGTATAGGATTGCAGAACGGAGTCCTACATCTCCCAGCATGTCCCACTCAGCATAGGATTGCACCCTAACTTGTCTAAACATTGAATAAAGTACTTTGATGTAACTGGGTTATAGAGCTACACCATCCATAGATTTTTTGCCCCTATAAATGACATTTTCAAGAAGCTAGTCTATAATAACATATAATGTTTTGTCACTGGTACCCAGCATTGCTCTGTAGTCTCTAAACTTAAACCTGATCTTCAAATTTCCACCTCCTGGTGACTTCAACAGCCAGCTCACAGGCTTCCCTGCTAGCTTTGGGGCTTGCTTAATTTTATTTTATCTCTGGGGGCTTTTGCTTTCTTTTTAAAATGTGCTCTTTGTTTGTCTCTGTCCATCTGTCTCTATTTGCCTGTATATTTTGTTGACTGAAGCTGAACTCTGTCATCAGTGCACAGACGGTTCGATTTAACTTTATGCATTGTTTCCTGGTTCAAAAAGCTAATTTCTAAGTACTTTGGAGAAGGACTTTGCTCACGTACATCTTTCATCAGAGCACATAAGCTTGGGAACGGCACAGTAAAAAGCCATTAGCAATCCTATGTTTGATATTGGTTATGCAGTCAGTAGAACAAGATTGATGAAATGTTATGTTTGGCCAAAAATTTGAGTTTTCCTTTGGAATTCAGCATTGAGAGAATGGGCTGTCAGAACCAATAAGTTTTCCATTGCTTGGGATAGGAAGCATGTGGTAATAATTAGCAATCTATGGTTTTTAGCTGAGCAGCTCAGCACAGATTCTGGCAGCAAACATAATGAGAAACTACAGTTCTGCAATTTCTAATGTCAAAAAGTTTCCAGATAAAATTAAATGCATTTGCAGAAAGTGCAGCCGCTAAACTTTGTTGAAAGATGTTATTCAGAGACTTAAAATAGCGTATGTATTTCGTTCTCCCAGGAAGAAACATACATTAAGCTCCTTTGTTTATACATACTATTTAAATAATGTTTGGGTTTTTTTCAAAAAAATTCTCATGCAGAGTAGGGAACTCAAAACAGAGGCTTATATGGCAGCAAGCCTTTGGTCTGAAAACTGTAGAGTTTTGATCCATAGAGACATTAGAATGAAATACTGTGCACACAGAACCTTCAGTGGTCTTTTCTTCTCAATAAAGCATTCAGAGGATCATGTTGTACATTCGCATAAAGCTTTGGAGCAAGTCTGCACAACTTATTAGTAACTTGGTCAAGTGTAAAAGAGCTCCTGCACCTTTAATAATTGTGTAGAAGAGTGAATTTCGGCATGAAGTAGCTTGCACGAGTAGCTCCACCTTCTGAAACTCCCTCTTCTGTGCAACGATTAAATGTGCAGGCGTCCTGTCCTCTTTTGCATTGGGCCACTTGTTACCCATCAATCCATATGCAACTGACCAGCCTTGCCTTCTGACCTGCCCTATATTTTTCAGTCTGAGACAGACAGTAAAGCTGGAGACTTATTGAACTTCTGGTGGACCACCATACATTCACCTTGCGCAGACCTACCCCAGAGACTATTTTTGTTGCTATTTCCATCACAATCATCTGAGAGCATGCACCTAGCTAGTATAGTGGCTCCATGTCTCAGCTATGAGTGAAGAAATTCCTGGTTCAAACTTCAGCTATGAACTTGCTATTTCATCCTAGGCAAGCTGCTAGCTCTCTTACTTAGCCCAGCCTTATGGGGATAATCACACTGACCTTCCTTAGATGGATTGTGGTAAGAACTATGGAGGTGGGTGACTGTGAAGTCTTTAGACATGCTAGAAGTTCTTCATAAATAATCATAATGATTATTTTTTTAGTAAGCAAGAAGCCTACTAAATGGACTGATGCTTAAAATCTGCAACATGGCCCAGGATGCCACTTAGAATTTGGTATTTTCAAACAAGCTGAGAGGAAGACATTTGGTCCACTGGGTCATTTATATCTCAATGTTCTCTGTGTACTGAGGAGAGAAAGCATGTTTCTTATTGCTATTCCTAGAGAGACTGGTCATTTGTGAATCTCTCTCCCAGGTGAGAGGTTACAGGCTCCCAAAAGGCAATGGGCTAGTTCACATGATCAGATAAGTCACCATGGCTTGTTTAAATTGGTGATGTGTGCCAGGCGCCATTAGCCTAATTACCCATCTGGGTGTGGCTTGTTGTGTTGCCTGAACCCAGCATCATGGCTTGTTTGAGGGGCAACAGTCCTCAAATAATTTAACAATGGATCATGGGCTTTTTGTGGGTTGTTTCCCTCTCAAACAAACCATGTTGCTTGGGTTCAGATGACACAACAAGGCACACCCGGGTGGGTAATTAGGCTAATGGCATCTGGCACACATCACCAATTTAAACAAGCCACGGTGACTTGTTTTGATTGTACAAGCTGTGTCATCTATTACCTTTCTATTTCTCTTATCTTTCTGATTGTACCCACCATGTCATGGTTTATAGCAATTTAAAAGGAAGAGATGGACAGGCATGACTTACTAGTTCACAGATGACTGGATCATTATTGGAGAATATACCAACTGAGTATGAATAGAGGAGGCACATGAAGAGCCTACTCCATACTTATAGAGCTCCTACGCCTTGGGGATTGCCAAAAGTATCTTCTTGGAGCATTTGGGCTGACTTGTGCTTATTTTGATAGGGATTATTTTAGTTTATTTTACTCTACCTTTATCTATCAGTCTTTTGTTGACTGCTGAAATGTTCATAATAGGGTGCAATACAATTATATTATTCATTTGTAAAACTTGTAGGTTGCTTCTGGATTAAAAATAAAATCTCTGAAGCATAGTGCAATTGGGAGTATGGTACATTTGCTCATAAATGGTATTGCTTGAATACCAGAGGTCGATCTGGGAAACTTTTACTTTGCAGCTCCTGATAAAGTTATCTGGAAATTGTATTCCTTTCCGCCAGTATTTTCACTGACCTGTGAAGAGAGGTGGAACACCAGTTAAATTCTTGGTTTATGCAGATTCCTTCAGCTTCTAAAGGCATTACAGATTGTATAGAAATTATGAACCCACCACAGTATAACTTGAAGCCTAGAGTGCTAGCTTCTGTGGAGTCAGCTGAAGTGCAAAGGCTGATCATAGTAGGAAAAAGGTCTCAGGTCTCAGGCAGGCCCAGGGAATTGTTAACCACCTCATAGATTGCCTTCCATAGTGGACTGTGCTTGGTTTGATAGACCACAAACTTGCAGAGAGAAGAGGTTGGGTTTGGTATTGGGCAGTCCAGATTGAACTGGACTCTATTCGGCCCTGGTTAGGCCTCATCTAGAGTATTGCGTCCAGTTCTGGGCTCCACAATTCAAGAAGGATGCAGACAAGCTGGAGTGTGTTCAGAAGAGGGCAACCAGGATGATCAGAGGTCTGGAAACAAAGCACTATGAAGAGAGACTGAAAGAACTGGGCATGTTTAGCCTGGAGAAGAGAAGATGGAGGGGAGACATGATAGCACTCTTCAAATACTTAAAAGGTTGTCACACAGAGGAGGGCCAGGATCTCTTCTTGATCCTCCCAGAGTGCAGGACACGGAATAACAGGCTCAAGTTAAAGGAAGCCAGATTCCGGCTGGACATCAGGAAAAACTTCCTGACTGTTAGAGCAGTGCGACAATGGAATCAGCTACCTAGGGAGGTTGTGGGCTCTCCCACACTAGAGGCCTTCAAGAGGCAGCTGGACAACCCTCTGTCAGGGATGCTTTAGGGTGGATTCCTGCATTGAGCAGGGGGTTGGACTCGATGGCCTTGTAGGCCCCTTCCAACTCTGCTATTCTATGATTCTATGATTCGATGAACTGCTCAGTTGTGAAGCTTGGCAGATGTTCTTGGAAACAAATTACTATTTGTCAGTCTTGCCTACCTCACACGATGGTTATGACAATAAGGTAGGATAACCCAAAGCACCTGCCTCCCGAGAGATACAATGAACGACATAACAGTCCCAATCGCTGGAAAACAGCTTTTTATATCTAGGTGACCTGCTATGGCTGTTCATCTGAGGTAACATACACCACTAGTTTTGAAACCAGGCATCATATTTAGACAGGATGTGACTGCCTTTAGGGACATTTCCCAAGAGGAGCAGCCAAAGGGAGGAACAACACCTCACTTAGAAGACGTATGTTTAAGTCAAAGTCTGACCCAGGTCACCACCCATAGAAAGACAACCACATGAACTGGTAATGTAAACTCACCCTGAGGCTTGCCCTCTATCTTTGGAGTGTGAATAAAAATAGAGGAGGAATGAAATAAGGGATATAAAGCAATTTTGCACTCCAGTCAATTGCTTCACTAGTGCTACATGACAACAGTGCTTCTCCTTTCAATTCTTGCTTGAATGCAAGTGAGGTTTCTCTTGAAAAATGGAGCGTGTTCTGCACCATTTTGTATCCTCTTTCAATTGATTCCTCCAACAATAGAAATCCTGTTATGGAAGTTAAAGCTTTGATGACAAAGCAGTAAAGAAACTAGACAATGGCTTTATTGTCTGCCCCAACAAGAACGGAACAGCAACAGGAAACTTCTGATTCCAGCCAGAACCAACTCAGTCCAGCGCCACCTAGTGATTGAACAATGCATTGAAACTGTCCACACATATCCCTTGCGTGATCACTCTTGCAAGGGTAGCAGAAGGCACATACATGAGATCAGAGCTGCATCTGTGAGCCAGTTCAGTATCATTTCGTCACCACCCCACTGAGAATAGCGAGTTATTTTATCTGCTCTGCCAAAAGAAGACATATTAAGACCCCCTTTCCTCCAGAACATCATTGGTTGAAATATCTTGGGCGATATTCTCGCCATAAAATAAATTCTTCCAAGCACAAGCTTGTGTTTTTTTTGCTGGTGCCTGACTCCTGATGGTAATCGCATCAGGCACAATTAAAGTAGCACCAGGACAATACATGGAGTGATTTTAACTATAGATCATATGATCTGTGTGTTTTTGGTGAAAATCAACCAGTGAATAAAAGTGACAAAACGGATTGTCCGGAAGCGCTTTAAGAGCACTATATATTATTAATGTTTATCCTGAGACGTCTAAGTTCAGGCATATGTCTAAAAGCCTCTTATTTTAAGCAAGCCTCAGTTCTGTGCTGTTCAAAACTATAAAGACCTCTGGTTTCTCTTCTCTCATGATCTGCTCTGCTTCTTGGAGATTTCTTCAGATTTCTTTAATTTATAAGCCATAAGTTACCAAATCATCAACATATCATGAACAACAATCTGTTAGAGATTCCTTCCAGAAGGAAACATGGGACTTGATAGCTGCATTTCCCAGACATAAAAAAGAACCGTGGAGAGACAGACTGAGTAAACAGACGGACAAACAGATAATTTAAGTTGACAGGACACCTTGGATTGATTAGACATCATGATTTGATTCCGAAATATAAAATGGTTTGATTTCTTTTCTCTTCTTTTACTTTTTGGCATATTGTCTCTAGATTTCTGAGGTCGGGAGGAAGAACTCCTACAAAAGATATGTAATATCAATCCTTAATACATTGACTCGGTAGAATAGGAAAATCAATACATTTTTCATTGGGAAGAGACTACTCTCCTGTCCTGTGATCTTTTACAAATTTTCTAACAATTCCTCTGATGCTCCTCAACTGAAAATGACGTTCTGCTTGGAGATACTGGTATATTGTAGTGGTTATGAGCATGAACTGTGAGCTGAAAGTCATCTTAGCTATGAACTCACTGTGTGGCCTTAATTAAACCACTCTCAGCCTAACATGGGGACAGTAAAACTGGCCTACTTTATAGGGTTGTTAGAAGCATTTCAAGGATAATGTGTGAAAACAGCTTGGAGCAGTTAAGGAAAATGCTATATAAATACTGCTGTTGTTGTTATTATTATTACTAATTTAGCTCAGCTATTACTATTATGGATTAATTGCTTTTCTGTAATAGTATACTCAAAGCAATGTATAAAAAGTAGAATTAAAATAAAAACTGAATAACTTAAATTGAATACCAATAAAGCCAAGACTTAAAACACACACAGGGCCACATACATATAACATGCATTGAGTTAACATCCCAAAGTGTTCAGTGGAGTAACCTTGGATAGTTTTTTTAAAAAAATAATAATAGTAAAATTGATGGTATGCTAAGCTGCAGTTTAGCCATCCTAGTATAGTTCCTATAAATGTGCACACAAATGTGCACGGAGGCACAGCTTCAGAAAAGGGACTAATGTTCAGGGGAACAAATTCTAGAGGGATTTGATTGCATGAGGAGGAGGGACCGTTATTTATTTATTTATTTATTTATGACGTTTTTATACCGCCCAATAGCCGAAGCTCTCTGGGCGGTTCACAAAAATTAAAAACATAAAAAGCATAAAAACAACCAACCATCTAAAAACATGAATACAAAATACAATATAAAAAACACAACCGGGATTGAAACCACACAGCAAAAATTGATATAGGTTAAAATATAGAATTAAAACAGCAAAGTTTAAGTTAAATTAAGTGTTAAAATGCTGAGAAAATAAAAAAAGTCTTCAGCTGGCATTGAAAGGAATACAGTGGAGGCGCCAAGCAAACTTCTCTGGGGAGATCGTTCCACAGTCGGGGTGCCACAGCGGAGAAAGCCCTCCTCCTAGTAGCCACCTGCCTCACTTCCTTTGGCAGGGGCTCACGGAGAAGGGCTCCTGTGGATGATCTTAAGGTCTGGGCAGGCACATATGGGAGGAGGCGTTCCTTCAAATAACCTGTCCCCAAGCTTTGAATGTTAGTACCAGCACTTTGAATCAGGGCTGGACCTGGATTGGCAGCCAATGAAGTTGTAGAAGGACTGGCGTTATAAAAGCAATTGATAAAAACTACTAACCATAGAAAAGTTACAGAAATTTTATACCTTGTAGCAATCCTCCTCCTCTCTTAAAAATAATTTACATTCAGCCATACTTTGCATAAAGGAAAGAAGAACCATGGTGATGTGATAGATATCTTGCTATTTTAAAATGATGGAAAGCTAAATTCAGATCCCTGCTTAGCTGCAAAGCTGACTGGGTTGCCACAGGTAAATAAATTGATCTTTTTGTCTAACCACTCATTCGTAGTGAGGGTAAAATGTCTACTTCCTTGGGCTCCTGGAGAAGAGGTTAGATACCGATATATGAAAGATATTTACTCCTCCACTAGCTTATAGTGCTTGATAATGCAGCAGAATAAATACAGCCACTTATATCACCTCCTGCTGGTTTAACAGCTCACTGTAGTTTCTTTTCCTCTGAGCATTTCAAGAGAAAGGTTAAAAAAAGACGGTAAAGCTATGGTTTCCTCCACTCCATAGTTTCAACTAAAGTGCTTCAGCAATGAGCAACCCTTAATGCTCAGTTGTGAGCAGTGAAAATGTTGCTGTACTCAACTCTGGGTAAAAGGGATATGGGTTAGAAGGAAAATCAACCCTTTTAATGAAAGTCTGTGATTATTATTACCAGTTTTGCTATGTCCCTGATAAGATGATAAAAGTAAAGCAGCAATCTAATATGACATGTTAGGAAGGAATGCTTCTGGTTTAAAGAGGAAAGAATTCGGAGAGGCTAAGCCCGCAACATTTCTTCTTCTATCCCTGTACAACTCTCTCGGATCATTAATGTGTATGTTGTTAAGCCTGTAGGTAACACTCCATCACAATATCATGTTATGGTCACCCACTCTATTTTATAATTATAAGTCTTGCAAATGTGAATTTCTCCCTTCCTTTTATAATCTTTCTTCTCTCCTCTACCCCTCCACCATCACCACAACACAGAACTGCCAGGTCTCCATCAGAGATCCAGGGCTAATATAATGGACCTGTTGCATTGACTTCACCAATCACTCAAAATATCTCACATGCACAGCTATCTGACATACACAGAAATGTACTAAGAGGTGAATTTGCACGCCTGTTTTCTCACATTGTTAGGGACTATTTCACACACACACACCCAATCACTTCATCATGTAATACATCTGGAACTGGGCTTTGGGAATGATCTGGAATCTGTTGAGATAAAGTTCAGTAAGCCCGAAGGCAGCATGCCATATTTTGATGTCTGTGTGTCCATACACATGTATCTGAAGGGAGGAAGATTCTCAACAATACTCTTAGATATATTCAAGATTAAATTGCCAAAAAACATTGCGTATTTTAAGAGCATCTATAATGGTTACCCTTTATATTTCATAAAAAGCCTCGTGTGGCGCAGAGCGGTAAAGCAGCAGTTTCTGCAGCTGAAACTCTCCCCACGGCCTGAGTTTGATCCCAGCGGAAGCTGGTTTCAGGCAGCTGGCTTGGGTCGACTCAGCCTTCCATCCTCCCGAGGTCAGTAAAATGAGTACCCAGTTAGCTGGGGGAAAGGTAATCACGGCCGGGGAAGGCAACGGCAAACCACCCTGCTATAAGGCCTGTCAAGAAAACGTCAGCGAAAGCTGGCGTCCCTCCAAGAGTCAGTAATGACTCAGTGCTTGCACGAGAGGTTCCTTTCCTTTCCCCTTATATATCATAACTATAGAAGTGCTATTGCTCAGTCACAGTTCTTAAACCAAAATGAAGTGTGTCTTTGGCATGTATACCTAGTTCACTTGCCCATTTGCCCATTTATAAGAATAGACATTCAGTGGCTCTGATCCTGTAGAGTCCATACAGACAGTCCTGACCAAAGTAATGTCAATCCACACACCCCTCTTTACTCCCTCTCTCAAACAGCTAATTGGCGGAATTCTGATTTTGAAAAAGGGCTAAGCATCGCACATATAGCCTTGGCTGATGGATCAGGCGTGTGTGTGTCATGCGCACACCACCCATTTCCATGCATGTTTCCCCAACCACGTAGGGATTTGCATGTATGTAAAGGCCCTATATGGACTGGGTTGTATATGTACAACTAGTGAGATAGCCAGAAATATGGGTCTCTTGAGTAATAATTAGATAAGATACAAAACACAGTGGAAGGAATCACTACCCTGCCTTCCTTAAAATTGCCCCTGAATACCCTTGGGCTGATTTTTTGGTCTGTTGTTGTTGTTTTAAAAACACACACCTTTGATGCATGTATTAGCCTACAATTTGGGCTGGTGAGGCAAGAGGGAAGAAAAGGCTTCTACCTCAACACCCTGGGCCCATCCATATGTTCATTAGGGATGGATGAGAAATTAGTTTCAGTTCTTTTTTGAACAGAATTTATCCCGTTCTCAACCCCACGCCCAAGCTCACAATTCGATATGGATGCGAATCAGGACGAGCTTCTGGGTGGAAATCAGAGAACTTCAGTGAGCGTGAGTCTGGCTGAATTGCCACCCCTTCATGTCCATGTTCATCGTATGGCGGCTTTTATTACCATGTGAACAGACTAAGGCTGTCTACTGACTGAATTCATTGCCTGGTTTTAATTCATCTGTTATATTCAACTAACTTTGCACATAACTGAAACCTCGGTAGAAGTCTCTTTTGCGAAATTGAAGAATGTGTAAATAACTTACAGTGACATCAACAAAAGATGCTGAGTATTGCTAGAAGGAAAGGCCATGTGTAATAGTTGTTATTCATTCCCCTATTAAACAACTCACCAAAACCAAAATGCCATTAAAAAAGAAACCACGGCCCTTAGTTCTCAATCCAATTGATTAAAATTGACCCCTACCAATTAAACAATGAATGGTTTAGTTGATTAAGTTACTAGTTAAACGGATTAACTCCTGCAGCCCTAGCAAAGGGTACTCCTCATAACTTCAGACCTATATTGCAAATTGGCCCTCAGGATACCAAGCAAAAGCAAACTATACTAATATAGCTTTTAACTTACGGAATGTCTGAAATTATTATTTAAGGCTACTTGAATTGGAAAAACACTGTAAAATGAGGAGGATGAACAAAAATGTTGATTGCCTAATAATAGCAGGGTGTCTCCTGTGTGTCCTAACTATTGCTTCTAGAAGCACAAGAACTACAGGGATTTCAAAGGATTAGAGCAGTAGACAAAAGTCTGGTTGGTGCTGAATTGCTGGTGCTAAAGTGTGGTTTCCTCCTCTGGTGTTCTGTAAATTTGCTGGCTATTTCTCCCTCCTAACTGCATGTCCACAGCTGTTAACATTTTCCTTTCTGGGTTACAGTCTGAGTTCTTAATGCCTGAAGATCTGGGTTCTGTTTGTCCACACCATTAGAGTGTGTTATACAAAAGCAAGAGTGCTCACGGTAGAGACAATCTTAGTATGTCTGAGAGCAAATGCACAGGTATTTATCCCTGACAGTGTTTGAATTACATTATTAAGATGTATCCATACAGTCTTGGTTTCAGGGGCAAATCCAGAAAAACTAGTTTGGGAACACAAAGTGGTATCAATGGAATTAATCCATACCATATAGGATCTTCTGATTGAAAGCTGCGGAAGCAAAGGGTGTTAGCGGAAAATATTTGGGGGGGAGCCAAAAATGCGCGGCATAGAATTGTCAGCAGCATTATGCCTAAAGTTAAATGAATTCAGGGGATTTTTCTCAGGCAAAATATATGGAGAATTTTGAAGGGACTCTATAAGACCTTTGATAAGACTGGAAAAAGGAAGGGTATGACTTCTCAGATGGGGATTTACTTTGAGCAGAACGTGAATCTACACGTTCCTGCTCAGGCAAAACATCTGGGGATTTTTAAGGAAGAAAAAACACACACCTTGCAATTAGGCCAATGAAATTTCTCAGCAGTATTGACTTCATTGTACAGTAGCAGATGGTGTCACACTTCTTTCTTCTTCCCACTTCATTAAGGTTATTTTTATGAGTCCTGGTAAGTGGTTCCCACATTGCTTGAGATGATGAAGATCCTCAGTGAAGTAATTTGCCCAGTATTTGGTGATTCCATCATACGGCAAGGACAGGGAATTGATGGAGCCCCTGGTGGCTTGAGTACATAGCTAGTGGGCTATGTTTTTCCTAGTGGGTCATACATTCATACATTATTTTCTTAGTGGTTTACATCCATACATTATTTTATTCCACTCAGTCCGAAATCTACAGTGGATTTTTGTATACTGAATGTATTCCACAGTCCACCAGGGACATGCCCAGAAAGATGGGGTGTCCTCAGATCATGGCAACCCTCATGCTTCATCACTGTGATGAATCATGACATTGACCTCTTGCCCAACTGGCAGCTTCTGGGCATGCCAAATGAGGTCTAGCACAGCCTGAGGTCACGCTTAGATCATATTTGGCATGCTATTTCCAGGACAGACCCAGGACCCACCGTTCTTCTATTTGGGCTGCATTAATAGAAGTATAGCTTCCAAATCACGTGAGGTACTGGTTCCTCTCTATTCGGCCCCGGTTAGGCCTCATCTAGAGTATTGTGTCCAGTTCTGGGCTCCACAATTCAAGAAGGATGCAGACAAGCTGGAGCGTGTTCACAGCTCACTATTAACAGCTTTGCTAAACCACCTCCTACCTTAACAACCCCAAAGAGGGAGATGGTTGAGTTAAAATCTGAAATGTGTAGTTAAAAGTTCTTTCATAATCTGACCCTCAGAAGCTTACTCAGGTTCATAATATAGTGCAGTGCCAGAACTGCAGTATCAGAGGCAGTATGCCTGTACACATTAGTTGCTGGGGAGCACGGACAGGAGGGTAATGTTGCAACATGTCCTGCTTGTGGGTCCCTGGTTGGCCACTGTGTGAACTAGATAGACCCTTGCTTGCTCTGATCCAGCATGGCTCTTCTTTTGCTCTTATGTTTTAAATTTTTATAGGCTCAAAGTGCAGCAAAATTAAAATTTGAGACCAAAGTCTCAAATCTGGGATAAGTACAATAGCAAGAGCAGAGCTAAGATTCAGTTTTAGGGAGTATGATTATGACCAAGTAAGAGATTATGGCCATAGCTAGACCTAAGGTTTATCCTGGGATCATCCAGGGTTCGCCCCTGCCTGAGCACTGGATCCCCTGTGTGTCACCTAGATGAACAGGTTTGACCCCTGGACAATCCAGAGATAAACCTTAGGTCTAGCTATGGCCTAGGACTCATGAAGAGGACTCTTTGAGAGCCACAGTGTTCTCCATTACAGATGACTTGTAGGGAAACTAGTTCACTTCACCAATGAGCTGCCACTGTTATGTTGAGTGGGGTGCATCACATGGCATGCAGTTCTTGGATAGGTAGAAACTATTTGGTAATCCCGAATATCCCCATGGAACAAGCCTGCACAACTTGTGACCTACTACACTGAAAGTTGCCTATCAACCATGTCTCATGGCCCATGAGCTCTCAGCAAACTGTCTGGTTATCAGCCCTGGACTGCAAAACCTGGAGGTTGTTAAACCACTTTAAATGGCTGGTGGAGTGTATTCAGGTTGGTAAGTAACAAATTACATAGGTCTGCTGTAAAAGAACAGGATTAACCATGTTTGGAAGAAGTTGTAAGAACGAGTTGAGCAGTTTCCCTCCTTTAGCATGAGATCCCAACTCAACAGCATTAGCAACATCTACTCTCCTGTGTTTGAGTGATAGATCCAGGCCTAAATGAATCCCTGTATATAAAATCCCAGTGTTATCTCCTCTGGCATCTTCCTAGGCAGGTAAACCATTTACCAAATCACCGTATATATTCAGTACTGTTCTCCACTGTGTTTTCTTCTGTGACTTCTAACATGAGATGTGGGTTATTTCTCTCCCAGTTAAGCTGTGCTCTGACCTAACTTTGGTTTGGGAAAATAGGAGTGCTAAATTAATTTTTCGTTTAAGATCTTTCTTGAACCAGGTCTTGATGCCCACCCCATTAATTAAAATCTAAACCAAAAATGGTTAATGTGCCTAAAGAGTTCCCATTATAGTTTTAGTAGGGAAACATATAAGTGTGGCTCTGGATTTGCGTCAACTACATTATATCTTGAGTTTTCTTCAAGCTTGCCAGCTACTAGAGTATAGCCAGACAGAGAATGGGGATACCAGAGCGGGAGAACCAGCGATGGTGGGCGGCCAGTAGATGAGTGCATGATTAGAAAGCTAAGAATGAAGACAGGGGAAAAAGAGACTCAGACATATGTATTTGATATAAATATTATAGTTATACAGAGACATCTAGATCAATATATGTCACATTTCATTTACTTGTGTGACAAAATGAACACAATGTAGTCAGTGGATGTTGAACAGAATTTGCAATCTACTGTCTGTGATTTACTGTGATGGTATGGCAAGGGTGGCTTTTTAAGAGGTTCTTTATATTTGTTCCAATAGAATGGATGTAATTTTCTTTGAAAATAAACAGCCAAGAGAGCTTTGCATTTTATATTGTTTGCCTTTGAATGTACAGAAAAGAAAGGTCCCACCTCAAGGATTACACTGAGGTTGCCATTGTTTTAATTTGGAATATAGTTTACATGGGGCTAACTGGTCTTCCTTGTACTTCCCCGAGGGCACCCTTAGCTTTGTCACACATCTTGTTGGGGATGGAACTGATTTGGTAATTGTTTTTGGCAAAGATACTTGTATTGGAAAAAATATCCATATTTTGTTCACATGAATTCATGCTTACATAGGCTAAACCAGTAATTCCCAAACCAGGCACTGGGTTACACTGGTGTGCAAAGAAAGACGTATGAGAAGCATGAAAGGCCCCCATTAGCCAAAAATATCCACCTAGAGAAGAGGTGGCCCATTGCATCTCTGCATAATGCATTGCCTGGTCTTGCATCACTCCATATGCTGGGGTAAGTAGTTGTGCCTCATCTCTGCATCATGTGTGATTGGAGTGTTCAGTTGCTCCCATCAGAATTACCTGCCAGTCACTGCTTTGACATTGCCTCCGTCAAATCAGGAGGCATATGCAGAACAGGAAATCAAGCAAAACACAGAGAATGGACTCCTCTGACTGGTCAGGGAGATGCATGTTCAAATCCCCACTCAGCCATGGGTGACCTTGGTTTATGATGAGGATTAAAAGGACGAGTGGGGTGTAGAATAATGTATGCTGCCCTGAGCTCCTTGGGGAAAAAGCAGAATTTAAAAATAACAAATAAATAAATACTCTTACATATTCTAAGAGTAAACTTTTGGGTGATACAGAGAAGTGTGCCTCTGATTTGAGCTTGGAACAATGTATGCCTCAACTTTCAGAAGCTTGGGAAATATTTATATCTTAAAAGTTAAAACTGGAGTGGCGGTGTGTCTGTGGTGTGTTTGTTTATTTTGGAGGCTGGGAACCATACATGGTTAGTAGGCTGGATTTGGCTTGGTCGATCACATGTACAAGCCTGATGTAGAAGAAGCAATGACACCACTCCTGCAACATTAGAAGTGGCCCCCAAAGCATGCAAATAAGGAAAGAGGGAAAGAGCTTAAAGGAGTAACCAAGCAATCTCCTGTTGTCCTGGGCTAGGAGTAACTGTGGATATTCCAATATTCACTAAATTCTAACTAAATAATGGCCAGTTTCCCGCAGTACCACAGAACCGAAGTAGGAAAAGGAGCTATAGATGAATCTGACAGATCTCATTTCCATGCTGGGCTTGGGGTCTAGCAGTATGGTATTCTGGGAAAACAGTAGACATGGCAGCTTTGCCTTCCTTAACTGTAATTACCAGTGGGAAAGTGGAAGCCCTGCAATATTAGCGGTGAGTTCTGCAGGTGATCAGGTCTTTGAATAAAGTAGCAGTAGAGATGTACTGAGAATTTCGAACAAGGTTGAAAAGTAAAAAAATTCTCTGGAGTGCTCTCAGTTACCCTTCCCAGTGCTACTACTCCACATATAACAACAACACACAGAACCAAAGAAAGAAGAACATATAAAAATCGTAATAAATTGCAGCGACAGCTGACAATTAAGCAAACTCATTATTCAGTGTTAAGGAGATGTCATGTTGCAGTCCAGCATGAAACAGTGATTTTAGATCCATAGTTACACATTACTGATCGTTTAGCAAATATATTTAGGCTGTAATCATATACACACTTTCCTCAGAATGAGTCCCATTTAACTCAATAGGGCTTACGTCTGAATAGACATGTGATTGCATTGTTCATTTTTAGTTTTATTTTGCTCAAATAGCCCCTTGTATCTGTCTAGGTGGCCTCTTTCAAAAACTCCAAAATAGTAGATGTTATATTTTTGTTACTAATAACAATAACATCTATCTGATCACTCTACATGAATTGTAATCAAAGTTGCTCATAACTTAAACATAAAACAACAAAATTATAAATAGAAGCAACGTTAAATAATTTGCAATATAAATTTAATACAACTTTGGGGTCCTGTTAGAACAGGACTTCGTACGGATTAAAAATTTGAAGTAGGAAACGCTCAAATCTTTTATAGAAAAAAGGGAATATGGACCAAAATGCTTAGTGTTTTTTTAAAAAAATACCCTTCAACATACATGAAAAATTACATTTCACACCCTAAATATTATCTTATTTTTAAACATGCTTCTGTGTTTTTTGTGAACCGCCCAGAGAGCTTCGGCTATTGGGCGGTATAAAAATGTAATAAATAAATAATAAATAAATAAATAATCATCCAACCCACCTCCAACCGACAGTATTATATTATCGATATTTATTTCAAGCATTTTTGTTAGTTATGGATAACCCGCCCATGTCAGATTGGCTTGGAACAATCTAAAACAGAGCTTTCCAAACTTTTCATGTTGGTGACACACTTTTTAGACCTGCATCATTTCGCGACACAGTAATTCAGTTTTACTAGCAAACCTGAGGTTAAACTAACCCCTTATAAGAGATACGGACACATACATAAATTGTAATAACGAAATGTACGGGGACACAACATATCTCATGAAAACTTTTCATTTATATTTTTTTAAATATATGATTTGCAAGATAATAACATACATTTCCAAGACTTTTCACATTGAACCAATTTTGTCGAGCTGCGATCGAGTGGCAGTTGAGACGATGTTCTATCAAAAAACTTGGACCCATGGAATTTCTCGAATGCGTCACTTCAGGTGCAGCCGCGTCACGAGAAGTGATGCGGAATCAGCTGTTTCGACCCGATTATACATGCTGCGCATGTGCAGTACCAGTATGATTCCTCGACTGTGGTGTGCATGCACGGATACATCGGAAGGGGACTATACTAGTGCACCATAATAATCGGCACCTTTGCTACGTAAAAAATGCATGCAAGTTGGTATTGCTTATTTCACATAGACTCAGACGTGACACACCTACACACTGCAGCTGACACACTAACGTGTCACGACACACAGTTTGGAAAGCTTTGATCTAAATGTTCACCAAAAGGTCTGAAAACTATTTTCCAGGCCAATATGAAATTAGAATAACCCTTCCCAGGCTTCCCTCCCAGACCCCTGGCCCCCCAGACCCCCCCCTCCCTGCTTCTATTTAAACTGCAATTATCAGCCAGGACAGTGGCACCAGCACTCCAGCTGGAGTGAGAGGGAAAGCGGAGTTTCCCCCTCCCTTTTGCTAGCATCTGGTGGCCTTTCGGAAATGTCATTTTCCCAAGGGCTATTGACATTGCAGTAAACCAGGATATATTTTTTTCCTGGCGTGGACTGTAATCCAAACTGAGAAGAATTCATGGGCCTCATAATGGCCGCCTATTCTTTGAGATGAGTATTACGAGCCCCTGAAGCTGAAAATATAAGCCCAAGCCTGGTAGGCTTTGCCAGCAACTCTAATTTTCTGTTAGCTTCTATAACCTTTCCCCCCTCCCTTTCTTTTTTCATTTTAAGAAGCTGAAGTAAGAAATGCTTAGACATGGATTTTGGCAGAAGATAGGGGAATCTGTAAATCCAAATCTGATGATTGGAACAATATGAGTTTTCCAGGGTTTCTAAAATGGTGTACCTAATAACATTCTTTAAGCATGCAAACAATCTGGTTTTGATCTTATCTGTAGCATAAATTTCACTTATCCTAACAGGAGGAAAGTAATTCTTTTCAATCCAAGATGACAATCTAGAACTAGCCGATTTCATCTTACAATTTTACTGAGCAGCTAACGTTTAAGAAAAAAAGTGAAGATATTACACAGCAACTCTATTTTGGTTGGAAATCCAGCAATAGAGGACAGGATCTCTCCTTCCCTCTGTCCTGATGTTAAGATGCTGCAAAATTCTCTCTTGCATTACTACTTTTCTGCTTATGACAATATTGCAATATTTCAGTAAAACCTAGATAAAAAAAAACCTAGATAAAAATATAAAGTAATACAGTAAGAAAGAAGAAAACAAATCAAATAGTAAAATACAAGCAGTAAAAAACAGCAGACTAAGGGGGAATGTGTCAGAAATATTAAAAGTAAATTAAGCAACATACTGAGAAAAGCCTGGGCATTTATTTTTTAAAAGAAGGTCTTCACCTGACTCCAAAAGAACATCAGATTTATTAGTACTGGACAAGACTTTCTAGGAAGGGTTTAGATGTTGGGAGCTACAACTGAGAAGACTACTTCAGAAGTGAGGCAGGTGGCTACTAGGAGGAGGGCTTTCTCTGCTGTGGCACCCCAGCTGTGGGACGAGCTCCCCAGAGAGGTTCGCTTGGCGCCTACATTGTTTTCCTTTTGTCGCCAGCTGAAGAACTTTTTATTTTCTCAGTATTTTAACACCTAATTTAACTTAAATTTAAACTCTGCTGTTTTAATCTCATATTTTAACCTATATCAATTTTTGCTGTGTGGTTTTTATCCTGGTCGTGCTTTTTATATTGTATTTTGTATTTGTGTTTTTAAATTGTTGGTTGTTTTATTATGCTCTTCATGGTTTTAATTTTTGTGAACTGCCCAGAGAGCTTTGGCTATTGGGCAGTATAGAAAATAAATAAATAAGGTGGGGGGACTTGGGGAAGGGCTTCTGTGGTGGTGTAAAGGTTTGAGGCCTACATAGGCAAAGTAATAAAGTACCTGGAGTTTTCTGTTCGGAGGAAGTATCCCTGAGAGGAGTAGTTTCATTTCTTTGGTTAAGATTCACTTCTTCAAGATTGAAACAGCACTTTCTGTTTTGGGGAAAGAGGGTATGAAAGAGTGAGAGAGCCAGGAAAGAAGAAGAAAAGACCAAAGCATGAGGAAGGAGCAGAAAGAAGCAGCTTGAAGAAGTCTACATGCAGCTTAGGGATGAGTTTTAATTGACCTCATATCTATCTTTAGGTCTGGCTGAAAGCTCAAAGTTGTTTTTATATGGATATTATCTTTATCTATTGTCTGCTTTTATGTTTTTATGGTTTTAAATTTTGTTTATCGATTTTTAATGTTTAATGTTTTAATTTTTTGTAAACTACCCAGACAGCTTCGGCTATGGGGGTGGTATAGAAATGATAATAACAACAACAACAGCAACAACAACATAAAAGAACATTTACTTTTAATGCCTTTTGTAGGACTCAGTTCTATTTAAATACCCTTTATTATAATTTGTTCATTTTAATTAGTGCTGTGCCAAAAATTTCTCCTATGAAAACTTTGACGATTCTCATTGGATTTGATAGAAAAGAAATTGCTTTCGAAAAGAAATTCACAGGAGAAGAAATTTCGGAGAAATTCCCATGGGTTTGGTTAAGTGTTCCTGTGCTTCCCTTACTTATGAGATGGCTGAGGAGTGTGTGTGAGTGTCCTGCCTTTCATTGTACAATCATCTGTCTGACAGCCTGTAGCCTCCTTAACTTCCCACACTTCCTGCCCTGGGGGAAGACATACATTTATTCCTCCCATAGCGCCTTTTCAGATAAGGAAGAGCAGGTAGCTTGGAAGACTGTAGAGCAATGGTGAGATGTGTAATAGAAAGAAAAATATAAGCAGTACCCTCAGCCACCTCACGGTGATTAGTTGAGGTCAAAAACACCACCAACACATGTTCAAAATAAATTACAAACTGACCTGAGAAGGAGGCAGAAAAATGGAAGCCCCTTTCATGGGGAAAGAAAACTTTCAGGAAATTCATGAGTTTTTTCTTTTCTTACCTTCTAGAAACAAAAGGAACCTGGAAGCCAAATTTAGGTTGTTACGTAGGAGGTTGAAATCCGGGACCACCAAGGTGGCTTTCTCTGAAAGGTTACCAGTTCCACATGCAGGACCAGCTAGACAGGCAAAGCTGAGGAGTCTCAATGCATAGATGAGACAGTGGTGCAGGGAGGAGGGGTCCAGATTTGTTAGGCACTAGGGAACATTTTGGGACAAGCCTGGCCTGTACAAGAGGTATGGGCTCATTTAAACCAAAATGGAACCATACTGCTGGTACTAAACATAAAAAAGGTGGTAGAGCAGCTTTTAAACTAAATCTGGGGGGGGGGGGGAAGCTGACAGGAGCTGGGAAGCATCTGGTTTGGGTAAAATCATCTGAAGGAGATGAATTTGAACATATTTTTGATTGTCCCAATGTAGAAGGGGAGCAAATAGGCCATGAGTACAGAATAGAACATGATAGCCAATAAAAGAGGCTAAAGTGCAACAGGAAAAAAGGGACAAAGCAGAGACATTTGGGGAGGGGCACTGTGTACAGGTGTTTCTATGCAAATGCTAGAAGCCTGTGAGCCAAAATGGGAGAATTGAAATGCTTGGTCTTAAAGGAGAACCTAGGCATAGTGGGTATTACAGAAACTTGGTGGAATGGAGAGAACCAGTGGGATACAGTCATCTCTGGATATAAACTCCAGAGGAAGGGCAGGGACGAGAGTACTGGGGATGGTGTTGCTGTGTATGTCAAAGAGGGCATAGTGTTGAGTAGACTAGAACAACTAAATGGGGCAGACTCTTCCACAGAAACAATACAAGACCCCAAAACTAATTTAGTGCTAGGAATTTGCTATCGTCCCCCAGACCAGAATGCTCAAGGTGACCTTGAGATGGAAAACGAAATCCGGGAGGCCTCCAAATGAGGAATTGTAATAATGGGTGACTTGAACTACCCCCACATTGACTGGATAAATATACATTCCAGTCATGGCAAGGAGGTTAAATTTCTCAGCCCCTTAAACGACTGTGCCCTAAAGAAGGCAAACTCCATGTTATGCATAATAAGAAAAGGAATTGAGAATAAAACTGCCAGTTTCAAACTGCCTTTATATAAATCTATGGTGCGACCACACTTAGAATACTATGTACAGTTTTGGTCACCACACCCAAGAAATGATATTTTAGAGTTGGAAAAAGGAGGGGGGGAGGGCAACTAAAATGATCAGGGAACTGGAGCATTTCCCCTATGAGAGAAAGTTACAACAGCTGAGATTGTTCAGCCTGGAAAAAGGAGGCTAAGGTGAGACAGGATAGAGGTGGACAAAATTATGCCTGGTGTGGAGAATGTGGATAGGGAGACATTTTTCTCCCTCACCCATAATACTAGATCCCAGGAGCCTGATGCTGGGGAACATGGGTTGGCGGGTGCTGTTACACCATGTCCTGCTTGTGGGTCCCTGGCTGACAGCTGGTTGGCCATTGTGTGAGCAGAATTGGCGTGATTGTTTACAGCTTACTAATTAAATGCTGAACACTGAATTGGAAATAAATGCAATGCCTATGAGGTCATTGGGAAGTCAACAAGTAGGGATAAAATATGTGATGCCTGACATTAAGTGAGAAGGACATCTTGGATTGTTCAGAGGAAACTAGTTTTGGACTGAGACATATGATACAGGCAGGTGGGAGTGGATTGTGGGAGAAGTAAAACAAGCCAAAGATAGGATGATAACAGAAGCCATCCACCACAGACAAAGGTGGTGTTGATTATAGGTAAGAAAAGGGAGATGGCTTATATTGGAGATGGGAGGACAGCTGGGAAACGGAGGCAGGCAGGCAGGCAGGCAAACACTTTTCTTCTTAATAGCAAGATTTACCTGCTGTGTACACCTTTGAATTGTGCCAAGTGGCATATGGAGGCCAATAGATGCTTGCTTTGTAAAATGCAGCTGTCACTTAATTTTCTTTTCAGAACAGAGCAGCTCTTGGAAAACGGGTAGACTCCATGGCAAATGCAGAGGCATGTGGAAAAATTATTGTAGATCTGGTTGCATACAAAGGCCATGGCTAGACCAGGCCTATATCCTGGGATCGTCCCAGGATCATCCCTGTGCATCCAAACAACACATGGGATCCCGGGAGCAGGCAGGGACAACCCCTCCATTTGCCTGGGACAATCCTTAGGTCTAGCTAAGGCCATAGATGCTCTGTTAAGAGAAAATTGTGATGCTTCTCATGCAATAGAGAATATTGGGAGGAGGGAACAGCAGAAACTCCCCCATCTCTCTCTGGGAATGTGAGTGAATGACTGAGAGGGCATCGGGGAGAAGGACAAGTAGGAGTAGCGGTGGTGTAGTGGTGTAGCCAATTGGGCAGGTCTTAAGTTTCATGTTCCCACAGGTATTACATTTAGTTAAACTTGTGTGAATTTTGCTTTGCGGTGTGGCCATTGAAGGGAGAACAGGGGAATAAGCCTGAGAGAGAAGGGAGGAACTGTTATTATTTATTTATTTATTTATTTATTTATTTATATAGCACCAACGATGTACTTGGTGCTGTACAAAACATACAAATAAAACAGCAATACCCTGCCTAGAGGCTTACAATCTAAAATCATTGTTGGATGATGTAAACTGTTGGATGATGTAAACTGAACATTTGCATTGAGTTTACTTCTGCCATCTTTGTTATTCAACATTTGAAGGATAGACCAATAACCCTCAATTGACAGGGGGCATTTTAAATTGAGCAACAGATGAAAAGCTAAAAACTGTGACTTACTCCTGCAATGGGCAAAGAACAGGCATTTCAATACCTTCCTTGTCATGGTGAACAGCACCAGTGGCTTTGACAGGAGTCCCCCTGACATGCATTTCAGCTGCTCAGCTTGAAACTCAGGCAAATGGCTTTTTAACCCTCCCCAACACCCAGTGACAACAGCAGTATGGACTCCGTCATCGTACACCCCTTATGCACCTCAGCAACTCTTCCTGTTGGCTTGTTTCTTGGATGATGTTTTCCACATGATGAATGTAACAACTTTGCAAGCTGCTCACTTGTACTGGGAGTGAGCCATAGTTAAATGTGTTGCAGACATTGCTTGCATTGTGCGGAAAATTTAAATAGTGGCTGCATTGGAATATCTAGCCACTTGGACCCAGCATTTCTGTTAGCATCAGGATAAAAAATAAATGAAAGGGAGGCCCAGAGACCTGATGTCAGCAGACCCCTCATTGCCTATTTTTGCCCAAGTATGCTAGGTACTCGTGCCTGGCCTTTGTGTCCTATGGTGGTGGTGGGTCCAGGGCCGGTTCTACCATTAGGCCAACTAGGCAGCCACCTAGGGCACAGACCTCAGATGGGCACTGTACTGCCCTTTAAGGGTCACAGTTTTATACAAACTTCTGTTTTAAGGGGGGAAAAACATAATAAAAGGAAAATATAATAGTTCAGAAACTTCTTGAACAGCTGAATCGAAGTTGGCAATTTTGGGAGGGGAAGGTGCAAGTAGCTCACCTTGCTTAGGGTGCAAAATAGTCTAGCACCGGCCCTGGGTGGGTCACAGAGCAAGATGGGGCTCCCAGGCTGCAGATCCAGTTGTGTGGAATTGTCAAGGCAGTCAGTCTATTGAACAGGTTGGGCAAGGCTGGTGGACCTTGAATAGCTTCAAGGCTAACAACCTGCTCCAACAATGGTTTGAACCAGTCTGAGCTATTACCGCATTTCTTCGATTCTAAGACACACTTTCCCCCCGTATAAACATCTCTAAAAATGGGGTGCGTCTTAGAATCGCAGGTGCGTTTATTATTTCTTAGAATCAAAGTTTTTTTTCTGTTGGTGGTACTGAAATTAGTGCGCGTCTTACAATCGATGGCGTCTTAGAATCAAACAAATACGGTATATATGTGTGCAAGCCTTGGATTTATTATGGCTGGCCATCAGCTCTATGTATGTTTGTCTACTTTTTGTCTATATAGTAATTCATCTGGATATTGAGTTCACCCTGTGTTAGATGACTGGTCTATGTACTATAATGTGCCTTTCCGAAAGCCAGATATTAGGCAGTTGAGGAGGGACCACTTCGATTACTTTGCATGCAGACGTTTGTAGGTTCAATCTTTGGCATATCCAGTTAAAAGGCTCAGGTAGAAGATTTTGCCAAACACCTCTCCTGGAGACTTCTGAGAACCACTGCCAGATAGTACTGGGCTAGAGAGACAAATAGTCTGACCTGGTATAAAGTAGCATCCTATGTTAATATGCTTTGAATTACATCTTTGATATGGTTCTTTCGTAATACTGTTTCATTACCCGATTTTGAATTTTCTTGGAGATGTAATGATGCAGTTTCATTAATATGATCTGGCAGAGCAATTGCAATTTTCAAAATAGTCAAAATATTAAAACATGTATATTCTAAACAAACCAGATATATTATCTTACTTGCGGCAGCTGTTATTTCCCAGACCAATATGCTAACAACTATAATCAAGTTGTTTTAGGGACTATTGTGAAAAGCCTGTGTGGGAAGAGTTAGATGTGATCATACTGGGATATATCCAGGGCCACACCTATTCATTACTGGTTGGGGATGAACAAACTCTCCCAGCATCAGTGGTGGACGGGGGACCCCATGGGAGAGTAAGGGATTTCCCCCAGGAGGAAAGCAGAAGTGGCCTAAGACTAGGGTGACTGTACACACTCTGCTCCTCCTCTTGATGTCCACTGCTATGCAAAGGAGATGCTGGTTCAACCTGTGCCACATTGCTCACTACCCCTAGCATCTGCCTTTGCCTCTTATAAACCATTTGTTTCTCTCCTACCAGCCCAGCCTTCCCTTTCAGCCAAATTTCTGACACATCTCCTGCCATTTTTCAGGGTCTTAAGACCCTCCTCATTTCGCTCTGTGCCCTTTAGCATATCTTCTGTATCAGATAAAGTCGATATGCCACACACATTCTGAAAGTCAACAATTAAAACCTTGGATTTAAACATGTAGATTGAATCATTACAATGTGTTTAAAAAAAGAAAGAAGGTGATCTACATACTTAACAAGCTCTTTCTGGCCCATTGAAGAAAGCAATGTTATAGAAGATGTGCTGTATTTATATAATGGTGCGATTTCATAGTCACTAATGATACCACTGCAAATATAACCACGTTGGATGGTGATTGTAATAATGTCTTTGTGCTTGTTATTGATTTATCCATTGTTCTGCATCATTATCCTTCCACCAACAAGACCCCCATGATTATTTTTCACATTCTTAGTCAAGCACCGAATTATGAAACAAGGGCAGACACTCATAATGTCCTCAACGGTAAATTATATGGATGGTGATTGCTTGCTTCCAGCCAATGATTTCCCCACACACACATCTATTGGAATGTATTCAAAACAATTACCAAGTAGGAGTGACCTGGATGGTCTAAATGTTACCTTTGAAAGTGCTTTGCTTATTACCTGCCACCTGCTGTCATCTCAGATGCCAGCTAAAGAATGCAGCATTGCACAGCAAAGGGGTAGGCATGGTGACCCTCTATGAGATCAGAATGCTAAACAGCTTCATGCCATTGTCTTAACAGTGAACTTCAGCCTTCTGTTTCTGCCACCATGGGTGAATACAGATGCCCATTTAGGAAGTGGTAGCTTTCCACATTATGAAACTAACCATTTTGTAAGCTCTTCACTTGTACTGTTCTGCCTCAAATCATGAGGTGAATTTCTCCATACTTTGCACCTGATGAGAAATCTTGGAAAGCATGGGAGTAGCAAAATTCTCCACACCAACTGGTAAGATGATGGATTATCAATTGGTTATATGTGCACTGTAGTAGAATACCAGTAAGTGGTAGTAGAATACCCATTTTTCACCAAGGCATATCAGAATTGGCAAGCAAGCATGGGAAATAAATTGCAGAAATGGCACTGAAGTATAATACTGCATATACAGCCAACTTTTACATACTTGCAAGCAATGAAACTGTAGACTCGTAGAGTTGGAAGCAACCACAAAGATCATTTCGTCCAACCCCACCCACCCTGATGCACGACATCTAGTACCACAGTGTCCCGATATGTGGCTATCTAGCCTCTACATCAGTGTCTACCACCTTTTGAGGCAGTCTGTTCCACTGTCAAAAAACTTGTACCAAAAAAACTGGATTCCTAATTTATTTATTTTATTTATTTATTTTATTTATTACAATTTTATAACGTCCAATAGCCGAAGCTCTCTGGGCGGTTCACAAAAATTAAAACCATGATAAAACAACCAACAGGTTAAAAACACAAATACAAAATACAGTATAAAAAGCACAACCAGGATAAAACCACGCAGCAAAATTGATGTAAGATTAAAATACAGAGTTAGAACAGTAAAATTTAAATTTAAGTTAAAATTAAGTGTTAAAATACTGAGAGAATAAAAAGGCCTTCAGCTGGCGACGAAAAGAGTACAGTGTAGGCACCAGGCAAACCTCTCTGGGGAGCTCATTCCACAGCTGGGGCGCCGCAGCAGAGAAAGCCCTCCTCCTAGTAGCCACCTGACTCACTTCCTTTGGCAGGGGCTCACAGAGAAGGGCCCCTGTAGATGATTTTAAGGTCCAGGCAGGTACATATGGGAGGAGGCGTTCCTTCAAATAACCTGGCCCCAAACCGTTTAGGGATTTGAATGTCAATACCAGCACTTTGAATCGGACCTGGACCTGGACTGGCAGCCAATGAAGTTGTAAAAGGACTGTTTAGACTAATGTTTAGTCTAAATCCTTTTTCTTGTAATTTGAACCCATTGGTTCAGGTCCTATTCTCCAAAGGAACTGAGAACAAATTGGCTCCATCATCTATTTGATATTCTTGAAAAAACTATGCTCACTCTTGTGATCTCTGTATTTTCCTCCTAAATGCCCACAGACTGACTGTTTAATTATTTATCCAGAACCTTTCCAGGTATTGATATCAAACTGACTGGTCTGTAGTTGCCTAGATCCTCTCCCCCACCTCTTTTGAAGATAGGTACAACATTTACTTGCCTCCAATCTCACACCATGTTGCCTGTTCTCCAAGAATTTCCAAAAAAAACCCAGAGGCTCTTGAGGTTACTCATATGCAACATCCTTTAGTACCCTAGGATGAAATTTGTCTGTCCTTGAAGTCTCTGATTCATTTATGTATTCCCTTTGTTGTTGTTTATTCATTCAGTCGTTTCCGACTCTTCGTGACTTCATGGACCAGCCCACGCCAGAGCTTTCTGTCGGCTGTCGCCACCCCTAGCTCCCCCAAGGTCAAGTCTGTGACCTCCAGAATATCATCCATCCATCTTGCCCTTGGTCGGCCCCTCTTCCTTTTGCCTTGTTCATGATTCCTTACTCACAGTAGTTTGTGGGTGCTTTACATGACTTCAGGGCCTATCCCCTGCTTTGCAACTACAGCTAGCTGATTACCTTGTATCTTCTTCTACCTGTTGCAAGATGAAATCATCAGTAAGGCAAGTCAGGTCTTTATTAGATCTTTTATTCTTTGCAGAATTTGATTTCCAACAGGTATCAGGCTAATTGAAGTCTCCCATTACTACCATGACTGTTCACTTTGAAAATGTGGTAACTTGAATTGGGAAGGCCTCATCCAAGTCTTCTGCCTGTCTTGGTGATTTGTAGCAGACTCACACAGTGACATCACTATTATTTCCCTCTCCTTTTATTTGTACCTAAATGTTCTCAACTGACCTTCCATGCTTAGATTCATGGATTTCATCTCATGGGTATTCATCCTTTATATATAATGTGAAATCTCTACATTTCAATGTTACATTTCATCCTACCAGGTTTCAGTTATGCCTACTCCATCATATTTGCCTTCCTGCATCAAGAGTTTAAGTTTCCCATACTCTGTGCATTGGTATACAGACACAAGAAGACAAATCATGGTGGATCAGACCAAGGATCCATCTCGTCCAGCATTCTGTTCACGCAGTGGCTGACCAGCTGTTGACAGGAAACCCAGATGCAGGACATGAATGCAACAGCAACTGATGTACATAGGCTTACTGCCTCTGAAACTTGAGGTATCATAGAGGCTTACTGCTTTTGATACCAGAGGAGGCATAGAGGCATCAGGACTAGTAGCCATTTATAGCCTTTGTGTAGCCTTTTTTATTAAAAGCGATTCAAATTGGTTGCCATCCTGTGGCAGCAAATTTCATAGTTTAACTATGCACTGTGTGAAGAATGTACTATCCCAGAACATCTGCCCAGAATCTCCCACCAATCAACTTCATGGGATGACCCCAAGTTCTAGTATTATGAGAGAGGGAGAAAAATGTCTCCCTGTCCACATTCCTACACTTGCTAACATTCAACTGCATCTTTCAATTCGATGCCTAGCTTGGAGAGATCCTTTTGGAACTCCTCACAATCTCTTTTTGTTTTCAACATCCTAAATAATTTGGTGTCATTGGCAAACTTGGCCAATTCACTGCTCATTCCTAATTCCAGGTCATTTATGATAAGTTAAAAGGCCTTGGAATCGATTGCAGAGCTGGAAAGACCCGGAATGCTTCCTGATTATCCTACTCCTTTGTGAGACATTCATCTATATGTCTGCCTCTTGCATCTAGTTTTGCTCCTTTTCCTTAGAAGCTGCCCCATCCTGTGAACTCTTCATCTTCCGCACAGCGGAAGCTCTTGGACCTTCTCTTCTAGTAAGTATGTCAGCTTGCACTTTCAAGAAAACAAACAGCGCAGGCCTTGAAACTCACCACAGCAACTGAGTTGTAATAAAAAGCCTGAGCTCTCCAATTCAGTTTTTAAAGGCTAGTTTACACCCTGAATATCTAGCAAAAACAGTACCATTGTCAACTTTCCATAGAGGTCATAAGCAATTCTATTACTTGGAAATAAATTCCAGTGATGTCAGTTGGGGTTTCCAGCCGCCTGTGAGCTGCAGGACACATGCTTAGAAAGAACTTTAAGTGAAATCAAAGACACTTATTTCTGCGTAAATGTAATTAAGATTGAGATATCACTGGAGGCTGTGTCACAGAAGATTAAATAAAATGCTGTCTTATCCCCTGCTGTCAGATCTGGTCCTTTGGTTGCTCATTTGCAATGGTATGTTAAGGTCTCAATCCTAATAATAGTTACTAGGAAATTAGTCCCATTGGATACAGTGGGACTCACTCCTGTGTAAGCATGTTAAGGATTGAACCGTAAATTATGTAGTCAATGCTTCCACTGCATTTCGTACACTTTTTATTTTACTTGTTCCTTTTTCTTTTTGTTTATTTTATAGGTATTTTTAATGGAAATTTTTAATGGAAGCCCTTAGTTAGTCATTCCATTCCATACTGAGAGCTAGACTCGCTGCCTTCTTTTGGCAAAAAAATTATTTGGTTTTAACTAATAAGTAAATATAGTGTATTAGTGGCCCTGTTCAGAAGACACCTTAACCCACAGCTTTAACCATGGTGGTTCAGCCAGAAAGCCGGGCCCTGTTCAGAAGACACCTTAAACCATGGCTTTAAAGCCATATTGTAAGGAGAGTTCTGAACGCGGCCCAGCTTTCTGGTTTAACCACCATGGTTAAAGCCATGGTTTAAGGTGTCTTCTGAGTGGGGCCATTGCATTGTATTAGGATTTTGATAATTTATTATATACATTGTTAGATACCACCTTGGAATCTGATGTGATGAAGGGTAGTATCCAAATCTATATAAATAAAAATGTAAATGTTCGTTCGAAACAGACATTATATCTCTGAAAGTTCTTCACCGATTGCTTTGAAATTTTAACACAACGTTGCATTCGAATACGCGAGCATTGTTATGTAACTATGTTCTATATGGGGTCAAAGGTTTGTCTTAAAATCGAAGAAATAGGCCTCCTCAAAACCAGTCCTGCTGATCATTGTGACATCGCCAACCACTGCCTCTGCCTTCTTTCTTATTTGCATGTTCTCTCACAATTGGCTGAGTGAATATAGATGTCACACCTGTGACAGTTACACGTTCTGAAGAAAGGTAACTGCCAGGAGTTTCCGCTAACCTCCTCACCATAAAAACATCCTTTTTTAAAAACCAAACAATCTGCTTTACTTCATCCAAATAATGCCTCACAGAAGATCACACTTAGGTCGTCGTACTCGCAGAGCGGAAGCACTGCGACGAGAAATTGCAAATCAGACTGAGGAAGAACGGGCATCAGCAAATGCGAAAAAAAGAAAAAGAATGCCTCAAATACGTGCCAAGGAACCAGCCAAGCAACGATTAGCCAGACTTGAGGATGCACGATTGCGAGCATGGCAATCGCGTTCTACAGCTTCAGATCTGCTTTGTTCTCAACAGAATGAATGCGACAGGCTGAGAGTGGCTGAAAGACGTCAACGAGAAACAGCACATCAGCGTCAAACACGACTCCGTGGTAAACAGTCACATGATTACAATCGCCTTGTATTCCGGTACAACCCAGCTGATGATTATAATTTGAGGCGGCATGTTCTCATCGGCACTATGACTGAAGTGTGTCCTTATTGCAGGGCTCTTAAATTTAATGGAGAAACAAACGGAATGTGTTGCGCTGCTGGAAAAATTAAACTGCCTCAACTTGGAGAAACACCAGAGCCATTACAAACTTTGCTTGCCGGATATACCGCAGAATCAAAGCATTTCCTATCTAACATCAGGAAATACAACTCATGCTTCCAAATGACGTCGTTCCGCGCAGAAATCATCACAGCTCCATTTATGCCAACTTTCAAAGTCAAAGGACAAATTTATCATAAAGCCGGCTCCTTCCTTCCGTTTCAAGATAGTCAACATAAATTCCTACAAATGTATTTCATTGGTGATGGCAATGATGAATTGAATGCACGCTGCGGAATTTATACCGGCATAAAAAGGTCCGTCGTTTCAAAACTGCAACAGCTACTTCACGAAAAAAACAATTTAGTACATTTGTTCAAAACAGCAATTGACATGATGCCATCTGATACACACAAGATTGTTATTCATGGTGACAAAACGCCTGCTGGAGAACATGTGCGAAGATTCAATGCTCCAACTATAGACGAAGTGGCAATTGTTATAGTCGGAGATCAATCTTGACAGGACCTTTCAAAGGTGAAGATGTCCTCATTCCTCGCATTCCTATGATTCCAACAGATATGCCATTTCAATTTAAGAGATTGCAATTCCCAATTCGATTGGCGTTTGCAATCACCATCAACAAAGCTCAGGGCCAATCTTTAGAATTGTGCGGTTTAGATCTAGACACAGATTGCTTCTCACATGGACAATTATATGCTGCGTGTTCTAGAGTCGGCAAACCAGACAATCTCTATATCTACAAAGACAATGGAACAACTAAAAATATTGTATATCCACAAGCATTGTGAAATTAAACATATTAGAAACATCCGCTTTGTCTTTTCTTTCTTTTCAATTTAACCAGACTGAGCCACAGCAACGCGGCTCCTCTCCCAGTTGCATGTTCTCTCTTATTTGCTCTTATAGGTCATTGTGACATCGCCAACCAGTAGGCCAATCCACTGCCTCTGCCTTCTCTCCTATTTGCATGTTCTCTCCTATTTGCTCTTATAGGTCATTGTGACATCGCCAACCAGTAGGCCAATCCACTGCCTCTGCCTCCTCTCCTATTTGAATGTTCTCTCACAATTGGCTGAGTGAATATAGATGTCACACCTGTGACAGTTACACGTTCTGAAGAAAGGTAACTGCCAGGAGTTTCCACTAACCTCCTCACCGTAAAAACATCCTTTTTTAAAAACCAAACAAAATGCTTTACTTCATCCAAATAATGCCACAGCAACGCATGGCAGGGTACAGCTAGTGCTTTAAATAAATGAAATAAATTGTAAACCACAATCCTTTCAAAGAGACTTGTAATCTCATTACATGATAAGTGGCTGTAGCATACACGACAATCTAAATACTTTATCTGAATGTAGAGAAGGGTGTGTATGTGTGTGTGTGTGTGTGTGAGAGAGAGAGAGAGAGAGAGAGACAGAGAGACAGAGAGAGACAGGCAGACAGGCAGACAGAGAATGGGGTGAACAGTGTGTGTGTGTGTGTATCTGGGAAAACCTACTAGGGGCCACATGCCAGCAATAGGTGCGTGGCCCTGTGCACTTCGGGCTGCAGACTTGCTGACTGCTGGCTTGTGGTTCTCTGGCTGAATGTTTTTCAATATATATCTTTATGAATATTCATATGATCATAGTAAAATTATGAGTATGAATTTGCAGGGGGGAACAGTCAAATAGCAAATACTCTAAGCAATGAGGTTGAACAATGTTTTCTGCTGATAAGAAAGACTAGTTTCAGGAAAATAGGTCCGTTTCATGTTGTCTTCTCCCCTCACCCCACCCCCCTACCTTTGATCAACGCATGACTTCAGGAAAGAGTTTGGTTCCTTCACAAAACGTCTGCAGAATTCAGAATAATTTCTCTTTAGTTTCATACCCTTAACTAAAGTAACTTTTGACTATAACAGATAAAAGACCTGGTATATTCAGCTGAAACTTCCCGAATGCTCTAAGCCTTTCAGCGAGCAAGACAACTGGTTTTAGGTATGACTCAGCCCAGTGAGGTTGGGAGATCTCAGGCTTTTGATATAAAATATAACGTGATTATATGGCAGTGGGGTATAAATCCAGATCGGTACTTGCACACATCCTGTCAGGCCCACACTGCCTACATCCTTCCCTCCACTCACAAATTGGCTTTGGCACTTCACTTCTGGTTTGTTTGGAGCACAGTCTGTTCCTGATTTAAGACCATGGTTAGTGTACTGAAAATTCAGATATAATAGAGAAACTCCAGTACAGACCAGGATTGAAGGTGGTGTGCGAAAGGTGAAGGCAACGGACAGCTCTAGGGCCCAAGTCTCCTTGTTATATGCATAACCGTTTGGCCATTTGCCTGCAATAGTCCTTTGCTAAATTAACATCCAGGAGTAGTTTGATCTCTCTGGACTTTGTGGTGTTGGTATTATCATTTCTCTTTTTCAGGAATGAACTGGAGACACATCAGTAGATTAGTACTGCTTTCCTTTTCTTTCCATGTTTCTTTTTTCTGCAAGAAAGTAATGCTTCTTCTGTTTTCATGAGCTTGTTTGTGTTCCTTCCTGGTTATTTCCCCCCCGACCAATTTAACTGTGCCTCCCTTTTTTTTTCTGTCCCAGGCACATTGTTGTCTGTGGCCACATAACATTGGAAAGTGTGTCCAACTTCTTGAAGGACTTCCTGCACAAGGACAGGGATGATGTGAACGTAGAAATCGTCTTTCTGCATAAGTAAGTAAACAATCAGACCATGATGCTTTTTTTAAGAGAGAGAAACAAAGGGCAGATGAGCCAAGGTGTGTGCATGTTCTGCACATAGACCCAGAAACATTGGTAATGGAAACCTTTAGGAAATACCACATGCAATATTAGTATCAGTTTCCCTTGAATATGCTATTGTGCCAAAGCACTTTGTTGGCTTTGGAATA
The DNA here is from genome assembly GCF_023053635.1 of Elgaria multicarinata webbii. Lineage (NCBI taxonomy): Eukaryota > Metazoa > Chordata > Lepidosauria > Squamata > Anguidae > Elgaria > Elgaria multicarinata. The sequence continues at coordinate 110,201,807 of NC_086178.1, forward strand.
GTTAATATAGTAGTTGGGAGTTAGTGGGGTGCTCTTGAACAGGAAACTCTACAAATAAGTCACATGAGTGTACAGAATTTACAAATGTCCGTCTTTGAATTACAACCACAGTCTGAAAGGCACCTTGAAGAAAACGTTGTTTTGAGAATATGGCAGGGACGCACTATGGGATTGAAGCTTCAATCCCAATCATCCTTAAACAACAGTAAGGGCTCCTCTACACCAAGCAGGATATTCCACTATGAAAGCGGTACGAAAGCAGTATTTAAAAGGCAGGAGCCACACTACTGCTTTAAAGTGGTATTGAAGTGCGTTGGCAACTGTTGAGGCACATGACACCTCTACACCAAGCAGGATATTGCACTATGAAAGCAGTTTGTGGTATGTGTCAATGGGCCCCAACAGTTGTGAGATGCACTTCAATACCGCTCTAAAGCAGTAGTGTAGATCCTGCCTTTTATATACCCCTTTCATACCGCTTTCATTGTGGAATATCTTGCTTGGTGTAGATGAGCCCTAAGTCTGACTAAAATCAGAGGAGTTATTTATGAATTGACAAGAGTTTGGTAGGGTTAGTGGATCATTGCATTCTTCCCATCTGCCTTTCTGCAGCCTTGCTTCTGTGCCTCCATGTTTGGTGGGCTGCATTTGACTTCTTACATGCTGATCTCAATATTTTCTAAAGCACACCTAATTCTGTGCTCTGGGATTTGCAGTCTCTGTTCTGGGGAATCCTGGGGTTCCTTGTAGGCTTAGCGTTTCCTCAGTATGAAGATCATTAATGCTGGGCAGGGTTTCCTGAAGCAAGCTTGCCCACAACTACCAGGTTCCCGCTGCTATGCGTGCCACAGGATGTGTCCTTGGTTGCCTTCCTGGGAAATAACTCATTGTCACAACAAGCATGCTGTTTATAAAGCAGGCTTAAACTTGGCACTTCTATTTTGAAGAAAAAAGTGGGTACAGGGATCTCATTCTGGACAATCCCATCCTGAATCCAGGCCCCATGTCATTTTTGGCAGAAAATCTTCCCCTGTCTGCTATTTGTACTGTTTACTGCAGGTGACACCTTTGGGACAAATAGCTGTGGGCCAGAGGGGGGATGTAAGGCAGGAGTCTAGCGAGGACCTCTGATCCAGATTAGGGGCTTGTTCCAAATGAAGGCCCTGCCGCTGATTTTTCTTCCAAATTAAAGTGACCAAAGTAAGCACAGATTTAAAGAAATATGTTACTATAATGTGGAAAATTGCCCTCAGTTCATGCAAGGCAAGGCTGTCACGGCCATTACCTCAGGAACTGTGCCTGTACGTGCTCTCTAGAAGATGCCCAAGAATCCTCTGCAACAAACCAGAGTTTCACCTGTTGCAATAGCACAGAAGCTCTTCAGCAACAAGTAAAAGTGGAAAGGATTGTTGCAGGAAGTTTGAAAACCACTGGCCTAAATAATATACTTTTTCTTGCTACTTTAGGATTGACTATAGGCATTTTATTACTCATTAAAAGGGGGAAACTTCTAAATAATTTAACAAAACTCATTACAGATCCAAATTTTCTTTATCACCTGTCATCCTATAAATCCCAAGACTTGGAACTAAAGGTCTTCGCTTCATATACTTTCAGATACTCAGGTCAGGATTATACCTGAAGTCAAAATCAGTTATGGCCAATAACAAAGAGATGACCATGAGAAGTTTTATATATTCTGTATATACAGGAGAAATGTCAAAATGTAATTTACAGGAGTAAAACTGGCTAATTTAGAATATGAATTTTCTTAGGCAGTAATGCTTGGATGTATTATGGATAAAACATGCATATCCCTGGTAGGATATTCCATAGGTCAGAATGTAAAATGAGAGTTTGCATTTGAACAGAATGTGATTTGGCATAAATCTATTTTGACTAAAGTAGATTTTTGCCAGCCCCAAAGACTGTTTCTTTTTAAAGTCTCCAGGAAATTTTGAGAAAGCCCAGGTAATTTCTCCAGCATGGGACAGAAGAAGCTGTGAAATCTCTGTGCTTGTCTGGCCAAGCACTTGTAACCTAATAAAATGTCAGCGGTGAGGTTAAGAACCTCAGTTCTATTACCTATGGCCCAAATCAAGTTAATGTTCTTCCCCATTACATGTGTTAATTAGCTTACCCATACCAGGATGTCTGTATTAGCATTAAGACTGTTTTGAGAATGTTCTCTGTAATTATTTTACATACATTTAAGCTTTAACGTAATTATAATTGTCTGTATTTTGGCTTTTTATTTTCCTCTGTCCTCACTGCTTACATCTTTTTTTTCTACACTGCCAGCTTGGGATAACTCTAGTCCATGAAAGCTTATATTCCGTAATTATTAGTCTTGAAAATGCCACAAGACTCTTTGTTGTTTACAGCCTTGGTGTTTCTGTAATGACTCATTCGCACATGCAAGCCATCACAATGTTGCAGATATTGAATGATGAACATTATTCTATGAACTAGCCCCAGATAAGGACTTCTCATTTCTAGGATTTTAGAGCTCACAATCACACAAAATACCACAGAAAGTAGAAAAGAGGAAACAAAAAGAAACATAAGGAATTTAACTTTTGGCTATGAATGCATCCATACTTTTTTCTTTTCAATAGTTGGACCTCAGCTTCTCCAGACAAGCATTAATTCCCTGGAAATTCCCTTGCCAACAGTCATGAATGCTTAAGGTAGTTGCTGTTTGTCATGAGCATGCCATTACAATAAAACCCAACGTAAGAATTGGCATGTTTTACACAGAACAGGCAATTAAAAGAAAAATTGCTGTTTGCAAGGCAGAGATACTGTCTGTATCAGTTGAGTGCTGTGAACACAATTCTGAAATGAGTTATATCAATGCCCTTAACATCAAGTTAAAGGAAGCCAGATTCCAGCTGGACATCAGGAAAAACTTCCTGACTGTTAGAACACTACGACAATGGAACCAGTTACCTAGGGAGGTTGTGAGCTCTTCCACACTTAGAGGCCTTCAAGAGGCAGCTGGACAACCATCTGTCAGGGATGCTTTAGGGTGGATTCCTGCATTGAGCAGGGGGTTGGACTCGATGGCCTTGTAGGCCCCTTCCAACTCTACGATTCTATGATTCTATGATCAAGCAGTGTGGCTTCTTGTCCTGCCAGTCAGGAATGATTAAACAAGTTATAAATGAGTGAGAATTGTGGGATGAAGCAAAATGATAGTCTTGCTTTGTGGGTTACGAAATTATTATAGGAAAGATCACTTGCTAAGCTCCTATTATTAAGCGTTGTTCCTGTCTAGCTAGTCACGAGTGACCACATTTCTAAAGGACACTGGAATAGCAAAATAGAAGTGATAGCTGGAGGAGATTAGAATTCCTAATTGTTGTATAAAACACCTTGAACTATGGCCTCAAGATGTGTAGAGTCTCTCCTACCGCAAAACAAAGTTGTGTTTTCATGAAGGATCTACATGCAGAGTAAGTACGTCCATAGACCCTTTCTGGATTATTGAAATGAAATCAGACTTGGTCCTCCTATTAAGGATGCTGTCTTTAATGGTTCATATAAAAAGTAGGGAAGTAACCATGAAAATTAATGAACATGAAAATTTATGAATGAATGAATTACTATTTCCTGTCCCCCGTTTTTTATCTTTCTAATGTGACAATGGACTAGGAGGATAAAATTTTGGTTGGACCAATAAAATTCTGGTTTTCTAACAACCTGGAACCGAGATAGAAAGGAGAGAGAGAGAAATTAAAACACAAAGTACAAATGGTTTCTATGAACAGGTTCCATATTTATTTGCAAATGTGTTTTTTTTTAAATAAGAAAAAATGACAGCTGATGTTCACAAACTGACTTTATTCTGTTTGTTTTGTCTTTTCTTTCTCAATTTAGTATCTCCCCTAACCTTGAGTTGGAAGCTCTTTTTAAACGACACTTCACTCAGGTGGAATTTTTTCAGGGTTCAGTTCTCAATCCACATGACCTGGCTAGAGTAAAGGTAATGGTTACCTTCCATTCTCTACTCCACCATTTGGAGTCTCTGTTTAACTAAGGATATAACTATATTACAAATTTAAACTGATATTAATAGTCATTTTATCTCCCCAGTGAAAACTGGAAAGTGTAGTTCTTTGAGGAGGGCTACAGATATCTAATGGAAAACTTTCAGCATGCTCACCAAACTACAATTCCCATAGTGCTTTGAGGGAAGCCATGATAATTAAACTGGTATAAACCTAGTACTGGTTTCTGCTGGTCACTCCAATCTTAAAGTGTGTGAAAAGAAACCTTTTTGCTAATTATCAGCAGAAACAATATGATAATATCCATTGCATGGCTCTATACACGCACACACACACACACACACACACACGCACACACACTATCTTAGTTCAGGGATGACTTGGTTCCATGAAAGCTGATAAAGTTAGGAAAAGTTTGCTTAAAAAACCAGGTTCCTCTTTATGTTTGTTTTCTCCTTTGGTGTCCAGATAGAGTCAGCAGACGCGTGCCTAATCCTTGCCAACAAATACTGCGCTGACCCAGATGCTGAAGATGCCTCTAATATTATGAGGTAACTTGGAAGAGGGTGTTTGATTTAATTTTAATGTATGACCTAAGGAAACATCACTGTAAGGGTTTCACCAAACAGTAATAGAGACATATGACCTTCAACCACACATTTTACTGCAAACCTGGATAAGTGACTTCTGAGGCAGCATACTAAGAGCTTCAGTAGCTGGCAACAGGAAACAGTCCTACCACACATTGCAAAGTGTTTGGCTGTGTATATGAGGCTCACTGGATCCCAGGCTAAGTTTCCTTTTATGTTTCTAATCCTCTATGAGCCTTTAGAATATGGTGGGTTACAGGTGGTGATGCTGATAACAATATTAATACCTTCCTCTTCCCTGCTCTGCTTTTCAGGAAGAAATGCTTCCTAAGAAGAGAAATAGAAACCAGGCAAAACAGGATGTTCTCAGATTTGGGACCCAATATGCTAGGCAGAAATTGTTGAGGCGTTTTCTTCCTCTCCTTACTCACTCGTATGGGGGTTAGGTTCCCCAGGGACCAACGTTGAGGCTGTATGCTCGCAAATATAGCAGTTGCTATGGGATCAGGCTGTTAGACTCTTCCCCCACCTCCACCCAGCACTTAGCTGGTGTGGTTACAAGAACCTTCACGGTTGTTGCCACAGTTGGGATCGGTGCAAAGCTTCCACCCATGTGGTTCCTTGGAAAGACTGCTTAGCATACCACACGGATAACACCTAGCCTCTTGGTCGATGCATCAGATAGGGTTTGCAAAGCACTGCTACAAGAGCCATGTAAAGACGAGCTTTTGCACCAGCCTCATCCAACCTGAGTCCTTCCAGATGTTTTGGCCTCCAACTCCCAACAGCCCTGGTCACCATGGCCAGTGGTCACGGATTGTGGGAATTATAGTCCAAAATATCTGGAGGAAACCAAGTTGAGGAAGGCTGCTTCACCCAGATTCCTGTTGGCATGGTGGTCACAACAGAAGCAGTGTTAACCAAGATGATGGTGGCTCCTACACCAGGCCTTTTGCTCCTAGGCAGGTAGTCGCTGTCTTGTCTCTAAACTGCTGGATTTAAGCCTCACCCAACTAGGGTGACCAACTGTCAGGATTTCCCCGGATTTGTCCTGGTTTTTGTTCTTTCTATGGTGTCGGGGGATTTTCTATAATTTTCAATAATGTCCTGGAATGATACACCTTCCTCTTTAAGGCTGCCATTAGCATGGCAGGAGGGAATGACATGCTTTCTTGAGGCACATCATTCCCCCACCCCGAGCTCCAATTGAGGTCTTAAAGGGGAAAGTGGGTCATTCGTGGACATTATAGAAAAGGCCCCAATTGGAGTGGATGGTGGTGGTGCAGAATGAAATCATTTCCTGTCCTCCACTCCAATCGGGTTCTTTAAGGTGACGGGGGAATAACGTACTTTCTGCAGGACTCAGAAAGCTGCTTCCCCACACACACACACACTAGGTGTCCTCTTTTTTGGTTTCCCAAATATGGTCACCCTACACCCAACGTTCTTGGCAATCAAAAGATGCAGCTCCCAATCTGGGTGGTGTTACTTTTTGTTTTTTGTTTAAAAAGAAGAATGTTATGGTTCATCTCAATGGCAGAAAGATAGCAGAGAAATTGCAAATGTAAGGTTATAATAAGACAGGTTTTTCTATTATTTGCATTGTGCTCATGCAGATCTAATTTAATAGGACCAATCTGCCCTTTTAAAAAACTAAAATGTCAGAGATCCATTAAAAATGAGCTAACACAGTGAATTGGCCCATGTTCTGAGCAATTTTATTGGGCTGTCAAATGTGTGCATCTCACAAAATGAAGGCAGAGTTAGGTGAAGCAATTTAAACTAAAGGAACACTGCATGGGGGAAGGGGGTGGACATTATGTCCATTCTCTAATTGTATTGAGTGCCATTTTGAGGGGAAGGTCTTAAGGGAGCAGTACAATGAGTAAGCACAGCTGTTGCACTGCCTCTGTCCATTCATGTGGGGCTTGCAAAGGGCCCCTGCTTGAGCCCAATGAAAAAATATATAGTTGTTTTGTTCACTATGGCAGTGGCTTTTGGGGGGCTTCCTGGCGCAGCGTCCCTAGGGATCGTAATCAAAAGACATTGTCCAGCTATTCTGCTTTTTCTTACTTGGTGAAAAGGATGGAAGAAGCAAGGGGAAACGCATAGGCGGGCTACAAGCGGAAGTTGTCAATGTTTGGATCCCTTGTAAAGTGCCCTGGACAAGGCAGGGTGATGGTGCCAGAAAAGCCTCGTCTGGAAGCACCCTTGGGCTTGAACCAAGAATCTCATGGCCTGAAGCTGGAATTTACCCTAGTGAGCTACCCTGGGACTGTTTGCTCAGGAGTCAGAGCCCCTTTGAGGCACAAGGGACTAGAAATATTCAAATTCAGCCCCTGAGACTGACAGACAGAATGAAACTTTTGAAGTGGCTGGGCCAGGCCTCACGTAAATACTGGATACCTAGCCTTCTACCCTCCCCTGGTCAATCAAAAGTACCTTCTGCCTATGGCACTTCAAGCTCAAACCTCATGGATTCTGGATTTGGGTGTGGCCACATGCAGCCCTAGTGTGGTATGACAAATAACTTTACTCCTTGTCTACCGCCCCATCCCCAGACTCTGCCAGTAGAGAAAGCACCAAGCCATAAACTTTGACCGAAGAACTTCCAACTGTAATTCCCTATTTTGCAGATTTGATGAATTGTAGCAGCCTCCAGCTAGGGAACAGGCCACTAAAGACCCAGAGGCACCAGCAAAAACCAGTTGAAAGTATCCCTCCTAGCCACAGTAATGTTGCCAGAAAGGACAGGACAACAGGGCTATGTGGTCTCTGGACCTTGGCTATGGCTGTGTTTGGGGAGTTGGGAGAGTTCTGGAAGCCAGAGGACATCAATACAGCAACCTCTGTTGCTACATGCTGGAACAAAGTCGTGGAATATGCCCCCAAATTGTTTTATTCATTTCCCAAAGCCACATTTTAATCTGGTGGGAGACCTCTTGCTTTGATTTTAAATTACATACATAGGTTAAAGGGAAACCCAGATATAGATTAGTGAACTTTTAAATAATTTCCATGTGTTGTAGTTGTTTTAAAGGGGGACAGGGTAACCATGATTGGGTAAGCAAAATTCTCTTCTGTTTTTGCAGAACAAAGGAGTCTGATTCAATAAAATTGAATGCTTAATTAAATGCCTCAGTTAAAAAACATTAAAGTCAGATTAGAGTGGGATAAATATCTTTCCAAATGACATTTTGCTAGCCAGATCAAGCCATGCGCCCAATTTTGTCAAAATCCTGCTTGAATGTGGAGTATAACAACAATACATTACCCTCATTTGTAGTTAAGGTTTGTTTCTTCCATGGAGGATTTGGGGATATATTATGTGGGGACCAGGGAGGGAGAGACGGTAAGAGGGATCTTCTTCAGGGCACTCCTCTTGCTCTGCCATACGTCTGGGTGTCTTGTTGCTCTCTGCATTGTCACAAAAGGTCACAATGGCCCATTTTTTTAAAATTTCCTAGAAATCTGGAAATGTGTGTTTCTACTCATTTTCACTTTATGTAGTGTGTCTCTTTGCACTAGTGATCGGAATTGTGGAATGAATGAGAGCACAGCGGCAGCGCAAGATAACTGCCCAATACCCTATTTCTTCGATTCTAAGACGCACTTTTTCTCCCATATAAACATCTCTAAAAACGGGGTGCGTCTTAGAATCGCGGGTGTGTCTTAGGGTTTTTTTTTCTGTTGGTGGTACTGAAATTGGTGTGCATCTTACAATCGATGGCGTCTTACAATCGAAGAAATACGACAGTTCCCTGGTTTGGGTGACATGGGAAATTCTGTTAAAGAAACCAGGATAGCTTCACTGAAGTCAAGCACATGTGGAGTTTATTGGACTGAGATTATAACATCTGGACAAGGCCATAGCATCATATTTGTAAAATTGCTGATGAATGAAAATGATAAATGCTGGTTTATTTTCTTTCTTTTTAGAGTAATTTCCATTAAGAATTATCATCCCAAAATAAGAATAATTACCCAGATGCTGCAGTATCACAACAAGGTAATAACAAGCTTCAGCGACACTCATCTGCAAGCTTTCTGTTGCAACGCTTCTCTCATACTGTGTCTTAACTTTAACTGATACACAGGAATGTATGAATAAGAAAATATGCTTATTTTTTAAATTAAACTATAATGTTATGAGGATAGTTGCAGGTTATAACCATTTTACTGCACGTATTACCACTCTACATTTGCTCAGTGGTAAAAAAAAATCCTTACCATTTGGCGAGATGGTACAGAGGACCAAGCTACACCAGGGTGAGAAAGTTGACCCCAAGGTAGTTTGGTCATCTTATGGGCTCACTGGTTTTGGCCTACAACTCCCACCAGCCCTAGTTGTAAGGGGTTATGGGAGCTACAGGCCAAAGCATCTGGAGGCCCACAAGTTGTCCGCCGCTGGTCTGAGCAGTTAGGACTTGAATCTTATATGAGATGACCAGGTTGATCTCTCTTTTCCCAGGTTAGTTTAGTTGTCTGTCTTGATCCTGTCATGTAGTCTGGGGAGCTTTACCTCACATCAGGTGTGAATGTGTGGAGAAATGCTGACCACCTTTTTCTGCGATGAATTACTGATTTTCAAATGGAATGCAGTTGTTCCCCTGCTCTGCAAATAGGCACTGTTATCAACATACACGTTGCTCACAGTATAGATACAGTGCATACAGTTCACACTCTTTTTCTGGCAACCGGGTCACTCTGATTGACTACAGGCTGTGGCCCATCCAAGTTTCAGTGGCTGATAACCGATTTTATCAGAGACAAGTGGTTGACACACTTCATAGGGGGAGGGGGGATGTTTTGTTCTTCTCTTAATTTGAGAAATTATTTAGTTTTTGCACTATGATAATGTTTCTTCAGTCACCTCTTGGTGCAGATTTATATGGAATTCAGTATGGTAAATAAGTTTTTGAGAAAAATACCATTTTGGTTTTGGGGGGGAATTTTTTTGTGGGTGTTTCCTCTGAACTTTGGGCGGTGTCAGGGGCCACACTGGAGTGGGGGTGGGTGGGTGGGCCACATGTGGCCTACAGAACACATATTGCCCACCCTTGCTCTAGACCAGTGGCCTGTTATCATGTAGATCCCAGGTGGGCAGCATGCGCCCCTCCAGATATTTTGGCCTATATCTACCATCAACCCTAGCCAACATAGCCAATGGTGAGAGATAATGGGAGTTGTAGTCCAAATCATCTGGAGGCCCACAAGTTGCCCACCCATGGTGTAGGCTAGACTTGTACTGTTGCCTTCCTTTGGAATTGGCTACTGTAGGAATTGTTAGACGGTGAAATTGGAATGGTTCCTTCCTTCAGGTCAGGATTTCAACATTTGGCTTAGGTGTGTAATTTAGAAAGGGCCAAGGCTTAACAGGACAGCTCCAAGAGTAGGTTAATTATTTTATTTATTTATTTATTTATTACATTTCTATACCGCCCAATAGCCGGAGCTCTCTGGGCGGTTCACAATTATCCCTGAACATCTCTCTGGGGGGTTTGACTTTCTTTTTTCCTAAGCTGAACTTGTTCAAAATTCTCTAAGCTCGGAATAGGCTCAGTTAATCATTTTCTGTGGAGGCAATCTTCACATGATAGAGGAGGGCCATGCCCTTCCCATCCATCAATAGCACCTTGTAATATGTGAGACACGCACCTTTTTTAGGGGAAAGAATCTTGCGAATTGACTCTCTGTCCATAAGGGCCTCCATGTGGACATTACGTATATCGGGGAGGGATGGTGGCTTCTATATGCCACGAGAATGGAACAGTCTATTTCCACAACTGTGACAATTCATGCATCCACTCTGTGGCTCTGCTGTGGCCGGCTTCCAAAACTGCACTTGTAAAATGCAGATGTTTTGATCATGTGTTAGTCCAGATTGCCTGAGTATTTGAAGTGTAATCTGCTCCTTTATTGGGGTTGCTGTTGCATGGGAAGTACCCACATGATTCAAGCTACCGATTAATATAATGTGTGAGCCAGCCATGGAACAGCCATTTTGCAGTGGCCACTAGAGAAGTAATGTATGAACTGCATCATAAACAGCTCAGTGTGCAGAGCAAAATAGCCATGCTCTTTATATTGCAGGACACTTCAGGATGATTATGGAAAGAATCCTTGTGTGTGTGTGTGTGTGCATGTATGCATACCGGAAGCCTGTTCATGTTGGCAGAAAGGTGGAGACACACTTGAGTCCCGGAATCTAGTTTGGCTTATAGCTTCTTTAACTTTCAATTTGACACTTGATTTCCAGTTAGACATTCCATGGGGGGCTATATATAAAATTTCAACGTGTGCTTTCTTTTCACAAGAAGCCAAAGGTTAACTCTAAAGGGAAAGATTCATTTGAACGGATTGCTACATGCAGAACCCGCCCTGTTCATGGCCTGCACGTGGCTTTCTGGAATTTGGCCAGCCACTGTTGAAAACAGGATGCTGGAGAAGATGGATTCTTGGTGTGGCCCACCTGGATCCTTCCTATGTAAGGGAGGACGTGGGAGGCAGGAAGGGTTCTTGGCGTTCCGCTCTTCAGGAGGGCTCAGCTATGTGTGCATAATTGTTGTGTTCTCTTCCCTTTACTTCTATCAGCAGTTTCCTTGCTAACCTGTTTCTAAGGAAACTGAGCTGAGCCAAATAAGCCCTAAGGAGATTCAGGCCTTAGCTAGACCTAAGGATTATCCCAGGCAAATAGAGGGGTCGTCCTTGCCTGCTCCCAGGATCCCCTGTGTGTCATTTGGACGTACAGGGATGATCCTGGGATATAGGCCTGGTCTAGCCATGTCCTCAGTTTGGCAACTCAGAATTACGTATTCTCTGCCCACCTCCCACCCCCCACCTCCATTGCAGCAGGAAGGGAGGAAAAGCCGTGTGGGCCTCTTTGTGCCCCCCGACTGTACAGTGTAGAAGCCGAACTGTGTGGTTGGCATAATTAGATGAAAAGTGGTGTCAGGTGCAGCTTGTAGCATTTCGTATAATGGGAGGAACAATTTAAGAGTGGCGCATACCTCAGCCTAGAAGAAGAAAAGTCAGAGACTGGAGGGAGCTCCATAAAAGCCTGCATTGGTTTATAAAATATTAGCTCTGATCCCTGCAGGGGAGGCTTCTTAATCAATTCAGCTATTTAAAAAAGAGGGTGGAAGGGAAAGGGTTAAGATGTTAACTTGCTGGAACCCAGCTTTTCCGTTAAGGCCAGCTCGGCTTATTAACCAGCCAGAATTTCACACTTCTGGCCAGTTGCTGGGGTGGGTGGGGGGAGTGTATTGTGTGTTTTCCATTCTATTGCCCTAAAACAGCCTTCCTCAACCTGGGGCGCTCCAGATGTGTTGGACTACAGTCCATGTGTTGGACTGCTGGCTGGGGCATTCTGGGAGATGCAGTCCAACACATCTGGAATGCCCCAGGTTGAGGAAGGCTGCCCTAAAAGAAAGAAAAGAAAAAAGATAATCTTCTATCAAGTGAGCAGAGGCCAACATTTTTAAGCAGTTAAAAATGCTTAAAAATGATTTCCCAGAGGAAAGGCAATCTACACATGCTCTGAGACACAGTTTGAGGTCAGAGGTTTTTGTTTTTTTTAAAGAATGTTAAACTGGCATCTATACTGCAATTGCCTCCCCACCCCACCCCCAATCCTATATTACCAGAATGCAGATGCAAGTGTTTTGCCGGGGGAAGTTTTCTTACCTGTGTTTTTCCCTTGCAGGCCCATCTGCTAAATATCCCAAGCTGGAATTGGAAAGAAGGCGATGATGCAATATGCCTTGCAGAGCTCAAGCTGGGCTTCATCGCCCAGAGCTGCCTGGCACCCGGCCTATCGACAATGCTGGCCAACCTCTTTTCCATGAGGTCATTCATAAAGGTAATGTCTCATCTTATTAGGGAACGTTAGCATGGGATTCAATTTGTCATGGGGCTGAGTAGAGTGCACGGCCTAAACTCAAAACAGAGAGAAATACATCAACTCTGATGTTTAAAACATAAAACAACATATTCCAAAGGAAAATAAAACCCATAGCCTATTACAAATTGGGCAGTGGGCCAGGATCCTTCAAAATTATGTTTTTGTTTTTATTTGGCACATCCATGGCCATTAGAGATTGTTCAAAGTGCAATCATTTTTATTCTTTATTTCTTTCGGATAAACCACATGTTTATCAATGTAGAAAGCCTCTGCGATTGAAAATATGATCTCTATCCAATCCATATGGCAACAAAGAGCCGAGAGAAAAAGACACAATAGTTTTTTTTCTCTCTTGACTTGCCCCCACCCCCATCAAGTGGCCAGTGCAAGAATAAATGCAGAACATGTGTCTGTACAAAAGCCCAAGCCTCCAACAACAATAATTCCTTTATTTATTTCTCTTCAGTCAACGAGGCCCTCGAGGTTTACGAAATAATAATAATAATAAATAATAATAAAGCCCAGTAATTCTCAAACGTTTGGGGCAGCCATAGTCGGTTGCTAGACCAAATTCTCACTTGTTCCCTTAGTGTTAATTTGCGCTTGTTTCATTTTTGGCCACTCTCTCTCTCCAGATTGGGAATTTGGGATGATTCTTTTGGACAAAAGGAATGCAAGGAAATGGGCCACAGTCCTAGAAGCAAGGGGGGGTGGAAGACACCAGTAAATGTTTTGTACAGCAAACATGGAACAGTTGTCCTTGCTATACAACAGTAATGTATAGGAACATAATAATTATCTGTTCCCAAGACAAAGAAGCAACATATCCACTTCTGCGAACAGGAATGCTATTAAATGGAAGACTTCCCCTCTGGTTTTGTCAGAGAATTGCTTTAAATTCTATGAGGAAAGGAAATTATACAATTATGCCATCCCAGAAGACCCTTAAAGGGCAGGACGCATTTATCCCCTGCTGAAGAGCGTGCTATGTCTCATCCGCCATCTTGTTTTCTTTTAAACATTTTTTTCTTTTAACACTTTTTAAGACTTCTGCCCCTCTATTGGCCAAATCATGGGGTGGTGGATGGGGGGGGGGCATTTTCACCCATGTCAGGCACCTCCCGAAGAAAGGCAGAAATATCTCCTGAAATAAAGGGGTAGTGATGCATGCTCCTGTTGTGGAGCACCAGGCCGCAGGGTTTTCCTACTGACATTAGAACTCAGTGTCACCCAATTTGTTTATTCGTTCAGTCGCTTCCGACTCTTCGTGACTTCATGGACCAGCCCACGCCAGAGCTTTCTGTCGGCTGTCACCACCCCCAGCTCCCCCAAGGTCAAGTCTGTCACCTCCAGAATATCATCCCTCCATCTTCCTTTTGCCTTCCACTTTCCCTAGCATCAGCCTCTTCTCCAGGGTGTCCTGTCTTCTCATTATGTGGCCAAAGTACTTCAGTTTTGCCTTTAATACCATTCCTTCAAGTGAGCAGTCTGGCTTGATTTCCTGGAGTATGGACTGGTTTGATCTTCTTGCGGTCCAAGGCACTCTCAGGATTTTCCTCCAACACCACAGTTCAAAAGCATCTATCTTCCTTCGCTCAGTCTTCCTTATGGTCCAGCTCTCGCAGCCATAGGTTACTACGGGGAATACCATTGCTTTAACTATGCGGACCTTTGTTGTCAGTGTGGTGTCTCTGCTCTTAACAAGATGTGGCGTTAAATAAATCTACCAACAGACCAGCTTAATGGGATGTCCACAGTCAGAAGCAGGGCATTGCACCTTAGAAAGCATCATAGTTCTGACTGGTCCCAAATGAAACCCAGAGTGATTCTTTTCTTTTTCAGCCATTCTGTTGTAGATTTGCTGGTGTGCTTGAGATCATTGTCCTGTTGCATGACCCAATTTCATCCAAGCTTTAGCTATCGGACAGGTGGCCTCACATTTGACTCTAGAATACTTTGGTATACAGAGGAGTTCATGGTCAACTCAATGACTGCAAGGTTCCCAGGTCCTGTGGCTGCGAAACAAGCCCAAATCATCATCCCTCCACCACCATGCTTGACAGTTGGTATGAGGTGTTTGTGCTGATATGCTGTGTTTGGTTTTCACCAAATGTGGCGCTGTGCATTATGGCCAAACTTCTCCACTTTGGTCTCATCTGTCCAAAGGACATTGTTCCAGAAGTCTTGTGGTTTGTTCAGATGCAACTTTGCAAACCTAAGCCGTGCTGCCATGTTCTTTTTAGGGAGAAGAGGCTTTCTCCTGGTAACCCTTCCAAACAAACCATACTTGTTCAGTCTTTTTCTAATTGTACTGTCATGAACTTTAGCATTTAACATGCTCACTGAGGCCTGTAGAGTCTGAGATGTAACTCTTGGGGTTTTTGCAATTTCTCTGAGCATTGCACGGTCTGACCTTGGGGTGATTTTGCTGGGACGTCCTCTCCTGGGAAGATTGGCAACTGTCGTGAATGTTTTCCACTTTTGAATCATCTTTCTCACTGTAGAATGATGGACTTTAAATGGTTTGGAAATGGCCTTATAACCCTTCCAGAATTGATGGGCAGCAGTAATTGCTTCTCTAAGATCATTGCTGATGTCTTTCCTCCTTTGCATTGTGTTAACACACACCTGAATGCTCCAGACCAGCAAACTGAAAAAACTTTGGCTTTTATAGAGGTGGTCATACTTGCTGATGATCAATTAATCACGGGCATTTGATTAGCAGCACCTGTCTGCTGCTTAGCAACTTAATTCCTATGGGTGTACTTATTTTTTCACACATGGCTTCTCCATTTTGGCTTTATTTCTGTTAAATAAATCATGACACGGTGTAATATGTCATGTGTTGTTGTTCATCTGAGGTTGTATTTACCTAATTTTTAGACCTGCTAAGGAACAGATGATTGTTATTATGTCCTGATATGTAAAATCATACAATTCCAAGAGGAAATCTCTCCCTGGGGCTAACACTTTCACTCTCCACACCACTGACAATCCTAACTGACACTCCCCACTCCCAGCCAACTAAACAACCACTCTAGACTCCCCTATTTAGACTCCTCCCCCTTTCACAGCATCACCAGCCCACCCACTCAGTCCAACTTTCTGCACTCACTAGTCATACAAATTCAGACATACCTAAGAGAACAGAACTGTGGGGTAATACCGCAGCATCCCACAGAGGTTGGGAGATGTGGGAACTAGACTGTGGCCAGGAAGACATCAAGCTGGAATTACCAACCGGCCAAAATTTCATCTCGTGACCAGTTACCAGAAAAGAAGACTTAAAACTTTGCTGGTTCAGTGACATCATCACATAGCCAACTCTAATTGGCTATACGATGACAGTAGCAGAAGAAAGTGATTTTGAACAAATCTGAAACTGCAGTCTTGGGAGAGGGAAATGCAGGCGAATACTCAGGTGCATACCTGCTCTGTGAACACTTTCACCTCTTTTGCACCTTTACTTCTCAAATGGATGAAAAGGGTTGGGTATGTTGCACAGGGGAGACATTTTTCATGAAATGACCCATTTCATTTGTGAAATTTATGGTCATTCAAGAGAGGAGAAAATGTCTTGAGTAAAGTAGAAAATAGGTGTACAATCGTATAGGTGTCACATTTCCCCAAAAATAATAAAACCGTGCGGGGACAGCCCTATGCGAAAACATGACAGAACGTTTGCATACCTTTTTTAATCCACAAGCTAGTGCTGAGCCAGAATCTCCCCACACTAAGTTCATCACTCTCTTCTCTGGCTGCAAAGTCTCTTTTCAGCACTGTGCCGGTGTCTGTAGAAACGGGTAAAACATGGGACAAAGTTATTAGTGATTCCGATTGCATTCTCAACATCTGCATGGCTGCCATTTGTTAAACCCACAAAACTCTTAAAATGTGGGGAAGAAGCATTGCCTTCAGACATCGTCTCTCAAGTCAAATCAAAGTGAGCGCAATGCTTTGAGGACTTATTTGGGGGTTTTTTGTGGGCAGAAGAAAAAAAAGAAAAGAAAGAAAAATGGCACCCAGATGCAACTGGGAATGTGATCACAGTCACCAACGGATCCATAAAAACAGGCAGTGAAAAAATCCCCATTGAATTCCCGATTCTTCATGTCCTGCCTCTTCATCCTCTACAATGTCTCCCTCCCCCACCTGCCATAGTTCTGCGAGGACAGGGGGGAAATAGTTAGTCTTCTGGATTTCTCACTTGCTTCCAGTTTATACAGAAAATGTTTCAGGCAAATAATATTAGCGGAAATATACATCTTAGAAAATTGCCAGCAAAATCTTAGCACAAGTCTTGGAAAATAAATTTGGAAAATAATTTTTCTCCCCCTTATTCTTCCCCAAAAAGTAGTATAATAAATCATAAATATTTGATCATTCAAGGACAAATGTGCGTGATCAGTGGTGACATTGCACACATTTAACTGATTATAACTTAACTTTGCAGCCAAATTATTTGTGTAACCTCTCTGCCCAACATTAGCAGTAAAACGAACTTAGAAAACTCAAAACTGTATTTTGCAGCTGAGCATTTTTCTTTTGCTTTCATAATGGCATTCTTCATATGGAAACTCTTATTTTGTATCAAACCTAACTAAAGGAAAATAAATTCAAGATAACCAAAGTACATAGCATTCTGTTGTGCATGATCAGATCAATTTCTGAAAATACTTAAAAGCATTTAAAAAAAGTAATAAGGAGTTTAATAGCATAAGAAGAAGTTTTTTTGAAGCAGAGTTTCAGAGATACCATATGTATTTATTTATTGCTTTTAATATAGTTACACTACAGGTAAAATAGTAAGTGTTGATCAGTGTGTACAGACACTCAGGTAGAACTAATGATGTAACTGAATTTCATAATTAGTCAGCTTGTTGGTCAAAACCTGTCCGTTCCTAATGCTCACCTTCGTAGTGAGTTTGGATCAATGTATTACCTTTGGAATTGTTTGCAAGCTTTGGAGCATGTGCAGTGAAGTAATACACAGACCCTCCCCCCAAATTTTCAGTCATCTAGACCTCCCAAAAACGTAATTGAAGGAGTCTCCTTAACTGCTTCCGCTGTCACTGCCGCTGCTGCAGCTCTGGCTCTACAAGGAGGAGGACTCTGTGAGTCCATGTTCACACTGGCAATCAGTGAGTTAAACCTCACATGACATCATCGCAGAGGCGGGCTGCGTGAAAACAACCAATGACAAAGAAGGCATATAATGTGGGGATCTACAATGTCATGCTGCACTACGCAATTCCAAAATATGGCTCCCATGATGCAGCTTGTTATTACACATGAGCAAAAACTCATATACATGGAACGAGATTTCACATTAAAGGAGAACGCTCATCCAAGCTCGATGGACAAATTCCTCATTTTCCAAGTAAACAACGGATTCACACAGACGTTCACCCATCACTAGATTGAATTCTTGCTCTATGCAAGAATTGCTGTGTATTGATTAGCATGATAGATTAAATGGCAACTGACTGTGGCTGAAATGTTGCAGCTGGGAATTATATGTGGACCGTCTCTGCTAGTGTTGGGGCAAAACCTTTGCCTGGGCCCGCCAGGGCAGCAGATGCCTGCAAGTCCAGCCCTCCCGGCCCATGCCCGACTGCTCTTGAGCTTTCAAGAGCATTCGACACCATTCTGCCCCGACTCCACCCCTTTGTCCTTGTCCCCCATTGCGTTAATGGCAGCCGCCATTAATACAGTGATGGGAAATATGCAATTTCCCTAATTAACAGGGCCTTTAAGGCACCCAACGGCGGGGGTGGGGGAAGAAACACGATTTCCCCTCCTCTTTCATGGCGGCCACCATTAGGGTGGAGGGGGGGAAATACTCACCTTGTCCCCCCCACCTTGCATTAAGAGGGCACGTGGGGGGAGGAAGGCAAAGTGCACTTTCTGGGGCCTCTGGAAAGTGCACTTTGCCGAGCGCTCCTCAGGCCCCGCACTCGAAATAGGGCAGGCAAGCAGGGCTCGACGAACTCACGGGACAAGCCCCCCCCCCGTGAGTTCTCTGCACAGCCCGTGCCCCTCTGAGGCCCCAAATGACCATGGAACAAGAGCAGGCAGGAAGAGGGTGTGTGTGTGTGTGTGTTACCTATTGTGTGTTCATTTGTCAGATCCTGTAGCTCCTCCCTTGCCTTTTCTAGCTCCATGCAGACAGGGCCAGGGGTCAGCATCATGGCCAATTACCAAGGCCCATCCCTCAGCAGGGGGCCCACTGCCAACCTCTGGGTTCCCCTGATCTTTCTGGTGTGGCTCCACCTTGCTGCCTGTTCCTCTGCCCATTTTGAGCAAGGAAGCAATGACTGGAATGAGGAGGAAAAGGAGTTGCTCCCACGCGCCTCACCTTATCCGCCACATGGACACGGCCAAGAAAAAGAGGGCAAGCGCATGGGCAGTGGTGGCCATTGCAAGAAGGAGGTGGACTGATGCAGGAAGAGGACCCACTGAGGGCATTTTGCCTACTAAAACATGGGGCAGCCCTTGAGATTGGAAGCCACAGTGTGAGCCCAAAAGAAGATGCAGCCAATTGAGTAGCTGCGTCAGAAGGATTTGCAGCAGCAGAAACACTAGACTGCAAATTGTACCCCAGAAATACCTGCTCTTGTCTGTACATTAAGTGCCTTCTCTTTCTTTCAAAGGAAATTTACCATCAGACCTTCTTCCTGCTTAGAAAAGAGCCTGGGGGTACAAAACAGTGGACTTAATGTGACTGTGTCTTTCCTCTGTTTCTCAAGGGGGCCAGCCAAAAACATTTAATCTCACTGGTGACAATATGAAGTACATCGACCCCCTTTTTAACGTCCACTCTACCCTGCCTTTTTGTCCTTACACATCCTTTCCCTCTGATTCACTTGCTCATACTTTTTTGCCCTGGCTTGTCTTCATACTGTTTTCCTGAGGTCCTGGGTCTCTTCTATACCACCAGCCTGTCTTATACCGCCCCCCTCCCAACACATTGCAAGTAAGGATGGGTTTGCATGCCTTCTATTCCACTAAGATTAAAGTTCTTTTTGTTCTCCTGCTTCTTTTAGATTTGCTTCTTGCAGCTTGTTGTGCATAGTGAGAACGGGAGATCACAATCATTTTTTGAATGTCAGGCTCTTCCAAAATGCATGAATGTGCTTACATAATCCCTCTGGACTCCCTGTCAAAAATAAATAACAAAATAAAGCATGCAGTTTACAAATTTCCAGGCCAAATTTCCCTTCTACCTTTCAGACTAATATTTTTGGATCATTCTTTTGGCGGGGGGGAGGTGGATGGATAGAAAGACTTTTGTTTCTCTAGCAAAAACTGAATTCGTTCATCTTTTCCTCCAAGGGTAGTCAGACAATAAAATGAGCCATCTCTCTAAACTACAGTGGCATTGCTAGATGCAGGTCAGAACATTGCAAATGTGAAGCCATGCAAGGTGGGCCATGTGTTAAGAAGCAGAGGTCCGAGGATATGAGTGGTACAGAGATCACTTTGGAGAAAGGAAGAGCTAAGAAGCTGATAACCTTGGGCAAAGCGTCATAAGGGGGTGCAAGGACAGGAAGGGATTGTGCATTATTTGCAGAGAGGAAGAGGACAGGTGTGCAAGGGAGGTTCAGAGGGCTGAGGATTGTGGGGCAGGATGGAAGAGGGCATAGGGTTGTTTAGTCCAGAATCTAGACCAGGTCTTCCCAACCTTGGGTTCCCAGATGTATGTTTGTTTATTTATTTATTTAACAAATTTATAGACCACTTGAATATATCTAAAAAGACACATTGAAGTGGTTTACAACAGCAAAAAATAAAATACAAAATGTCCACAGTTAACACATTTACATACAGAAAATACGAAACATCTCAGTTAAAAACAGAGAATAAAATCCTCATTTTATAATATTTAAAATCATTGAACTAACAAGCACCAAACTGGGTAACTCAACCAGCCAGAGAAGGCCTGGATGAGAAGTTAGGCCTAACTGGTGCTTGAAACGCACACCGACAGGGAGGGGATTCTACAAAGTGGGTAACGCCATGGAGAAGCCCTGCTCCCAGGTAGCTGCCAGATGCAATCTTCAGGTTGTGGTACCACCAATACGGCCTCCTCTGATGATCTTAGCAATCAAATGGATTTATATCAGGAAAGGCTCACCTGGACCCAAGTTGTTCAGAGATTTATATGTTAGCAACAAAAGCTTGAACTGGACTTGGTAAATAGGTAAATGATGACTCCAGGAGCACCCACACAAACTTCATACTAGTTTTTTTTTCCCTGAGGTAGCGCAACCTTATCTAGAAGAGGGTACCCAGGAACCACTCACCCATAGTGTCTCCGTCTTGTTGAGATTCAGTCTCACTTTGTTGACACTTATCCAATCCATCATTGCAACCAGACACTGGTTCAGAACTTGCACAGGCTCTCCTGGTTCAGGTGCTGCTGTGCTTTTTAAAAAAGAATTAAATAGAGGTAGAATTTAGCCCATTGTGGTACTGACCTGATGACTCTAATGGGGCAATAAAGGGTAGGAAGCAGTAGCCAACCTTGGACTCATCAGCCAATTGACTTCTTTGGCTGCAGGCTTCTAGGGGCTGTCTAAACGTTTTCTTTGCCCTGTGGTGGCTGCAAATCAATTCACAGCCACCATGGGGCAAATAGATGGCAAAAAATATGGGGACTTCTCCTGACTTTTCCTGTTGAAGCGAGATCATGACCGCTCTTCCACCATCTGACCTCAGCAGGCAAGGAGTGGGCAGTGGGCCCGGAGAGCGGAATGGCCGCTGGAAAGTCCTCACTGCCTCCTGTGTCAGGACTACCTGACGCCATCCCGCAGCAGTGAAAGCACGGGTTTTCCTAAAAGCGGGGGCAACCAGGTGCCATCCAGGCAGCCTCCTAGTCACAGTGTATTTAGGACTGACTTCAACACAGAAGGCAAAATGGAAAGTAACCAAGAACCTTAACTGAGCTCAGAAATGTTCTAATCACATCATAAATGACTTCTAAAAGAGTAGCTGGAGTAACATGAGAATCAGCTCTTCTCCTTCCTTGGATGTGGACATTATCCTGTCACTGAAAACAGTACTCCAGTCCACATTACTCCAGCTCTGTGACAGCTGATTTTCTATACCTAACACTACACCTAACACTACAATATGGACTAATAAAATTGTGAACCAGCAACAATGGATTTCATTTCAGAGCAAAGGTTTTAGCTGTAAAATCCTTTGTTTGTTTTGCTGAGTAAACTCACTCAGGGATAAATCTCTCTTTATTAAGTACTGGAGAGCCAAAGAAGAGAGATGTGCTAGTTTCTTTCAGATATTGTGGGCTGGAGAACTAGGCTTTATCACCACTTCATTTTTGTTTTTGTGGATGTGCTAGCAGTTTTAGGGGTTGAGACTTGATCTATTCCTCAAAGGCTTTCATATACTTTGGAAGATGAATCTCTTCTGCTTGGGAAATGACAAAAGCTGCAGAAGCACATCAGAAAAAGATTCAACTTTAGAAAGCAAACTTTTGTGAGTATAGGGCAGTTTTTCTTAGGTGCGTGCTTCAGACCTGGCCAAATCCCCAATCCTGATCTGGATCAGACTCTTTTGCAAAGTTTTGGGGAATATCCAAAATGGAGCTTCTCCAAAGTGGACTGAATCTGAATCTTCACCCACCCAAAGCTTCATTACTTATTTGGATTTGGATTTGGAGGGACGTTGAGGCTCAGACCGTATATCTGCAAAATATTCTCCCTTAGCTCTCTCTATAAAAAAATCACTGGGGCCGGGGGAGAGGAGGGGTGTAGATTTGTGACTGACAACTATTCCCAGTGTATCATGGTTCTCCAGTCCTAGAGATGTTGAAGTTATATATCGCAGGACTGTATTAGCATTCAGTACACTTTGCTAGTTCTGTCTCGCAGGAGCAGTAGTATTAAAAGAGTTTTTATTGAACTTGTGGTGCCTGGGAAGGAGTAGCATTGGGTGCTTGCTTGGAAACCATTTGAGGTTCCTGCCCTTCTGCCTCTGCCACTGTATGTTCCACATCCATCATCTACTCCTGTGCTATTTCAATTTCTGTGACTTTGATCAGAAAAGAAAAAGAAAAGCCTTAAATTGTTTTTATTCATTATACCTCTCTAGCCTCCGCACCCATCCTTCTGAAATTTTGCAGGTTTCCTGCCTAGGGACTCATCCATGGTGTTTTCATACAAATTAACACACACACACACACACACACACACACACACACACACACACACGAACCCCACATACTCCAAATTAGAAGCTCCATACAAAAACATTTTCAAATATCTTTCTGACATTTTGCAGGAGTTTCTTAAACTAGGTACTTCTATGCTGTATGCCTTTTTCCTAACAATTGCCCACAAAGAACATAGGGGTATAAGTGCATCAATTTTTGGAAACCCCCAAGCTATAAGGGATGCTTTTGCACAAACTCCCCTGAATCTATGAATCTGGCAGGTTTAATCCCCGCAGACAACTATGCCTGCACTTGTCATCTAGTTCTGCCAAGAAATAAAGTAGTTACTGGCAATTTGCTTTTTTAAAAATAAACCCTGCACCTATTTGTCAGGAATTCTGCAAATTTCATCCCCTCAGAATAGCTACTGTGAATTGCATCCAATTCTGTCAATCAGTTTAAAGGGTATAGTTAGTTGTTGATTTGCAGTGATAGTCAGTGCGAGGCAGGAAATTTTGGATTTCCAAATTCAGATTCAGACTCAGCCTTGAGTTGAATTGGGCAGCTTCTGAATCAGTCTGAGGCAAATAGGATTGTTTTCCTGAATTGCCAGATTGAGACTGAACCAAATCTTGTGATCAGTGCACACTTGCAACTTTTATGTTTCTGTTGATAGTTTCAGTTCTGAAAGTGAATTACAGCTCTACAGAAATCCCTGTAATGTTAGCCCAGTAGCCCTGTCTCATTCGTGGCAGGACATGGCTTTGCTAGAGTCCTGGAAGCACCCGCAGCAGCCACCATGCCCCCAAAAGCACGTTCTTGGGTACCATACTGCTGTGGTTGCATTCCATACCACTCTGGCAACGTGTGAAGTGATGAAATCATGTAAAAAGTGTCTATACCCAAATCTGCCACTGGCATTACTTTTCATGTGATCCATCTCTCCCTCCCGTCCCCATGATGTCTACTTAGCATGCGTGCACTTGCTATTTCTTTTAGGAAAGGCAGGAAAGGATTGGGATCCTACTCCAGCTGCAAAGACACATGTTGTCTTGTAGTCTACACAAAACCGTATGTTCCAGGGTATCAAGATGTGAGGCTTATATTGCTTTAGTGATCTCACCGCTGTGAACAGAGACATCAGTGACAAGGCATACCAAGTGGGTGTATGGACCTGATCAGTACCTTGCTGCAAAATGTCATAAATAATAGATAAATAAATAAAATACTGCATCTCTGTGGTTTTAATTTTTGTGAACCGCCCAGAGAGCTCCGGCTATTGGGCGGTATAGAAATGTAATAAATAAATAAATAAATAAATAAGCTACACCAAGATATCTAAAGAAAGAGTGGGCTATTCATGATGCATAAGCTTAGCAGCAGCAGCAATAATGATAAAAACATCACACTGCTGAATGCTTAATGAAATATTTAGCAGTAGGGATTTAGCACAGGAAAACAATGAAACATGATCGAAGTATCATGGGCTCCTGAGAATGGGGTGGGGACGGGGGCATAGAGCCAGAAAATGGCACCAACATAAGTCCTTTTGCAGGGTGCTGCAAATGATTGGTACCACTGGCCATGCCAAAACATGGAACTTTTTTGATGGGAAAGAAATGCTTTCCATAGCAAACTGAGTTCAGTTGACAAGTGGCTAGGCGAAATGATCTGAAAGGTATATGACTGTGCAGTGAGAAGCCTTGTGTTTTGTGCAAAAGGCAGCTTTTATTTTTGCACCTTTCCCTAAGTCATTTCATTGCAGTGTTTTAATTTTTTTGCTTGGGTACCGCTAAAGAAAGGCCTTCATATATTATTGTACAGAATGTAGATATCACACACATACACAAACACACACACACTACAGACAAAACTTTTTTAAAGCCTAATATGCTGTAGAACTTTGTCTATAAATATATACATATATTACTTAGAAAGACATCCTTATGACCTTACTAGGAGTTTCTACCAAGTTGGAGTACATAGTATCATGACTTTTCTATAGGATAACCTCTTAAGCTTCTTTTCCCACTAAACACTGTTCTCTAAGTATTGTTCGTATTAACCCTAACCCCACCCTGGTTGGTGTATATAGAGAGAACATCCCCATGAAAACTTAGCAGGCATTATTAACTGGTAAAACAATTAACTGAGATACCAACTTTAATTACCTCAACATTGATTGGTATGTAATCACCTCCATTTATTTTTGTAGAAAGTGGTTTTAAATTGTTTTAAACTCTAAATTGTTTTTTTGTTTTTCTTCTTTCTAGATTGAGGAGGATACATGGCAGAAATACTATCTGGAAGGAGTTTCTAATGAAATGTATACAGAATATCTTTCTAGTGCCTTTGTTGGTCTGTCATTCCCTGCTGTTTGTGAGTAAGTAGTTATACAATGATTGACATATAACCCAACTTCTTCCTCTCAGGTGTAGCAATGGAAGCTGTTTGTTCCAAATCCCGGTATGATTCTTAGCAGAACCCCCCCAAAATTAAGTGTTGAGCCAGTAGCCTTCTAGAACAGTTCCTCAAATGCAGAGATTTTCCATGTGTTTAGAATCGCGTCCGCTGCCAGCATAAATCTACACCTCATTGTTTAATATACCTCTTTTACCTCAGACAGCTGGTCATTAGCCATGAGACAAAGAAATCAGAGATATTAGTAAACAAAGATTTGAAATATTTTATTAACATGAACAAGAAAGCTTATTAACTTACGGTTACTGGTATTTTAAAACAAAGGTTACAGTTCCTGATCCTAACCAAACCTAAACTAATACCCTTATCAGGTTCCACGCCAGTTAAATCACAGGCCTGGTACTGTAGCCTTGATACAGGTTCTCCTTCTGTAAGATGTGACTACACCTGGGACCTTTAATATGTTTTGCTAGACCTCCGTTGAATTTTTCAATCTAGTCCAGCAACTGCTTTGACTAAGGACATCCATCAGCTGAGACTGGGACCTCAGCTAGACCTAGCGGTCTAGCGGGACGGAGGAGTGAAGATCCCACGATATTTTTATCATGAGATCTCCCCCTCTGTTCACACGTGGTGCGCGATGAACTCAGAGGGAGAGGTGTTGCACCCGCCATTTTTTTTTAAAGAGACAGGAGTGCACAAATGCTCATGTGCAAAAGGTAAGCCTTTTTTAGAAAAATCCCCTCTCCCTTCACCCCACCCCTGATGGGGTCCCGGCTCCTCATGAGGAACCGGGAGGAGCCGGGACAAACCATGAAGCCCAGCCACACCTTCCACAGTCTCGGGCTCATCCCGAGACCGTGGAAAAAACAGGCTTAAAGTGGAGGGCGAGATCCCGGGGCAAGGGAGGGACCATCCCTCCCTGATCCTGGGATCCCCTGTGCATCATGTGGACACACAGGGACGATCCTGGGGATTGCCTCTGGGATAAAGCTCCGTCTAGCTAAGGCTTGAGATACAATTAGGACTCTGACATTTTACAGCCTTGAATTACATGTATTTTTGCACCAAACAATCATCTGCAAAATGAAGGTAGCCATTAGATCTCTTATGCAAATACTACCACAAGGAAAAAAATTCCAGAGCGGGTAGCCATGTTAGTCTATTGCACTGTCCATCAGATGCATGAAGTAAAATTTGAAGTTAACACTTCATGCATCTGATGAAGTGGACAGTTTCCATAAAACCTTAGGCAGAATAGATTTATTAGTCTAAGGTGCCACAAGACATTTTGTTTTTAAGTAAAAGAGTCTGTGCAATACTGTCATAAGTAACTTCCAGTAGATATATGCTTGTGCAAATAGAATACCTTCTTGGCTTTTCTTATGCAACACTCTGGCTGAGTTCAGACAACACATTTCTCTACAGTGGTTTTAGAACTCCATAGTGGAGTTTTTACACCACCGTTGAGAAACGTGTTGTCTGGAGGGAAAACTGCACCCCACAGTGGATTTTTTTAAAGAAAACACTCCATGCTGAATATCCACACTGTGCAGAGGAGAGTTCCTGCACAACTGGTGTGTTGTGTGTTGTGTGGAGGGCTCTGTGGAGTTTCCCATTGTGTTGAGTGGACTTTTCCCACTGGCTATAGAGTTCTCGGGCAAGAGCAGCAAAAGGAGGGAGTGCTGCTGAGATTGTGTTGTTATTTTTTTGCAGCAATGGCTGATCAGATACCATAAGGAGGACTGGGGGAGGAGAGAGGGTGGCTGAACTATAATTTAAAGGTCATATTGCCTTTTACTCAACTCAATGGGAACCCACAATCACACAACAGTGGAGTTAGAACATGTTGTGTGGTGAGTACCCCCTACAAACGCAACAGTTGAGTGGAGTTTTCCCACTGTGTAGAGAAAAGTGTTGTCTGAACTGTGCCTCTCTGTGTAAATGGCTTTTCTGTGAATGGAAATTATATGGACCTTTGTTTTTCAGGCAAAAACTTGCATCATTGCTGGGGAAACATTGCCTTTGGGTAGCTGTAGTCTGGGTCTGTTGCCAGTTTAGGAGGCTGAGTTATATGCATTGTAGGACACACATAGTAAAGATAAAGGGTTATGAAGGCAGAGAACCACAAATTTGATTTATAATAATTACCTTGATAGTCTTACTGCACGTGCGACAATTTATTACTATGTATCACTCACAGTGCATTTGATAAAACTGACAAATAACCCCTGTCATCTCCATTATACAACAACTCCAATGACAAATTCCAGGTTTGTCCAGTACAACAACAGAGCAATCCTGTGTTCCCTAGACAACATCCTGGAGGGCCAGGTCTAGAAAAACCCATTGGAGGTCTTATTTATTTATTTATTTATTTATTTATTTATTTTGATATCTTGCCCTTTCTCACAAGTTGTCCAAGATAGCTAACAACCCATTTAAAATCAATACAGCACACGAGCACCATTAAAATCATAACTCTAAAATTACAAATACATAATAAAATACAATAAAACCATCCCTACAGTGCCAGAAGACAGATGAATCACTTGCCGTTGCCTCAAAAGCATCTACAAATGACGTTCTTAGACAGACCTCTAACCTCAGAAGAGTTTTCCTGCAGTCAGAGCCCCTCTCCTGTCTCCTTCCACCTGGGATGGCTCCTTTGCAAGGTCGGAAATTGCAGAGCAGGAGAAATCAGAGTATCTGGAACGTGCTAGTAAGGCAGGGAAGGAATGGCTGAGAATTCAGAGAATCCTAAGGCCCTCTTAGCCCCCAACCACACCCCTGGCCCGGAGGAAGGTTAGACAGGCTCTAAAGCCTGTTTTACAGGAGCTCCCTTTCTGGGGGCCAAAAATGCCTCCACTGCTCTACCCACCCACCTGCCAGCAAGGGCCCAGTAGGGCTTAAGACAAGACAGAGCTTCTGAAATGTGGGGGCTCCATTGCTTTGGCTCCACACCCTTAGGATTGCTCTGTAAATCAGCTTGGCATGATTAGAACTGAACTTCATAAGAAGTTCCAAACTCATTTCGATCAAAGCCAATTTGGGATTGAGATTTGCTGGGGGTGGGTGGGAGATAAGGGCATAAGACTTTGAAGGAGTTGGTTGGAGGTTTGCCAAAATAAGTTTCTGTGATTATTGCTGGCAGTACCTCCAGGGACCCCAGCTCCCTCCCTCAGAGCAGAGACAGGTGTAGTGTCTGTAGAAGCCAGGGCTCAGAAGGCAGCCCTTGCGTATTAGAAGAGGGTCCTGTTTATGCCAGAAGACCGCCTCCCCAGGCTTTGATTGAGAGAACAAATGAAGAAGGGTGGCTGGGCTAATTCATGCCAAGAGTTGTTTGCTTCCAAAAACCTTCTACCAGATCTTTTTACCACATTGGGAGCCAAAAACAAATTGAGAGACTGCATATATACAGTCAGGGTTTAAATTTAATCAAAGCTTCAAACTTTTCTCAATAGTATTACCTGTTTAAAACAGATCATGAAAGAGCTCAATACCTACAAACCCTTACTTTTGCTTCTTTGAGAACCTCATTTCCAGAACAACCCTTCCAAACCATGCCCATAACATTTCTGGATGGCAGATATAGGCACGTTCCAAGAAACTTACGGTTCTGTATCTGTGCTATGGGAGAGGTAGAGGATATCTCACACTATTTACTGTATTGTCACCTATATAAAAATCCCAGGGCGAGATTCCTGGGGCAGATTTTGACATCCTTACAGGGGAAAAGTTCCTATGTGAAAATTTGCTGGTTATTGTCGGATGGTGACCCTTACGTTGCACATAAAACAGGTTTGTTTGCTAAAGCCACCAAACATTTTCGCGCAAACACTCTGAATGCTATTGCAGTGGACTGTGCAGGCAATTCACTAATTTGATTTGTTATTGCATGGTGATATTCTGTTATTGCATGGTCTTTCAAGCTGTTCTCTTTGTAATGGCTATTAGTCAAATACAATAAAATGATTTGATCTTGAGACGGATTCAGTGGAGCTCCCTTTTATGAGCTTCACTGACTTGCCCTGTTCCAGAAATGAGTATTTCGGCTCATTTCCATTTGCTTAAGGATCTGCCAGCTTCCTGTTGCACAAATGGTTGGGCCCCATTAGCATGTGGGTTAATAATAATAATAATAATAATAATAATAATAATAATAATAATTTCTTACCCAACAACAAGCATAAAATACATAAAATACTGATTAAAAACATGGTATACACTGTTTAAAAACATCCTAAAAGCATCCTAAAAACATACTAAAAATATCCTAAATTCTACTGGATAGGGTTGCATTGGATACTGCCCAATGTGCCAAAGAGCGCCAGCTATATAACACTGCAAGTCTCTATTCCATTTAGTCATTTGCATAAGAATGTAATAAGATGTGGCACATTTTGGATAATAGATATTTATTTTCATATATAACCATCCTCCACCCCACCCAAAATTAATAAGATGTCCCAAATACCCATTCATGAGTAGCAGAAATAATCTAATTTGAAGGTTTTGATAGAACGGCAGTTTTATTCCTCTGTTATTAAATATTTTGGCTTAAAATATAACATTACTTTTAGTCATATCTCTATAATAATCCAATTTATTACATTTTCTGTATCTCTGAATTCCCATCCCGTACTCAAATGTATTTCTGCAATTATTAGAGCTAGAAATGCACCCTCTATACTAAATGGAAGCGGTAAGAATTGGGTACTCCTTGAGTTGTATGTTGCTCCACCTTGCCCACTTTATTTCCACAAATCATTCTGCCTTTAAAAGGCCTGCTCCTTGCATCTCTATACGGATACAGAAAGATCTGGGGAATATAAATTCCAAAGATACTCTTCTAATCATCCAAGAGCTTGAATTCAACCCTGTCAGTGAATAAAATTTGCAGATTAAGTGCTCTCCATTAGAAGGGTATGCATTAGTTTACAAATGTTTGCGATTGGCTTATTAACAGACAGTGTCAGCATTCCCTGTGACTTCATATGAAAGTGTTATCTGCTAAGCATAAAATCTGAAATGATTCTTACGACGTTTTGCATTGTAGCTAATTGTGCCCCATTGGACGTGGGCCCTGTGAAGCAAACCTCTTGTGAACTGAAGCAATTTTCATTGTTAATACAGCTGCGCTTCCATATGTTCCTTGAAAACATCTCCTGGTGTGGTTTTGTGCAGTCCACAGCTATCATTTGTATCACATGCTGTGGTAGAATAATCAATAAAGAGGGGCCCTTTAATGAGTTTTAGGAGCCTCCCCAAAACATTGGCATAATCCTGAAGTATTTGATTATTTGGAAGCTTAATTGTATGTTTCCTGGTTTAAATTAACGAGACACTGTAACTCAAACTTATCCAACATTTTAATTAGACTGTGATTCTTTACCTCAGGTTAATTAGAGCTCAGAGGCAATTAGAATGTGATGCTTACATCACCAAGCTTAGAGCATGTATATTTTCAGTACAGTGAAGAATTTCTATTCCTTTTCATAATGGCCCAGAATACTTCAAAATGTGCTTGTATTTGTTCCATGAAAAACTCTGAAAATGAATTGGTTCTTTTACCTGTCCAATGATCAGCTCTGGTGCCACACATAAAATCTGCTGTTTTTAATACACACACACACACACACAGAGAGAGAGAGAGAGAGAGAGAGAGAGAGAGAGAGAGAGAGAGAGAGAGAATTGGAGCCTTTTAAAACAGCAAGGCCATAGGTAGACCTAAGGTTTATCCCTGGATCGTCCAGGGGTCAAACCTGTTCATCTAGGTGACACACAGGGGATCCAGTGCTCAGGCAGGGGTGGACCCTGGATGATCCCAGGATAAGCCTTAGGTCTAGCTGTGGCCCAAGTATCCTATCATGCTTTAAAACACTTTTGTAGTGACTATTTATTTATTTTATTTATTTATTGCACTTATATACTGCTCCCATAGCCAGGGCTCTCTGGGCGGTTTACAGAAATTCAAAAATTAAGATAAAAACGAGTATACAAAATTTAAAATTCTAAAACACAGAACATACACACTTAAAGCATAAAAACCCATTTTTTAAAAAAAACTAAACGTGGGTGATTAAGATGTGCCGCCATATGCCTGGGCAAAGAAGAAAGTCTTAACCTGGCACTGGAAAATTAGCAGCGTTGGTGCCAGGCCAGCCTCGTCAGGGAGATCATTCCATAGTCTGGGGGCCACCACCGAAAAGGCCCTGTCCCTCGTTGCCACACTCTGAGCCTCTCTCAGAGTAGGCACCCGGAGGAGGACCTTAGATGTTGAACGTAGTGACCGGGTATATTCACGTCGGGAGAGGCGTTCCATCAGGTATTGTGGTCCCAAGCCGTGTAAGGCTTTATAGGTCAAAACCAGCACCTTGAATTGGGCTCAGAAACATACAGGCAGCCAGTGCAAGCGGACCAGAGCAGGTGTTATATGGTCGAACGTTCTGGTTCCCGAAATCAATCTGGCCGCTGCATTTTGCATGAGCTGCAGCTTCCGAACCGTCTTCAAAGGCAATCCCCACTCCAGCTCCATTTGCTTTGCCCCCAAAGCATCAGTGTTCTGCAGCACAAAAGTCTTGGAATTTTGTTTGGGAGGCAAACAGCCCTGCTGTTTCATACCGATTGATGATCTGGTTCTAAGGTTTCCACCAAATGTTGCCTAATGAGTATACAAAGCAACAAAACAAAGTGTGTGTGTGTGTGTGTGTTTCCTGATACAAAACTATTGAGGAATATCAAGGGAAGAATTCTGAAAATGCTAACAAAATTATCTCACACCACAATTTAAGAAGCAAACAAGTTCAGAGGCCACATTTAAGTTGCTATTCAGAATAACTCAAACTGAGCACAACGAAGTGAGCAATTTGAATTGACAGAACTGATGAAAACATTGCTGGCGTTCCATTCTCTATATAAACTTCAGGGGCAGGGATGCATCAATATGTACATGTCAGATGCATCATTTAATCTGGAAACAGAGCAGATTTGGGATTTGGCACTGAAAAAGAACAGTTCCTGAGATACATTCTCTCAAACCCCTATACTTTTTTTAAAAAAATAATAATAATATCTCCCATTGGAAATGGGATGGTGGATGGGAGGTGAATAGTAACTTGCCTTCCAAACAAAATTCTAAGACTTTTGTGCTGTAGAACACTGCTGGGGGCAAAGCTTTGGGGGCAAAGCAAATGGGGCTGGGGGTGGGGATTGATGTCTTTGGAGCTGCTTATTCTATTCAAAGCTGTCTTGGGCTGAGGATACCACATTCTGTACTTTAGGGTACAATCCTATGCATCTTTAGACAGAAAAAAAGTCCTAGAATTCCTGTACAACCCATTCTAGGACTGTTTTTCTGACCAAAGATGCAGAGAATTACACCTTAAAAGGTTCAGTGGTTTCTCTTCTCCAAGTCTCCTCCCTCCTGCCCACTTCAAGCAGTAATTAATCACTAATAATCATTTGAAAACATGAAATCTTGATCTCCTCAGAACTGAGAGAGCAGTTAAAGTCCTAATTTGATACTGAATTGTGAGCACAGCCCAACTAAGGGATGTATAATCCCCCTTCTTGAGTATAAAAGGAGCTAGAATAATTCTCATTCTCCATTGAAGTAATGCATGCTGCCTGCCCCTTGTTGTTTATTCGTTCAGTCGTTTCCGACTCTTCGTGACTTCATGGACCAGCCCACGCCAGAGCTTTCTGTCGGCCGTCACCACCCCCAGCTCCCCCAAGGTCAAGTCTGTCACCTCCAGAATATCATCCATCCATCTTGCCCTTGGTCGGCCCCTCTTCCTTTTGCCTTCCCCTACTTGCATGCATAGTTTTAACAGCCCACCACGCAGGTTGGTGTTTATTATAAACGGTCTTTTCCCCTATGGGAGTTAAATTTTAAGATGGCCAAGTAAGAAGTAAGGAGGCAATCTCTTTTCAAAATATGCCGAATATTGAATGGGTTGATGTAAAATTGACCATACGAGCTTGATATATACACCTTACGTTATCATTTCCCAATGATGTTGCATAACAAGGCACTGGGAAGCAGACATTGCAAATTCTGTCTGGCTAATCTGCTTCATATAAAGCTGAGGAAAAGCATTTGAAGAGGTAAGGGACTATAAAAATATACAAGAGTTATATTTTGGGAGAGGTAAATATGTTTGCCTGATAAGTACTTCTTCTTGGCTTCCCTGTTCTGTCTGGAGATACTCACTAGCTTAAGAAGGAAAGGCAAAGTCACTTCAGAGTTTGAGTTATTTCTTTGACCCATTTAATAAAGGTGGATGACCTTCCCACCACCAGGAAGTTACAGCCGAATCCTATATGTCTGCTCAGAGGTAAGTCCCATTGAGTTCAATGGGGCTTACTCCAAGGTAAGTGGGTATAGGATTACAGTCTCTGAGGGCCACCTTAAAAGGTAAAAGAATACAGATCAAAGCTTTACTCTATACTCCTACTCTCTTGCTTATCAGCTCTGCTTCACAGAATCAGTGAGCCCTCAGTGATTTGATTATTTAGGATTTTGATTTATAAGGCTGCATGCATTGTGATTCAGTTGAGGTGAATCCATTTGGGTACTCCAGCTTTGAGGTTCAATTGGTTTCCATACAGTAATGTAATTGCTCTATTGCACAACTAGATTTCTTTCCAGGGCATGAAAATTTTGCATGACCCGGACTAATTTTCAGTCGTGCAAATTGTCTCTGTGCAGGAAAGGAAACTAGCAATTAGATTTTGTGCAGTACAGATCGAGACATGTAGGCTGTTCTGGTTTAGCTTCATTTACAAATGTACCTATTTGGGGTTAGGATTTCTTAACTACTTTCTGGAAGGTGAGGACAGAGCTAGATTAGTAAGCCTCCTCAGGAAGGGGGATTTGGGAAGAATGGGCATTGCCACAAACAGAGGTCTGCTTCTCACCCATGCGTACCTGACCAGAGAAATTAGGGGCTTGGTAAGAAGTTATTCCTGAGAGTCTTTGTGTATGCGTGAGGAAAGGGTACTTTTGGGGTGAGTAGAAAGGCGATCACCCATCCCTACAAATTGTCAGGAAGCAAAGCTGTTCAAATTTAGGGTGACCATATGAAAAGGAGGACAGGGCTCTTGTATCTTTAACAGTTACATAGAAAAGGGAATTTCAGCAGGTGTCATTTGTTTGCAGCCAGCACCTGGTGAAATCCCCTCTTCATCACAACAGTTAAAGCTACAGGAGCCCTGTCCTCTTTTGTATCTGGTCAATAGGGCAGCGTTCCCTCAGCTTTAACTGTGGTGATGAAGAGAGAATTTCAACAGGTGCTTCATTATTATTATTATTATTATTATTATTATTTATTTATTTATTTATATAGCACCATCAATGTACATGGTGCTGTACAGAGTAAAACAGTAAATAGCAAGACTCTGTGTACAAATGACACCAGCTGAAATGCCCCTTTCTACGCAATTGTTAAAGATACAGGAGCCCTGTCCTGCTTTTCATAGGGTCACCCTATGTTCATCGCCTCAAATTATTTTCAATTAATTACAATTTCTCACAGTCTTCAAAGGCAGCCACACATAGGGCAGGCTTGGACATCAAGTTAAGCCATCCTGAAAACAAGCCATTCTGGGTTGGTTAATCACTTGCTAAGCTACGCTGCTGAGAACAGGTGCTCACCAGCATGTTTTCCCCTTCATCCTCCCACCCACTTCCACGCTTAAACCATTGTTCCAGGTTCGGACAGCATGATCAGGCACTATGAAACTAATAATGGTGACAACCCAAAATGGGTTGTCTTGTTTAGGTCACATTATCCTTACATAAATCCAGCCAATGAGGTTGCCATAACTGTCTGCCTTCACAACAGAAAACACGTTTATACTGATAAAAGGCCCCTTTGGACAAAGGCACTACCTGTGAACCTAGGAGTAGTGCTTGGTCCATCAGCATGCCCAGACTGCACATTTTAGCTTTTCAAGGTGATGTCCAAATCAGGAAACTGCCAATTCGCAAGTCACTTGTGCTTCTCAACATTTTCTTCATCATGCCTGGGTTGAGTTCTAATGTATTCACCCATAACCGGTCTATATCACTATTCAAAACTTCCTTTCCTTCATCTGACACAACTGAACAGGAGGAGCAGAGCAGAGTGTTTTCAGCATATGAGGACACTTGACCCCAAATTGTGGGTTCAAAGGTGTTGTTTAGTGTGTTGGGGCTCAGATACCACTTCTGCCTTTTACTCAGTCTTTTGGGTAGGTTATTTGTCTTTTGCCACACCTCATGGCAGCAATTTTGTGGTGGTGCCCAGGATAGTTTATCAAATTGCCAGATGCACCCATGGCCCAAAAAGGGCGCCTACCCCTGATGTATATGTTAAAAAGAAAATAATAAAAAATGTGTAACATTACCACGAGGAATATTTTTTTTTATCTCTTACAATTGGCAGACATTATTTTGTTTTTGTTATTAAAAGTGAAAGTGTGGGCAAGCATTCCTTGATGAAAAATTTGGTAGAGCTACTATGGGCCAGAAGAAATTGTCACAGGGTCCAGATCTTTTTAGCTCGTGTACCATCAGTCCAAAATCCCTGTTCTAATCTATAGATTAAAATTTCAGTCTGGAGTCACGGGTCCTAGTGGCCCTGCAGTGGCCCTGCCCATGTGTTCCAGCCGGAAAGGGTTCAGTACCTTTATAGACAAGGTTCTGCCCTCAACCGAGTAAACAAACAAGGCATGTTTCTTTAATTGAGCTAATATCCTCATATTATACAGTTAATCTTTTGGGGGAAGAAAACTACACATAATTGCACTTCCTTAAACTGTGGTTTTATTTCATCACTTGTGGAATTTTTCATGTGGTGTCCAGTTAACGAGGGCTTTACGGAACTGACTAGGGGAACTTCTGTTTTCTTTACTACCTCGTGTTGCAGTGTAGATTTAACGCCACTCTGAAGACAGGAATGGTTTGGTTTTATATGTCCTTTGCCTTTTGATGATTACATCCTAACCATATGCCTTTGTTGTGCACTGCGGGTTGAATGCAGAGTGCTGACCAGCCTTTCCTTTATACACTAATGTTCCCAAAATACATCAAGCCAAGTTTGTATCTGTAGGTTCTATGATGACAAGAGATAATACTTCTCAGGATATTTTAGGGAACCCAAATATAGCAGGTTTCACATCTAATTTATGCGAGTGATGAGCTCAGCTCCTCGAAAAATACTGATTTTAATTAGGAGAAGAATTTATTTCCCTCTAGGTGAGTAGACAGTTGGTCATAGCTTCTTTAGAGCCTTTGTTCATGAACATCTGTGCTCAAACTGCTGCCATTAATAAATGGTGTTGGAAGTTAAAACAGAAGAAGCTAAGAGATTAAGGCTCCTAATAATGTCATTTCCATTTCTTGTGATTCTTAACGCAGAATTTATTTGCAGGAAAGCAATCCAGCTGTTTATTAAAGCCGTATTTTAGGATTACCTAAGCTTTCTCTTGCAGAACCCTGGTACTTCATCTCTTCTAGCTTCCCCAAAGAATCCCGGGAAGTGTAATTTGGCAGTCTGTTAAGAATTCTCTTTGAGAGATCCTTTCCCTTTTCCCTATAGAACGACAAATTCTAGGTGGTATCTGGGAAAAGGGAATAACTTTTGAACCAGTTTAAGTCTGTTTTCTTGGGACTCAGGAATTCCGACACATGGCATGGTTTGGTTAAATAAGGCCAGAAGTTTATTGAGCTGCCTTGGTTCCCTCACCAACCCTCTTTCCAATGCGGGTACTTATAATTCAGGGTATTGAACCTCTTTCAGTCTGGGGGTTATATTCAATTCCAGAGCAGCTCTTGGAGGCTCCATTCCGGAGGTGGGTGGGGCTGAAGGCAAAATGGGAGGGGCCAAAGTAAAAACAGGCCGGGCTGAAATGCCAACTTATTTTAGTTTACGGCTCTTACGGTCAGCAGTTAAGACCTAGGAGAGGCTTTTCAGCCTTTTAGAATAGGAAAAAGAAACCACCAAATGATGTGTGTAGGGGGGTAGGGATATGGAGGTGGATACAGGAAGGGGGCATGGCCCATTTTTTTTGAGGGGGAGGTAGATGATCTTATTGGAACCCCAGGCAGTCTGGATCTGGCCTGCGGCAATGAGGTTTGACGCTCCTGCTGGATGGCTATAATGTGAGCTAGTTGAAAGACGGGCTCCCACCCTAGCTCTGATCCTTGAGCAGTCATATGTGCTTCTCTTGACAAGCCACAGCCCCACACACCTCAACAGAGGGCTGTCAGCACCACTCCGTGTCTTCCCATTCAAGAAGAATGCAGACAAGCTGGAGCATGTTCAGAGGAGGGCAACCAGGACGCTCAGGGGTCTGGAAACAAAGCACTATGAAGAGAGACTGAAAGAACTGGGCATGTTTAGCCTGGAGAAGAGAAGATGGAGGGGAGACAGGATAGCACTCTTCAAATACTTGAAAGGTTGTCACACAGAGGAGGGCCAGGATCTCTTCTCGATCCTCCCAGAGTGCAGGACACGGAATAACGGGCTCAAGTTACAGGAAGCCAGATTCCGGCTGGACATCAGGAAAAACTTCCTGACTGTTAGAGCAGTACAACAATGGAACCAGTTACCTAGGGAGGTTGTGGGCTCTCCCACACTAGAGGCCTTCAAGAGGCAGCTGGACAACCCTCTGTTAGGGATGCTTTAGGGTGGATTCCTCCATTGAGCAGGGGGTTGGACTTGATGGCCTTGTAGGCCCCTTCCAACTCTGCTATTCTATGATTCTAAGTTCTGGGATGAAGAATGAGGTGACTCCCAAGAAGTTCCCTCTTCCAGTTACCCTCAGGCCAATAAACTGTGAGTGATTAGTTTCGGAAGCGGTCTTCCAACCCTCCATCGTGTTATCCTAATTTTTCTTTTCCAACCCCACACTGGGGCCACTTTTTATGACCTAAAGTTTATCATGTTCAACAAGATTTGACCGAACAGTCCCAGAAATTACCTAAGATTTCACCTTCTACGAGCAATCTCATAGGCTGTCTCAGCTTGATAGAGTGGACCAGGCAGAGAGGGGAAACAACAAACATTCAGACATGCGGAGGGGGGTGGATCCTACTCAGCCCTAAGGCAACTGGCTAACACAATACTTCTACAATCTTGGAAAGGCATGATTACTGGAGACTGGTAGTAGTAGTAGGATGGTCAGTTGCTTTCAGGCTAGCACATGTCTTGCTCAGAGTGGCTTACCCATAGCCACAATATGTGAGCCCCTTATCTCACCTTAGATGTTCCATTAGTATAAAGCCCATGTCACCATGGGCACTAGTAGCCCTGCTGAGAGATGTGAAGACCTGGGCAAACATTGAAAAAAATCGAGGGGTGGTGGTGGTGGTTCCTCTCCCCGCCCTTCCCAAGGACTGTGAATTCTTGACATTTTGGGTTTTGTTCTATAGAGTCCTGTGTAGTTCTAAAGTATTCGTACAATAATTACAAATTTACTAACTTACTTAGCTATTGGGTTTAATATATATATATATATATATATATATATATATATATATATATATATTAAAGAAACATATCTCAGGCCATGTACAGATATAAGTGACTTGACTGGTGACCCTGGTTTGCATCCAGCTTTACTCGGTCCTTTTTGGACAGATGTGCAAACTCCCAAACTGCAATTCGCTCAGGAGCAACTTATTTACCCCTATTTCTAGTTAAAGATGGCTGTGCAAAGTGCTGATTTATTGTCCCTTGGGACAATCGCAAAGCCACCTCCCTCCCTGGCTAGATGTCACAGTGATGTTTGGCTGGCTCTGCCCACAATCATGAAGACACTCCCTTTATAGTAACCTTTCAAATAAGCAAAATGGCGGGCTAAAAAAAGAAAAGAAAGATCAGTGATAAATGTTTCACTAGAGAAAGATGCTGGGTAACTGATTATTATTTTTAATGGCCAACACCTGCTTGAAATATGCGGAGGTGGGCTATATATCCACCCTGGAATTAAAGCCAGGTTTGAGTATCAATAGATGAGCAAAAGCTGGTTGAACAGAGCTCACCCTACAGCAGGGAAGCCCACACAACCATTCTTGGAGGGTGGATTCCTCTATGCAGCCTAAAGCTAGGATCCCATATACACTTTGAACTCAGCAGGACTTATTTCTGAGAGGTTTAGGATTGTACTGTAAGTTATTTTTGAAGAAGCATTCTTTGGCACTTCTTATTTTTACAGTAGAATTGATTTCATCACCTTTTCTTCCCCCCCCCCAAACTGAATTATGTCTTGATGATATTTTCAATGAAAAAGTGTTCATTTTTAACCATGATGCAGTGACTCTTTTTCTTCCTTCCTTTTGGCAGACTGGTCTTTGCGAAGCTAAAGCTCTTAATGATAGCCATAGAATATAAGTCGGAAAAACGGGAAAGCAGGTATGTAGTTGTCTCCAAAAATGATTTCATAATGCACCTTTGATAATTTGGCCTGCTGAGATAGCTTTCTTTCCTTCTTTTTTTCTGAACGGGTGTTTATACCAGTGAGAGCATTTTATACACCCATCATTGTGGCATCACTCCACCAGCTCACATAACCCAACCAAATGGCTGCATCACCCTCCTCTGAACCAGGCTCTCATTACATTGGTTAAAGGGAACCATATTCTAATTTGTACTGCTTTTAAGGTGTGGAGCTTTTTAGATTTTGGTCTTTCCCCTCCCCCTATGCACCTTGATAAGTGTCAATTAAATTAAAATTAGAACCAGGATAGCAGATGAAACATAACCACAACCTCTGTATAACTCAGTGCCATGTAACTACCATCAAATGACAGATTTACATCTGTACGTAGGAATGTTGCACCTTGAGTCATATGCAAAACTTGGCTTGAAGCACCATATCCATTGATGGAGCTCTTTAATGCTAATACTATTCTTTTACTGTTCCAAATAAACAAACAGATGAATATTAAAATGTTTTGTCACACAACTACAATGGGTTCTATACTGGCCCAACATGAGTCCACTCCAAGTCCTGTTTTGCTCTGTGGTCATAAGCTAGAGATTTCTCCACAAAACAAAAAGAAAAACAACGCCTCACTTCAAAAACAAAAGTATGAAAGAAAAGTTAGAGTTTAAAATATGTAGGAATTATAATAAGTTCACATTTAGATACTGTAAATGATGATAGTACACATATTTATTTATCAGTCCTCATTAGCTATACAATATTTGTTTCAGCCTCCCCAGTTGCTCTAATGAAGGAAAGGAAAGGAACCTCTCATGCAAGCACTGAGTCATTACTGACTCTTGGAAGGATGCCAGCTTTCGCTGACGTTTTCTTGGCAGGCCTTATAGCGGGGTGGTTTGCCGTTGCCTTCCCCGGCCGTTATTACCTTTCCCCCAGCTAACTGGGTACTCATTTTACCGACCTCGGGAGGATGGAAGGCTGAGTCGACCCGAGCCGGCTGCCTGAAACCAGCTTCCGCTGGGATCGAACTCAGGCCGTGAGGAGAGTTTCAGCTGCAGAAACTGATGCTTTACCGCTCGGCGCCACATGAGGCTAATGAACCTACATTTAAAGAAATGTAACTTTTTAGTAAATACAAATCACTGAGGAAGACCAGACAGGCAAAACACTTTATCACATCAAATGGATTTTATGGCTAATGAGGATTGATTTGATTTATAATTGTTGTCAATTAATGTTTTGTAATATTTGAATGTGAAATTATCATAATCTATAGGTCTTATACCACAATCTAGAGAAGCTATTGCATACAGAGACATAGCTTAAAAGTATGATACATGCAATCTTCCATACAAATTAATATCTAGAGTCAACTGCTGTGTTGTGATGCACCGTTCCATCTGTCAGAGGGAAAAGGCATTGTGATGCGTCATGTGACTTCTGGAACTTTGGGCTCCTTTTAACAAAAGGGACAAGTATCACAGGCAGGAGAAAGGTTCCGAGTCTCTTGGCCTGTTCAGGAGGACACAAGAGTTTCTTTAAAAGGAGCAATGGCCAAGGAAATATAAATGACCGTTGCTAATGGAATGGAATTTAAATTAGCGCTAGTCCTGAATTGCACACTTCCCATGTGAAGTACCACCTGACCTTTTTATTTTCGATGAAGTGCAGTTTCTTCTTTCCAAGACCTCGATCGGAACAGGCGCATGGGCGGGGGGAGCATTTTACCCTTTCCCCGAATCCCATTGTCCAAGTCAAAATTGTTTCTCCCAAGCTGGTATACCACCTGTGGGGGAAGGGAGAAAGATACTGGGCCCATGCACCATTTCCTCTGGGTGGAAAACCAGACTGGTGGAGATTTTATTAGGAAAACATTCTGGAGGAAAGGGTCCGTCCCCATGACTACACCACTCAGATTTGCACGTGCACACATCCGGCTACATCTCAGCAAAAAGCTTCACTTGTCTCTTGTGCCAGCCTTGCTTAAAAGCCCAGCATACCCCAAATCCAACAACAAGTCCATGGCCTAAGTCCAATGCTCTTATCTGCTTAGGTAGAACAGTATTTCCATTCCTTTATTGTTCCATTAATTAGCTCTGCCCAGTGTTTCTTTAGTTTGGAATTCTGGTTAAATTAGGCAAATTTCTAAAATTAATTCTGGAATCAAAGCACGCACAGTTTGCTGCCTCTTTCATCCCTTCATTTCACGCCCTATGTTACCAATACACATTGATAAAACACTGCAAAAAATAACAGCCCCACCTACATTTACATCAACCTTGCTTTTTTGTGATGCTTAATTAATATTGCAAAAGAGTATTTACTTTGAATTAATGTTCCAGGTGGATCAGATTAGTCCTTCTAAGGCCATAGCTAGACCTAAGGTTTATCCCTGGATCGTCCAGGGGTCAAACCTGTCCATCTAGGTGACACACAGGGGATCCAGTGCTCAGGCAGGGGCGAACTCTGGATGATCCCAGGATAAACCTTAGGTCTAGCTGTGGCCTATGTTATACAGCCACTATAGACATGTGTATTGTTATCAGTGAGAGAATCTGTTATAAACATTACATGTAGGTCTGTGCCAAATACTGTATAATTTCAATACTCACTTTGAAATTAACTCATTTGACACAGCTAAACAGAATATTGAGTAGGGAGGGGAGCAACTGTGCCAAACATTTGTGTTTTAATATTGTTTGGTGCCCTTGGCTCACCACCATTTTCTCTGTCTTCATCTTTGCAGTCCTCTGCGTTAATTACCCATACTGCCTTTTAATCTGATAGTCTGTGGTGAGTCAAGGCTCGGAATAGAACATCAGGGTCTTGTAAAAGCCTGGCTCAAAGGAGAGAGGGAGACTTTTAAGGCCCCCCCCAAAAAAAAATACAAGCAGGAGAAGCATTTCTGGCTTCATTAGCTGAGGCATGCTGTGCTGTGCATAGCCTGAGCAAAAGCAGGCTGGGATTGCACGTATGTGCATCACTTCAGCTAGGGCGAGTTTTAAGAGGTGTTGGGATGAAATTGGAATGGGTGAAAAAAGCCACCCTCTGTAGATGATATGCACCTCACCCCCGTTTCACCCCCACAGCATTTCCAACCCCCATGGAAAGTAATGGAGATATTCTTTCCTATGAAGAGGGAAACAGAAGCTACAGAATGAAAATCGGGGGTTGCAGTGGTGGAGGGGCTAAAAGCTACCCCTAAAGGTCATCCATAGAGATGTCTTTTGTGACCCACCCCTGATTTCCTCCCTCTAGCATTTTTTCCCCACCTCCATAGGGGGATGGGTGGTCTCGGGACTAGAAAAAGGCTTCCAAGATTGGTCGAGCCCTTAAAGCTACCCAAGTTTTTTTCCAGGAGAGTTCAGGTGTAGAGTTGGAAGGTTCAGAGTTGGAAGGGGCCTATAAGGCCATCAAAAGACTCGGTGGCCTTATAGGCCCCTTCCAACTC
The DNA here is from genome assembly GCF_023053635.1 of Elgaria multicarinata webbii. Classification (NCBI taxonomy): domain Eukaryota; kingdom Metazoa; phylum Chordata; class Lepidosauria; order Squamata; family Anguidae; genus Elgaria; species Elgaria multicarinata. Next base: position 110,244,798 of record NC_086178.1, read on the forward strand.
TGCTATTCTATGATTCTTGGTCATTTTTGAGATAGTCTGAGAGGAGCTTTTGGAATCTCACCCTTTCCAAGTGACAACCCATACTATTTTGTATGCAGAAGTCTGATATCATGTCATCGTGTTGTAATGGAATTGTGTGGTTTGCCACAACCAATAGCATTAAACAGCTGAGTGAGCAAATGAGGCTGAGGGCAACATAGAAGAAAGATAATAGCACCAGAAGGATAGTACTGAAACTATGAAAATGTATTGAAAATGGATGGGTGTGGGAGGTACTTTTCAACATTCATAAAAGCAAAGATGAACACAAAATGAGAGGAGGTGTGTTGGCGCAGCCCTAATTAGACCTGAATAAGACATGTTGCCATTTGAACTGAGCTTTTCTCCCAAAGCGGTTTGGGAGCTTGAGAGGCATTTATACAGCTTGAGAGGCATTTATTTATTTATTTGATTTGTGCCCCTCGTTTCTACCAAAAATGGCACCTAAGGCAGCTTACAATCACAAATAAAAGTTGATAAAAACAATAATAAGCAAATACCTTAAATGCAACTAAAATCACAACAGCAACAATAACAACAGAGTAAAAAAATAGCATCTAGCTCAACAGCTTATTTATTTTATTTTATTTTATTTAAAACATTTGTATTCTGCCCTATATTACTAGGATCTCAGGCGGCATACAATATAAAACAATAAACATACACAGCTAAAAACAAATTAAACCATTATACACCACAGCTTATACACCAAAGGCCCAATAAAGTCCCCGTTGCCACCCAGAAGGCCCTCTTCTGCATTACCACCAAATGTATTGGACTCCCTGCTACTTCACCTGTGTACATACCTTTCTTAGCAACCATTTGGTAGCGCTTAAAGGTGGCCCTCGTCTTAAACAACTAACTCAGTGAGTCCCTAGTCAAGTCATTCACTCGTATGGAATATGCCAAATCTGTCACACTTCCCCGACATTTTGAAGAGGATTTTCCCTGTTACTGAATTATTGATCTACTACGTGGTATCAATCCGCCTTCCTCCTCGGTGACAAAAAAACGTTATGAAACCACAGGTTCAGCACTCTTTGTGATGCTGGGGTTTGGAGCAAAGCCATGCATGTTTGGTGCTACATATCTCCTGTAACGCTCTGCTGACAAGTGATATGTAAAAAAGGGTATATGTGATCCTAGATGTTTGTTTTATGTTGTCAGATACTAATGTCTATTTCTTTCAAAGGCATTCCATTTTCAAAAAGTCACAAACTGAAAGTGTTTTCCCGTTTCATTCAAGGGTGCACCCAAAATAAATGTTGCCATTGAGCAGCTTCATGATGCATTCGCAAATGTAAAGCCAATACTTGATTTTGATCAATGTTGCTTATTATGAGCATAGACAATACAATAGCAACATTAAGAGCAATTGCTTTCATAAGATTCATTTGCAGTTCTGTCCAAGAATTCCTGCTCTGATTCTATGCAGTAATTTCCTTTATTGGCATTTACTAACATGCGTAACAAATGTAGTTTTCCCCCATTCTCCCTTCAGTAGTACACTGGACAATTTATCTTCTTTTTAAGTTAATGGGAGTGATTTTATGAACTTCAAAGGGAGCTGGAATAAATCCTTCATCATAAAATGACATAGGAAATATATCACTTGAAGATGCATACTAGAGCATCCTCTTAGAAATTAAGGATTTGATTCATAAAGTGACTACAAGGCGCAAGGATGCTCAGTGAGATTTTTTACTTGCTTTTGGAAGCGTTGCTGGAATTCAAACTGGGGTGCTCACATAGGGGAGCGCCCCTGTTCCAATTCTGCTGAGCAGAGCTGAAGTGGGCTCAGCCTGCTGAGACAGGCTGTGCCTCCACTTCCTTCTGTCCCAAGGGCCCCAAAACCTAACTTTAGGCCACAGAACAGTTTGACTGCTGATGGAGACAGAATGAACATGACTGCGGTCTTTTTAAAAAATATCTATAAGGTTTCAAATTTATAATGACTTTAAAAAGTAATTCATTTCATTGTACAGCTCCTGATGAAGGATCCCCCGATCCGAAACATTGAGCGTTGTACAAGTTTGCTTTTAAAAAAAATTGAACATTTTTTATATTTCGGATAAGAAAAATAAAGAAATCTCTTTTGACATTTCTTAGCACCAGAGCTAGTCGCCTCTTTTTCTCATACATTGTGTTAAGCCAATAAGTAGCAACTGAGTCACTGGTTGTCTGCCATTAACCATCTGACTGCTGTTCAGAAATGGTCACATTAGTCCCTGCTATCTTAGGTGTGTTGGCTATGGTTTTTCAGTGACAACGTCAGTAATAATGGTCAAACCATTACCCATGGTATATATTTTGAGTCCTTTTTCCAGTCTCACAGTGGTCTCTGGTCAAACAGATATTGAGCTTTCTGAAACAGGATAGTTAAAATAAATATGTGTACTATGAACAAGGATGGTGTTGATGTACCACCTCCAAGTCTCTCGCAAGCTACTGTCTGGATACAGGCTTGGAAATATATTCTGCTGAAATCAATGGAACTTGATTACAAGAGCATGTGTTGTGGGACAAGTTCGAATTTCATTGAAAAGGGGCTTCTGGATGCTATCCCCCAGTGTGTACAGTGGCATCCTGCAATTTGGGTCAGTTGGACCACCTTGCTGAGGTTGTCAAAGGGATGCATTCAATTCGCTTCTTGATGTCCTTGATCTTCAACAAAGGCATCATTTTTAGCCAAAAGCAGAACTGAAACATCCCATCCCAAGAGCGCTCCAGAAGGAAAGTGAATAAAATAACTATTCCATCAGTTGGATACAAAGGCACCTAAGAAAAGCCCCATCCCTTTTCCTCAAATACAGGTTTTACCACGAACTTCTCTTTTTTGTTGTTGTTGCCAGAGAAAGTAAAAATGGAAAGACAACCAACATTCTTCTCTCACGTACCCTATGTTTATTCCTCCGTTGAATTTTCTCCCTGTCTCTCCATTTTATTTGTCCTCATTCTCAGCAGAAAAACCTTTTTAAAAGAATGTTGCAGCCTTTGGAGGACTTGAAATAAAAGGTTTTTTTGCCTTTGTTTTAGTGTCAGTTGTTTTCTGATCAAAGTGTTTGATTTGCAATTTTTTTCTTGTCGTTTGCAGAAGCCGAAAGCGGTATGCCCTCTTCGTTACCTTTCCTTCCAACCTCAACCCTACCTTCACTCCTTCTAACTTCAGGACTAATCCCTTGCCAAGAATACAGGAAGATAACAACTTTGTCTATCTTTCTCTTGATATATATCTATATATAAATATAGATATATAGATATATAGATATATGAGCCCCCCACAGTTTCAAAGAGGAGAGAGAACTCTATAGCAACCGTTGGTTTCCTTGTTGTTTCTTGTGACTTACGCACTAACTTCTTTGCAGGAATGCACACATACATACACACACACACAGACACACACACACACATACATAAACGAAATTTGGATACAAGGGTTTTGTCTTAAGATACAATAGGTGCATAAGATTATTACAGTAGGAGAACTGCCTCTCCTGTCCAGTCCTCTTTCCCCCCTGTTTCGATGTACTCTCCTTACGTTCCAACAGTGTCTGCTCCCTGTCTATTAACCTTTGTGCCCCATTGTCTTTCTATTCACACCTTTGCTGAGATATACTTAGAGTGTCCTCTTTCAGCATACATGTTGAATACAGTATGTCATGTTCTTTAGTTTTGCCTTCCATTAAAAGTATGAATGCCTTGATTTTTGTTTTGTTTTAAGTTTTGAATAGAACAATGAATCGGATTAATTGAAATACAGTACCACACAGAAGCTACTGTATTGTTTTATCAGTGCACACTGTGTAGCTCTTTGCTCTACACATTCATATTCATTCCAACATAGGAGGCCATTGACTGGAACCTTTGAATGAGTTGGCTTCTTTCCCTCACCTTGTGCTGGCATGTTTTGCATATTATTTTAATGTGCTGATATTCAGTGCCCCGTCTCAAGCTTACACACCACCCTGCTGTTGTGGATTTGAAATAAGTAAGGCATGAATTACCAAATCCTTTTTATTTCTCTGTTATTTTACTAGCTTGAACTTTTTTGGGGTGCCCACTGGGACCTTTTCATTCTTGACCTATTTTCATTTCCTCCTGAACTATATATCCCAACCTTAGTTTTACTTCTCTCACACACATACTTCTGTTTCTGTCTTATCATTCCATGTAGTGTGTAACATTCTTTCTTTTTAGTTCTTATATCCTGTGGATTTGGAGTAGATATGCGAAAAAGAGAGGTGGCTTCCTGTCAGTTTGGCATTATTCATATGATCCAACTGCAGAGAAGTTACTGCAACACTTGGCATCTTCAAGGATCTGCAGTTGTTGCACCTCTTACTTGGCTTCTTGTTTACCAGTAATTTTAACCTCGTGGTAAAAGCATGCTTAGCTGTGTGAGAAATGTGTGTGGTTTAAAAAAAATGCACCGACTTGCTCCCAGAATAAAATGGCACTGCACGGCCTCACATTACGTTGTTCATATGACGTTGCAATTCCAGTTCATCACGGTGAGCAAAAAACCACAACAATTTGGATGCTGTACCATTTAATTGAAAAACACATTTGGGCACAGAAAAGGAACAGATAATGCAATCTGCTTGCAGTTGTCGTTGTTACTAAGGGTTCTTGGAGCAACTCTTGCGACTGTCTGCTTTGGTGATAATGCAGCTTCAGTATTCTGTAGCTTTATGGAGCTGCCTTGTTGTCTGCATTCTCTTCAGTGTCTATAATGGATATTTTTTTCTGTGTATGTAAAGATGTGGAATCTGTATTAACCTTAGTCAGAGAAGCCCAGAAGAAATAAGGGGTAGCTGGGAGACACACTCCTCCCAAAAGAGATGTGTGTGTGTGCATGCCTCCCATACGGTTTGACAATATGCTCTGCAAAGATCCGTAAGGGTAAAAATGAAATCACCGCTATAATTCATAACTGCTCTAATGACCAAAGTTCATTTTAAGGAGCCGTTTGCCACATTGCAAGAGGCATTATAATGGACCACCAGGCGCAGCCCATGGGCCAACAAATCTTTATAAAGAAAACCTGTGCTAATCAGGAATATCCCTTGTCTATTAAATTAAATACAGCTATTGCAAAATGATGGTGAAAAATATATTTTGTTGTGATCTTAGTTGCCTGGGGAATGGTACAGCACATCTACTATATCATAGAGGTTATTTGTAGAGGTTTTTTTTTATTGGTCTCTCATCCCATCAAAAGTTTGATATTTGCCCTATATATGAGCTCATAATATATGCACATAAATATTGTGTGTGTCTTGGTGTTCATTATATCTCCAGACATGCAACACATGCATTTGGTCTTAGCACAGTAATGCTAACTTTTAAAATGATACTTCGGTTCCTGCTTTTCCTCTAAAAACTCAGAATAGCTTATATGATGCTCCCACAGTCTCCTGTCCAGGCAGTGATCAGGTCCACATATCTTTAGCTTCCCTGCTATTACAGAGCAGATAGGTATCAGTGATTTTATCTTTTGGGAAAAGCTGAACCTACAGTTTCATAGTTGGATGGCTGATATAAATTTTGAACAGATATGCCCATATTTACAGTTTGCCTAAATGTGGATATATCTTTTGACATCACAGTAGTCTTGAAGAGTGCATCCTAACTATCTAGCCTATGGTACATTTAGGCTGAGATTGTATATTCTCTTATTTGGGAATAAGTTCCATTGAACTCAGAGACACCTGCTTCTAAGTTGACATGCATAGGATTGCACTGCAATTCTATACACATACTTGGCAATAAGTCTCACTGGACCAAATAGGAGTTATTCCTGAGTAAAAAGTCATAGGATTGCTTTTAGATCCATTTGTTCTTGCAGATATAGATGGCTTTCTGACACTTGATTTGCTCCCAATTTCAATTATCATATGTTGAGAGCCATATGGTATTGGCCCTTATGAAGAATTCAACACAGGTTCAGCTTTCTGGTCACCATGTATTAAGCTTGCCAGTAACCATGGATCCAAGCATATATTTCCGATCCCATTTCCAAGTAGATTTCAACATGGTGATTGAAAATCTCACCTCAGGTTGGGAGGGGAAAAAATGACGTGGAAATCTGCCCACAGTTTCATTAAATTTAACCCTGAATTCTCTCCTAATATTTCTTTTTTTTTTCCAAGTAGAAAAAAGTGGTTACCACTATTCCATTTAGAAACAAAAAGCAGGCAATAGAACTGAAACGTGGACTGCATTGTAAATTAAATTATAATTTAATTGAAAAGTAGCAGGGTACAGGAATAGATTATGGAACAGGCACCATAAAGCATAAATTGATCTGACAATTCCTTCACACAGTGCATTTTATAGCTGAACATATTTTATAGCTGCCTTCATCTCCCTGCTGTTACCCCTCACATGAACAGGCTGAACACCTACACAGGAGTACTGTGTGGCGTAGCCATAATCAATAGGTAAATTTATTTTATTTTTAAAATTTCTAAACCACCCTTCATCCAAAGGGTCCCAGGGCAGTGTAAACAGCATTAAAAACATATGATATAAAAGCCATACAATTGCAAACTACGTAGCAAATTAAACAACAGTAGTTTACTTACCATATGTTTTATGTTTAAAAGCATTTATATCCCACTTTTCTGTCTTTAAAAAGACTCCCAAGGCTGCCAAAAGCATTACAACACACCAAAAATATGTTAAGATGATAAAAGCAGCCAGAATACAAGCACTTCATTATCCTCATGCTGAATGCTCTATGGGAGAGCCACATTTTTACAATCTGGTGGAAAACCAGTGCCGATGGGGACAAACAGGCCCTTTTTTGGAAAGACATTCTGCAACGTTGGCAGTAAAAAACATTTTATTATGTCATTAGCTTTTATGGACTAAATTAGATGCTGAAAAAAGCCTTTCTCAGATAATGGAGGAATGCAGAAAAGAGGTTCTGAGGCTGACCTTTGTGTTGAACACAATTATTATTATTATTATTATTATTATTATTATTATTATTACATAATCTTTTGAATGCTTATTCAAATGTTATCTAAATTATGTCAATCTATGATATACCAGAGCATTGCCTAGTTGGGCATACAGGAGCATGCTCCCCCCCACCCCGATATTCCAGCTCCTTTCCCTGAATTTTCCACTTTCATATTTTAAAGAAGGGTCTAACCCCTTTATTTATAAGGCTATAAGGGAGAATGTGGAGTCAATATTCTTCCTAAGGGATGTACAAACTGTGCCTCCTTCCCTGAGAAAATGTGCTACTCATTGAAATTCTTTTTTGCTTCCTTGGAAATTCCTTAGCTGTTTCCCCTGAGCGGGAAGCTCCAAATTTCACCCTGAAGTTTCATTTTTAGCAAAGTGGCAGCTCTAGTTCTGAGTTTTGTTAACTTTACCCACTGAAAACTGATGCTGCCCCCCACCCACCCCCTGCCCACCACATTCCTAATTCCATGCTGGGGAGAGGCAGATGATTCTCACCACAAAGATTAAATAGCAACCCGCATTCATGTTTTCTGCAGGGATATGGAAAACCCACCTGGGAAATTTTGCTAGATTTATCCAAACTTCTTTGCTTCCTAGGGGGAAAAATGCCTAAGGAGGAACCTCCAAATCTGAAATTTGCTTCAGGTGAAATTCAGTGGCAGCCCTGATGCTTCTCAATTGTTCAGTAAGAAGTAACCCTCTTCGAACGTTCCAGGGTTCTGCCAATTAATGCAAAGTTACTGATATGAGTGACAAGTAACCGAAGCAAAACTTCATTATTCTCTATTACATGTATTGATCTTTGAAGGAGAAGGTTGGCCCGGGGGTGGGGGAGAGATTTCTGTGCTTCGCTTCCTTGCCAATTATAGTAGTCATTTTGCTCCTCTTAGGGTCTGGCAGTGCAGATACTACAATACTTCGGGTGCTGCAATACATCTGAAACCAGTCTCTGCTTCACCAGCACTGTTTCTAGCCACTTGACATGCTATGAAATCTCTTGCGTGTATTTCAAAAGAACAATTTAGCAGTAGATTTGAAAAAGGAAGATCAGGCTTTACTCTGAAAGGATATAATGCCAGGAAGCTGTACCATGTGTAATCTGCACCGTTTGTGCCATGTGTTCATTCGTACGTGCTTTAACTGTTTCATCCCTGAAAAAACATGTTTTCCGCTAAGTCCAGATCAATTCAGTTGCTGGCACTTTTCGTTCCCGACAAGTATTGCATGGAAGTTAACTCTCCTCTGACTTAACAAAGCTTGAAGCAACAGAATAACGTTTTTCTTAGAAAGTATATGGAAATTACTTTAAAATTCTGAGATTTTGCCACAGAAAGGAATAGGGTTCGACATCGTTTAGATGAACCAGTATTCTATTGGAAAATCAGAGATGATAGATTAGCATCTGTTAAGTTTCACAGAGTTCCCTAAAAGAGGAGGGCAAGTTATTGGGGGGAAACGGCTACTCTTAGCACACAAAAGTACCACCTCAGTAAATAGAAAGCATTACCTGAATTATTGGCTCCTGTTGGGGGGGTGAGGCCAGATCAGTATGGGTGTTCATGAGATGCCTATCCTCATCAGGAGATTAGCTTGCAACACCAGAGTAAGAGTGCAATCTTTTGTGTGCACAGACAGAAAAAAAAAGTCTTACAACTCTCAGTATCCCTCCAACCAGCTATGCTGGCTGGGGCGTGTTTGGAATTGTAGGAGTTTTTCTGTATAAACATGCCTAGGATTGCATCCTAAGTCACTCAGTCTTTATAATTACTAACATGCTAACACCCTCTTCTCTGGTACTCATCCTACATATGCTAGAATAATAAGCCATCAAGGTATTTCACACAAGAAATGCAGATAACTTTTTATCAAGTGGTAACTTTATCACGGCATGTGTGTATTCAATAGAGCTGGTTGTGTGTATCCTCCTGCTGTGTTCAGAAAACTTCATTCCTTCTTAATCAACTGTTGAAATGTAGATGAAATTCAAAATTAGCTGGATGAGACATACTGTATAACTGGTTTACCAAATACATTCCCATTCACCATGATAAGTTAACCACTTGGCAAACGGCTGTATATATTCACCCTACATTCCCCAAGCCTTGTGTAGTTGCAAAACTGGGTCTAACACTCTTGGTCTAGTACAGTTCAAGTTTGTGTTGATGATTGTCTGAAATCCCAAATAGCAAATGTTGATTGCTATACATCATATTCACAGAGGTCAGCTCATACAACATGATTAGTTAAAATTCCCCTTCTTCAAACATAGCTGATTTTATTTTCCCAGAAGGATGAGTTACTTATTTTTTATCTATTGGCATCGTGTTGAAAAGGGGCTGTGGGATGGAGGAATTATTAACTCATTTTTTGTTTATTTTAAGTAATAGTAACTGGTTGTCTTGTACCATTCCCCTTGAGTATATTTGTGTACTGTATTGTAAATAATGTGATATATGGAGATAGGGCGCCCATTAATAATGTCCTGTTTCAACAGAAATTGACATGAAGGGGTAAAATGCCTGAGAAGAAAGCCTTTTCCAAGCAACTCTTTTCCTTGAGAATTACTTCCCTTTACATCAATCATGGTGATTTTGCCAGCCTTTAATGCCAGGCAAAAATCAAAGCATTTGTGAGAGGCATGGTAGATTTAATTTTCTAATTTAAGTTGCGCAACCCCTAATATAAGAGTTGTACTATTAGTTAGTTGTACTGTTTTTGCCATGGTTTCTGCTTTAATTTTTAAATATAATCTTTATTTTGAAGCCATGGTCAGTTTTGATACAATCAGTAAAATTGGCTTCTTGCTTTCTTTTTTGCTTTTCCCAACTAATGGGCCCCCTATAACAGAACAAAGAGAAACAATTTGTCTGATTTCACAACTGAAAGGCAGCATGATCTCATAAGATTTTTTTGGTTTTTGTTTGTTGTTTTGTTTTATTTCACTGGACAGTATATTAATCAATCCTGGAAACCATGTGAAGATTCAAGAGGGTACTTTAGGATTCTTCATTGCAAGCGATGCCAAAGAAGTAAAAAGGTAATGCTTTGATACATTGCATTTTGTATTGTAGATATGCCTTATCTTCTGCTTCTATTTTTTTTTAAGATACGGTGCATCATGTTGCAAGCTAACGTGGTCTTAGATGATTAAAACAACTTTATTAACACATTTCCAAGGTACCATTTAGAATCTGGCCCCACAGAATCTGGCTGCACTTGCTTAAGTTAGGACACACCTTTTCATCGATCCTACCTACCTACTGCAGCCAGCCTTCCATTTCTCACTCTGTTCCAGAGGGTCTCTCAACCCAAAGAAACAGCTTGGGGGCAATGGGGGTGGGACAAGTGCACCGGGGGCGATCTCTGAAAATTGGGTGACCTGCCTTGCTCGAGCAGAAGTGCTTTCCGAAAAGCAAAGCCCCCATTTGATATAATCCTTTGTGTGTTGAGGAATGGGACAAAGCCTCAGGAGTGCACATAAAACAGAAGCGAGGCCTTGCTGGATCAATCGAAAGGCCCATCTTGTCCAGTGTTCTGTTTTCAGCAGAAGCACTAGCCAGCCTTTTGCTTTTATGAAGCCAACGAACAGAGGATGAAATGAGCAGCTTCCTTTCCCTGTGTGTGTCCCAAACATGTAGTGTTGTAGCAGTATAGCATCTGATCATGGAGATGAAATTTACCCGTCAATGCTAGTAACCCTTGATCAATTTACCCACATTAATTTGCTTACCCTGTTGAGAAAGCTACCAGTCTAGTGGCTGAATAATGTTGCAGTAAATTCCATACATTACTCCTGTGTTGTGTGACATAGTAGTACCTCCTTTTATAAAAGAGGGAGGAAAATCTCTACATACTTTCTCCATACCATTTATAATTCCATATACTTCTACCATGTGCCCCCTTAGCCAGCTCAGATGATAGTAATCTTCTAATTTAAAGGGTCCTGCATACTATGAGCGCCTTCTAGAGGTGGTGCTCTAGCCCCCTGATCACTTTAGCTGTTCCTTTCTATACTGTTGACAGACTTTATTATATCCTTTTAGAGATTGGGTGATCAGAAATGTACACAAATCCCAAATGTAACCACACCATCAGTTTATATAAAGACATTATGATACTGTTCGATTTAGTTTCCATCCATTTCTGAATTTCCAATATTAGATTTTTCATTGCCACTGTACACTGAATTGACATTTTTCGCGAGTTGTTCATCACAACTCCAAGATTTCTTTCCATGCTAGTCATAGCCAATTCGAAACCCATCAGTGTATAGATAAAAGTATTTTGGAGCAACTTTTTGCATCGCTTTGTATTTACTTACATTGAATTTTATTTCCACGTGTCTGGCATCATGCAAATGGGGCTACATGTGAGCCCAGGAATCATTTCCCAATGCATAATAATAATAATAATAATAATAATAATAATAATAATAAATAATATATTTCTTACCCACCTCTCCACTTTGATTGAGGTGGGGAACAACAGTAAATATAAAATACATAAAACTGAATTAAACATAATATACATTGTTAAAACATCCTAAAAACATCCCATATAACTCAGACCCAGCCTTTTGGGGAGGGAAGGAATGAATCAGGCCTTTAGTATCCACTGGATATTGTTTGCAAGCCAAAATGGTTCCTGCAAGATCCCCCAATTCTTCTTTCATACTCATTTAGAAATGTTCAGTATTGCATGATAGAGGAAATTCTAATTTACTCTAGTAAATAATACATACATTTGTATGCACAATCTCCATGGTTCACACAGGATGTTATTAGTATGGTATTGGGCAGTTGCAGTTCTGCAATATTCTCAGTCCGTATGCTAAATATCTGAATAGGACTTCAGATTTAGACGAGAGATTTTTTACTTGCTTGGCTATATGAGGGGCTGGCTTTTGGCACTCTAGGAGAAATTTTACATTGACAACACACCCTTGTTTTCTCTGTGAATCCTTTGGCCATGGACACACCATTTTGGTCCTTCATCCCTGGGGTTAGGGCCAAAACAGGCATTACTTTAAACCTATATCTAGCAACTACCTCTTTTTTCATTATTATTATTTTACAGTAGACTAGGGGGGATCCAGAACATAGCCCCCATGCACCTACACTAGGGACCTGAACTGCATCGGGGCTTTTTTTTCTTTTTTCTTTAAAGATGTAGGTATTTGGTACAGATTAAAAGTAATGTTTGTTTTGACTCTTAAATGATCCATGAGAATTGTACATTTACCACAATAAATTAACAATCCCCCAGCTTCACTAATCCCCATGGTCTCTGAAAAGCTGCTCTCAAGGGTCCCCTGACCTCCTAGAGACAGCTTTTTGGGAAAGGATCGTACCCATGCAAGCAGAAATACCTTTCACTCACACTGAGCACACAGAGGGATCTTTTTAAGCCAGTATTCAAGGGAATTGACTTCAGTATTTGTAAGGCCCCAGAGGTGTCTAGGCACGGTAATTGCAAGAATAATTGCTATTGTCCTGCATTTGTTTCATGACAGTATCTGAATTCCTCCAAAACATTAAGCTATGTGAAACTAAGTGGAACAAATAGCCTTATATATCTTCAGCTGTCTGTCTTAAAAAATAAAATAAAAATCAGGGGGCTTTGAGCCAGCAATTCCCCTGCCAAGAACAGTGTTTTCATCTCTTGTGTGTTTGGATAATACAGTCACTTTGGATGCTACTTTCCAAGATGAAAGCTGGTTGATCTGATCCACCATGTCATATTTATTAACGTTCCCCCAATTATTTTCAAGTTAAATTTATTAAAAGAAGCACGAACTTGAATCACCCAGCCTTGTGTTTGAAATTAATTGTCTCGTAGCAAACATTTCCTTCTTTAAATGTCTAAACCTTTCAAAAGATTAAAGGAAATTAGTGCTGGCATGTTTCATTAATTTGGCACTTGTAGCGAGGAGGAAATGTGGGACTAATTTCATTTGTATGGATTAAGAAATGTGTCAGTTTTTCCATTCTCCCTCCCTCTCTAGGGCATTTTTTTACTGCAAGGCCTGTCACGATGACATCACAGATCCCAAAAGGATAAAAAAATGTGGCTGCAAACGACGTAAGTCATATTCCCTCCCCTCCCTTCCCCTCCCTTCCCCCTTTCCTGCCCTCCTATTCTACAGGAACTGTTAAGCCTTAAGGAATCGCTCTAAATGTATTTCTACATTTTGCACAGTGGTGGAGATAGGCTAGCAAGTCTCTACATACCAACACAGTTAATAATGGTCTCTGGTAATTCCAATGCACGCATATTATTAAAATTAAAATCCACACCTTTTGCTTGTGGTTGCATCACCATTAGAACCTCTTTGGGCCCCAAGTTAACAAAGTTTAGATAATTAGCATGTTATGTATAAGTGTCAAAAATATGTATATGTGCTTAATAGGCTAAATCCATCATTGTGAGTGAAATTCCGCTCAGGCCAGGTGTCATGTCTAGCCCTGCGCCCCCTGGGTTGGAAGAAGGTGTTTCAGGTGATCAATCGGAATCAGACTCTGAAGTAGAGGAGTTGGGGCCAGAAACAGGCCAGCCTGTATCAATGGGGGAGAAAGCTCTCATGGCCTCTTCACCAGCTGGGGGTGAACTCTCTCCAGAGCTGATCTCGTCAAGGGCAAATAATACACAGTCAGTGGGAAGCCAACATTCTTCCAAAGGAGAGAGCACGGACAGGTTGGCTGATCCTAGAGTACGTCGTAGACTAAGACAGGTGGAGCGAAAAGAAGGCGAGAGAAAATCAGCCCGGCTCACATCCCGTCAGAAACTGCATCAGAACTAGTCTCCCTGAAGTTAATGCGTCTTGGAAAAGAGCTTTCCATTCTTCTTGAAAGGGCAATTGTCTGGCTTAGTTTGCATAGTTTTGCCTAGGGAGAAGTTCCCAAGAGATTAGACTCTCTTCAGGTGGGAAGAGATGTGTATTGCTTGAATAAAGCTTTGTGGATTACTCAGCAGGCATCATTATTGTCTCCCAAGAAGGCAGGAAGTTTTGAGAAACACGACACCAAGAGTGTTTCCCTTCCCCCTTTACCCCCCACCATCACCACATCCCCCACAGATCTGATCTGGAGGGTCCCGAAATCCTCTGGAACAGATTTATGGCACATGTCAGAGGAAAGGGGAATTTGATCTGCTACAGTGTCCAATGGTAGAGGGGCACCATTGGATACAACCAAATGTTTTCTCCTCCTCCCCTTCTCTTTGCCAAATCTTAAATACATTCTGGAAATCCACTTCTTTGCCTTTGATGGCTGTGCCGCAGACAAAATGTGGCTCCATCTTATAATTTTAAAGCAGCTTCCAGTCTTTAATCATGATGAAACAAAGTTCTGAGATACTGAGGTGACACCCAGGCTTAGTCCTGTTCCTTTTCTTCTACAGATACATACTTTACAGCCACATTTTGTACATTGTTTTACTATAGCAGAAATTCCTTCAAACAGATGTGCAAATGATATGAAAATCGCAAGTGTATCCCGTTTAAGTGGGCTTTAGGGTCTTCTCTCAAATTCAGCATTTTACCATATCCTATAAAGGAGTCCATATTAAGACAAGTTTATATAATAAACAGACTCAAGTGCTAAAGCTTTTCCTGGAATATGTAAACTTTGGTTACATTTCAGAGTTGAGGCTGCATGTTTGAATGCTCCTCAACAATAACAAAATTATCATAAATATAGAAAACTAACATTTCAGCTTACCCTTCTCCTTTTCATACTATTTTTCCTAGCACAGATAGAGGGGATTTGGTGGGGGTAGGTGATAAGAGGGAGAATGCAAACATGCTGCCTCTCCCACAGTCGCAAGCTCACTTAGGGGCTGCCTATATGTCTTCAAAGACATATAGTGTCTGCAAATCAGCGCTGCTTCAGTTATATGATGCAGCCGCCGATTCGCAACCACCACTGGGTTTTGCCCTGAAGCTGTGCTTTAAAAAAAGTCAGGGACTTTCCCTGACCTTTTTCTTCAAAGCAAGATCACCGTGGCCCTTCCGCCATATGGCCTCATTCCATAGTCAATCCAGGGGGTGTTATGGGCAAATGGCGACCACTGGGGGGCGTGGGGGGGACTCTAGTACCCAGATGGCTGGAAAAACCCATGCTCCCTGTTGGCATGGGTTTTCCTGCCCCTGCCCTGCAGCAGTAATACTGCGGGGTTTCAGAAGGAAGCAATGGCAAAGCGACACTGTGAAGACAGGCCCTTGTTATAATCCTTCACCACTTGATTTTGCTGCTAGTATAATGTCACAGGTGAGGTATTTGTGTTACTGTCCATTCAGAAATATTATAAGATGTGTGTGTGTGTGTGTGTGTGTGTGTGTGTGTGTACACACACACACACACACACACACAGTGCAGAAGAATAAAAGTAAGTGTTTGGGATGCCCGAGAGAGGAAATTAAAGAACTAGAAATTAATCCTCTGAAAAGCCTTCCAGCAAAAGGTAAATCTAAAACCACTGAAGAGCCTTTGGAGGACTAAACCGACAGCCCTCTGTATATTTGAAATAGTCTAGCAATTGCAAGCATCAGTAACTCCAGTGAATGAAAAAGTGTCAGACAGGTGCTCAAATAAAATGAAGGATGGCAAAAAAAAAAAAAAAGAGGAAGATGTAGGAGGCATTGTGCTAAGCATGGAATCAGCCAGTTTGGGAGGGCCAAATGGTGGAAGCGGATTGATAGCAAGAATAAATCTTTTTTCTTTGACTATTTTCTCTTGTCTCCCTTTTTTGTGAGAGCCCATGTGCATACACAGGCCAGAACAATTCTTCATGCATCCAGGTTGCTTATTTATAATGGAAATGTACGTCTGGAATCCAAAGGTGGTGGAAGGTGAGCTGCAGGGGGAAAGCAGTGCATTCGTTCTCCCATTTTCGGTGTCTGCCCTGTAAAATTCCCCCCACCAGAAACCACTTTGCAGCAGAAAAGTGGCAGCCAGGCTTCTTTGTAAAGGCAACTTGGCCATGTACTGTGTGTAATTCCAGCCATAAGCCTGGTATGCAGTTGGCACCCCAAAGCATATGTGATGAGTGATTCCCCATTAGTGAGCAACCTGTGCCTAATTATGCATGCTTAAATCCCATTGATTCCAATGGATGCAACTCAGAGCCCAGATGTAACTGGGTTGTTACCTGTAATTTGATTAAGGTACTGCCAGTGAAGCATAACGTTTTAGACTTTTGAGAGTCACTTGCGATTTTTGTGTCTGTCCAACAGTGATGCCTGATTATCACTCAGATAGTAGCTCTAGCATGAAGTTAATCAAGACCCCATCAAGGTGGACCATATGCAAGACACCAAAATAATTACATTATTTCAGCATTATTCCTTTTTTTTTTGCTACCCTTAAATCAAATGAAAAAGCAACGCAAGTACGTACAGAACATGCATGTATAAACTATACGAAGCTGTCTAACGCTCTTTTCAAACTTTTCAAACATTGTCTTCCGGGAACCCTTTCCACGTTGACGGCTCTTTCTGAGGATATCCTATAAAGCAACCTTCCACAGCCAGGTGGCCTCCAGATGTTTGGGGATACAGCTCCTATCAGCCCCAGCCAGCATGGCCAGTGGTCAGGAATGGTGGGAGATGTAGTCCAAAACATCTGGAAGGTGCCAGATTTGGGAAGGCTGCTGTAGAGGATGTGGGGGAGAATTCCAGGGGCTCTCTCATTTCATGCGTAATGGGGCCCCAAGTATAAGTGCAGCTCTGCTTAACAGAGAGTGTTCCCTACCTGGAATACACTGAAACTTTCCCTGTGGCTGTGAATCGCAAAGGAAGGTCAGTAGTGGTGAACAAAGTGTCTACCATTACTGATTCCCTGATTGAGAGCCCATAGCTACACTCCCAGAAATCCCAGTGTTTCCTGAAAACCATTGATCCGTCTCAGTCTTGCTGATAACAGCTTTTCAATCTGGCCATCCAAAACCTAGGCAGCAGTGTTTTCAGACTTGCTTAGCCCAAATCACCCTAAATCAGTGATGCTAGGATTGAACCTGGGTTCCACCTATTCCACCTTTGAGCTGTCTTCTGTCATTTGCAGGGGCACTGAGAATGCAAGCAGCATCTGCTGAAAGCTAAATACAGTAAATGCTGCATGTAAGTAGAGTCAGAAAGGAAGGGATCTGATGCATTTCAGTGGGGTTTAAGAAGTCTAAGACCCTGTTCAGACAACACGCTAAGCCATGGTGGTAAAGCATTTTGAGGTAAACAGTATGGCTTAGAGTGTTGTGTGAACCATTCCTAACCATGGTGGTTACATAACCACGGTTTAAACACGCTCACTAACCATTTGCTGCAAAAGGCTTAGAGACCTAACCATGGTTTAGCGTGTTGTCTGAACAAGCCCTAATAGTGCACAGGATCGCGGGCTATGTGCAAAGGGGGAAGCATGTCATCCTGGGACAGGAAGAACTGTGCCTACCTCTCCACCCCACTTCTTTGTGTACAGCAGAATTCAACTAATCTGCTGTAAAATGCCAAAATAGGTAAATTAATATGAACAACGAATTCTGTAAAGATGCCAGATTTGGACTTCAGCTACATTCCCTGTTCAGCTTCGTTTATGTCGGCAGTGAGAATGAGCCTTTTCTCGTGCCCCGCCCCACTTTTCCTTGTGCTAATGAGCACCGTATTAAAAATGAGAAATGCTGAATGGAGATTCTATATAAGATGAAACGAAGGCACGAGAATAAACCTGTGTGTATAGGTGAATGAAACGTGAAAGAATATCTCCTTTACATGGAAATCTTAATTATTGTGGCCTTAATTACAGGCAGTTTCCTAGGATAGTTGAAAGCTGTGTTGTTTAATAATGCATCTGAGGTTTCACGTCCCTTCAGATGCTGTCTGAACATTAGCTTCAGTATTGTCAGGGTCTAAAAGTGAGCCTGACCTACATAGCTATTTGTCCAAACCTGTTAGGCCTAGTATTAATAATTCAGCATAGAGCTCTACAGCTCCACAAAGCCAGAGATAATGAAAGTAGCTGTGCTTTCCTTTCTCAGATCTCCCCACCCCTTCCATCCCTCCTCTACACGTTCCTTGAATAATCTGTGGATTTTCTTGTCATGTTGACCAAAAAGAAATTCTGGTGTGAAAATCCTATGCTCAAGATGATTGTGGTGTATTATGCTTTAAATTGTGCGTTCTTGTTCTAATTTCATTGCAGCTTTTACAGCAACGAATCAGTATTAATATATGTGTACCTATTGCAGCCATACCTTTATTAGGGCTGCAACAGTTATTCTAATTGAGTAATCTTTTGAACAATTGAAACAGGTGTCCGAGGATTAATAATGTATCCATTTGCAATACAAGCCGTTATGAAAAATGTGGGTACTGTTTATAAGACATACTCCCGCTTCTCACAAATACAAGAAGGATGCCTCATCTGCATCTTCTAAACCAGCCTTTCCCAACATAGTGGCCTCCAGGTGTGTTGGACTGCAAGTCCCATTGAGAATGATGGGAATTGCAGTCCAAGACATCTGGAGGGCTCCAGGTTGGCTCCGGGTTTGGGAAGGCCGATTTAGACACCAAGAAAGTGTGTTTGTTTTCTTGCAAAACCATTGCTTTATTCATATGCAGATATATGCTGGTTGACTATATTAATTCATAGATTTATCAACAAGCCATGTACAGTTTTTATTGACTAAGATTTATGCAATTGGATAACAGCCCTAAATTTTATATTTGCCACAGCCTCCCTGAGATGAAAGTGCAACATTGGATGGAGTGCTGACTCTTTCCTTTTCTCCACCCACCCCTTGTATTAACCAATTTTCCCTCCAGCCATGATTCCTCCTTCCAAAAGGGGGTTGTTGAACCCACGAGGTACAGATCATGTGTACACTGATATGTTTGAAGGAAATTGCATTAACCTGTGATAATTGACAATGTTTTGATTTATTTTTCCTCTTGCTGCCTTGGAACACGGCCCCCACTATATATTAACTGCACACTGATAGTGATCTATTGTGAGTAAAAACGGGTTCTCTGTAGCCCAGAGTGCAATCCAACCTGTCTTTCTTCCAGTACAGAGTATTCATTTGTTCAGTATTCGGATTCTTTTTATGTTGCATGTAGCAGTGGCGTCTCATACCCACACCTTTCTCATTTTGTTTGCCCACATGGGTGAGGGCGACGTTGAAGAAAATACAGCAGTCTTTCACCTTGTTTTCACGTGGCCGCTCCTCTCTTTTCCTTGCTCTCTGCCCTCCCGTTGTATTTTTTCCTACTTGAAAATCAAAGATTTCATTCATCTATAAAATCTCAAACTTTTAAAGTTTCTTACATTCTGTTAGACTGAAGGAAATTACCATCCCCATTTGCTACCCAGTTGCTTTAAGCAGAATTACTTGCTGGATATGTGCTTGAAATGTCATACTTGGGAACTGCATCTCTGCAGGGCTAGGGGATTTCTAACAGAAAATTCTCCAACGTACAGTTCCCAGAATTCTGGTTTTATTGTCTGTGGGGTGGGGAGCCATGCCTGATATAAAACCAGTATATATTTTTATTGCCAGTATGCCCTTAGTTTCGTCTGTTCTTCAGCTCTAGTTCTCAACCAAAGATTCACAGAGCATTCAGCACAAAATACCCAGACTGTGAACAACTTATGCCATCACCATCTGATGTTCAAACCCAATAAATAAAAACTCAAGTTTAAGCCCCACTGATATACTGATACTATAGCGATACTTGTACCATAGACCACTTGGAAAGTCTGAACTAGAAATAGGTGGTTCTAAGGAGTGAATTACTTTCCTTTGTCTATGGATACTTCCTTTGCCGCAAAAGTGATGCTGTACGGCCCAAGTATATTTCAGTGGCATCTTTGCGTACTTTCCCCCTTCCTTATCACATAGACAGAACTCTTCTTTATACATTTCCCAAGCCATGCTGGGAGAATGTTGAAATGATCCATTCTCATGGGCAAAGGCTGATCGCATGACTCTTTCCCATGGAACCATTACTCTACTCACAGCAGTGTACCGATTCCATGGCCGGGAGGCTCACACTGGCCATGTGACTGGGTCATTTCAAAGTTCCTCTGGCTGCAAGGGACCTACTCATGGACGAATAACTCTCACACAATTGTGACAGTTTGTCAAGTACACTGCAGTATGAACTTTATGTGCATAATTATCTCCTTTCAAATGTTACAAAAGTGACTCCAGATTAGTCTAGCATCAACAGTGTTTATAATGTTTATAATGAGTAGCCCTGAGTGATGAGGAGATTCAATACAATTTTCGCTGAATGAACTTAGTCTTCTCTCTCCTGTCCATTTTCTATCTTCCATTTTTTTTAAAAATTTGGATTTTCAAGATATCTTTTTAGGTGAACACCTAAAAATATGATGTAAGAATCATCCTTCAGCATTGCTGTTTTTACACCTCTTGAATGTAAAGTTCAGTGTATCTTCTATTACAAAAGGTTTAGTTTAAAACATTCTTAGATTGGAAAGACAATAACTTAGGTCCAAACTAAAAATTACTTGAAAACCATTTCTGTGTGTATGTTTTGGGTTTTTTTAATTATCAGCCACAGCAGAGGAGGTCAATCTGAATTGAGACTGTGGAGGAGAGTTAACCCCTCTCTCTGATACTGCAGTCCTGATGAAAATCACCACCATTATGGGCTGTTGTTTGTCCCAAGAAGGGAATAGCTATCAGCACAAATAGCAACTTCAATCCTGTGGCAAATAGGAACTTGGGTGTGTGCTTCTGTTCAGGTCTGTAGAGCAAGGGCAAAAGATTAAACCCCATCTCCACCTACACCATCACCCGAATCCAGATCAGGGCCTCCCCGGGGGCCTGCAGTTAAAACACACGCATGTGCACACACATTTGCAAATGCAAAGATGCACTTAATGTAACATTAATTTGGGCCTTAGAGTCTAAAGAATTGGCATTGGATGCTCCCAGGCTAGATAAGAATGCTAACTTGAGGGGAAAGTTAAATAGCACCACAACTTTAAGAAATAACAAAGCCATCGGCCACTTTCCTGCAAAGTTGTGGGACTGAACTATAAATCCGATGGGTATAAACTCAGTTCTAGAAGTTCATGTCAGTACTGGGTGTGTGAGAGAAAAATAAGTGGCACATCTTAGTTCCAGAGTTGCGTGATGGATGACCCACCCAAGCAGTGGGTTTGTTCTACTGACCCTCCTGAAATACATGGACCCTCCAACCCATGTGTGGCCCATTGCAGGAGGCTCTATGAGGCTTCTGGAGTTTAAAATGCTACTTTAAAGTAGGGCAAAGGAGCTGCCATTTAGAAAGGTGAAACTGTGTGGGCACAAGCACCGTTGATGGGGCTCCATGCATGGTGGGCCTGTCTTCTCAACTGAGGTACATATACGGCACTTCTCAAAAGGACATAATCATGTATAGTCAATTTGCATATTCCTGTACTACAGTAGTATTTTGAGGGAGTGATTATTATCATATCCATTGGGGGCAAAGAGGAGCACATAATCTCATGGTGATCGTATTCATTGCTTGGTAGCCATGAAAAACTCAGGGATCCCACTATTCAGCCAGCTTCTTTAAGGTGATCGGTGATGGCTGGGTAGAGGTGTGATCATTGCCATGCACAGAACACACACAAAATTAGTATAGTATTGGCAAGTCTCAGTCTCTCTCTCTCTCTCTCTCTCTCTCTCTCTCCCCACACACACACACACACACCTTGAATAATCAATCAATGATTGGACAATTTGCATGCCAAATTTTTGTAAATCCAAATATTATTCTTGATAATTAAAAAAATTTCCTAAATCAGTGGAGGTCAAGTTTATGGAGTTAAAATTTGATGCCCCTCGTCAAGGCGTGGTTACAAAACCTCCCCTGCAGTTACAAAGCCTCCCCTGATGTAACTTTAAAGAATTCTTGGGTTATTTATCGTTAAGACAACAATGGTAGATGCGGCCATATGTTCATTTTCATTTTACAACTTAGCAGTAGATTTTCCTTCCCCTTGGAAGAAGAAAATATCTTCATGCTTGCTTGCTTTTCCATGAGGCATTTGCCAAACATTCATTTTCTGGACCAGTATAAATATTAAGTGTTCAATCCTTTGCATGTTTAGACAGAAAAAAGTCCTACAACTCCCAGCCTTCCCTAGTTAGCATGCTTGTAGTTGCAGGCCTTTTTTCTATCTAAACATTCATGGGATTGCACCCTAAGTTATTCAAGTACTTGAGCCACTACAATCCAGGTCTTGTTCTAGCATCATATAGTAGCAGTGAGCAGACAGGTCTACTTTCTTCATCCTTTTAGAACTCTCTTCTGTTCTTAAACACAAGGAGAGAGAAATATTTATTTTTTAGAGTCAGCATTTGAAATGCTGGGGAAAATATGAAGCTATAATCAGGAAAATTACTGCATTAAGTGATGAAATGGATGATTCATTATTTGCAATGTGACTTTGCCATCAACCTTTTCCTTGTAAATCCTGTACGGTTGCAATGCTATATATATACCTATATAGTTGGGAGTAAGTCCATTGAAATTGGACTGTTGAAGGAAGGGACAATTTTAGGCACAGCTTTCCTTTAATTATTATGCACACAGTTAATGACGCAGTCCAGAATAGCTCTGTGGTACAAAAGAAAATTCAGAACTACCTGCCCTCACCTCTTCCCTTGTGGAGCACATAGGACTTGCCTTTTGTCCCAGAAAAAGTGAGGGAGATGGGACGGAAGCAGGATGGAAGAAACTACAACTGTGCTTTCTTTCACACTGCTGCAAAGCTGTTAAAAAGTCAGAGAGGGACTCCAGGTTGTGATGCAGCATCCCTAATCAGGCCTAACTGTTTTGACTGGGTTGTGGCCATTACATTTTATCCTTTCATTCTTGTACAAAGAGGTAACTGTTGTGTCTAGATCGTTGAAAGCCTTCTTATAAAAACAGCTGGGATAGGTTACAAAGCACGAGGGATTACCATAGCCGACTTCTAAAATACGCTGGAGAAATATGGCAACTCTCACTTGGTAAAGATGAGCTTAAACTAGCAAAATTAGTTGCGTCAAAAATGCAACGCTTACGTTGATTTTTAAGTCTGATTGTTAATATATGTGTTGCTTCTTTTTGAATTGCAACAATGGCCACAATTCAGTAAAATAACTAAACACACGTTTCCATGAAAAAAATGGTAGTTCTTGAGCAAATGCCATTGATTCGGTAATTGTTTTATTTGATAATTTCGGGTTGTTTTTATTTTTAAGGTATGGTACACACAGACGCAGTTCAGGCACCTTATCCGTTGGCATGGTGGCAGAGTGGCCACAAACCCCTTCCCCTTCACTGCACACCGAAATTAACGTGTGATGTGAGCCACTGCGTGTACTGGCTTCACATGGACAGGCTCCCATATGGAGCACTGATTTTACATCTGATTTTGGTGCAAGGTGAAGGGGAGTGCCTGACTCATCACCATGAGAATGGATGGGGAGGTGAATGGTCCAGGTAGGTGTCTGAACTAGGCAAAAGTGCACACCCAACCGAATTTGGTTCAGAACTGTATAAATAAAAGCAGTCTGTGGAGGCCCAATGTGTTAAATAAGACCTAATTCATTTCTACATAGAACATTTCTGATAGTAAATGCCTATGGAATGGGCACAGGAACAAGAAGGAATATAAAAACTTCATCATGGTATTAAACACCATTAATCAAAACGTATGAAACATGAGGGTTGCTACTGCACAGTAGGATGTTCAAACAGGTTTATTTTAAGCCTCGGACAGTTAAGCAATTTTGACTGCAGAACCCCGGCAGCCTGCAAATGATCAGAAGCAACGAACGCATTTCCTTTACAGGAATTATTTAAAAGTCAGAACTTTTCGAAAATTGCAAAAGGAGCACAAAGGCTGTGGTCAGCCGTCTTAGGGTTTCGGTGGCCTACTGTGAAATAAGGCAGCAGGGCGGGGGTGCGGGAACCCTCCTCCCATTGAGTACAGAGAAAAATCAATTGTCACAACCGTTTTTAAGACGCACTGCTGTATTTTTTATTTTCTTTTTTTTAAAAAGAAGAAGCTGAAACTGTGCTGTGGGAAACCCTTTTGGTATTCTTTAGGCCGGTGATCTCTTAACCAACGTCGCCACAAGGCAAATTAAATCAATCTAGCTGTTCCTAAAACACTGCAGTTCCTTTTTGACCATAATTTCTTCGTGAAGTTTCCCTTTGTTGTCATTTACGTCTTGCTGTGGATCATAAGAGAAGTTGAATTGAAATGACATTGTATTCATTTCAATTCTTAGTGGTAGTTGAGTTCTATTGTTGTTATTGTTGTTGTTGTTGTTATTATTATTATTATTATTATTATTATTATTATTATTATTCACCTGCAATTGACTGACATTGGGTCCTGGTTTTGTTTACCCAGCTGCTGTTTGGCAGAGATCCACTAGATGTCCTCATAGATTTATTTTTTGTTACCATTGATGATGATGTACCAGTGAGACAGAGGAGTGGTAGCATTACAGAAAGAATGGTAACAAAAATGGGTAATCAGCAGAGTAGAAGGACGCTTTATTCCTGTTGGCTTTACTTGTCAAATTAACAATATTGTTTAGTGCCCAGATGACTTCTTCCAAAGGTGTGATTGAGAATGTTTGGCTTTTGTAGAAATTTTAGAGGCAATGTGAATACCATGGCACCAAAATTAATGAAGTTGTACAGAAGAGTCTCCTGTCTTTCTGCTGATTGCCACATTTAATTAACATTTATGGTGGTTTAATGGGAAACAGTATGTGTCTGGCTGCACAATCTTTAATCATTCCATCATGTCTTTAATCTGCTCAGCAACCATTATTCCTAATACTCCATCTTGTTATATGTGCGGGCGCATTTAAAAATATTTACTTTCCTCTTCTATTTGGTATGAATGCAAAATGACTGTGTAACAGGACCGAAGAGGAATAAGCATGTTGCCTTACAAACTGTGTTTCTCTGATATGTGATCGCTCATGTAATGATTGATTAAAACCTGCATAGCAAGTCCATTCGATAAGTTTGTTATCAGATTCGAGAATGTCCCCTGCATGTTAACAAAGTGAATTATAAAATGATACATGGTCTCCACAATAACTGATATTAATAATTAAAAACAGTCCCTGAAATGCATTGGGTCTTACAATGTGGTTGCAACAGTTCCATTACTGAATAGAAGAATACAAATTCTTGTTAAAGAAAATGTTTCTGAAATGTTTTCCTCTCATGTCTCCCCCCTCACCCCCGGTGTCTTATTCTATGATTGCGTTTTGACAAAATACAACCTAGATGGAAATGAAAACAGGGGACTGTTACTAACCAATACCAAAACATGCTAAAACTGGCGGTTACTTGGGTTTTGCTACAGCATTTGATTAGCAGAAGCTTCTTCAAAGCTCCTTAACTTCCATTTTTCTATAACCAAATCAGAGTCCATTTCAGACGGAAGGTATTAATTTTTCTTTGCACAAGACGTGAAAGAGCAAACTTTTTTTTAAAAAAAATCGATAATTTGAATGAAACGTTTTTGATCTCTATTCTCTATAAACATTAAATGAGTTGAGGAGAAAAAATACTAGTGGACCAATTACTGCCCTAAATAATTTTTAGTAGCCTAAATGGCTACTTGTCAAAAGCTGTAGTGCAACCCTGGTTTTATTCTAAAAATCAAGCTCTGGAGAGTGATGTATGGTGTGCGGACCAGGCCTGATGTTGCATGTTGATATATCTGAAGAGCTGCAAGATAATTCAAACAGAATGCTAAGAGCACATGCTGCAAGAAATGCAAGCAAAGTTTTAGAGGAATGGAGTCACTGTTGAAGAGATCACTCATCCATCTCCTTCAATGCCTGTTTTCCCCCAACCATGACGTTACCCCTTGCTTGACAAATATACTGTGTACGGCAAGTCATAGAGGCCTTAGAACAGGGCTTGACCCATTTTGGGGAGATTTATATCCTCCTTTCTTGGTTGAAAACAAAAAGCTAATGGAAAATGTTTTAAATTAACATAGAATTGTGACTGTTTCTCTGTAAGGCTACAAGCCAATTTTATTTATTTATTTGTTTTACTTTTTGGCCACATCTGCTCTTAAGGTTTGTGTTTTTGGCTGCCAGCAATCTGTTTCAATGTCACTAAAATTAAATTAGTTCATGCTAAGCCATTACCAATAAATATGGTCCAGTGTAACATGGGAAACAATTATAAAATGTCCTTTGGTTTCACCTTCATGTGTTATTTATGAATGAAATCATTTTAGAAGAATTGAACAAATTAGGCCTTTACAACGACAGCATATTGGAAATGCATAAACTTGAAACTATTTGAAATTGAAGAACTGTCAATTTACATTGAGCTTCATCAACCTGACTGAAAGGGGGGAAATCAATGGCTGTATGACATTTGATGGCTTTTCAAATTGATTTCTTATGGTAGTTGAAATACTGAAATCCACTGATATGTACCGAAGAGAAAATATGATGATTGGTTCATCATGTTCCAGTGGAGCCATATTTGGTGCGCTCTGGTGATGTCTTATATGTGAACTGCCCTTAACGTTTGCTGTTAGTAGCAGCATGTCCTACATGGACACAATTTGGTAGTCTATCAAATTAGTTTTCTTTCCTTATAGGTATATACTCATTAAATCGGATTTGATCTTCTCAGATTTTGAGCAGAATCTAACGAGGCAGTTACGCCCTGCTGTTCTCTTACAGCAGCCTTCCTCAACCTGGGGTGCTCCAGATGTGCTGGACGCATTCTGGGAGTTGTAGTCCAACACATCTGGAGCGCCCCAGGTTGAGGAAGGCTGTCTTACACCCTGCTAACTGCATTGCACCAGCAGCCCCACCGCTTGCGCAGCGGTGATTGAGCACTTCTGGGGCCATCCAAAACAAACGGAAAATGTCTGGAAGGAGGCAGGTCTGCGGAGCACTGCTGACTTGCCTCTTTCCAGAAGAGAGCGCTTCCGCTGATTTGGGAGCTTCCTTTAGGAAGTGCTAAATCTCCCTTGCGTAAGCAGTAAGTCCCACTTGTGCAACGGAGTTGGCAGGATCCTGTTGGATTCTGCCTGGTTTGATTCGGAGAAAAAAATTGTCAAGGCTACATGTAGCTAAAGAAGCAACCTAGACCTAAATGATTTCCTTAATTGGCACTATTCCCCCTCCACATTTTTTTTCTTTAATACTTATAGTGCCAAAAAGAAAGAAAAAATCTTTACAATTTTCTACTTTTACTTGGTTCTTCCAACTTTTCTAGAGTCAACAAAATTGAATTGTAACCGTTTGTCCTGAGTCACCCCTAGATAGAACGTAGAGGACAATTATCTTTGCCCCTACATTTGATGTACAACCAAAGTGTTATTAATAATCAGAATGATCTTCTTTCTTTTCTTTTTTTCTGGGTCAAGACTGTCATAAACTAAGGCCTGTATCTTAAATCCCTTAAACGACCTTCCAGCTGCATTTGTTATATCTTAACCTTTCCATTAACCTGCTACTCTTCCTCTCCTCCCATCCAACCCATGGTTATAGCCAAGATGTCCATCTACAAGAGAATCAAACTGGCATGTTGTTTTGATTGCGGACACTCTGAGCGTGACTGCTCTTGCATGTCAGGCAGTGTGCATAGTAACATGGACACCCTTGAGAGAGCCTTCCCACTTTCTTCTGTCTCTGTTAATGATTGCTCCACCAGTTTACGTGCCTGTAAGTTTTAACACCAGCACACGCTGTTCCATGTCTGTAGTGTCTGTGGTGTCATCCCTGTCCTGTGTTGTACATTGTGGGTATATTGTTTTGGTTTTTTGTTTTAAGAAATAAATTGGGTTGGCACTCCCTCCTCCACTTATAACTACTTTGATTTATACAGTTCTGCATCTATATATTCTGCAATGTGCTTCATTTATTTAAAAAAAATGTCTATCAGTATATTGTTTAATTCGTTGCTTCCCTTCCCCCTTGTGAGCTTTTCAGAGGGAAAAGAAATGTATCTTGGCAATGGTGCAGTTTCACGACATTTTGCTTCTACTTAATGTGCACAGTACAATGGTTGTTAAATGCTTTAAAAATGGCTGTGGTGGGGAAACCCTACATTTATGGACCAGAGATTAGAGAAAACTGTATAGATATTTCAGGCAGATTTAGAACAGTTTGAGTGGTACATAGTGTACAAGTTGTTTAGCCCTGAGGCCTACTTTTAGAGGTCTGCAGATAATCCATCTTTTATCTCAACTAAGTAAAATAATTTTACTGTTATTATTCAGTGTTGCCAGTATCAGTCTGTGGTTGGTTGCATGTAGTAAACGTTGTCTGCATTGTGTAATTTTCTCTTGAAAGGTACAAGTCTGTTGCCTTGTTGATCAACAAGCCAGGGCCACATGTGTGAACCATGACTCTGTGTGTGTGTGTGTGTGTGTGTGTGTGTGTGTGTGTGAACCATTCCTAACCATGGTAGCTACATAACCATGTTTTAAATATGCTCACTGACCATTTGCTACAAAAGGGTTAGTGGACTAACCATGACTTAGCATATCATCTGAACAGGCCCATTATATGTTTTATACTGGTTGTCCATGTCTGCATTAGAGGGTAGTGCTTAGGATAGCCAGCAAACTATTATTTCACTGGTGCAACTAGCAAAACATGGCTGTGAGTGTGACAGGTAACAAGTTCTAGAATATGAAAAGCTAGGAGATAGCAAACCAAAGAACTGCCAGACTCCAGAAGCCCACTAACTTCTACCATACTAATATAATGAAATGCTACCTTCTGCCTTAATCACACGAGCAAACATGGGACAGATCTAATCCATAGAGCCTTCTCATCTAGCCTGTGGTGTCTACTCGGCCCTTCCTCTTCTGTCCAGCCGTACCTGTGCTGT
Source organism: Elgaria multicarinata webbii (assembly GCF_023053635.1). NCBI lineage: Eukaryota > Metazoa > Chordata > Lepidosauria > Squamata > Anguidae > Elgaria > Elgaria multicarinata. The sequence goes on from NC_086178.1 coordinate 110,273,713, forward strand.
TTCTGCAATTTCTCCTTCTATTATTATTATTATTATTATTATTATTATTATTATTATTATTATTATTTTTATATAGCACCATCAATGTACATGGTGCTTTACAGAGTAAAACAGTAAATAGCAAGACCCTGCCGCATAGGCTTACATTCTAATAAAATCATAATAAAACAATAAGGAGGGGAAGAGAATGCAAACAGGCACAGGGTAGGGTAAACAGGCACTGGGTAGGGTAAAACTAACAGGATAAAGTCAGAACAAAATCAAGTTTTAAAAGCTTTAGGAAAAAGAAAAGTTTTTAGCTGAGCTTTAAAAGCTGCAGTTGAACTTGTAGTTCTCAAATGTTCTGGAAGAGCGTTCCAGGCATAAGGGGCAGCAGAAGAAAATGGACGAAGCTGAGCTATTCATGCTATTCATGCTGGGTCTGGGTCTGGTACCTGGCCCCTTCCTTCTCAGCCATGGTTCCCCTTTCTGCCATGTGCGCCACTCTACTTATCTCCTTCTTTGCCTTGCTGAGGCTTTCTTCTGTGTTCTACGTCTTGGAGGACAGGGGTTTTGCAAACCTTTTGAGCTACCCATGCCTGCCCAGTCTGACCTTCTTTCCACAGCAGTCCACCACTGAGGAAGCAGAGAAGGCTACAGTGAGTACTCGCAGGGGCCAAGGAGGTTGCTGGAAGAAAAGCATGTGGGGTGAGTCTGGCACTGCCTATGGCCAGAATATGCCCCCGGACGTATTACAACTGAGGGAATGTGGTCCCTTGCATTAAGGAGAGAACCTGAAGCAGGCTAAGGAGGTTCTTCCTTCTCTCATATAGTACTACACTAGTTCACTGTCACATTTAAATTGTTAATGGCTTTGTTTGAAAGCCCTCAAGAGGCCTTCAAATATTCAGGACAAATATTCAGTCCAAATACTTAAAATACACCCACCCACTTCAGCAGAGAAGGCCACTGACCTTGACATCAGTGGGTTGCATCCTGGCTAAGGATGCAATCCTACCCAGACATATTTGGGAGTAAGCCCCATTGAACAAAGTGGGACATACTTCTGAGAAACATCTTAGAAAAACATGGGCTGCAGTCTGCACCATGAGATGGAGGGGAGACGAACAAACCAGCTAACCTAACCCCTCCAGTGGTCCTCAACCACTGTTGTCAAATATATGTCTTTATTTCCTGGTTGCCTCCACAAAGCAGCCCTTTAGGTTCTGTAACCTACATACTATCCCAGCCAATTCGATGTAGGAAGGCAAGTAAGCCTGGGGTGAAAACCACGGCGTCAGACAAGGTTAAACTAGCAATAAATTTAGGTTTTTCTTAAGATTTTAAATAGCAGTTTAACAATTAGTGTGATATTTCCCTATTAACAGTCTTTAAAACAGTTTTAGCAGTTGGAATAATTAGGATATGAAAAAGTAACATGGGAAATATATCCATCCAAACCTAGTCTAGACTTGATAAGATCTAGCAACAAAGCAATTTCAGCCCATTGGCCATGCAGCTTCCAGTCTTCTTGCTTTCAGTTCAGCTTTGGGCTTATCTACACCAAGCAGGATATTCCACTATGAAAGCAGTATATAAAAGGCAGGAGCCACACTACTGCTTTGTAGCAGTATTGAAGTGCACTCACAACTGTTTGGGCCCACTGACACATACCATACACCGCTTTCACAGTGTTATGTCCTGCTTGGTGCAGATGTGTCACGGGCCCCAACAGTTGCCAGTGCACTTCAGTACTGCTATAAAGCAGTAGTGTAGATCCTGCAGTGCCCTTCAATACCACTATAAAGCTGTAGTGCGGCTCCGGCTTTTTATATACTGATTTCATGCTGCTTTCATAGTGGAATATCCTGCTTTGTGTAGTTGAGCCCCCGATCTCTTATTTCTCTCTTATTTTTCTACAACACTCTTTGTCTGTGCCCTGATTTGTAGCTCTTTCTTCTTTCTCCAACAGCACAATCTATCTATATCTCCTCTTTAACTCCCCTCCAATTAGAAGGGCAATAATCTTTCCCTAAGTTTCTGCTTCTCATAGTATCTAGGTTTCTTTTCCCACTTTATTCAGTTTCCTAGGCTGATCTTTTGAACCTTCTCTGATCTTTTGAGCCATTTGGCAAGAAGGGTGTCTAAACAGAAAGCAACCGTTTTACAGCCAAGAACAAAATGGATGGAGAGCTTCATTCTTTCACACAGGCATAGCTTTCACTGTAAGTTAACTGAAGTTAGGCGCTGCTAAAATATATGGGACATATTACCATGAGTTGGCCATTTGAGTGAAACTAAGTTCAACCAAGTCAGGCCTTAGCTAGACCTAAGGTTTATCCCGGGGTCATCCCGGGGTCGTCCCTGCCTGCTCCCGGGATTCCCTGTGTGTCATTTAGTTGCACAGGGATGACCCCAGGGCAATCCTAGGATAAACCTTAGGTCTAGCTAAGGCCTCTGTCTGGATCCAACCCCTGTGTATGTGCTTGTAGGATGTCTTTGTGGGACTGTCTGACTCTAGGACGAGTGCAGAATGGGAATCTAATGGTGAAGAGCCTAGGAATATTATTTAATTCAAAAATGTAAGCCCCACTTTTAATTTTTTGAATGAAGTGGCAATGAAAAACAGCATGTTTAAAATATAACATATTAAAACCAGACAAGCAGCAAGACTTGTTACAGCAGGAAACAAAATGATCAGTGCAAAGGTTCTTAGTACATACAGTCAAACCCCCTGTTCACTGAAAGCTAATGCCTGGCCCTATCAATAAAGATGGAGTCAGGTGAACTTCTTTGGCAAGAGTATTACAGACGTGGGTGCCACCACTGAAATAGCCCTTCCCCCAGTCTCCACCCACCACCTATCTATGGATCCTGAACCTAGTACTTCTTGTATTCATTGTACTTAACTGTTTTTATTCACATGTGACTACCACAACATTAGGTTGCTCATAAAAACAGACAGTTCACTAAACACATTAATTACTCGTGCAATCTTCACCCATAGCAGCATCTGCTTATTTATTTATTACATTTTTATACTGCCCAATAGCCGAAGCTCTCTGGGCGGTTCACAAAAAGCAAAGACAGACCATAACGTGAAAGCTTGGTGCAACTTTCCATTCTTACTTCTGGCTGTGGAAGACGGAAAGGAACATTTAGGTTTGGATTGCATTACCTATTCAGCCAAAAACAATCATTGCTCCCCCTTTGCCAGAGTACTGCTTTTGAAAAACACATTAGCCACACATTGCATTGAGACACAAAAGTGATATATTGATGGCTTGGGAAGGTCTTAATGTTATACACTTCCTTCTTGCCTTCCATCAGTCAACGTGCCTTCACACAAAAACACAATTGTATTCTTCTCTGGGTGAGATCACTCACCTTTGATAGTTAATAAGAAACAAATAAAACATCAGTATAAATCCATGCCCCTGGTAAACCAATGCTAGCTCTTTAATGCTGGTTGTGTCCCTAGTTGTAATATCTGCATCTCCATATTTTTTGTTTTGTTTTTGTATTTGTGCTTTTAACCTGTTGGTTGTTTTATTATGGTTTTAATTTTTGTGAACCGCCCAGAGAGCTTCGGCTATTGGGCGGTATAAAAATATAATAAATAAATAAAATAAATAAATAAATAAATATTCACACACTCTTGAAATCCCATTGGCAGGGCTTCAATAGAAATCAGTGTTTTCCTTCCAGCGAGAAGAGGTCAGACAGTGCCCATCTTGACAAGAGCTGGTTAGCTCAAAGAACAGTGGTGAGAGTTGGCTTTTCATTAAATATGAGCATATGTGAAATGTAGAGTACTTGACAATTAGAAATGGCAGCACTAAGGACCTGGAATCAAAGTGAGGTCAGATTGGTGGATCAGATTACCTCTCTTACATTCTTCAGTTGTTCTGAAAATCATTTTGAATTAGTGTCAGCAGAACCTTGATCGGTTTTGCCCTTTGTCTTTCATGCTAGGACTGTATTGTTTCCCAAGACACTCATTAAAGGTCATTATACTATTACTGGGCTGGCTTTGGTCACAGCCTCCCCCGCCCCCACCCCCACCCTGTCGAGTCAGTGTGTGTTTCTAAGATTGCTTAATGTGCTTTTCGCTTCTCTCTCTTTAATCCCCCCCTCATTTTAACAGAAAAGTGGCACAATCAAATAATAATAATAATAATAATAATAATAATAATAATAATGGAAATACTGCTGAAAGAAGTGAATTCTTGTTTTTAAATCATGAGGACTACCACATTAGTTTGTTCACAACCCTGCGGGGAATATTCCAGTGCACCCCCATTGTAATAAATGGGTGATTTAATAAATGCTCCATTTTGCCCTTTGAATACATCTATTTCACGTATTTGTTTACATTTTAAACTGACAGCCGTTGTTTGCCTACACACTTATAGGTGAAGCGTCTAGGGTTTTGTGATCTTTGTACAGGAAACAAATAGCAAAGAAATATTTCCACCCTTAAGGATGGCCCAGAAATAATTTTAGATTGAAAGATGATGATATTAAAAGTTCACATGGTGACGCATTGCACCATTCAAAGGTTGTTACTTTTTTTGTCAGGAAAGTAATAGGGTTCGAAGAAGTACTTTAGGTAGAATTTTTTGGTGTGCCTGATGGAATTTTCCCTTCCCTTCCATTTTGAACAGACGGTCCTCTTGCCAAATCACAAACTGCTTTTGGTTGTTAATATCTTGGGTGGGGTGGGTGGGGTGGATATGGCATGTACGAAGGAAGCAAGGCGCTCAGCATGGTGCTTTGAAAAGGTGGGGATGAAGAAACATTAGCACAGTATTGACAAGTCAGAAATACATAGTAGACATAGTAGTTGAAGAGGTTGATGGGGAAATGTTGTGGAGAAGAAAACTCAGATGATTTCAAACCCTTCAGGAAAATCTTATTAGCAGCTACGCAAGACACTGCAATCTGTCAGCTGTGTTTTCCCAACCTCAACTCTGTTGGAGAGTATTAGCATTATTTTGGCCTGACATTCTCTTAAAGAGACTAATATAAAAAGGCAATTAAATCAAGGGCAAAGTGACACAATAAAAATCATATTAATTCAAACCCACAGAGATGACAAATTACGCAGTGTATGTGTCACACATAAGTGACCTTTGTAAAGAAAGCCAGTGCCTTGTACAACAAGGGGAGTCTTATGGCCTCATCCTCAGACTTGCTGCAATAATAATAATAATAATAATAATAATAATAATAATAATAATAAAAACAATAATTATTTCTTACCTGCCTCTCCCTTTGGATCAAGGCAGGGAACAACATTATTACAATGCAATATAAATCAAAGTCATAAAATTAATTAGAGGAGCATATAAAACCAATACAATATCAAAAAACAATCAAGACATCTTAAAATTCTTGGTTTAAAATTCATCTGGGTAGGCCTGCTGGAAGAGGCTAGTCTTGATAGCTGTCTTAAACTCGGAGAGGGAGAGTTAAGTTGACGAATCTCCTCCGGCAGGCCATTTGAGAGAGGCATGTCGACTGTTGTTTGATGTAGCTCTACATGGGTATTGCAAGCATGTTAAACACTAAAGTAAACAGGTAAACAATGCAAAGGCTTGGATTCTTTCAAAAACATTTTTGTAAAATCCTTCCTCCACTATGACATTTCCCCTATTCTAATAGCTCTCAGTGGTATCATCGGCCTTGTAACACAGTCCTCTGCGTGTTTACCTGAAAGTAAATCCTGCTGAGCTCAGTGGACTTACTCTGAAATAAATATGCATTGTACCTAGGACAGATCTACACTAAGCAGGATATTGCACTATGAAAGTGGTATATAAAAGGCAGGAGCCACACTACTGACTTATAGTGGTATTGCACTGAAAACTGTTGGGGCCCATGACACATACCATATACTGCTTCTATAGTGCCATATCCTGCTTGGTGTGGCTCCTGCCTCATATACCGCTTTCATACCACTTTCATAGTGCTGTATCCTGCTTGGTGTAGATCTCGCCCTAGTCTTCAGGATTTTGTGTGTCTCTTTCAAGGTACTGGAAACCTCTTCCTTCTGAATTGTTTCATCAGCCTGGGCAAGGGAGAAGCAATTAGAAAGCTGAGAGAGAGGGAGGTAACAGTCTATATTTGGAGAACCTGTGATGTGTATATGGGAGATTGCTCCCTGATTGCTCAATTCTCTTAAAAACAATAAAAAATAAAAATGATTTTCAATGAATTAAAGGCTATTTCAGTGGAGAAATAAGGGCAACAGTCAGTGGGCTAACACTTCATTCTTTTTGCCCTATTGGCATATTTGATGCTAATTCTGAGCCCTAAATGACAAATTAAGATAGTTTTCAAGCACGGTGGATATCTTGCTAGTAATACTATAATGTGCGATTCTTATGTGTTTGAAAAAGGAAATGTTGAGTATCATTTACTTTAGTGTTTTGTACACAAGAAGATGCTTGGCATAAGGAAGGTGTGTGTAGCTATATAAATACATATATTTATGTACTTGTATAAATACAAGTACATCGTTGGTGCTATATAAATAAATAATAATAATAATAATAATAATAATAATAATAATATAATACAGCTTTGTAATAGTGTGATAGTTCGGACTTGGGTAGAAGCACCAAGGGGATTTTGCTTTTGTTTGAGACTCACATGTTGCTTTATTGGTTAACCCCCTGACCTGAATGTCATCTCTCCTCAAATACTTGCGCTGTTACTTTCCCGTTACAAATTGCTGGCACGTTATGGGCCACCCGCAAGGCTCCAGGAGCCCACTGGTTGATGTGGATCAACCATTTAGGCATCACTTCCTCAACTATAACATAATCATCATGCTGTACAAGCCCTGACTTCAAAATATATTATCGTCAATACTTTATTGTAAGTCAACTGTGCAGTCACCTAACTCAATTCTGCAGTATGCAAAGCCTGTTGTTGTTGTTGTTGTTGTTGTTGTTGTTTATTTGTTTTGATGCCAGCAAAGTCGGTGAAGTAACATAAGCAACAGAGAAGTCCCTGCCCCGAAGAATTTCCAATCTAACAAAGGGTAGGGCCTGTTGTTGTAAAAAGAATTTCCCCTGTAGTAGTTGTAGCAACAGTAGCGGTGTGTTTTGGGAAATAAATTTTATATTGTATTTACTTATATTAAAACCAGTCATTTATCTTTCTAAGAAAAATTCAGGGTGGCTTACGAAATATATTTCAGAAATATCATCAGAATTCAAAATGAGTTAGCCATTTTAATCTACTTCGAAAGAGTAACCATACAGGCACTCTCTTGCCACAGTTTTCGTCTAATTTATTTCTGAATTCTATTAGTTCAAAATCTATTATGAAGTGTAGTTTCCAGATGGTTTTATCTTGTGTTATTGTGTGTGTGTATGATTAGGGCGTGTGTTCTTTTGAGGGTAATAATATAGATTTGAAGGATAGCTAATTGGAGAAATGCAAGACGTGGGAGCAGGGATTTCCCCCAGCGAAACCCAGCTGCTCCTTGTTGTGTCATAGCAGAGCAAGACAGGAGTGTATGACCAATGATTACAAATTGCTAGGATGTCTGTAGGGCAAGGTGGCACTCACTCTGAGGAGTGGCGTGGAGGAATTTGTCTGATTTGTGATGTTTGCAAACGTAGGCATATTATTCTGCACCAGATGCAAGGGCTCTTAAGTTTGGTAGCGAATATTTCTGAAGAGTTAGTTGGAAGAGGCAGAGAGGAGTCTTTTTGAGAAATCCCTCCGGGGCTCTACTTTGGGTAGTGTTTCTTACCAGGGTCACAGGAAAGAGACTAGTGAGTGGATTGCCTTGATGGGGACAGGCTAGGGGGGAAAAAAAGCTGTCTGCAGCCCGTGGAGCAGATTTCAGAGAGGCCCTTATGCAAGGTGACATGGAAATTATGTTTGCATTTTTATTTCCTGAGTGTGGCTGGTTGTCATGAAACTCACCCTGACAGTTTCTTACCACCAGGCAGCAGATTCTCCCTGTTACCTCCTCGGTGTAGGACAGATGCTAGCCAGTTAGCTCTCCATCTCTCCTTCTCCTGAGCAATCTCAAGCGACAGATGCCAGGACTAGCTCGGCTTCCCCTTGAACGTTGTTGTCATAGCCCTGCCTTGAGCCCAAATTCTGACCTTTACTTATATGAAATAAAGTACTTATGAACAAGCAGAGCCTTGATCCAGAGCCGGCTTAGAGCAAATGTCAAGCCAGACTTCTGCCTCTTTCTTCCACCTGCATTAGGGAACCCAGATTAGACCTTCGAGTAGAGCGTTGGACTGCCTGAGGCTTTACAGGTCTGGAGAGACGTCGCTTATTAACAAAGAGTTCTTAAATTTTTATCCATTTTTACAACACAATATAAATGCTTCCTATTCATCGACTTTGTGTTCATTATCATTTAAAACGTTAATTAAGTCAAAGTTTCATTTCATTTAGTCCTAAATGTGCCTTTGGGAGGAAGCTTTTAGAAACAGCTGCAGGATTGAGAACAGTACATCAAGTGTTCTGGGAAGTTCCTTGCGCCAGTTTTCTGGATGGATTTCCCCCACCCAGCCCCACTCCCGAATCCTAAATTGAATGTTTGCTGTCTGAAGCTAATTAATAGCGATGTAATGGGTATTGACTTCAAATTAGCATCAGACCAATAACTCCAGGATTATGAACCGCCCTGGTATACATAAGGATGAAGGGCGGTGTATAGATTCTTTTAATAAATAAATAAGGAATATTAACTCTTCAAAGAATGGGGAAATAATAATAAACACAAAAAGAGCTAAAGTGCTTATTTGAATTTGGCAATTATTTGAAACTGTGATGCGGTCAAATACTAAAAAGGTGTCATTGAGCTGCATTGCTTTTTTATAGAAGACCTTCCAGGACGCAGTCAGTCAGTCACTATTTTCCTGGTATGCCATCCTGTCATTTACAGGTACATTGTCCTAAGGTTCTCATAGCACTACATTTCTAGATGGGCTCAATGCATGAGGAGGTTGCGTGGCCATCAGTGTTTTAGCAATATGGGTGACTTTTTCAATGCTCAAGAAACCACAGTACCCACCAGGAACTGGATTTACGGATCAGTCTTTGGAAGCTTTACATCAGAAGGAGTGTTTTTGCAGAAACACTTCTCTGGGTGTTCTTTGCCTTGTCTAAACACTTTATTCCACATCATCTTCGCTGGGGAAACAGGCAGAATTAATCTTCCGGTTGTTTTCATTCTGAAATAAAGTTTCTTCTTAGGCTATTTCTGAGAAAACCCAGTTTAAGGAAAAGAGACTACAAATCCTACGTAATTTTCAACAACTTTAAATCTCTAATTTTAATATAAAACATGAAAGAGCAGTGCAAGGGGGTGGAATAAGGGAGATGGAACTGCCACATAAAATCTGAGAAATCATACTGCATTTCTGGGCTTTGTTGTGCAATTTTCCTTGTCTGCTCTTGGATAAAAGACATTAGTGGGGACGGTGAGCTCAGACTCCTGGGTCCAAGGGCAAAGTGTGTTTGTGACCTATGATCCAGGAATCTGAAGGATCCTATGCCCCCCACCAACTCTGTCTAGGTGCCATAGGATTGGTCTCAAAGATGACTTGTAGTCACACCCACTAGCTTTGATGGCTTTTAAAAGAATTTGACCTACATAAAGAGTAGTTCTATTTACAGCTGTTAGCAGTGATAGTTGAATAGAACTTAGGGTGAACAAATCTGTCCGTTTCACTTTCTCCCAGTTTGAATTGTTTAAATCCCAAGTTCTTTCCACCCTGAATATGACAAAATTTATAAACTATGCTAAATTCTTATAACAACTGGACTGAAACAAAATTCTCACCCCTCCACAATAGAATTGTCCGTGTTTAGAGGCCTGAATACTATGTGCTAGTTGCATACAGTGGGGAAGGGCTGTTGCTTATATGCTATGTGTGTGGGCTTCCTGAAGGCATCTGGCTGGTCACTGTTGGAAACAGAACATTGGATTCCATGGTCCTTTGTTCTGATTCAGCACTGCCAATAAGGCTCACATATTTTTAAAATGCAAGTTCCTAAATATTCATGAGACACTAAGGCCACAGCTAGACCTAAGGTTTATCCTGGGATCATCCTGGGATCATCCAGGGTTTGTCCCTGCCTGAGCACTGGATCCCCTGTGTGTCACCTAGATGAACAGGTTTGACCCCTTGATGATCTAAGGATAAACCTTAGGTCTAGCTATGGACTCAGGCTCATCTACACCAAGCAGGATATACCACTATGAAAGTGGTTTGAAAGTGGTACATAAAAAGCAGGAGCCACACTACTGCTTTATAGTAGGGATGTGCTCTGCTCCGATTAGAAGCGTAGAAGCAGGAGCGAATTGGCCTGCTCCGCCTTGCCCAGAGGCAGAGTAGAAGCGGACCACGGACCCCTAGAAGCAAGGCTAAGAGAAGCGCCTATTTTCGGAGCGCTTCTCTTTCCGCGGACCGATCCGATCGCCATTTTGAAACATTTCGCCCATAGGATTGCATTGCGGAAAAGAAAAGGGGATAACTGTGTTGTTTTTGAAGCTATCTTTCTGAAACTTCTTGTGCTTAGAGAGTCATGGCTGGGGGTCATTTTGAGCCTACTCTCAGCTCTCTGCGTGGTGCGGTTCGCTTGCTAGAATGTTTTTAAAAACCAGCAGGAAAAATACCTTTTCCGAAGGGCTGAGGGGCAGAGTCAACTCCCGGTCATGATCACATGATCCCAAAGTTGGAGGAGGGGATAGGCAAAACGGGTAACTTGGGATTCTGGGAACTTCTCTTTCTTAGTCTGAACGGACTTTTCCCAGTGTTTTTTAAAACAGTAGCCCCACCGAATGCACAAACACAACCTGAAATCATCTACTAAGCCAATAATAAGAGAGCACTGCTACCCACCCTAACTTTGGGGAACAACTGAATAGATGTGGTGCAAGGGGATGAGCTCCCCTAGGGCATGCCATGTGGACATGCCTTCACTCTCTCCTGTACTTGGAGGGCCATCAGAGCCCTCCAAAGAGAGTAACCCAGTGGAGCAATGCCTATCATGAGTTGAAGTGAGAGCTTTGCTTCTTAAGACTGGGTCTCAGAGCCCTCGTGGTGGAGCAATGCCTTTCATGAGTTGAACTGAGAGCATTGCTTCTTAAAAGACTGGTGTCACTAGGACCAGTCAAATTGGCAGATGCTTCCCCCTCCCCTGGGCACGTCCCCCTCTTACTGGTAAAAGACAGATATAGCCTTTTTTTAAAAGTTCTTCTTGTTGTTTATTCAGCAACACTGCTGCTTTTAATTCCGCCCCTCCTTTGTTTATTTGTTTATTTATTTATTCCATTTTATATGCATTACTGGCTTATCCTTGGCTCACTTCATTATGCCCCCAGAAATGTCTGCTGCCTGCCTGCCTTCCCTCCCTCCTCCCCTGCCCGCTTCGCAGGGATGGTTTGTGTCTGGCTTTGACTCAGGGGAGAAGACCTTCCTGCGCTCACTTGGAGTTTTGGAAGTTCCAAATCCATTTTTCAAGTGTGGAAGAAGATTCATATTAGGTTGATGATCTCTACTCCTCTATTCATGGCATCTTGGGATTTCCTTTGAAATGGCCCCATTGAGCTGTCTGCAGATTTAAGCCCCGCCAAAAATCAGGGGATTGCCTTGTACCTTGGCATGATTGTGGGTCTAGATGGCATCTGTGAGTGTGCCCACTTCCCTTTTTTTTATCTGTCCAAATATCAGAGAACAGTCCACGTTTGCAAATGGGGTGCCCGATTTTCATAAATTCCCCAAAAATCAGGGGATGATGGGACTGCTTTGAGTCTTGGCGTGCATGTGTATCCATGGATAAGCTGTCATGGTGGTGAGTTTGAGGTTTCTAACGTGCAAATTGACAGAGCTATCAAAAGAGGTGTGAGTGGGGTGCCCGATTTTCATAAATTCCCCAAAAATCAGGGGATGATGGGACTGCCTTGAGTCTTGGTGTGCATGCGTATCCCTGGATAAGCTGTCATGGTGGCACGTTTGAGGTTTCTAACGTGCAAATTGACGGAGCTATCGAAAGGGGTGTGAATGGGGTGCCTGATTTTCATAAATTCCCCCAAAATCAGGGGATGATGGGATTGCCTTGAGTCTTGGCGTGCGTGTGTATACATCCATGAGGTGTCATGGTGCCAAACTTGAGGTTTCTAACTTTCACAGAAAATAAGTTGTATACTTCTTTAGCTTAATGCAAACCTATGGGGGGGGGGAAACGGAGCTCCGATCCAGATCCGGAGCTCTGCAGCGGAGCGGAGCGGACATGGGCGGAGCGGGGGCGGAGTGAAGTGGCCCGATCCGCAAATCGCGGATCTGGAAGAGAAGTGGAGCGGGGGGTCCGTGCACACCCCTACTTTATAGCAGTATTGAAGTGCACTGAGAACTGTTGGGGCCATTGACACATACCATATACCACTTCCATAGTGTTATATCCTGCTTGGTGTAGATGTCTTATGGGCCCCAACAGTTGTCAGTGCACTTCAGTACCACTACAAAGCAGTAGTGTAGATCCTGCAGTGCCCTTCAGTACCGCTATAAAGCAATAGTGTGGCTCCTGCCTTTTATATACTGCTTCCATACTGCTTTCATATTGGAATATCCTGCTTGGTGTAGATGAGCCTTGAATCACCCAGCAACAGAGTTGAATCGCCCAGCGCACAGACAAAGAGTGTTGTAGAAAAATAAGAAAGAAATAAGAGACCGGGGGCTCATCTACACCAAGCAGGATATTCCACTATGAAAGTGGTACATAAAAGGCAGGAGCCTCACTACTGTTTTATAGCGGTATTGAAGTGCACTGAGAACTGTTGGGGCCATTGACACATACCATATACCACTTCCATAGTGTTATATCCTGCCTGGTGTAGATGTCTCATGGGCCCCAACAGTTGTCAGTGCACTTCAGTTCCACTACAAAGCAGTAGTATAGATCCTGCAGTGCACTTCAATACCGCTATGAAGCAGTACCGTGGCTCCTGCCGTTTATATACCGCTTTCATACTGCTTTCATAGTGAAATATCCTGCTTGGTGTAGATGACCCCTAAGACACACTTTCAAGTGAGCAGAGGCATACAAGCTCGACTTTAAGAATGGAGAGGGCTGGACGGCATGAGTCCGTCTATACTGTACTGTGATAATGGCAGCATTGGGTGAACATCTCCAGCAGACATCCAAAACCCTTTGCCTGGCAATGACGCAAAGACTTCTTTCCTATGGATCTGCTGCATTTCTCTGTGCAGGCTCTGAATTTTGACTGGTTCTTTTAGAAACTGCCAGTTTTGCTTCCAAAGTTGTTGAGAGAATTCTTTTTTGAGAGAGAGAGAGAGAGAGAAAGAGAGAGAGAGAGAGAGAGAGAGAGAGAGGTCAATAAAAACATCACAAGTTTTGCAGAGCTTGAGGAAATGCCTGAGGACCCCTTCAGGCTTTTTGTCAGCCCCAAGGCATTAGGACTGCTGCGTCCCTCCAGAGAATGTCCATAGCCATAACATCTTGTCCGGGCGGAATTTGAAAGTCTCTTAGGATATGACACAGTAGCTTTGTATCTGTCTTCAGCATATGAGTCAGTTGCTTTGGCTGTCATTCCTCTCTTATTCCTCCAATTCATAGACCTAATAAATTAGCTGAAGCTAAATGGGTAGAATTCAAAAGAAGGCATATTGCAGTGTTGTCAATATCATTTCATAGTAGAATTTCATTAACTTCCCATAACTGGTTTCTAATAATGATAATAAATTTATTTCTAACCTGCCTCTCCATTCTGATCAAGGCGGGGGACAACAAGAAGTATAAAATATATAAAATATTAATCAAAACACAATATACATTGTTAAAACTTCCTAAAAACAATACTAAAAACATCCTAAAAGGGAGAGACTACAGGAGTTTTGGGAGATCTGTGGTGTACCTTCAGTATTTAATGGCAGCAGTGGTTGAGAGTGAGGGGAGTCTGTTTTTCTGATCAACATGTAATCAGAAAATGCCCCATAAGAAAATAATTCAGTACCCTCTACCGTGGCCTGCTGCTGGAATCAGTCTCTCTCTCTCTCTCTCTCTGTCTCTCTCTGTCTCTCTCTCTCTCTCTCTCTCTCTCTCTCTCTCTCTCTGTGTGTGTCTGTAAGTGTGCTTGTGTATGCATACACACGTGTACAGGCTCAAAGCATATGATTTGCCCAAGATCACCTAGTGAGTTCATGGCAGAGGCAATGTTTGAAACAGGGAGTTCTTTATTTGCAACTCACGATCTACATTACAGCAGTTTTGCTTCATAAGTGGGGAACCTGCATTCCCTTTAGCAAGAGCTATCAGGGCAGCAAGCCAGCCAGCAAATGGCAGAGCTGGAGCCAAGAGAGAGAGAGAGAGATGCCAGTGCCATCCCATGGACCCACTCATTCATTCATACATTCACATCTCACCCATTGCCCCTCTTCCATCCCACTTTTTTTTACTTCCCCCAGCTGCCACCACTCTGGCCCCTGCAGCCTCCACCACACAGAAATGAAGCTTTGAAAAGAAGCTCTTATTGCCATCAATGGAAGCATTGGGGGACAGGAGGAGAGGGCCTGGGCTCTGTGGGCAACTGGTTCATTTGCCAGCAAATAGCCAGAAGAAACACAAATCAGATTGTTCACGTGGCACAGTGAGCATCCGCAAAGATGATAGGACTCCAGTGTCTGTAATAGTTGTTTAGAAAAGGAATTTTGGGAAGTGCTGCTTTTCTCATCCCTGCACGATAAGTTCTATCCACCAGTATGCCCTGTCCCATGCAGCTCTTCAAAACACAGGAGCTCTGGCCTCCTTGGGATTGGGTTGAACCACAACAGACATTTGATGTTTTACATGCCAACGTTTAGGCAAAACTTCTGCTCTTGTTCTTCCTTCATTCTTCCTCTCAACAATAGGTTCCCTTCTGCTCCTTTCATTCCCTTTCCACATACCCCCTGCTTATTAAACAATTGTGATCTGTCATTTCTTATCCCGGTATCACACAAGTCAACATAGGAACCCATGTCAATGTAACTGGTGAATTGGCCTGTGTAGAAAACCCTTTTGCCTGAAGTAATGTAGCCATGCTGCCTGTTATGAAGACCATAGAAATAGGCAGAGACTGGGTGGAGATAGAGCAAGCAAAGTCTCACCTAATCCGCCATTTTAGCTGGCCTCAAGGGATCTGTTTGATAGCATAGATGTGTACATCTGTTGTTCGGCAGTAACCTATTGCCATAGCATTGTGGCTGACATGTAGCACTGCTGGAGAGACTTGCCCCTCTGGATGCCATGGGGGCTATTTTAAATGCAAGTCGTGTTGTGTACTGCCACAGCTGTACATAGCTTCAGAAGCAATGGCGATTAGAAGATATACAAAATGTACCGCCTGAAGCATATGCAAAAACTAAAATAACATAGATTGCCTAAAATGTGATTACATAAAATACTATATCAGAAAATAGCTTGTACACCCTTTCGGATAAATCATAGTTCGTTAACAAGCCTTTCCAACTAATCAAATGCAACAAAATCTAATCACTGCCTTGTAGTTTCTACAGCTGTAACACCCATTGCATTCAATGCATGCCCATAATAACCACACTTTGTACTTTTACTCTTTTTAAGAATGAAGTTTTGATGACCGTTCTGACACAGGGGTTTTTAAGAGGAAAAAATCATTTCCATAACTTTTAAAGCATATCATCACATTTCACAGATATATGTGAAATGACACTCCCCTTCCTTCATGTCACAATCATAAGTAGTCTGCCGCTACCCTCTGGAGCCATTTGAGCGTTATCGGTGTAATATTTTTGTTAGCGATCGAATCAGTAGAAACATATAGCAACCATTTGTTATTTTGCAGAGGCGTCTTGATCCTATTTTGTTTTTATATGAAAAAATGACCTGGGCTGCATGCATCCATCCTTTAGAGTACTTTTTCTGTTAGAGATCAAATCGCCGTTGTAAGTATCACTGTCATTAGTTATCGCTGCTAGATTTCTTAGCTTACAGTTTATTTTCCACTCATGGAATTGCCAGTCTGGGCTCCCACATAACAATCAATTTTAGCCAAAGTACTGTATACTTTGGTGGATGTTTTAGTATACATTCTTTATGGAAGAGTGCATTCTCTCTCTCTCTCTCTCTCTCTCTCTCGCAAATGTAATCAGATTTAACTATCACACACCCATTGCTCCATTTTATTGTGTTATTTTGCCTTTTCACTCTCGCTGTCATTTACCAAAAATGATAGGCCGTACTTGTTCTTCTACTACATATTGCTGAAATATGCTTCAGCTCTGTCTTCCCCTATTGCCACTTTTTCTATTATTTTACCGATTTAATCTTTTATATTTATAACTGTGGTTATTTGTTGCGTTAGTGGACTCACAAAGTGACAAATCTATTTTTGGTACAATTGTGCAACGCTGAAGCCTATAAAAAAGGTGTCTAGGGTTGGATCCAGGTTTAGACGCCTGCAACTGGGCTGGTGGAAGCAGACTTCCCTGCCTTCACCAACCCATGACAGCCCCTGAAAGTGCCACATAGAAGGGAGCAAAGCAGAAATTGCCTCTGCCCAATTTTAGGGGATCCACACTTTCCCATAAACCACAGGCTACCCAATTTAGCAAGGTCCCCCAACCCTCTGTGTAGCATCTTTGGAGTGCCGGAAAGACTGCCATGTAGGGGAGGTTGGGGAGGCCAGCTAAATTGCACGTATCTAAATCTGTATCATTACGTACAGAAGCTGGTTCCCAAGGGCCAAAATAGATTTCCTTTGCTAGCTGCTCAGTGGTTTGTTTGTTTGTTGCATTTGTAATCTAGACTAGGTACAAGGGGCCCAATTTGTATTGAGACACTAGCATGGGCAGCTTTTGAAATCCAAATTGAGCCCCAGCACCTACTCTAGAGTAAACATGGAAAAAAGACATAGATACAGATTTAAAGGCATGTCTGTTTGGGCCCACGTTTCCATTACACTATATAGTGTCATTCTAAAAAATGGAAGCCAGGGCAAGGATAAAGAGATAAAGGGGTGAGGTTATACAGATTTAGGTAGTTGCATTATCAATGGTTCCCACTGAATTCTATGAGACAAAGCAAACCCTGCATTCTGGGGCACAGCTGAATGTGCACAGGAGTTGGACCCCTTCCCCAGAGGGCCCAGGCTGACCTGGGGAAACATGCAGGCTTAATTTCCCATCCTAGATGTGTCTTGGAAAGCCCCCATTTACTTTCTCCCATATAATTAAATGATTGTCATTCTTCCATATCAGAAAAAGTATGGGTGTGCTCTTGATGAATGTGTTGTTCAGTACCAGCCCAGTGCCATTGCTAACTTGATTTTGGAGACGCAATGTGCCTGAAAAATGTAGGTGGTCCTTTACAACATCCCCTCCCCTGCCTTGCTTCATAAACATGAAAGATAATTTTTCATATTTGTACGGGTGTTTGTTTATATAGTAGAATTAGGTTTCTGAGTAATTAAGATTTTCTTTTTCTGGGGTGCGTGTGAGGAGGACATAAATGAGGTAATGGTGTATTTGTAAACCGTAGCTTGTTTGTTTGAAAGCTATTCATAAAAAATCTTATTGTTCTCAGTGGTCTAGGAATGTGGGCAACCTAAAAGTACATTTCATGAAAGATGGCGAAGGGGGAAATATAAAATTGGAGAAGTAACTTCAGACTCATTACCACCAGCAGATGGTGCTGCCAGCTTAGAAATCAGATAACTGTTGTGAGAGACTCCCGTATCTTGTTTCATTGAAAGCACTTTCAGAAATATTAGACACATGTTGATCATCACGTGTATAAATGTACATATCAGCATATACATATTTATATTGTGTTAGGTATGTATGAAATTCTAGGGCTGAGCCAAAGCAGAACGTTTTTCATGGAAGCTTATTTTCTGTGCCACTTGGTCTGTGAAGTTTTCAAGGCAGGGTTGAAGATACGTCCATTGGTTCTGAGTGAGGGCTGGAAGCCTTGTTCTCCCTTTGAATTGCCCCCACAACGGGCTTCTTTAGATCAAGGGGAAATTGTGTTGCCTTATGTTTGTTTCCTGCTTTCTTGCACAGTTGTAATGGGCTGTATTACAAAAGGGGCGACCACATCACCTATAATGGAAAACTTCCCTTCCTCTCGGTATTCATAGCCATGAATGGGAAAGCGCCCTCTAGTGGGTGCTTTGTAGCACAACTTCCCCTACACACACAGTAGGAAATCCTGAGATATTTCAGCAGAATGGTGATATCCAGGATTTCCCCCAGAACGGAATAACCGGGGGAAGGACTGGGAGCTGTGCAGGAGGCTGATGATGTTGTTAAAAGGACCCGCGAAATTCTGTGAGTGGCCAGTCACGAGCGTGCCTTATTTTGCTTGTGTGAAGAAACTCAATGCCATCATGTAGCCAAACCGGTCACATTAATTATGTTCTCTGACCGGCTGCATCACATGCATAAGGAAAAGGCTGAGAGAAGAAAGGAGCAAAAGCAGAGGGAAAGCAAGCAGCCATAAAATAGTTAGACCTATAGGGATTTGCAGTAACATTTGGAGGCCACTGAATTTCTTTTTCACCCTGAAAATGTGTGTGGATGGAAATGTTTTCTTTTCCTTAATGGAAAATATTACATTGATATAAAAACCTACCATACACCAAACAGCACATCAGGCTGTTCTGGTATGAATCAAACTTGCATGCTTTCAGTAATATCACATGTGCTCTGGAATATATATATATATATATATATATATATATATATATATATATATATATGAACAGTATAAACCAGAGATGGGGAAACACCGGCCTATGAGAGGTCTCCATCTGGCTTGTGAGCTTCTTCCTCAGGCCTGTCTCCAGACCCTATCCTTATCAGCTGCTGATCAGAGATAAGAGATTTTCCCTGCTGAAAATCCCCTGCTTCTGATCACTGATCATTTCCAAATTTCCCACACAGATGCTGCATTTAGGCCAGATGTAGGCAACCTTTTTGGGCTGTGGGCATATCTGTAAATTTGAGAAACTGTCCTTGGCATCACCACAAAATGGCTGCCATGAGATGTGTGGCAAAAGACAAGTAACCTGTCCAAGGCAGAGGTGGAGTCTGAGCCCCAACATGCTAAACAACAACTTTGACCCACAGTTTTCAGCATCAACAGAAACCTATTTCACAGCAATCTCAGCTGCTGGTAAGAAAATGTGTTCATTTTTGTTAAGTGGGAGCAGTAAGGTGTCCAGGCAGCAGCGGGAGGGGCCTTGGTACCCACAAACACCACATTGCCTATCCCTTTTAAGCTTTTGGAAAGTCACCATTGGTACCAACATAGGCTTTTTTAAAAAGCAGCACGGGCATTTTGAGGTGGGTCGCTATTAGGGAGGGAACCTCCCCACCCAATGCTGTGTCCCCACTTTAAAAATGCTCACCTAGTTGCAGTGTAAGGGAAATTTGGAGGGGGGGCATTGCTGGAGAGGGAAGGAGTATTCCCCTCCCCAATGCTGCAACTTCCCTCAGTGACACACACACACACACACCCCCGGCTGCAGTCAGGCTTTTTAAAAGCTTTCATTGTCATTAAATGGAGGTCATTAAAAGTCTAATTGCAGCATGGGGAGGAAGAGTGTGTGTGTGTGTGTGTGTGTGTGTGTGTGTGTGTGTGAATGCAGTCTGGGCAATCTGATCATGGAGCACATACCAGTAATGGCATGGCCCTGTCCACAGCAAATTTGGCTCTCAGGCCAAAAATGATTCCCACCCCTGATATAAACCATGGGTGTGCAAGGGAGGGAGGGTACCCTGGCAGTGTAGGCAGGGACAAAAGGTTGCTTGGATTGAACAACAAAACCCAGTAAGGTAGGCTGCCACCCCACCCCCCACATCCAACTTAGAATCATAGAATAGCAGAGTTGGAAGGGGCCTACAAGACCATCGAGTCCAACCCCCTGCTCAATGCAGGAATCCACCCTAAAGCCTCCCTGACAGGTGGTTGTCCAGGGGACTCTCAGACCTTACAGGACACCCCTCAGTCATATGAAACAAAGGCTCCAGCCAGCACCCTCTGTTTCAAATCCCTAGGCCTGAAACCTTAAACAGAAGCAATAACCGAGAGGAAAGCTATGAGTTTAGTACCAAGGACAATTGGAATAAAGCACACACATTCCAATATGATAGGTGATAATTTTATTTACAGAAAGGGGAAAGGGAACAACATACAAAAAAAGCCAGAGTGATTTTTGGAAACAATACATATATAGAACAAAACTGACTAAGCCTGTCTATACGTATCAGGGGTCTTCAGTAGAACAGGATGTCAGAAAGCGAACCCTCCAAAGCAAGCTAAGACCCCGGCATCTTCCCCCCACCCTGGTTTTATACTCAAAAGCCTTTAGCAAATCTGTCATCCCTATTAGCCAATCCTGAGCTAGCTGGAAACAATTGCCCAGGCTTTCTGGCAGAAGATAGTTTCCACCAATTAGGGATATCTGTCATCAGGAAATCTTGGCTTGCATTTGCCCTTTTGGGGTTCGCTGGAGTTCCCAACCTGGCTTACATTTGTGCTGTGATTTTTTCCTGAAATCCAGGAACTTTCCCCATTAGTTTTCATTTTTTAAATTTATGGAAATAGACATTTGCGCAAATTGCAGTTGCAATTCACGCAAATGTCTATTTCTGCAAATAATAATTTTTAAAACCCCACAGAAAATCTGTTAGCTGCCCTGACTCGCTGCGGACCAAGTCGGGCCAGATAGCGGAAGATGAACCAAAATCCGGGGGTGGTGGTGCGAGCCAAGGAAAGCTTGTAGAACTCCTCCCCACAAACTGGATTTCTCTGACATCCATTTTACCAAAAAACAGTTGAACTCCTTCAGTTACTGAGGGCTCTGCTTTGGCCTTGAGGCCAGGCATAGTGCAAGGTAACACACCCAGGTAGCCTAATAGATATGGATGTGTGCAGGCTCAGCTTTACTGCATGGAACAGTACCAGCTGCTAAAACACAGAAGAAAGTGGATGTCTTGATAGTGGGTGTATCTGCTCTGCAGATGCTCCTATAATTGTAATTCCTCCTCAAGGAACTCTGGGAACTGCAAGTCTGTGAGAGAGTGCTAATCTCTACCTATAAAGCGGACAGTATGTGTGTGTCATAGAATCATAGAATAGCAGAGTTGGAAGGGGCCTACAAGGCCATCGTATGTCTGGAAATGTTTACCCACATCCACATATGGTGCTGCCTTAGTGCTATTCACCCAGGCCATAGCTAGACCTAAGGTTTATCCCTGGATCATCCAGGGGTCAAACCTGTTCATCTAGGTGACACACAAGGGATCCAGTGCTCAGGCAGGGGTGAACCCTGGATGATCCCAGGATAAACCTTAGGTCTAGCTGTGGCCCCAGACAGGTCTTCATGTACATAGATCAGAAAAAACCTAAAAACATGAATTTTGGGGTTTTTAGGTATTTTGAAAGGATTTAATAAAAAAACAACTAGGTTTATGCCTACAATTCCCAGCATGCCTTGGACGGAACTCCCAGCACGACTTGGGTGGGAGGCCAGACTTACTGGCCTTTGGTGCTCAGTCTCAAGCAGTCAACCCAATTCCACATAAAAGGAAACAACCCATATAAATGGGCTGCATCAATTTGCGGTGCCTCCTGCCACGTGTGGTTTTTAAATCATAACTAGATACAACAGCAGCCTTCACCTTTAAGAGGGAAGGAGAAAAGGGAAGCACTCTGTGCATGCCCAGAAACAGGCTTGACGAAGGGGGGCAAGTGCCCAGCCCAGTCCCAGCCCTTCAGTACAGGCTCCTGATGGAGCACTTTGTGGGTGAGAAGTGTGGGCTGAGGCAGTCCCAGAAGTACTTGGCCTGAGTTGTGTGTGTCCACTGACAGCCGCTTACCTCCCCTCCTTGGCGATATTACTCCTGGATGCTCTGTCAAGGACCAGCATCAGCCATGAGAGGAGGAAAGCG
This sequence comes from Elgaria multicarinata webbii, assembly GCF_023053635.1. Taxonomy (NCBI): domain Eukaryota; kingdom Metazoa; phylum Chordata; class Lepidosauria; order Squamata; family Anguidae; genus Elgaria; species Elgaria multicarinata. The sequence goes on from NC_086178.1 coordinate 110,295,675, forward strand.
CCTCTCAGAGGACATAGGCACCTGAGGGCAGCCAAAGGCATGCTGGGAGGTGTAGTACCGGCATCACTATCAGTCCTAACTTGGCCCCCACTAACTGACTTTCCCCAACTGCCGCTAACTCTGCCCACCATTCCATTCTAGCCTTAGCTGTCAGTCATTCCTCCAGTCACTCTTCTGTTTTAATAGCATTGGGTGAGAGGCAAGATTTATCAGGCTGTGGGAGCCATCATCTGGAAGTGGCTTGCCATCCTGAGCCTGAAGGGAGAGCGCCTGGGTTGGCTGCCTCAGTTAGTAGGCGCCATCAGGTGTAGAAGGGAAGGAGGTTGCAGCTCTGGGCAAAAGGCATGCTGGGAGTTGTAGTTTTTGTTTTCTGTGGGGACAAGGAAAATCATGTTGACCCTGGCCAGGCGTTGATGAGGAGAGGGGGAGAGGGAGAGAGAGAGAAGAAAACTAATTCAATTTGTTTTAAAGTTACCTCACAGGCCTAGGACAAGCCTACCTTTCAGGACTGTGATGAGGGTAAGAGAGGGGGGAAATGAATTTAATTTGTTTAAAGAAGAGCTTTCCAAACTGTGTCGCAACACGTTTGTGTGTCGGCTGCAGTGTGTAGGTGTGTCACATGAACGTATTACAATTTATGTATTTGTCCGTATCTCTTATAAGGGGTTAGTTTAACCTCTGGTTTGCAAGTAAAACTGAATTACTGTGTCGTGAAATGATGCATGTCTAAAAAATGTGTCACCAACATGAAAAGTTTGGAAAGCTCTGGTTTAAAGGTTAACTCACAGGCCTAGCACTGGCCTGCTACTTTAAGTTGGTGTATGTTGTATGTTGCCGAAAATGAAAAATCACCTTGATTGAAGTGAGAACACTAGTTGCAAAGTGTGACGAGAGTTTAATTCGACGAAATGAGATGCAATTTCCAGGACTTCTAGTTAGAGATTTGTGAGGATAATTCTGAGACAAAACCACTCAGGTGCCCTTGACAATGCATCATGCAGTGTTATTGTAGCATCTTGAACTGCATCTGCTCCATGGGCCAAGCTGTTCTTATGTAGGGGCTTGGAAGGAAAAGAAAATCTCAGTGGCAGGTTTAGGTGGGTTATAAAACTCAATCTCATGGTTTTTACCATATCCTCACAAAATCTTTCCCCCTGTTTGCTTTGCTCAGTGGAAATAAGCCAAGCCCTCCAGTTTAATCTACAAACATCAAAAACCATTCACTAAATTGAGATTATTGCTAAAATACTGTGCTGATACAGGTTAATATTATCCTCTGGGGCAGACTTTAGCCTTCATTGCCAGAATCCATTTTGTGCATAGGGGGTAGCAGAGAGGATTTTGGTAGCGTGCCTAATTTGCTTGTGTAATTCAGCCCTTAGATTGACAAACTGTAGACTTTAGTTCATTTTAATTGTTAGCCTACTCTGTATTACTGGGATAACAATATTACAAGATCAAATATTCAATCTTAGTTATTAGTTTTTAGATTTTACTCCCCCACCTTCCCACAATCCTATGTTTTTAAAACAAGGGAACATATCAAATCATGGGGTAAATGAAACTATCCCTGACCTTATCTGCTGGGTTTTGGTCTCCAGATGCCACCACATATATAATAGAGAATTGCATTGCATCTAGAAAGTGCTCAGGCAGACATCAATGCTACTTCACAGGAAGCTGCTTCAAATGAAGTTCTTTAACAACACTTTTCAGAAGATGCTCAGACTTATGTGGGAAGGAATTCCCAGAGCCACAGAGAAGACGTTATGAATACCAGTTCTTATGGCACACAGATGACATATAGTTAAGAAATTGCTCTTAAAGATCATGAAAGGATACTACATGAATGGGGCTAAATGAAAGTCAGTGGAAGTGAACAAGCATTTTAAAAGCCTACTGCCTCCATTTGGAAGATGTACTGGGCATTAATTGCAATTCACACGTCATCCAGTCAACCCAAGTTTTCAACAGTGTACTCTTGCTGGAGAGCCAGGCCTTAGCTAGACCTACCTGTTATCCTGCGATGGAGGAGGGAAGATGTTTAACGCGAGATCCCTCCTCTGTTTACATGCGACGACCTCAGAAGGAGAAGCGTTGCGCCCACCATTTTTTTATTAAAAAGGCAGCAGCGCACAAACACTCGTGCGCAAAAGATAAGTATTTTTTTAATTTAAATTACTTTACCCGTTCCCCCCACCGTACCCCTGATGGGCGCAGCGCTCCTGAGGAGCACTGCACCCTGTTCACGGCGCTGCGTGAAGCCAGGTCATCCCGCAGCACCCGGCCACACGTTCCGCAGTCTTGGGCTCAGCCTGGGACTGCAGAAAAACCGAGGCCAAAGGGGAGGGCTATATCCCATTCCTCCCTGATCCTGAGATCCCCTGTGCGTCGTGTGGACGCATAGGGACGATCCCGGAGTTTGCCCCAGGATAAAGCCCCGTCTTGCTATGGCCCCAGTCTCTGCCCTGATGAGTGTGATGCACATGTTTGCAAATACATGTTCACTGCAATCACTCTTTACAGTTTAGGTATGTATCAAATATGGTTTAGGCATACATGTAAAAAAAAAAAAGTAACATATAAAGTGTCCCTTACTTTATTCTAAGTAATAACACTATTTAAAACTTACTGAATAATTTTTTTTAAAGTTTATATAGTAAGTGCAGTCTAGCAATAAGTGCAATCCAGCCAACAAGAACTCAGTGGGAACTTTGTCATCCACTACAGTAGAATGTGGATTGTGCCAAATAGCACCAATAATATGATATATAATTGGATGGCTTCCAGCTTTTGATCATGATGAGTCGCTCAGTCGGGTTTCCCCTCCAAAATGTTCCATGTATTCTACCACTGTTTTGGAAGGAAAACTCAATTGAGTAGGAGAAGGGTTATTACTTAAAGCATTGGTCTTCAGCGGGTGCGTTGGGACCCATAAGAGGATCCCACCCCAGCTTAAGGTGGGACACGCTAGTAGCACCATCACGTTTTCTTATCTTTTTTGGTTTGTTTAGGAATTAAGAGAGATGGGGAGAGAGAAAGACAAGGGGAAAGGAAGAGAAATAACTTGGGAGGAGAAAGTAAGGAAACAGGGAAGACAGAAAGAACAATGTAGACATATGTATTAAAAATTAAATAAAAGCAGGAGTGATAGGGATTAAAGGTGGTTCCTGGTCTGAAAAGCTTGAAGGCTTCTGGATGGAAATAATACAAAAAATAATACAGCATGTGGTTGCAGTGCCTACTAGTACCTTCTCACCACAAGCTACTTGTACTTGAACCTCCACAGCAAGCCAAGTCCATTACCTGGGGTAGGATTATAGTCGCAATTGCTGGAGTCTCTAATAGTAAAAAAGAAAGTTTCAGCCGGAACCTAGATTTATAGCTAATGCCATAGAGAAGTATCCATGTGTGCATTGCCGGACCCTTCTCCTCTCCACTAAATAACTTTAGTTCCCTGTCAAATGCATTGTATACAATAAACAGAAGGCTTCTAAATCTAGGCGAACAGAACAATCACCAAAATCCAGGCAAACAGAACAGTCACCAAGGGCCCTGTTCTCATTTTTTCCCCTTTTCTTTTGCAGCATGGTGCTTGTATATGTCTTAGTTTATATTCTCCCCCATGTACTTACTGGGGCTGGGTGAGCATAAATAGTTAACTACACCACAGTACAAGTATGCATAGAGTTTTTAAATATGGGCCACCTATACTCTCTACTTTTTTCTTTTTTTTTAACCACGTTGGGAGCTTCGCTGACCTTAACAGTGATTGATAGTTGTGCAGTCTATTTGGCCACAAATGGACAACCTCCATTAGTGTCTTCGCAGATAACAACGGCAGGAAGATCACGAGTACAACTTGACAGAACTACATAATCGCAGACCATTCCTACTAATGCTTCTGACACTGCCGCTGCTTGTCTCTGTGTCTCCTGTAGCTGGTGTCAAAACCTTCTCTCGGGCAACAGGACAAAGGGCAGAGGATGTCTTTCTTAGTGATATATTCAAAAGAGGAGACTCTGTATAAGAGTGTACAAATTCAAACCTATAGATTCAAATAATCAACCTTACAGTTTAGCCCAAGACTATGGAGTTTTAAGACTATCACACAAAGAAGACTTGGAGAAAAGCCATGGTGCGTTTACACACACACACACACACACACACACACACAGAACGAACTGCTGCTGGTCTTATCAAAATGCTTTTGGCTTCCTTGGAAAGCCTTCAACTATCTTGCCTGAGAGGGAATCTCCACATTTACATTGCATTTTGATTTCTGCAAACTCTGGATACAGATGTATTTATTTATTTACTACATTTCTATACCGCCCAATAGCCGGGTGTATGTTACCCCTTAAGAGATGTTGTTAGCCCTATTGAAACTCCTCTTGCTTTTTGTGAAATTCCAGTGGCCCTGCTTTTTGGGAATTATGGGAGTTGCAATCCCAACACATCTGGAAAGCAGCAGCTTAAGGAAGACTGCATTAGATGTTTCGGCTGAAGAGGCAGACCCCCCCCCCCAATTCACTTCACATTTCACAGTAATCAAAATTTGGTTGCAATTCAAGGATATTCCCACATAATTCATATCAGGGATGTACAGGTTTTCTTAAATCCATTCCAGCTGTGTTTCACAGGCTATCAGACATCTTTCTTTCTGTCATCCACCCACAGACAGAATCAGATTTTTTAAAGGAATGTATGAGAATTTTGTTCTACATGCGCAAGTGTGCATTAACGCAAGTGTGAATTGGCAGAAAACCCCGCAAAAGGATTTTTAAAAAAATTGTCCACAAGCTCAGATTCATAGAAATCTGAACTCATTTGTGGATTTCTCCAATATTCCTAATTCATAGAGTAAAGGAAATTGTCCAGGCAATTCGTTCTTACCACAAATATTAAACCTAGAAAATTGGGCGTGATTATCAATAATCCACCAGGGGTTGGGGCAGAACAAAGGCAAGGTTGGCTCTTATCTTCCGTGCTGCTGAGCTTTTTCAGTCTGCCAAGATTCATTGCTTCATTCTGTTTGGCTCAACAGCCAAAACTCTTGGTGTGCTCCAGACAATAGAGTTTAAAACCATACAATTTAGGAACAATTTATGTTATAAACATAACATAAAATCCCTTTAAAAAAAGTTAAAACAGGTACTGAATAAAACTGAAGTAAAACTAACAACAGTAAAAAGATCTACGAAGTATGAACACATTTTTTTAAAACTGAAGCACTAAAAAGCCTGGGAGAAATCTTGACCTGGTGCTGAATAGACAACAAGGTGGGTACCAGGCAAGCCTTCCTGGGGAGGGCATCCAGCTGTTTGGGGGAGCAAGGGGCTTGATTTAGTCCTTCTCCTCCCAACTGAACAACTCAGCAGCACAATTGTCAGCTGTTGTTCCTGACCACAGTTGGATCAGGGCCTTTATATTCAGTTGGTTGTACAGCTTGGGCAGATATATTGAAAGATCACCATCTGTCTAAAAATCACCCAAACAGTATTTGATGGAATTGTTCGAATTCTTGCAGTTTGTTTTTTTAATTTATGTATTCCTTTCTATCAAGCTTCTACAGGCAGGATTGATTTTTCCCACCAGGTTTTGGTTTTTTTTAGATGTATACGTTGGGCTGACCATTTCCTAAAATCTGAAAAATTCTGATCTGAACATCACAACTTGTAGCCATCTTCAAAATAACTTTCTTTCTACTCTAATAGTACTTGTGAGGAGGGGGGGATTTGTTTCCAAATAATTTAATCATAGGTTTTTGTACCACAGCAGGATGGACATGTGTGGATTGAGAAACTGACTGAGAAGTAGGTCCACTGATAGCTTTGAAAGCATTCATTGGACAGTTTGCCAATAGCACTTTAATGACTTGAATAAACAGACAATGATCCATAAATTGGGAGGTCAGTACAGAAGAGAGGCCTGAAAAGCCAAGATGAAGGAATCAGAGGACAAAAATCCCAAAAGATGCATGTTCGTGGTTCAATATGGCCATAAGCATGCCTGAATGGAAATTGTATTTGATTCTATCACAAATTTAGCGCTTAATGTTTTGTGTGAGCTTATGTTAGGCTGAAAGCAAAATGGTGGTTGCATTATTGAGCATTTATTTTTATAGCGCTACTTTTAGGTATAAAATATTTTAGGCCAGTCCAACTGTGTGGCAAACAGGCGACATTTGCCCAGGGTGCCAACTCGTATATGGTTGGTACTTTGTCACAGGTGCCATAACTTCTGGTTGTGTTCAGTCATTTGCTTCTTGCTCTCAGTTCAGCCAGCTTGTTTTGCTCTTGTTAGGATTGCACCCGAGGAAGCCTCCTCAGATGAGGAGGAGGCAAACTTACAAGAAGGAGAGGGTGTTTCCTCCCCCACAGCCGGACCAGAGACCAGTGCGCAGTTGGTAGGGAGTCATTCCATGGAGGATAATGCAGGTCCTGTGGAGGAGCCACGGGCCAGTCAGTTGCTTCCTCTGCCTGTCGCTCCTGAGGCTGAGTCAGAGACGGAGGTGGTTCGACCACCCAGCCCCCACGAAAGGAGACGAAGGAGAAGGGCAGAACAAATGCAGGTGGTGAGGCGAAGTATGCGCCTGCAGAACAGGCAGGGAAAAGACGCTGAACTGTAGGAGGGGGTTGGGTCAAAAGGTGGAGGAATGAGGCACAGCTGGGATCTGGGTGGGGTCATGCTGGCAGGGTTTGAAAAGGGAGCATCTGACCGCTGGTCTGGTGTAGCAAACACCTTTCGTTCTTCCGGTTGCTACTGTGCCCCGACGCCTTGCCTTTTGACTGTGACTCTGGATTGCTGACCTGGACTGGCTTGATTGACTCCGCTTGAATGTGTATCCCTGGGACTCTGGACGACTGACTCAGCTATTGATTTAGGACTGGACTGGACCTTTGCTTACTCCTGGCTCCTTGACGCCCACACCCTCTGTTTTGGTGCTTCGACCCATACCGGTAGGCTTACGCTGCAGAACGTGCCTCTGGCTAAGAACTCTTGGACTGTTTAAAAGACTGGGCTGTTCTTAAAACAGCAGCAGCTCTCTCCTGCATTCTTGGCCAGAGATTTATGGCCGGGTAATTGACCATAAAACCCTAAAGCAATAAAACCATTTAGAGGAACGCTTGATGGGTCACTGAAAGAGTGTTTGCTACCCCTCCCCCAAAAAAGGAAAAAATATGGAGGAGGCAGATGAAAACCAAATGTTAAGGCAGCAAATTAATCAACTGGCTGCAGCAGTGACGGGTTTGCAAGCACAGCTATCGCAGATACAGCAACAACCCCCTCCAGCTTTGGCACCTTCTCGTAAGTGTCCTATTGCCACGCCAGAAAAGTTTGATGGCTCACCTGACAAATTTGCAGCCTTTCTGGCACAATGCGAGCTGTACATGCAGCTGCGGCCCCAAGACTTCCCTACAGCTCAAGTTCAGGTGGGGTTTGTGATAAGCCTGCTGATGGATGCTGCAGCTAAATGGGCAACTCCTCTGCTGTTGCAGAAGAGCTCACTACTCCAAGACTATAGGAAGTTTGTGAAGGAATTTCGGGCTGCATATGAGGACCCACAAAAGGCAGAAACTGCCAATAGGAAAATCTGGCGCCTACACCAGGGTCGGGATACTGTTGCCACCTATGCCAATGTGTTCAGGTTGCTAGCCCAGGATCTCACCTGGAATGAAGCAGCCTTGATGGACCAATTTCAGGAAGGGTTGCATAAGGAAGTCCTGGATGAACTGGCAAGAGTGGATCGGCCTGGGACTTTGAAGGCACTTATCCAGTTGTGTCTGCGCATTGATGGGCGCCTAGAAAGCCGTAGGGTGGCAAAACAATCCCACCCACCCCGAGTAGCCACCCCTGCAGGTCATGGGCAACCAACAGTCACCCCTGCACCAAGTTCCCAGTTTGGGGAAGAGGAGCCTATGCAGCTGGGTGGAGCCCGACCCCGCCTCTCGATGCAAGAAAAGGAGAGGCGGCGACGGAGAGGCCTGTGCCTCTACTGTGGCCAAGAGGGGCATTTTGCACAAACCTGCCCTACCAAAGGGCCATGCCCCATGATGTCGGGAAACCGGCAACCCCAGCCCTAAAGGGAGTCTTAGGACTGGGGCAGGGATGCGGCCCATCATCGGAGACTCCACCTCGCCACTCCTGTCAGCCACTGGCTCTGCCAGTGACTGTGTGTCAGCTAGACCAATGCCCAGTCCAGACCGTGGCCATGGTGGATTCAGGGGCCTCCAGCACATTCATGGACATGGGGTTTGTGCAGCAGCAGGGGTTTCAAGTGTACCCACTTGCCACGCCTCTCAATATTGAGACAATTGAGTGACGCATGAGACCGAGCCCTTGTGGGTGGAGATCCAGGGACACCGGGAGCAGATTCGGTTTCTGGTGGTAGCCATAGCTCATTTTCCAGTGGTCCTTGGAATGACATGGTTGATGTTACATGACCCCCGCATTTCATGGCCTCGGGGGGAAGTCGTCTTTGCATCAGACTACTGCAGTTGTCATTGTTGGCCGGGGACAGTGAGTGCCATTCTCGAAGGACCTCGGGAGGACCCGCTTGAGGGGCTGCCGGCCAAGTACCGGGACTTTGCAGACGTGTTCGATAAAAAGGAGGCAGATCACCTGCCACCCCATCAGCCATACGATTGCACCATTGACTTGCTTCCTGGGTCCTGGATACCGGCGGGCCGGATTTACGCCCTGTCTGAACCGGAGTTGGCCGCCTTTCGAGACTTCTTGGAGAAGGACCTGAAACGGGGGTTCATTGGGCCATCTACCGCCCCAGCAGCTGCACCTGTCCTCTTCGTGAAGAAGAAGTGTGGCGAACTGAGGCTCTGCAATGACTTTAGAGCTCTTAACCAGATTACCTGCCGGAACCGCTACCCGCTGCCGCTCATCCCAGAACTCCTGGAACGGCTGCGTCACGCCACCATCTACACCAAACTAGATCTACGGGGAGCTTATAATTTGGTGCGTGTACGAGCGGGGGATGAATGGAAGACCTCGTTTCAGACCAGGTACGGCCAATTTGAATATACCGTCATGCCCTTCGGGTTGTGTAATGCGCCTGCAATATTTCAGCACTTTATGAACGATATATTCCGAGATTATCTAGACCGTTTTGTCATTGTCTACCTTGATGACATTTTGATCTATTCAGTTAGTCCCCGGGCTCACGAGTCTCATGTGCGAGCAGTGCTGCAACGATTGCGGGAACACCATCTATATGCCAAATTGGAAAAATGTGCTTTTGATTTGGATATGGTGGACTTTCTGGGGCACCGGATATCGCCGAAAGGCGTAGAGATGGACTCTGCAAAGGTGTTGGCCATCGAGTCCTGGTAACCTCCTCGGAATGTAAAGGAGGTCCAGAGTTTTGGGGGGTTTGCCAACTATTACCGCCGTTTCATTCCTGAGTTTGCCCAGGTGGCGGCCCCAATCACGGACTTGCTATGCGGAAAAAGAAAGTTCCAGTGGGGTCCAGAAGCTCAGCAAGCATTTCAATGCCTGAAGGGCTGCTTCACCGCGAAACCCATCTTACAGCACCCGAATCAGCAGACCCCATTTGTGGTAGAGGCAGATGCATCGGATGTGGCCGTTGGGGCAGTTCTGTTGCAGACGGTGGGGGAGGGGGAGACCCTTTTACCTTGTGCGTTTCATTCCTGCAAACTGACCCCGGCAGAGCAGAAATACACAATTTGGGAAAAGGAACTGCTTGCCATCAAGGACGCGTTTGAAACCTGGCGTCATCTACTGGAGGGGGCCTGGTACCCTGTAGAAGTGCGGACAGACCACCAGAATCTGGAGCATTTACAAACATCACGGAAACTGAATCAGCATCAGATCCGGTGGGCTCTTTTTTCCTCGCGGTTCCACTTCAAGGTGACATATATCCCCAGCACTCAGAATAGGCAGGCGGATGCCCTCTCCAGGAAACCGGAGCATGCCGGTTCCCGGCAGGAGGATCCCACTTCAACTGTGTTACAACCTGAAAACTTCCTGGCGGCCCTATTGCCACCTACACTGCTTCCTCAACTGCAACAACAACAGGGACAAGATCAGTTTGCTCAAGCGTGGCTACGGGAAGTGGTCAGGGCAGGAGCAAAGCACTCATTGCCTTTTTCAGTGCGGGATGGCATCCTGATACACCGGAACCAGATGTATATACCCCCAGGACCGCTGCAGGCACAGATCCTGCACCAATGCCATGATAGTAAGCCAGCGGGGCACTTTGGGCTGTACAAAACCCTTCATCTCCTAACCCGGGAGTTTTGGTGGCCGAGGGTGCATGCAGATGTGGAGCGGTATGTACAGTCCTGTGCAATGTGCCGCAGGGCAAAGCATCAGACAGGGAGGCCCTTGGGACTGTTGCACCCCTTACCCACACCATCGGGACCCTGGAAGGTTGTGTCCCTCAATTTTATTACGGACTTGCCCTCGTCAGAGGGGCATACCACCATTCTGGTGGTGGTGGACATGTTCTCCAAAATGGCCCATTTTATCCCATGCACGGGCACCCCGACAGCCAAGGCCGCAGCAGAATTGTTCATTTGGCGCATATTCTGTTTGCATGGTTTGCCGGAAGGAATAGTGTCGGATCGAGGGTCTCAATTCACGTCCCATTTCTGGCAGAGCCTGTTTCATCTACTGGAGGTGAAGTTACACCTCTCCTTGGCTTTCCACCCACAGTCAGATGGGCAAACAGAGCGCACTAATGCCACCTTGGAGCAATATCTGCGCTGTTATGTGAATTTTCAGCAGGACGATTGGGCGGGGCTTCTACCACTGGTGGAGTTTGCATACAATAATTCGCCCCATGCATCCACACTGCAGATGCCATTTTTTGCAAATTATGGGTATCACCCCTCATTCTTTCCCTCATCAGTGGCCGCCCCCACAGTACCAGCAGCTGATAACTTCATACAGGAGCTGCAAGCTGTCCATGCCGTGTTGTGGGAACAGTTGGATCGGGCGAAGCAGGCTTATAAGCAAGGGGCGGACAATAGGCAGCAGGAAGGGCCGGTATTGAAAGTAGGGGATCAAGCAGGGCTCTCCACCCGGCACCTTCCAGTATCGTAACCCAGCCGGAAGTTGGCACCCCGGTTTATTGGTCCATACCGGATCATTGCCAGATCAATCCAGTGGCATTTCGCCTGCAACTTCCACAATCAATGCGCATCCATCCTGTGTTTCATCGTGCATTGTTGGCACCGGTGGTACCAGGACACCCACTTCGAATCCAATCAAGGCCACCACCTCCGGTGATGGTGGAAGGGGTAGAGGAATTCGAGGTGGAAGGGATCCTGGATGCTAGACGTCACAGGGGACGTCTGCAGTACCTAGTGGACTGGAAAGGGTATGGGCCAGAGGAGCGGTCCTGGGAAAATGCTACTCAGGTTCATGCCCCAGACTTAGTCTGCCAGTTTCACCGCCGGTACCCAAGGAAACCGCAGCCCCATGGTTTTTTGGGGGAGGACCTTGAGGGGGGGAATAGTGTTAGGATTGCACCCGAGGAAGCCTCCTCAGATAAGGAGGAGGCAAACTTACAAGAAGTAGAGGGTGTTTCCTCCCCCACAGCCAGACCAGAGACCAGTGCGCAGTTGGTAGGGAGTCATTCCATGGAGGATAATGCAGGTCCTGTGGAGGAGCCACGGGCCAGTCAGTTGCTTCCTCTGCCTGTCGCTCCTGAGGCTGAGTCAGAGACGGAGGTGGTTCGACCACCCAGCCCCCGTGAAAGGAGACAAAGGAGAAGGGCAGAACAAATGCAGGTGGTGAGGCGAAGTATGCGCCTGCAGAACAGGCAGGGAAAAGACGCTGAACTGTAGGAGGGGGTTGGGTCAAAAGGTGGAGGAATGAGGCACAGCTGGGATCTGGGTGGGGTCATGCTGGCAGGGTTTGAAAAGGGAGAATCTGACCGCTGGTCTGGTGTAGCAAACACCTTTCGTTCTTCCGGTTGCTACTGTGCCCCGACGCCTTGCCTTTTGACTGTGACTCTGGATTGCTGACCTGGACCAGCTTGATTGACTCCACTTGAACGTGTATCCCTGGGACTCTGGACGACTGACTCAGCTATTGATTTAGGACTGGACTGGACCTTTGCTTACTCCTGGCTCCTTGACGCCCACACCCTCTGTTTTGGTGCTTCGACCCGGACCGGTAGGCTTACGCTGCAGAACGTGCCTCTGGCTAAGAACTCTTGGACTCTGTTTAAAAGACTGGGCTGTTCTTAAAACAGCAGCAGCTCCCTCCTGCATTCTTGGCCAGAGATTTATGGCCAGGTAATTGACCATAAAACCCTAAAGCAATAAAACCATTTAGAGGAATGCTTGAAGGGTCACTGAAAGCTCTACATACAGCATTATGGCTGTCTGAGGCCTTAGCTAGACCGGGCGAAATCCCAGGGCAAACCCCGGGATCATCCCTGTGTGTCCACTTGATGCACAGGGGATCCCGGGATCAGGGAGGGATCATCCCTCCCTTGCCCTGGGATCTCACCCTCCACTTTGGACCTGCTTTTTCTGCGGTCCCGGGCTGAGCCCAAGACCGTGGAATATGTGGCCGGGTGCCGCGGGTTGACCCGGCTCCGTGCGATTCTGTGCTGATGCACTGCGCCCATCAGGGGTAGGGTGGGGGGGAACAGGTAAGATAATTTAAATTAAAAAATACTTACCTTTTGCACACAAGCGTTTGTGTGCTGCTGCCCCTTTAATTAAAAAATTGGTGGGCGCAACGCCTCTCCTTCTGAGGTCATTGCACATTGTGTGTAAACAGAGGAGGGATCTTGCGTTAACATGACGCACAGGGGATCCTGGGATCAGGAAGGGATCATCCCTCCCTTGCCCTGGGATCTCACCCTCCACTTTCGGCCTGCTTTTTCTGCAAGACCGCAGAATGTGTGGCCCGTTGCTGCGGCTTGACCCAGCTCTGCACAATTTGTGACGTGGAGCCAGGAGCCGCGCACAGGGTGCAGCGTTCCTCAGGAGCACTGCATCCATCGGGGGTAGGGTGGGGGGAGCAGGGAAATGAAATTATTTAAAAAAAAAAGCACTTGTGCACGAGCGTGCATGCGCTCCTCTTCCTTTAAAAATTTAAAAAATGGTGGGCGTGACGCCTCTCTTCCTGAGATCATCGCGCCTCGCATGTAAACGGAGGCGGGATCTCGCGTTAATCGCAACGCGAGAACTTCCCTCCTCCATCTCGGACTATCAGGTAGGTCTAGCTAAGGCCTGAGACAGACAACATTGTCATTCATGTCAAGAGTGTAATGGGACCCTAGTCATTCTATTTATTTATTTATTTATTTATTTTGGGCAACATCTAATCCTGTGTGTAAGCAGAAATGTCTTCCGACCACCCATGGTTGGCAGAGCCTTCTTCTTCTTCTTCTTCTTCTTCTTCTTCTTCTTCTTCTTCTTGGGGTGCTACTCTGGAGCATCCCTGACTTAGGAAAGAACTTTTCAGGGGCTATGGGGGCTGCTGCCTGAAGAAGGACTGAAAAGCCCCGTGTGCATGTGGAACACAGCACACAGCTGAATAGGGCCAGCTCCAGGTTTGAGGGGGCTCTAAACAAAGTGCCCCCTGCATGCCCTCTCTTATATTGGTGGGGCCCTTAGCTGCATTCTTACCTAGTGGCACTGGTAGGTGGCTATGTGCTACCATTTCCTATTTCCCATCATGCCCCAGAGGGCCTAGGCTAAGCAGCAGCGCCATTGAGGTCCTTATGTCAGCGCTCTGTGTGGATTCTGAAATCTGCTGCTTAGATGTTAATACTACATCTTCTGTATTGATTCCTGAAGAGCGTATCTCAAGTTCAAGCATCTGAGTGACAGTTTGAGATTGTAGCAGAAATAATTAAATGTGCTTTTGGGGGACATAAGGGGAGGGGTTGTGAGGCATACGACAATTGATAGGGATAACTTTCAGTAATTTTTAAAATCACATTAGAAATAACTGAAAGTTGAAAATAATGTACAGAAATTAATATTACTAAGCAACAGGGCTTTAGGTAGTTCATAATAGAAGTTTGTTCATAACAAAGAGAAGTGATCAGCTGTAAAAACACACCATAGTCTTAAAGGGGGGAAAACTGCCTATTTCAGTGGTTCCCAAACTTTTTCAGGTAACCGCCCTCTTGGTTCCACAAACTCATGCTCAGTGCCCCCTAACCTACACTATAAAAATCATTATTTAGAATAGCGGTTTTCAATAAGCCACTAAGGAAGATAATAACAACAAAATTCAAAACAGTAACAATTAATTGAATATTTATTCAAAATCCAAAGCACCCACTGCAGGCTTGCCGAGGGAGGGAGGGAAAAGAGAGTGAATGCCTCTGTTTTGCAGCCGGTGTGGCGGGGCACACCAAGCAGGGTATGTCTCTTCATTAGCATTTTGGTGCTTTTGAAACATTTCAATTCACCGTCAAAATGACTCTTCTTAAACAGTATTAATACATGTGTGGATTCTTCCCCTATATGGCTTGGGACCAAACTACCTTCTCCCATAAAAATGTCCCTGGGTTTTAAGACCTTCTGGAGAGGCGCTTCTTGGAAAAGACCACCTCGAGCGCCTCCCTGCTGCCCCTTTGCCTCTTACTACCCCCTGCCACCCCCTTGCCTCTTAACACCCCCTATGCAATCCCACCACCCTCAAGGGGGCAATACTGCCCACTTTGGGAACCACTGGCCTATTTCCTCCTGCATTCTCATGGGCATGGAGATAGGATGAAGGCAGACCAGTGCTGTGATACTATGTGACCCACCAAATTCACTGCAACTTCCTATGTTAGCCCACCAGGCGCTTCATAGACTTCTTCTCTGTTTGTTTTACATTTTTCAAGAACAGAGGGGGTTGTCAAGCAGGGTGTGCTGGTGTGTGTGTTTAGTTTAGCAAATCACACGTTGTGCAGGCCTGTACTTCGAATAGTAGCCTAAAACTGAGTTCGGAATAGTACTGGCTTTAGAAAATGCAGTTTGAGAATGCACAAACTGATGCTTGCCAACAAGTTTCGGCCTCTTTTATACTGGTAAAAATGTACATGGTACCTGTATTCAGATAGTGCTGTATGAATGAACCTCATATTCATGCACACCCTTCTCCTCTGCTGAAACCCTGAGGAGGACAACAGAGGCATTTGTTTCAATTTTCATCTTAACCACAATTTGTCATTATGTCCAGACAGTTAACTTTAACTATGGTTTATCCAAGAAAGCCCATTTCAAACCATAGTTTACGATCCTGGCTTGGTTCAGAAAAAACTAACCATAGTTTGTCCCAGTTTGGTCCTAACAACAAACTACAATTAGTTGAAAACTGAAGCAAATGCTTCTAATTTCCTCCTCACAGCCAAGTCGGAGGAGGAGGAGAGGGAAAGGGAAGCACATGAGCTCAAAGCTTGTTCACATGATGCCAAACAATAGTTTATTACTGTGTCAGATGAGAACAGCCACTATCTGTTCCCATCTGTGCAGACAAAATGAAATAATCCTCCTTGAATTTGAAAAATACAAAACAAACTTTGCATGGATTGGAATTGCCTGTAACGCATTGTGCCGGCCCCGCCTGCGTGAAGGCATGTCTGCTGGCCCCCCTAGGCACTGCCCCTGCCATAGTCCACTCCTATAGCCCCTGACAGTTGAGTCTGTCCACTCCATCCTTCTTAGATGCAGCTGCCCCACAGCAGAGTGTAAGGGGCAGGCCTTTAACTCGGCCTACTAAACTTCCCTGACTTCAGACTGTGCTTGTTCCTTTTTTCATACTTTAGCATCAGCATTTTTTCCAGTATTTGGGGCTTGATTTTAAAAAATATATATGTTTGAAAAACATGAATGTTGTATGGTTAAAATCGGCTCACTACAGAGCTAAATCATGATGCAAAGTTTGTTGCAATCAATCAAATGGCATTGAAACAGAAAACCTTTATATAAAATTGATTTGCCGCCTTTTGGTTCAAGATGGTGGTTGAAATTTTCAATATGCCTAAAATCATCCTAGATAGAGATAGAACAAATCCTACATGTTTCATAACAATTGGATGTACATTGTTTTAGTCCCATCGAGGACACACAAACCCTTTTATTTTTATAGATATATAGGAATGTTCAAAATCTGTCCCTTTATTTCCATTTTCCTACACACACGTTCAGCACGTTTGTCTTCAAAAATTTATCTGCTGGTTTTGCAATTCAGATCTGCACCATTGTTGCACATCTCATGCATTGGACCTAGCTGCACATTACAGTATTCATTTAGAAGCACTGACATCTCTGTGTCCCTCTCTCAAAATACTAGAACCAGGGGTCGTCCCATGAAGCTGATTGGTGGGAGATCCAGGACAAATAAAAGGAAATACTTCTTCATACAGTGCATAGTTAAATTATGGAACTCACTACCACAGGATGTAGTGATGGCCACCAATTTGGATGGCTTTAAAAGGGGGTTGGATAAATTCCTGGAGGCGAAGGCTGTCGATGGCTACTAGCCGTGATGGTTGTGTGCTACCTCCAGTATTTGAGGCAGTAAGCCTGTGTGCACCAGTTGCAGGGGAACATGGGTGGGAGGGTGCTGTTGCACTATGTCCTGCCTTGTTAGTCCCTGGCCGATGGCTGGTTGGCCACTGTGGGAACAGAGTGCTGGACTAGATGGACCCTTGGTCTGATCCAGCAGGGCTCTTCTGATGTTCTTAATGTGTATCTGGACCCTTGTTGCATAACTTCTCTGCACCTTGTCCATTTCCTTTCACAAATCTGATACTATTATTTTTATCTGTTCAGGACAGTTATTTGGAACAGCAAGTACTCCCAGTTTTTCTCATTGGGAAAAGAGATTCACAAATATTTGTAGCATCCCCAAACAATTCTGCAATCCTCACTTTCATTGAAATTGATTGTTTTAAAGAATGAATGCTTTACATTGTTACCTTGTAGTTCTAATCAATGATTTCACTACATGTTCTGCTAGGGAAAAGAAGGGAAAATAAAGTATTAATGACTAATGCATCAATAATTAACTGGAATAGTTTTTTTTAAGGAGCTCATGAGTATTTCTCTCTCTCTCATTCTCTCTCTAGACCAAAATGTAAATGTTTGATTTAACTCTATTTGAGTATATGATAAACTCCAACCCAAACTGACTGAGTGTGTTTTTCTTGTAACTACCTTTGATAAGAAATGCATTACAAACTCATCAGTTCAACTTCCTGTTAACAAAGAGACAGCGGCCGTCTGGATTATTCTAGATCCACAGTGAAACTGCCATACCACGTATCCTCAAAGTAAGGCTGTGTGAATTTGACAAGGGGCAGATGAATCCAGGAGTTATTGTGCAGGGGTTTAAGTCTATGCGGCAGCTGACGGTAGAAATAATCATCTATACATCGCTCTGAGCTAGCTGGGGAAAGGTTGAAGCTGTATATTTTCAACATATCTAGTCTAATGGTTAATCTGTTGTCTTGTACAGAGGGTGCTGGGTAGAATCACAGCAATAGTTGACAGTTTGGAGGAATTGTTGTGGGTATTTTCAGTTGCCTGATTCACAGTCCTAAGTAGGTAAGTCTAAACATTCATCATCACTGAAAAATGGGAAGTTATGCATTGTTTAATGACAGATGTACCGAAGAGCACTTTGGTCACCATCAGATTGATCATCTATTGGTTATTTGCATTTGATAATGTGATTTGCGCTTAATGTAATACTGCCAAATCACAGCAGAATGGTGCTCTGTTTTGTTGGTAGTAAGCTGACCGGTTAGTTACAGTGCTGTGGCAAACGTGGAAAACACAACTATAGTATCTTGCAGTCATGATTCATAATGGTTAAGGAGATCTGAGCATGAGAAAAATATGAATGTGAGGTTCCCATCATTAATACAGATCAATACTACATTACTATCCAGAGACACGGTGATTATTGGATGTTGAACAATTCCAAAGTATAGTGGCATTGGCAGTGGGGGAGTTTCTTAAAAACACACACAACACGACCATTTTTATTTTAAATGCATTCTTGGCACTGCTTCCAGGCAAATCGTATAGGAGCTTGTTTCAGCCATTTGTTTCAAAATGCTGCACTGGTATTCTGCCTTGTTATATTTAAATTAAAGCTACATAAAGCCCCCTTTTTAAGTTATGGCAAGTGCACATTCAAAGGGAATGTAGCAGAGACTGCCATGGGCATGGAAGTACCCAATTATCCAAATTGGTTGGTTTAAAAAGAATGCTTCAGGACTTGATTACCATTAAAAATTATCTTGAATGTAGCAAATAAATATCAAGGAAAAAAACATGCATGAAAGTCTGATGCTATCTTTACAAAACTGAAACTTTAAGTGTGACATTCTGTGCCAGGGTGCCCCTGGAAAGAGAGCCCTGCTGGATGTGTGTGTGTGTCTCGTAAACATAATGTTTCTCAATATACATAGGAACGGTTCCCTGGGTTGGTTACGAGGCATTTTTGTAGACACGGGGCTGTTGCCTGAAGCAGCCCCCCCCCCCGGATACTTCTCCCCCTCTTCTTGGTGCTGTCAGTGATCTGATCATGCTTTGTATTTCCTTGCCAAATGGCAGCCAGTGAAATGGAGTGGGGTGGGTGGGTGGAGAAACGCACAGGGTGATGACGACACGTCATGCGCTTTGTATCAATTGGCATCCCTGAGAGAGAAGTGGAAGATACACGGGGCTTCTGTTTTCAGCACTAGCCACTTGCCAAAATTGTTGGGGTGTGTAAGATAGTGTGAAACAGCAAAGGCCTAAGTAGAAGTAGCTTAATATACCGTATTTCTTCGATTCTAAGACGCACGTTTTTTCCCATATAAACATCTCTAAAAACGGGGTGCATCTTAGAATCGCGGGTGCGTTTATTATTTCTTAGAATCAAAGCTTTTTTTCTGTTGGTGGTACTGAAATTAGTGTGCGTCTTACAATCGATGGCATCTTAGAATCGAAGAAATACGGGTATTGTTAAACTAATATAACACACGTCTTAACTGTGTTCAGTTTTAAAAACCAAGGTGCCAGATGTTTGTCTTTTATCCCCATACCGTTGAACAAATTGGCCTGGAAGAGGACCCCAAGCCTCTCAGGGTAGGTGGTGGTGGTGAGTTTCAGGAGGAGAGAAGGGTAGAATCATAGAATCATAGAATAGTAGAGTTGGAAGGGGCCTATAAGGCCATCGAGTCCAACCCCCTGCTCAATGCAGGAATCCACCTTAGGCCTTCTCCTGCCATGTTACATAGCGCTAGAGTCTGCCATCCCTGAACTGGGGTGGGGTTGGAGGTTGGAAGATGAAACATCCCTCTATAGTGCAGGGAGGGGAGTGTTTTACACTCATGGCAAGCATTGCTTCAAACCTAATCTGACCCTCCAGGGTACTTCACCATGAATTGTTAGGGACATAGCCAGATCAATTCCGTCTCCCCACACCCATGGGGGGAAAAATCTGTTCTCAGTGTCAGTCTTAATTGATGGACTCACACAGTCTGCCTGATTTCTGGTTTCTTTAGACTCCCTTTTCCCCCTCTCCTGGGGTGGAAAGGAGTGTTGCCCCCCTGAAAACAACTGAAACATACATGCAGGGTTTTACTGAAGCTGTGGTCAGGCATGAATGTGTATCTCTGCCCACACCCCAATAAATGGCAGTGAAGTGTTCTTGCTTTTGGCATTCATTCCGAAGCAGTCTCCCCCTTGCATTCTCCTGATAACATGTATTCAAAGGTATATTGCCTCTGAATATGGAGGTGCTATATAACCAACAGATACAATAACTATTGCATTTCTTTTTTAAAACCATCTAAGCTCATGACAATTACCATAAACCCTACCTGTGGGCTTCTCAGAGACATCCAGTTTGCCAGTGTAGCAAACAGAATGCTGAATCAAATGGACTTTTGGTCTGGTACCCCAGGGCTCTTCTTACATTCCTTTGTACTTATTGAAGCTATGGAGAGACATATCCACTGGCTCCTTCTGCCCCTGCTGGTTGCTTATACAGTACCTTGACTTGGCAATCCTTTTCTTGCTTCCACAGCCCCATCAGCAATCATATAATCATAGAATGGTAGAGTTGGAAGGGACCTATAATGCCATTGAGTCCAACCCCCTACTCAGTGCAGGAATCCACATTAAAGCATCCCTGACAGATGGCTGTCCAGCTGCATCTTGAATGCCTCTAGGGTGGGAGAGCCCACTACCTCCCTTGGTAATTGGCACCATTGTCGTACTGCTCTAACAGTCAGGAGGTTTTTCCTGATGTCCAGTCAGAACCTGACTTTCCTGTAATTCTACCTCTCTTCACACCTGATTCACTTGTCCATTTGGGAGTTAGCCTTCATTTGCCTCTGTGTCCAACAATTTTGTCTCTGCTTTTATGTTGGGAGGATACAAAACCACTCCAATGCATGTCATGATAAGAAGCATCATTTTCACTTTCACCGAAATTTAGGGCTTGCACCAGTTGTAGGTGATTCGGCACCATGACACTTTTATTCCTATGGTAGTTCCTAGAGTGATGCCTGTGGGTGTGCCTATGAGAAACCAAGATGCCATCCATGTTTCTTGCTCATAAGGGTGCTCATGGCTGAAATCTGTGATATTGCCATTTGTAAGATAGCGTGCAAGAAAATCTCTTGGGTGACCTTTCAGATGAAACATTTCACATACAGACATCCTTAGAAATTACTCCTGGAGCCATGCTCTAGATGTAAAATGTTACGTTGAAGACTTCATTTTATCTCTTGTTTTGGGCACAGGATTAAATCCTTCATCTGGAATTTGTTAAAAAGGAAACCGGAACAACTCCTTCAAACTCTAATATATCTGGTGTAGATTACAAGTGATAAGCTTTCTGTGATAGAGACACGTTTCCTGTTTCTAGAAAGCAACGCGTTGACATCTGGGTTCCGTCTATACTTTCCAATTAGTAATTTACATTTGAATAAAGATGTGTTGGGATTTTCAAAAAGGTGTTCCTTGTCTATTTATTTGACGGAAGAACTTTGTATACTTTCTGAAATATAGAAAATTGTATGTTCCTCAAAACATGCATTCCACTTTTCTTAACCAATATAATACAAGCCACAATTTAAAAGTCTGGTTCAATTGTTTATTCGCATACTGTCCCAATGATGCAATTCAATGTGGAAACATGAAAAAAGATAAACATGACTTTGGTTTGGGGACAAGTGTGTGTGTATGTAACAGCAATCCTAAGCATGATTTGAATTACAGTGAAATCCCATGCTTGGAAATAAATTCCACAGAGTTCAGTGGGTAGAGTGGGGCTTTTCTGAATAAACATGCCTAGGATTGCAGTATATATCAATCATGCTGTTGTTCAGGTGTACATCTTCTAAAGGAAAAACATCTTCTCAATGTTAAACTTTTTTGTTTAAACACCTTTATTTTACTTGTTTGAGATTTCAGATACAGGAGAAGCCAAGTTTTATCAAAGGCCTCAAAATTAGTATGCCCCTTTGCATATGTAAATTGTAAATCAGCTTTTCCAGAGTAATCCAGAGAGGATAATGTTTTTAAGTAAGTAAGTGAATAAATAAATAAAAATAATTACTACAGAAAACCTAGCAGCGCTTCAAATATTTAAAATACAGTAACAGCTTTTAAGAAAAAGAAAATAAGAAAGGTCTTCCCCTGGCATCAAATAGAGCTCAACATAGGGACCAGGCGAGCCTCTCTGAGAAGCTCATTCCACAACGGGGTGCCACAACAGAAAGGCCCTCTTCTTCACTGCCACCCACCTCACTTCCTTTAAAAGGGCTGAAATGGCTTTCATGTATTATGAAGTGTCTGAAAAGGTTGCAAGTGGATCTACCTAGATCTGCCCACACACTTGAAAATACTGAAACAAAAATGTGTATATAAGCTATACTTCTCTTTCGACTTTTGGCAGACTGAGAAAATCCATCTCTTCTGCTGCGAATAAATCTTGAGATTTGATCAACATGTGGGAAATAACGATTGCTTTGGACACACTTCCTCTCGGTGGGGATTATTGCTTACAGATGATGATTGTGAAAGGATCCTTTTATATTTATTTTTACCTAAGTGTATTTTTAGAAGAAATTAAGATGACTGCACATGGAGGCCAGGGCCTGCTCTCTTAAGTTGCACACATGCATGCGCGTGCACATACACACGCCCCAATTTACCTCAAAGAAGCCACTGCTGAATACTGGGGGACCTTCCAGAGTGGCATCCAACGAAGTACGAAGGTCTGCAGCTAGGATGTAAAAAAGGCTTGCCCCCATGTGCGCTTGAAAAATGTCAGGCAAATGTTTTGCATCTGACCGTAAAATTATCCTACAGCTGTAGAAAGAGAAAGAGTTAAAGCACAGCTTTTACACCACAGCTTTCAAGGCCATGTGGATTGTGGTTTGGGAGGCAACCTCCACGAGTCCGAGACTGGCACTTAAACCTGATGCGTTGATGTAGTTTGGACAATCTTACAATGCACAAAGCATTAATTTACACTTTTTCCTTATTATTTAGAAGTAAAGAATGAAGCTAAACCAAGTTACTCAAACCACTCAGTTCAGTTCAAGAGTGCAAGTCCCCCTGCAGTGGTTGGCATCAAGTCCACTGACGGAATCCCGGAACCAGTCCCGCTTGTTAATAACCGTAAAGGAAGCCTCCTTCGACCTAACAATCCCTCACTGCTGCAGCTTAACTTGTTGGGCTCTGTTGAGCAAGGAAAAACTTCTTACTGTAGATTGCAAAGGGCACTCAGCCTACCTGCCAAATGCCACCATTACCAGAACAAAAAGCTGGGGTTGAACCAAGAGCTCCGTAGGTAGCCTGTAGCTGGATGCATCAGACGACAGAGATTATTTTGTGCATGGGTTGTGCAACCTGAGCGTTTTCAATGTGAAAATGACTTTACTAATGCTCTGTTAAGTCCTTGCAGATGTGGGTTTCTCCAGATGTAGTGATTAATACCTTAATTGAGATAGCTAGTCAACTAATGGTTTCTTGTTGGTTTTGTGTTTCATGTTTGGCTGGCTTTGAAATCTTTACCTTTTTCACAAATAGACTTGGCAAGTTTACAAGTTTGCATTAATGTTTGATTAATCTTAGCTGTTACAACTTATTTGGAGGTACGTAAAGAGTTGGCTTTTCCCTGTTAACCGTGTTGTTGGCGATATAGATGAGACAACAGAGGTGACAGATTTATTTTTATAGGCATATAAAAATATTTTAAATGGCTAAAGACCTTGACCACTGCTTCTTTGAAGACGTTTTCTTGATTGTGCTTAAAGGCAGAATTGAGGATAAAAGCCAAGAAAGATGTTGTTTCAGATGTTCGCCTTCACACAAAGGCCATTAAGAGTACCGGCACATCTTAAATCAATTCATGGAACATTGTCTGGAGGTTATGTCATTGAAATAAAGACTCTTTTATATATATATATATATATATAATTTGGGAATAAGCAAAGATTTTAAAACATACTTGTGAGTTTTAAACTAAACTGCAGTCTAAACCAGCCTCATTAGCCATTGTCTGATGCTTTTCCGACACTGACTCTTTCCCGGAGATAAAACTGTTTGATGCTGTGCCTATTAGGCAAAAGTGAGCGTTAGGTTGTTGCAAGGATTGTATATGATGCGTTACAATTAAGGCTATCCAAAAAACCAAGGAAGATCTTAGTTTTTTGAGAGTACTGACACAGGATGAGGTTCAGATATTCTGTATCAAATTCCTGAACCTCCCTGTCTTACAGAATTGATAAAGGAAGTTTGTTAATTCTATATGTTCATTGATATCAGCATAATTCTTTTCCAGCATTGTAGAGAGAGAAAAAGAATAATAATAAAAAGGAACACATCTTTATTAAAAGGCAGTTCAGCAAATACGTAGTGTTTAAACTGCCAGATATTTCAGCCCATAGTCCAATTGGCTGTAGCAAGAAACAGAAATCCAATTTTATTGAATTTTCTTGCTCTGCGTTTTTCAAAGTAAAGTGGGGCATACATTTCCCATTGAAGAACTGGTGGTGGTGGTAGTAGTAGTAGTAGCCGTAGCCATCCTCCCTCCCTCTCTCTCTCTCTCTCTCTCTTACATGTCCTTCCCATGCTTCATGATTGCATTGTATCAATCACACACAGTGGGTAAAGCAGTTATTATTACTATAAGTATTTTAAAAGTTATTATTATTTGGCTGCTAAACATGTACAAAGAATAAAATAGATAGATTTACAGAATGCCTTACAATCTAATTAACACAAGGGAAGATTGGACAAGGGAGGGAAAAGGTAAACAAGTGATTTTTGGTGTTTTAAACTTAAACATTATCTGGTGAAATGACCAGTGATGGAGTCATTTCTTGGAGTGGGGTCTGAATAATAGTTGTTTCCAGCTTAAGGATGTAAGGACATTGTTAAATCCATTCTGCCTGTGTCCCATGGATTGTCACCTGTCTTTTGTTCTATTGTCCACTCATTGACAGAATCTGATTTTCTTTCACCACAATTTCATTCAATGTGCGCTAATCCACATCAGTGCTAATGTGCAAATTTGCTAATTTGTGCAAATCTCCCCTCCCCAAAGTGGTAAATGCACAAATCCCCCCCCCCAAAATCACAATTCTTATGATTTAGCATATTGGGGTGGGGTGTACATTGTTGATTGGTGTTTATTTGTTTTTCATAGTTTTGTTCAATTATATTTGCATATAATTCCCAGAAGTAAAAAAAAAAAATTTCCACAGAATCTGTGCAACTAAAAAGTGGTCAGTCTACAGTGGAATCTATGGGTCGGTTTCATAGAAATTCAAACTCATTTGAATCCTTTGCAGTTTTCTCCAACATTCCTAGTCCCAGCCAGCAAATGGAGAGTCCCTCACAGTGCACATTCTCTCTCTTCTACATGAGGCATTTATTGTGCGCTCATCATTCACTACTTAGTTGTTTACGGGTTATTTAGACAATGTCATGACCCTCCATTTTTGCTTCTGTTTTCTAAGAGCACTTTCCCAGGACATGTTAGAAGTGGAAAAAATAAGTATTATTTCTGAAAGTGAAAGAAAATGTATTTTTCTACTTGTGTAAATGTGTTATTCCACTATAGCACAGTGCCACCTAGAGATTATGTAGCTGAAAAGCAGGAAAGGATAAGCTCTTTGTGTCAAGCTCAGTTCTCAGTTCTGTGACAAAACCAAAAGTATATACAGATTAACAACATTGTGTAGAAAAGCTCTAGGGTATGGTGCAAGATGGCCTGTCTCCAGCTGTTGTGCCATGACAGTCATTATATCCACCAACTGATTTACATACCTGTCTCTGTCTGTCTCTCTAATTGATATTAACTGATGGAGTTAATATAGCAAACCCATGTGGTCACACTTCTCCCTCACACATTCACTGAACGTGTGAGGCAGTTTTGTGAACAGGGTTATTGTGTGGCATAATGACACAATTCCATTAGAGAACTCTGAGGCACATTCTTCAAAAGAGGGGTTTCCTGTTGAGTTAAGGGAAGTAACACTTTCTGTTCTCAAATTAGTTTAATGCAAACTTCTGGGGAGTGGAAAATACGAAGGATAATAATGATCAAATGAGGATTTATATTTTGCCTCTTTACAACTAGTGTGAATTGTTATGGCAAAATGTTTGGAATAAGCTATAGCGAATAGTTCCCATTTGTACGTACATATGATTCAGAAGTGAACAATGTTTGTTTTAAACTTGTTATGGAAGAAACCGATTTTTGAGTGACTCAGAAAGAATAAACTCCTTTTGCATAAATTCTGTTTAAGAATCTGCTTTTGAATGTGATGTGACTAGGGTGATTTCTCATCATTTTCATTGAGTACAAGCTTCTCTCTTCTTGCATAGAAATACGTTTTATCAAAGCAAAGGAGACTCAGCAGATTTTTTGATGCATAAACTATTAGGAACACTTGTTTAGAACCAGATAGGATTAATTCCACCATTATTTCTGAGATCTGCTCTGAAACATGGCCTAGAAATATTTTACATAAAAAAGTTAATGTTGGGCCTCGCTTATCTAGACCTTGATCTGTATGGTTAGGAGGGTACAGTCATGCTCTTGAATGTTTTGTGCTAGGGTTGAATTAAATTTTTACCTTCAAACACTTTTGTGGCAAAAGGGTGCTTTCAGGGGCGCATAATGGCTGTCCTTCAACAGTCCTTTTTCTTACTACTGTTTGTAGCAATTCACAATTCTTGTTTTCTTGTTTGCTCCATTTCTGGATAT
The DNA here is from genome assembly GCF_023053635.1 of Elgaria multicarinata webbii. Taxonomy (NCBI): domain Eukaryota; kingdom Metazoa; phylum Chordata; class Lepidosauria; order Squamata; family Anguidae; genus Elgaria; species Elgaria multicarinata. The sequence goes on from NC_086178.1 coordinate 110,321,904, forward strand.
ATTCTAATTACTGCACACATGCTTCCTGAGTTTATCATTAATTGTGGGATTGGATAGATAGATCATCAAAATAGGGTTAAAGCCAGGGGCCCTATCCCCAAAATACCCATGCCTCAATCTTAAAATAATTTAGATTTATGGTGCTTGTAACTAACGTTTACCATACTGAGTATTGTTTAATTCATTCTCAGCTAAATCTTGGCAAATCTTTCCTTTAAGAATTTTTATCCTGCGTTACCCAAAGTGGTTGACAACATCCATCTCTTGTTTGTTTATTAATGTAGGTGCTGTGCTTCTTGCTACTTTTATTTCCTTTTAACTTGGAGGTAACTTCTACCTAAGGCACAGCCACTTTGATTGCATTTAGTCTGATTTTCTGTTAATAATAGGATGGAAATCAGACTGTTTTATTTGATTGTAGCGTTAATTTGCTAGGCCAGACGTTGACAGAGCGCAGCTTTTTATAACAAGCAAAGCACTGATCTGCTAATAATCACAAATGGTACAGCCTTAAACATTAATCATGGAGGCAAAATATTGACTCATTGCTTGTTAGAAAAACTGTTGTAACTGTGCTTAAGGTAAAGACCCTGTGTGGTAGTCAAAGGCGGTACTATTTATAACAATCTTAAGGTGTTTTCTTTGCTTTTGTTATTAAGATGATAGTATTCTACTCAATGTGTACTTCATCCCTTTTACAAGAGTCTCTCCCACAATTCCCATCCTTTGTTATACAGGACGATCTCCTGTCATTTGTTTTCATTCCATTTGCTCCTGTGAGTTCTGAGTTGTGGTGGAGATCTGTGCACAATCACCTAGTTTTTTATTTATTGCAGCGTTGAATATCAAGGCACTGAATGTCTTACATTTCTTCATGAAGACTCTGTGTTCTGACATTTAAGGCATAAGAACTGATGGGCATCAGGGCTCATTAGCAAAGTGCAGGCTGGCAGCTTTCATTGTTCGAATTCCTAATATACCTAATCTTTTGGTGTATGCCGCAGGACACTAATTTTTGTTTTCCAAAACCACAGCTTAACTAAAAACGATCTTTTACAAAAGTGTGATACCATGTCCAGAATGTCTTCAGTCAATACCTTGCTTTCCTCTTCCTCTTCCTCCTTCTCATCTTTCAAATTGATCTCTTTTGACTAACATCAATTTGGTCTTTATTGAACCTAAATAAGATAGCAATGAAGTATCAGTGCGTGAATGGAATTGAGTGTGTGTTCTTGGCTATTTTACCTGTGTTTCATGTGGCAATTTGAGCTGATCATAACCTCATAAGTTGCCTGTATTTCCAGTTGAAGACGAGCAGCCAACAACGCTGTCGCCCAAAAAAAAGCAGCGGAATGGAGGCATGAGAAATTCACCCAACTCCTCACCCAAGATGATGAGGTAAGACTCTGAGTGACTCATATCTTTATCTCCTCTTACAAACCAACCTCCTCCCCCAATAAAAAATAAATAAAAAGGGGGGTCATGGCAGGGTGGTGGGGAAAGTAGAAGATTGTTAGATGGTTTCTGAAAGGCTGAAGTATTTATTCTGTCAGCTTGTCAGCAGTTAATGATAGAGCTGGAAAAAAATCTGTCATGAAAAACAGTTTGAAAAGCTGTTTGAAAAATACATAGGCTTTAAAGTCTTAGCTGTCACCCTGTCCTGTCCATGTGTAGTTCTTAAACAGCAGTGGCACTAATGATAGCACTAACCAATCAGAAGAACTCATGTGGTTAGTTTGCCTTGGGCAATTCTCTTTTTGTTGGAATCCCTCTGAGTACTGTTTTCTGTACTTAAGGCCATATGTGAGATGTATCATCACAATCAAAAATGAACCTGAATATTACCTTCCTTTTATCCTGTCGATTGAAATCAAATTTCCCCTAATTGATTTTGAATGTTTTTTTTAAAAGCCTAATAATCTATGTACTTCCCAAAGCAAAGTTCAGAACTAATGCAGTTGTACTGAGGCTAAAAGCAATATTAATTATGAAATGTGGGGATATATTTTTAAAGGACTCTAGATAGTATGAAGGAAGGTGATGAAAACAGATGCTGGGTGTTGAATGTTTTCCCCCATATATTATCAGATGTGCAGTTTTTGTTTCTAATAGAGCTTCCTGTAATGATTTCCATAGGACAATTCCTAAGCAAAGGTTTTCTGAGGCTAATACTGCAAACAAGATTTTATAGTTTATACTAAAATTATATAGGACTATGGATGAGCTGTGAAACCTCCTTTCACACATTGCATCAAAACTCTTAATACCTCAGATATTTATCCTAAAGACAAACTCCATATTTGCTTTGAATTTTGTTTTATTATTTAGGCAAATCCAGTGACAATAGAGAGACGTCTGGAAAACTCACCATCAATAAATTTTGGCAGCTTTATTGAAATTCTTTTGGCGGCCTTGAGAATTTTGCCCTAGGAGGAAGTTGCAAATTCACTTTAAATTTCATTTTGGCCAAATTTTGGTGGTGGAAAATTAATGGTTTGTCTTTAGGATAAATATCTGAGGGATGAAAGAGTTTTGTCATGACATATGTGAGGAGGGTTTCACAGCTCGCTGGTATTCCTATACAATAGGACATTCCACTGAAGTTGTAAAATATGCTGCTTTAGCGATCACCTGACAATGAACTGATTTTACACCCCATCTCAAGAATTACTGTGCTAACACATGCATAGGATGCAGAATACACCACTACAACACTAGAAAATAGTGTCATACTGACATTGCAATGATGATCTGGCTGTACCATAGGCACTGGTTGGGCAAAAAATTGGGTCAGGATATCAATTGCTTTTTCTCTTTGTATAATAGCGAAACTCTAGATCCAAATCGGCAGAGGAGCAGAAGGGTGTATTCTTCTAAACATATAATTATGATTTTGGCTTAGTTGTCTCATTTCAGTAGCAGTGATTAATATTCCTGAATAAATCCATATGGTGCCCCGAAACTCCTTCTCTCTCTCTCTCTCTCTCTCTCTCTCTCTCACACACACACACACACACACACACACATTTTCCAATCACTTGAATCAAAGTTTCATGTGATGCTTGGAGAAATAGCCATTCCTTTTTATTGCTCCTGCAGTCTAAGTCACATTTGAGGATATCATCAAATCTCCAATCTATTTGCATTGGAATTTAGACCCGCAGGGACAAAAAAGTAAGACTTAGTCACAGAGAGGAAACGCTGCCATCTTTTTGGCCCCTGTTGACCATTTGTTATTGTTAAATGTGTTGTTCAAGAAGTTCCTGAGCTCCTGTTAGCTAACGTTTGCCTATGCAATGCTGATTTACATGCGTGTTGAGGGGTGGGGGGAAAAGAATAAAATGAGCACACGACCAACTCCCTCATTTATATGATGCTTGTTGTCATCCACTGTCATTTTCAATTCACTTATCTTCATGTCATCTCATCTCCATTAATTGTATCATCTTGAAATTTGAAGCCGGGGGTGGGGGTGGAGAATGCGGGGCCTCCCCATCTTTCTATCATCCGCTAAATGTAGGGGTATAAAAGTGAAATGAAAGAAGAGCGAAAGAGAGACAGTCAGAGGGAAGGGAGCACAGCACCATTTGGAGCGAAGTACACTGTCCCTGTTTGCTATGTAAAGTATGCCTCATTTCTTTGATCTTGAGTCATAATAATTCTGGGGAGTTATACTGTTTTCATATGCTTCAAAGCTGTGTCAAAGTTTTGCTGCTTTAGGGTACTTCTTTATTCTACTGGCTCTTGGGTACTGAGATGACAGGTCCTCGGCACAAGGTGCAGGCTTTTTCAAGTCATAGCCTTCAGCAAAACATCAAATTACCAAATACAGGCTAACACACTTCTACACAAATGCCTTTCCTGTAGATATATTATACCATATATATTAAATACTTTAGTGTTACACGGTACATTTTATGTGCAATAGAAAGTGATGGTTTGAGGTAGCCTTAGGGGGACTTTTTCCCCCCTTCCACAAGCCGAAAAAGCTAGTGTATACCGTATCAAGTATGGTTTTTACAGGACTTTCTGCCCGAAGGCCTTTGTAAATAAGTAATGATCAACAGATTGGCTGTGGGTTTTTGAAAAGCATGCCTGTGTCAGTTTGCATGATGGGGGAAGGATTTTCAAAGTGGAGCCTGCTTTCATTGCCTGCTGAAGAGGGACCAAGGGAGATTACTCATCCCAAGTTTGAGCTGTCTGCTCAGTAACACATCAGAATTGCTAAACATAGGTCGGGCAACGAGTGGGGAGCTTGCCCAAACCAGACTTGTTTTGTTTTCTCCTTGGTCTGTCTGCTGGACTCAAGTCACCCATCCTTGGTGGCTGACCCCGAGCCTTGACCCAAGCAGGTATTGTTTGGGACTCCATGCTTATGAAGCTCAGTCCAACCCAAGGGAAGATAAAACCATTCAGGATACAAAATGAAGGGGGAGGAATCAGCTGTTCTGGTGTCATTTTTTGTGAACTTTTTTTAATCTCAAAAGGTTATAAAGAAATATAGTAACACCGACTGTGCTCCCCTGTCCAATTAATTGAGTTGATGGGCAAAAGTGCCTTGACAAATTTCTCTAGTCTTATTGAAACTCCCTTTGGAAATTCTCATATTTTTGGCCTGAATAGGAATCTCCAAATGTAGCTTGAACTTAACTTTAGGGTGGCAACTTTTTGTGGCATCAGGAAACTGCCAGCTCAAATTTTGCTATAGGTGGCAACTCTACACAGTGAGTATGTAAACAGGTTCAGTAGAGGCTTGTTTTTCTTCCCATGAGTACCACTGACTGAACTGGAGAATAAAAGCTATTGCTGTAATATAGAACATATACATTAATTTAAGCATTAATTTTAACATAAAAAGAAACACATTCAATTAATTGCTACTTGGTGATCTCATTTTGCTCAGGGTCTGGCAACATATTCTCTGGGCTGCCATATGCATCTCTCAATAGATGCTTCTGGAGCCACTCCAGTTTCCATGGGATCCTGGGCAACCAAACTATTATACTTTTAAAAACGTTTCTGGTCTAAGTTTTTGGTACTCCTGAGTGAAGGGATAAATCTCATAATGTGATGGCAAATACACTAAACATTTTGAAAGAAAGGAGTTTAATATCATAACTTCTGAAGTATCATTTTTTAAAGTCTACTTATCAAGTTTTTTCAAGAATTAATTTGTCATACTAAAGACAAAAAAAATCATAATATATTGTGCAGTGGTGACTTCCTAGTTTGGACACTGCCATTTTTATGGAAATGTGCACAGAGTGGTAAGCGGCAGTTACTGCAGCCGAAACTCTTCCCACGGCCTGAGTTCGATCCCAGCGGAAGCTGGTTCTCAGGCAGCTGGCTCAGGTCGACTCAGCCTTCCATCCTTCCAAGGTCAGTAAAATGAGTACCCAGCTAGCTCGGGGAAAGGCAACCGCGACTGGGGAAGGCAATGGCAAACCACCCCGCTAGAAAGTCTGCCAAGAAAATGTCAGCGAAAGCAGGCATCCCTCTAGGAATCAACAATGACTCAAGTGCTTGCATGAGAGGTTCCTTTCCTTTTTCCCCTATGCTCATTCAGCAAGTTTGTTGTAAGATTTGTGGAGCATCCCATATGGCAAGGTGTGGTGAATTTCCCAGCACCATCTTCTTGTTCCACCCCTACCAGGAAGGACTGGCTATTATAATAATGTGCTTCCAGTCCCATCGTGGAGAGTTGGTACAGAAGAATGCGATGGTCAGTGACATGATAGCAGAAGCTATTGAAAGTTCCAGGACAATTAATTAGATCACACTCACTGTATCCATACCCTGGTGTAAATTAACTCCCTAGGCAAACAATCCAGGCTGGAAGATAAAGGTGTCCAAGGCACTGTGCATGTTCAAAGGGATTTCCAACTTTTTTCTTAGAATAGCAGACATCCATCCATAACACAAACAATATTTTAACATCTTGCCAGCTTCAAAAACAATTTGACGTGAGAAATTTGGGGTGGAATGGGGCAGTTGTTTGAGAAAAACCTGTGGGTACTATGGAACTCATTTGATGATTTTTTGAATCCTAGCCCATCTAGAATAAAGAAAATCCTAGCCCATCTAGAGTAAAGAAAACTTGTTCAGTGATGAGGGCTACATTTAAATTATTGTCTTTACAGGAAGGCATTAATGGTGTTATTATTTTCTGCCTTTTCCCTCATGCTTTTCAACATCTACATGAAGCTGCTAGGAAGTCATCTAGAGTTGTAGCCTTGAGGTATCATCACTATGCAGATGACACACAGTTTTACACCTCTTTTCCACGAACTAATACCAGAGAGGCAGCTGAAACCTAACAAGTTGAAGCTTAATCTAGATAAAACAGAATTCCTGGGACATGGAAAATCTGCTAATCTGGATGGAGGTTTAGATCTGACTAGGGATGGGATCACTCTCCCCTAAAGCCCAGGAACACAGCCTGGGAGCACTCCTGGACTTAGCACTATCCATGGACTTGTGAGTAGCATTGGTTGCCAGGAGTGCTTTTTGCCAGTTTAGAATAGTCTGGCAGCTGTAGCTCTTATCTAAAGGAAGATGATCTAGCAACGATGAAACATGTCTTGGTTAGGTGCAAGCTAGATAACTGTTCTGCATTCTATCTGTGACTGCCCTTGAAGATGGTCCAGAAATTTCAACTGGTACAGAATGCAGCAGTCAGATGCTTGTGGGAGTGAGGGACTCAGATCAAATTCCACCTATTCTGTATTGATTACATTGACCACCTATTTGTTTCTGGGCACAATTCAAGGTGTTGGTTTTGGCATTTAAAGCCCTAACTCATTTGGGGCCATGTTATCTGAAGGACCATCTATACCTGTATGAGCCTGCCCAAGTATTAATATCATCTGAGGCCCTCCTCTTTGGCCTGCCATCGAGAGCCATTAGGCTGGCAAGTAATGGGGACAGGGGCTTTCTTAGTAGTGGCCCCATAACTTTGAAGTTACTCCCAAGGAAGGTACATATGGTATCATCAGTGCTGGTCTAAGAACTAAAGATACAGTTATTCCAGGCTTCATGTGCGTGAATTGTGCTGTACTTGAGAAAAAAATAGTTTCTGCTCTGTGTGTGTGTGTGTGTGTGTGTTTTGTGTGTGTTTATATTGTAATAGTATGTTCATCAGTTTTATAGTCTTATAAGCTGCCTTATGAGGGCAGTGCATCCTGGGTTTAAAAATACTTTAAATAAATAAATAAATGCATCAAAGTGTCTTTTGGCACCTTAAAGAGTGACACATTTATTCTGGGCAGGATCTACACTACCTCTTTAAAACGGTTTATAACAGTAGTGACAACTGTTGAGGCCCAGGACTCACTCTATATACAATTTTCAAAACATTTTCAAAGTGCCATATCCTGCTAGGTGTAGATCTGGCCCCGACAAAAACGACTCTTTGTCGTTTTTGCTGCAATAGATGAATAACCTTTTGACAGGTTGCTGATAGAATCCATATTTGTATGCCTATAAGCAACTGTATAAACAGTACTTCACTCTATAATTAATTTTTATTTTTATTTTTAAAAATCATCAGATGCAAATGTACACATGTGAATGTTACTGGCTATTTGTATTGCATTCTTCATCATCATTCTTCCATTCTCTAATTTAAAACATTCATAAGATATAGAAACTTATCCTGTCTGTTAACTGCCTGTTGGTGGCTTCTGAGATGAGCCACACTACAAAAATAGTTTTTATGAAAGGGAAAGAACCCCCAAAACACCAGGTCCACCATGCCACTGCTCTGCAACCCCGAACGTTTTAAAGAATTTTCTGTTGAAATCAGCCCCATTTTCAGGAAGAGAGTACCCCCTAATTTTGAACAGAAATGTCTTGTTTGAAAATCTTTCGTTCAGGACTAGTTTGTATATTTATATAGCAGCTTATAAATCTTTTAAATAAATAAACCAAGCTACTTGGTGATACAGGGAAGAAAGGAGAGAGAGAGGAGGAGAGAGATGTCTCCAATAGTATTTAGTTTATTTATTTATTTATTTATTTATTACATTTTTATACCGCCCAATAGCCGAAGCTCTCTGGGCGGTTCACAAAAATTAAAATCATCATAAAACAACCAACAAGTTAAAAATACAAATACAAAATACAATATAAAAAAATTTAGTTCCGGCATGAGACAACAAGTAACCAGTTATTAGCATGCAACACATTTAGTTGATAACTGAAGTTTTAAAAATGATTAATGAGTATGAAGAGCGTCAGAACATAAACTAAATTACAATGCATCTTCAGTGTTGATTTGTAGTTATTCAACGTCACCATTTGAAGGGGTCAAGCTTCACCTTCAAGTAACTAGCAATGGCAGAAAATAGCTGAGGATGAACTTAAGGAAGATAATGGATAATGTAGTTTGTACGGTGGGAATATTAATGTTTTCTTGGATCCCAATGGAGAACTGAAAATAAAGGTTATATGCCATTACTGACGTCAATTAATGCATGTATTAAGGAAAGAAATGCATTGATTCATGGGGTGTTTTGTCATTGTTGCAATGTACAGTGGCAATTAATGTGAGTAGGATTTTTTATTCCTATATTGCATGTGATAAAAAAATAGGGATGGGCAGATCTTATTGGTGTTCTAGTTTTTCCACCACCAACCTCATTTTTTCCCCATGCACATAAATTCATATGCATCGTTGTGCACATTTTTCAAACATATGCATTTTTGTATGCTTGAACCCATTCTCTAAAAGTGATGGTTTTTTGGGGGGCATATTTTAAAAATGCATACAGTTTTCTTTGCACATGTTTCAAACTTGCACATGTTAACATAAGTGGTTTTTATTATTATTATTGTTTCATGTAACGCATTGCAAGGTCAGATTTCCAGTTGAAAATTTGGTTCAGGTGCATGTTTGCTTCCAGGAGGTACAAAATGGGTAAATCCATGAATAAACCTCAACTGAGTGAATTTCTCACCCATCCCTAATCAAAAATGAGTTGCTCTCAATCCAATCTGACAACTTAATTGTGGGATCTACCAGATCCAGACAAACAATGTGTGTAAACAAGTACAGAAATGTGAAGAGCACAATCCAGCAGAAACCTCTCATGCATAAAGCCTATTAAAATGAATGGGAGTTTTAATGGGAGTTTCATTTCAGTGAGATTTGTACAGGGGGAAAAATCCTGGTGGGTTGTGCCTCTAGTCCTCAGTACTCCAACAAGCAGCAGTTGCATGAGTCCAGCGCACAGAGTAGGAGGAAATGTCAGTCCTGCTGAGACAAAGCCTCTTAATGTAGAAACAAATAGCATGTGACAGGGCCGAGGGGCCCTGAAAAGAAAACAAATTGTTTGTCCCTGTCCACTCCAAACTGAATGGTATACTTGACATTGGCCTCTAGACAAGCAGCATTCTCAGGAAAGGGTCGTTATCATTAGTGTCCCTGATCACACACCAAAACCATGGAAGCCTTGGGTCTGCTGAATTTCCAGTTGGTTGCCAAGGGGAATTTCATAACCGTGAGGATTTTCTTTGATTTCAAACCCCACCCCACCTCTGCCTTCACAGCCTGCCAACCAAAACAGGACATACTAAAGTTGCTCAGCGACTGTTTGCCAAGGTTCCGCAAAGTGGCAGGGAAAAAGACAACGCTTCTTCGAGGTTTGTGAAAACGTAATGAGACTTGCATACAAATAAGTACAGAAATGCAGCCCTAAAGTGTATATTTAAATTAGGTTTGGCGGGGATGGCTTTCTTCCTGCCCCACAAACACATGCTGTATTCAGTTTTGTTTTAATTGAATTGTATATTGTATTATGCACACCTCCTTAATGCCAACTTATGGGATAGGGGAGGATATATATTCAAATAAATAAGTATGTTTTTTACTATTTCATTTAATTCAATTGATAGCCCATGCTATCCCAAGGGCTATGGGCAGGTAAAATATATGAACTGTTCTTCCAAATCCTTCCCGGTTCATAAAGAATTTGGACAAAAAACTTCAGGAGGACACATGAGTTTGTGCTTTGGCACTTTCCAAGGAAAGAGAAATCCAAAGTGGAGAGAGAACCACCAAGAATCCCGTGGGACACAGAAAACAAATGAATTGCTACATGATGATATTGCATTGATGAGAACATCCCCAGTTACTTCTTTCATACACATGTCAATGATCCCTGATGTATGCCAATTACTTAAAAGGAGTTTTACATTTCAGTGATGTAAAAAATGAAGAGAAACTGTCATGGACCTCTTAACTCCTATTCACACATTTTAAAGCATGTAGTCTCCACATGCAGGGGTGGTGGTGAGTGTGCTAGTTCTCTTCCCTCCATCATCTTGTTGCCCTCTACATGTGAAGGATGACTGTGTGCAGGAGAGCAATTTAAAGCTCTCATTTCCCAAGTTCTAAATCACACGCAGGTACAGGAGGCCGCAGACAGACAGCCTCTATGAGTGGAGAAGGGCGATGGAGCTCACATGCTCATCCCCACGCCTCGATTTGAAATGTATCCATTTGGCTTTAGCCTCAAGTTCAAGGACTCTCATGATTGCAGAGCAAATGGGTCTGCATGCAAATACAACATCCAGTTTTAAATTTCCAGGAGCACAATGAGATTTTAAAAAATACCCTAATAAAAATCTGAGCTACATTTTTCTTTGCAAGCAGAGCAGTCACTGAAACTCCAGAGTCTTCAGACATAGATAATCCAGATAAGGGGTCAGGCATGTATAGTTGTCTCCCCCATGGCTTGGATCATTTCATGCTGGTTGGGGGCTTAGCAGCAGTGGATGAAGGCTGTGCAGAATCAGGCTGACCTCATAAGCCACTGCTAAGTAGAACTGTTAATACTAGAGGATGGGCTGTCCACAGACATTTTGCTGCCTGGGGCAAAGTGGCAAATGGTGCCACTAACCCAAGTCAAGGTGCACAGTATACGTGGCCAGCCAAATTATTTTGGCACATGAGGCAGAAAATCCCACAAGTGCTTCTCCCCATCTCTGGCAGATAAAAATAAAATAATAAATTAAATAGCTAATGATTTCCTGCCCATTCATGACACACAAAGTCTGCTGCCTGAGCTGGCTGCTTCACCCTGCCTAATGGTAGGGCCAGCCCTGGATAAAGGCCTAAGTGATTTCAAGAAGAGATGAGTATAACCAGCACCTTCCCCTTTGACTTTGATTGAACGTTCCATCATCACAAAGTTTGGTGGCAAATTTCCACAGGATAGGACAACTTCATAACAACATAAGATCATCTTTGGGTTCTAGGTGAGGCATTGCTGACAAATTGGCTTCATATGGATGTAACACTAAATTGTAGTTTAGCATTATATGAATGAACCTTGGGCTCCTGTTCCACTCTCATCAGGCACAGCTGCAAGGAGATCAGAACCTTTCAATTCTGTTTTTAACTACCTGTTTAACAATATGTCTGAACCTGGATAACCTATGGTTAGCCTTAACTATGGCTTACAGAAAAAAGCGAGCTTCAAACCATGTTTTATGAATCTGGCTGGTTTCACTAAACCGTCATTAAAATAACCCACAGTTTAGGGATTGGCTGTAACAAGTTGTGCTTAATTGAAAACAATCAAAAGTAAGCATGCATATGATTGCAGCTTTGACAGGATTAGGCCATGTCTCTTACTAACTAGTTGCCAACAGAATGTACAAACACACATTGCTATAATTCTTGTCGTTTATATAGTACTTTAAAAATGCAAAGTATTCTTAAATTATTACTTTGCTGATCTTCTAAACAATTCCTGTCAAATTGGAATATTTTAAAGATTGGTAATCAATGCTAAAAGACAATGGGGTGGTTCAGAATTAACGTGAAAAAATAGTTTGTAGTCAAGACATACACATAAACATACTCACAAGACATACTCCTCTTCCCCCATCTTCACTAAGTATCTTTAAATGCTATACCCTTAGTAGATTCCAAGGGAAGACCAACATCCCAAACTAGGGTTTGTCGGTTTGGATGTAATGCTGGATGACTTTTCCCCAAGGTTAACACATGCTGGATGATCCTGTAAATGGGCTTTCAATTTATAGATAATACACATTTTATTGTCAGGTAGAATGTCAAGTAATTGGTCAATTGGAAGACATTTTCATTCAATGACAGTTCTCAGTCAATTCCGTAGTGTTGTTGTTCGTTTCATTATTTGTTTTGGTTAGGCATTCCCCCCCAGCACTGCCAAATAACTTATATCCTAAACAGAACAGCTGGTAGAAGAAGAGGCTAAAGGTTAAGTACACCCACACCACTTTCATATAAAATGTTCCAATTGGGAGCAATGAGACCAAATTTGAACTATATGAAAACCGTGGCAACAAAATCTAAGGTGCACTTAAGACACCACAATGCTTCAGATGCAATATGAATTGGGTTGGGGGGAGGATTTTGTTTGGTCCTCATTGTACAGGGAATTGACCTAATTTGCACTTCCCTAATGAATATGTGAAATGGAATGTGGCTATCCTTTGGTTTTCTCACTTCTCCAAATTTTGTGATGCAGGTTTTGGATAAAAAAATGTGTTAAAAATCCATATAGTAGGCGAAATCTGAAACTGACATGGGAGGAAATGAACGGATTTGAGCATCCCTGGGTTGAACAGAAATCTCTGTTGTGCAGTGGGTAACTGTTCAACTAGGACTCTAGGGTATCTGAATCTTTCCCTCGCATATGAAAGTCTACGGGGACATAAATGAACAACCCTTGTTTGGTGGCCAGTACAAGGTTGATATTGGTAGCTAAACTATGAATTAGGGATGCAAGAGCAGTTTAATTCCTTAGCACTGTGCACTTTTTACCTGACAAAGCTGCTTTCACATGTGCTCTGAAACCTTGGAAATTTCATTGCTGATTAAGGTTGTGAAAGTAAAGGTCAGCCAGAATGTGTCATTAGAGCAACACACATGCACAGGCTACAAATTCTCATTACAACGTAATGCCATTGGTAGGGACTAGAGAGGGTCATGGGGAACGGCTAATGTTAGCTGACAAATGCTGGGTGTATTAGTCACAAAACCTTTGCTGAGTTCCATCAGAGCAGCGTGACAACCTTAGCAGCCAGTCCCAGCGAGCCACGGCAGGAGTCAGCAGACTCTGCCTGTGACAAGCCATCACTCTTGGCTTGGTGGAGCTTTGGAGCGCCAGTCAAAGCATTCAGGGAAGATTGAAGTGACAGAGACCCACTGAGCAAATAGCGAAACATGCAGCACATTATGAAATATTCAGCTGGGGTGTAAAAGCTCTAAATGCTTTTTCAATTATTAGCACCTGCATTCGCTGCCTACATCTAACACTAACAGCATGTTAATTGCCACAATTTGTTAGGCCGTTTGTAAGAGAAAATGTGAAAGGCAGGAGACGTCACCCACTTCAACTAGACACGGTACATTTGCAAGGTGCTTCTCCCTCCCCCTGCTGCCCCCCCCCCCCGTACATTTGGAAAAACCCAAACCAGCCATATTACTACCATCAGTACGTGAAAACCAGAAACCGAACATTTTTAGAGTCAATGTGCCCACCCCAGCCCTGGACACAAATTACTCTCTCTGAGGGCAACTAAAATATTTCTCAGCAAGAACTGATAAATGGGCCTCGTTCATAGATGAGAAAACCATAGTAACCCAACCACATATGTAAAGTTGCATCCAACAGGAGGACTCTATACATAGGCTAAATTAGAACAATTTCCCCCTATATTTAAAGGAAGAAGCATACACTTTTGTGGATCCCTCACATCAGTTTTTTCCTTCCTGAATTAGCAGGTGGGCACTCCTTGAAAGGTATATCTCTTGCACACAGATGTTTGTAACACAAGACCAAAGCAGCTTCAGAAGGTGGGGGGGAACTGTGGTCAGGGGCAAGGAGTGCGTTATCCTTTCTCCACTTCTCCCCACCAAATTGTTCCTGTGTCCTAGATAACATGACCTGGGTAGTATGTAGTCATCTAATTAATGTAATACGTTGTCCTCAGAAATAAGGGCAGGAAATCCTGCCAATTGGATACATGACATATACAGTGTTACCTCAGACAAATAGGGCCCTTTGCCCATTCCCACACAGTATATAAAGAATTCCTGGCTATTGAGATACATGAGCCCACTCTGACAGACATCTAATGTGGTTGTCATATTAATGTTTTGCCATATTAAAATTACGGCCTGGTGGGTATAATGTTGGGTATATTTCAAATAAGTCCTCAGCCATTATCTCTTAGCCTCAATTGTCCATCTGTGAAATGGGATATTCTTGGTTTGGTGATTATGGTTATCAGTAACCATGATTTAAATAATGACAATATAGGAATGTTCTTCAAAAGAGAACCAGAAATTAAGCACTAAAATATTATACTTGCTACCCTGCCTGCAAATATATTGTATTCATTTATAGTCTGCCTTTTCCCATGATGGAATTCAAGCCGGCATGCACGGAATTCCTGGCCAGTGCCTGGTCTTCCATCCAGAAGACCCAAACCTCCTTAGCTTCAGCAATGTGGCTGTATCATGTCCTTTTCAATTGTACCTTGCAACTGGATATGTGAAGATTAATGTGTGCATATAAAGCCATAGGCTCTTTAGGATCTGATGGAACTTCAGTCCAGAAGAAAGGTAGCAGCATAAAGCTTTAAGCTAGGGATGGCCACAGAATTTCATTAATTGGGAAAATGCCTAGGTGGAGAATAGGAATAAGCCCAAGAGCTGGAACAACCCAAATCCGCTCACAGGTAGTCAGACTCTATAATAAAGTCAATGTCTAACAAAAAGGGGTTCACAGATACGTAACACACACAGTTAGATTGTGTGAATGTACTGACTGAGGAGGTTGAGGAATGAAAGATCTCTTCTAGAGGCAGATTAGCAGTGCCCTGTAATGCTCGTGAGATAGCAGTAAAATAAAGTTTAAAATAAATAAAGCTTATACCACAGACCCAAGAGGTGTGCAGTGGCTTAGATGAGAGGGCTTAATAGCAGTGGACGAAGACTGTGCAGAATCATGATATCCTGAGAGTCTTTGCTAACTCCCAAGCAATTGTTTTAGTACAGACCTCAAAGCAAAAGATAAGCAAAACCAGAAATACCTCCTCTCTTGCCTTCCATGGGGTGATTCATCATCCCAAATACTGAGGAGAAAGTCCCAGAGTGCAGGACACAGAATAATGGGCTCAAGTTAAAGGAAGCCAGATTTTAGAGCAGTACGACAATGGAACCAGTGACCTAGGGAGGTTGTGGGCTCTCCCACACTAGAGGCCTTCAAGAGGCAGCTGGACAACCATCTGTCAGGAATGCTTTAGGGTGGATTCCTGCATTGAGCGGGGGTTGGACTCGATGGCCTTTTAGGCCCCTTCGAACTCTGCTATTCTATGATTCTATGATCCTTTGGTTCCAGACTGGACACTGCTAATATATTTTGTGCATCTGTTTCATTGAGTTGTATGAGGCCTACATCGAAGTAGGCCTATGTAGAACTGAAGCCGTAGCAAGATTAGGCTACAACTAGTTTCCAACAGAATTTACAAAGCATACTGTTGGCTATTTGCATAATACTTTGGCTCCCTTTTCCTTGCAAGTGAAATAGTGATCGAAAACATTTCACACATCCTGATTAAAATGTCATAGTACCAATGGAGGCCCATATCGCCATCTTTGTTTTAAATAACAGAAACCCCAGAATACAGAGAAGGCTAAAACTGTGAGGAAAGTGAACGGAAATAAAATGGCAGTATTAAAAAAGGAGCAAGTTGTTTTTATTCTCCTGATTTTTTCCCTCCATTTCCAGGTCAGTCAGAAGAAGTTCCAAAGTTGAAAACGCCAATTGAATCTGTTTAGAGTACTTGTAAATGGCTGCAAGGGGCACAGTGCTCTTTAAAATATAATGCCGGCTATCTCACAGCAGGTTTGCTGGAAAAGGGATTTGTGGTTTTGCTTTAGGCTGTTGTCTTCCAGGCAGGCTTTTTGGGTTTGCAGCTGTAGCATGGCATTTAGTGTCGCTCTTGAGTTTAATTGATGATAAGTGGCATTATATGCTCCGCAAAACCCTGCAAAGATTGTACTTTCCTCTACGCTTTAACTCAGGCGCACATAATTTTTGCCATAAGAACAGAGGAGCTATTTATATGGTTAGAGATATAGATGTGAGAAAAGTGGCTTGGTAGATTTTCTGAAGCATGCACAATTGGTTTCTGTTTATTTCCTTGCACAAAAGTGTGGATATTGCTGTGCATTGAAAACCTACCGCCTCTGGCCATCAAGGTTAAAATAATGATCTTAATTTTAAACAAGTGGCGTTTCCTTCCTTTTGTTAAAGATTTTCAGAAACTCTCACTTTGCACCTTTGCAGTAATGCAAGTTTCCTCAAGCTGCGTTCAAGTTCATGGGGACAGCTTGACTAACAATGAACATGTTCATTAAATTGGGTCAGAATCCTGTGCAGGCATGCTTGAGAGGTGGAGAAGTGGGGAAAGGCCACTTCCCAAATGGCAGGGCTTCAAATTCTGTAGCTGCAGAAACACTTTTCACATCAGTATGTTCTGCTAAGAAACACTGGACTGTGTGCCACAGAACCTGTGCACATTGTATAGCATTCTGTGGCTTGTTCTTGTGTATACACTCAGTTTGCATGGGGCACTGGCCAGACCTCTTGGGTCTCAATGTTGCCTCACATGAACTGAGAGGGCACACCCCTTCAGCACTCTCCTGTGGTTGTGCGTTGCATGGGGAAATTGGTAATGGTAGGCAATGTAGATTATGGGTTGCCACCATTACTGATTTTATTGAAGAAGCCTTAATTATTTAATTTTATTCATTAAAATAGTAATAAAACCTTTATGAATACCAGGGAGGGTGTACAAAGAGAGCCAGCATGGTGTAGTGGTTAGAGTGCTGAACTGAGGGTCGGGAGTTCCGGGTTTCAGTCCCCACTTGGCCATGGAAACCCACTGGGTGACTCTGGGCCAGTCACAGACTCTCAGACTCTCACAGAGTTGCTGTTGTGAGGATAAAGTGGAGAAAAGGAGGATTGCATATGCCATCTTGGGTTCCTTTAAGGGGAAAAAAGGTGTGATATAAATGCAATAAAAAAATTAAAGACATGATCAATTGGCCATACAAAATAAAACAAACAATAATGACCAAATTAGTCACACAAAATAAGATAAATATCAAAGCAATCAATATCATCATCATCATCATCATCGAAGAGGAGCAAAGCTAGAAGACAATAGCAGGCATGCCTAAATTAAAGCTGAAAAGATTGCAGCCTTGGTACCAGTTATGGAGATGTGCTGCACATTCGGAGCACTGCCACAGAAAAGGCTCACTCCCTCGAAATGGCAAAGCACACCTCTTCTAAAATGGGCCCATGGAGTAGAGACTCCCCTGAAGATCTCAACGCACCCTTGATAAGCTTCCAAGGAATTTCTGGATTCTGGAACAGTTTGAAAAGTAGCGTGCTAGCCCATCAAGCTTCAACTCCAGGGAAGTGAATCCACTTGTGAATATAGAATTAGCAGACACCCCCTGTTACCCTTTTACTTTCATTCTGAGCTTGTCTTGGGCTTGGGGAAGGGGGGTGGGAAATGGGAATGTCAGAGTGGTAGAAGACTGGAAATCTGTACTAACTCACTAAAGTTGGAAGCTCAGGAAGACATGATCGATGCAGCATGCTGGGAGGGGTGTGGGTGGGTGTGGAAGGCAGAGCCTGATTTTACAGTCTTTTTGCTTCCTGGTTCACCTTCAATATATAAGGGTTATTATTATTATTATTATTATTATTATTATTATTATTATTATTATTATTCAAGTTGCTTGCTGCAGATACTACAGCTGTCATAGAAAATGGGCATTGTTCTTTAGTATTAAAATCATGTGTTCCGGATGTGGGCATTTGTTAGTCAGTTTGCTGTAAAATGACACACTGCTGAATCTTTAAAGGGCTTCAGTTTGGGAAAGCAAAATATGATTGGGCAAATTGCTAAAATATTTAAAGTGCATCCTGTTAAAGCTTTTACTTCGAAGAGCGTCATGTCAGAAGTTGTATATACTAAAAGCAAGCAATTGGCTTTCTGTCCTCATGCTAGTCAGTCAGTATGGGGGTTTTATACCTTATCCTTTCAACTTCATTGCAGATGCTAAGAGAGACTCTTGTGGGGTTTATTTGGTGGGAGCAACGGGGGGGGGGATTTGTGTGCCTTAAGGGGATGGAAACACTAATTTAGTAAAAAAAAAATTAGTGTTGTTGAGTTATTGTGAGACTGTTTCTACACACGCGCACACATAGACACCTCAGTTCCCCAAATGTAAAGTTAATATTTGTAAGCTTCTTGAAAGCAGGTGTGTCAAAGCTTATTACATGCACTGCTCCTTGTTATGACGTCCACTGTTACTAACCTTGACATATTTTCTTTCTCAGACATGACCCCTTATTAATACCCAGCAATGAACAAGTTGACAACATGGATTGCAATGTGAAAAAATATGACTCCACGGGAATGTTTCATTGGTGTCCACCGAAGGAGATTGACAAGGTTATTTTGGTGGGTATCTCAAAGGAAGGAACGCCTCCTGACTCATGCAATCTTATTGAATTATGCTGATTTTTTTTTTAGTATTTTCTTTATTTTTGCAATTACTTGCCAATTCAGTAATTAATTAAATCCTACAATGAGAATTCTACAGACTGCAGACCATATGTGACTAGCCTAGCCCATTTTCTTGACTTGGTAGGTCCACAGATTTTGGAGTGTGTAGCTCATGGAAGTTTTCTATTCTGTCTGTATATTCTAGAGCTGTGATTCCCACTTTGCTGTTGAGGTCTACCTCTCATGGTGCCTGATGTCATTATTTACCATAGAGTAGGCAGAGCTTAGCTTCAGGTGAAATAGCTTCATGGCTTAGGGCCAAAGACTGGAGAGCTCTAAGGGCCTTGCTAGACCTACCTGATAATCCAGTGGGGAGTAGGGGCGAGGCCGCGCTGCAGCTAGCGTGGGCCATCGCCCGTAGCTAGACGTAACACGCAACGGGGTAAGGGAAAGCCCCGTCGCGTCGGCCATTTTTTAAAAAATTAAAGGGGCCATGTGTGCAGGGGCACACCAATGAAAAGGTAAGTCTTTTTTTAAAAAAATAAAGGATTCCCCACTCCCCCTTGCCCCTGATTTCCCCCCCCACAATGTCTGATGCCCCCCACTCACTCGCCCGTCGCCCCCCGCTCGCCATGTCCAATGCCCCAGCCTCCCCCCCAGCCACGATCTCCCCACCCTGGCCCCGTTCTTCTCCCCCCCATCCCCAATCTCCTTGCCCTGCCCCATTCTTCTTCCCCCATCCGCCATGTCTGATCCCCCCCTGCCCGATTGCCTGCCCGCTCGCCATGCCCACCTGATCACCCGCCCGCCCGAACACCCGCCCACCATGTCCAATGCCCCCTCCGCCCCCCTCCCTATCTATGATCTCCCCACCTCTTCCCCCCATCTCTCCCGCCGGGTCTGCTCCTTCCCCCCTGGCCCCCATCTCCCCCCCCATGATTTTACCCCCCCCCCGGCCCGATGGGCACGGCTTCTCCCAGCTACTCACAAGTAAGCGAGCAGCCGGGAAGAGCTACGGAACCAGTTAGACTTTCCGCAGCCTCGGGCTCAGCCCGGGGCTGCGGAAAAACCAGGCCACAAGTGGATCCGGTTATCCCGGGTCAAAGGAGGGTTTAGCCTGACCCCAGGATCCCCTGTGCGTCATCTGCACGCACAGCAGGGAGCCCGGGCCTCACACCAGGCTAAACCCTCATCTAGCAACGGCCTAAGTATCTATAGGGAATTAAATAGCTATATCCATACTGATTTGACCCAGGAGTTACACATTGACCATGTAATAATTAGAGAGCATTCAATGAAGACATTAGATTTCTTGATTAAATACATAAAAACAATTAATTTGTTATATGGAAAAGCCATAGGATCAAGAGATTCTGTATGTATCCAGTTTGGACCAGATACTTTACAACTATGCAAATAACATTATTAAACAGCTTTCACAATGCTAAAGTCTAATTCAAAATAAGTATTGTAAATACGGTTTATGAGTTAGGTGATTCATCTACAATTAATCAGATCAATGCTGCAGCCTTGATTACCAGAAAAAAGACTATTATGCTATACTCAGAAATATCTATGGGTATTTTGAGCTATTCGTCTGCTATTGCTTGTTGAAGTTTAAAGGAAGTTTCCGTAATATATAGCACTGAAATTCCCATTTCAATCCAGTCAAATGGCAAAGTTTAAGTTTAGATGTACCAGCTGATCTTTCAGAATCAGGTGACAACTTAGAAGAAAATGTTTATAACTTACATCTCACAACAGCCAGGGTGTCTATCCATTTTTTGCTGAGTGTTATCCTTGGTTTCACACATTTCCAAGGCAAATCTAGACACTGCAAGAGAAAGGAGGTAGCTTATGAAAACAGCATTTTCATGTTGACTTCTCCCTCTCCCACTCTGTATCATGTAGTAAGATATTATGTCATGATGCTTTTCTGCTTCTATTCCCACATCATTGGCTGGTGAATTGGGTTAAATGTTATTACACATTAACATGGGGTGCCATTTTTGGCAGCAGTCCTGTGTGCCCTGAAAAATCAAGTTCTGTCCTCAGACGAGCAGCTGAAATGTGGAACTATTTCTCTATGTATTAGAGTCCTTATTCAGTTCTCTCTCTCCATCTTCCTTTCATTCCTTGTGGGGGCAGCCATCAAACTGACTCAACTAATTAAATATAATTAGATGGCCTCTCGTAGTTTGTTATGTTTAGAGAAAGTTTGTGCCATTTATGTTCGTGCACTAGCATCAAAGAGGAGCAACTCCACATCTCATAGACAAAAGTGATGATATGTGAAATGAACTCCCTGGTGGCTCCTCACTTTCTTGTAGTTGATGCAGCTTTTTTCAGCATTTGCTTTCTAAAGCAAACCGAATAGTTCAACCAATAATAGTAAGAGCTCTGGTTTACTCTGATGGTTGTGAGACCAAACCTTGTTCCTCAGGTTCCTCTGGGACTTGGTATAATAACCATGAGATTGTCTGTAATGGCAATAGTGGCGTTTAAGCAATTGATAAACTAGTCAATTCCACTAAGTAAATTGTTACGTATCCAATTCAAAACTGTTTAAAATGATATTGCATCCCACAGTGTTCATTAGACCACCAGAGTCAACTTCCCCATACGTTGAATAACTAAGGGCGACAGATGTCAGCTAGAATATTTTAAATATATTTCAAACGGATATGACACTAATGACCTTAATATTCCACTTGAAAAAGTTTGCATGTTAAAAAAAATAACATTGCAATGCCCTCCTTGTCTGGTTGTGACTTAATGTTCATTAACTTTATTTGCATGTATGTAAGGCCCTTACATACCAATCAAACAAATTACGATTTTATTTATTTATTTATTTATTTATTACGTTTTTATACCACCCAATAGCCGAAGCTCTCTGGGCGGTTCACAAAATTAAAACCATAATAAAACAATCAACAGGTTAAAAGCACAAATACAAAATACAGTATAAAAAGCACAACCAGGACAAAACCACGCAGCAAAATTGATATAAGATTAAAATACAGAGTTAGAACAGTAAAATTTAAATTTAAGTTAAAATTTAGGTGTTAAAATACTGAGAAAATAAAAAGGTCTTCAGCTAGCGACGAAAAGAGTACAGTGTAGGTGCCAGGCGGACCTCTCTGGGGAGCTCATTCAACAGCCGCGGTGCTACAGTGGAGAAAGCCCTCCTCCTAGTAGCCACCTGACTCACTTCCTTTGGCAGGGGCTCACGGAGAAGGGCCCCTGTAGATGATCTTAAGGTCCAGGCAGGTACATATGGGAGGAGGCGTTCCTTCAAATAACCTGGCCCCAAACCGTTTAGGGCTTTAAATGTCAATACCAGATTATTTTGTATAGTCAACATGCACGTTGTTTAGACCTAAGAACAAAATGCCAGGTTAGGATAGAGACAGACAACTCTGACCTGATGGCTGTGCACACCACAGTTAACCACAGGCTCTGCCATACCACCTTCAACCCTTAAAAAATTATCTGCTATCTCCAGGCATAAGTATAGACATTTAATTCTATGGTCTGCTCACCTCTTTTTTCCTGCAATTGGATCTCCTTGGCTGTATTATTTTTCCTTTTAGCATTAGAAGTGGTGTTACACCAGATCTACACTATTGCTTTATAGCGGTATGATTAAAGTGTCGTCCAAACGCACCCATAGAAATGTGAGTATGTGCATTGTGCATGCGCACACACACATACACACACACACACACACACCAGCTCATTGCTCATTATACAGACAGAAGATTTGGGCCAAGCCTTCTGTTTGCTGTCCCTGTTCCCTACCTCCTATGCCACTCGTGCAAGGAACAGGATAAGCGAGATCAATGTGCTATGTTAGTACAGCAATGGCCCATCAATTCCCATAGAATATCAGACTGCCAGCAATAAATCATGCATTAAGCCCAAAGTAATTCCACTGAATTCATAAGATTTATATTCAGACATTTCCTTTTCTGTCAAGGGATCACTCCTATGAATGATTCCCATGTCTGGCTATCCTGGAAAACCACATATTGCATGGCATCCCTACCTCAGCCTCTGCCCCCACGGAATTCTGATGAATTGTGCTAGCGTGACACTAAGTATGTAACACCTAGATCAGTTTCCAAGACCAGCCCTCGGTTTCCAAGAGCAGGCTGGTATCTCATATGCCAACAGTGTAGGGTACTGCTTGACACACTGTTCCCCTTGCCCTACGCACTACTTTTCCTAAAGTGCTGAGCACCCTGCTAATACCCTGTATTGCTAAAATATAAATACAGTAATAAGTTACTGTTGCTATCATGTGTCTCTGTGCACAGAGATGTTTTGTTCAGGGTTTACATGACATCATTTTTTAAAAAAATCCTCTTTTCTTCTCTGTATTCCCTCATCCCTGAATTTGTTTTGCTTTTCCAGACTCGAAGTGAAGCAGCCATGACGGTGTTAAGCGGCCATGTGGTCGTTTGCATATTTGGAGATGTGACATCAGCGCTCATAGGACTAAGAAATTTTGTGATGCCATTAAGAGCCAGTAACTTCCACTACCACGAGCTCAAGCACATTGTGTTTGTGGGTTCTCTTGAATACCTGAGGAGGGAATGGGAGACGATGCATAACTTCCCCAAAGTCTCCATCTTGCCTGTAAGTGCAAAGCTGCCGATTTCTTTCTTGCTTTCTTTTTCTTCCTTTCTTTCCAAAGGAACAGAACCGCTCTGGCTTTGATCTTGGGTTTCCTTGTTTGGCTCTTGTCTGGTTATAGGCCTCAGGACTTGGCCTTTTCCCTGTTTGTTGTATCTATGAAAACTAAACCCTGGGAGACCTTATTAGAAGAAATTTGCCGACGTGCTCAGTCCCTCGTCAAGGATGAATTTCAGCTGCTATCAAATATGTTAGCTATGTTATCTATTGAACACTTGCTTGAGTGCCCTGCATGCAGCCAATTTTGATGTTATGATTTTTCCTGACAGCATGACAGTCATTACTTATGGCATTATTTATGCCTATGAAACCTTAGAAAACATTTTGTATTATTTGTCTATCTACCTCATCTATCTGCATCCATAAAGGCCTTCAAAAGGCTGCCCTGCTGGCTTTGCTTTATTTAACAGCCTGACAGTGGCATTTCATCTTTTTAAGGGGGTCTACAATCAGATGATATGAATTTCTTTATAACACAATGAGTCCAGAATTGAAGGGGCCCCAATTCTTCACTACTTGCTGTCGCCATTTATGCCTCACTGCTAAATATGGTGCAAATTTCTATTAGGTTGCTGTTTACACCCAGCAACCAAGGTGCAATGCAGCAAGATAATCGCAATGATTTCCACATCAAATGGTTTCCATTAATATTCTATTTTTTCCCTTTTCTTTTTCCTCCTAAAAGCAACAAGGCTTTAAACCTAGCCTGGAGTGTCAAATACACATGTCCAGGCTGCTTCATATTACCTTTTAAAGCTGCAGCTCTGTTATGAATCACCTACCCCCTTATCACAAAACACAAGAAAATTAACAAGAACTATCCATGCATCTCTCTGTGATGCTCAGTCTCACCAAGTGTTGGGTAAACACCGTTGAACCTACCTATGTTGCATCACATGTGATTCTGTATCATATTTAAAGGGCTCTAATGTCGAGCCTCGACCCACGCCCATTCAACATTTGCACACCAGCTATGACTTTGAAAGCAGTCCTTCAAGCATGTAAATGTTACACATGTAGGGGTCAGCCCACATGCTGATTTAAACATTGTGCCTTGATGGATGGAAGGCCCCCCAAAACTGTGGGCATGTTCCAAGTCACAACCATAATGAATCATAGAACAGCAGAGTTGGAAGGGGCCTACAAGGCCATCGAGTCCAACCCCCTGCTCAATGCAGGAATCCACCCTAAAGCATCCCTGACAAATGGTTGTCCAGCTGCCTCTTGAAGGCCTCTAGTGTGGGAGAGCCCACAACCTCCCTAGGTAACTGATTCCACTGTCACACTGCTCTAACAGTCAGGAAGTTTTTCCTGATGTCCAGCTGGAATCTGGCTTCCTTTAACTTGAGCCCGTTATTCCGTGTCCTGCACTCTGGGAGGATCGAGAAGAGATCCTGGCCCTCCTCTGTGTGACAGCCTTTGTGGGCATGTTCCAAGTCACAACCATAATGTTTAAAACATCTTTATGTTCTGGCACATACGCTTTGCAGTGGCCCATATATGCATGCCTCTGCCATTTTATTGGATAAGGGGCTTTTTTAAAAAGTGATGCTTGCCACACGGAGCACACACATTCGGTGACTTTCACATAGGGGCCATCATGTTTAAAACTTCCCTTAATTCCAAGTAAATCTAAGTTGCACCTCACCCCCTAAAGAGCATTATAACGTGTTGGTACGTGTCTGATAGGTAATTTTGCTCCTGGAGAATGGCTCTCAGTTTCCCTTTCAAAGGTCTTAACCACACAGCTTTAAATATCAATTTGTTTAAGCACAAGCAGGAGGGGAAATAACCAGAAAAAGATTAACCTTTCCTTTATATTGCTTCAGGTAGTATGTGTTTGTTTTGTTTTGTTGGGGTATGTGTGTTGTTTTATTTAAGATTCAATCTGGGCATATAAAGCAACTTTGCTTAAATTTTGCCCCTAACCTACATGGCCCAATAGTTTGGGTGGCAGATATCTGAATGGACCCCTTCTTATGTTCAGAAAGCCAGGACTTGCCACATGAGGGTGGCTGAAATCAAGAGGATTCTGAGTTGCAGACTGCTGGCATCGTTCCTGTTCCTTGTTTGTTAGTAATAGCTTGACTGAGTATTGAGACTTAACGCTAAAATGCTGCCATCAGCACCAACTACCCTTTAGATTAGCACGTTTCTCCTATTCCCTGGCACATAGTTAGACCAGCTTAATGTCAGAGCATAAAAAGGATACTTGTTAAATAATTTCCCAAAGCTCCTTCTCAGTATTTAATTTGTTTTTTCCGTCCCTCCACCCTTTATTCCCTCTCTCTCTCTCTCTCTCTCTCTCTCTCTCTCTCTCTCTCGGTCTCTCCCTGCCGAAGGGTACACCATTAAGTCGAGCTGATTTAAGGGCTGTCAACATCAACCTTTGCGACATGTGTGTAATCCTGTCAGCCAATCAGAATAATATTGATGATACTTCGCTGCAGGACAAGGAATGCATCTTGGCGTCACTCAACATCAAGTCTATGCAGTTTGATGACAGCATTGGGGTCTTGCAGGCTAATTCCCAAGGTAAGAACTGCCCTATAATACTTCTCTATAGTGCCTACAGGGGACAGGACCTGGCAGGAAGAATATCCCTCACTCAGTAATTCAAAGGGACCTTACATCAGCTTGCTTGACAGTTAAACCTGCTGATTGGTATGAGGGGTTTTTAAGGGACGGTCGCAACACCGCATTGCACTGCATGCACACACGAAGGGAAATTTGGGTGATCCCAGCAGGAGAACGACAATTGACTGAGTGGAGAATTTTATTTCTTTTCACTCTCTGATGGGTGACTGCTAAATCTGTTGAATTCTGCAGCCTGCAAGTTCGTAGCAATGAAGTCACATTGTTACACATCACATAGCTAGAGGAGGCTTGTCCTCACGCTGGATGCAGAATATGGGATAATTGCAAATGCTGCCTGACAAGGGTGTTTGCTTGGTCCGCAAGTTAGCAGCCAAATGCCACACAGCGCAATAATAACACATATTATAATAGGAATGCCTTTTAAAGGGAAAGGAAGAAGGAAGAATGGAACTAGTTTATGATGGAGGTTGGTATGAAATCTGCACAAACAGTCCCTACCGTTTCTTGAGAAAATTCCCTGTGATTTTCTAGATCAGAAAACATGAAGGAATAATACAAAGCTTGTTTCTCGCCTCACATTATTTTTTTTTCTTTTTTACCAATGCTATATCCCAAGGTCATAGAGTAGATTAAAACACACACAAAAGCAAAACAAATGCTCTGTAAAACTATCCGCGGAAGAACTGGGTGTTTCCTGAGCACTTCCCATCAGAGGTTTGGAAAACCAAACAAATAAGAACTATGCAAAAATAAATACAGAAACTTTGCATTGTGTAGCAAACAATATTTGATTTATTTGTTTGGGGGTTTTGCTTTCTTTCTTTCTTTCTTTCTTTCTTTCTGACGCATCTTTTTTCAGGAATTTGCCATGGTGTGTTTAAAATCCACCAACACTGTATAGGGATATGCACACAGATATGGCTTATTTTGTGGAGTAGTTCTTGCCCATGAAGTTGTGTTATAAGCAGCCACCCACATGAGACATTGTGGCCCAGGAGGCAATACGAACATTGAAATTTTCACCTGCAACAATATTGCCATCCATAGGGGATGCTCTTACACTTGAGGAGGCTGGGAAATTTTGATATGGGGAAACCCGTTCAAGTTGGTGAGCTGTTTGCGTCCCAATATGATGCAGGAGTCTGGCATGTCAACGAATACGTGTGAATTGCATGCAACTTTCTAGCAACTATACATAAGGCTTCAACAAAAGTGGGCCAAATAGCCAAATAAGTATCCATCTCCATATGCCACCCATTCAAATACTGAAAGTGTTGTAAGGTCCTCAATCCATTGCATTATAGGATGTGAGTGTTTATCCTTCCAATGTTGTAATATCAGTCTTTTAGCTGTCAAAAGGGAGTGAAGAATCCATTTGCATTGACCATTTCTTAATTTCCATGAAGCAGGTAAATAATTTAAAAGTGTGTTCATCGGTGTATAATAAAGACTGTTCCAGTACACAGATAAATTAACATTTTCCCCAAAAGAAGCAACTACTGGACATCAAAACATATGTTTAAAAGAAACACTGGCTGTATTGCACCGTCAGCAATTAGCAGAATGAGTCAATCTCTTATTAAAAGAGCCATTGTGGTGTCCAATAGACCCGAAACAAAAGTTTTTGCTGAGTAAGATGCAGCCAACGAAGCTTTCCTCTGATTAGGCATTTTGTGGTGGTGCCCACAGCATGGTCTAAAATTCCAAAATATGCCCCCAGGTCCAAAAAGTTTGGGAACAGTTTTTAGATGTTTTTTAGCCTGGATTACGTGGTGCTTCTTACATGTGGCCATAAACACTTGGGGTCAGTGAAGTCTGCATATTAATGCTCCCAGCTACTGTTTGATTTCACTAAAGCCACTTCAAAAAGCCAAGCTCTACTGTCAATAACTAGCATTCCAGGATAAGTTGGAGAAAACAGGGCCTGGTCAACACCATAAACTCCAGATACGAGCAGGTATACGAGCAGTAAACCACATAACTCTGAACGGGAATAGTGCTGAGAGTGTACAAAAATTCAAAGTTCTCAGTAAGAAAGCACTTATCTTCATGGAGGTTTGTGCCACTTACGTGTGCACCACTTCTGATCTTGTTATTGTGCTTTCACAACAGAACAGTAGATTTTCTTGAAGGATCTTAAATACCACGGTTCACATTGTCAGAAGCAATTAGATCAAAGGGGTGGCATAAACTTTGCTGGAAACTGTATTCAGAATGACAGTTTTGTCCATGAGATGCAGTTTTAGTGTACAATCCAGCACAAAGCTCTCCTGCGCAAGCCCCTGTTGAATATTCATGTCAATGGGGGCTTGTGCTGAAGAGCTGCCCCCTCCCCCGCCGTAGATTCTGTCCTTAATATACAGGAGGCACAATGGCGTGTATATATATATATATATGGTGCAATCCTGTTTCTGCTGATCAGCAAAGAGTGCTTCCACTTTGCAGCTCCTTACTAGCGACTAAGTGCTTTTATTTACAGAGCAGACTGTCACTTTCCTTTTGCTTAAAGGTTTGTGCATTATTTATCCTGGGAAAACATTTCAATTCACATCATTTGGTACAAACCCTGACCCATCAGTAGGCATTGCTTTCAGCTTTGAAATGTATGGCAGCCGGATTTGCACCAAAAGCCAGTGCTCTCTCTCTCAGCAAAAGCCACATAGTTTTGCTACCGTTTTTCTGACTCTGCTTCTGTGCCTTACACCTAGAACTGTTCTGAGGCAGGGGCTGGGAAAACTTCAAAGGCACAGGAGCAAATCCAGAATAATGGTGACATCCCTAGGACCACATGAACCTGAGGGCATCTGTAGGTATCTGCTGTACACACGTTCTTCCTTTGCCTGCCAGTATGGGCAAATAATGAATAGTTCTCTTAAACTCTCTACACGTCTTGTGCTGCTTAATTTTAAGCCCTTCTCCAGTTGGCCAGCACTTCACCCGTCTTCCATGATTTTGCAAAGATAATAGACAGTGGTTCTGAGAGTTCTTCTGCCAGTTCCTTTATTACTCTAGGATGCAATTTGAACTTGTTCAAAGAAATTAGGTGTTCCTTGATCATTTGTTTATCAAACTCAAACTGCAATCCTGCCCCTTAAGCTTGTACTTCACTTTTGCCAGGAGGGTCATAGACCGACTTCTGGGAGAAGACTGAGCCAAAGTACGAATTGAGCACTTTGACCTTTTCTTTGCCATCTGTTATCAATTTGCCAATCTCATTAAGCAGTTGAACCACCATTTCTTTCCTCTGTCTTTTACTATGCACATACCTGAAGAAAGCTTTTTTGTTGCTTTTAGCATCCTTCGCTAGCCTCAGTTCATTCTCAGCTTTAGCCTTCCTGATGCCATTCCTGCACTTCTGGGCTACCTGTCTACACTCTTCTTTTGTAGCCTGGCCTTCCTTCCACTTCCTATATGTGTCCTTTTTTTTGTTTTCAGGCCATCTCTAAGCTTTTTGTGGAGCCAGATTGGTTTCTTCTGTTGTCTTCTATCTTTTTTCCTTGTTGGAATTGTTTGTAATTGTGCCTTTAAGATTTCCTTTTTTAAAAACTCCCACCCAGCTTGGACTCCTTTTCTCATTAGGGCTACTTGCCATGGGATCTTACTTATCATAGTTCTGAGTTTATTAAAATCAGCTTTCCTAAAATCCAGAGTACGTGTATGGCTATACTCCGCTTTTGCTTCCTTCAAGTATGACATGGTCACTTTCCCTGTCACTTTATTCACTGTCATCCCTACTGGTCAATGTTGAGTCAAGAATAGCCGATCCTGTAGTTCCTTCCACCACTTTCTGTAGGAGAAAATTATCAGTCACACATGTCAGGAATTCCTTGGAATGCCCACTTTTGGCAGAATTCGTCTCCCAAGATATCGGGGTAATTGAAGTCCCCAATCACTACAACATCGCACTTCCTTGAAATACTGGCAATTTGTTTTTCAAAAGTTTCATCCTCATCTTCTCCTTAATTGGGTGGTCCATAGTAGACTCCAACTGTCATGCTTCTTTTATTCCTTGCCCCATTTTTTTTAATCCAGATGCTCTCGATGGGGCTACCAGGCTCATCCTCGTGTATTTCTGCACAGGGATAAGTATTTTTAACATATAGTGTGACTTCGCCTCCCTTTCTATTTCTTCTGTTCTTTTTGAACAAGTTATATTTCTCATTTGCTATATTCCAGTCATGGGAGTCATCCCACCAAGTTTCAGTTATACCTATCAAGTCGTATTTGCCTTCATGTATTAAGAGTACAAATTTGTTTTGTTTTGTTCCCATTTTCTGGGCATTAGTATATAGACATCAAAGACCATGTGCTTTATAGTCTGGCTTCTACACTGTTGTGGACACTATTTGGGGGCACTATTGGAGCTGTTCTCTCTGTTCTGGTGCATAAGCCTTCATCCATTGTTGCCTCCAAGTTTACATCTTCCTCCCCCGTATGATTCAATTTAAAGCCCTCCTGATGAAGTTCTTCATGCTGTGGCCAAACACATGTTCCACAATCCTTCCCTCTCTGGAAGCTTCCTTCCTTATGTAACTTCTAGTCCAGCTGGGGCAGTTTCCTCTTCTCTGCTCTGCTCAGCTAGGAAACAGGATGAGACTCCCCGCCCACTCAGCTGCTGTGAGCAATCAGGCCACACACCTTCAGGCCCAGCAGCAGCTCTCAGGACATGCCCCTTGACTCAGCACTCAGGAGCACATGGTGAGCACAAAGCGACTTTGAAAAGGCAGCCTCTCTCCTCTTTGCCTTGGTCTCCTCTTCCACTACACTCCCCCTGATAAACACCTGTTAGCTCTCCCTGTTAGCTCACTCTGATTGCTCTCTCTCTAGGAGCTTGCTTCCAGGTGAAGCTTTGATCATGCAGTCAACTTGCCTGATTCACAGGATTTTATGGGGTGGGGGGCTAGGCTCTATTGTCTTCCATTTGTAACCCTCCCATGTTTTCTCGCCACTTCTTCCATCTTTTTTTGTTTTCACAAAAATTCTGTAAAGGAAGAAAAATTGGAACAGCCTTACAGTGCCATTTGATTGATCATGCTAGGAGCCCCTCTGTCTGGAGGCACTCCATGATTCTAAAAGCACTGTATAAACTGAACTGGGATACTGTGGCTTTATTTATTGTTTATTAAATGTATATCCTGCGTTTCTGCTAAAAACAGTGCTCAAGGTGGCTAACAGTGATAAAATACAGAATAATTAAAACCTAAAAAACAATATGTTAAGAACACTTTTGGGGGGATTTTAACATTTTTATTGTTTTCTACAAAGTAATAGGAAAAAAGACAAGCAAAGAAAGAAAACAGAACAGAACATCACACACTTAACTAACAATACAATACAATACATCTAATAAAAACACATATGCAAAACCTATAAGGCCATATTCCATTTGAGGCGAACTTCATGTCAGACATATAGGCTATCGGTAACTTCACTTTAGCCAGCCCAGTGTTATGTATTAAGGCCACAGATTATATGTAAAAACCACAGACAAATAAATCATTATTTTGCAACTCTTGTATATACTCTATCAGAGGTTTCCAGTCCAATACGAATAAGGTTGTTGATTTTTCTCTTACTAGTGCCGTAAGTTTGGCCATTTCTGCCATCTCCAAAACCTTAAGCAGCCATTCCTCCGTTGATGGTACTTGTGTATTTTTCCAGTATTGCGCATAGAGTAGTCTGGCAGCTGTTGTCATGTACAAAAACGACGTTCCTCCTTTTTCTTTAAGTTGATCATCCATAAGTCCCAGCAAAAATGTTTCTGGTTTCATTTAAGAACACATTGATAAAAAAGAAAGAACACCCACCAGATACAAATCTGCTTCAACAAACAAGTTAGCTTAAAAGTCAAAAGTCTGAATAATAATTAAAAAAAAACTTCCTATGGCTATCTGTATAACATGTGTGTGTGTGTGTGGGGGGGCAAACTGGGCAGTGGTGAGTGGAGGCACTTATGCCCCGGCCCCCATAAATGCATCCCAACAAGGACAGGTTGTTTAATATGGATTATTCTGAACATTACATTCTCCTCTGATACTGAGGGAATGCGTCCCAAACACATTTGTCAGTTTCACCTCTTTGCTAAACCAGCACAAAGCTAAATTGGGTTGCCATCAATTGTTTCAACAGCTGTTTGTAATCCTAACAGTTTATTCTGAGGCCATAAATCATTGTTGGAACCAAATAGTCATTTCAAAAACATTTTTTTTTTTAGAACCCAATGCTTTTAACAGGCATTTCAAATGAGCATTAAGGAACACCTTTGAAACTGACAAGATCAAATAAGCAAAACTTAACATGTGCTGCCCCATCTCTTATTTTTAAAAATGTGTGTGCCCTACAAAAAGAGGGATTCCACTTTTCCTCCTAGGAAAAAGACTTTAAAACGGCTTGCTTTCTTTTCTTTTTTTAAAAATTGGCTAATTAGTTAAATGCTTTGTAATTAATGCACAATATTTGATAGAATAGCAAAGTCTTTACAAATTGGGACAGATTGCAAAGCATGTCCTTGTTGAATTTAAAGGGAGAGCATAGCTTTGGGAACTGTGAGGTTTGCTTGTGGCTTTTGTTATTTGCCCAACATAGTTAATTGTCTGCTCTAGCTGTGGATGTTGTTAAATAGATTGTTAAATAGATTGGAAACGTAGGAAATTGGCCACTGGGCCATCCAGCCCAGTAGTGTCAACACTGACTGGTAGTGGCTCTCCAGAGTTTAGGACAGGATGCATTTCCAGCCCTGTCTGGAGATACTGGGATTGAACCTTCGACCTTGCACATGCAAAGCATGTGCTCTACCACTGAACTACAGTCCCTTACTGTCAGCTCTGCTCTAAGGGTCCTTAGAGGACCCTTAGAGGTCTAGGCCTGATTCAGTCAAGGATGTACATTAATTGACGACAGTACACTAGGTCACTGACAGCGGGATGTGTTGAAAAGAACTGAGTTTGAGATAACATGCACATTCCATCTTTATTGTCCATATGTGTCTTTGATGGTCATCACTTGATGAACATACATGTATAAGCATGATAAACAATTTCTAGGAGAAAGGGCTAACAGTATGAGAATTTGCTTGTTATCAGACGATGTGGCCTTGGTCAATTGAAAGGTGTGGTGGTAGATCCATTCACTTGGGTGTTGCTGCCACAAATACAACCTATTATTATTATTATTATTATTATTATTATTATTCCCGCTTTAAAGTTTTTATTTGTCTTTGCTTTTACCCAAACCTGCTAATTCTTGCAAAAAATGACCAAATATGAAATATTTTCTCCACTGCAATGGAAATTCTATGGTAGCTTCCTTCCCATACATGTAAAGAAAATTATGCTTAACTATTTGTAGATTTATACACACTGTGGTGGATTTGCCTCTGAGTATTAATTTGGATATCCAATCCAATAATTTTATTTTATCTTCTAATGATTTAAGCTGTTATTTTGAATTCTATATGCATTTCATTAAAAAAAAAAGACTTCCTAAACAATACCTCCAGTATCCGCAACAGTAAGCCTGTGTGTACTAGTTGCTGGGGAACGTGGGTGGGAGGGTGCTGTTGGTCCCTGGCCGACAGTTGGTTGGCCACTGTGTGAACAGAGTGCTGGACTAGATGGACCCTTGGTCTGATCCAGCAGGGCACTACTTCTGTGCTTAATAACAATAAAAAACCTATGTTATGGCTTAAATAAGATGGGGAAAGAAAAGCGGATTGCAGAGTTACATATTTTTTTCCAAAGGAAGGCGTAACAAGACATATCACAGTGTAACAGTTCAGATGTAGTTCAGTACCACAACCAGAGAACAGTTTTCTGAATGACTTTAACTTATGAGAGTTTTCCTTGGAAACTGTATTTCAAATACATAAGTAATCCTGTTGCAAGCTCCATTTACAATTCTTGTAATAGATCCTCTGACAAGGAGGTGTAAAGGGAAATAAATAGAGGAAAATAGATGACTTGAGGGAAATGAGTTTTGGGCTAGGCAATGCTATGGTTTCCCTACACCAGCAGCCTCTGCCAATGTAGTGGCGGCATAACGTAGTTGAGATCCTGTGGACTCCCAGCAGCAAAGTCAATAGTGATGGAGCCTCCCCACAGCATCTATGGCAACACCATGTCACCCATCAAAGATGGTGTTGCACCAAACACAAGTCAGACGGCCTCTGTCCTGAGGACGTCCACTCTAAATCAGACTCTACACAAGGCAAGGCTTTGTAAATAGTAGCAAAAATGGGGCAGGGTTAACTAGAGCAGAAGTTGCGGGAAAGCTGTGGTCGCTCAAGGCAGGCGTGGGCTTCGAAAGGGCAGAAGATTGTTTGATAGAGAGGGGAATTGATCTCAACATGGTTGTAGTGCAGATTTAAGGCTAGCTCCAAAATCGAGACTCAGCCACAGACTCCCTTCCAGTAGCCCCTCCTCTCCCTGGAAGAAATTCCACCTTCCCCATTTAGGCATGGGCTAGGAAGTAGTTGGCACTAATGTTAATCAGTTTCTCTTGAGCCACGTCCTGACAGTGGTATATGAAATGAGTTTCAGATCCTGTGTTAAGGGAAACTCAGATGTCTGGGGGAAGGGCATGTGTGTTCCCGAGGCTGGCTCCCAATTTGTTAACCACAGTTAACAGGGGGGCAGCATTAAATCTGCGCTGGCCCACATGTTTGGGGGAGAAGGGAAGCAAAGGACCTGAAAGCAGATGGGCTTGTTTGAAAATAGCTAGTTTAGTTAGTGACACCTTTCACATCTGTGATCACAGCCTTTCTGTTCCTAATTAGAGGCAAGCCAGCTCTGGCCAAATGAACAAACGGAAAAGCTGAAAATGGACAGAGGAGGGAAATAATGTACTACCAAGCATATGGTGTTGCACATTAACTATAAACGTATTTAATAATCCCAGAAATATAAATTGTGTCTCCTTTGTATTATTATTTGTTGTTTCGCATCTTAAAAGAAAAAGAAAGCCTTTTAATATGCAGGTGCATATTTTTTTAAGAAAAATTGATACTGAGAAATAAAATATAAACACACACATGCACAGAGAGGGAACCTCTCTTTATGAGCATTAATTATACACCAAGCAAGGAAGCAATTGCCTCTGTGTTATGAAATATTAAATCAAAATGCTTCCTGTTTCCCAGATGTCCCAGAGATAAATACAGCCGTATTTTGAAGCCCCTCTTGGAGCTGTTTTGCCTGCAAATTTATAGTTTTGTCTCCGTTTTCCGAAAACCCTGTTTTATGTGAAGTATAGCACTCTTGGTAGTTTTTAAGGAGCAAACTCCTCTGGCATGCCCTGCGCAGGCAACAACTCTCATGCAGATGGCACACAAGGGAACCGAAGTCGAAAGGCTCCTTTAAGATGACAAATGGGTTGAAAGTGTTATTGTCTTTGATTGCACGCCTTACATCATCTGTATGTCGGAATAAGAGGGCCATGCTTTATCTTTAGCCGTTTTATAAATATTTAAGCCCTTATAGTTGCCTAAAGATATTAAAGCATATTTTTACAGGATTTGGAATATAAATATTATATGTAGTACCAAATATACCAAAGTGGTTTAATGAATTCATAATTTTCTGTTCACTTTTTATTGGAATGTGGTTTATGTTCCAAAAGATCCATTTAAAGAACAGGACACTGCTCGGTTCCCAGACAACATATTAACTGATGGTAAATGTTATTGGAGCTGTTTTAAAATGATGGTAGGAAACTTATATTAAAAGGAGGACCGGGAATTTCAAGAAGCAGTCTCTCAATCTCCTTGTTTTAACAAATGCAAATAAACCACAATGAGGCCTTGAATCTCTTAATCTCATACTAGTAAGCACCTTTTCTTGGAAGTAAGTCTATTGAAACCCATGGAATTTATTTCCAGGGTCTTAGGTTGTGGCTTTGTGCACTTGCTGAGTTCCTGTTTGTTTCAGTGGGTCTACAATATGCCATTGTTCAGGCAGAGTAATTTTTAGACTCCATTCATCAAAATTAAAACTAAAATTCTCATGGATTTCCAATTACCTATGTTGTTCATTATCCCTGAGCTTTCTCACACTATCCTTTTCTCAGGCATCTAACTGCACAATCCCCTGCACGTCTATGCAAAAGTAAGTCCCACTGAGTTCAATAGGATTGCAGTTATTTTCAATAAAATGTAAAGGGTTTCCTCTTTAATATTTCACAAAGTTTCACTGGTTCCCAGTGGGAGCCTATTCTGGATAATGCTTGCTAATTATCAACAACAAAATTAGACATACAAAGCTGGTAAATTACCTGACCCTTTACATTTTAATGAGACAACAAGGGTTTTGCGAAGTGATGTTGTTTCAGTGGTTAATGGTGTCAGCAATGTTGCAATTGTAGGTTGAGGCACATTAGCCAAACAACCTCTGAGTAGGAAGGGGTTCTCTCGACAGGCCCTTTAGAGAATAGAACTAGGTATTATCATTAAGCCAGTATCGTTTGCATGCCGCTAATCACTTACTTTATTATCGTGTGTATCCATTGTCTTTCTTTAATTGCTCTTTAAATTAAAATTAAAAATAGTTCCAATGCCCATAGCGGCTGTGATAGTATCTTGATTATGAAGATAGCTTTAACAAAATGGAACATATCGATAATATATTACAAGATTATGGGTGAGGTTTAAAGTTATGGCTGACAGCGAACATCTCCCAAGCATCATTACAGGATATTTCCTTGGTTTGGCACATATTGTTTGTTTAATAAATGGTTATTTATTTGCATTTAGGCAATTGTTTTAGGGAAGTGCATGCATTTCAAAATAATTTTACAGTATTTTCTCTTTTGCTCAGAAGGCTGGAGCTCAGCATTGTTAACTTCAGTTCACTTCCAAAATACAATTGGAAGAACGAAGAACTTTGTGTGCCCATGTTACTAAATTGACTAAAGCATAAATGACCAAAGCATGCTGTTATATAACATCCATTCTTCTTGCTTTCGTTTAGCAAGGTGTTGGGCAGATAGTGTTGATCTATTTTGAATTATTTTACAGTAAGCATGGATCTAGCCCTTTAGGAGTGATAGCCCTATTTCTAAACAGTTACACAGAGCTCGTTGAAGATGCTAGTTCAATCATTTTTGATGGCCAGAAGATACTGCTTTCGTAAGCATATATGGTTTGTGGCTATTCAGTTAGGACACACCCCTCATCTTTGTGTGGGGTCTAGAGAAGGGAACATAAGACCATAAGAAGGGCCCTGATGCTGGATCAGACCAAGGGTCCATCTAGTCCGGCACTCTGTTCACACAGTGGCCAACCAGCTGTTAACCAGGGACAAACAAGGCAGAACATGGTGCAACAGCACCCTCCCGCCCATGTTCCCAAGCAACTGGTGAAGGTGCTTGTGGATTGCAGTGTGGCTAGTAAAGGAAACACAAGGCTAAGCTTTGGAACCAGCTAACAAAGAAACTGGTGCCCGGGGTCAGGGTCACAATGGATACGTTTTCTTTGGCTGGGGTACTCATACTACTCCTGAGGCAACTGCTTGCTGAATCCACACAAACCACTGCATTCTTAGGGACAAGAAAACAAATGGCCTTATATGCACAGTCTATGGACATTGCAGCTCAATAGTAAAAGACATTCCGGATTTAAAGCAAAGCTCACAACTTTTGTGCTTCTATCGTGTGTCTATAGACCTCTTTATTTCCCTGAGTGGCTCAGGATACATTTACAGTGGTCATAGGAATGCGTAGAACCTACTGAGAAATTGTACTACTCCTATTGAAACTCTTCTGTCGTATCTTGAAAATTTCTCCTGAGGAAGACCCTCCAAATTCACTCCAAACTTTGCTTTAGGTGAAAATGAAAGCTAATGTTGACAACCGAAGGATCTATAGAACCCATCCTCCTGCACCAGAAATTTCATGAGTCCAGGTTAAACTCTTTTAGCTTCTTTTGAAATTCTTTAGATGGCCTCCTTTATTAGCTTTGACTTTCATTTTAGGTGGAATTTCAGTGCAACTTTAGTTGGCTGATTTCATTGACTTTCCCCCCCATGGTTCATTCCATTTGATTCACTGGAAGATAACTCTGTTGCTTGTACCTTTTGCTTATGCCTCACGGGCCATAACTTTCTCCAGAACTAAGTGCGAGTGAATCTGTCAAGCTTGTTTTCAGGCAGTTTGGCGGATGTCGGCAGCCCAAGTCATTCTATCCCATTTCTGCATCTATTTGCTGGTTGTTTTTTTAATCCAGACAAAAATTGTACATATGTTTGTGCTCATTTGTGCTCATTATTAATTGGCTGAACATGAGGTCAACGTTCAGGAAAGTGAAGTTTTCTGTGTTCTTGTTCATGCTTTGGTTCAAGGAGTGCAAAATCAAAACGTTCACATCAAAACGTGAACTGAACTTTAGGCAACTTTAGTATGACAATGGAAGTTATCTAGGGAGGTTGTGGGCTCTCCCACACTAAAAGCCTTCAAGAGGCAGCTGGACAACCATCTGTCAGGGATGCTTTAGGGTGGATTCCTGCATTGAGCAGGGGGTTGGACTCGATGGCCTTGTAGGCCCCTTCCAACTCTGCTATTCTGTGATTCTATGATTCTGTGAGACACTGGGCACCAAAACTCGCCCTTCTCTGCAGCAGGCCAAAGGAGATTTCACATCTCTCTGGTGACCAATATGCCAGCCATCACTGCCATATATGTTGAGAGCCAGAGTGGTGTACTGGCTCGACCTTTCTGCCTTCCCAGAGAAAGTCTACATATGGAATATTGGGTAGAATGTTGTAAAGCAGCCGTATTTAAGAAGTCAAAATGTTTGCCCTTGTAGCCCACAATTGTCTACTCTGAGTGACACTGGCAGCCAAACTCAGGCAGAGATCTGTCCCAGCCCTTTAACTGATCTCCTTGAACTGGCGGTGCTAGTAACTGAGCATGGCTCAGACATACAAAGCATTACAACATTCCTCATGCACACTTTCTTCAACAAAGAGGGGAAATTGGGAAGAGGTGCTGAACCAAAATTCTAGTGATGTTTGATTGGGGTACCTGGAAACTATTTCTAAATTTTACAATATCCGTCATCAAAAAAAGTTCTCCATTCAATCCCATTCCCACCAATTTGCATTTTTTTTAAAAAAAAACTATACACAAAATATATTTTAAATATACAAATACATGTCTTAAATATATTTTCTCTGAAAATACACATTTCTAAATGCATTTTGAAACTTTGTTGAGCTGAGAACTGTATTGCAACATCCAGAGAAGTGTGAAAATCCAGTAGGAAATCCATGTTCTAATCCACACATTAGCCTGGAAGTTTGGATCCGGCCAGTTCACCTCCCTATCACGCATCACCAGATCACACTAGTAGTATATTTGCAGGAGTATGGCGGCATTTTTGCAATATCACAGATCAACATCCATGGCGCAAGGGGCCCTCAATTTCAGAGCAAACTGCTCTCACAAGTTGATCTGTAGTATTTAACGTTGCTACTAAATCCCACCTAATATTGATAGGACTAGCAAAATTTCTCATGGTGGTGAGACATACATCTCTCCCTGGATCCTCAGAAAGCACTAATACCGGGGTTTTTTGTGAACCGCCCAAAGAGCTTCGGCTATTGGGCGGTATAAAAATGTAATAAATAAATAAATAAATAGTTCATCTAAATGGTTGTGGAAACCATCTGCCTAACACCAGCACTGGATTTCTTTTTAGAATTCTGGGGCTGATGAAGAAACCATCAGCCCTAGAATTCTATGTAGAAGTATAGCTTCCAAATTCTATGTAGAGGTATAGCTTCCAAATCGCGTGAGGTACTGGTTCCTCTCTATTCGGCCCTGGTTAGGCCTCATCTAGAGTATTGCGTCTAGTTCTGGGCTCCACAATTCAAGAAGGACGCAGACAAGCTGGAGCGTGTTCAGAGGAGGGCAAGCAGGATGATCAGGGGTCTGGAAACAAAGCCCTATGAAGAGAGACTGAAAGAACTGGGCAGGTTTAGCCTGGAGAAGAGAAGATTGAGGGCAGACATGATAGCACTCTTCAAATACTTAACAGGTTGTCACACAGAGGAGGGCCAGGATCTCTTCTCGATCCTCCCAGAGTGCAGGACACGGAATAGCGGGCTCAAGTTAAAGGAAGCCAGATTCCAGCTGGATATCAGAAAAAACTTCCTGACTGTTAGAGCAGTACGACAATGGAATCAATTACCTAGGGAGGTTGTGAGCTCTCCCACACTAGAGGCCTTTAAGAAGCAGCTGGACAGCCCTCTGTCAGGGATGCTTTAGGGTGGATTCCTGCACTGAGCAGGGGGTTGTACTCGATGGCCTTGTAGGCCCCTTCCAACTCTGCTATTCTATGATTCTATGTGTTCTTCCCACCACCACACGTAGATCTAAGGTAAGAATGAGACAAGGGCACAAACACAAGGCCCACCCCCAAATGTCCCAGCATGTGGTTAGTGCAAGGATTTGAAGAGGGATTTGTACAGTGGTGGCCATAATTGTGGACACATTGAAATTTTCATGTTTTGCAACTTTGCATGCTTATAGAAAATGTTCTGTTTCACAAAATTTCAAATGTTTATATATCACTTGAAAGATGCTGAATTCAATACAAAAAACAGAATGCAAATATCTGCAGTACAAAAAAAGTTATGCTTACTTTAGTCTAAAAACGAACACAGGTGTGATTGAGTGAAGAAGCGGATTGGAATTGCAAACCCTACTGGCCAATTACAGTCCTTGTTCTGGGGACCAATCACATGGCAGTAGCTGTGATACATCATGTTTCAAGTTGGGGAAAGTCAGTTTTGCTGTTCTGTAACTGAAATGCAATTGGAGATTGTGTGAATATTTGAAGTATTTCTCAAATTAAAAGTGTACGTACGTGCATCATAAATAGAGCAATGGCACCAAAGAAAAGAGTTGGTTGGACACCCAGGAAAAGAAGCAGGATTTTTGTATTACGTGAATCAGGTCTTTCACTTGATATATAAACATTTGAATTTCGTGAAACAGAACATTTTCTATAAGCATGCAAAGTTGCAAAACATGAAAATTTCAAAAAGTGTCCACAATTTTGGCCACTAGTGTAAGTGCATTTGGTTGAATGTACTTATAACATTTCTGTAGTCAGAAACCCTGATTTCAGGAGCAAGGTCTCAGTAGCAGCTGGGCATGTGGGGGGCAAGGCCTACATGCAGAACATTGCCCCTCTCCCCACTTTAGCCCTACCCATGTGCAGACAAACTCTCTACACAGTAGACAAAGTTATTGAGACCTGGGACCAACACGCCTGCCAAATTTTACCTAAAGTAAAATGTTGAAGTGTCTCAGGAATTTTGTGTTCGGGAGAAATATCAGAGGAATTTCAAGAGAAGCAGAAAGATTTTTTGTAATATCAGTGAAAATTCTCAGAGACATTTCTCAATTCATCAGCAGTACTGGATAGCTTCCTCATATATCACTGAGAAAGAGCCATCCGTGGATTGGGGGAGAGGAAATGGGGTTCCATTGAAACCTATTCTGATTTTTCTCCACCCTGAGCTACCATGCCCACAGGGTGGGAGAAAGTATGGGTTTGTTTGGTATCTTTTCCTTGCAGTTCAATCCTGATTGTATCCAACACTTGCTGTGTTGAAACATGCTGTGGATCTCTTCTGCCTCAATTAAAGTGTCGTTGCCTCCTCCCCTGGAGCCTGAAATGGCACCTTGGCCTAGGGGATTGGGCCCCTGCTCATTAAATTGGCTGCAAAAATGGTAGCCTACCTGGTAAATATACTGGTGGCCTTCCTCATCTTAATGCATAACTGAGAAAAAATATTGTGAACGACAGGCATATAGTGATAATGTATGTATGGCAAAGAGAGGCTTCAGCTTTCTGATGCTTGTGGAACAATGTAATTCTTACACATAGTGGTTGATGATTAGCTATCATATATAGTATAAAACTCTTGTTCAATAATAACAGTCATTATTATCCATAAAGCTGTATTTATTACGAGCCTCGTGTGGCGCAGAGCGGTAAAGCAGCAGTTTCTGCAGCTGAAACTCTCCCCATGGCCTGAGTTCGATGCCAGCGGAAGCTGGTTTCAGGCAGCCGGCTCAGGTCGACTCAGCCTTCCATCCTTCTGAGGTCGGTAAAGTGAGTACCCAGCTAGCTGGAGGAAAGGTAATAACGGCTGGGGAAGGCAACGGCAAACCACCCCGCTAT
This sequence comes from Elgaria multicarinata webbii, assembly GCF_023053635.1. Lineage (NCBI taxonomy): Eukaryota > Metazoa > Chordata > Lepidosauria > Squamata > Anguidae > Elgaria > Elgaria multicarinata. The sequence goes on from NC_086178.1 coordinate 110,363,974, forward strand.
AAGGCCTGCGAAGAAAATGTCAATGAAAGCTGGCGTCCCTCCAAGAGTCAGTAATGACTCAGTGCTTGCACGAGAGGTTCCTTTCCTTTCCTTCCTTCATAAATGCTCCCTAAAATATGTTCATGTAAAAGGTATTTATTTTAATGGAAGGTATTTGGATGGAAGGTATAATAGGTATTTCAGTGAGGGACAGCGTAGCATACTGCTTCTTAAGTGTTTTGTATCTTTCTGTAAAGAAGACGTAAAAATGGTTTCACTTCTATGCAATTTGTTCTTTTAATTTAAATGATGAGGATGTTTCTGTATTTCGGTCCTCACCCCCAAAGTAACCAGGCAATATGTTTAGCGCCATTATGAAGGCAGTCAAATTCTGGAGTATAACTGAAGCTACTCGTATTGACTGAAAGAAAAATGGGTCCGCTGAACATGAGGTTCAGCCTCAGCACCTCCCCCTCCCCACATTTTAAAGCTGTGAGGGTTCCCTGTCTTTCTCACATGCAGACTCTCTGCCTCACCATCCTTCCCCTCAGGGCTGAGCCAAAGTCTGTTTATTCCCATAAAATCAAAAGCAAAGCATCTGTCATATTCTGGTTATTTAAAATCTTTTTCTCATTCTCACTCTGTACACGCTCTCTCGGTGTTTTCTTCTTCTTTCTTCATCTTTGTCTTCTGGGCAGCTACAAAAACCTCTTGCTCTTCATCCTAATATTTTACACAGAGACACAAAACAGGCAGGACAGTAGATGCATGAATGGATTTAGTCTGCCTGTTTTTCCCTTTAGGAAAGCAGGTTCAGGACCGCACGGAAGCGGTTAATCCCTATCCCTGCCGCCTCTGCTCTGCTTTCCCACCACAATTCACTCACTCACCCAATCTGCTATTAGCCTCGGGACTCCCAGGGCTAATCGCAGCATGTGTGGGTGGGTGGGGGACAGCTTCATAGCGCTGAAATCCATTTCCCCTTTCTTATAAACTCTCTGCATTTCCAATGAGGAAGGGATAGTGGAGGGTTTATGGGCAAACAAACTCTCCTACCCACCCACCTTCCACTGTCACTTAACAGAATCACGCATCTCTTTCTCTCTTACTAAATGCTTAGCAATGGCTATTTGATGGCATTCAGAGTGGGGGTGCCATATTTCAGAGAACCAAATGTGGGCAAGCCTTAATTTACATACGGTGCAAATGGTTTGCTAACGATGAACATTTTACTCTGATTTTGTGTGAGTCTTTAAATAAAGTAAAATGCAGCAAGCCTGCCTCAAGGAACTACAAGTCTTCTGCTTTCAATTGAGCTAAATTTGGGTGGCGGCGGGGGGGGGGGCATAATTGAGCTGAACTGGCTATTACTGTCACCTGTCCTGAGGTGTGTTTTGTTTGTGTGGGGGTGGTTGGCTGGCTGGAATGATCAACTAGCCAGAGTCAGAATGTGGACAAACTGGAAGGTGTGGACAAACTGCCTGGAGTTTTGAGGTCTAGCACTTGGTCACCCAACCCTTGCCCATCCTGGCTTATGAAATCAGACAAAAATGGGCTGGGTACTTGGACCTAGGAGGTGATTAATCCCTCTTTGAGGGAAAGGGTGGTCCCTTCTAGCTTAAAGAAAGCAGTGATGAGATCACTGTTGAAGATCCATTAGTTACTGATCATTGCCACACATTTACAATCCTTGGGCAAGGTGTTGCACTGTCGTGGCTTCTCAACTCCAGGTAGTATTGGATGATGCGGACTAGTCACTCCAGTTTGGCTTCAGGTCCAGTTCTGAGAAAGAAACAGCCTTGGGCCTAATCTACACCACCCGTTTATTTGTGAATAATATTGAGGTCGTCTCAACTGGGCCACATGACGTTCACCTACTATTTCCCTGTTGGTTCTCCTAAACCTCTCAGTGGCTTACTTACTTGTTCTTTATTTTGTCTTAGCAAATTGCCATTATACACAAACACAGACTAAAACACTATACAATTTAAAACTCCACCAACTAACCATTAAAAGTTGAATAGTTTTGCATACAGCTTTTAGACTTTGTGGCACGTATTTGTAGAGCATTAACAAGGAATTTGGAAGTTCTAAAAGATACATACTTCTCAGCATCAGACAATAGGACACAAACCTTAACAAGAGATGGCCTTTCCCTTGAACGATCTTAACAACGGATGAATGTATTTGGTTCTGAGATCATTATACAAAGAGTATTCTAGCAGTACATGAATAGCATCTTCAGTTGATACAGAATTGCAGCTGCATATTCTATCCTTCTTAGGAACCCTCTTGTGCCGACCCACCCAGTCTGCCAATGGAAATGACTAGTATCCTTTGGATTATTAATCTGGATTGGGCATAGAAGGCATAGTGATTCCCGTACTGCCTGGATGAATGATCTCAGATGGACATGGAGATTTCAGCTCTTCCCACACTCATGGCCATTGGCCTATGACGTGCTACAGGGTTCCATCTTGACCCTATGCTTTTCAACATCTTCATGAAACCACTGGGGAAAGTCATTCAGAGGCTGAAGTAACACCAATATGCAGATGACACTCAGTTTTCCATCTAATGATCCTAGAGAGGCTGTTGAACTCCTGAACTCTGGAGGCAGTTTTGAGATGAAGGCAAACAAGCTCAGACTTAATCCAGAAAAGATGGACATACTGTGGGTAGAGAAATTGACTAATCTGGATAGAGGATTACATCTAGTTTTAGATGGGGTTGCACTCCCCCTGAATGACCAAGTGCACAGTTTGGGTGTGTACCTAAACCTAGCACTATCTAGGGGAGTTCAGGTGACAGTGGTGGCCAGGAGTACTTTTTAATGAATACTGTCCGAGCCCAATTTAAAGTGCCGGTTTTAACGTTTAAAGCCTTAAATAGTTTGGGCCAAAGCTACTTAAGACTACGTTCTCCCGTACCAGCAAAGGCCCTTCTCACCTGTCTGCTACCAGGTGTGGTTAGGCTGATGACTACAAGGGAAACGGGGCCTTCTCAGCTGTGGCTCCACAGCTCTGGAATCAACTTACATTAGGGGTTTATCAGGCCCCTTCTTTGTAGGTCTTCAGGAAAGCTCTGAACCCACCCACCCCCATTTTCACAGGCCTTCCTTTATATTCAAGTCACTGCTTTTTGTTGTTAAGTTTTGTTTTTGATTTTAATTGGTAAACTCTGTTTTTATGGATTTTATTGAAATATGCTTTTATGGATTTTTTTTTAATGGCATCGACTTTGTATGGTTTCAGATAGATAGATAGATATATAGATAGATAGATGGGAACTCCGTAAAAGTGCAATTGAAGCACATTTTCAGGCTCCATTTGCCTTACTCTGTACACCTGACATTTTCATACTAGTTAAGAAGTAATTGTACTCAGAGACCTGGAATTTTCGTTATCTTCATCTGCTAAAAAAATGTTGGAGTACATATTGCAAAAGGAAAAAAAAAAGACTGCTGTGGTTATTACAGCTGCTGCTCAGGGGAGCTATTCAGATGCCTCATTTATTGGAGTTTAATAGATTAAAAGTCCAAATTGAGTCCCATGAAATAAGCCTAATCAAATTCTAATCTGCATAATTTCCCCATAAGCGGCAATGGGAAATTTTTATAATTTATGTTTCATCAGTTGCCAATCATGTGTTAAACAGCATTGTTACATTTACTTAACACAATATTTTTTTTGTTTGAACTGGCTTTTTAATCTTTATTTTGCTTTTTTCCTCCCCTTCTCCCTTTCATTAAAAAGAAACAAGGTGCATATAGAATGTGCTTCCCTAAGTTGTGTTTATAGATCTCCCCTCCTTTTAACAGTGAACTTTCCATTTTACAGTTTATTGACAGTCTGTCTCAGCAAACATCATGACACAGTTTAATCAATTTGTATAGGTTAGTGCAGACCACCGTTCCGTGACACCAAAACTAATTTCAGGGCATGGTCTGAAGGCACATAATGCAGCAAACTTGCTGAAGCCAAGCATTTCTGGATCTGCCCGTTGTTTGGATGTGAGACCACTTGGGAACACCTTGAGTTACATGATCGCAGAAAGGCAGGATACAAACGTGCTAAATAAAGTAAGCCCAATTAGCTTTGGGGAGGAGCCCAGCTCAACGGTTGAGCACATACTTGCATGCAGAAAGTCCCAGGTTCAACCCCGAGTGTCTCCTGGTAGGGCTGGAGATATTTTTGCCTGAAACCCTGGAGAACCACTGCCAGTCAGTGTTGACAATACTGGGCTAGGTGGACCAGTGCTCCAACTCAACAGCTTCATAGGTCCCTATGACTTATTTCTGAATATAGGCTTGCAACATAAAACTAACGATGACTTATACCAAGAAGCAGGGTGAGTTGGGATAACATTATTTGCAACTCTCTGGGCAGAATCCAACGGGCGTTTACACCTCCGTTGATTATCTTGCGCCCTGCTGATGCTGCTGGAAAAGCGGTGAGTCTCGCAGATTCCACTGTGTTCAGGACCCACTGCTTGCGCAACAGCGATTTAGTGCTTCCTAGAGGAAGCCCTGAAATGAGCGGAAACGGTTGTTTTTCAATCGGAGCAGGTCGGCAGTGGAACTCCTTTATGCAAGCTCTGCTAACCTGTCCCGTTCCAGAAATAAGCATTTTCACTCGTTTCTGGTTGCCCCAGAAACACGAAACCTTTCTTCCCCAAGTAGTGGGACCCGCTTGTGGACAGGAAATGGCAAGGTGTAAGGCAATCAGTGGAGGCTAAGTGCTCTGTTGGATTCCACACCCTGTGTCTAGTGCAATGTTTCACAATCAATAGTTATTTGTATTTATTTATTTATAATATTTATATACTGCTTGATATCTAAAATGGGTTCCGGAGCAGTGAACATAAGAAATAAAGTAGAAAAAGATAAAAAGATTAAAACAGTATTTTAAAATTGTTCAATTTAAGACAGAATTCCAATAAAAATGTTGACTGGTCAGTTGAGGAATACTTCCTGGAAAAGAGCTGTTTTCAGGAGGTGCCAGATGCACCACAGTGTTGGTGCCTGCCTGACCTCCAGTTACTTAAAATTGATTACCAAACAAATCGTCATCATATCAAAAAAGATGTACAAAAACTCTGCAATGATTTAAGTAGAATCACAGAAGCCATTGGCACAAAATGATCGCTAGCTTAGTTTTCACTATTGCATGTCGAAGGTGGGCAAAATCCAGTCTTTGAAGGCCTTTCTCCCGACCCGTTCAGTCCTGTGAGTTAGTTGTTGGGCAATCAGATGCAGTCTGCAGTCTATGTTTCCTAACACTGTTCCATTTATCCAGGGATTCTATCAGGAGTGAAAATGTTTATTGTTAAGGGATGTGTTCAACTCCCCTGAGACAATGTCCTAATCTTGTTCAAACCTTTCTAGTTCCCCTTTACATTTCTAAAAGAAATGCAGTGAAGAATGAAACTGTTCTGCCATTTTGTGTTTTGTACTTCGTTGTAAAATGAACGCTTTCTGTTTAGAAGTTGTTCTTGTCAGGAGGTTCAAAAAGTCAAAGAAGAGTCCGCACAGGAATCTAAAAGTTGGGGTCGGGGAAGAAACCTAGTTTTAATGGGAAGTAGAACATTAGAAAAACTCTTCTGACCTTCTGAGTAGCTAAGAGGTTGGAAGGGGGAGTTAAAATGAGTTAAAGAGCCAGTGTGGTGTAGTGGCTAAGGTGTCGGACTGGGAGTCGTGAGATCTGGGTTCTAGTCCCCACTCGGCCATGGAAACCCACTGGGTGACTTTGGGCCAGTCACAGAGTCTCGGCCCAACCTACCTCGCAGGGTTGTTGTTGTGAGGAGGAGGGTTATGTACACTGCCTGGAGTTCCTTGGAGGAAAAAAGTCAGGATATAAATGTAATAAATAAAAATGGTGTGTATACATGGAGCTGGCAAGCAGGCATATCACATGAAGGGTAGACATGGTAGAGCCCCTAGGAGCACCCCAATTAAACTTGTTGTTCCTCTTCACGATTGCAACCTGCTTCACCTGTCTTTCACTCTGGCCCACACAACAGTGGCGGTGAGAAGGTGGAGCAAGAGATGCCGCTATCTACTGTACTCACTGGCTCTCTGCTTGCCAAGTAAGCAAGTGGTTGCAATGAGAAGAAAGAGGAAGAGGAGCAATAACTGCTGGTGACAATGGTGGTGAGAAGTTGGGGGGGGGGGTCATTGAAGCAGGTTGTAATGTTGGAGAAAGAAGAAAGACAGAGTTCAGAACACTGAGATGGAGAGTGTTGCAGGGGAAAGAGACTTGAGAGACAACAGAAACTGGGCCAAAAGTGGGCTAGGATGAGCGGACATTGCTTTATTGCCATCTAAAGTGGGGAAACAGTCTAGACTAGGGACATGTCTACGCTGGGCGATATCCTGGGGATCGTCCCTGGATCATCCCTGTGCATCCACATGATGCACAGGGGATCCCAGGAGCAGGGATACCCTTTCTTTGCGGCTTTCCCCCCGGGTCTTGGGATGATCCCAAGAACTGCGAGTGGTGTGGCTGGCTGTCCCAGTTTCTTCCCTCCTTCCTGCGAGTGGGGGGGGGTGTCATCTGAGGGAAGGAGCCGGGATGGGAAGAGTCCAGGGCTATCAGGGGTGGAGTGGGGTCGGGCCTTTTTTTAAATTTACTTTTTAACTGGAGCGCAGCTGCGCTCCAGCTCCTGTATTCTTTTTTTAAAAAATGGCGGGCGTGACTTCTTCCTTCCTCCGTGGACGTCGCACGCTGCGTGTGAATGCAGGGGGAGGATCTCGCGATCAGCATATTGCGAGATCCTCCCCCTCCCTCCCGAATCGCCGGGAGGTGTAGACATCCCCTAGGTTTACATGCATGCCTCCCCCCCAATACTATTTTCATATTCTAATTGTTCTTACCGTTAACTGTTAAAACTGTTTTAAAATCTGGGGTTTCACCCCAAGAAAATAATTGTTACAATAACAATTAAAGCACATCTTTCCTAATCCTTTAGTAAAATATAAATTTGCTGTTGATTTAACTTTACTTGAATGCCTCAATTTTCACCCCACACAACACTACTTTGTAGAGTGAGTTGGTTGGGCCAGTAGCTACGTTACTGAGGTTAAAAGATTGTTTTAGTGGAGACAGCCAGGAAAGCTGTATGTCCACTTGATGGCAGCAGAGAGGACCACAGGAAGGGCTACGTAGCTGGTGTGCTCACCGCCCCTTGAGCTCATGGTGCAGGCTACAGGTCCAGCTGTCACAAAGACAATTAAGTTGAGCTGTTGAGAGAGTTCTGATAGCACCTTCCACTGTTTTTTTAGAAGTTTAATACAAGTCATGGGGCCACCTTGAATCTAATTAGGATCACAGGCTTTCGGCAGTGAATCCCCACAGGAGGAAAGGAAAGGAAAGGAACCTCTCGTGCAAGGACTTGAGTCATTGCTGACTCCTAGAGGGACGCCTGCTTTTGTTGACGTTTTCTTGGCAGACTTTGTAGCGGGGTGGTTTGCCGTTGCCTTCCCCAGTCGCGGTTACCTTTCCCCCAGCTAGCCGGGTACTCATTTTACCAACCTCCAGAGGATGGAAGGCGGAGTCGAAGAGCCAGCTGCCTGATAACCAGCTTCCGCTGGGATTGAACTCGGGCCATGGGAAGAGTTTCGGCTGCAGTAACTGCCGCTTACCACTTTGCGCCACACGAGGCTCTTCCCACAGGAGATAGGGGGGGTACCTTTTCTCCCTGTGCCTTTCCCCTCATGAAAATACCTTGCAGAACTGCTCTTTCTCCTGTGAAAAATATACAGGTGCCATATAGTACCCCGTAATGTTTTCCTCAAAGGATAATTAGTAGTTGGGGGGGGATTTTAATCAGGAAAATTTTAACCAGGGAGGGGAGGATTGAACCCCTGCTCCTCAAGCACTGTGGTCTCATTGGTTTTGCAACAGCTATTACTGTTTTTAAATGCAGCAATGTTAAAATTTCGTCATCACAATTGCACTGTAACATCTGAAACACTCTGAGAAAACGCATTTTGTCGGACAGGTATTTGAAAAGCTGGGTCAGATCTTGAGATTCTTAGTCCTTTTAAAATATTGACCATGTGTAGTACCTATAACGAGATACAGGAAAAGTTAAAAATATTATATTTGCATATTTCATAGAACTGTATCCGAATCTTCTGTTTCCCCTTTCTTCTTTAATCTGAAAGTGTCCAGTGACTCATTTGGTGGTGGTGTTTTTAATGTGCTTTATACCTTAGGTGTACATTTTAGGGTGGTACTTTAAAAAAAAACACTAGCTAAAATATAGCTCTTAACTTAACTGTCTGGTTAAATTTCATTTGGGAAGCAGTAATTTACACACCAGCTAAATACATGACTCACTTTGGTCTCTCCTCAGAAATACAGTTCTCTACTGTGCAGAGTTAAAGACTTGAAGAGCACTCTGCCCTAGAGTTCATGGCATATTGCTGGTGGGTCAAGCAATTCCCTCTGTGTAGTCTATGAAATCCACTGGGGAAACTTTGTTTTTCTACTCACTTGATGATAGGTGTGTGTTGTACAAATTAGGACTGAGCCCTTCCTAACCATAGTGAAGTTAGCTGTTAGTGAGTCCCTTGAGGCAAATTTCCATTCAAGTAGGGTGACCCTATGAAAAGGAGGACAGGACTCCTGTGTCTTTAACAGTTGCTCCTCCTATGCAGGAGCTATACTAGAGTGACCAGATTTAAAAGAGGGCAGGGCACCGGCAGCTTTAACTGTTGTGATGAAGAGGGAATTTCACCAGGTTCTCCATATATACAAATGACACCTGCTGAAATTTCCTTTTCAATTCAACTGTTAAAGATACAGGAGCCCTGTCCTCCTTTTCATAGGGTCACCCTACTTCCAGCATATATGCCTCTTCAATGTAACAGAAATGAGGCTATAAGACATAATTGTTTTTAATCAATAATCAACTTGGACAGCGGTGGGCAACTTATTGCACTACAGATACGTTGGCCTACAATTCCCATCAGCCCTAGCCAACATAGCCAGTGGTGAGGGATGGTGTAAGTTGTATCCAAAATAGGTGGAGGGCCGCAAGTTGCTCACCCCTGAACTAAAGCTTTGGTGGTGGGGTGGGGGAGTTATAATAGAGTTGAGAGTTAAGAGTACACCTTTATTTTTAAGGTGCTTAAGTTTAGCATGCTGCTGAAATTGGGATTGAATTGCTCTTTCTTATTAATGGTTTGGCTCCAAAGAGTCTTTACATGATTGGAATGCACTTCTGCTTGAGCCCTGGGAGTGACGGGTATAATCCCTTGTTCCTCTTCATGCTCTGTTCCGGAGCTTCAGGAGTGGGTTTTTAGAGGATACAAGGAGAAGCTGCTGGAATGGTGCAGGAAAGCCCACAGTACAAGCTGAACAGTGCCCATAACTTATGGTGTCCAAGCCAGTCTCTTTGATGCTATTTCCTAGATGGTTTTTCTACTTCAGGCAGGGATGGAGTGGATGAGGATAGGGGTACTGGGGGTGGGCCCAATGTGCACAGCCCCAGGCCCGTTACATGTATGTGTTGGAATTCCCTAACCAGGCATTACCATGTCTCCTCATTAAAAATGGGGTTACTTTGTGAAAGAAAGGAAAACTAAAAATAGCAGCCACCCCTCTTCTGTTTGATGGGTGCTAATCTTTAAGCCTGGACGAGTGGAAATACGAGAAGGAAAATGAAAATGAGTCTTTGGATAACACGAATCATTTCTGAATGAAGGCAGGCTCTGTGCAATAAGAGAGAATCTTTTCACACACCCCAAACATCCCTTACATCTCATGACTTAGCCTGTTCCTGGTGCGGTAATGAAATACTGCTTTCCTAATACCCTGTGACCTGAATTTCTTCCTGCTTTATGGGTGCTATTCCTTGACGTACAAATCAGTATTTTCTCAAGTCAGCATTTGATGATGGATGTCAAAATACAGGCCATGTATTATGCATATATAGCATTACCGATTTAAGGTGTTTACTTGTCAAGTTGAAGAAAGTCAGAAACTTCACATTCACTGAATTCGCACAGCTGTCACTTGCATTTTTTTCATAATTTCAAATGAAAGTTGTGATAAAACAGTTTAGGTTTCCTTCATTTTTTTCTGAAGGAAGAAAATAGACAGCATCTAAAATTCATGCTATGGGCTGGAAAGCAGACTGTAAAGAGGATGTTGCTGGAGGCTGGAATACGGACCGGTTTGACTGGCTCTCTTTGTCCTGCCATCTTTCCAAGATAATGGAAATAATAATTAGCATTTCAGTACCCTTTTAGAATGTTTAAAGTGTTTCACAATGAATGACCTCGATCCTAATTTTCCTTCTGTGAATGGAATAGTTCACATTAATGAGCCAGAGTTTACATTCATGAAATCTACTCCTGTAGGGTAGGAGACCATTGGGATTGGAACTATAGATGGAAAGGGCAGTTGAAAGGGAAATTTGTGTCCCCCTCCCACACACACTACATGATAGACATGATAGCACTCTTCAAATACTTGAAAGGTTGTCACACAGAGGAGGGCCAGGATCTCTTTTCGATCCTCCCAGAGTTCAGGACACGGAATAATGGGCTCAAGTTAAAGGAAGCCAGATTCCGGCTGGACATCAGGAAAAACTTCCTGACCGTTAGAGCAGTACGACAATGGAACCAGTTACCTAGGGAGGCTGTGGGCTCTCCCACATTAGAGGCCTTCAGGAGGCAGTTGGACAACCATCTGTCAGGGATGCTTTAGGGTGGATTCCTGCACTGAGCAGGGGGTTGGACTCAATGGCCTTGTAGGTCCCTTCCAACTCTGCTATTCTATGATTCTATTAATGAAGAGCAACTTCTTGCAGTCCTTCCAAAAAACCCGTGAGGTGGGTCAGCCTTATTATCCCCATATTGTAGATGGGAGGGGCTGAGAGAGCATGACTTACCCATAGAAGAATGTTCATGGCAGAGGGACTTCATGGCGAATTCAAAATGGAGGCTTCCTGATTTGTAGCACAGTCTCTTAGCCATTATGCAAAGAGAAACATTTTTTAAAGAACTATGTACAAGCCCCACATCTTTATAAAAGAAATATCAGGATAACTTAGAAAAAATAGTACTGACAAAATGCACAAAACCAAAGAAAAAATAAACATGCATATCTTGACTACGTATTTGTAAATATATGACTCCCTCTGTTTTTGCCATCTAGAAGAACAATAGTACATTATGCTAGTATCTGCAAACAGTATAGCATGTTCCAGTTACAGTTGCGCGGAACCCAAGGGTTTACCTGATAGAGACCATGATCTTAAAGCAGTGCCAGTCTGTAAAGAAAAGAAAAATGGCGGTGGCTGAATGGACTAGCTGGAAGAAATGCTGCTTAAGCCCATAGTGATTATTATACATTTTTGCCTCAAGAAGCACACCCTTAAAGAAGTGGTTGTGAAGACCTAGACTGCCTGACATGATTACTGCCATTTTTCAGTTCCCCAAACCAGAGTAATCAATCCTAACTAGTATATTTCTTTAACTGTCACCACTGCTACAAAAGCCTAGCAATCCCGTCTGTTGCCCAATCTCCATTTATTATTATTATTATTATTATTATTATTATTATTATTATTTATCATACTTATACCCTGCTCCTCAGTCAAAAAAGGCTCTTGGAGCGGCTTACAATTAGTTAGCAAAAAAGACAGTCCCTGCCCTCAGGCTTACAGCCTAAGAAAGCCATGACACACAAGGAAAAGGAGTTCAGGAGGGAAGACGGAAAAGAGAAAGAGAGAGAGAGAGATTAAGTGGACTGGCAACAGGGCTAAGTACATTAAGTACTTATAAATACTCGGAGGCACAGGTCAACAGTACATGGGCCCCATGGAAGCCTTCAGTGAGGCCTGCAGTGGGTGTTCAAGGCCCCCACCAAATTTTCCACCCCACCTCCACACATAAACACATCATACCACCAAATTTTGCTTCCTCCATAGTGCTGTTCTTTCCCTCTTAGGCTGGAAGAAAGAGAAACCTCTTCTTCCTGACCTAGCATGGAAGGAAAGTGAGCCACAGGTAGAGAGCAATCATTCTGCTTCCCTGAAAAGCTCGGAGAAGGAGAAAACTCTTCTTCCAGACCCAGCTGGAAGGAAAACTTAATGGAAGGCAAATGTGTGAATCTGAGAACCTGTGAAATTGGAGAAAGAAAATATGTAGGGTGACCGTATGAAAAGGAGGACAGGGCTCCTGTATCTTTAACAGTTGTATTGAAAAGGGAATTTCAGCAGGTGTCATTTGTATATATGGAGAACCTGGGGAAATTCCCTCTTCATCACACCAGTTAAAGCTGCAGGTGCCCTGCCCTCTTTTAAATCTGGTCACTCTAGTATAGCTCCTGCAGCTTTAACTGCTGCGATGAAGAGGGAATTTCACCAGGTTCTCCATATATACAAATGACCCCTGCTGAAATTCCCTTCTCTATGCAACCATTAAAGATACAGGAGCCCTGTCCTCCTCTTCATATGGTCACCCTAAAATATGTGTATGGGAAAAAGTGTGGGAAGGGAGATAGGGGTGTGTGTGTGTGTAAAAAAGAGAGAGAATGGGAAGAAGAGAAAGGAAAGACTATGTTTGAGGCTGTGTTACTGCACCTACTTGAGATGGTGTATATGCCTGAGTGTGTGTGAGAGGGAGAGAGGGAGAATAAATAGATGAACATAAAGTTTGCTGACCTGTTCCCTAGTGGAATTTCTTGATTCTTTGTCAGACTAGTTCAGAGAACTGATAATCAGACCTTCTTCCTGCAACTGTTAATTTGAATGAGCATGGGCAACTGAAAAGTTCTCTTACACTGAGGCCTTAGCTAGACTTAAGGTTTATCCCGGGATCGTCCCTGTTCATGTCAATGACACACAGGGGATCCCGGCAGCAGGCAGGGACGACCCCGGGATAAACCTTAGGTCTAGCTAAGGCCAGTGTTTCCCTCTTGTCATCTATTGTAAGATAATGAGTAACTGCTGTCAAAAGGGTTGTAGAGTCACCTTTTCTCCAATGCTGAAAGGTTTGGGACTCCCAGGAGATGCAGTTACAACATTGGTTTGGAGCTTTCACTTGGATAATACGTGTGTTTGGGGTAAATGCCTGTTACGGTTTCTTTATTCTCATAGGGCCAAAAGGGAAAAAAAGACAGTACTCTAAATTATTATTATTATTATTTATTTATTTATTTATATAGCACCATCAATGTACATGGTGCTGAACAGAGTAAAACAATAAATAGCAAGACCCTGCCGCATAGGCTTACATTCTAATCTGTATCTTGCAGCAACGTCGTCCCCCCCCCCCATTTTTATTCTAGAGCAGATCCTGACCCTCTGTACCTCCCTATATGATCTAATGATTAACAGGTATTTTGAATTTGTAAGAGAAATGTCCAAATTTGGCATATCCAAATTTCTTCAGCACTGAAAGAAAAGCATTATAAAATAGTAATTATTAACTGCCCTCTAGGATTGGTGGGAGCTGATGACTGATTATTACTTTTTCATGATATATATATATATAGGGAATCCTGCGATGGCACAAGGCTAAGAAATTGACAAGGAAGCACTGCTTGCCCTGGATTTCCCACAGTGGCCAAGTGTCCACTGCAGCTGCTTTTCGTAGTCCTTCCCTCAACTCCAGTATCATCAATCTTGGAAACTGACCTTTTCATATGGATGGACCCACACAGATCAGCCCTAGCTGTGTGGCCTAGCAAACCTGAGAACTAGACACAGACAAAGATGAACTATTTTGCTCACAGAGGATACTGTATGTCACCTCTGGAAAGAGCAGGGCAGCATCTACTCTGTCATGTATAACTGACATACAAGATCATAGAACAGTGCAGCCAACTTGCCCCTTCTTGGAATTCTTGGCAGGATGAGATACCCTAAAAGATCGTACAATTCATCCCAATATTAAATGGGTGTGATTGGCATCATTGCACACTTGTCATCCATCAGTATGAGGGTAAAATAATCTCATCACGTATATACACAATCCAAGGAATCTGGGCAGGAATCCATTTTTCATTGACTTTAATTCTCTCATAGCACAGCTGGTTTTTAACCCATTTCTATAGCCATTTAGGAAGCTGGACCTGTACTTTGCCTTGAATGCTCAGTTTCTGTGTGAAAAGGTGACTCATACATGTTTTTAATAAATACATGCATTTGTATACAGTTGTGCGGGACCAGCTTTTATTTGGGGAGAAACCTCAGCCATTTAACTTTTTCCCCCCACTTCAGGCATTTGCTGTGTGTGCAATTTGAAATTATAAAGCTGTTGACAGTCTGTCTCACAGAAATGCCATATGTGTTTCAAACAAACAGTAGAGATTGGATTGAGCGGGGTAAGGCTAAAAGCTGTCTTTCTTCAATCAGTAGGACGAGTCTACAGGTTTATACTGTAGCCTTATTCTACTTAAGATTACAAAGGACTACTTAGCAACAGCCGACAGAAAGCTCTGGCGTGGGCTGGTTCATGAAGTCACGAAGAGTCGGAAGCGACTGAACGAATAAACGAATAAACAACAAACTTAGTTCTACCTTGGAATGGCTCTGAATCACAGCCATCTACATGAAGCCTGATTTTCTCCTGTTCACAAAGACTTTCTGCTTCAAACCTTGTGGGTAGGACATAGACAGGACACATACTTATGGGCAATAATATAGCATGAAAGGTTGAGAGCTTCACTTTTGGGTCAAGGGCTGAAGTATAATCAGCAGAAACACTACCAGGGCAGGATCAACACTACTGCTTTAAAACAGTTTATAACAGTAGTGACAACTGTTGGGGCCCAGGACACACACCACATACATTTTTCAAAAAATGTCATATCCTGCTTGATGTAGAGCTGGCTGAAGAGGCCCTAAAATAACAATATGCATTAGCCCCCAATGGCATGAAGGGGCACCACACGATGACCTAACCCCTAGGCATCCACATATTGGCATAGTTACTTGTTGAGGAAATTATTTCATTTGACAGGTTTTAACTTCAGCCTTCCAATAATTTTTTTCCAGGGCAGCTTATACAAAAGCCGTGTCCGTAAAACAACCAGTATCATAACATTCAATATAGTTCAATGTAAGGAAGAACAATATTAAAAATACCGTAGCATAAGAGCTGCATAAAATCAATCACTTCAGGGTTAAATGTTATTTAAAAGGCATGAAAACAAAGGCACTGAACAGATAAAAACATGGGTGCCAGCCAGCTGAACCTTTCTGGGGAGAGCATTTCACAGAAGGCATGGCACCGCTGAGAAGACACTCTGCTTCAGTTCTCACGGGCACGTGGAGAAGGGCCTCTGAAAATGTCATTCATTCATTCATCCTAAACTTTTATATCCCAGCCTATAAGAAAAATTCCAGGATAGCTGACATGCCAACATAAAAGCAATTCTATATAAATGATAAAACAGATCAACAAATGCACAAATATAGCAATATGACAGAAATTAAAATCAATTTAATATCCAATACTGAATTAAACAGATTAAAAGGAATTCAGTGCATGTTTAGACCGAAAAAAGTACTACAACTCCCAGCATTCCCCAGCCAAATAGGATTTTGCCTGGCACAGAAATCAAGCAAACCTCTCTGAGGAAGGCATTTCATAATTGGAGCTCCACCACTGAAAATATGCTGTCTCCAGTAGCTACTTTCCACATTTCAGCTGGGAGGGACACCCGGAAAGGGGCCTGCAGAGAAGTTTACAACCTGGGCAGGCATATGTGTATACCGGTGAACCTTCAGTTAACCTAGTCCCAAATCATACAGGGCTTTAAAGGTCAAAAGCTTAGCCTAGTGTTTTCTATACCAAGAGGGCTCAGAAAGACTACCACCTTTACCCATTTATGGAATAATGCCTAAATCTATACTTCTCATATGATGCATTTTTGAAAGCCAACTTTTATGAAGAGTAATTATTGATAAGTGTAATGTCATGTGATCTCAGTGTAGATCCTGTTTGAAACAACACATTCTATTAAAAATTGAACTATAAAGATTGTGAATAATTATTGTGAACATTTTCAAAATGAAAACACAGATAGAGAGATAGAAAGACAGATAGATATAAGCATAGAAAGAGCCATGCAGGATCAGAGCAAAGGCCTATCTAATCCAATATTATATTCCCACAGTGGCCAACCAGATGCCCCACAAAAACAGCATTTTGAATTGGGCTTAGAAATGGACCAGAACAACCTAGCAGCTATGTTTGGAACTATCTTTTCCAGACCGAGTCCAAAAGTAGACCTACATACAAAAATATGGCTGTAGTCTATCTTGAAGCTTACTGCAGCATGGATAATGGACAAGGGTTTCTCTATCCAGAATGTGTTACAGTTGGTGCAGCAGGTGAAAGGCACTCTGAGCCATGGGGTGGGGAGAGGGGCGGTCTCTAGAGACAAAGCTTTGAAGATTTGAGATTTGCATGTAGAAGGTGGGTAGGAACTGGCAAAAGGCCTGAGAGCAAAGAGCCAAGAGAAACACTGCCCCATGTTTTAAATGGATATTGGGTTTTTTATATACTTTTTGGTTGTTTTTAAATTTTGTATATCTGTTTTTAATGTTCATTGTTTTTAACTTTTGTAAACCATCTAGAGAGCTTCAGCTATGGGGCGGTATATAAATGTAATAGATAAATAAAAATATAAAAATAACAGCTTGATCAATAAGCCCCACACTGCTAACATCGACTTTCAAGAGGAGGGCTGGAAACAGTCCAATCTATAAGAGGTTGAATAGGGCAGAAGAACCACCCACCAATAGCACCTTGCTCTTGTCTCAGTTCAATTAAGTGCTGGAAATTCACATAAAGATGAGTCCTATGAGTTAGTTCCCAGAGCCTAATGTTTTTTCTTGGGATGTCATGGATGAGGAACATGTGAACTTCCAGGTGTTGGTGGACTGCAATTCCCATCAACCCTAGCTAGCATAGCCAATGTGAGAGATGATGGGAGTCCGACAACATCTGGTGGGCCACTCATCCCCCATTATTGATGTTTGTTCCATGAGGTAGGCTGTAGTGTAAAGTCCATTAGACTTTTCCTGATTTTTAAATGTGTATGTGTATTGTGTATCTGCCACCTAAATGATTGCTAAGCATTCATTCGGCTGGTTTGGTTTCTAACACATGACATTGAAAGTCAGGAAGTATTTTTTACTGTCTTGGTGCTCCAAATAATTCTCACAGCCAAACTAGATGAGACACTATTAATGTAGTTAGCAACTATGTGAACAGCGTTGTGGCTGCTACTGTCTTTTTAAGTAATTAGCAGGGACAAGATTAGGGGACTTTCAACCTTCGCCCCTGCTGCAATCCTGATGCAGATCTCCACCCTATGCCTGCACCTGGAAAGTTTCCACGGCTGCGAATGGGATATTTTCTTCTTCTGCAAATAGCAGGTGTACAGTGGAAACCAGATTAGGACCGCAGTGAGGGGCAAAGGTTTAAAGGCCCCTAGCCAAATATATGCCAGGTCCTGATCTGGATCTGGATCTGGATCTGGATCTGGATCTCTCTCTCTCTCTCTCTCTCTCTCTCTCACACACACACACACACACACACACACACACACACACACACACACACACACACACACACACACCCCTGCCCACCAGCCTGCTATTTGCTTTTTTAAAGCCATTCATGCAATTGCTAATAGGACCAGTTGTCTCATCTAATTTAGCCCTCAATTATAAAATCAATGAGCTATGTTTGAACTGTATGCATTTCCCTCTAAGTAACAAACCTCCACATGACCTGGTTTCTTTTTGCTTTGTAACTTAAGAGTCCTAACATAAAATCAAAGATTTTGGGTGATTTTTTTTTCTCCACAGGGTTTTCACCACCAGGAATGGATAGGTCATCACCAGACAACAGCCCAGTGCATGGCCTCCTACGTCAGCCCTCCATTACAACAGGAATTGATATCCCTATTATAACAGAGTTAGGTAAGAGAAATGCCCTCTAATGTTCATTTCCCTACCTATTTTCTTTTTTCTTTTTGCCAGCCTAGGGAAATGAAACTATTTCATAACAACCTTCATTTAACTTGCTGGTGTGTGAAGGGAAAATATAATAGTTAAGCAGGGTCCCTCTTTAAAGCATTTACATAACTTCTTCCCTTACTTGGTGACAATGTACACTACACCAGAGTTTGATAGATAGGACAAAGAATTGTTGCATGGGGGCGCGGGGGGCAGGGAATCAGTGTGTAGCATGGGGCACACTGACGACAGTATTACCGTATTTCTTCAATTCTGAGAGGCACTTTTCCCCCCATATAAACATCTCTAAAAACGGGGCGCGTCTTAGAGTCGCGGGTGCGTTATTTCTTCGAATCAAAGCTTTTTTTTCTGTTGGTGGTACTGAAATTAGTGTGTGTCTTACAATCGATGGCGTCTTAGAATTGAAGAAATACAGTAACGCAAAGTTGTCGAGTGCAGTATTCTGCTGGCATTAGAAGATACCACAGGTCCACAGACAGTGGGGTTGGTAGCATGCCTGGAGAAAAGCAGGTGGTCCCACAGGCTTCTTTGTCCCCTCCTTTCCTAGGAGGGGCTGTATGGTTACAGGGGACATGCAGACCCTGCTGCCTGCATCTTAACTGGCACTAAAGATAGACTTGTCAGGCCTTTCTCTCTTATGCTAACGGATTAATGACTAATTTGTGCTATAACAGTGCAGGGAGTGCTATCATGGTGAATGCAGTGACTGTTTGCTTGTTTTCATTTCTGCTGTGGCATTAGACAGTGGCTGTTCTCCAGTTGTGTGACGCGTGAAAGCCATTCTGTCTCTCATGGTAAAGACAAGCTTGATTGGTAGTCCTTTGGTCCTTTTACTTTCTTTCCATTTAGTTTTGGACCTGACCTGTCTTACTCCTTTACTGTATTCTCTTTCTGTGCCTTCTCCTCTCCCTCCGCCCCAATCCCCTCTTAAACACTTTACTTATTAGCTAAGCCTGGCAAACTTCTGCCTTTGGTTTCAATCAGTCAGGAAAAAAACAGTGGAACTCACATTCTAATGATAACTGAACTGGGTAAGAAGTGCCTTTTTCCTTCACATCAACTGTCTTTTGTTTTATAGTTGTTTCTACCGTCATTGGCTTTCTCTTTTATTTATCTGGCTGTATCAGAAGGCGCTTCCCCCATAGCACCGCTTTGAATGTGTTTTATTTGTGATTCCAGTTGAAATCGACTGTCTTGTCCTGGCTTTTCTTAATGATTTTTTTCCTACATGCAGCATCAGTAAATCTTTGATCACACTCGTCTGACCTGCTGGCTGTTTCCATAGCATCTTCACACCAATTCATTTTTCTTTGGTCTAGACCTACTCACTCCCTGCTTTGCTTTGCTTTCTTTCTATTTTAAAAAAAATTCTAGCCACCTGTCAATTTGACTGACATGTCTTAACAGCTCTCAGAGGAGTCAAAAGAAGAAATAAAAAATATTTGGGGGTGGGGCCAGGATGGGGAGAAAGAAATACCAGTATCACACCTTCCCTTAAGCTGTTTGTTTGCTGTTGGCTGGCTGGTTTTGTGGCCAGGTTTTCACTCAGAAGCTGAGGGTTCTGAAGTCCTGAAACCAGCTAAGCTTCTAAGCAGGGTTCTTCAGCAAAGTGAGATTTTGATTTGCACGTCCTGTGATGAAACTCTGAACTCTTACACCCCTAGCTGAGAGACCTTTCATACAAATCCCAGCAGGAGGGCGTAGGCCATGAAGATAAAGCTATGGAGGTTTGAGTCTGAGGCTTACCCTTTCAACGTTCATATGAGATTTTGCTGTGGCTCTGAAACTGTCACCGCGTAACAGGTGGAAAAGCTTTTGTGTCAGGTATTAGCCTTGTGTGAGTTATTAGTCTTACAGATCTGCCTGTAGTAAGTGGAATATACAATGTTATTGAAGATTTGTGCCTTGGTTTAATTTACAGTTTGAGAAAAGGCCCTGTCTTTCCCAGAGGTACCTTTTTGAAGTGGAATGCCTTCTTTTGAACAGTAGCTGCTTTCACAAAAAGGAGAAAATAAATGAAAGCCTATTAAACAAAACAGTTTTATTGCTAGAGGAGTTATTGAAAGGACTCTCCTTATATTCATTGACTCACAAGGCTGGTATAACAACAAAAAAAGAAAGGTATTGTTGGAGAGTTGTGAGACCGTTCAGGCCCCTTTTTTCTTTACACAACCCCTCTTGACCTATCTCCAGTATGGAATATTATAGAGCCATTAGGGTGCATGTGGGTATAACCAGCAATGCCACCTGTGATCATGGCGGGGGGGGGGGGAGTTACCAGCCCCCACTTGTAATGCCTGTGTACAGTATGATTTACACTAACATTTTCCACCAGGAAAAAGACAACTGGGATCAGAAGGAGAAACAGATGGTCAGTTTGCATGTGTAAATAGGCCCCATGTCATAACTCAGTGGCATTTCAGTGCTGCTCTCAATAAAAAGAAGGGTCATAAATTCCTCTTCAAAAAGATGCCTTTTTGAGAAAACTATAACCTTATCAGGGTCAAAAGAATTATGAAACCAAGAGCACATTAACTTTTCTGCATAGTTCTGGCCTTCAGGGCAGGTGGGTGTTTTGTTGTTGTTGTTTTTGGTTTTTTTACAACTCGCCTTCACAGAGCCCCTGATCATAGCCAAAAAAGGGTTTGTTGAAACTAAATTTGCAACACTGCAAATTTCAGGCTCTGGTTCTGATCTGGATTGGAGCCTCACACTAATACCGTATTTCTTCGATTCTAAGATGCACTTTTTCCCCCCATATAAACATCTCTAAAAACGGGGTGCGTCTTAGAATCGCGGGTGTGTTTATTATTTCTTAGAATCAAAGCTTTTTTTCTGCTGGTGGTACTGAAATTAGTGTGCGTCTTACAGTCGGTAGCGTCTTAGAATCGAAGAAATACGGTAATTTGTGAAAACAAAACCAACCAACCAACCACAATGGAACCTTCCACTTGAAGCAAGAACTATGCAGAAAATGAAATGTGGACTTCGGCCCAAAGGTCCCTCTGCTCCCCTAGTCCAAGGAGGCGTGTTCTGAAGTTGTTTTATTATGCTCTTCATGGTTTTAATTTTTGTGAACCGCCCAGAGAGCTTTGGCTCTTGGGCAGTATAGAAATGAAATGAAATTAGTTAATTAATTAATTAAATAGCCCCTCCTTTCACTTCCAGTGAGGCCTGGCATAGCAAATGCTTTTGAAACCGAGGAGAGTTTCAAAAACCATTTGCAATATGGCACAGTGCGGTCTTCTGTTTGAAGAGGGCATGTTGTGTCGTTGTGGTTTTAAACCATAAAACATTTGACTGGATAGAAACAAACTGCTTGCAGAAACCTAAGCATCTCTTTGGATTCTGGGCCATGATTTTACATTGGCAGCAATTGCTAAAGTGTAGCCAAATACCTGACGTCATCTAACCCAATAGCAATGCTTACGATTTTACCAGTGAGACTATTAGGTTATTTGGCTACAACAAAGCCACCAGGTCAATAAAACAAAATACACTTATTGCCAATATGGGCCAGATCTGATTCTAGATTATTTAATACCACAAAGTGAATAATGTATAAAGTATAGCACACCTCTTTCAAAACAGCAAACTGTCAGGTACAAAGTTGTTTTAGTAAAAATAAGAGCTATACTCATGGTAACCTTCATGTGTGTGCTAAGGGCCAAACTAGACGTGACTTCGATTATGTGTTGCTGCAGGCCCTATTTGGAATCCCCCTTGCGCCTGCAAAGGAAGGATTGGGAAGCAATGAAAGGGATGTATGGAAATGTTCAGTACTGACCCCCTCCCCGATGAGGGCTATTAGTTAAACAAACAAAAAATCCTATGCAATGCTGATCTACATGAAAAACACCTAGTTTGTCTAGGTTGGCCCTAAATTTATTGCGGAAGAAATAAGACTACACCAGTTGGTCCATGTATACAGCTGTATGAGTGTAGGTGTTCCATGTGATTTTGAATCCTGCCATACCAATGTGAGCAAGAAGTTGGAGCACATACAAACAGAGAGCTTTAAGCAAAGTTGTCGGAAGCAATGTCAGGAGCAAGACCCACAGGCACGGTCCCGATCCCCCTTCTTCACCTTTCCCCTATATGTAAGGCAAAAGCAAGGATAGTGTACAAGTGCCTGGGCTGTACCACTTCAGCCTGCAGGTGGAAGCTCACATAGTGGATTGCTCCTCTATAAAAACAGATTCCTATACACAGAAAACTAGCATTCCAGTGAGAAGGCTGGACTAGAACTCTATAGAACTCTATAGAGAAACAGGCAATTATGTTTGTTCTCATCAGCAGATTGTAGTGGTACAAGCCGACCCACAAGTTCACCACAACAGACTGGACTTAACTCTGTGGCAGAAGGCTGCCAGAATTTTCCCAATGTAAACAGGTGGTCATAAGTTATTGATATGTTTATGTTTTGTATTTATTTATTTATTGCATTTCTATACTGCCTAATAGTGAAAAAAGGGGAGAAAGTACCATGAAAAGGCTATAGGAAAAAGAGGCAACTAGCTCTGGTGCTATGAAATGCCAACAGTTTGACTGCTGACGGAGACAGAATGAACACGACTGTGATCTTGTAAAAAAAAAATCTATAAGGTTTTGAATTTATAATTACTTAGAAAAGTAATTCATTTCGTTGTACAGATCCTGACGAAGGATCCACAAGATCCAAAACGTTGAGCATTGTACAAGTTTGGTTTAACATTTTTAGAACATTTTTTTGTATTTCATATTGAAAAATGAAACCTTTTTGGCATTTCATAGCACCAGAACTAGTTGTCTCTTTTTCCTATAGCCTATACTGCCCAATAGCCAAAGCTGTTTGGGCATTTCACAAAAATCAAAACCATAAGAGTAATTTAAAGTATAAAAATTAAACCACAATGTAAAAACACAGTATAAAAGTACAACCGGAATAAAACTGAGCAGCAATACAAAGATTTAAAATACAGATTTAAAACAAGAATGTTAAAAGACTAAGATGCTAAAATGCTAAAATACTGGGGCAATAAAAAGGTAACCTGTAACCTTTATTTGTAAATGAATATTGACTGTTCTTTATGTTGCAGAGCAGAAATCCACCCAAACAGGAACTCACTGCTATTAGGGCCACACAATATGTTTCAGGACAATATCTTCCACTTCTTTAATGACCCTTCTTGCCACCTTCATTTCACTGCTCCTATTTTTACAGGTGCTCTTTAATTTCATGCAGATTCCTCAAATGTACTATATAAGGTGCCAGGGGGCACACAACTACTCCAAACACCAATAAAAAGTGATAATTATCAAATAAACCATTTATTTACAATTTGTAAAGATATGTAAAACAAACTGATGTGTCTCAAGGTGGTTAACAATCAAGATGTTGGGTACTATAATAACCAATAATATATACCATACATGAAAGAGTAGAATTATAATACAGTCCAACATTCCTCAAATGTGCCACATCAGAACAATTACAGGAAGACAGACCTTTACTTGCCTTTGAGCCTAGAGTATTTTGTGGGATCTCTACTGCACAAGGCAGCCCCTACTGTGGTTAGGGCCCACATACCCCAGATGGTGCCAAGAAATGACCATTGTGAGAAGGTCACATTTGCTGTTCCATAATATTCATCGTTCATAAAGATCAACTGTTCCCCCCCCAAACGGATATTTTGCATCCATGTTAATTTCATTCTCAATAACATTCAAGCGTTCAAAACATGCCTACGTTTCTGGACACACAAACTTTTCTTCTTCTTCTTCTTCTTCTTCTTCTTCTTCTTCTTCTTCTTCTTCTTCTTCTTCTCATATATCATGTAAAAGTGTATGGAAACAACTTTTTTTTAAATTGTTATCTTTTTAGTGAATGATTCAAATGTTCAATTTCTGGACCAAGATGATGATGATGACCCTGATACAGAACTGTATCTCACACAGCCTTTTGCATGTGGAACTGCATTTGCTGTCAGCGTACTGGATTCCCTCATGAGTGCGGTAAGTATCCAGTGTTTTCTGTTTCCTGATTACAGAGAAAGTGGAACCTGCCATTTCAATCACAGCCCCACATTCATCCTATGACCAGCTTGGTAGGAGACCATTCCTCTTAACTTTCCCATATTTGTATTTCTCACTCTGCATATCTGTCTGCATGCCCATTTCCTCCCAAAATGCTTTATTAGCACAGGTAGGAGAGGTACATTCAGAAACCTGTGGGAGGATGAGGTAATAGGCAACATTTAGGAACAATGCAACTTTTCACTTAGGAGAAAGTTTCCAAAATTGCCGTAGGAACTGCAGTGAGGACAAACGAAGAAGGCAGTCTGAGAATGGTGGCTCAAGTGCCTTTATGACAAGCCCTTGCCCCTCAGTCCACAACTATTTGCATGATTACAAACACCTAAGTCTAACTGTGGGAAGGTGTTGTTCGTTCCAGATTGGAAATTCAATGTGGCCTGGTAGAAGCTCTCATTTCACATGAACAAACATTGCCATGCATAACAACTTATAGGCCTTTACTCTCTGCCCCTCTTGTCCTTGTCCTGGTCATCATTCTGATCATGTGATTCTGTAAATACCTTTCTGTTCACTTTTAGATCTGGCACAATCTTTTTGTCCTTCCCTTCAGTGCTCTCCATGGTCTTGCCTCTCCTTATGTCTCTGTTTATGTCAAGACACATCTATTCCTGTAATCTTCACTCATCCACCTCCACCACCCTCTGCCATCCAATGGTTTCCTGCTCTCTGAAACAACTTTCCCCTTAAACCTGTAACTGCCTCCTAGAACACCTGCATGTAACCACCACCTTTATTCCCTTCAAGTCTCCCCTCACAACTCACCTTTTCCACACCTTATTGTAACTAATCCTCATGTGAGGCTCTTTCCTCCAGGGAGGCGCGACTGGCACCAACATTGAAATTATTTCTGTGCTGTCTTTAAACATTGTCTAAGGTGAATATGGGAAAGAGGCAGAAAATGAAATAAAGAGGCAGGGCAGGTAGTGGAGAATTGCTAGAGGCTGGAGGAAAAGAGGGTGTGGCAGAAGTAAAGCAGCCTAGTAAAGCAGATGTGGAGGCATGTGGCCAAGTGCTGACATCGCAAGGAATACTTCTGGGGAACTAAGCATTTCTCCAATGAGATAAATTCTCACATGTAAGAGAAATTATCTCTTCATTGAAGAAGTGTCTTCATTTAGATTTTGCAATATGCAGAATTATTTAAATTGAGTCAATCAGTCAAAAGAAAGGCAATTAATCTATGAAAATTCTTCTTTTTTTATTTTACATGTTGGTTGACAACCACAATGAAATTATAAGTCTTACACCATAATTCCCTCCCTGCTGTTGAGAAAGAGGATCAGGCAATAAACCACTCCCTGGTTTATTTTATGATATTTTCATAGAATACCATATGAATCTGTGTGGTAGATCCACAGTATAATACATTAGAAAGTATAACTCTTTCCCCCCCCCCTTTTTTTTTTTTGCTTTGTTCAGGGCTTAATTCCTGTGATGCCACGGGCTTTAAGATAGTGATTTTAGTTCAGGGCTGTCAACGTTTGGCAATCACTTATTTTTAAACTAACACAATACCAAGAAAAATGTATTCATATATCATGATTTGCCTGAAATACTGATGGGGGAAAAATACTCCAAAACCTAAAAGGCACTCGCTTTAAGTTACTGTATGCAAACCGCAAATATTTTAAACGTGGCAACTATGAGACAGAAAATGACAAAATGCTACTGGACTGTATTAAAGAGATCTATTTTCAGTTAAGTTTTCTGTAAAAGACAAATTAGTTTAAGAAGCATGACAGCTTTAATAGTGAACCATAAGAACGTGGGATGATTATTATTATTATTATTATTATTATTATTATTATTATTATTATTATTATTATTTAGTAGTGGGGGAGAAACTCAGAAAGAAGGCCCCACATGCTTGTATTCCAAAAGAGCTGTGAGAGAATGCAAAGGAATGGGCTAGGTGGCACTGCAAGCTTAAATATAGAGATCAAAAATAGCTGTCCTTTACCCAGGTTACAGCAAGCCAGGGTTATGCATTTCCTTTGTCCTTCATTCACTGCACATTTTCATACTGGAATGGTTGCAGCAGGCTCACAGGATTCTCTAGTTAGTACTTGCAGCTGCAAATTAAAGGCTCTTCCCTTAAAAAGAATTGTACTAAATTTTATCACCGTCTAAATTAATTTGGAGTGTTTGCTTTTAGTGATTGGCAGATTCAGGAACTTCACCTTTAGACTGATCAGGAAATAGTTTTCAAATTAGTTTTAGCATATGGCCTTACTATTGCATTTACAGGTCAAAGACTTTAGGCAACAGTAAACGTTCTGTAAAAGGTTTCAAATTTAGTTCTAGGGCAACTACAAGATTTTACATTTGAGGACATCTTCTCAATTTTCTCTCTCCCTCTGTTTCTCTCTGTATGTGTGTGTAATATAAGAACTAAATATTAGTTCCCTTCCTTCAAATAAATTGAATTGAGGACAGCTAAATGCAGAGGAAGGCAAAGTTACGGAATGTATATTTAATGGTAGCATAGAAGGAATTTCAGCAACTATAGCTTTTCTTACCTGGTTTAACAAGCTGCTTTTGCCCAAATCTCTTCTACCTACTATGAAAGGTACAGGAGCCCTGCCCACCATAAAAAACATGACAAGTATAACTCTGGGGATTAGACATACTCATACTAGCTCTGGAAACAGCATCTTTTTAGCACTGTATGAAGTCTCTGTAATACCAACTCAAATCCGTTCCTGTTGAAACTCAAGCCAGCAATAAACTTCTTAACCTTTGCTGACCATAGTGTGGCCAGAGGCAAAAAGATAGGGCTCCTGCACCTTTAACAGTTGGATAAAGTGAATGTGTTTGGGAGGGGGATACGTGTGCCCAAATTCCCTCTTATACCCAGCCGTTAAGGGTAGATGAGCCCTGTGCCTCCCTTTGCATTTGGTTTCCTGAGTAACCGACATGAATCAATATTCCTCAGTCTTTCTAAATTCAGGATCTACCTTTAATCCCAACTTACAACATGGGATACCTTTTAATTTTAATAATTCCTTTTCTCTTTGCATAGAAGAGGAAATGTGGGCAAGAAATGCAGCTTGTCATGAAGAGCTGAAAAAAGCAATACCTGCTGAAATGTAGAGATGTACAACAATTTTGTATCAGTTTTCAAATCACTCACAAATGCTCTCTTTACAAATACATTTGCAAATTCTTGAATTTGCTTTTCCAAAACATGCACATTAAAAATGTGTACTTTT
Organism: Elgaria multicarinata webbii; assembly: GCF_023053635.1. NCBI lineage: Eukaryota > Metazoa > Chordata > Lepidosauria > Squamata > Anguidae > Elgaria > Elgaria multicarinata. Next base: position 110,391,252 of record NC_086178.1, read on the forward strand.
AAAAATGCACATTTTAAAACTGCACAATTTCAGGTGTGCATACTTAAAGGTTTTTGTTCTAAAAAATCATATTTTCACACTTTAGTCAATGGGGGGAGGATGCATTATTCTGAAAAATGCAGATTTTTCCCCTTTGAAAAATCCTGAAAAACATCACAAACAAGAACCAGAGAGAACTGAACCATAAAGCTTGGAGCCAACTACTCCATTCAATCAGTCTCTCCTGTTCTCCATCTTCAGCCTGGCCTACACCTGCAGCACAAAGGGAATCATGTTATGAGATAGTAGAGTGGAATGTTCCATTTCAGATGTTGATGGGGAAGATCATAATTTTGAATATTTCCCAGTGATAAAATACCATCCACCCCCTTCAAATGGAACAGCACATAGGAAATTCTCTTTGGTATACTATTTTTCACTTGTAGGAAGCTTATTATGTAGAGAAGCATTCAAAATAGCATCCCTCGCTTGTGGTATGTAGTAGTATGGTCCACTCTACCACCTCAAGATTCTATCACTGCATTCTCCTGGAGAGTTAGACCAGGTGTTTTACTGGCTTTCTCCTCCTATTTAAAATTCCTAACAAAAAGAAAAGCAAATAGCGGCAAAACCATTGGTGTGACCCACCTTAAGTCAGGGTGTGTCCTATTTGCGCATCTTGATCCATCAGTTGGAGATGAATAGATTTGATTAAAAAAATGGTGCTGGGTGGTAATTATGTGAGTTGCAGTCCAGCACATCTTGAGGGCACAAGGTTGAGGAAGGTAATGTAAGACTTTAACTACAAGCCAATACAAATTTCTATCGAGGCATATTGATCATTACGTCATCACTTCAATGCAAACTTTGATATGCCAGTAGCATGCAATGCTTCAAATATTTTGGATCAGGTTGCCAGTCACTGACAGGTTTTGTCTGATGCTGCTTTTCCCAAAGACAGTGGATTAGATTTTCCAACAAAATTTTGTTTATAAGCAAAATTTTACCTGCTAAACGGATTTGGTTTTTTTCCCCCCGCATCAGAGAAATTTGAGGAAAGGCAAAATTGTTTCCAGTATTAACAAAATTTTGCAGGAAAGGAGGCTTCTACACATCCTTGGATAGTCATCTAATTTTGCCTAAAGCAAAATGTGAAGCGAATTTTTCGTGTGCGTGTGTGCACATCAATACAATGGCCATCACTAGGATTAGAGATAATAGCATTTTTTAAAATTATTCCACTCAACCAGTCATAAATTGTGGCTACTTAATGGAACATCTTTCAACCAGGCCACTGTACTTTGAAATGAACTTCCTTCCGTTGGCATCCAATTAATATTTAAAATGCCCATTGTTTGCCTGACAGATCAGTGCAGCTACTGATGCTGGCAAAATGTCACTGTAGAGTAAGTCTTTCCTAATAAACTACACTTACCCTATACCCTAGAGTTTTTTAAAAGGACCAGCCGGACCCTAAACTCATCATACATTTATCTGGAATGAACTCAAAATGTTTAATTGATACATGCTTGTGTCTGAACACTGTCAAGTCTCGTAATAAGATGTTTAGTACAATACATCGGGAAGTCTGCTCGAGTCCAGCCACAGTAATAAGTAATGACATCCGAAGCACGGAGGCGGCTCCCCGATGGATTGGTGACAAGTATAAAAAGGCAATCTAGCCTGTGTAAGCTTTAAATGTGGTCTGGATTTTACAATTACATGTCCTAAAGGCTGTTATTAGACATGAAGGCAATGAGAAGGAAGGCAGTCATTGCTTCTCTACTAACACCAATTATAGGAAACATGAATGATTTACATTTTTATTCTTTAATAAAAATCAGCCCCGAGTTGAGGTTTGGGGAAAGAAAAAAAAAAAAGGTGGGGGAGAAAGATCGAGTAGAAGCCTAATGGGACAGAAGAAAATAGAGTAATTGGGGGCTGCTGTCTTTTCACTTCTGATGGGAAATTATTTGAAGAGACAGCCAAGAACTTTAAACAGCAGAAACCCAGAAAAGTTGTAATTTGGATGTCTTCAGTTGTGACTTTAATGGTGTTTGCTTAAAGAGCTTTCTTTTATCTCTGCAGACATACTTCAATGACAATATTCTCACATTGATACGTACATTGGTTACGGGAGGAGCCACACCGGAGCTGGAATCGCTGATTGCTGAGGAAAATGCACTGAGGGGGGGCTACAGCACACCCCAGACACTTGCAAACAGGGACAGGTGTCGGGTGGCTCAGCTGGCATTGCTAGATGGGCCTTTTGCAGACCTTGGGGTAAGACCATGACAGGAAAAGGAAACTCAGGGAGCCACTCTGTAACTGCTTTTGTCTCCTCCTTGATATATTATACAGAAGATGTCTATCAAGGCAACCGTGCCTAGGGATGGGTGAGAAATTTGTTCTGACAAGCTTTTTATGTGAATTTAGCAAATCTGCACTTCCCAAGCCAATAGACAAGGCGAGACAGACATCCAAAGCACAAAATCGGATACACTGTCCTGAACTTGGTGATGCAGCTTATTGGGGGGAAATCCACAGAATATGGGCACATTATTGAAAAGTGAGCACAAAATGCAAAGGTGTGCACAAAGCCGCAGTCCATCCATGGAAATGACTCAGAAACGTATACATTAGAAATACGAGCACAACATGTGCATACGTATGTACAGAAAACGGCACCCGGAAAAAGCATGAATTTCTTTGTAGCTGTAAAAAAAACCAGCTTACAAATTTACGCGGAAACAGGGTGGAATGAAATTAATCCCCCCAAATCCATAAAATTGCTATGAGGCTGAGATGGTCAGATACCACCCGGAGAGCTTTAGCTATGGGGTGGCATATAAATGTAAAAGTTGTTCGATTTATCACCGTTGTTTTGTGATTCTCCTAAATTTGTAGAATTAGAATATGACCATTTTGGGGCCATGTGCCTTAACTATCCCAGGGATCGACGAATGGTGGTGACTGAGGAACTTAATCCATTCCCCCAGAGATTTTCAGCAGAACCATAAGACCCCAACCAAACCCATTATGCTCCACAGCAGTTTTCACCTACTTAAGCTAGCAGCCAGGCAAAGGTCTCTTTAAGCACCCCTCCCACTTTTAACAGCAATAAAGGCTTCAAAGGCAGAGTTCTTCACTTATGCGCCTCAGCCACTGACTTTGCAGTGCAATTCAAGGTGTGAGGATGTGAGTGAGTAATTGAGGGGCATAAAAGTAGGGAGGGAGGATGTTAACAGCCCCTTTTCCTGGCTCATGCAGGTTTCATTGGATGAAGCCAAAGTTGCTGTTCCTTGAGCCCTTTCAAAATATGGCCCCTGATAAAAAAAAATAGTTGCTGACCAAAACCCTACTTTGATTGAGAAGCGATAGAAAACCCAGCAGAAGCAGAGAATGCCTTCTAATAGGAAGTCCTCCTACCGCCAGCATTTTCTTTCTTTTGCCACTTTGTTGATATGAGGCTTTTGAGGGAGGTTGCTGTCTCCTTCCCATCTGCTCTGAGCGGGGGGGATCAGCAGTGTCCCTTCTGCTGCTGCTGGTTGATGTTTTCTACGGTTATTGGGCTTTTGATAGACTGATTAATTGTTTCTTAGTTATTGCTGCTGTTTTAATCGTGATAATATTATTTATATTTTGTGGTTTTATTGTAAACCACTTTGGAGGATTTAAAAAACAACGAGGGAAAGGTTCTTTAAATAATTTTATGAAAACACCCATCTGGGAGTTGGGCTTAGGAGAGGTGGTGAAACTGGCCATGTGGACTCACATGACTCAATGGTCCTCCATACAAAAACCAAAACAACACCCCACCTCCTACATAGAGAATGATGCCAGGGAGAAGCTGTTTTCGACATGGGAATATCCAGTCATATGACACACACACACACACAAACCATCTACACTCTGAAACGGCGCAATTCAAAACAGATTTACCGCCTCACCTCTGTAAGGATTAGGCTTTTGACTCATGACCATCTGCTTTAAAAAAGTTATTAATATAAATAAATACTGCCTCATATAATCTCAAATACAATGCTTTTCATTGGTGCCAGTTCACCTGTCTAGAAAAGTAATTAGAAATGCCCTGCTGGATCAGACCAAGGGTCCATCTCGTCCAGCACTCTGTTCACACAGTGGCCAACCAGCCATCGGCCAGGGATGAAAAAGCAGGACATGGTGCAACAGCACCCTCCCACCCACGTTCCCCAGCACTGGTGCACACAGGCTTCCTGCCTCGAATACTGGAGATAGCAACACAACACAACCATCAGGGCTAGTAGCCATGGATAGCCTTTGCCTCCAGGAATTTATCCAACCCCCTTTTAAAGCCATCCAAATTGGTGGCCATCACTACATCTTGTGTAGTGAGTTCCATAATTTAACAATGCGCTGTGTGAAGAAGAACTTCCTTTTATTTGAGTGACATACATTTGGGTGTATGTCTGAAGAACCAAATAAGAAAAAAAAGCCGAAACAGAAAACTCATCATAGGTGCATAGCGAGATCCACATGATCCTCCTTCTCTGCTCACCTGATATGTAGAATGAATGCACATTTTCTTCCTGAATCATGTAGTTACATGCTCAATCCGGATGCCCCTTCATGCAAATAGGACTCCCAATTCATAAACGTGTGACCCTCTATGGTACCTTCAGCATGTGAATCCACTATCACTGATCATTTTCATCACCTCAGGCAATTACCAAATACTATAATGCAAACAGAAAAGTAGCAAGCCCATCACAAGTTCACTGTTACTTTTATTCATGCTGGTGAAGCTGAGAATTTGATTCATTGTTCCTGTATCTGCCATACTGAATACCAATTGAGTCCCATAATCAAAACCAAAACAAATGCTTTGCTTGGGGACAAATGAGAAGCTTGATGGGTGGCAACTTCAGCTGGAGACGAACATGGTTTATCTGTCTCTTCTCTAATTTCCTTTTTTTAGCCCCCAGGGGCAAAGTGGGGGGATTCTTGCCTACTAAGTGTTATTCTCCCCAGTGAAATCCAAACTATCTTGGTGAAAATTGACAACATAGTTAAATAAACCGAGCCATATGACACAGTAATTTCCAAGACTGGAGCAAAAAAGAAAAAGTCACACCTTCTTAATCAACCAGTAGTTCAGACTACATTGCTCTTAATTTGTGGAATAGCTGTTCTCTGGCCCCAAAGCTTACATGTTCAATTAAAATAAGAGTCAGTCACTGTTCCCAGTTCAGGTTGTTGTTGTTTTGCAGTACAATCACTGGGATTGCACACATTCCCATGCACACATTTATTAGCTAGTTTCAAGATTAAACATTTAAATTAGACAGCTCCTTGACTAATTGTTTCTCACTTGTGACAAGTAAACAACAGACTGCCTCACACCTTGTCCCTTTGGCACAGAACTGCTGACTTAAAATATCTCTCTTCCCTTCAATCTCATTGTGGTAACTGAGGTGGAAAAAAAACCCCTCTTAATTCAATTTTATTTTTTGTCTCCTAGGATGGTGGTTGTTACGGAGATCTGTTTTGTAAAGCTTTGAAAACATACAATATGCTTTGCTTTGGAATATATCGATTGAGAGATTTCAATCAAAGCACACCCAGCCAATGCACCAAACGGTATGTGCAAAACTTTAGTCTTTTGACCAGTCCTTATTATTTATGTGTTTTTAACCACCCTTATAGACGTTGCCACTGACTGCTGTGCAGCAAGAGTCTGTTAAATCTTCTTGTCCCTCTTGGCAACAGATACTTATTCACATGCTGAAACAATCCAGGGTTTGTTAATCATGGGCTTTTCAGCAGTGAGAACAAACCATGAGGTTGTTTCTTCCTCAACAACCCAGACTTCTTTGTTTGAACATCATGGGGAGCAACCCATGGAACATCCCTGGGTTGTTCAGTGTGTTGGAAATGGGCAAGTAGTAGGAAGCCAGGTTGCTCACTCCCAAACAAAGATGGTTTCATTGTGTGTGATGGCCCATCCTCTTGCCAGCATGGAAGTAAATAGAAAACAGAAGTCACTAGAAACAGTATTGTTTCTGTCAGGACAAACAAGTGTTCAATCCTGCAAATGCAAACTTTCACATTTCCCAGAACTTTTTCTTGGGTTGCACGTTAAAGAAAAAGAAAAGTAGGTGTTTGTAAGCAACGGCACAATGTTAAGGGTTACTTCTCCTTATCCCTGAGTTTTGCTTTGCTTTGCCTTAAGATGGAAGTGGTAGAAGTATTAGTTACATATGCAGCCCGATCCTATACAAATTTCATTGGAAGTAAGTTTCATTGAGTTCAGAGGACTTATTCCTGAGAAAGTGTACAGAGGATTGCACACCATTGCTCAGGGAACCTTTACACTTAGACTGATCCTGTATAAAAGTACTCTTTCAACCAAATTAAGAGTGAAAAATCAGTGGACAACAGCAAATAACGCATAATATCACGCCCTATACTTTTCTCCCCTCACTTGCCCTTGATCCTGTCCCCACCCCACCGCAAGCATCAAAACTGAGGAAGCATTCTGAATAACCTGAAAGCACAAAAGGTATTCTGTTAGTGGCTTGGATGGATTTTTGTAATGGACCAGCAGGGCCATGTGACTTTGATCTACATGTAAATGAACAAAAGCCTGTCATAGATCACCAAAGCTCACCACTATTGAGTAACCATGAATCAGCCACTGTAATTTTTAAGAGATTTAGATAGTATACTGTCCTCAATCCCTGCCACAAAAACCATAATAACCAGTTCCCATTAAAGCTGCAAAGGTGACAGGGGTATCTAAATTACTTTTTCTCATATAAACCTGCCTGTGTGCTGAGATGCTCATCAAAGGCCCACCTCTGGGTGCTTCCATGATCAAAAATGAGATACATGGTAACCAGAGACAGGTTTTTTCTTTGGTGGTGTTCAGGCTGTGGAGTTTCCTCCCTAGAGACGTCCATTCGCCTGCCTCCCTTCTCCTTTTCCAGCAGCAGGTAAAATCTATTTTATTTGGATGGGGTTTTGGAAAGGGAGGGGCCTATTTCTGTAGCTGTTAAATTCCTGACATGGTTTTATCTAAGATTCTCAATTTTAAATGTTGTATTTCTATTGTCTTAAGTGCCTTGTGTGCAGTTGGGTCAGAGGATACAATACAAATAGTTTAAATAAATAAAATAAATGGCCAAATACCACCAGTTAGTAATCATGAACAGGATCACCTATTTCTGTTTTGCTTTTAAACATTTTGTTCCCCCGAAGCAAGCACAGGCGTTAAACCTTGTCTCCAAAAGCCTCTGCAGTTCTCAGGTTAGCAAATGGGACAAGACAAGAGGTTGAAAGAGAATGGAGTAGAGGTCAGGAGGAGAGTAGGGGTGGGGAAAGGAAATCAGGGAGAAGGAAAGACTGAAGGTAAGACGAACAAGGGGAAAGGGTTAAGATGCAAACAACAACAACAGAATACAAATAGGAGGCTGTGATCTTCACTGATCAAAAGATCCCCCTCCTGCAGGACAAGCTCTTTCCCTCTTATCCCATGTGACAGAGCAGCAGCCAGTAACCCAGCGTGGGGATCCATCTTTTCTTATTTCAAAGCAGTCCTGTCACCTGATTGAAGTAGAAAACCTGTTCGCTGCAGCTATGGCTGCAGTGTCAGTAAGGCATTTTTAATGGAAGTGACGCAAAGTTTCAAAACCATTCAGTCAGGGGGACAAAGGCACAAAGACGGGGAAAAGGGGAATAGAAATTTTATTTTCCCAGTTCCCCCTCCCGTATCATTAAGCAATTAAATACATCTCATGGGAGAGATAACCTATATTTAGCAGTTACAGGAGGCAATACTAAAGATGATCAGCGAGAGCAATCAAGGCAGCCTAATCAATAGCCCTGCCAGCTGAATTCATAATTATTTTATCACACTGTGATCAAAGGAACATCCCAAAAGGCTAGCAACATGTGATTTTACATCTGACATGTATGAATTGCTTTTGAGAAACACTGAAACCTCCTACTTCATGTGAGCAAGCAGCAGCCATGAAGCTACCTGAAATCTTACCTGCATGGCAGCTGTGCCAGGTGGATCTGGTGATCTCACCACGCCATGGCAAAGTTTTGACACAAATCTTTTGTGACAGTGTAAACAGCAAAAGTGCATGGCAGACATCCAATCAGTGCAAGGAGTAGCTATAAATATAGATTTAAGCCACTTCAATGTTGCTCGCAATATCAACTGAAATGGGCCTCAGCAACTGTTTCCTGTTGCTCGTGCGAATACCAGCACCTTGACCCATTATTCTAGTCTTTAGAGATGTGCAGAAACCTCCTGAGAAATTTTGTTAGGCTTACTGACCGACGTTGAGCATTTCTCAAAATTTGCTAGATTTTGTCTTTGAAATTGCTTCAGCTATGGCAAAACCGAGACATTAGCAGAAACCACTTGAAAAAATTATGCTGGTTTTATTGAAATCCTTTTTACTTGAAATTTTTCAGATGTTTCACCTGTGGTGGATTTCAAGGGCAGGAACCTGTTGATTGGCCCTCTGATGTCATTGCAAACCTTTACAATGGTGCTGTGGTATGAACTCGTGCTCCCGCAACACTACTGTAACCATTGACTGGCACCACCGACTGTAAAATACAACTTAAAAGCTCATTCCAATCCTTACACATGAATCGATCAAACTGATATGTTAGTGTACAGCATGGAACATGGGAGCCTGGTGGAAGTGAAGTAAGACCACTGTTCTTTTTCTTTTTCAGTTTTGTTATAGCCAACCCACATTATGAATTTGAGCTTGTGCCGACAGATTGGATCTTCTGTTTGATGCAGTACGACCACAATGCTGGCCAGTCCCGGGCTAGTCTCTCCCATTCTCCTCATTCTTCCTATACGTCTAGCAAGAAAAGCTCATCGGTTCATTCTATCCCAGCAACTGCAAACCGACAGAACCGCACTAAGACCAGGGACTCCCGGGAAAAGCAGAAGTACGTGCAGGAAGACAGACTTTGATACATGTACCCACTCCCACCGTGTGTGAAGCTGTATCCACCACCCATACCCTCCCAATTGGTGTGTCCAATAATAGCTTCCCCTGTTCTCCCCAGCCTCTCCCATGGAGTTCCCATTTTTATACACATATTTTGCATATGTATAACAGTGTGCATGTGATTGTCATTTTTATTTCAATACCATAAAACCCTTAAGCACAACAGCAACAAAGCAGACGGACCAAACATTATTTATGACACAGAGCAGGTGGAAAAGAGTTAACAGTAGATGTGAATAACTCCCTACCATAACTGCTCTGTGCATCAGAGTTTAGAGTAAGTATAGTGCGAACACTGACTTGTGATGTCGGTTACAGAAAGGTAGTTATTTAATGCAAGGGTGGTGTTGAAAAAGGGGTACTTACATAAGAAATAAATTCACACACATGAAATTAGGGGTTCCACCAATGCGTTAGTTTTCTAAGAATCAGTGAATGTATTACAGGAAGGCTTGAAATAGCACGTGCCTTGCACCGTTTTTTATATAGTTTTTACTGCACCTGCTTTTATACCAAAGCAATATTAGGGTCTCTCAGGACTCCTTAGTAGAGTGAGTGCCTTCTTCCCTAAATACCAAAAATGGCCAGATATGTAGTTCTTCAACTCTAATAATTTAACCTTTTTTTAAGGTTCTAATTGCATATTAAATTCTGTGTATACTGTCACATGAATAACTATATTTTCTCTCACTTTTGACATTTGGGATGAAAAGCCACATGTATCATAAATATTGAAATACAACTCATTAGATTCTTCCTTCGTGAGACGTTTACATCTATTAAAAGGTGAATTAGTCACCTTATGTACAGAATAAATGGGTAAAGTCCTTCCCTACATGGTGAAGTATCATACTGATAATATTCAGAAAAGAGCAAGTAGTTTTCCTTGTTTAAGTATCAACCCTCAGGGGCCTCTTTCTTCCAACTCTGATAGTTTAATTCTGTATTATTAATACATCCAGAAAGAACTTGCATATATATGTTCCAGAAAATCTAGGGTCATTTTAGCCAGTACATTTAACAATGGTACATGGCAGTATAGCTGTTTTGCATAATATCTGCTGAATTTAAAGGCAATGTACCAGTCTTGAGAGGACTTAAAGAACCCACAGAACAGATTGCATGGCATAAGTGTGCATTCCTAACTTCTTCAAAGGGGTTGTCAGAGTCTACTGCCTTAGAACTATTGTCAGTGTTTCCCAAACTGCTGATACCTGGAGCACAGTTTGTTTGTGGGTTAAAATCTGAGGCATACATCACACTCTCACTCAAAAGGATAGATAAATATTTCTCACCAGGTCGCAGAACAACAGGCATGCTTCTGACTTTGAGACAGCTCTGTTAACATGGGTCCTTATTGATGCCAGAGATGGTACTATGGTTTTCTTGGCACTGATGATGCAACATGGATTCCTCCATGCTTGCCAGCTGTAGGATAGGGCTGTGTCAGAGAACTGTGGCATGCAGTTTCTTCATCCCACCTCTTGGGAGGATGTCACTACTCAGTTATTGGCATGGGGGTGGGGGGACAGTGCTCCACATAGATTCCTTGCTCCAACAGGCATAGAGTGGTGGTGCAACCAGCATGGTGGCTTCATTGTCTAAGGCAGGCTTCAGTCCCACTCTCAGCATATTGGTTTGCTCAACAAAACCATTTGGGAGACATTGTGCTAATGGCATAGACTTGAAGATCTCTGGATTGACATCTTGCAACCTTCTGCACAAATCAGTAACTCATATCTAGCTCTGATAAGTTAGTAAATCCTTTAATTAGTTTCAAGTAAAGATGGTTAGTAATGTAGTACAGCAAGATGCTGGCCAACCTGACATAGTTGCAGAGCATTAAATGTGGTTCATAGATATGGAATCAGGTTTGAATACCCACAGAAGATGACAGGTTTCTAAACTACCAGGATCGCACCTTGGATTCCTGCACATGTTCCTTCATCTGTTGCAGAACGCGAGTTCCTTGCAACTGCACCACTCCTTGCTCCCTCCCATCCCCTAACCTATCCCTTCCCTTTATATAAATAGCTAGCTGGTTTCCTGGCATGGTGCTCATTGTTTGAGAAAGTATATTTGGGATGCGGGGAGTTGCTAGATATACATTTCCCTCCCACTCCCCCCTTAAAAAGCATGATGATGATAGAAGCTTGCTGTGTGAATTGAAAATGAAGCCAAGCACTTTTACTGACAACCTCTGGTTTGGGACAATGTGGGCTCTGCACAAAGCAGAGCACTTTCCGCTCACCGACAATGGCGATTGGAAGTTCCCCCATCATATCTACTGAAGGGTGACTGTATGTTGGCATCACTGGAAAACATTTCAGGTTAATTTTGCCCCCTCCCCCATAACAGCCACCCATCCTCAGCCCCAAGTCCGAAGCGATACTGCTCTCCTCTGTCTCTAGATAAATTTATGCACCTTTTCAAAAGAAGGTCCTGATGTTTGCCATCAGGCATTTTCTAACACACACCAAGGATGTGCCAGTTAAAGTGCTCAATAGGACGTGTGACAGTTTAAAAGCCTTGTAAAACTTACATAGCTTACTTCTCTTCCTAAAGTGCGACAAGGATGAATAGAATGGGCCAAGGTATGACAATTGATGGTTCTGCATGAGCTAGAAAACTGCTGTGGGGTTTTCCTTCTATAACTTTGTCCTTGTGAAAAACTTGTGACACATTAAAAACCACGTTACCAAACTCGATTCAGTTATTCAGTTTGTTTGTTTTTAATTTTAATTTTGGATTTGTTGTACTTTTGTTATTTTTGCTTTATTTCTAAACCCAGAGTAAGCTGGCTGTTGCTGCTGCTGTTGCTCAACTCTTATTTGTGGTTTGGTTTGGTTTTGAAACCCTTTCATGTGCTTGCATTTCCAACTGCACGTCACGTGTCCTTCTTCATCTAGGTACTCAACTTTAGTGAAACTGTTTTCCTGTGGTGCCATCTTGTCTTGTCCACCTTATCCTCCTACTCTCACCCAGTATATGTTCACCGCCATCCATCTTCCTCTTTCTAATGGTGATATTGTCAATATTATGCTACCAATTTATTTAAACTCACATGGGGGGAGGAATACCACATGCTACTTTGCCACCAGACCTGCTTTTTTGTTTATGCTACATCCTGTTTCCTCCAACTAAGGAAGGGATGTTCATGTGAAAGCAGTTACCATATTCCTTTTATAGGAAAGAACGATATCTAAGGAACAATGCATAATTGTATGTTCAAAATGAAGACAATCATTGATCATTTGTTGACATTAGAAAATGGCCAGAAATTGTCCTACATGAAGCAAAATTCCCAATGACAGCCTTGCCTAAATTGGGCTCTAAGGGCTCAATCCAGCAAATACTGTTGCTGTAGGACTTTTCTGGACTTTTCCTTTCAATGAGACCTGGTACAGAATGTGATACAGACACTCAAGAAATGGCATGCAGCCCACAGTGCTTGCTGGATTGTGCCAAATACCATCACCCTGTTTTTACACTGCTTTCAATATCTAATAGGCTTATTTAGTAGAGATGGTGTGCATGGACTTATTTGCTTACTCATTTGGAGATCCTTGTCTTTGAATAAAGGTCCAAGTGTTTATAAGATGTTTAAACATATAAAGCTCTGTTGCATAAAACAAAACAACTGTGAACATCAATGATGGGAGAGGGACACACACACACACTTATCATCTCATATCTCACCTATCTTGCATTTGAAACATTATTGTAATTCTAGGTGATCTGCCTAATAGGCTTGTAGATCACAGTCTGTAAGTATCATGTTAAGAATCTTCAATGATACTTATCAATTATATGTAATACAGAGAACAGCCCTGTAAGGTCAGTCAACATGATTATCCTTACGTAGCAGAAACTGAGCTGAAGACAACACTATTGTCTACTGTATTGATTAGATTATCAGGACAGAACCAAGGAGATGTGGGTTCAAATCCCTACTCAGCCATGGTGCTCATGGGGTGACGTTGGGCCAGTCACTGTCTCTCAGTGTAACCTACTTCACAGGTAGGTTAGGCTTCCTTCATGGATCCCAATTCACACTCTTAACTGTGTTGGTCTCCCCCTGCTCTCAGACTGAGCCACCAAAAAGAACTGAATTGGTGAAACAGGAAGGGACTCATAACCAGCATTTCTCCCCTGTTTGTTTAGCACAGGCCCTGGTATCCTCCACACGTACATATAATCTTTCTATAGGTCCTAGGGCAGAGTGGGGGTAAAAAGGGTAAAAAACCCAACACACATTCAGGCTTCCCTCTCTGGACTTCAGAGTCTTCACGGGCCTCAATGCAGCTGCAACTTCAGGAACAAGCAAGTCAGGAAGCATTGCCCTCATTCTGAACTATCTTCATTTGCCCTCAATAGCAGTGTCAAACTACCAAATCTGACTAGCTCTATAGTGACCTGCTTGCTTCAAGGGGATAAAAACACTGGTTTTAAAAAATCAATGGCACTGTAGCAGCTGCCAGTCAACACCGTAAAGATGCTCAAATCCAGTGAAAAAGAAGTATACATTCAGGGGACTTTCGAGGAACATTTATTTCCTGCTGAAAATGTTCTGCTGTGAATGTTTAGCCCTAGACCTAACTTCCAATACTGGAATTTTACAAAACACTGCGCTCTGTTCACACAACCAGGCACCTACAAGTTGTGGCTTTGCCTGGAGATGTATATTCCCTATCCACATTACAAGATGCATCCAGCAATGTTTAATGGGGCCCACATGAGCAGTGTAAACTCTGCAATGTGGATGCAGATGCACATCCAGATCTGCACATGCACATGGATCTCCCTTGCTGGGATGTGGTATTTATATGTTGAGATCAGAATTGGGCAATGCGTTCGCATCTGAAGGCAAAATTCGTAATGAGCCAGAGGGGCACAGCTGGTTTGCATATTTTAGTACCATGAATGTAACATCTTTTGCACATAATTATTATCAACGTAAATGATAGCTAAACTGCAGCTGTTAGATGCATCACTACACTATATTTTACTCTGAAACTGTAATGGCAAAAAAAAGGCTAAGGCATCAAACATCACTGAACGAAAACGATGAGGGCTAGAGGCACACCTGGTTTTAAAAATGAAAGCTGGGGGTCTTCAAGATTTTTCTGGGCCCTTATGGGCCTATGTTGTCCACCTCTGAACTGAGGCTTTCATGCATAAATTGGCTTTAATCCACCATAAATGTATGAGAATTCCTTTCACATTGTTAAGTGTCAATTGACATGTCAACAAATATTATATGTCATAAAGAACAAACTCAGTATATATTCTGTTTGGAAATATTGCTTATCTAAAAAGACTCGGTTAGCCCCAGAAATACAGACAGACAGAGAATTCTGACCTCAGGGAGACTTTTTCAAGCTCAGACTGTGATGGTGGCAACCACATTTTGTTTTATCATGCATCTATCCTATTCATATATCAAAGCAGGAGGTTGGAGGTGCAACTAACATTGAAATAGACGTACTGTTGAGGGGAGCTGAATAGTAACCAATGGTAGGAAACCCCTTGAGTGGGAAATTGTATTTTTTAAATTCATTTATAACATTTTTATCCTGCCATTTAGCCAAAAAGGCACCCAAGGTGGCTTACAAATATAAGAAATAAGACTGTCGCTGCCCACAGGGTATATAGGGTGGCATGAATCTGTTTAAAGACCCAATCCAAAAGATTAATTTTGTAGTACAAATCTAGAATGCAGAGCCTTCCAAAAGAAAATAAACATAATTTCTGCTCTTCGCTTAGTAACTTGACCCAAAGTTCATAAAGGGGCTACCAAGAATGGTCAAACTTGAGCAGTCCTGACCACCATTTCTTTGGTGGAAAAATGGAGTATAATCCATATAAGTATGTATGTATAAACGAATTAATAAATCTTCAGGTTAGAAAAGGTTTGTGGCTACTTCTAAACACTAGGAAATTATTTCATCATAGGTAGCACTGGAATTACAATACCATCGAATGGAAAAATGAGTGTAGTAAGAATTCAGGGCATAAAGCACTTTAGATTTCTACTTTGGGTGCTCCAAAAGAAGTAATGGCAGTATTCTTGAGCTATTCTATGAATGGGGCTTGTACAGGAGAACTTCTCAGTGGATTTGCACATCAAAAGAATTATTATCTTATTTTGCTAAAAAGCATGCACAATGATGGAAACACATTGCCTTGCTAGTAGTTGGTACCAGCATAACAATACAATAACCACTGCCCTTTTGCTAATTGTTGCAAATATTTTGGAAATTTAGTAGCGACGCTACCAAATTTTGCTTAAAGCAAAATCCGATGTCAGGTTCCAGCAAAACATCTGAGGAATTTTAAAGGAAGTGAAAAGAAAGTTGGCAAGATCAGCAAAATGTCTTTGGAAGGTTTTGCACATCCCTTAAATTTTGGCCAGGGAAATCACCATTTGTCCATTTGAAGACAGCCCGTGTTACTCCCACAAGATCTATATCAATAGAACAGCCTGATCCAACAGGAGAAAATGCATGCCTAAATGCATGCTTCTACAGGCTGAAACTTAGGGCTTGGCAAGCCTCAGGCCTCAGATTCGGAAATCCAAGTCATGGAGGCTATTTTATGGCGGATCTGCCATTTCCTTGCATAGCCCTAGGCTCCCATACAACCTACAACTCCCAGAATGCAGTGCCTGGGAGGGCTGTACTTAACAGGGCCCAGGAACAGAGGGCATACATGTACTCGCTGCCGCCATCGCCTCCTCGTCCTTGCCAGCTTCTCTGCGCGATTGGCCGCTGCTGCCGCAATCCAAAATACTCCATTGACCCTGGAGGGGTCATTGCATGTTCTGCAGGTGCCCTGCAGCCGCCTGCTTTCCCCAAGAGTCGCCCACTTCCTTTACCAAAGTGGGTGGCTCCTGGGGGAAGCAGCTGGCTGCAGGGCACCTGCGAGGACCCCTCCAGGGTCAATGGTTCATTCCAGGTTGCAGCAGCCAATCATGCGGAGAAGATGGCGATGGCATCAGCGAGTACACGTATGCCCTCTGTTTCTGAGCCCCAGTAAGTGCAGCCCTCCCAGGCACTGCATGCTTGGACTTTTAGGCTGTATGGGGGCCTAGGGCTGTGCAAGGAAATGGCGGATCTGCCATAAAATGGCCTCCGTGATTTGGATTTCAGCCCTACTGAAAATCCCCATCCAGGATCTGATTGTCTGCTTGTAAGGAGGGTGCTGATGTACTCATAACCTGCTTCCGGGTTCCCGGTCAGCAGCTGTTTGGCCACTGTGTGAACAAAATGCTGGACTAGATGGACCCTTGGTCTGATCCAGAACCCTTGGCTCTTGTGTTCTAGGAAGAGTGTGGGGAGCAGATTGAGGTGATCAACATAATTGTCCCATGAGGCATTTCAGCACAGGGAAATGTGCATACAGCATTTATTGCCATATGCATATTTCCTCCTGTTGGATTAAGAATAGGGTGACCATATGGAAAGGAGGACAGGGCTCCTGTATCTTTAACAGTTGTACAGCAGGTGTCGTTTGTATGCATACAGCATCTGGTGAAATTCCCTCTTCATC
Source organism: Elgaria multicarinata webbii (assembly GCF_023053635.1). Classification (NCBI taxonomy): domain Eukaryota; kingdom Metazoa; phylum Chordata; class Lepidosauria; order Squamata; family Anguidae; genus Elgaria; species Elgaria multicarinata. Next base: position 110,407,808 of record NC_086178.1, read on the forward strand.
ACAACAGTTAAAGCTGCAGAAGCCCTGCCTCCTTGACCAGATACAAAAGAGGCCAGGGCTCTTGCAGCTTTAAATGACAAAGAGGAATTCCACCAGGTGCTGCATGCATACAAAAGACACCTGCTGGAATCCTTTTTTCTATGCAACTGTTAAAGATGCAGGAGCCCTGTCCTCTTTTTCATTTGGTCACCCTAATTAAGAAGCAACATCCTTTCTTTCTCTAGACACTCCCAAACTTCAAATATCTTGCCCCAAGTGCTCCCTTGTGTAAAGCAAAGTTTGTAAAGCAGCATGTCTGACAAGCATTAATGATAAAAGTGATAAAGGTAGAAAGTATACATATTTAATTTCTCTCAAAATAATTTAAATACAAAGCATTCGAAAACAGTCAGTTTGGAATTGTTTGTGTCACCTTGCAAGGCTTTTAAAACATGAGAACTATCACATTTTAACACCTCTCAGAAAGGTTAGTTTAACTGTAGATCATACAAAATTGGTTTCCACAAATGCATAGTGGTTCATGTGTCACACTTAAACTAAATGGTTTTTAAATGGAGCTAAAATTATTTTGATGTGTACACATTTCCCAGAATTGTTTTTCCCTACAACCTCTCTGAAATCAGTCCATCAGAAGCCTTTCCCTTAGAGCCTCATTAACAATTCAGATGTTCTGATGACTTTAAAAGATCTATGGCTATATATGTGGAAAACCCAGCTTGACAAAAAAGATAAATGAATATAGAAAGAAGCTGTTGGAGTCTGGCAAGCTGTAGATCATCTTAGAACAGATTGTAACTTTATCATTTTGTCAGGAAGAATAATTTAAGGCACTTAATCAGTTAGCTTCGCTGTGCAGGATTTAACATTATGAATTCCTATCGGCCGATCTGTTCAAATCAGAGGAAACTTAATTAGAGTGTGAAGAACCTGGTTCAGAATCAAACAAGCTTCCTTAAGGAGGGAAGCAGGGCCCTTTTGAACAGGTATACTTGAAATGGAAATAAAAATCGATTCGCTTTGTTTTTCTTTGATTTGCAGGATACTTTCAGTCTAATATTAGTTAAATAAAAAGTTTCCACAAACAACATAAAATGGTACATAATAAGCTGCTAGGGGAATAAAACCTCTATGTATCAGCTTATTATTAATACACCAATTTTAGTTGGACGCCTAACAAAAATGATACACGTACCGGAAACTGGGCCCAGTTTCAAAGAAATAACAGTATGTAGCCACTGCAAAGTTTAAGAAAGATTCCTTTGGGCATTGTGTACATAAATCAATATATTGTTATGGATGCCACCGCAGCAACTTATTCAGACACAATTCTTTGTGTAAAACCTCCAAAGGCCGAGTTCTTCTCCAAGCACTGGGAAATGGTTGGAAATGTTGGGAAATGGCTCCATATGGGACAAATTCTATGTCCCAGTGCGCTGGCCAGGGCCATTGTTGCAATGTTAGGTTCATATTGGAAGGAAAGGGAACCAGCCTGGCCCTTCCTCTCCTCCAATAGAGTTCACATTATTTCACAGCTTTGAGCCTGCAGGGATTATTTCTCAGCCACACTGGCCAGGTCTATAAACAGTCACACCAATCTTGCCTGCCCATTTCTCTGCTTCTAGAATTGGACAAATCAGTCTATTTCTGGTCTTTGTCACTTTTGCACATGTTCACCCATTACTGAATTTGACCCCATTCGTGCAATAATGTGCACTTTTTAAATCAGTATAAAAACTTGCATTAAGAAGTATATGCTCTCCAAACAGACATTTTTGAAATACATTTTGATCATTTTATTGAGCTGAGAATGCGTTAGAACATTCGGGAAGTGCAAAAATCAAGTGGTTAAATAAGTCTCAATCTGCATATTCATCCAGAAAGCGTAGATCAAGTTTATTTGTATTGGCATATGCAAAGATCAAGTTCCTTAAGCTTCACTCTTCTGAAGTTTCATGAGATCATCAAAGTTCATCATGTATAACTGTCTGTTTCCCAGTTGTGTTTCACAACTGCAGTTTAGGACGGGGATGATGTAGGAGCAGACAGCAACTATTCTGCGATCAACACCAGGAAATATAATAGTCCAGTTCCAGAGGGGGGATTAGTGAAGACTGAGTGCAAATTCAGCTCTAGTTGAAGTGGCACATTTTTCAGTTTTGCCATTCAGATTCTGAATTTCACATTTGAAATATAAATTCACGTTGATTTCATTTTGGCAGGCATAAAATACACATCTCATGAATGGTCATCTGTCATCTGTTAAATTCTACTGTATGTCATCTACCAAATGTTGTCAAATAATGCATGTCAGCTATCAATTATAACCATTTCATGTCAACTCTCAAATGACATTGCATGTTATTTTACTAATCCCATCTAATAATAAATACTACCGGTCAGTTCTAATCCTGTCAATGATAGAATATTAGTTTTCATAAATGAAACACCAGATACTGAAAACAAGTATCACCACATATGTAAAACAGATAACCAAATATTCAGAAAATATTTGACATTGAAATTCACAGTGTCATAGAATCATAGGCTAGCAGAGTTGGAAGGGGCCTACAAGGCCATCGAGTCCAACCCCCTGCTCAATGCAGGAATCCACCCTAAAGCATCCCTGACAAATGGTTGTCCGGCTGCCTCTTGCTTGAAAAGTGGAGACTTTTCAAGCAAATTTATCACAGTAAATTCATTTCAGTTCTAATCTAAACCATGTAGACATGCTTTCCTCAAAGTCGATCACAAGTCACTTCACTAATCACATTAAAGTAGAAAGCAGCACTTCCGACACTCCACATTAAAGGGTCTGATCACCTTCCATAAATAAGTCGGTCACCTGCCAGTTCTTTTTAACCCTTTGCCTTCGAACCTGCAAATTTCCATCCTTTCTCTAATCAGTATGTTTTCAGGTTTATAAAGACTACAGCACTTCACTGCTAGCCATTATTCAAAGTCACTTTCTATTGATTGCTTCTTCTTTTTTTTTTTAACAAAAAACAAAACCTAAATGCACTTTTCTCAACTGCTTTTGGCATGGCACTAATTAAACTTTTCATTTTCCTCCTCCCTTGTTCTGTCTCTCTACCCATTTTGCTCTTTAGCAGAAAAGAAATGGTTTACAGATGAACTGGACAATACCTATCCCAGAAACATTCAAATCAAGCCCATGAGCACACACATGGCCAATCAAATCAATCAATATAAGTCTACAAGCAGCTTGATACCACCAATCAGAGAAGTTGAAGATGAATGTTGACTCACAGAAGGCCAGAACAATTTTTTTTTAAAAAAAAAAAGAGAGAGAGAGAAAACCTGACAGACTTCATGAATGGTGATGTGACATTTATTCCTTTTTCATGCCGAACCACTGGTGGAAAAAGTTAAAGAAAGGCAAGAGTTTGCCAGAAAGCAAAGTAGACAGATCTTTCTTTGTCTGCCTTTAATATTTGCTTCCATGTATTTTGGAAACTATTTCATTTATAAAAAAAAAACATAATCAAAGCAGTCATGTATAGCCTCTAGTGTTTTAAATTATTTTTATTTATTAGAAAGAAAATATATTTTTTCTTTATTTCATTGTCAAGTATTTTCCCTTAACAAAACAGCTGCAAATGTGGCCAGACTCCAGAAAAAAAATTAAAAACTATATATTCCTGCTCCTTTCTGAGTCTTTAAGGAGAATGATGGCCACAACTCAAAGCAAAAATGTAATTAAGAGAGACAAATAATGTATTTTAAAAAAAGGAAGGTCCACTTGTATTTTAGTAAATCAAAGAAGAAGAAACAAAGAAGAGTTTACTAGAACGTTTCTTTCCTGGAAGAAGTGTATTTTGTTTAGCATTGACACCAGCTCTTAATAAACTGAAGCATATTTATTTTGAAAACGTGGAAACGTCATATTTTTGTAAAATTAACATTATTTTGGAATTATCTATCTGTTTACCACCATAGTTAATATAGATGTTCATACAGAGCATCTTCCTCACAGGTAAATATAGTGTCCAATCTAACAAAAATGGGCAAAAGTCAGTGGCAATAAGGTAGTGAACATTAGCATAAAACAAAACTGCGCCACGTAGGTGAGATACTAGTAATGTCCCTTTCAAGAAAGGTGTAGTCATGAGGCTGCTTTCCTTCTATGCTTCATGTTGATAATTGTCAGCACAGTGTAAAAGTGTCAATCTAGATCTGAACAAAACAAAACTGATTAGTCGGATCATGGTATTTTACACCATGATCTGTGTTTAACTAAAGGAAAGAAGCAAGGCTATCGCACCCCGAAAGGTGACAGAACTGATTTCCATATCACACCTTGCCATTGTCCTCTTGTTCCGGTAAAGGCTGAATGCATCCTCTCAATCATAATACATGCAGATATTAGATGAGCTTTAACTACAATACAGACAGACACTGTGGTTCAGGCACGACTCATGCTATGCTACACCCGCCTAATTTTTGTGTTACTTTTTTATACGTTAAAAATCAACGTTTAATTTCCAAGCTTTGGGGACTCTGCCCATAAAGGTTACACGAAAATAAGCATAAACGTAGTAACAAAGAATAATGAATGTATTTAATATAACATACAAAAAGGCCTTTAGGCAAGGTCTACAGCTCAGTCACAGTTTTTTTCCACAAAATGGCTGACAAGCTTTCTAGCCATCAGACAAAATTGTGCTGTTTCATGTCTGTCCTGCAGTATATAGTCACCCCAGCATTTGAGCCTCTAAATAATTCAGCAACTCTCTCCAGTTTAAAATGCCATCTGCTGATCTAGATAAAACTGGGGCAGGTGATCTCCTAAAGAGAAGGGGAACAAAATGGCTGAGGCAAAAGATGACACTGGGTCCCACTACACAAGCTAATTTTAGGCTTTGTAATTGTGCAAAGTTGTAAAAATGCAGAGATTAAACATTCTGTGATATTGTTATCATTAGAGTAATATCAGTGAATCAAACAACTGAGCAGATAAAGGTGTCCACTATATAACCCAATATTTTAAGCTAAAACTATCTCAGCTTTAATGTTTGTCTACTGGCTGCAGTACAAATATATTCATACTTACACCTAATACGCTTAATTCCAGAGTGACTTCTTGGACTGTGACTTCTTTGTCATTATGTTTTGTAGAATTAGCTATTCAAAAGAGAGAGAGAGAAAATAAGAACTGTGAATACAATGTATGGAAAATTGGGTTGTTTATCAAAGTACTTATTTCACCGCTTTCCTAAAAATGAGCAAATGAACAAAAGCTTTATTTACCCATATCACAATACCCCAAAACCAATGTGGGATCTAGCTTTGAGGTGTTGCCACTGTAAATCTATGGGCAGGCTGCAATTTGCATTCTGGATTTTGCATCAGGTCTTTTAAAACTATTCCTTCAAACAAAGGGCACAATCCACCAAGAATGTCTGTGATGGCCCCACCACAACCTATGGAGGTTGCGTTCAAGTCTGTACTCCTTTTTCATTCATGAACTACAAGACACAAAATTACAATATGCTTTAATGCCAAGAAAATTAATTCAATATCAGTCAAAATATATTTGAATTTTAGGCTACTGTCTCTGATAGCAAAACAGAACAAATTAGTACAATCAGGTTAAGAACCATGTTTTTTTTTTAAAAAAAAAAACACGGATCATTGTTATGTTTCTTAGAAACACCACATTAAAGCAGAAACTTTAGTAATAGTAAAGTAGGGATATGGCACTTAAATAGCAGATAATGACACCTGCAACTCAGCAATGCAAGTGTGTACATCTCTACTCTACAAAATTGTGGTCCAGGTATATAAATAAAACTAACAGCAACACCTTGTGCAAAAGAAGATTGCGGATTGGAATTATAGTGGAAGCTTTCTTGCTATTTCCTTCATGCACTTGCTAATAGTTTTGAAGAAATGAATACGGTTAAGGCAAGGCTGTGCATATGCTCCAATTCTGTGGGGGGGGGGGAGAGCAAAATATAGTACTGGGTACAGAATACAATTTCCTGAGAATATCTGTTCACTTTAGTTGATGATGATATTATTATTATTATTATTATTATTATTATTATTATTATTATTATTATTATCATCAAGATTTTAGCTCTTATTGCTGTGGAATTATGCTTGAAAGGCTTTGCGTATGGGCAATGTCTACTGAAATTGTGCCAGAGAGATAGGCTGAAACAGGTTTGCCGAGACAGGGGAAGAGGTGCCATTGTGGAGCACTGTTCTGTGCTCTTCCCCACAACTAGCAAGACCAGGAAAAAAATTCAATGGCAAGTACTGCAGAATCAAATATACAAAATAAGAGACACTGCAAAACACTACCTTAGTCTACATAATTTATACAGCTTACAGAATAAATATACAGCTTTTTTTGGTACAGACAATGGATTGCCTGGGCACAGAATTTTAATACTTTTAGCATAGAGCACACACAGCCCTGAGAAAGAGCTAGTTTGGACTTACAACAAGTTGGAATCCCCCATGGTCCCACTGCTTTTTTTTCCAGTTCCATGGTCATAGGAATTGCTGTCTACCATGATTGTCCTGTTCACATATTACATTATCCACATGAATATGTATCCTGGGAGAGTTGGGAATTTGCATAGGAGAAGGACAATTACATGTGTAAACTGGTCAGTTCTGTGAATGATATTTTATTTACTTATTTCATTTATATGATCGAATTCAAGGCAGCGCAAAGGAAGGTCCACGGGCAGCCTCCCATCCAGGCATTAACAAGACCTGCTTAGCTTCAGCAAGAATGCTGCATCGAGTGCCTTCATGCCATGCCCCTATTTCTGCAAAATTATTAGGGCAAGGAGATGTCTGTGTAATTACAGAAGACAACAGAGAAATTAAACAAAGTTAGAGGAGATGTGTCTGGCTAAGGATGTAGTCACAAATCTGCAGTATCCACCAGAAGGTGATTTTTCTGCAGTTACCTCATAGAAGAGATTTATATAGCACTCATCGTTGTGAATAGATTGTGCTTTCGGCTGACCATAGTTAGCAAGCCTCTGGCTTTTTACTCACGCCTGGCAGGTGATACAGCTAAATGCAGTGTGAGCCTGCGATGGCACTGACCTCACACAGAAGGCCTTGCCTAGCACACCCTTCTCAAGCCAAGCACCACCTCTTGAAAAGCCTGGGGAAAGGGTAAAAAACACACAACCTCTCCCCTATATGTGAGGGAACAAGGTAAAGGGTTTTGGAAAATAGGTTCTATTACTGAGATACTGAACTGCAGCTGTATTGTTAGATGTTTTTACACTGTGTAATATAGCAGGTAATAAATCCAAGCTGACACGTGGTTTGTGGTAACAGAACACAAAGTAAAGTTTATTGAAATTTAACAGAACTTTAGTATTTCAATTTAGCTCAAACCTGCATATTTTTATATTTAAAACAACAATCCCAAGTCCCCTAAAATTCTATCTCTTCTCACTCCTCACACCAAGCACTCTCCTGAAGCACAAGCCAGACTAAAACTCCCAGACTAATACCAAACCTCAAAATTAAAACTCACAATCCCCTCAGCCAACCTATTTATACTCCTCCCTCCCCCTCAGCCCCACCCACTCAGTCAAACATTCCGCACTCACTAGACATACAAATCCAGACATACCTAAGGGAAAGAAAAGTGGGTATCACCACAGGGCTCCTTCATGGGTTCTCCATGAACCAAACGTGTGCATTTCCTTGCAATACATTTGATGGGAGAGGAAAAGGAAAGGCCACCAAAACATGCATTTAAAGTAGCTGAAATGCCAGACATTGATAGCCTGCTTTTTTGAAGAATTAGAAGAAAAGTGTCAAATGCTGAACATCAGAATTCCCCTAATATGGAAGCATGAATTAAGGGGAGCCCACCTTCCAGACTACAACGAAGTGAATGGAATGCTAAAAAAAATTGGCACGTATGCCTAGAAAACATTAAATGCCCCCCTTAAAATTACTTATTTTTAATCCAGCAGGAGAACAAATTGCATGGCTAGAATGGGGCACATTGTAATGTTAGTTGACAACCAAAAAATATGACTGCGGTGAAATATATCCCAAAGTCAAGTACAGCCTTATGGAAGTGAGATCTTGCCTTTATTTACTGCATCATGGGCTTGTCTGAAAAATAAGAATGTAAGAACAGATCCATCTAGGATCCATTATGGTCAACCTAGGGAGCCCACAAGTAGAGTGTTAAGGCAACAGCCCTTCTCAGTTGCTTTCTCTCCAGCAGCTGGTACTGTGAATTAGGTCTGTGAATTAGGAGGTTCTGTGGAGCTATCATGGCTAGTAGCCATCGACTGAACCCACCTTCCTCCACAAGGTGCCCTTGAGATGTGCTAGACTGCAACTCTCATCATCTCCACCCAGCATGGTCCAGCACTGTCTGGGGATGACGGGAATTGCAGTTCAGCACATCTAGAGGGAACCCAGATGGGGAAAGTTGGATTATCTGACCCTCCATTAATCCCCCTTTAAAGACAACCAGGGCAGTGGTCATTCTCACATCTTGTGGTAGCAAAAACGATGTGTTATGTGGAGAATGACTTTATTTGGCCTGTCCTGAATTTATTACCAAGCAAATTCAGTGGATGACCCCAAAGGCTAGTATCACGAGGAAGAAAAATTTCTATCTATTTTCTGCTGCAATCTCCCCACTGCCCTTCAATGTTTTCCTTCTTAACTGCAAAAGCCCCCAAACCTTTAGGCTTTCTTTGTAAGGAAAGTGCTACAAGCCCTTGAATATGTTGATTTCCCTATTCTGCATGTTTTCCAGTGCTACAAAGAAGCAGTATCAGGACCAAGGGTCCTCTAATCCCCAAAACTGCAGGACTCTCTCACACACTCTCACTCTCTTTTACACACACACACACACACACACACACACACACACACACACACACACACACACACTATTCAAGAACCAGTGTTCTCTGCCATATAACTCATTACAGAGAGCTTCTGCCCTTGTGGGCAGAAAGGGAGGAATCAAGCACAAACACACAGAGACACAAAGAATGACCTAGGTAACAGCTACTCAAATGTCAGGTCTCACTACAGCATTTCTTGTGGTAAGAAGAATCTTTTGATTTGCCACGATCCTTTGTAAAGCTTCTGGTTGGAACTCCCTGGACTCTTCTAGAAGACAGTAGTTTTTCTCATCTGCACAATTCTGTTCTTTGCTACTGCTTTAATCAATTCATGGTTTAAAAATACTTGAGTATGATTTGACTGTTCAAATGCCAACCCTAAGTATCTTAAAGTAATGTCTCATTGTCCTGTCTCTCCTTTAAAGAAGTTCAGGCAGCGAGGCAGCTAGTTGAAACATGACCCACTTCAGTGCCAACATATTGTCTTAGCAAAAGCCCTGTGCAGACATCTGAAACACGGACAAATGAATGCACATAGGTGGAAGGGGGGGGGGCTGAGATTGTGCCACCTGCCCTTACCTGTGATTTCAACACATGCATCTATCTTCAAGTGTGAAGGCTCTGGTTGCATGATAGGTATGCATCAGCTGCTGCACAGAGAAGATCCCAAACAATTGGACACCCTACAGACATAATTTCAGTTTCTTATCCCCACATCTCCAGCTGTACACATTCAGTGGTGCTGAAAGGTGTGAGGAGACCCTGGACATGTGTCCAGCCAAGTCTGGCCCTAGCAATGCCATTGCACACGCTGGGCTAAAGAGCTAAAATCCAGTCGGTGGACTGGCTAGTGGTAAGCCTTAGGGACAGATAAAACAAATCTAAAGTTTTTTTGAGCTTTGAGTGATTATTATTATTATTATTATTATTATTATTTATTTATATAGCACCATCAGTGTACATGGTGCTGTACAGAGTAAAACAGTAAATAGCAAGACCCTGCCGCATAGATGACATTTTGAAATGTCACATATTCAAATATTACACTTGAATTTGAACATAGGTAAGTGGTCTCTAGTCAGTCAAACCACCAGTTCTGAGAGCAAAAACTGAGGCTTTTACAACTGAAAGTAGGACTGTCTGAGAATCTTGATGGATTCAATTTTGACCCAAATTTGTCCCGTTCACATGCCCTGAACTCAAGCCTAACTGCATTTTTTTCAGGAAAGGCTTGCATGTTTCCAAATTTGCAATGTGCTTGTAAGTTTCCCAAATGTATTGGGCATGGCCACTTCTGGAAAGAGAAGACCTATTCAGGTGTCCAGGAAATGACGTGTGAGGAGGGGGGAGCACACAAACCCCGCCCCACTCCTCGGTCATTCCTGACCCCTTCTACACATGGAAGGTGGCTTTCTGAAAGGGAGAGCCTCCTGCCTCCATGGGGGCTGTCCACGTGATCAAAAACAGGAGGCTCTCATCTTCAGAAAGGTGACCTCTACATGTACAGGGCGATAGAAATGACAATGGTACACGCTTCATCAACACAGTTCCTGAACACCTGAACAGGGCCAGAATTTTGGATTCAATGCACAGCAAACAGATTATTATGTTAAGTGCACGTTGTATAATTAAGCTTTTGGGGGGATTTGTTTTTGTTTATTTATTTGCACTGCGACATTCACAGTTGTGAGTTTGAATTAAAACTGAGTTCTTTAATCATATATTTCAGCTGCAGAGCTAAGCACTTCTGTCAATAAGTGTCACTGGGAAAGAAACTTGTAGGAGATATCCCTCCATCCAGGGTACATCAAGGTGTTAGCCATACTAGATCTAGGGGACATGGCTACAGTGATGAGGATCAAAGTAGCCAGAACAATTTGCCTTGCTGAACGAGGGGGAGCAGCCATGAATAAGGGGAGGATTATGTAATTACCTCCTAGGTCCCTGCCTGCTTTGCCAAATCTAGACCTGTTACTAATGCCTTTTTTAGTTCCTTAAGATTTGGCTAAGGGAGAAAGCAGCAAAATGGCAGGGTGAAAGTTATTCCCTCAAGCATAGCAGTGATGCAGAAGGCAATTACAGAAAGCTTTCACTATATCTTTAAGGAAATTCTGAAAACAGTATTAGCTTCTAACTATTAATCTGGTGTGGATGCCCTCAAGAGGCAAACAAAATGGATAAACTTGAAGGCTTTATTTGCAGAAACACATGCTTAAATACTTTGCAATAATACGCTGCATAAATTGCCACGACAAGAGCAATAACTTACCCATGGGTTAATGATCTGTGTTTTCACAACTCAGCATTCATGACACTGTCCATAGCTGTGTCAGCCACATTCTCCTTATTTAAGGCTTATATGATCAGAAATAAGAACATCACAGCGTAGCATCTGTTCAAGGGCTCCATTTTGTGGCATGCTGCAGCCAGGGTCACCAGCTGCCATATATTTTAAAAGATCTCCCGTTTCAGGATATCACAGTTCCCAAGAATATAACATAGATGTACATCCACATAAGAAAAAGAACATACACATTTGGTCAACAATGCATCTCTGCCTGCGGTAGCCCGCTTCCGTGCACGTATCTCCTTTGCTGGGCTAAGGCAATAGGGTTTCCCTTGCTTCCATGTCACATAGGCCCCGTTCAGACAACACGCTTAAACCATGCTGCTTAACCACAAAATGGTTAACAGAATGCATTGACCTTAATGCATTCCATTAACCATTTTTTTCTTAAGCAGCGTGGTTTAGTGTGTTGTCTGAACCAGGCCATAGATTCCACAATCATCTATACTTATTCCAGATACCAGAGGTCCAAAGTATCCCTATGTTTCCTTGAAATTTGAGCTGACAACTCAGACATGCAAACGACACTCCAGCACTAACCAGTGAAGCACACTTAAGCCTGCTTAGCTGCATTAACTTTGGCTGGTTTCCTCACTCATTGACTGAGATGCCCACACTGAACTGCCTCCCCAGAGCAGGCATAAGTATCACACCCTGGCAGCAATGCACCCTCTATGCACTGATCACCCAAGTATGCTTCCAGTGGATTTCTGAGGCAAGCAAATTTGCACATGGTTTTGTGACAGCTATTGATGCATGTCCCATTTCCCCAAGGTTCATTTCCATTCACAATTAATTTCTGATCTAGAGGCTTTCTAGCGACAAAAGAAAAATGCACATATACATCTAATTAAAATTTAAGAAAAATACTATATTGGGGGGTGAAAGCATCAGATAAACGCCCTTGGAAGTTCCAAAGGTGAAGCTTAGTATCAATTTTATTACAGTCACCAACCAGACTTTACACATACAAAAGAGTAGGGAGAAATTTGCTTTTGGGATACCACCCAAGGCATACACGTCTAGAAACTGCAAATTTTAAACTGCCTGCCATGAAAACCTAGCAACTAAGATTTAGAAACCTTGTGAACCATCAAAGGTGGCCTACCTAACTCTCCTGACACCACCAACAGTGAAGCAAATATAGGGCTATAAGTTACAGAGACATTTGTCTTGCCAGCTGTTTCTCCCAAAGGTACAATAGAAAATGCCTGGGGCATTAACTCAAAGTTCATCAAGAAAAAGGAGTGTGGTTTCATCATTTTTGGTTTCTTTTGTGTGACGAAGGTTTGGAGGGACAGAGAGAGAGAGAGAGAGAGAGAGAGAGAGAGAGAGAGAGAGAGAGAGCAAATGCTGGTGCTCAGAAATGATCTACCTGACTTTGTCATATGTAATATCAAGTGTTAAATATATTGTCTTGTAAAAAGGGTTTGTACATAACTTGTACATGGTTTCATTTTGTATTTTTCTCAGATTAAAAATTTATGTATTTGTGTTCTAAAAACCAAGCAGCTATATCTGTGTGGCTTTTCTTTCCTTTCCCTATAATGTGGTCTTGCATAAAAGAGTACTGATTCCAATGTCGTAAAGGTTGTGGCCCATATGGATACAGAAACTTTTCCACACACAAATCCCTAACATCCCTAGGGCCTCACTAAATGGGGTCCCGCACATGCGATCCCTAGCACCGTCGATCAATGGGGTGGAGTGTAGACAGCTAAGTGCAATTGCAGCTTATTTTATTGGGCTATGGGAATATCGCCCTGACTGCTCTGCACATGTGAAATGTTGGCCACAGCCCTAATCCACTGCCATTTAACTGGATGATTAATGACAGCTCAGGCAATTACAATTCTCTAATAATATTATTATTAGCACTTAGAGAGTTCAATGTACTTCACATACATTATCACGGCAATTCTTTCAACAATCTTGGAAGCTAAGGCAGTAGTTCTGCCATTTCTATGTCACGGGGTGGGGACAATCCTTTTTCTCCCCCCCTCCAAAAGGGAAATGAATTAGGACAAGGGAGTGTAGATTTTAACTTACCACAATACCTTCACCTGATATCCCCTAAACTATGAAATGCATCATCTGATACAAGCCAGTGTGGTGTAATGGCTAAAGTGTTGGACTGGGAATTGGGAGATCTGGGTTCTAGTCCCCACTTGGCCATGGAAACCCACTGGGTGACTTTGGGTCTGTCACAGACTCTCAGCCCAACCTACCTCACAGGGTTGTTGTTGTGAGGATAAAATGGAGAGGATGATGATTATGTAATAATAATAATAATAATAATAATAATAATAATAATAATAATAATAAATTCTAACCCACCTCTCCATCCTGATTGAGGCAGGGAACAACAAGAAGTATAAAATACATAAAATATTAATCAAAACGCAATATTTTAAACTTCCTAAAAACATACTAAACATACTAAAAGCATCCTAAAATTCCACTGGATAGGCCTGCTGGAAGAGATCAGTCTTTATAGCTTTCTTAAATGCTAAAAGACTGTTAAGTTAATGAATCTCCTCCAGCCGGCCATTCCCCAACCTGGTGCCCTCCAGAAGTTTTTGACGTCAACTTCCATCAGCTCCAAATAGCATGGCCAACAGTCAGGAATTCTGGGGGTTGTAGTCCAAATCATCTGGAAGGAATCAGGTTGGGAAAGGCTGTTCTGGAGTCTTCTGACTCTGCCTTGTGCCTGGCATTTGCTTGGGACAGAATCTTTCAACTTTGTGTAGTCATCAGGACTTCCTAGAATCACGTTTATCAACGTCCACTCAAAAGCCAGGCAGGGAGCATTTCACCCCAGAAATCTGCAGGGTCTGTGGCATAATTCCCTTTTATATTACTAATTCTTGTAGCGATATGAAAATTTGCAGAATCCTAGATTAAAGGGGACTATCTGTCCACTCTAATTTGAATTCCCTTTCTGTGCTCCAGCAGCTGCCTTTCTTTTTAAGGACCGAATATTTACCAACCCATGAAAATAGAGGATCATTCATTTCTTCAATTCAAAAGAAGCTCAACGCTGGTCATAGGCATGCAGAAAGAATTTAACATTCGACCGAAGAACCGGTAGAGATCCCATAAGGCATATTTGAAAGCTTAACAATGGCATTCCATCTGTTGAACATGGCTGACACAAGGCACAGACAATCTGTGTGATCTCAGACAAGAGCTCCCTGAACTAAGCACTCGTGGGGATTTACCAAAGTACAAAACTACCAAACAGCCAGACGAAATGATAACACAAAACATACCAAAATACAACTGCTGCTTCCCCCACCCCCTCCTGGAATGCCTTGCTTATGATGTATCATTCTGTGAAAGCTTTTACGGTGGCCAAATATTGGTCAAATGTGCTCCCAAACTAAAGTAATAAAAAATAAAACCTGAACAATTCCATCATGTTAGTAATAAATAACATGAGATTCTAGGTGGCAGATGAATACAACCCATTACACTGAAATCACGCAATACCAGAGGCCTGTGGCCAAAGATTTAGCTGGTAAATAACAACAATAACACATTTATGTTGCACTTTCAAGTCTTAAGAGTGGTCAGTAATTACCTTACTAAGCCTTACAACAACCTTATAAGGTAGGTTATTACTATTATCACGATCATTGTCGTCATCATCGCTATTCTGCAAATGAGTGGCTGCAATTCTGCAAATGAGGCAATAACAGTTTGCCAAGGGCCATCAAGTACATTTGTGGGGGAGGTGAGATTTGAACCGTAATAAGAATAATATATTTCTTTCTTACCCACCTCTCCCTCTGGATGGAGATGAGAACAACATTGAATATTTATTTATTTATTTATTATTTACTAGCTGTACCCGGCCACGCGTTGCTGTGGCTCAGTCTGGTTAAATGGAAAAGAAAGAAAAGAGAAAGCGCACGTTTCTAATATGTTTAATTTCACAATGCTTGTGGGCATTCAAAATTTTTTGTTGTTCCATTGTCTGTGCAGATATAGAGATTGTCTGGTTTGCCGACTCTAGAACACGCAACATATAATTGTCCATGTGAGAACCAATCCGTGTCTAGATCTAAACCGCACAATTCCAAAGATTGGCCCTGAGCTTTGTTGATGGTGATTGCAAACGCCAATCGAATTGGGAATTGCAATCTCTTAAATTGAAATGGCATATCCGTTGGAATCATAGGAATGCGAGGAATGAGGACATCTTCACCTTTGAAAGGTCCTGTCAAGATTGTTGCTTCTACGACGTTGCTTAGTAATTTTTTTACTGCAAGCCGCGTGCCGTTGCAAAGCTTTGCCTGGTTGATATTTCACAACATGATAATTGGCACGCCGATTTTCGATTGCAGTACGTGCGGTGGCATCCCTGGCAGATCGAGTGAATTCAAAAATTCTGTTGGATAATTAACCGCTTCATCTGCTTCCACAACAGTGTCGACGGACTTGTATGTGACTGCCTCGCTTTGAATGTTAGACTGAATAATATTGTTAAGTTCTTGTTCTTGGCCGCAAGAATAGCTCGTTCACTCAGCCAATCCTGATTCTTATAATTGGTTTGAATATTGGGAAATAGTTTTTCAACCAATTCTTCTTTTGACGTCACTAAATTGCAGAAGTTATGAGGCAATGAAATTCGTCCTGAGGTCAGATCAACCGGCACCTTTCCGTTCCCAATTTCCAGCAATTGACGTGAGAATATCTCAGCTGATCGATCGTTTTGCAGCTGGACACGCATATTTGTAGTTAATTTTAACGTCTTTACGTGTCGCCACAAAGTAGAGTATTTCAGGGAAGCATTTATTTCGTCCGCTGGTGTCGATCGAGGAATTACAGGTAATGTTTGCCTGAAATCTCCTGCAAGCAATATTAATGCATTCCGAAATGGTCTGATGTTTCCACGCAAATCTTGCAATGATCGATCAAGAGCCTCGAGCGATTTTTTTTTGCGCCATTGTGGATTCATCCTAAACAATAAGTTTGCATTTTTGCAATACTTTTCCCATGCCGGATGCTTTGGAAATGTTGCACGTGGAAGTTTCAATGAACTGCATGTTCAATGGCAATTTCAAAGTGGAATGAGCAGTTCTTCCACCTGGTAGCAATGTCGCAGCTATTCCGGATGACGCAAGAGCTAAGGCTATGTCATTTGGGGATCGAATTGCTGCCAGAATCAATGTAATTAGGGACGTTTTCCCAGTTCCTCCTGGCGCATCTAAGAAGAAGATTTCTCCAACCCCGTTATTGACAGTTTGCATTATTTGATCGTAAATGGCATTTTGCTCAAGCGTTAGCTTAGGAATATTTGATTGCACATATGACAAAAGATCACCCGTGTTGTAATTTTGTTCACGATGCAATTCTACATGGAATGAAGCACACGGCATTTTCACATAACTTGAAGAAAGCAGTTAACGTTGTAGCCAGTGGATTCAGGGCTATTTGTTGCACATTTGCAGCTGTGAAATGAATGCGTTGTCCATTTTCTAGATGTACTGCTAAGTGAACAACAGCTGAACTTCGTTCATGTATGGGAAATGAAAGAATTCGCCATACAGCTTCATTGCTGCTTATGTATCTTCCAGCCTGACCAGCATGTGTTCCTTTTACATCCAACAGATGGCGCTGTTTTTTTAAAAAAGCATGTTTTTACCTGTCACAGGTGTGACATCTATATAATATAGGTATATAAAAACGTGCGTATTCGAATGCAACGTTGTGTCAAAATTTCAAAGCAATCGGTGAAGAACTCTCAGAGATTTTAGATTAAAAAGAATGTTTTTACCTGTCACAGGTGTGGTGAGGAGGTTAGTGGGTTTTGGCTCCTCTGCTAGGCCGGAATCTCCTGGCAGTTACCTTTCTTCAGAATTTGGAACTTCCATAGAAGGCCGCAGTTCCAAGAAACATCGCTAGATGGCGCCAAATAGGAGAGAACATGGAAATAGGAGAGAAGACAGAGGCAGCAGATTGGCCTACTGGTTGGTGATGTCACAATGACTTCTCTCCTATTTGCATAAGTGGCTTGGAGGAGGCCTCTGGGCTTTTATATACCCTATTTCTTCGATTCTAAGACACACTTTTGTTCCCATCTATAATATAGTTACATAAAAACACGCGCATATTCGAATGCAACGTTGTGTCAAAATTTCAAAGCAATCGGTGAAGAACTTTCGGAGATTTTAGATTAGGAACAAATGAACATTTACATTTTTATTTATATAGATTTATTATATTTTTATACCACCCAATAGCCGAAGCTCTCTGGGCGGTTCACAAAAATTAAAACCATAATAAAACAACCAACAGGTTAAAAGCACAAATACAAAATACAGTATAAAAAGCACAACCAGGATAAAAACCACGCAGCAAAATTGATATAAATTAAAATACAGAGTTAAAACAGTAAAATTTAAATTTAAGTTAGAATTAAGTGTTAAAATACTGAGAAAATAAAAAAGTCTTCAGCTGGCAACGAAATGAGTACAGTGTAGGCGCCAGGCGGACCTCTCTGGGGAGCTCATTCCACAACCGGGTTGCCACAGCGGAGAAAGCCCTCCTCCTAGTAGCCACCTGCCTCACTTCCTTTGGCAGGGGCTCACAGAGAAGGGCCCCTGTAGATTATCTTAAGGTCCAGGCAGGTACATATGGGAGGAGGCGTTCCTTCAAATAACCTGGCCCCAAACCGTTTAGGGCTTTAAATGTCAATACCAGCACTTTGAATCGGGCCCGGACCTGGACTGGCAGCCAATGAAGTTGTAAAAGGACTGGCGTAATGTGATCTCGCCAGCCAGTCCCTGTTAGGAAATACAACAATACAATACATAAATTGGCTAAAAGAGCATATAAAACCAATACAATATTAAAAGAATAATCACAACATCTTAAAATTCTTAGGTTTAAAATTAATCTGGGTAGGCCTGCCGGAAGAGATTAGTCTTTATGGCTGTCTTAAACTCAGGCCTTAGCTAGACCAGGCTGTATCCCGGGGTGAACCCTGGGATCGTCCCTGTGCGTCAAGATGATGCACAGGGGATCCCGGGATCAGGGAGGAAAAATCCCTCCCTTGCCCCAGGATATAGCCCTCCCCTTTGGGCCCGCTTTTTCCGCAGTTTCAGGCTGAGCCGGAGACTGCAGAATGTCTGGCCCATTTTCGCAGCTTGACCCTGCTCCGTGCAATTACTCTCGCAGAGCCGGGTGCCGCGCATGGGGCTCAGCACTCCTCAGGAACACTGCGCCCATCGAGGTTTGGGTGGGGGGAGCGGGGAAACCAAATTAAATTAGAAAAAGACTTACTTTTAGCGCACGAGTGTTCGTGCGCTACATCCTTTTTTTAAAAAATGGTGGGCGCGACACCTCTCTTCCTGAGGTCGTCGCGCCTTATGTGTAAATGGGGCAGAGATCTTGCATCAATCCCAACATGAGATCTCCCCTCCTCTGCCCCAGAACAAAAGGTAGGTCTAGCTAAGGCCTCAGAGAGAGTATTAAGGTGATGAATCTCTCCTGGCAGGCCATTCCACAGTCTGGGGACGGCAGAAGAGAAGGTCCGCTGGGTAACAGTTGTCAGCCTAGTTTTGGCTGACTGGAGTAAATTCTCCCCAGAGGACCTGAGTGTGCAGGGTGGATTGTATGGGGGAAGGCGATCCTGCCGGTAACCTGGACCCAAACCACGTAGGGCTTTAAAGGTAATAACCAACACTTTGTACTTCGCCTGGAAACTACAGCAAGTGGCAGCCAGTGGACTGATTTTTTTATGTGATCCTGCCTCACAACTTGTGTTTTAAGCCATTACCTTACACCAGCACAATCCATATGTGAAAGGCAGCATCTTTCCCTACATGGTTCACCTTATTATTCCAATTGACTGGTCTTGTCAACACCAGTTTGTCATCCACATCTTTTACACTTTCCCAAAGGTAGTTTATAGATTTATGGAATCTTAACCCCATGGTCACCCACTGGTTAGGCTGAGAGTTGCAACTGGCACAAGGTCACCCAGGAGGCTTCAAGGATTTTGGTCTAAGTCCAGCATTCTATGTCACTCTGTCTCTCTTGCCAACAGTTTACTCATCTCTAGACCCTGTATGTTCTGTGCATCCATTGGCATTTCCTCGGCCTGTAGGCCCTCCAAAGGGCTGGAAGGGCAGGGTAAAATAGACAGTGTACACAGCTCCTGGCTGCTCTAATTGAGCCCGTTTCTCTGCTTCCTAAGTCTTCCTTGAGCCCTGCCTACCTGTTTCAAATATTTTCTCTATGAACACAAGGGCTCAAAATTGGTAGAATGTGGAAGACACTCCCCCCTCCCCACCCAATTTTGATACACGGCAATACCTGCATATATTGATCTCACCCACAACCAGATACACTGATCTCACCCAAAGACACGTTGGAGCAGTTGAACTGAGCCCCACATCCAAATGGGCTTTCTGTGCCGATGTTGTTAATATAGGCTGAAATGTCACAAAGGCTGAAACATCACTTCAACAGCTGATAGCTGCAGCAACAGGGTTTACTTGGAGCCAGAGTTCAGCCTTTAATAATGAACGAGAGACTATTATTTCATGTGCACTGAGCGCAGTTTCCTCTTCAGAAGTGATCACAAACACTAGTCAAGGAGCTTAGAATTTGAACCAGGAATCTCCTCAGCCACAGCATGCTTAGGCCACAGAGCCCTCTTCAGACACAGAAGCGAGGAGGAGTATGCAAAATCGGCCACTTTGATTGGCAGACCGCCTGAAGCTTTTAGATTGGTCAGGTTTGTTATAAATACTAGGAGCTTGGCCATCTGTCCTGAAATAAGGGATGTGTCATGTCTAACCCTAATGCCCCTGTATTGAGAGAAGGTGTTTCAGGTAATCAATCAGAATCAGATTCTGAACTAGAAGATGCAGTGCCAGACACCAGCCAGCCTGTACCACCGGGAGAGGAAGCTCTCACGGGAGAGGCCTCAGCTGGAAGTTGCCCCCCTCCAGAGCTTATCTCTTCAAGGCCAAATCCTACAAGCTCAGTAGAAAGGGAGGGAGCTTCCGGGGGCAAGCATTCTGACGCGCTAACTGATGCTATGGTCCGCTGGAAGCTGAAATGCTCAGCGCAGACAGAGGCCGTGAGAAAGTCAGAGAGATTATGCCAGAAACTACCACTGCACCAGCCACTTTGAAGTTATGGACATTTGAGACGCTATTTCTTTTCTTTTTGAACGGACAATTGTCTTACTTCGTTTGCATAGTTTTGCCTAGGGGGTCGTGTCACAGCGGTGGCCTCTATAAAGGTTAAAGAAACGTTTGTTGCTTAAAATAAAGCTTCATAGATCACTTAGCAAGTTTCCTCATTTCTCCTCCAATTGAAAGCATGAGCAACTGAGAGACAAGACAGGATGTGTGAGGAATCAGCCCCACCGAGTTTTTCTGAAGTCATTCCTTTGCCTTTGGAAATCTGTACATTTCCATATTTGTGATGCATTCCATGAAATAGGAACATGTGCACATTTGAAAAGTGCACACAGAAAAAGGCATGCATTTAAAAAATATGTGCAAACACACTTTAGTCGATTAGTGGATGCATAAATAATACATACTCTTTAAAAATGTGCACAAGGAAGCACTTAAAAAAAAACATTCTAAAATATCCATACTGGTTTTTTTCTGTAAAAAAACCACATCCACCCAGAATCAGCATGGAACGGAGTGGAGGTGAGAACAACTGTTGAATCAGACTTGATAGAACTGGCCGTCCTTAGCTCATGGGAAGTGACCTCAGGATCTCAACACTGGAAAACACATTCTACATACCGTATTTCTTCGATTGTAAGACGCACACTAATTTCAGTACCACCAACAGAAAAAAAACCCTAAGACACACCCGCGATTCTAAGACGCACCCCGTTTTTAGAGATGTTTATATGGGAAAAAAGTGTGTCTTAGAATCGAAGAAATAGGGTATCTAGATTTAAGAACAGCTGCCCATGCCCATGATTCCAGCTTGGCCTTCAAATATATGAGATTATACACTGTACAGGCGAGTAGCAAATGTGCTTAATATTACAGTGAAGTTTTCCTTCATCACAGTGTGGATAGCAGAATTCGTATTGCATGACAAAATTTCTACATGCACAACAACTCTGTTTTGAGAGGTACACGATAGGGTACAAAAACAATAACATGTCTCTTTTAAAGACTGAATGAAACAACCAGACTTAATTTTAAAGTGAAAGATGATAATTAGTCAAATCAGTAAGGAGAATGGCTCTGAAGCTATCTTGTCATTTATATACAATGATTGGAAAATATTGTATGGAAATATTTTACTACGAGAAAAGGGATACAAAGGTTTCTATACTTTTCTAGTATCTCCATCCCATAAGCAGAGTTTAGAGACAATATTTGTACTGAACTATTTTGAATTCCCAATATAAGAGCAGTTGAGCCAATGGAGGCTCAATTTGGGGAACGGACGGGTGATTGTTTAGGAATCAGATTGCTAGCACCAGGCCTCTCTTTTTTCATTGTAACTTAGGGTAACCATATGAAAAGGAGGACAGGGCTCCTGTATCTTTAACAGTTGCATAGAAACGGGAATTTCAGCAGGTGTCATTTGTATATATGGAGAACCTGGTGGAATTCCCTCTTCATCACAACAGTTAAAGGTGCAGGAGCTATACTAGAATGACCAGATACTAAAGAGGGCAGGGCACCTGCACCTTTAACTGTGGTGATGAAGAGGAAATTTCCCCAGGTTCCCCATATATATAAATGACACCTGCTGAAATTCCCTTTTCAATACAACTGTTAAAGATACAGGAGCCCTGTCCTCATTTTCATATGGTCACCCTATTGTAACTTTTTCCTACGATGTTTGCCAATCGTTGTATGTTAAAATCCGACCTTCATTTGTGGACTAAAGGAGAATAGAACTTCAATGATGGCTAAAACTACCATGCTATACACCAGGGGTGGGCACCTTGTAGCCCTCCAGATGTTGTTGGACTGCAATTCCCATCAGTCCTAACCAGCATAGTCAATGGTGAGGGATATATACCTATAGCCACTCTAGGACACTACCTTTGTCATGTCACTTATTCAGAGCTCATTTCCGCAAGAAGTTGGGGCTTGCAGCTCCACCCAATTGGAAGAGCATGCCCTAGTGTGGGTGCTGTAGAGCAGCCTTCCCCTGCCTGGTGCCTTTCAGATGCGTTGCTCTACAATTCCCATCATCCCCAGCCAGCAGTCCAACAAATCTGGACGGAACCAGGTTGGGGAAGGCTGTTAGAGAGAAAGGTAGATTGGGCAGGCTGGCTGCTGTGCTGGCATAGTCCATGTTGGCTGAGACACCCACACCATCATTTGTTTTCCTCTGCAAACTTTTAAGTGGACTCCTAAGTACAAACTAAAATCGAACAATATGTGTTTGACCATCTGTAAACATGCCTAGGTAAGCAAACAAGCAAAATTGTATATAACAACACCTATAACTGCTTGCAAGAAAAGTTAAGGTCGATGGCCAAATCTGAGAGCTCCATCAGACGAGCATTTTATTGGACGCTCATCGCTGGGCACTCATGGATTTTCACGGGTCCCTCTCACGATGTCATCCACCTCCCATGCGCCTCCTGCCACTTCTAGCCTTCTTTGTGCAACTAAAAAACACCCCTTATTTAAAAATAAGTCTGACTTATTTTTAAAGATGGAAGTTGCCACTGTCTCCTGCTGTGTGCAAGAGAAGCAGCACAATAAAAATGGCCCACTGAATGGGCCACATTCAAGTTGTTTACTTCCTCTTTCAAAAGAGGAAGTAATGGGGGACAAACACGCAATCAGAGAAGCGACGGTAAGCGAACACGATTCCCCCCTGTGTGATGAGACTCTGACTGGTCATCCAGTGAGAAAGGAAACCCTATCATAGACCTTAGCTAGACCTAAGGTTTATCCCGGGACCGTCCCAGGGTCATCCCTGCCTGCTCCCAGGATATCCTGTGTGTCATTTACATGAACAGGGATGAGCCCGGGATGTTCCCGGGATAAAACTTAGGTCTAGCTAAGACCTTAAATGGGTCTTAGAAAGACCAGTGCAGAATAGCACAAGAAAGAACTGATGCAGAACCACATCCCTGGTCAAAACTAATGAGCTTTTGTCAGCCTGTTAAAAAAAAAAAATAACAAAAAATCAACAGATCTACCAACATTTCTGCAATGAAGTGAGGTAGGGCTTTCCTCCCCCTCCCTTCCTAACTTTTTTTTTTTTTTTTTGCAGCAAGCTAGATGACTTATCAGATGTGTCACTTGGTGAAATAATTGCCAGCAATAATGGTTGCAATAGCAGTATACTCTGAGCACAATTTATCCATGTCTGTTCTATCTTTCAACTTCAAAGCTTCGGCTGCCTCACAGATCACATCAAAATGACACCCCTATCGTTAATGACAGTGGTCTAATGCAATACAGAGAAGTCAAATCACTCCTCCAGATAGGAGAGAAATGCTCATACAAAAAACTAAGCCTGTGTAGGGTCCTGACACTCATATTCAGATCGGTATTTGAAGCAGTAAAGGAAGCTTGGTTTGACATTCAGATTTATTCAGATTTGGAAACAGCCTGCTCTTAGGGGAACACAGAGCGAGAGAGAAAGGGAAGATGAGAGGACAGCGTGGAACTTTAATTAATGTGAGGCTAACTTGTGGACACAAAGGAAGGCCAGAGTCCACTAGTTGCATCAATGTTCAGTTTGTGCCACAAAGATGAGAAGTCTCACAAAGATCAACAGGAGCATCTGAGCAGCACATAAATGCCCAGGTTTTCCAAAGCTGATGCATAAAGCTTGAATTGTCCAAATTCTTGTCAGCTATTCAAGAAAGATCTCTACTTATCATGTTTTGTACTGTGTGAGTGTGTGTGTGTGTGTGTGTGCGGGCGCGCAAAGCTTTTTGTTCCAAGATGCTACCATGAACCTGTTCAAACACTTACAGGCATATTGGATCTGTTTGGTTGACACAATGCAATCTGTCAGGTGGGAAGTGGATCTGGCACATTTGCTAGGGTGAACTGAAAGCAGAAATTACCACAAGAAGCAGAAGGAAAACTTGGAGAGAGATTGAAATAGAGTCAACCTTATTGAGGAGCAGGACAGAAGTCGGTACACAAGGAAACTCTCTAAATTATCACCCCATTGTTTTGTCGCCCTATAGAAGGCTGGTGTAGACAATCCGGCTGACATATCCTCCTTGGGCAGGTGACCCATGTCTAGTATCCAGATCCTTCCTACAACATAGCACCTCGGCCTTCACAGAGAGGGGAAGATGTGAGGCAGTGTCCTTGTGCTTAGGGCCCTGCTGGTTATTCCCTTTACTCACACTTAAGGGCTTGGGCAAAGGCTGGGCAAAATGCCACTCCCTCCCCACACTTCACAGCCTTATTTGCTTTCCGGTGGTTAGGGGTGGACTCACAAGGGTGGGTGAAAATAATGGTAGCCCTGACTTCTATGGCAGTTGCCATTTTCCCCTCCCAAAAGGCCTTCAAAAAAGAGTATTCTGGTGACTGCCAACCTGGCAGGCCTTTCAAGAGCTCCTGCAAGTTTCATCCCCTCCAAATATTTCACCTCAAGCCCCAAAAATATGAAGAGAGGAAGATTCACCTTCTCTTCATCACCGCCGGCTCCCAATTCTGATAAAATTGTTGGCTTTTGAATAGTCAAGCCCAGCCCCATTACTGTATACTCCCGACCACAGGAGGGGACTCACACGATTAAATGCTCCTTCTTAAAAATAAAATAAGATAAGTATGCACATAGAAAGCCAGGAAGGACTAGGCTAGAACCATACTCCCTGATATCCAGTTTCCTGTGGGTTGTCAGCTGCACTGCTAGAAAAAGCTAACTGGGTACTCATTTTACCGACCTCGGGAGGATGGAAGGCTTTCCCCACCCCCTCCTTCCCAGAGAAGCCCCTGCTCCATGAAGAGTCAGGAGACCTCGCTGCATGGGTGTGAGCTGTGATGTGTGGGTGGGAGATCCCCAAAAACCAGGCGGAGGTACCTTCCACAAATGGAGCCCTTCTTCTCACGAAAGGCAGGTTCTGGATCCAACCCTATTTAACCGGGGGCAGTTACAGCTATGGAGGGGGTTAACCTTTGCCTCTCCAGCTACGACCTCCCCAAATGATGCCACAAGCTCCAATTGGGCTTCCATTGGCTTCAATGGAAAGCTTTTTTCACACTGGCCTGTAGCAACACAGTTACAGGAAGTGTTCTTTTGCAGATTGCTTGTCAAAACTGTATTATGTGGAGTGTGATAGACAGTTGGCTGAAACCATTTCTAGGGGTAAGCAGGAAGGGTACCCGAGACCCAGGCTTCCCGCCTCCTTTCAGTTATCCAGCACATGCACTGGGTGGAGATCAGGCAGCAGGCAGGCTGCTGAAGAACTGGATACAGCCCTATGCTGTGCACAACTCTGTAAGCTGTTAACAATAAAATGGTGGTCATTTACACGGGTGGCCAAAATTGTGGACACTTCTTGAAATTTTCATGTTTTGCAACTTTGCATGCTTATAGAAAATGTTCTGTTTCACGAAATTCAAATGTTTATATATCAATTGAAAGACCTGATTCACGTAATACAACAATCCTGTTTCTTTTCCTGGGAGTCCATTCAACTCTCTTCTTTGGTGCCATTGCTCTATTTACGATGCATGGACGTACACTTTTAATTTGAGAAATACTTCAAATATTCACACAATCTCTAATTGCGCTTCAGTTACAGAACAAACAGCAAAACTGACTTTCCCCAACTTGAAAAATGATGTATTGCAGCTACTGCCATGTGATTGGTCCCCAGAACAAGGACTGTGATTGGCCAGTAGTGTTTGCAATTCCAATCCGCTTCTTCACTCAATCACACCTGTGTTTGTTTTTAGACTAAAGTAAGCATAAGTTTTTTTGTACTGCAGATATTTGCATTCTGTTTTTTTATATATTAATTTTTATTTTATTTATTACACTTATATACCGCCCCCATAGCCAGAGCTCTCTGGGCGGTTTACAGAAATTCTAAAATTGAGATAAAAACAAGTATACAAAATTTACACAGAAAGGAACCTCTCGTGCAAGCACTGAGTCATTACTGACTCTCAGAGGGATGCCAGCTTTCGCTGACGTTTTCTTGGCAGGCCTTATAGCAGGGTGGTTTGCCGTTGCCTTCCCTGGCCATTATTACCTTTCCCCCAGCTAACTGGGTACTCATTTTACCGACCTCGGGAGGATGGAAGGCTGAGTCAACCCGAGCTGGCTGCCTGAAACCAGCTTCCGCTGGGATCAAACTCAGGCCATAGGGAGAGTTTCAGCTGCAGAAATGTCTGCTTTACCGCTCTGCGCCACACGAGGCTCTAAAACAGAACATACACACAAAGCATTAAAAACCGTTAAAAAACTAAACATGTGGGTGATTAAGATGTGCTGCCATATGCCTGGGCAAAGAGGAAAGTCTTAACCTGGCACCGGAAAGATAGCAGCATTGGTGCCAGGTGAGCC
Organism: Elgaria multicarinata webbii; assembly: GCF_023053635.1. Classification (NCBI taxonomy): domain Eukaryota; kingdom Metazoa; phylum Chordata; class Lepidosauria; order Squamata; family Anguidae; genus Elgaria; species Elgaria multicarinata. The sequence goes on from NC_086178.1 coordinate 110,434,538, forward strand.
TCGTCAGGGAGATCATTCCATAGTCTGGGGGCCACCACCGAAAAGGCCCTGTCCCTCGTTGCCACACTCCGAGCCTCTCTCGGAGTAGGCACCTGGAGGACGACCTTAGATGTTGAACGTAGTGACCGGGTATATTCACATCAGGAGAGGTGTTCCGTCAGGTATTGTGATCCCAAGCTATGTAAGGCTTTATAGGTCAAAACCAGCACCTTGAATTGGGCTTGGAAACATACAGGCAGCCAGTGCAAGCGGACCAGAGCAGGTGTTATATGGTCGAACCTTCTGGTTCCCGAAATCAATCTGGCCGCTGCATTTTGCATGAGCTGCAGCTTCCGAACCGTCTTCAAAGGCAGCCCTACGTGGAGTGCATTGCAGTAATCTAACTTGGAGGTTATCAGAGCATGGACAACTGAAGCCAGGTTATTCCTGTCCAGATATCCCTGTATTGAATTCGACATTAAATTCTTTCAATTGATATATACACATTTGAATTTCATGGAACAGAACATTTTCTATAAGCATGCAAAGTTGCAAAACATGAAAATTTCAAAAAGTGTCCAAAATTTTGGCCTCCACTGTATAATCCAACCTTGACTATGTGTGACTATTTCCTTCCTATCCTGTTCTGCCACCCAATAAGTGCTACAGATGCAAACCTGCTGGACTACTGCAACTATCTTAATTGATCATTATAATTACTGAGCACTATCAATGATTGATACAAGTTTCCCTAACCCTCTCATAAAAGATCCTTTGTTTAAACATGGGGAAGCATAGTAAGAAAAAGAAAAGAAAGAAAGAGGCATCATATCAAGACTGGGAGATGGTAACCTTACATCACAGCTTTCTCTAGTGTCTTCAACCAAGCTTCAATCTGCTTTAGTTTACAGAAAGAAAGAAACTTAAGTACATTATAAATTATGAAAGTGAGTAGGATAACAACATGCAAAAATGTTGATGTATTATAACTAGAGCTGTCATCAATTTGGAACATCTGAGGTGAATTTTAAGATTTATTCTCAGACAAAACTTTATAAAATTTGAAGTGGTATGGGATATCTCTAACTGTGACATACCCATATCTGGTAAATATTGATAGTCAAATTGATAGTCAATATGCCATCTTTTTCCCAAGTACTATCTATCTTTGTTGGAAGTTCAGAAATGGGGAAAACCAACTCTTGATAACATCTGAGACTAAAGTTGCCACCAGCTTTCACTTGAAGTGAAATCTCAAGGCAAATTTGCTAGTTCCTGTTACAGAGAAAATATCCTGTTATGGAGAGCTTTGGCTATTGGCCGGTATAAAAATGTAATAAATAAATAAATAAATAAATAAATAAATTTAATTTGCTAGGCCTAGTAAAATTCCTCAAAGAGTTTTTGCACTTTCCTAGGTTTACCTCATAAAGCTTTGTGTCAGCAAGACCCCACCAAGACCACTCACTTCTCTTCTTTTTGCATAGTGATTTTCTCCTCAGTAAAATTCTGGAGTTCTCTTCTTAAATCTTTGTCTAAATATTCTTCTGGGGTGCTAAACTATTAAATAATCTAGATATTCCAAAAATAACAGCCTCTGAATAAGTCTTTCCCTGTAATTCCATATGAGCCATACGGGAACTTATCACTGAAGCCATATTAGTCTTGATTTAAGGTCTTTTGACACATTATTACAGCACTTCACACCTGCCATCCTGTCAATCAGATTGGGAGGGGGGGGTGAGAAAACCAATTTTGATGTCAATCAAGAAATCCTGAGGGAAGTGTAGCCTGTTAGGAAGTATTACCCTTTGCCCACTACGATGCTCTAACTTTGAATTTAAAGGACATATGCCAGAAATAATTAAATACCATTCTTTGGTATCGTCATATATGAATGACGGCATTTTGCACCAGCGCATTTATATTGTCTGGGCCGAGGATGGAGGCTGAGGAGCTTGTTCATATAATCATACTTTTTCTGCTGCAGTTAGTAGAATACACTTGCCCTGTGTTATGTTGCAGCAATTTGCCCCCAAGGTCACTCTCGGGACTATCCTGGCAATTTACTGATGACCAAGGAGTCTTAGTTTCATAATATAAAGAAGCCGTTTTGCCACCCTTAATGAACTTAATACACACACAAGCCTGGTTTACGTCCTTCCTGGCTGGGACATAGTATTTCCCCCTAGAATTACAAGTTATCACACCCTGCCTTGAATTTCTTGCATTTTGTCAGTAAATTCTACTCTAACCACCTCATAGAACTTGTGACACTCCAGTCAAAATGTGTTTCTCTAGCTGCATGCTGTAGTCTGCCAAAGGTTTATAATCCCCCAACCTCAATCCCACTTTTGCAGTCACAAAGAGGCAGCCAAAACAAGAGGGAATTTTAGCTGGTATATATAACTAGGATATTCAACTTGCTTTATTAATTCAAAGTTATATTCCTTAGCAGAAGCAAACACACTTTAAATATGGTTAATGTGTTTCAATTATTATTATTATTATTATTATTATTATTATTATTATTATTATTATTTTAAGATATTACTCCATTTGAAGGTTTATGAGTGACTTCAATTGAGCATTGCTTATTTGGAGACCTGGAATGGGACTGAGAAAATTCTGCTTGGCTATCACTTAATGAACCATGAAATAACCACACCCAGCTGCTGTGCTGTACTCCAACTGTCAGCAGTAAAAAGCCTTTGATTATATTATTAATAGTGGGAGGACACAAAATGGTGGGAATGCATATTGAAATGTGGGTGTAGTTGTGGCTGCATGCCTTCCCATCTGGCTTTGTTCTTGCCTTTCTTTCACTAAGGGCCTTGCTAGACCTACCTTAAAATCCTGGCATGTGGAGGGGCCAGCCCACGCTAGACGTAGCGTGGGCTGTCGCTCCTATCCACACATCAACGCGATTGGGTAAAGGAAAGCCCCGTCGCGTCAGCCATTTTGTTTGGGAACTTAAAGGGTCCATGTGCGCAGGAGTGCACCAATGATAAAGGTAGGTGTTGTTGTTTTTTTAAAAAAGGGTTCCCCACTCCCCCCCTGCCCCCGATTTCCCCCCCTGGCCGCGATCCCGCCCTCTCGCCCACGATCTCCAATTCCCCCCATCCCCCTGGTTCCATTCCCCCCATCTCCCCACCCTGCCCTGATGGCCGCAGCGCTCCTGCACGGTACTTTTCCCAACTACTCACGAGTAAATGCGGTAGCCGGGAAAAGCGGCAGAACGGCCTACATGCCCACGGTCTCAGGCTCAGCCCAAGACCACGGGAAATACCGGGCCACAACCGGTGCTGGTTACCCCGGGCCAAGGGAGGGTTACCCCTGCCTGAGCCCGGGATCTGGACGCACAGGGGCCGGGCTGGGGCTCGCACCAGGCTACCCCATCATCTAGCAAGGCCCTCTGTCTGCTATCTTAACTCCTCAGGATCAAGCCTTCTTTCTCTTTTCCTTTCTCCTTTCTTGCATGCAGAAGTCTAGTCTGGGGGCAGGGTGGCTGAAGAAAGTGCAAACAATTGCAAGATTGGGCTGGAATACAAGACGCAGCAAGAAGCGCAACATTTCACCAGTCCCCTCACCATCTCTTCTTATACACAGGGCTGCTAAAAGGTTGGGGCTGATTCTGATTGTCATAAGACCTATCAGATATATTGGCAGTAATTCTTCTTTCCTTAAGGTGTATTGGTTACTAGGTTACTATAGCATGGGGGCGGGGAGAGGATCAGGGCCTTTGTGACACCAGCAGCCATTACACCAATATCAGAACTTATCTCAGACCTCTTGCAAGTCAGTCTAATAGTTCTGTGCTGAGCATAGAGATTGGTGTAATGGCGGCTGAAGTAACAAAGGAATAAAAAAAGCCCAGTGGTACATTCCTTTCTGCTATTCCGAGTGGGGGCAGGCCGTTCATTCCCTTTGCGGAACAGAGTCACACCTGATTTTACTTTTTAACCATTTCAGTGAAGATTCAGAGATGGGAGAAAGAACCTGCATTCATATTCATTCTTTTAAAGAAGGTACTTTGATTTCTACCTGAAACAAGCACAGTCAAATATTGGGTTGGACTAGACATGGTGCAATCTTATACACACCTACCTGGAAGTAAGCCTCACTAAAGATAATATGATTTACTTCTGAGTAGACATGCACAGAATTGTGTTGTTAGTGATGCTTAGAAGAGACCCACTGAACTCAATGACTGGGTTCCGATGACATGACAGTCAACGGTTGATCAAATAGTCAACTGTTGCTTAAATAGCCAACCATTGACTATTGTGTCGTCTGGTGAGTATTTTCTCCAAAATAACTAACGCAAATAATCAACGGTATGCAGAGTTGACTATCTGCACAGCCGTTGATTATTGTGTCATGTGGTGGGCTCCATTGACTATATCACATGCCTACAGAGTCGCGAGGCAAGAGCGGCAGAAACCCCCTGCTGCTCTTGCCCACCAGGGCTCCATAGACATGTGTCAGCTTCCCGGAATGAGCATGTCCCATCCCTGGATAGGGCACCGTGATCAGCAGCTCCCCACATGCTTCCTGGGAAATGCACGTGCCATCCTTGTATGGGGCGCCATAATTGGCGGCTCCCCACGTGTTCCCACAGACATGCATGGCCTGTCCCTGGGTGCGGCGCCATGATGCTTTCTGCTGCAAAGCAGGGTGGCTGCAAGCATCAAGGATTTGAGGGGATGGAACGAGGATTTGGGGGATGGAATGCATCCCCTTGCACCACCCACCCCTGAAATCCTTGGGCATTTTTATATAAAAATCCCGGGCTTTTTTATATAAAAAAATTCTTTTAAACAACAAAAAAACTTTTTTAAAACAAGAAAAATAAAGAAACCTTTCATCAGCACCAGAGCTAGTCTCTCCCTCTTTTCGTGTACATTTTTGGTGCTCTTCCCTCCAACCTTCTTCTTTAATTTTTGTGAACCACCCAGAGAGCTTCGGCTATTGGGTGGTATAAAAATATAATAAAATAAATAAATAAATAAATAAATAAATAAATATTAAAAGGCATCTTAAAATTTATCAAAAATCTTTTGGCTTTATTTGAAATTCCTCAGATTTTTCTCCTGAGGAGGAACTCCACAATTCACTTCAGGTTTCACTTCATTCAAAATTCTAGTGGCAGTTATACTGTTAGGAGAGTTCAGAATCAGGTTCTTGTTGTGCAGACAAAATGAAATATATCCTGTCACAGTCCAGAGCAGATGGCCCAATGCACTGTGACATTTAATCAACTGTTTGACTGGGGCCTCACCTCCTGCATCTCTTGCTGAAGAGAACATGATTCTCTGCACATCACTTTTCCAGTGCCCAGTCTTTCATAGCTTGGTTATAAGCCTTTAAAAAAGAAAGAGAGAGGAGCCCAGTAACAAGGGTCAGCTACAGTCATGAATTTTATGGAAGGTTTGCTGGAAAACCACATTAAATGGCAACATCCGTGCACATCAGTTCTGCTGGGCTCCTGCAGCCAAAATGATTTGTGATATGCTTGCACTTCAGAGGCATCGTTGCAAAGCTGTGTCATTTGCCTCAGTATCAGGATGCTCTTTCAAATGCTTCACAATATACCAGGCTTTTCCTATGATAAAGTGCATGTCAGGGACATAGAATCATAGAATAGTAGCGTTGGAAAGGGCCTATAAGGCCATCGAGTCCAACCCCCTGCTCAGTGCAGGAATCTGATATGAGCCAGAGAAAGTTAAGGATTGGAGTTACCTTTAAAGCTAAACAGTCGTGCCATGAACCTCTGGTATAAGAAATTTTGGGTGGTTGACACCCTATGGATGCTTCTGATAAACAACTTATTAACTGTACTGCAGCTAGATTAATAATTGCCAGGAATTGGAAGGAACAAAGGGATTATCAAATAGAAGAATACCACTTCCAGAGTGCAGGACATGGAATAATGGGCTCAAGTAAAATTATTATTATTATTATTATTATTATTATTATTATTATTATTAATTTATATAGCACCATCAGTGTACATGGTGCTGTACAGAGTAAAACAGTAAATAGCAAGACCCTGCCGCGTTAGAGCAGTACGACAATGGAACCAGTTACCTAGGGAGGTTGTGGGCTCTCCCACACTAGAGGCCTTCAAGAGGCAGCTGGACAACCCTCTGTCAGGGCTGCTTTAGGGTGGATTCCTGCATTGAGCAGGGGGTTGCACCTTGTAGGCCCCTTCCAACTCTGCTATTCTATGATTCTATAAGTCTGGGATATAGCTATTAATGACAGACTCACGAGTAGTATTAAAGTTAAGAGAGGATTACTGAAGCGAAATGAATTTGATGAGGTTTGGAGTCTATTAGTTAAAAATGTATTAGAAAAAGGGAAAGGGAGTAAACTGTCGCAGGATACATTACAATTTTGGAAAGGAGAATAAGGGTCCTGGGGGTGGGGTGCTCGAGACAGTGTTATATTATTTCAATAAGTTCTTTTTTAATTTCATTATTGTGGTATATTAAGTTGATGTAGCGTGATTATTGAAGAAAAGAAAAGAAAAAGAAATTATTGGGGGGAAAGAAAAAGGAAAAAAAAGAAAAAAAAAGGATGCTTCTGAAATGCTTCCTATCCAAATCTGCAATTCTACATAAGCCCCATTGAACTCAGTGGGGCTATCAACTAAGTAGAACCGCACCGGTTTGTGCTGTGCATTATCTGAAACTGGTACATTAGGAATCCTCAGCTTGACATTTTTGTTTGCACTTTCCCCTAAACTATGCATTTTTGTACATATTTTTTAACGGAGAATTCAGTTGCAAAATTCAGAAAAGCATGGATTTTGAAGAATAATTCATTTTGGTTTCAGATATTGGCTTGAATATGCAAAATTGGGTAAGTTCGCATTAATATGAAAACCAAATACATTTTCCCCCATCCCCTGTCCCTGATGATGTATCTCTGATAGCCCATTCAAACTTGCAAATCATCACTTGATGTTACAGTGATCAAGCGTTGAACCTGCATATGTGAACCATCCTGAGGTGATGAAAATCCTTTCCTCCTTTTCTGCTACTTATCTAAGCCTATAAGCTCAATCATTGTTTCCTACATCTTTCTCATCTTTTAGCATGGCCAGGTATACTTTCTGTCACATTGCAGTGCCAAAACCCAAATACAATGTGCCTGCAATCATAGCAGGCCACAAAAATACAGACCATGCACGAGGCAAGAAATAGTAGATTATGTGCAGACAGATGATTCATCCTTGAAGTGTCATCAATGCATATGCATGGTTCGGTCATTAACAACAACAAGGCATTTGTGAGAACGTTTACAAAACCTTTGCATTCAGGCAATTTAAGGAGTGGCATAAGAAAGAATGCTCGTTCCACCTAGAATGGCTGTGTTTTAAAGAACAAAATATGGCCAGCGATAGCATAGGGCATTTCTGTTTACATAAAATAAAATACAGTCCTGCGTGTTTTTTTCCATTTTGGTTGCTTGATGTATGGCTGGACCCTGCCTCATCATTCTAGTGTGATTCAAACAAACATTAGAGAGATTTTTTCTACTTAAATTCCTCACTGCAACAGAAGTAAATATCTTACTTTTATAAAACACCATTTCTTAAAGATAAAATAGAATTCTACAACACTCTCTCAGATAGAATTGCCATAAGTCAGATACCCTTGCTCAAATAATGAACTACGGACATCATCCATCTTGTGCCTTCAAGTAGTCGTGAACTGGCTTTTATTAAGGTGCTCCTTTAGGAGGCTCTGTGACTGATAACAATGAATGGATTTTTTACACCACATCATGGTCGCTACTATACGTCTTTGGCTCGAATGGAAAGGCAATTAAGAAGAAAACTATTGAGCAAGGAAAGACCAACGACAGGATACTGTTTTTTAAAGACTAAGCATGATTATAAAGCTACAACAAAAGTGACACACTTAAGTGACTGATTCAAACTTTTTGTAACTACAACACTTTCATTATTTGCATCCCTTTCGCTTCAACTGGAAGACATCTTTAATGTAAAGGCATCGATTTTCCACCCTCACCACCAAACTAGAATGAGAAGGAGTGTTCAGCAACAGCAAAGCTACTCGCCTGGTGCTTGGGAAAACCAGTATAAGTTCCATCCTCTGCTACAAGCGCTCTGTGATATTTTGAGCAAGCCACTTGTAACCCCACCCTAAGCACATTTATACAAACGGAAGTCTCACTGATTATGCACACTTTCTTGTGTGCATCAGTTTGCAGCCATGCAGCCTGATCCTATGCATGTTTGTTAGAAGAGTTAAGTGGAGTTTACTTCCGGGAAAATGTGCAGAGAAATACAATCTTAGTTTTCCGCAACACAGTAACATAAATGTAGAAAACGAAATTACAGTGATATTTCCATGCATTAGAAACACTAAGACATTTAAATATACTAATGTTGTGCTCCTGTAGAATGCTATTATGTGAGATAAAAGCAAATTGGTTCTTCTCTAGGTGGGCAACAGTTGCATTTTTTATGGAAATTATCTATATAGATCTTACCAAAACTTGTAGTTTAAGACCATATTCAGTATTGTTCAGAGAGAAGCAACAATGTCATCACTAGGTGATATTTCTAATACACAGTCCCTTTCTTCATAGAATCATAGAATAGCAGAATTGGAAGGGGCCTACAAGGCCATCAAGTCCAACCCCCTGCTCAATGCAGGAATCCACCCTAAAGCATCCCTGACAGATGGTTGTCCAGCTGCCTCTTAAACGCCTCTAGTGTGGGAGAGCCCACAACCTCCCTCAGTAACTGATTCCATTGTCGTACTGCTCTAACAGTCAGGAAGTTTTTCCTGATGTCCAGCCGGAATCTGGCTTCCTGTCACTTCAGCCCGTTATTCCGTGTCCTGCACTCTGGGATGATGGAGAAGAGATCCTGGCCCTCCTTTCAAGTATTTGAAGAGTGCTATCATGTCTCCCCTCAATCTTCTCTTCTCCAGGCTAAACATGCCCACTGTCTTGCCCACAGTGAATTGTCGCACTTGTTCCCCCCCCCCCACAAAGACATGTGTGGCTATACATTTATGCAATAAGGAACAGCAACCATGCGTTGTGGAGAGCAAAACTGGCACATTCTCTACAAAAACAATTTTCTAGTAATTATACTAATATCGACGGGCCACTATCCTATAGCATGTTTAACATAATGGTTAACGGGGTCCTGAATGTGACATCAGCCAAGTCCTTGCGCAGCTGACAAAATCATACCATTTACATGAGGGATTGTTTGGCCCTTGATTATATAACTGATTGATTACTATATATCCAATATGTGATAATCATTTAAAAGCTTTTAAGGACATGTGATAGCTCCCACCCATGTGTAAAAAGAAAAAACCCTTTACAGCAAATATTGTTTGTATTAAATGAGTAGTATTCGCATAAACTGGTGTTTTTTATGTGCCATTATTAACAAAAGGACTTTGTTATGAGCTTAATTATTTAAGGAGATAACACGTTGCTATGATTTTATAAAGCTTAAACTGTTACATGGCAGAAGGCAAAATGCAACCCAGAGTTTTCAGAGTAATCCCAGTGCTTGCAGAATTCATAAACCAAGTAAACCTTCTGACATAACTATAAAATGTGGCATAAACCCTTGGAAAAATAGCCATCTTGAAAAGGGTAACAGCACTTTTATGAGAATTTCAACTGCACCATGGCAACATCAACCCGTCAAAGCAAATGAAGGGCAGTAAAACTAAAATTAAAAATGATGAAGGGGACCCCAGTTTCCTAACAGCTTTCCAAGCTGTAAAGCTTTCAAATGTTATCTCTTCATTGGTTTGTTCAATCACACATGTCTTTGCTACCAAGCTTATCATATTATGTATCTTTCCCATCACTGCAGGCTGCTGAATTTGATCGACTTATGCATGAAAAATATCCTGGGTTCCCCCCCCCCCCAACAAGCTCATCTTGCTAAATTTCTTTTCCTGTCCTTATTGGTTCATTTTTATTGGTGTACATATTAACACCTGCAGGCTACAAGAATAGCAGTGACAGACTGGAAATCAGGCCCGGTTCTAGGATTTATGAGGCCGTGGGCAACAAAGTCACTGGTGAGCATCCTGTACGTTCACTAATTTCACCCTGGTGGTTATTATTATTATTATTATTATTATTATTATTATTATTATTATTATTATTTTATTTATATAGCACCATCATAGCCTCCCCGCCTCCTACAGTGAACCATCAGAGGCTCAGTAAATCTCCAGAGGGTTTTGAGGTTTGTTTGTTGTTTGCATCTGCCTGGGATCACAAGAAGTGGACAACTGGTGTGCTTGGAAGGGAGGGGCTTGGTTTGGGAGGTCAGAAGTTGTGCTAGGGTGACCATATGAAAAGGAGGACAGGGTTCCTGTATCTTTAACAGTTGTATTGAAAAGGGAATTTCAGCAGATGTCATTTGTATATATGGGGAACCTGGTGAAATTTCCTCTTCATCACACCAGTTAAAGCTACAGGTGCCCTGCCCTCTTGTAAATCTAGTTACTCTAGTGTAGCTCCTGCAGCTTTAACTGGTGATGAAGAGGGAATTTCACCAAGTTCTCCATATATGCAAATGACACCTGCTGAAATTCCCTTTTCTATGCAACTGTTAAAGATACAGCAGCCCTGTCCTCCTTTTCATATGGTCACCCTAAGTTGTGCAGAGCGGACACAGGACAAGCTAGTGTCAGGTCTTACCAGCATCAGAGGCAAATGGGGTAATCCAGGGATGGGAGCAGGGCCAGTGCTACCATAGAGGCCACTCAGGCGGCCGCCTAGAGCGCCAAGCTAAGAGGGGCACCGGGCACAGCGCAGCACTCATGCGCATTGGCTGTGAGCCGGCCCGGGCCAAGGATTCAGCTAGGCCTGGGTGGGAAAGATGGCGCCCCGCGCCCGCCCAGCCGAAGCGAAGCCAGGGACGCTGGGGTGTGGGTGGGACTTCCGGAAAGCGCCCGGAAGAGAGAGAGAGAGAGAGAGAGAGAGAATGTGTGGGTGAATGGGGTGCATGGGGTCTTTGAGTGAATGCATGTGTTCATGCGTGTGTTTGTTTGGAGTGAGTGATGCTGAGTGTGTGTGTGCGTGTGCGTGTGAGTTGGGGGGATGATTTGGAGGTGATATTCCTATTAAATAATGCATTTTAGACCCATAGACGTTCCTTTCCAATTTGTTTGCTATAATTGGCATGATGTATTTCTTGCACTTTAAAATAAATTTAGCAGTTTCAAGTTTTGTGCTTCTTATTTTTTCCAGGAAACATATGTTCTTAAAAATCAAAGTTGGCAATTTTTTTGGCGGGGTGTGTGTGTATGTGAAAGTAGCTCACCTTGCCTAGGGCGCAAAATAGTCTGGCACCGGCCCTGGATGGAGAATCAAGTCCGAAAGCAGCAACTGAAAGTCCACAGTGCAAGAGGCAAGGCAAAGTGAGCTGGTCTGTGAGGCTACAAGTTATTAATATCACAACGTAACATTCAAGTTAGGGCAGGGCCTTTTGTTTTTTCAGGCCCCTCAGCAAAAGGCTCATATAACAAATGCACTTACAGGGTAGGGATGTATAAGAAATTTGTTTCAGTTTGTTTTTTAATCAGGATTGGTCCAGTTTGCACTTTTTGGACCTAACATAGACACAGATGCAATCTGTAATGAAGTCTATACATTTCTGAACTTGCAATGTATTTAAAGACCCCCAAAAAAGTATTTGACAGCATGCATACATTTGAAAATACACATGAAAAAAATGCATCATTTTGAAAAATGCACACAAATAAGCTTTAATCAATCGAAGAAGAATGCATACATTTCAAAGACGCATACAACTGATGCTTACATGTGGAGAAATACGCACAAAAATACTCACAGATTTTCATGGGGGGGAAAACCCAAAACCAAAGCTTACAATGTGATACGGACTCAAGTCAGAATGAACTTTGAGATGGAATTTGGGGAACTTTGGGGAGCTCTAGGTTTGCTGATTCACACAACCCTATCACAGGGACACACATATTGACTGACGTTCACAATTGTTTCCCCAACCTCTTTTTAAAACCCAAATCAGCTAGGGGCAGACATCATCTGAGTGGAACTGTGTGTATGCGTGCGCATGTGTGAGCATGATGTTTAACTCCTTCCCTTTGCTCCCCTGTAGCTCAACATCACCACCACCAAGGTGCTTGTTAACCCATGAGATAGCTTAGCTACAGTTATCCATGCTCTGATAACCTCTCGTTTGGATTACTGCAATGCGTTATACGTGGGGCTGCCTTTGAAAACGGTCCGGAAACTTCAACTGGTACAAAACAGGGCAGCGCGGTTACCAACAGGGACTGGCCGATGAGACCACATCACGCCAGTCCTTTTCCAGCTTCATTGGCTGCCAGTCCAGGTCCGGGCCCGATTCAAAGTGCTGGTATTAACATTTAAAGCCCTAAACGGCTTGGGGCCAGGCTATCTGAAGGACGCCTCCTCCCGTCATCCTCAGGGGTCCTTCTCCGCGAGCCCCTGCCGAAGGAAGTGAGGCAGGTGGCTGCCAGGAGGAGGGCCTTCTCTTCTGTGGCACCCTGGCTGTGGAATGAGCTCCCTAAGGAGGTTCGCTTGGCACCTACATTATATGCTTTTAGACGCCAGGTGAAGACCTTTTTATTCTCCCAGCATTTTAACAGTCTATAAATAAATTTTAACTTGATGTTTTAAATTTGTAATTTTGCATTGCTGCTGTTTTTATCTAGTTGAGCTTTTATATTGTATTTTATATTATGGTTTTATACTGTTGTTTTATACTTTGAATGGTTATAATTTTTGTGAACCGCCCAAACAGCTCTGGCTATTGGGCGGTATAGAAATGTAATAAATAAATAAATGAGAAAGGAGATACAGACAACAAATCCAATGTTAGTCCTACTTAGCGTAGACTCATTGAAATGAATGGGACTTCAGTAAGTCTTCTACCATTTAGGGCTAAGGGTAACAAATCAATAGATATGCAGAAGCCGGGTAGTCAGTAGGGCCTCTGCACATTTTGGAGGTCCTTCTTGATCTACTGAATTTGGGATGTACGAATCAGCAAAACAAGGGTCCCCACAAAGGTCATCCCACAGGCCTAAACCCTGATTAAAATGGATCTAGAAAATCAGTTCAACCCAAGCGTTTCTGGATCTGATTGGCCACCACCCACTTGAGCACCTTGCCCAAGAAAGGAATATTAGCCACTAGCCTATAATTATTCAGATCATCCAGGTCCAAGAATGTTTCTTTTCTCAGAAGTGTTCTCACTAATGCCTTCTTTGAAGAGGCAGGGCCCACTCCTTCCTGTAATTTATGACCTCTCACACCCAGCTAATCATCCCCTCTCCATGCCATTTCTTGCACCAATTATACTAAGCTCAAGCCAAGCCTTTGATATACACACTGCATATTTAGTATATATCTAAGGACATGAACTGGCAAGCTAATATATAATCACATCCCAATATACTACTTTGGGAAACCACATGCCTAACCCTTCCACCATTCCATGATCCAATCCTCAGGGCTTCATATTAACACCAGTTCCTTTCAACATCTCTATTTCACTGTTTTCAGACTTTGTCGGAGCATGTCATCTGCGCTCTCACTGTGTCACAGATAATAACTGGGTCTATTTGTCCTTAATGTCAATATATGGCAAGGCAGTCTCCATGCTGTCTAGATGCATGAATAAAAGCCAGTCTGGTGTCCAGAAATTGGCTTTAATTTCCTCAGCACTGAAGGGTGGCTGCTAGATGTTAGACACCCCTGCCAATGCCTACGGCTAGCTAAGCTATGAAGGACACATTCACTGCAAGTTATGATGGGAATTTTAGGGTATAGGGCGAAGATAAGACTGGACACATAGACTTTTAAATATTTTCTCAATCAAGCAAAAATACTCTAAAGGCCAAAAATGTTGCTGTTATAGAAAATATGGCCAAGGAAGTATTAATTTTATGGCAATTTTAAAACTAAAGGAAAGGAACCACTCATGCAAGCACTGAGTCATTACTGACTCTTGGACAGACGCCAGCTTTCACTGACGTTTTCTTGGCAGGCCTTATAGCGGGGTGGTTTGCCGTTGCCTTCCTTGGCCATTATTACCTTTCCCCCACTTGCTGGGTACTCATTTTACCGACCTCGGGAGGATGGAAGGCTGAGTCAACCCTAGCCAGCTGCCTGAAACCAGCTTCTGCTGGGATCGAACTCAGGCCGTAGGGAAAGTTTTAGCTGCAGAAACTGCAGCTTTACCGCTCTGCGCCACAAGAGGTTTTAAACTAAACTCCATGATAAATGTACAGAAAGAAAGAAAACACATCTCACAGAAAAATAATCAAACATGAGCATTGTTAAGGAGAAAAGATGGCTGCCTCCATTGGCAAATGGAAGCAGTCACATCTTTTTCCCCAATGAGGCCCAATGAAACCCCTGGTATTGACACTATGGGCTCATCTACACCAAGCAGGATATTCCACTATGAAAGTGGTATATAAGAGGCAGGAGCCACACTACTGCTTTAAAGCAGTATTGAAGTGCACTGACATCTGTTGGGGCCCATTGACATGTACCATACACCACTTTCATAGTGTTATATCCTGCTTGGTGTAGATGTGTCATGGGCCCCAACAGTTGTCAGTGCACTTCAGTACCACTATAAAGCAGTAGCGAAGATCCTGCAGTGCACTTCAATACCGCTATAAAGCAGTAGTGAGGCTCCTGCCTTTTATATACCGCTTTCATAGTGGAATATCCTGCTTGGTGTAGATGAGCCCTATGTCATGACACAGTGTTCCCATTGGGCCATTCTATGGCAAACCAGGAAGGCTGCTGAGATATGCAATGAAAGCTTTTATTGCTCTTAAAGATGTTAGACATAGAGGAGAGCTACACTAGTACATGAAACGTTGTTTTTACAGTCACTGAACGTTTTGTTTTTGAACGATTTAAAATGTAGCAGTTTTTAAAACGTTTACTTACTTTTCTCTTTCCGTGGGAATGCATTCCTTTTGGCCACACTATGAAAACAAATCCGTTTGTTCTTTTTCCCCCATCTGCCAATTTCCCCTCCCACTTCCTCTTCTCTCCACTGGCAAACAAACCAGGAAACAGCTTCTCAAAACTGAAACTAAAAAAAGGCTGCAAAAAAGAGGCTTGGGAAAAAAAGCACGGCTCCAACTTTGGGCCGGAAATTACATAAACATGCCCCCAGGAATGCGATTGGCTAATTAAGAATTACAGGAAACCCATTTAATACGATGAAATCAGCCACATCATATCAAACAGAATGACTTATTTCAGAGAAGTTCAAAATAAAACACGGAGAACGGACAATAAAACGTTTCAAACTGAATGTCATGTGGCGAAATACTACCAAATCCACACTTAAAAATGGTAAGACATGTTCTAACTTGACTAGTGTAGATCCCTTCATAGTGGATAACAAGGAGGTTTCTGCTCAATATCAACTGTGCTCATACCAGTTTACGGGTTTAAAGCTGCAACCCTTTACCCACTTTCTCAGGAGTAAGACCTAATGAACTAAGTGAGACTTTCTTTAGAATAAATATCCATAGGAACATGTTCTGAACAAGCCGGGCAGACATGTTCAAACTACATTTCTGTAAATGGAAAAAAATAATTTTACACTTAAATCTTGGTTTACCACAAGAAAAACTAGCAAAATTAGCCATCACGTTTATAGCCCTCTGCTCTACAGTGTGAGTTGTAGGTTGAAACTAAGTGTTAGTCATCCAGAATTCAGTGCAAAAGTCTAGCCTCAGTTATATGTAAGTTGTCATTATTGAATAATATCTGAAATAAAACAGAAATTCTTTACTGCAGAAAAAGAGCAGCAGTGTGTCTGCACACACAACTCTCTCTCTCTCTGTGTGTGTGTGTGTGTGTTGGGGTGAGGAGGAGAAACTGCTCTGATATCACAATGGAAGTTGACATCTGAAGATTTTGTCAAGGACCATCTGGCAGCAGAAGCAACCCTAGAGTATTTATTCTAACACTAGCAGCTGGTGGGGGACATGTAGATCTTTTCGGTTGGGAATGTAGCAGCTTGAAGTTGGATAATGGGATGCTTTTCAAGTTTTTCAGGATAGGCAGATTTTGCATGTGAAGAATTATGGCTCGATGATAGTCCTAAGGTCTTCTGAGAAGAAAGCATGAATTTCAGTCCTTGAGTCATTATATCCTCATGTTCCAGAATGTGCATCTTGGTATAAGACTTAGCATTTGTATAGTGCCATTCAAGCATATAGGCCTGTTTTATTATCCTCCTTTTGAAGCAGTTGCAGAAGAACAGAATCTGGGAGAACAGTGGAAGCTAATAAGTTTGTGGCTGACATAATATTTGAACTGGGGCTTCTCAGTTTGCTTCCAGATGGAAGGCTCTTCGTGCTAACAATGCAGCTACTGAGTCCTTTATTTCTTAAGGATTTTCTGCAGTAAGAAAAAAAGATGGAAGAAGCAGTGGAAAAGCACAAGTTGAAGACGATGGGGTCTGGACACGCCCCACCCTAAATTCCATTAATGTGGTGAGGGAATGACACCATAAAAGCCTCATCTGGAAGCATCCTTAGCATCCGTACATCAGCTTCTGTAAGGCCTACTGTGGTTATCTCTTGTTGCAGCACTTCTTTTAGGGTTGCTGTCTTTTCTTCTAGAAGGATTCCTACACTTTTAAAAAATGCATGACTGACAGAAATCAAATGCCTGGAACTGGTAGCCCCCCTACTTTAAGTTGTTATAAAGGCATTCGCCTTTAGCAGGAAGAGGTGACCTACCCTCAGCTGCATCAGACAGACACAGAAAGTGATGGGGGAGCACAACTCAGGTTGTGGGAACTCAACGGAATGCCACGTACCTGAATGCCTATGGGAGTTGGTGTCAGGCACCCACTGAGCAAGCAAAAGCAGTACAACATAAGGCAGGTATCTCCCAGTTACTAGTGCTTTCCAATCCATTTTTGGAACCCCTGAACAATACTGCTGCATCAGACGAAAAATACACAGAAAATACAGGAGCAACCACTGGTAAGCTACTTCGACATCCCTCTCCAAAGAACTGTGACTGTGCTGAAGTTATTCCCTGGTTGGAAGCTACAGCTTAAATAAAGTAGATAGAAGGCTGTGGTTGAATTTAACAAATAATATTCTGATTCTTTGTATTGTTTTTTGTATTGGATGTAGTATATGACAACTCATGTGACTGGTTACCAATGTTGAGAGAGGTATGTTTGTATCGTTTACAGCGTCCAAATGACGAAGATACTTCGAAACAGGACATGTACCGGACAACTGTTTTATTAGATGCCTTATGAATTTATTAGATGCTTTATTATGTTTAATAGATGCTTTATTTATTAGACACTTCATTATGAATGTAGACACCTTATGAATGTCATCTA
The DNA here is from genome assembly GCF_023053635.1 of Elgaria multicarinata webbii. NCBI lineage: Eukaryota > Metazoa > Chordata > Lepidosauria > Squamata > Anguidae > Elgaria > Elgaria multicarinata. The sequence continues at coordinate 110,451,957 of NC_086178.1, forward strand.
GACACCTGACATTGTGCATGTGTGGAGTTCTGAACTATTATTATCTAAAGGTTTTCCTCTTGGGCAGTTTTGTAAAAACGTAAAATGCTACTGTGAACTTCAGTGCTGGTGACATTGGACATTTGTTTGTTTCTGTTTTTCTTCATTAATTGTTATTGTGGAGGTTTTTCACTGTTGGATTTGTTTAAAGGGATTTAAGAACATGTACTAGCTAGGAGAAGTTGTTCTGTAGATTGATTACAAACTGTATATATGTTGTATATATCACTTATATCGCTAATATATTGCATCTATTTTACATCTCTAAGTGAATTTTTGTGGTTGAGTGTTATCACCCTTATTGTGCTTTGGAAGCTACAGCTGCCAGTCATAAAACTACACTCTCCACTGACCCTCCCTAACATTTTCCTTATACGGAGAGCTTGGGAGAAAACACATCTGTGAATAACTGATACATTGTCAGTCTATACAAATAATCATAGAATCATAGAAAAGCAAAGTTGGAAGGGGCCTACAAGGCCATCGAGTCCAACCCCCTGCTCAATGCAGGAATCCATCCTAAAACATCCCTGACAGATGGTTGTCCAGCTGCCTCTTGAAGGCCTCTAGTGTGGGAGAGCCCACAACCTCCCTAGGTAACTGATTCCATTGTCGTACTGCTCTAACAGTCAGGAAGTTTTTCATGATGTCCAGCTGGAATCTGGCTTCCTTTAACTTGAGCCCGTTATTCTGGGTCCTGCACTCTGGGAGGATCGAGAAGAGATCCCGGCCCTCCTCTGTGTGACAACCTTTTAAGTATTTGAAGAGTGCTCTCATGTCTCCCCTCAATCTTCTCTTCTCCAGGCTAAACATGCCCAGTTCTTTCAGTCTCTCTTCATAGGGCTTTGTTTCCAGACCCCTCTGAACACGCTCCAGCTTGTCTGCGTCCTTCTTGAATTGTGGAGCCAATGAATTCAGTGTCTTGGCAATCCCCATTAGCAATCCTTTGCTAATTTAACTGCTTCTCTGGCTAGTTCCTGCTTCTGATGTATTTAAACATTTTTAAAAATTCTTATTCATATTGACATTTTTAGCAACATGTTCCTCAAATCCTTTATTCATTTGCCATTTTTAAAATTAACAATTTATTGAAGTTTATTATTTATCGCTTTGCCCACCCCACAACAAACTAGCACAGATCTGTCCTTTGCAATGTTATAGTCAATTGACATTTGTTTCCCCAGAACTTATGTGCCTTTTTGTTCTCCTTGTTTAGGTAAGACATCCATTTCTCCAAAAACAAAACAGAAAGTCATCTTGGCTTTTATAGATTTCTTAACTCTGCTCATTTACCATGTTGGCATCCTCTCGTTACTTTGCTAATCTGTGGAGCCTTCAAGGGAAAGATCAGGGAGTATGTGAGGTTGAGGCAAGGTCCCATAGGTATGGGTATAAAGAACTGCAGGAGATAAAAGAGAACTCGGCTCGTATTTAAGGTCATAGCTAGATGGGGCTTTATCCCACAGGATGCACAGGGGATTCTGGGATCAGGGAGGGATGATTCCTCCCTTGCCCTGGGATATAGCCCTCCCCTTAGGCCCCAGTTTTTCCGCGGTCCTGGGCTGAGCCCGAAACCTTGGAACGTGTGGCCGGGTGCTGCGGGTTGACCTGGCTACGCGCGATTCCTCACGAGGAGCCATGAGCCATGCTGCGCCTATTGGGGGTAGGGTGGGGGCAGCGGGAAAAGTAATTTAAAATTTAAAAAGTACTTACCTTTTGCGCACGAGCGTTTGTGCGCTGCTGGCTCTTTAATAAAAAATGGTGGGCACAACGCTTCTCCTTTTAAGGTCATCGCGTGTCATGTGTAAACAGAGGAGGGATCTTGCATTAAACACAACACGAGATCTTCCTTCCTCCGTCGCGGGATAACAGGTAGGTCTAGCTAAGGCCTAAGACTCCAACCAAAATCTTAAAAAAAAGAAAGAGCTAAGCCACATCTTCACTCTCTGATTCACTTATGACTTTTATTAAAGGGACCGAACCATTCAGCTCCGGTATCACCTTGGCAGTGGAAATGAAAGGATGAGGGGAATTAAAGATGTCAAACAACTTAAAACAAAGAGGAACCTCCATTGTACCTCTAAAAAAATAACTTTGCGATACAATTCAAGTTTTTAGTGCTGGGTTCCTCTCACAGCAGTTTGAAACGGCTATCCTATCTTTAAAAGTGCATTATCTCATGCCTTGTTTCTCTCCCTCCCCAATATTTGTAGGACAGGGGCATTATTGATGCGCGTGCATGTGTGCGCGTGCCCAAAATGGTATGAAAAGGATGAAAAAAGAACTCAGGCAATACTAGCATGCTATGCGTTGGCTATATCATTAGCTGACTTTTCCTTAAAACGTTGAGTGAATTTCAGACTTAATGGCTAGCGTGGAGCAACCTTCATGCTCTGGTCATGCCACAATAAGTCTGTTAGTCTCTAAGAGCTCAAGTGTTTTTGCATCTCACCCTTGCAGATGTGTTCAGTAGGGTAAGGAAGAGGATTTTTAGGCACACGGACTTCCTCCCAGTCTTGGAAATACTTCCCTGTCCTATCCAGACAATTGTCTATCTTTATTTACTTGCAAACGGTGACGATGAAAGTCATCGAGACAGGAAATACAAAGCAGCTGGTGTCACTTCTCAGCAGTGAGCCTTAACCTAGAACATATGTGAGTTATAGCAAGAGGTGTTCCAAGGATCAGTTGGCAGGACAAGTATAGGCTGAAAATCAATCTATTCTTTCTACCACACTTCTAACATTTCTGAAGAATGGGCTGACTGCAGTACTAATAAAGTAGTATCAAGAGATGAGACATGAGTAGCCCTGGCAATTTCCGGCCTCAGCCTGAGTGTATGGACTGGATGTTTTCTTTTTCAGCCTTTGAGCAGTAGCCATTTTGAATTATGTTATGCTGAAAGGTGAAGCAGACATTCTTATTTTATTATGTAACAGTTGTCTTTGGTTAATTTATCCACTTACAAATTTACTCATTTGGTAAATGAGTAAATTTACCAATGCTTATATGGCACACAAGCTTAGCTTCTGTGCCATATAAGCATAAACAGGTTCTAGAAGGGCCTTCTCCGGTGTGGCACCCCGGCTGTGGAATGAGCTCCCCAGAGAGGTCCGCCTGGCGCCTACACTGTACTCCTTTCGTCGCCAGCTGAAGACCTTTTTATTCACTCAGTATTTTAACACTTAATTTTAACTTATATTTAAATTATACTGTTTTAACTCTGTATTTTAACCTTATATCAATTTTGCTGCGTGGTTTTATCCTGGTTGTGCTTTTTATATTGTATTTTGTATTTGTGTTTTTAACTTGTTGGTTGTTCTATGATGGTTTTAATTTTGTGAACCGCCCAGAGAGCTTCGGGTATTGGGCGGTATAAAAATGTAATAAATAAATAAATAAATAAATAGAAACTTACATATTTTCTCGTTAAATCTTGATCACTGCTTTAGTACTACAGGAGGTACACTGCAAGGGTGGGTGTTAGTTGCATTCATGTACATGAAATATATATGCGAACAGGTTCAAAGTGGCTGAGCCATTTATAAGCAATTGTTCAAAATTATCATTTGCACCAGAGAGTTATCACATATTGATTAACCCAAACTAGAACTGAAATTCAAATTTAAATGGTTCAGTTCGTTCATCAGGCTTTGCCTCTTCCCTTGAACTGTTTGCAGCCAACTGCTCGGGATAAGAAGACCAACAGCTGGTCATTCTAAGTACCTTTTAACATTAAGAACAGATGCCTGAGTTTTCTCATTTTCCTTTTCTTTATGTGTTATCTTATTAGATTGTAAGAGCATTTCTACGTGAGGCTTTTATTGCACGTGCATCAACCTCCAGGGCACCTCCCACACTTTTTGAGCTTTATTCCCGCTTTTAAAAAGATTGGAGATAAGGTGATAACAAATGATGATGATGATGATTTATTTATTTATTTATATAGCACCATCAGTGTACATGGTACTGTACAGAGTAAAACAATAAAATAGCAAAACCCTGCCGCATAGGCTTACATTCTAATAATTCTAATGCGAGATATCGGCAGCGTGTAATGACAGCATTGAGCTATAATACAGCCACTAGATGGTGCTGTATAAAGAAACTAAATAGAACATTGCAGAGAAAGAAAGTTTTCAATTCAAAACAATTGTCCATGTGTAAAGAGGCTCATCATAACCCCATAAAGACACCAGAACCAGAAAGTCCCAGTAAGGCAACAGGATTTCAGCCTGGTGTGGTGAAGCCATAAGCCTGAGGGTAGGGACTATTCTGTTTCTAGTGATCTGTAATCCACTCTGTAATCCTACCCAGGTGTCTTCCCCTCCTCAACCACTTGAATGGTCCTCTTTTCCCATCTCTGTGCTGTTTTCTGAGTGCAGAGAGCTAGCCGGCGTGGTTCTCTCCGTGCTGGCTACAAGGGGAAGGGGGAGGGGGGGTGTTTCCTGGCTCCAAGGTCAGAGCCCTGTTTCCAAACTTGAAGCCAGAAAACCAAAGAATCTTATTCCCCCCCCAGACGCTGTCTAGGGAGGCATAGGATTACTATCCCTGGGGCTGAGAGAGGGGTTTTTTCCTGGCCTTAATTTTTTAAAGATATATTCCGTGGGATACAACATCAGCCAACAATAGCCAATCAACCTTTCTCCAAAAGCAAAGCTTGACCATACAGTGAGGGCAGTACCCAACTGCTTTATTTAATATAGCACACCCAGATGGGCACCAAAGGTAACAGCAATATGTATCTTCTCCCCTATACCCCTATACCCTACCGCCCAGTCCAGCTTCATCTCTTTGGAAGAGAACAAGTCTCATGAGATGCAGTGTGTGACTTGACTAAATATAACAGACTGTTTCCAAACAGTATCCTCACACTTTTTGTGTTGACATAAATGAAAATGCCCAGACAGGGCAATTTTAAAAAGAAAGGGAGGAAACTAGAATATTAGGGGAGTGCACGGACCCCCTGATCCGCTTCTCTTCCAGATCCGCAATTTGCGGATTGGACCACTTTGCTCCGCCCCGCCTATAGTCCGCTCCACTCTGCTGCGGAGCTCCGGATCCGGATCGGAGCTCCGCTTTTTTCCCCCATAGGCTTGCATTGAAATACAAAAAAGTATACAACTTTTTTTCTGTTAAGGTTAGAAACATCACGTTTGGCACCATGACACCTCATGGATGTATACACATGCATGCCAAGACTCAAGCCAATCCCATCATCCCCTGATTTTTGGGGAATTTATGAAAATCGGACACCCCATTTGCAGACATGGTCTTTTCTCCGACATTTTGACAGATAAAAAAAAATGAAGTGGGCACCCCCACAGATGCCATCTAGAGCCACATTAATGGCAAGACTCAAGCAAATCCCATCATCCCCTGATTTTTGGCGTGGCTCTAACCTCTAACACACCACCCATAACCCCAATTCACACCCCTTTCAATATCTCCATCAATTTTCACGTTAGAAACCTCAAACTCACCACCATGATAGATTATCCAGGGATACACATGCATGCTAAGACTCAAGCCAATCCCATCATCCCCTGATTTTTGGGGAATTTATGAAAATCAGACACCCCATTTGCAGACATGGACTGTTCTCCGACATTTTGACAGATAAAAAAAATTGAAGCAGGCACCCCCACAGATGCCATCTAGAGCCATATTGATGGCAAGTTTCAAGCAAATCCCATCATCCCCTGATTTTTGGCGGGGCTCTAACCTTTTAACTCACCCCAAATCAAGTCCCATGCTACAACTACATCAATTTGCACGTCAGAAACCTCATATTCAGTCCCATGACAGCTTTTCCATGTGTCCACATGGACACCAAGTTTCAAGCCAATCTCATCATCCCCTGATTTTTGGGGAATTTATGAAAATTGGACACCCCATTTGCAGACATGGACTGTTCTCTGACGTTTTGACAAATAAAAAAAATTGAAGCAGGCAGCCCCACAGATGCCATCTAGAGCCACATTCATGGCAAGACTCAAGCAAATCCCATCAGCCCCTGATTTTTGGGGAATTTATGAAAATCGGACACCCCAGTATCTCAGGGATTTAAAGCTGCAGACAGCTCAATGGGCCCATTTCAAAGGAAATCCCAACATGCCATGAATTGGGGAGTAGAGATAAACCTAAATATGAATCTTCTTCCACACTTGAAAAATTGATTTGGAATTTCCAAAACTCTAAGTGAGCGCAGGAAGGACTTCTCCCCTGAGTCAAAGCAAGACACACACAAACCATCCCTGCGAGGCGGGCAGGGGAGGAGGGAGGGAAGGCAAGCAGGCAGCAGACATTTCTGGGGGCACAAGGAAGTGAGCCAAGGATAGTTTCAAAGCCAGTAATGCATATAAAATGGAATAAATAAATAAACAAAGGAGGGGTGGAATTAAAAGCAGCAGTGTTGCTGAATAAACAACAAGAAGAATTTTTTTAAAAAGGCTATATCTGTCTTTTACCAGTAAGAGGGGAGTGGACGTGCCCAGGGGGAGGGGGAATCATTGCGCCAATTTTGACTGTCCCTGTCTAGGGACCAGTCTTTAAGAAGCAAACTTTCACTTCAACTCATGACAGGCATTCTCTCCACGGGTTAACCTTTGGAGGGCTCTGATGGCCCTCCAAGGACAGGAGAGTGCACTGGGCACGTCCACATGCCCTAGGGGACCTCATCCCCTTGCACCACATCTATTCAGTTGTTCCCCAAGGTTAGGGTGGGTAGCAGTGCTGTGTTTCCTATCTGTTTATTTGCTTAGTATATGATTTCAGGTTGTGTTTGTGCATTTGGTGGAGCTACTGTTTTAAAAAACACTGGGAAAACTCCATTCAGAGTAGAAAGAGAAGTTTCCCAGAAGTTTCCCTGTTTTGCATATCCCCTCCTCCAACTTTGGGATCATGTGATCATGACCGGGAGTTGACTCTGCCCCTCAGCCCTTCGAAAGGGTACCTTTTCCCACTGTTTTTTACCTGATTTTTCAAAAACTTCTAGCAAGCGAACCGCATCATGCAGAGAGCTGAGAGTAGGCTCAAAATGACCCGCAGCCATGACTCTCTAAGCACAAGAAATTTCAGAAAGATAGCTTTAAAAACAACACAGTTATCCCCTATTCTTTTCTGCAATGCAATCCTATGTGCGAAATTTTTCAAAATGGCGATCGTATCGCACCGCGAAAAGAGAAGCGCTCCGCGTATGGGCGCTTCTCTTCGCCTTGCTTCTAGGGGTCCGCGGTCCACTTCTACTCTGCCTCTGGGCAAGGCGGAGCAGGCCAATTCACTTCTGATTCTCCGATTCCAATCGGAGCGGAGCACATCCCTATAGAATATATCTTTTTCATTCCCCCTTTATGCAGGGCAGTTTGAAATGTCTTAAAGGAGAAGTTGGAAGACCAAACCATATATCTGCACATCTCTCCTGAGGCAGCTTCTCCAACCACTGCCAGTTGGAAGAGCCACTATCCACAAGCCCAAAATTTAGCAATTCATCATGTCAGCGAATGAGAACTCTGCTGACTTCCAGGATTGATCGGAACACCCTAGGGGCACAAGGGCAGGGGACACGAAGCTTCTGAGTTCCTTTTAACATTGGCTTTTAGTAATAAAGGCTATCTGTCCCATCTCTGTTAAAATTCTGGACATGTTTTCTTTCTCACACACATACACAAACCCCTTTTTATATTGTGATATCTGGAAACTGCCTCCTTACCCAATGAAAGTTTTAAAATGAAAACAGGATATGGCAAAATATACAGTTACAGGTGATTTTTTAAGAAGAGGAGAAATAAGCTGTGTAAACTTGCCCATAATTTTTGAATAAATGTTTGTTGCACTCTTAATTGGCAGAGTGCTCTAGACAGACAGGTTAAATTGATGTCTTGTTAGTGAGGACTGGCCCCTTTGTGAGTTGTTTTCAGAATGATTGATTTACAATAAAGTAGCTCCTGGTGGGAGCATGCAGGTGGAACTGATTCAGATCGATTCCACAGAAGCTGACTAATCAGCTGTTTAAACTGGCAGAGTGCTCAATGACGGAAACAGTCGAGCCATCATTTTCTATCCGAGATTACAAATTAGCCTGTTCTATTTATCCTGTTCCCCATCAATGTGGATTCAAGCAGCTGAAGGAAAAGTGGGACCCTGGAATAATGGGATAAAAAAGGACCCTCCCTTGCTATGGATCTGCTCTGGGATGGTGACAATGGACTCACAAGGAGGGAGCCAAGAAAATGGTTTTGTGCGTGTATGAAACTTCATTAACAGTGCAATCCTGTGTATGTTTACTCGGAATTAAGTCCTATTGAGTTCAAGGGGATTTATTCCCAAGTAAGAATGTACAGGATTGTAGCCTAAACCACTCTTCTGAAGATGTAATCTTAAAAATAGAGAGTGAGTCATAGAATCATAGAATAGCAGAGTTGGAAGGGGCCTACAACGCCATCGAGTCCAACCCCCTGCTCAATGGAGGAACCCACCTTAAAGCATCCCTGACAGATGGTTGTCCAGCTGCCTCTTGAAGGCCTCAAGTGTGGGAGAGCCCACAACCTCTATAGGTAACTGGTTCCATTGTCATACTGCTCTAACAGTCAGGAAGTTTTTCCTGATATCCAGGGATCTGGCTTCCTTTAACTTGAGTCCGTTATTCCGTGTCCTGCACTCTGGGAAGATCGAGAAGAGATCCTGGCCCTCCTCTGAGTCCCGTTGAACTAAAAGGGACTTACTTCTCAGTCAATAGGTATAGGATAAAGATGTATATTTACTGATTTTAAGGGATGTCAACAATGTGTGACTGATTCAAACAAGATAAACCAATAGCCACAGAAGCCAGAAAGAGGCAGCTGGTGCCCACTGGAGCTGGTACAGCAGAGGAGTGTGTCACTAGAGGCAGAACAGTGTTTTGAATCCCGAGTAACTGGAAACCCGTATCACAGAAAGGGGGACTGAGGCACATGTACTTTAAAATCATGAATGCAAAGTACTAAGAAACACACCTTTGGGTACATGTTCCCCTGTTCCAGCAGGATCTCCCATTGCACAGAGACTCAAGCAACTTTAAGATCTTGTGTGCAAAACAATGGGGAAGTACAGAACAGTGCAAAACAGCGGCTGAGTTTGAACAACATGCTAATTAACAAAATGGTCTTTGGAAACCAGCAGAAAGTTCTGAGAAAATTCCAAATTCACCCATTTGGGCTGTTGTAGTGGATTATTTATTTATGCATTTATATCCCACGTTTTTTCCTCCAAGGAACCCAAGGTGGTGTACATAATCCTCATCCTCCTCTCCATTTTATCTTCACAACAACAACCCTGTGAGGTAGAGGTTGGACTGAGAGTCTGTGACTGGCCCATAGTCACCGAGAAGGTTTCCATGGCCAAGAGGGGACTAGAACCTGGATCTCCCAACTCCCAGTCCAACACTTTAGCCCAGCCTTCCTCAACCTGGGGCGCTCCAGATGTGTTGGACTGCACCTCCCAGAATGCCCCAGCCAGGCTGGGGCATTTTGGGAGGTGCAGTCCAACACATCTGGAGCGCCCCAGGTTGAGGAAGGCTGCTTTAGCCACTACACCACGCTGGCTTTACAACACTAGTGGTTGTTGTAATAATAACAGTAACAATGTCCTTAGAACAGTAACACAGAAAAGCATCAGCAATCCATTACAAAGGGGACACGGAGATATAACAGCAATTTCAGCACCACACAAAAAAGCCTCCAAATTCTACCTCTTTCACTGAGCCACCCCTCCTTCATAACCACTCAGATGTAACAGTAAGAAGCAGCACAGTACAAAAAAAATCTGTTTTATGAATTTCTACTGGCATGTAAGAAGGATTGGATTACTGGATTACATGGCCACCCAAAATGCACCCATTTCCACATCCAGAGGATCCCAGAAAGGCAAAACACGCTTAAAAGTCTAGGAATTAGTTATCGTTAGGGCAAAGCTGAGAACTAGGGAGCTGACCCAAACAGCAGCATTAAAGTAGTCATTCTGACCCACTTCTGGTCTGCACAGACCTCATTTTCTACTGAATCCTGAGGGGTTTGCAAGGTGTGTGTGTGTGTGTGTGTGTGTGCGCGTGCATATACATATATCCTGAAAAACAGAACATAAATGCCATATCATTCTAAAAAAGAATCTAAACTGCAAAGATGAGAGGTTGTTGTTTTTTTAAAAAAATTAAGTAAAAAAAAATTAAAAGGAGATTAAACCCCCCCTCCCAAATAACTTAAAAAAAACCCCACCTGCCTTTTAGCCAATGGTGATGATAGTCTGGATTCGACGAGGCGTGCACACACACACTTCATGTACAGAGGTTTGTGCCACCCTTACCAGGGAGTAAAATAATTTTTAAAAAGAGAGATTTACTTCTGAGTAGACACATATAGCTTGTACTGTTACTCTTACACACAAACACAGGGCTGAAAATCCTCACAATTTTCCTTACCTTCAGGTAAGTGTGGAGGGCCCCGACTGGGATTGAGACTACCATGGGGACGGTGTAAAAGCCGGAATGGAACGGAACAGGCCGGAACGACCCCATTATATTAAAAAACCATACCAAAAATAGTGGCATGTGTTAGTAACACTTGGGAACAATATTTTAGGACTAAAACCATTCCAATATTATATCACTATTAACCCCAGAACTCCCAAAACAACATCCGGAACAGAATGGGATGGCCGGAACGGCCACTTCTGAACGAGTGATATCAACCAAACTCGCCAGTCATGCATAACTCCATGGCAGAGATGCAACAAGCCACAAAACGTGCAAAGAAACTGCGTTCCGACAACCGTTCCGCAAACAGTGCATATTGCACAAAACGGGCAGGGACAGCAGCTTCCAAGTGAAGTATGTTAACCAAACTCACCAGACACACATTACTAGGTGAGCCTGATATAATAAGCTCCAAAAATTGCCCCCAAACCACGTTCAGATACCCATTCCGGGCAAAAACACGTATTGCGCAAAACAGGCTGTAACGGCAGCTTCCCAATGAGGTGAGTCAAACCAAACTCACCAGACGCACATAACTAGGTGGGACAGATGTAAAAAGCTCCAAAAGTTGCCCCAAAACCACGTTCAGATACCCGTTCCGGGCAAAAACGCGTATTGTGCAAAACAGGCCGTAACGGCAGCTTCCCAAAGAGGTAAGTCAACCAAACTCATCAGACGCACATAACTAGGTGGGACAAATATAGAAAGCTCCAAAAGTTGCCCCGAAACCAGGTTCAGATACCCGTTCCGGGCAAAAATGCATATTGTGCAAAATGGGCCGTAATGGCAGCTTCCCAATGAGGAAAGTCAACCAAACTCACCAGATGCACATGACAAGGTGGGACAAATATAGAAAGCTCCAAAAGTTGCCCCGAAACCACGTTCAGATACCCGTTCCGGGCAAAAGTCTTTATTGCGCAACACAGGCTGTAACGGCAGCTTCCCAATGAGGTAAGTTAACCAAACTCACCAGATGCACATAACTAGGTGGGACAAATATAGAAAGCTCCAAAAGTTACCCCGAAACCACGTTCAGATACCCGTTCCGGGCAAAAACGCATATTGCGCAAAATGGGCCATAACGGCAGCTTCCCAATGAGGTAAGTTAACCAAACTCACCAGATTCATATAACTAGGTGAGACAAATATAGAAAGCTCCAAAAGTTGCCCCGGAACCACGTTCAGATACCCGTTTATTATGCAGTCTCTGGAATTAAATGGGTCTGCAACTAGTATATATAACTTTGGAATATCGGACGTTATGGCGAAGGACATCTGGCTCATTCCCACTAACATACACAGATCTCATTGGATATAAATAATTGTTTTGTTCAAGAGGAGAATTATTTTGCATCTTGATTCCACACATACTATTGCCACAAAGTACACTGACATGCTTCAAACTAGGGGTGTGCACAGACCCCCCAATCTGCTTCATGGCCCGATCCGGAAAATCCGGATTGGGCCCGATCCTCTTCGCGCCGCTCCGCCCGTCTCCCGCTCCGCTCTGCGGAGCGAGATCCGGTTTCGCCGCCATCACTATATGGACAGCGGCGGCGGCGCAAGAGAAACCACCCACCCACCCCGCCCCCTTACCTTCCTCTGTCACGGGATTCAATTGAGGCCCCGGTTGAAGGTGGAAGAGGCCTCGGCCTTCACTTCCAGCTTCAACCGGGGCCTCAATTGAAGCCGGCGACGGAGGAAAGTAAGCGTCCCTCCTCCCTGCTCCTTTACCTGGTGCTGCCGCTGCCGCCGCTGCATGGATGGCGGCGCCGGCAGCGCCAGATTAGTCCCCCTCCCCCCCACTTACCTTCAGGTGAAGCTCCGGATTGAGGTGATCCTCTTCGCCTCGATCTGCAGCCCCCCTGACTCTCTTCGCCTCCGCCTTAAGGGTAGGCGAAGCCCCCCGCTCCGCTCCTGCTTCTCCGGTTCGAGGAGAAGTGGAGCACATCCCTACTTCAAACATTTACAGAGGTACAGTCCACTACTCCCATCGATTGGTCAGAATGGGCCGTTCATGCACCACTTCATATACCAGTTCCGAAGGACTCTTACAACTGTGGAGTTTTTGTATGTCTCTTTGCACATGTACTACGCAGTGGCTCACCTGTCCCTTTCCCAGCAGACATGGTGCCTGTACGGCAATGGATTGCAAATGAACTTCTCAAGCACAAATCACTTCTTCCACGGCCAAGTTTAATGCAGAGACAGCAGCAGAGAATAAAGAAGCAAATAAATCAGAGAGAAATTAAGTAATTCAATAGTCCTGTTTCTAGAAAATCACCCAAAGGAACATTCTCTACAGTTCTTGTCTTCAGCAATACAACAGTATTACACTTCATCTTGGTCTTTGTGCTTAATGGGTGATCAGTGCAAGAGACCCAAGGAGGACACCATGGTTCTGTGCGAGGGAGCATGTCAGGACTGGTACCATCTCTCTTGCCTGGAGATAAATCAAGCTTCTCGTGGTATATTCAAATGTCCAAAGTGTTGTGAGAAATGAATAATCTACACTGTAGGCAAAATATTATGTTTGCTGCTATCCCCATTCCCCTCTCTTTCTTTCTCCATTCCTCCCTGCCCTGCAAGGTGCCAAGGCAGGGAGAGAGATCTCTGTCCCCATTTCCCCCTTGAGGGCTGGGCATGTTGGTGGGGGCCGGACATGTTGATAGGCACGCCCCTTGGGGGGCAAACATGTTGGTAGGTATGCCCCCTTGGGGGCCGGACATGTTGATAGGCACGCCCCTTGGGGTGGCCATGTTGTCCTCCTTTTTGATTGCCAAAATATGATCAGCCTAGGTGTGATCTCAATCTGTATTGGGGGCCCTGAAACTGCAATTCGCATTGAAAAAAGAAGCTATTAACTCCAAAGAGATCATTTCTCATTATGCAAATAGAAGTTCTGGGGATTAAAGCCTGACTGGCCCTCATGATAGAGTCACAATATGGACCACCACCACCACCATTTCTCTCCATTAGTTTGTAAGCTACACACATGTAACTGGGCACCAGGATAGCTTATAAATAGATCCTTAGGCATGGCCACTTTGAAAGAAATCTGATCATGCCCTGATTTTGGGGGGAAATTTAAAGTTACACCTAAATCAGAATCTTCCTCTCAGGTTAACCACTTCAAAAATGAACACAGGGAACTTCACGATAGAAATATTAAACTGAGTGAGCATACAGCACATAGATGGTCATGTGAGAAACAACTCAGACTTTGCATTGCCACGCTTGGGTCGCAATACTTTCTAAAAACTTAATTTCTTTCATGCCATCCACTCATTTCAAATTGCTATAACGTATTGGTTTTTCAAGATGCCCACACCTCAAACAGAGATGCTGTTGAATAGACGATCCTTTTAGGGACCGTCACAGTTCACACACTCCAGGGTATGCCCAGCCAATAACTGTAATAACAATACTAATACTAATACTAATAATGAGCCTACATTGTCACAGAGGATTCAGTGATCATGGCAGAAACACATACAAAATGCAGCTACCTTTTCATGACAAGGAAGGACTAATGCCCTGAGTCAAAGCAAGACATGCACAAACCGGCCCTCTGAGGCGGGCACAGAGGAGGAGAGGCAGTAGCAGACAGCTCTGCAGGCACAAGTAAGTGAGCCAAGGATTGTTTCCAGGCCATTCAAAGGCAGGAACAGCACAGAGAGATGCCTGCATCCCATAAATAATAGGAGGCTAGCAGGACAACAATAAAGCTTTGTGTTTCTTGCTTCAGAGTTGATTGACTACACAGCCATTATTAAATCATCATTATTATCATCATCATCATCATCATCATCATCATCACAACAACAACAAGAAGCATTAGAACAAAAAGGCTGACTGACTTTATTACCAGTATGGGAAAGCGGATGTGCCCAGTGCCATGGAGGAAACAGTGGACTGTGCCACTACCTCTGGGTGGTCCTGTCTAGGTTCCTGCCTTTGAGAAGCCACGTCACACATCAACTCATTGGTTTCCACTGTTTCCCCTTTAGAGGGTTCTGATTTCCCTCAAGGGCAGTGGGCACTGGGCACGTCCACATGCCGTACAGGACATCATCCACTTGCAGCACTGTGTTCCAGTTGCCCACCAAGGTTATTGTGGGTACCTTGCAGTGCTGCGTTGCCTATCTTTTATTTTACTATGTATATTATTTAAGGCTGTGTGTGAGTTTGCTTGGGCTACTGCTTCGCCAATGCACTCCTCAGTGACTGAAGTCCGACCCAAAGAAAAAGAAAGAAAAGTTTCCTCTGTAGGTCTTTTGCTTAATCCCCCTGCCCCCCCCCCCCCAACATTGGGATTGGTCTTTCCCAATTTTGTAACAACCCTGTGGGATAGCTTAGGTTGAAAGAAGTGAACAGCCACAGGTCATTGTAAGCTTCATGATGGAATGGGACAGCCCAACCACACATCATAGTCTGATGTTTTAAGCATACTACCAAACCACACGACAACTATGGGCTTCTGTAGGAATCTGTCTTTGCAGAACTTCACTCAGGATTCTGAGAAAGTTTATTAAATGTTCCAGTTAGTACAATGAAAGTTCTTTATTTGATTACATTCACACACAGAGAAGTTGCCTTTCGAGGCAATTTCCCAACAATAGATTGTGCCTCATTTTGCTCACCCATAATTTTCTTTGCCATACTAATTCTGGGAATATGAACTATGGCCCGGAACGGGTATCTGAAGGCGGTTTTGGGGCAACATTTGGAGCTTTTTATATTTGTCCCACCTAGTCATGTGCATCTGGTGAGTTTGCTGCTGTTAACAACTAAGATTGTAGTGCCTGAATTTGCTTTCCTTTTCCCCCTCCTCCTCCTCCTCCCTCCCAATCCCCTTTCCTTTTGTGTCATGTCTTTTAGATTGTAAGCCTGTGGGCAGGGACTGTCAAGAAATACAGCCGTGTAAGCCGCCGTGAGAGCCTTTTTTGGCTGAATGGAGGCATAAAAATTCTTAAATAAATAAATAAATAAATAAATCTGGTGAGTTTGGTTGACTTACCTCATTGGGAAGCTGCCATTACGGCCCATTTTGCACAATACACGTTTTTGCCCGGAATGGGTATCTGAACCTGGTTTCGGGGCAACTTTTGGAGCTTTTTACATCTGTCCCACCTAGTTATGTGCATCTGGTAAGTTTGGTTGACTTACCTCACTTGGAAGCTGCCGTTATGGCCCATTTTGCGCAATACACATTTTTGCCCGGAACGGGTATCTGAATGTGGTTTCGTGGCAAATTTTGGAGCTTTCTATATTTGTCCCATCTTGTCATGTGCATCTGGTGAGTTTGGTTGACTTTCCTCATTGGGAAGCTGCCATTACGGCCCATTTTGCGCAATACACGTTTTTGCCCGGAACAGGTATCTGAACTAGGCATGTGCTCCACTCCGATTAGAAGTGTAGAAGCAGGAGCGAATTGGCCTGCTCCGCCTTGCCCAGAGGCGGAGTAGAAGCGAACTGCGGACCCCTAGAAGCAAGGCGAAGAGAAGCGGCCAATTTTGGAGCACTCCAGTTTCCGCGGTCCACTCCGATCGCCATCTTGAAACATTTCGCCCATAGGATTACATTGCAGAAAAGAAAGGGGGATAACTGTGTTGTTTTTGATGCTATCTTTCTGAAAATCCTTGTGCTTAGAGAGTCGTGGATTGGGGTCATTTTGAGCCTACTCTCAGCTCTCTGCGTGCTGCGGTTCGCGTGCTATATTTTTTAAAAAATCGGGTAAACAAATAGGGACAGCGAGCAAAACGGCGTGTTTTTTTTTTGAAGCGATGACAGGCACATTCAACTCCCAATCCTGATGAGAATTGATCACCTCATGAAGCATCCTCCAATCCCAGCGTTCGAGGGGGGGATTAAGGCAGAGGCACCCTCAGAGCTTTGAGCTCGTAGCGTCTTGTGGGTTTTGGCGTTCGTGGAGAGAGGAGCTACTTTAGTTAGTTGCTGCTGCTGTGTTTGGAGATAGATTAGGATTTAGCTTGGTGTGTGTGTGTGTGTTTGTTTGCTTCTTTCTGACTTTTAGCTTAGTTTGCTCTGTGTTTTTCCCTTACTTTGATTTAATATAAACTTTATTTTTAAATTTTGGAGTGTGTGTTTGGTTGTTTGTCCCCCCTCCCCTCTCTTAAAGCCTGACTGTGTTTCATCTTCCTTCTTCCTTCTATATACAAAAACAAAACAAAACAAAACAAATATTCTCTATTTCTTCTCTCTGTTACTTGGACTGTGTGTGTGACTGTGTGATTGTGTGAGTGTACTGTGTGTGCAGTGCACTGTTTGTGAAGTGCAACAGCCACAGATTGAGCATTTCAAATCCTGTTTGGGCAAAGCATACACACACACCTTGTCCTATTTCCCTACATATAATATATTCTTATACATATTATTATTAATATTAATATTATATTCTTATACATATTATTAGTAGTATTAGTATATTCTTATACATATTATTAGTAGTATTAGTATAATATCATCATGAGAAGAGGGAGCAGGCGCATGTCTATGGCGGGGCATGCTGAAAGCAGCAAGGCTCAGGCTGGCACCAGTAAGCAGGCTGCCTCTCCTGCTGTGAAGATCAAACGGGCAACTCCTTGGCTGGCTGCTCCGCAACAGAAGCAGGAGAAGGAGCAGGCAGAGGCACTCTCTTCTGCAACTTGTGCCCGGCGTTCTCTTTTTGAGGGTGGGAATGGGAAAAGTGCCCCTTTGCAAGAGGCACGTGGCAGCAGTGCCATTAGAGGAGGAGGAGGAGTATCCCCAATTCCTCCATTATCATTTGAGCCCACAAGCCCACTGATGGACCTGTCTCCAGACCTCCTAGACGAGGTTCTTCTCAGCACAGTGGAGGGGCAGGAGGAGGAGGAGGCGGTGGGTGCTGAGGAGGAGGAGCAGCAGGCCGAGGCTCTCTCCCCAGTCTCATCCCACACCTCTTCCGCTGCAACCCCTGTTTCTGTGGCAACACCAGAGAGCTCAGGCTGGCAATTGGTGGTGTCACCACGGAAGCGAAAAACAAGTATAGTGTGGGACCACTTTGAGGTGGGAGCGGATCCCCGCTTTGCTGTCTGTCGCCACTGCAAACTCACCCTAAGCAGGGGTTCATCTTCAGGGCATTATGGAACCAGCAGCATGAAGATGCATCTTCAGAGGCAGCACCAGTCGATCTTGATGGGGAAAGAGGCGGGCAAGGCGACTGGTTCCAGGGGAAAGCCAAAGGCTGCTGCTGGCACTGCCACTCTAAGCTCTCCATCTCCCATCCCCACGAGGGTTAGGCAGGCAACCCTGCAGGACATGGGGTGGGGGAAGTATGGACCCACAAGATGGCGTTTTCCAACGCCCACCCAGGGTGCTACTGTGGTGGGGCATCGGCCGGGACTGACTCCTCCCCAATACTAGAGCTATGACATGTCTCTCTGCCTGCCCCTCTGCTAGCCTGTCCTCCTCCTCGGTGACCGACTCGCTGGGATGGTTTGCGTTTGCAATGCGTGACTAACTGCAGTGCTGGCTTAGAAACCAGCCATCCTGGCATCACCTCCTTGTGCCCCCAGAAATGCCCGCTGCCTGCCTGCCTGCCTGTCTGTCTGCCCGCCTCCCCCGGGGTGCTGCTGTGGTGGGGCATCTGCCAGGACTGACTCCTCGCCTGCTCTGCCTGCCTCTCTGCCCGCCTGGTGCCTGGGAGATGGGCTTTGCTGTTCGTGCCCAGCACCCTCCGGCACGCTTGCTCCCAGTCATCCTCCTCTGTGCCCCTCAATGCGTAACTGCTGGCTTAGAAGGAAACAACCAGCCATCTTTGCCTCACTTGCTCCTTGCACCTGCTTACGGGTTGGTTTGCTATGCGTTAGTGCTCAAGCCATCCTTGTGGCACTACAATGCATGCTGCCTGCCTGCCTGCCTTCCCTCCCTTCTCCCCTTCCTGCCTCGCAGGGATGGTGTCTTGCTTTGACTCAGGGGAGAAGTCCTTCCTGCGCTCACTTAGACTTTATCAAGTTCAAAAATCCATTTTTCAAGTGTGGAAGAAGATTTAGGGATATCTCATGGCATGTTGGGATTTCCTTTCATCTGGCCCCATTGAGCTATCTGTATTGCAACTTTAAATCCCTGACATACTGGAGTGTCCGATTTCAAAACTTCCCCTAACATCAGGGGATGATGGGATTGGCTTGAAACTTGGCGTCCATGTGGACACATGGGTAAGCTGTCATGGGACCAAAGGATAGGTTTCTGATGTGCAAATTGACGTAGTTCTAAAATGGGACTTGATTCGGGGTGAGTTAAAAGGTTTAAGCCCTGCCAAAAATCAGGGGATGATGGGATTGCCCTGAGTCTGGGCGTCCACGTGGACACATGGATTAGATTTCATGGTGCCGAGTTTGAGGTTTCTAAAATGCAAATTGACGGAGCTATCAAAAGGGGTGTGAATGGGGTGCCCGATTTTCATAAATTCCCCAACAATCAGGGGATGATGGGATTGCCTTGAAACTTGGCGTCCATGTGGACAAATGGATAAGCTATCATGGCGCCAAGTTTGAGGTTTCTAACGTGCAAATTGACAGAGCTATCAAAAGGGGTGTGAATTAGGGTTATGGGTGGTGCGTTAGAGGTTAGAGCCCCGCCAAAAATCAGGGGATGATGGGACTGCCTTGAGTCATGGCATGCATGTGTATCCCTGGATAAGCTATCATGGTGGCGAGTTTGAGGTTTTTAACGTGAAAATTGACGGAGCTATCGAAAGGGGTGTGAATGGGGTGCCCGATTTTCAAAAATTCCCCCAAAATCAGGGGATGATGGGATTGCCTTGAAACTTGGCGTGCATGTGTATACGTCCATGAGGTGTCATGGTGCCAAACTTGAGGTTTCTAACTTTAATAGAAAAAAAGTTGTATACTTTTTTTGCTTTCAATGCAACCCTATGAGGGGAAAAAACAGAGCTCCGATCCGGATCCGGATCTCCGCAGCGGAGCGGAGCGGACATAGGCGGAGCGGGGGCAGAGCAAAGCAGCCCGATCCGCAAAATGCGGATCTGGAAGAGAAGCAGAGCGGGGGGGTCTGTGCACACCCCTAATCTGAACATGGTTTCGGGGCAACTTTTGGAGCGTTCTATATTTGTCCAACCAAGTTATATGCGTCTGGTAAGTTTGGTTGACTTTCCTCATTGGGAAGCTGCCATTACGGCCTGTTTTGCGCAATATGCATTTTTGCCCGGAACGGGTATCTGAATGTGATTTCGGGGCAACTTTTGGAGCTTTCTATATTTGTCCCACCTGGTCATGTGCATCTGGTGAGTTTGGTTGACTTACCTCACTTGGAAGCTGCGGTTATGGCCCGTTTTGCGCAATACACGTTTTTGCCCAGAACGGGTATCTGAACGTGGTTTTGGGGCAACTTTTGGAGCTTTTTACATCTGTCCCACTTAGTTATGTGCGTCTGGTAAGTTTGGCTGACTTACCTCACTTGGAAGCTGCGATTACGGCCCGTTTTGTGCAATACGCGTTTTTGCCCGGAACGGGTATCTGAACGTTGTTTCTTTGCATGTTTTGTGGCTTGTTACATCCCTGCCATGGAGTTATGCATGACTGGTGAGTTTGGTTGATATCGCTCGTTCAGAAGTGGCCGTTCCGGCCGTCCCATTCTGTTCCGGATGTTGTTTTGGGAGTTCTGGGGTTAATAATGATATAATATTGGAATGGTTTTAGTCCTAAAATATTGTTCCCAAGTGTTGCTAACACATGCCACTGTTCTTGGTATGGTTTTTTAATATAATGGGGTCGTTCCGGCCTGTTCCGTTCTGTTCCGGCTTTTACACCGTCCCACTATCATGTGCAGGCAGGGGAAGTTTAAACTTTTCCACCCAGCCCCGTTTTCCTCCAAAATTTTCACTACATACACACGTCAGCTAAAAAAAAAGGTGGCAAATTCCATTGGTGCCAACGGAGCTCCTCCACTTTTTTTTTAAAAAAAACCCTCAATGTTTTTGAGAGATTTGGGGAAACAAAGGTTTAAACCTCCCCTTCCCTTGTAGAGTGGTCCCGATCCAGATCGGGCCCCTGTGCACTTACACAAAGGTAAAGAAAATGGCACAAACTGGGATTTGGGGAAAACAAATGGGCAGGTTGGGATGGTTTAAATCCCCCTTACCTTGAATGGGCCCCTGCACGCTTACATTTGTTGTTGTTTATTCATTCAGTCGCTTCCGACTCTTCGTGACTTCATGGACCAGCCCACGCCAGAGCTTTCTGTCAGCTGTCGCCAGGTGGAGGGTATCCCCCCTTTATTTTCACTCCTGTGGGGAGGGGAGATTGGGGAAACAAAGGGGCTGGATGGGAAGGTTTAAACTGTTGAGGGTCCAGTGCATTTGAGATAGAATTGTTTTCACTCGCTAAAAGTTGCGTTGGTGGGACGCTTGTTTGGCATCCATGATCCATTCTGTAATGTCTGCCTGCTCGGGAAAGTTGGCTTGTCCCATGGCAAAGCCCCATCCAATTCTGTTGATGATTGGCTGGGGGCAGATGGGCCCAATCCCCATTCCTGACAGGAAGCTTTATCACACCAGCATTATACTGTGCAATCACTGCGAATTGCATGCAAAGTAGGGTGACCCTATGGAAAGGAGGACAGGGCTCCTGTATCTTTAACAGTTGCATAGAAAAGTAAATTTCAGCAGGTGTCATCTGTATATATGGGGAACCTGGTGAAATTTCCTTTTCATCACCACAGTTAAGGCTGCAGGAGCTATGCTAGAGTGACCAGATTTAAAAGAGGGCAGGGCACCTGCAGCTTAACTGCTGTGATGAAGAGGAAATTTCCCCAGATTCCCCCATATATATAAATGACACCTGCTGAAATTCCCTTTTCAATACAACTGTTAAAGCTACAGGAGCCCTGTCCTCCTTTTCATAGGGTCACCCTATGCAAAGGACTCAGAAGTTTTCCACTTTGTAATCTGCTTTGATTGTGAACTACTCCCATGCATCCTGCCTCAATTGTGCAATAAAGCAAAAAGATTTGCCCTATTTAGCCTCTACATTTAGCTTCATCCCACCTATCTGCTTTCCTCGGATTATCCCCGTAGCGCTAAGCTTTTGCGGTTTTTGTTGTTTTTGCTCCTGGGCAACAGCAATCCTTTGCATACCAGGAAGTGAGTTTAACGGGGGGGGGGGAATCAACGGATGACCCAATTCAATTCAAATGTGGTATGCTTAAAGCTCTCCCTAATATCTATTACTGTGCCAATTTTGGTGTCTTTATCTTTAAAGCTTACGCAGATGTCAGCATTTCTTTAAAATCCTGCTCCTGTGCCCCAGTGGCGGCTTGGAAGATACGCTCAAAAAGTAGGGGCTAAATACGGTGAATCTTTGGGCTTTATTGCACAATTAAGGCAGGATGCATGAGAGTACTTCACAATCAAAGGAGATAATAAAGTGGAGAACTTCTGAATCCTTTTCATGCAATTCGCAGTGATTGCACAGTATAACGCTGGTGTGATAAAGCTCCTTTTGAGAGTATCTTTCAAGCTGCCACTGGGGCGCAGGAGCAGGATTTTAAAGAAATGCTTACTTCTGTGTAAGCTTTAAAGATAAAGACACCAAAATTGGCACAGTAATAGATATTAGGGAGAGTTTTAAGCATACCAAATTTGAATTGAATTAGGTCATCTGTTGATTTTTTTTATGACTTTTTACATTTCCCCCCTTAAACTCACTTCCTGGTATGCAAAGGATCGCTGTCGCCCAGTAGCAAAAACAACCACCACCATGAAAGCTTAGCGCTATGAGGATAATCCGAGGGAAGCAGGTACATGGGATGAAGCTTAGTATTTCTTGCAGTTTCTTGCTTGCTGGTGCCTGGAAAAAACTGAGAAGCAAGGCGCACACACCCTCCATGGCACTGCTCCTTTACCATGCGTAAAGGAGAGCATGCAAGGAGCAGACAGGAGCGTGGAGCACGAATGTCTGGTGCCAGCCATGGTTTTAAAAAACCCAGCTGCGCAGAGGTGGGGTAAAACTGGGTCAAGTGTTGTTCCCTCTGAGATTGGGCTGGGCAGCTAGTAGTTTGCATGTGGGAGATTGGGGAAAATACATACACACCAGGAATCTACAGGTTTTATTCTCATGTCCTTCGGTTAAGCCAGTACTACCCATTAACAGATTACTGCCTTCAAACAACAGAATCTTTTGAAAAACTGTGCCTCTTCTAATCTGCATGGCTTTTGCTAAACAAGTCTTTCTTCCCCCATTGAACTTAAAAAGAAGGTACAAGATGCCTTGCGGTGAAACAATTTCATTATATCCATCTCAGAACCTACATAACAGCTGAGCTATAGCTGTTGGCGGTGACCCTTGCTGGACTTCACTTGGACCGACTATTGGTATAAGGTTATTTTTGCAGAGTTGCCAATTGTCCCTTGCTTAAGAGATATCCTGGAACGCCAGATCTAATTCTCAAACAGAAGAAACACTTGCTTGAGTATGAAAGGAGGAATATTCTTTGTGAACACAGTATTCTAGAATAAGAAATATTCTCTTTAAAATAAAGAGAAATGTGACGTTTCCTGAAAGTGGCAAATCCCTATCTCTGAACATAAAAGATCCAACCCTCTCTAGTGTCCTCATAGATCTTTGATGAAAGTCAATATCAGGGATGACATGGCAACCTTAATGAAGTCCCCAGATTTCTCCTCAGAGAGAACAAGGTGCTATTGTGCTGTCTTTCAGAATTGCTCCTCTATTGCTCGGGTTGCCAGCTTGCTACTTGGAGAACACATGTTTCTCTTCAAATGTGCAGATAAAGCAGTGGTGAGGTAGTTCTGGCAAAGAATAAAAACATATTCTGTGCTTCTGCCAGGGGGTTGGCTGGTTTTTAAAAACCTTTTGACTGAATAACCTAGTTCTAAGGAATAGGGAGAATTGCAACACCACCCCATCACTCAAATTTCAGGCACGCTCACAAAATAATGTTCAAAATGGGGAGGGATAACATATGTTCAAGATAAGGGTCAAAGCACTATGCAGTATGCCAAAACCCCATGGGACATTTATATTAGCCATCCCACTGGATTGACCAGCAGGCATTGACAACACACTTTCAAGCACGTCCTCACAACCTTATGCACTAGAAACTTGCTATTTACTTTAAAGAAATGTTAAAATTCTACGGACATGTAATTTTGTGCTCAGCTCTGTGCTTTTTCTGGTGCCTACACTGTATTCCTTCCGTCGCCAGCTGAAGACCTTTTCATTTTCTCAGTATTTTAACACCTAATTTATCTCAAATTTAAACTTGCTGTTTTAATTCCGTGTCTTAATCTATATCAATTTCTGCTGCGTGGTTTTATCCTGGTTGTGCTTTTTATACTGTATTTTGTATTTGTGTTTTTAGACTGTTGTTTGTTTTATTATGCTTTTCATGGTTTTAATTTTTGTGAACCGCCCGGAGAGCTTCGGCTATTGGGCGGTATAAAAATGTAGTAAATAAATAAATAAATAAAATCAGGACAACTCTGGGGGCCTGTTCAGATGTCACGCTAAACCATAATAGTTATGGGGTTTGACCCAACTATGGTGGCTTAGCGTGTTGCGGTGGGGGAGGGGGGAGCGCTACCATGACGTTTAAGAAACCTCCTCAGTTAACTATTCCACTGCAAAAGGGTTAAGGGCCCCTGCGATAGTTTACTGTGCCATGTGACCTACTCCTAATTCGCTGATTTCGCTGGTTTGGCGTGATTCATATATTTCCCCCTGGTCCAAACTAATCCAGCAAAAATTACTCAGTATAGGCCTCTTTCCTCCCTATTTACTTTCTTTGAACCCAGGGTGAGCGAAATTAGTAATTAAGCAGCGATGCATGAACATCGACTTCCAGGAGCTACAACAAGCAGCATGTGGACCCTGCTCCACTCAGTCCACACACCTCCTAGAGGTGGGATGGCACCCTACCTGTCCTGGCTGACTATTCCCAAATATAGGAAAGCCTTTACCCTGGCAAGAGTTAACGCCCTTCCTTCTAGGGTAATGGAGGGTAGATTTAATAAAACTCCACTTACAAAAAGATGTTGTCCCTGTAACAATATGAAAGTGGATACTACCCTCCATGTATTATTTTATTGTAGATTCTATCAAGAAGCCAGAAATGATCTTTTATTCCCTGTTACTCAGCGCTACCCGGGCCGTTCTATAAAGGACCTGAATTCTATCCTGCTTCAAGGCTATAACAAAACAATTACCGAGCAGTTGGCGAAATTCCTTAATCTGGTTATCCTGGTAAGATCAACAATGGGACCTTTTTTCTTTTTAACCTTACTCTATGTGGTTTTAATTAAATATATATTTATGGTTTTACTGTAAACTGCCTGTAACAATAAAGATTTGATTTGACTGTGCCATGTGGAGGGCTCCCTGTGGTTAGAAAGGACTTCAGGAGATTTCTAGGCTGTGACCATAGAGTCTGCCAGCAAGCCAGCTGCCACTTCTGGCAAAGCTGTTGCTGCCATGGACTTTCACTATGGTTGTGCAGCCATTTTTTGGAGGGGAGGGTATTTTTTAACTGGAGAGGCCCTGGAGAACCCATTCATGCTTCAGTAGAGGCCAGGATCTGCGGTAAACCACATGGAGGGTATGTGCTCTAACTATGGAGGGTGGATGGGTAGTGAAACCATGCAGTACCACGTGGTTCTGCAGTTGTGTGGTGAGCACCCTTGCAGCGTTTTCGCTAACCTTCCCCTCTTTAGTTTCCCTAACCGCCACCTCTCCTTGCGCATGTGAATGGGGCCTAGGTGTCGGTAATGTTATATGCAGTGGTTCTTAGGGCTGAAAGAGAACTATAAATGGCCAGTCAGCTTCAGCTACGAAGGATTTTTGAGAGGTTTCTTAATCATGTTTTAGGAATAAACGTTAAGAATCTTCCCCCATCCCTCCCCAAAGTGTATTTTGAAACACATTGAGGAATAATGGACAAACTCTATAGCTGTTTCTTTCTGTGGTAAAAGTATAATAAATAAATAAATAATTTAATTGTTTCTGGGAAAATCTGCGGAAGGTTAACCTCAACTGCCATTACAGTTTCAGCTGTGTTGAGTGTCCACATTTCAAAATATTAGCTGCTACAAATACAAGCTTAAGCTTCCTTTAGTGTCCTCAAATCCTGACCTGCAGGGCTCAGATTCTGTCTCAAGTTGATATAATTCAGTGTCCCTGGCAGTATGATTCTAGCCTTCCTTTTAACAATCTGCCAAAGCCAACTGAATTATGTGTTGGTATCGAGATGTGGGCTGCTCGCTGCAAATTGAGCCGATAGCTGGCGAAGTCATTTCGCTTCACACCCTCACGCTGATGGGCAGTCTCTGGATGTGAGATAAGCAACCTGGTTCGGATTCAGAACAAGATGTGTTTCTTCAAGATAAGATGGGTGATTTAAAAGAAGCAACGGCTCAGGCAAGCAGGGTGTGAGGGTTGGGAGCCATTCATCACACAGAATGCAGGCTTGCACATACACAGTTTTCTGTGGCTGTCTGAGATGCATTGGGAAAGGTTATAACAAATGCAGAGGTCACATCTTTGGCAACTGCTACTCTTGTGCAGTTGGCACTGGAAAGATGTTTCTTGGACACAGCTGCCTTGGACAGAGAGTTGGACATAGACCTCATAGGCACTAGGTCAAGTTCCACTTCTGCTATGGCCTTATTGCTTGACCTTAAGTTCATTAGAAATTATATAAACGCCAAATTATTGTTCTTTGGTTGGAAAATTTGTTCCTGTAGTTGGGTTCCACAAGCCCCATTATATAGAAATGGGACTGTGTGATGGGAAAGCCCTTTTCCTCCTATGCAAACTTGCTGTATATGATACACTATTATGAACTTTCACTGGATATACACATTTATTGCCATACATTATATTTGTCCAGTATTCCCTTACTCCCTAGTCCCCCTTTGGACCTTGTGTGTCCAAGAAGATCCTTGGATCTTCTTCAGACTTCATCTTTGAGAAAACGCCCAAGCCTGAATTGATACCATCACCAGCTCCTAGCTCTACAGCCTTGATACACCATGTCATTACACAGCCTGAAACATTCAGTTAGCACCAAAGACTGAGTGTGGTTCTGCTTGAAGCAGGACACAGCTAATATAACTTTTCTGTGCTTACTACAATGTTTATGGCTTCAGTTTTCATTATTATTATTATTATTATTATTATTATTATTATTATTATTATTATTATATTTATTTGTATCCCGCCTTTTGCCCAATACTGGGCCTCAAGGCGGCCTTACAAAATTTAAAACATATACATTGTAAACTTAGGAAAAGAAATGTACAAAAATTAAAATTAAATGTTCATTTTATCTCCCCCACCCTACTTTCCCAACTGGCAAAAAGTAAGATATACTTACTAGGCACCTCATGGTGCAACAGCTTGCAGCTCCTTCTGTAACACTGGGTATATTTGTAATTATTATTTGAATTAAACTGTTTGTCTAGAAAGCCTTGTAATGGATGGAAGCAGTTCCCTAACATAAAAGTAGAACATAGAAGCAGTCCCACCATAACTATATGCTTGGTGTTCGTGGCATCTCTGTTCTATTAATATTTCTGGCCTGTGAAGCTATGTTTGCACAAGGGAAGTCAAGTTAATGTGTTATATGGATGTCAGGGCTTATCTGTCATCAATATTTTGAAAGCTCCTTTGAGGAATTAATCACATAAAACAACGGAGGCAATTTGATCTCTGCCCATCTAAGATGGAAAGCATTTGAGTGAATACTATGAAAATATTTTAACAGGATAAAAAGGTCATGATAAAGTCACTACAATTCATTTGCTCTGTGCATGGGAGAAGCAAGCAGAGCAAGAACCAATGTTTGGGTGAAAAGCCGGATAGGAAGGGGGACATTGGCCAGCCCAGCTTATTGCCCCTCTTCCTGGCACCCTATTTTCTATCTCTCTCCTTCCTCTGCTAAGCTCTTGGTGAGAAGGAGAAGCAGGAATAAGTTAGGCTGGCCAATCATCTTTCTCCCTTGGGCCTTCGCTAGACCTACCTCAAAATCCGCGACGAAGGAGGGGAGAGCCTGTGATGCAACTATTGTGGTCTGTTGCCCTTGTCTAGACATCAGACGTGACGGTCTAAAGGAAAGACCCGTTGCGTCCGCCATTTTTTAAAAAAAATATTAAAGGGTCAGCTGCGCAGGAGCACATGAATGACTAAAGGTAAGTTTTTAAAAAAATTAATTTGATTTCCCTGCTCCCCCCCACCCTGCGCCCTGTGCGCGGCTTCTCTCGGCTACGCGTGAGTAATTGTGTGGAGCCAGGGAAAGCGGCGGAACAGGCTACACACTCGGGCTCAGTCCGAGACTGCGGGAAAAATTGGGCAAGAAGGGGTAGGCTATATCCCGGGGCCAGGGAGGGTTGATCCCCTCCTGAGCCCAGGATCCTCTGTGAGTCATCCGGACGCACAGGGTTGATCCCGGGTATCAGCCTGGAATATAGCCTGGTGTAGCAATGGCCTGGGTCCCCAACATTACCTTGGCTCTCACACAGCACTGATGAAAGGTCTCCTGCTGACTGAGGTGGGAGAGTGTGCTACTGCCACCACAGGCCTCTCCCTCAACCCTGCCCCCTTACCGTCGCATGGCCTCCCCCACTCACTCATTGTTTCTGCTGTTGTCTGCCCTCTGGAGAGCTGTGTTGGCTGGAGAAAGTGGCTGGCGTGGCTCTTCGGAGAGCCAGCCAGAAACAAATGCCTGGCTTTGAGGGGCTTCTTTCCCCATAATACCTGGCCCTGAGGAAGGATTCTCAGTATGAGCCTGAGGGCATGTGGCTGAAAACAGCTGCCCACCCTCCCTCCCCTCGAAGCGAAGCAGAGGATGGATGGCTGCTCCAGAGAGCCCCACAGCAGGACCAGCCACTAGTGTCACCAAGCAGGTGGCTGCTCCAGAGAGTCCCACCAGCCCTCTCATTCCACCATGGGAGAGTGGCAGGCAGGGCTCTCTGGTGCACTTGCGGTGGTGCTCCTGGGCCCGCTGGCCCGCTGTGGCAAATGGCATGGTGGGAGAACCGCTGAGGAGGCTCTCTGGAGCTGCAGAGCTGAAGTTGGAGAAAGCAGTGGCAGGCCCTTCTGGAGAGGGGAGCACGCCATTCATCACCCCTCAAGCTCTCCTGCTTGAGGCTGGGGGTTCACCCTGTCTCATAGGAGGGGTGGCCCTGCTCTCACATCTTGTAATATCAGCAACACATGGATTAAAACCTATTTACAGAGCAAAATATAACAAATCGTTACATCAGAGGTATGCAGATGTCCAGGCAAAGACTCATTCTCTTTTCAGCTTGATTAAAAATAAACACGATATATAGTTTAATCTACAACTGTTAGACGTAGCAACAAGGCAGAGGGCCTTTTCAGTGGTGCCCCCCCCCCAATTATGGAATGATCTCCCCGATGAGGCTCGCCTGGCGCCAACACTGTTATCTTTTCGGCGCCAGGTCAAGACCTTTCTCTTCTCCCAGGCATTTAACAACGCTAAGTTTGTTTGTTTTTTAACGGACCTCAGAACTGTTGTTTTTAAATGGAAACCGTTGTTTTTATACTGTTGTTTTTATGTTTCTGATGGTTTTAAATTTTGCATACTTTTTAATGTTCACTGTTTTAAAATTTTGTAAACCGCCCAGAGCGCTTCCGCTATGGGGCAGTATGTAAATGCAATAAATAAATAAATAAGTCATGTTGAATTTCAGCTTCAAGAGCCCTCTTTTTAGAACCAGCTGTTCCCTAGGCAAAGGCTAGGCTTCCCTGGAAACCTTTATAGACCCTTCCAGATCAGCATGAATTAATAGCCTGGGTCACAAGGCTGGTCCAAGATACATTGCTGGCTGAGGTGAAGGACAAACAATGGACAGAATCCCGCCAGCTTGGAGCAGCTGAAAGTTTCTTCAACAACCCTGAGGAATGGCAAAGGATCTGCTGCCACCGAACAGCATCTACTGCTCAAGGTGGCTGTCTCACTCTGCCTAATGGTATCCCTGGCCCTGGGTGGGAGGAACCTTCTGACTTGCCGTGACAGTGATTGACTACACAGGGCCACAGCACACAGATCCAAAGTTTGCTGGTTCTAGTTGGTTGTTGTTGTTGTTATTATTATTATTATTATTGATATAACAGGGGGAAACAGTCCCCTAAAAACTGTGGCTTAACAGGCTGTTACAAAATACTTGCTTAATATAATTTTAGAGAAAATGGAGGGGGCAAAAGAGGGAAAATAAATAAATAAATGAAAATTGATCCAGGGTCTGACCTGGGTTTTGCTTTAATTCAATGTTGCTTTTTGTGTCTGCCAGAATGTGTACATTAATGTGGTTCTTCGCTGTCCCAGGCTCGGGTGGGAGGGAAGGAGCTGGGCGCGCCTGCCAAGGTCATCTTTGCCTGGCACTTCCAACTCCCCCTGTAGCACCTGGGGATTATCAGAAGTGCTTAAAAGTCAACTCGTTTCAGCTGTGGGAAAGAATGTGGGTCTCACTCCTGTTGGGAGGGGTCGCCAGAGGCCCGGGAAGGGCAGTGGTTGGTTGGGATGGATCATGGGGCCAGGTGGCCGAAAAGGGATAAAGTGCCTAGTGTGGAAGCGTCCCCATCTTCTTTGCTGTAGGACACGCGTGTCAAGGGAGGATCAGGTCCGGGCAGTCAGGGGGGACAGCTTGCAGTTAGTTAGGCTTTTCTTATGTTTTAAGTGTTGGGGTGTTGTGCTGCGGCTGGGTGGTGGAATGACTGATGGTTTTATTGAGGTAATTGCTAGCTCCCTTCCCTCAGCTTTGTCTCTCACTCCTTTCCCCCCACTCCCTTCCCCAATCTTCCCTCTTTCCCTTTGCTTAGCTTTTACTGACCAAGGCCTTACTTGGGCCGTTGCTAGACAAGGCGTTAGCCCGGTGTGAGGCCCGGTCTCCCTCCTGTGCATCCAGATGATGCACAGGGGATCCCGGGGTCAGGCCGGGCTAAGTCCTCCCTTGACCTGGAATAACCGGATGCGGTTATGGCCCGGTCTAGCAGGGTCCGTGGCTTTTCTCAGCTGCTCGCTTACTTGCGAGTAGCCAGGAGAAGCTGTGGACTGGGCACAGCATTCCATAGGAGCGCTGTGCCCATCGGGCCGGGGGGGATCACAGGGGGGAGATGGGGGCCGGGGGAAAGAGCGGACCCAGCAGGAGAGATGGGGGGGGGAGAAGAACAGGGACAGGCATGGTGGACAGGGGACAGGGCATGGTGAGCGGGGACAGGGCATGGCAGATGGGGACGGGGGACAGGCATGGCGGACGGGGGACAGGCATGGCGGATGGGGAAGAAGAAGAACGGGGACAGGGGACAGGCATGGCAGATGGGGGAAAGAAGAAGAACAGGGACAGGGGACAGGCATGGCGGACGGGGGAAGAAGAATGGGGACGAGCATGGTGAGCGGGGGGAGGACGGGCGAGCGAGCGGGCAGGGGGGCATCAGACATTGGGGGGAATCAGGGCAGGGGGAGTGGGGAACCCTTTATTTTTTAAAAAAAATCAATTACCTTTTCCATTGGTGCGCTCCTGCGTACATGGCCCTTTAAGTCTTAAAAAAACTGGAGTACGCGACGGTGCTTTCCCTTACCCCATCGCGTGTTATGTCTAGAAAAGGGCGACGGGGCGCGCTAGTTGCAGCGCGCCGTCGCTCCTACTCCCCACCGGATTATCTGGTAGGTCTAGCAAGGCCCATGTTAGTCTTAGTGGTGTTAATAAACTTGCTTTGGTCCCTAATGTGTGTTTGTACTTTATTCTTGCAACATCTGGCTCATCCCGGTTGTGGACAGGGCTAGGGAGGCGGGTTGCCTGGGAGTTTAGGACGTTTGGTCCAGGAGCCTACCTTGCAGGGACGTCAGGTGGACCCTGACATCCGTTACAAAAATTAATAAGTGTGCTGTATAAACTTTTGGTTCTAGTTCTAGTGTCTCTTGACATGCACCAAGTGATAATTAATCACATTTGGTACCACAGACACAAATGCCACGCAAAGCCTCTCCATGCAAGTATTGCAGTGATGTTAGGAATGCCCAGAGGCATTTTTCAATCCTAAAATGCATCTCAAACATACCGTGAAGAACCCTAAAAGGATTTCTCTAAGTGGAGTAAATAGGCAACAACATGGCAAATGAGATTCATAGTAAGTGTAAAGTGATGGGCACTGCTGAAAAAGCCTAAGTTCAATTATAAGCAGACAGAGTGCATGTTGAGAATCAGTAAAAATTGTTGTGAAACACCCAGAGAGCTTTGGCTATTGGGCGGTATAGAAAATGTAATAAATAAATAAAATCACAAAGTAAATGTTTTACAGAGGATTATGTGAATGTATAAATACAAGTGTTTTCTGAGAGATTAGGCCATATGGTATACAAATCGTCTGAGATAAAATGTTTGCTCTTTTGCCTCTAGCCTATGTTAAAGAAAATACTGTATGTGCGGCTTACACCTGGCAGCCTGCCAAGAGACAGCAGAACTGATATACTTGAAGTACCTATGGCCTTGAGGCAGTTTACAGTCAAGTCACTTTGGCAGTACAAATCCATTGTTTTTATACTGGGCAGTGGCATCAAAAAGGGGGTCAAATCTCAGACCCTGTTAGGTCCCCAAGGGAACATTCAATCTCCACTCATTGACTCTTAAGAATAGGCCAATGGACTGTCAGTTTGCCAGAAGGTAAGATGTGATTGAATGGAAAGTTCTGATTGGAAAGAATAAAAGGCCAGATACATCCCTATTAGATTCAGTTGAAGTTGAGAGAGTTGGGGGCCAAAGGCATAGGCTGAGAAGGGGCCTTCCTAGATGAGGGTTTAGCCCGGTGCAAGGCCCGGTCTCCCTGCTGTGTGTGCAAATGATGGACAGGGGATCCCAGGGTCAGGCCGGGCTAAACCCTCCCTTGACCCAGGATAACCAGATTCACTTGTGGCCCGGTTTTTCAGCAGCCCCGGGCTCAGCGGAAAGTCTAGCTGGTTCTGCGGCTTTTCCCGGCTGCTCGCTTACTCGCGAGTAGCTGGGATAAGCCGCGCACTGGGCACAGCGCTCCATAGGAGTGCTGTGCCCTTCAGGCTGGGGGTGAGGGAATCGTGGGAGGGGGAGTGATGGGGGCCAGGGGGGAAAGAACGGACCTGGCAGGAGAGATGGCGGGGGAAGAGCGGAGCCAGGGTGAGGAGATCGCGGCCAGGGTGGTGGTGGTGGTGGGCATCGGACATGGCGAGTGGGGGCGGTGAGAGGACGGGTGAGCGGATGGGCGAGTGGAGGGGCGAGCGAGCAGGGGGCGAGCGAGAGGGTGAGCAGGCGGGCAAGTGGGGGCGAGCAAGCGGACGAGTGGGGGGCAAGCGGGGGGCATCAGACATTGGGGGAAATTGGGGGCAGGGGAGAGCGGGGAACATTTTTTTTTAAAGACCTACCTTCTCATTGGTGCGCTCCTGCGCACATGGCCTCTTTAACTTTTTGGAAAAAATGGAGGACACAATGGGGCTTTCCTTTCCCCGTCGCGTCTGATGTCTGGATAAGCGCGACGGCCCATGCTAATTGTAGCACGGGCTCGCCGCACCTGAAGGCCGGATTCAAAGGTAGGTCTAGCAAGGCCTAAGGTCTGCAGAGAAGAAGAAAATGCCAGTTAGGGATGCATGAGAATTTCATTTTTGCCTACAAAACATGCAGCCGTGCCCCATTCGAAGAAATTACCTGTGAGCTAATGTTATTTAACAATCACTATCAAACATATTTAAGGAATTTGTAAATATGCATGTGCTACTTAATTTTCAGGTAAACTGGGTTAATTAAAGATCACTGCTCCTTCCATTGATAGTTCTTTAATTACAACAAATATCTCATTATTCTCACCATATGAAAAGCCGCCAGACCCTGACTCTTCAGAATTCTGAAGGGTCCCTCTTGAGGAAAGCTGGAGGGGCTTGCCTTGAAGTCAAAAGGGGTGGGTCGAAGGCGATGCCACAGGCCAATTCCATTCTCTTGCTCTGCTAATCTCCTCTAGCAGTTGGAAAGAAAGAACTACTACCTGAACAAGTGGGCAGAAAATAAAAGAGCGGGAGGACCCAGTGGTGGGCCAGTGACTTCTGCTTTCCTCTCTGTATGATGCCAAATGACTCCAGGTTTCTTCTCCTCTTGGGAGGGAGCCTTCAGAATCTCAAATAGTATCAGTCAGGTCATAGTCAGACAGGGCTTTATCCTGGGGTGATCCCCAGGATCATCCCTGTGCATTCACATGACGCACAGGGGATCCCAGGATCAGGGAGGGATCATCCCTCCCTTGCCCCAGGATATAGCCCTCCCCTTTGGCCCCGGTTTTTCCACGGTCCCTGGCTGAGGCTGAGACCGCAGAACATGTGGACAGGTGCTGTGTAAGGGGGGGGGGGGAGCCGGGAAAGTAATTTAAATTTTAAAAAGTACTTACCTTTTGCACATGAGCATTCGTGCACTGCTGGCCCTTAAATAATTTTTTTTTAAAAAAAAGGCAGGCGTGACGCCTCTCCTTCTGAGATCATCGTGCATCGCGTGTAAACAGAGGAGGGATCTTGTGTTAAACACAATGCAAGATCTTCCCTCTTCTGTCGCGGACTATCAGGTAGGTCTAGCTAAGCCCTCAGACTGCTTTTCACATGGTGAGTATAACATGTAGTCAGGCTCTTCTGAATTAGAGGAGCCTAAAATTATATTATCACCCTGTGTAACATGTGGACCATATCTAAGACCCATTGAACTCAGGACTTACTTTTAAGTAAACATAGGATCAAGCTATATGAGTTGGTCACTGTTCCTTCTAATAGCAAATTGAGATGTTTGAGTGCAAATCAGTTTGGAAGCAAAACTGGTCAACCCCCAAAAATGAAGTAATTGTTTCTACTACATATTCAGGTGTCTCCCTAGGTACATAGAGGTATATTTGCTTCTCTGTCTCCATCTCAATTTAAATTGCAATTCTAGCTCCAAACTATTTCCTCCGTTTGCTTCTAAGGGGTGTCACCTTCTGAAGGTTGAATTCCTGCCCATCAGAAAAAGTATTCTCTAGTCATTAAAGGCCATTAAGGTTCTTTTCATAGTACTCATTCACAACTACCAAGAAAGCCAAACCCCCAACAGTATTTTTAGGGATGATTGAAAATTTTGTTCAGTTCATTTGTTAATAAGAACTTACCAAAATTCACACATTTCTTCATAAACTGAATGGAAAAAAAACCTGGAAATTTGAAAAGGTCAAATGTGGGCATATGTAAAACTGATTCAAATCCCTGTGTATTCAACTATATATGTGGTGCTGAATTAGCGCCACCACCTTTTCTTTTCCTTTCTTGACAGACTCTTTATCTTTTATATAGCAGGCAAGTACAATTTGGTTCTCTTCATGGAATTTGACCTGTGTGGTTTGGTCACAAGTGTGTTTGGTTCATTTTAGATAAGGACTTACAAAAATTTGCAAATTTCCGCATAAATAGGATGGAAAGAATTTGAGAATTACAAACATTAAAATATGTGGAAAATGTGGAACTGACAGATTTGTCAATCCCTAAGTATTTGAAAGAACTTCCACCATTTGAATGTCCCCCCACTGCCATTCCATCTGTTTTGACATTCAGAAATTTCCCCTCTTGCATTCATGTAAAGAAATTGATGCAGTTAGATTCACATTTTTTAAGTTAAATATTAGTTAATGTATTGGGAACAGGGGGTGGAATCACATTTAAGATGAAGGTTGTTAAGCAGGAGCAGTTTTAATTTATAGAATTCCAACTATGTTAAGTGTTTACAGGTTGCCAGTTTGTCTGTCAAAAAATAGTGCCATTGACTACCGTGTAGCTGTTGGCATCAAATACCCCTTGCGATAAATAAAGCAGCAGTCACATTTAATTGGCCCACAATACATTATTCATGAAGTATTGTTTCATGATGATTTTGGCATTCATTAAGGGAGAAGGAGAAGAAGAAGAAGAAGAAGAAGAAGAAGAAGAAGAAGAAGAAGAAGAAGAAGAAGAAGGGCAGTAAACTTTCTTGGTCGAAGGCAACTGAGTTTGCAACTTAAGGCTCAACCTAAAAGTGAGCAATTATTTGTTGTACTAGTAAAAGTGGAGGAATTACACAGCCATCATGAGGAGGGAAAGAAATTATCCTTGGCCAGTTAAAGGAATAAACACATTGGAAGAGGACAGCAGTGTCTGTTGCTCAGAAATAACCCCTATGTGGACAAAATACAAGGCAAAGGGAATATCTAAGGTCAGTACCTCACATTCAATGGCAGCAAAACTCGACATGAGCCATGGGGCCAGATTACATGCTAGAAACTCCAGCTTGCTACTGAGGATATATTCAGCAAAGAGCTGCAGACAATCTTTGGGCTTTGCTAGACCTACTTGCAAATCCAGTGGTGAGGAGGGGCCAGCCCGTGCTAGAAGTAGCACAGGCTGTTGCTCCTTTCCACACGTCAGACGCGACAGGGTAAAGGAAAGCCCAATCGCGTCGGCCATTTTATCTTCGTCTTAAAGGGGACGGATGCACACGAGCGCTTGTGCACTTAGGTAAGTATTTTTTTAAAAAAAACCCTTCTCCCTGCTCCCCCCCCAATCTTCCCCCTGGCTCCAATTCCCCCCATCTCCCCATGGCTCCATTTCCCCCCCATCCCCCATGGCTCCATTTCCCCCCCATGGCTCCGATTCCCCCCGATCTCCCCACCCTGCCCTGATGACCGCAGCGCTCTGCAGGAGCACTGCACCCCATCTGCCACTTTCTCCAGCTACTCACGAGTAATTGCAGTAGCCGGGGAAAATGGCAGACCGGTCTACATACCCACGGTCTCGGGCTCAGCGGGAAATACCGGGCCAAAAGTGGTGCCAGTTATCCCGGGCCAAGGGAGGGTTACCCTTGCTTGGGCCCGGGATCCACTGTGCATCAACTGGATGCACAGGGGCTCGCCTGGGGCTTGCACCGGGCTAACCCATGGTCTAGCAAAGGCCTCTGTTCCTTGACAAGGGTAATTGTATGATACAGATATTTTTCAACCCCTTCTTGTTGCATGCACACATTATATCTTGAAGTGTACACCTAAAATGTTTTA
This sequence comes from Elgaria multicarinata webbii, assembly GCF_023053635.1. NCBI lineage: Eukaryota > Metazoa > Chordata > Lepidosauria > Squamata > Anguidae > Elgaria > Elgaria multicarinata. The sequence continues at coordinate 110,488,596 of NC_086178.1, forward strand.
AAATATCTGTTAAAAAGGAAGAAGCTAAAATTGCCAAATTAGAGTGGCCGAGGAAACCAAAGCTAATGCAGCTCTTTGTCAAGTGTACCTGTGTCATATACATGTTTACAAATGTGTGCTTGTCTCTTCATTTGCACTTTTCATTTCAGATGTACACTTCAGGTATTTGGGGGATACATCTAAAGAAATGTCATGTGTAAACCAGCTCTGATACTGAATATCTCTAATTTCACTTGTTTATATTAGCAATAATAACACTCTAGGGCTTTTGTGAAATAAACTTTGAAACCTCAATCCTGCAAGTCAAATATTTTTTTCCTCTTTCTATTTGATCCCTTCCTGCTGCACCTTAGTGCCTATATATTTAGTTCAAGGATGGAAAAAAAGCTCTACACTTTAGCAGAGCTTACTCCTATTCATACTAGCTTTTTTTCTTTTTCGGGGGGCATGGCTAAAGGATAGCATATTCTTTGATTGGGCAAAGACTCAAATTAAATGTGATCAAACAGCCACATTTGCTGTTTACATGTCTGCCCTATTGATGAATAAAGCAGGAGTGCAGTCTAATTTTGCCAAAGCAAGTGTTAGCTGAAGTCTCTCCATTTTTAACAGGAAACTGTGAAATCAAAATGTCATGATGTCCTGTATTCAAGAATGTCTCCTTGAGTGCATCCTTCTTATCTAACATAAACAAGAGTTCTGGCTCCAGCTGGCTCCAGTATTCCTGTGTCAAAGTTAACTTTTGTAACTTACTGTCAGGCCAAAGGCATTGTTTACAGAACTGTTTAGCATAATTAGCTATGCCCCAGTGTTATGTTCTGATTGGTTAATGCTGCTACTGGACCCTGCCCCTCACAAGCTCAAATACTGTACTGTATTCCCTATGTCTTTTGTCTGATTGCTCCCTTTGAAGAGACCAGGCCTTAATTACTAATCAATAAAGCGCTTTTGAACCCTCTGTCGCTGGAATGGTGGAGTCGTGCTTAAGGGCTGTTTGGATTTCGTCCTTGGGTGAAAAGAACATTGATCTAACAAATGGTGCCGTGACTCGGATCTACCCCATGTCGGATTCATGCCTGCCAGTGGAACGGAGGGCCTAGATTGAGGAAGCGATCACCAAGAGATTTCTCTTGCCTCTAGTAGGTTGAATCGTGCACTGTGCAGACATGGAGACCGAATTGACGGGACCATTCGAGCCAAGGTTACAAAATCGACTCCACCCGACAGATGGAAGGGAACAGGCAACAACAATTTGCAATCAGACGTGATAAGAAAGGGCAAAGACGGGAGACGGCTATTTGGTGAGTGAAACCTTTAATCCCTAGGACCCTGACGGGAAAAGGAGGGAGTTGGGTGTTCACAATTGACCTCAGAAATGGGAAGCTTATAGTCTGTATTGGAAAAGAGTCCCCGAGCCCATTGGTTGTTGTCTTTGGGAAAGCTTTCATTGAAATTAAAATTGAGATTTTTAAACTATGTATGAATGAGTTAAAAATGTTTGTGACTGTGAACGGATGTCTTTTTTATGTTAGATTGCCCCCTTGTGGATTTTTTTGAACTTGATCTAAAGTTAATTTCAGCTGTGTCATTGGAATCAATTTGCAAACATAGAAATGTAATTAAGTAAATGTACCTCTCAAAGGATCGCCCTTGAGTGTTGAAATGTGAATTACAGAAAAGTTAATGTTTGTGTTAAAAGTAGAAGGAAAGAATTGTTAGTTTGTGTTTTCCACCCGGCCCAAGTGAAAGAAATTTGAAGTTTTTGTTTTCCTTCTGCAGCTAAACTCCCCTTGGTGTTACATCCCCCTTGCAGCATCCTCCTCCCTAGTATTTGCTGCTTCTCCTGTGCTTAGCAGCTAGAGATAAGGGATTAACCCCTTGCGTCTAAGCAGAAAGAATGTTTTGTTTTCAGTGAAAGTAGTCCAAAGATTTTGAAGACTTTGTGTATTTTGTCTTTCACAAACCTCAGATAATTAGAAAATGTAGAACCCCACTTTCACGGAAGAAATGTCTTCCATAGCTTTGAAGATTTACTGCCTGAGTTAAAGCTCAAGTCCTTGTAAGCACAGATAGCACAGACGTTTTGTCAACCGTTTTGCCAAGATGAGAGAAAGAAAAAGTATGTTGCTGAATGTCAGAGAAATGTATAAAGTGGAGAGGAGAGAAAAAGAGAGAGAGAGAAGGCTGTGCAGAAGAGATAGTTTGAAAGACTTTTAAAAAGGTTGTTTTGGTTGTTTTGAAAAGATGTTGATTTGAAGTGAAGTTGATTTGAAGAAAAGTAAAGTGAAGTTGAAAGAGTAAAGTATGTGAATAGAAGAAGTGAAGAAGATAAGAAGTTGAAACATAGTGAAAAAGGAAAGTGTTTGAAGGTTAGTGTACGTGGCATGGTTTTTGACCAGAAGGAAAAGGGGGGTGAAAAAAGCCCTGCCTTGAAAAAAGTTAAAGTGAATGGACAATCTTGCGTCCTCTGCTGACGAAAATTGGAAATACTGAATTGCTATATTTTTGTGTGTGTTTTGAATGTTGTGTTCTGAAAATTGCCCAGTGGCTCTTTTTTGGGCAGAGATATTCTAACTAAGTTTTAGGCCCAAATTTCCTTTGGTCTAATAGAACATTTGAAATGCTTTTGCCAATGAGACAATGCTGAGCCCTAAATGCAACTACAATTGAAACCTGGAAGTACCCCCTGTGTCCTTGCGTCAGTATCATTTGAAATTAGAAGCCAGAAGAAGAATACAGCTATTGCTTTTTAAAAATGGACTTGTGAAAGGATTAAAGCAATTAAAAACTCCAGCTTGCATTACTGTGTTTGCACTACCAGCCTCAGGTGTGCTGTGCCAACATTAAAGGGGGGGCACTAAAGTTAAATTTGATAAGTAAAACTAATAAGCTTACATGTGTGTGAAGATTGTGTAGCTGTAATGTTGATAGTTCTTATCCTGTTCATAAGTTTCTTTAATTGCCATAGCAAATGTTCTTAAGAAAAGATTTTGCTTATATTTGTGCCTTTTACCACTCATAAGTAACTTAACTTCATTCCACAATTGCCAAACGTTCTTTGCAAACCCTTATCTTCCTGCCTTACAAAAGCTTGTGACCAAAAACTGTTGGATTTGTGAACAGCTAAAGAGGAAAGATGTAAGTAATAAATTACTTCCAGTCATTGTGCCCCTAACCTATTAGAACTCAAAAGTAAACACAAGATAGGCAGCTGACTGAGTTTTAAAAATGAATTACACACATGCCAGAAGTTTGTGGGTGCAAGATCCACATTCCAAAGGACTTGTAGCCTACCAAGTAATACCTAATGGAGTAGTTAAAAGAAAGATTTCTTGCATTGTATTTTGTTCCATTGTAATGGTTTTGTTTAACCTTGCTTTTTGTCTTCCCTGTATTTTGTCTCTTATGAAAAATCTTGCAAAATCTGTAATCCACCAGCAAATGTATTTGCATTATGAAGCCTTAGCCACAGATGATCTAAAAGAAGCTAGCAAGCTCAAGTTTTTTATTGCTTTAAAAGGAGGGAAATGTTAGCTGAAGTCTCTCCATTTTTAACAGGAAACTGTGAAATCAAAATGTCATGATGTCCTGTATTCAAGAATGTCTCCTTGAGTGCATCCTTCTTATCTAACATAAACAAGAGTTCTGGCTCCAGCTGGCTCCAGTATTCCTGTGTCAAAGTTAACTTTTATAACTTACTGTCAGGCCAAAGGTATTGTTTACAGAACTGTTTAGCATAATTAGCTATGCCCCAGTGTTATGTTCTGATTGGTTAATGCTGCTACTGGGCCCTGCCCCTTGCAAGCTCAAATACTGTACTGTATTCCCTATGTCTTTTGTCTGATTGCTCCCTTTGAAGAGACCAGGCCTTGATTACTAATCAATAAAGCGCTTTTGAACCCTCTGTCGCTGGAATGGTGGAGTCGTGCTTAAGGGCTGTTTGGATTCCGTCCTTGGGTGAAAAGAACATTGATCTAACACAAGGGGCCTGTAGATGAGGAGAACTGAATTGTCCCCCTTCCCTGTTGCTCAGGTACAATACTAGAAGTGAGTTGGGCTAAGGAGGAAAAGTGCCTGAGAAGATGGAACATGAGGAGGTACGTGGAAAAAGGAAAGGAACCTCTCGTGCAAGCACTGAGTCATTACTGACTCTTGGAGGGATGCCAGCTTTCGTTGACGTTTTCTTGGCAGGCCTTATAGCGGGGTGGTTTGCCATTGCCTTCTCCGGCCGTTATTACCTTTCCCCCAGCTAACTGGGTACTCATTTTACCGACCTCAGGAGGATGGAAGGCTGAGTCGAACCAAGCCGGCTGCCTGAAACCAGCTTCCGCTGGGATCGAACTCAGGCCGTGGGGAGAGTTTCAGCTGCAGAAACTGCTGCTTTACCACTCTGCGCCGCTCACCTGAATATCAATTTTGATGTCAAAAATATCCCCCTTCTGAAATGTCATGTAATATGTGAATGGAGCAGACACATGATCAAGCTAACATGGTTGCCCTGAGCCTTAAATCCCAAATACAAACCTATCTGGGTCCTACAAGAAGTAGTGGTGGAATGTCTGTGGGGGTGACTCTACAAACGCTCATTACTACACAGAATCACACCTGACTGCACTAAAGCTCAATAATATGATGCATTTTAACACTAGTAGAAATGAACTGGAACATATTTCAATTTAACCAAACCAAAGTTAACTCTGAACCAGTTCCAGGGTTTGATGTAAAGAATATGAACTGGATGTGTTGTTGACCCCACACATTGGGCCTGATTCAGTTAAAGTTGCTAGGGATGTTGGAGAAATCCTCAACGGATTCAAATGAGTTCGGGCTCCACAGGGAACTGTCCCCCGTCCCTGAGTTATACATTTTGCAAAACAGTTTTTCACTGGGGGGGGAGGAGGAATTTTCATGAATGTGCATTAGTGCTAATGTGCAAATGAGCTAATCATCATTCGTGCTAATGCAAATTATCTAATGTACAAATGCACATTATTATTATTATTATTTGCATTTTTATACCGCTCAATAGCTGAAGCTCCCTGGGCGGTTCACAAAAACTAAAACAATTCAAACTGTAAAACGAACAGTATAAAGACATGATATAAAATACACATTAAAACGAATTAAAACATACCATACATGATTAAAACATCCTGAAAACATCCTGAAAACATCTAAAATTTCACTGGATAGGCCTGCCGGAATAGTGAATGTGTATTAGAGCAAGTACAATGAAATTCTGGTAATAAAAAACCCTGATTCCATCAATGAGCAGATTACAGACAATCTGCGAAACACTGGTGGAATAGATTTAACAAAATCCATTCATCCCTAGTCATTAATTCATTGATTTCAATGGGACAGAAGTATAATTCACCTGAGCTGGATTGAAGCCAGTATTTCTCCTCCTCCCATATATCCAGTGCTCGTACAATATTTAGCTCCCCCCTTTTTTTCATTTACATGTTTATGAATTATGCTTCTAGTCCAATATTCCTCCAGGGAGTTCAGAGCAGTTTAGCTATTGTCCTCAGGCAGTTTCACATCCAGGCAGATTACGTAGCTGGACCTATTTAGCTGCTTCAATAGAAGAACTGCATCATGTGTCTTTAGACATTATCTGGCACAAACATTTAGTTATCTGCATGTGAAGTACTGATGACTAATGATCTTTGGTTCACATCAAACTATATATGCAGAATAAAGTCTGATGACATTTCCATAATAGTGCAATTCATTGTTTAAATAGCAATTTTTCTTTACAAAAGGTTGCATTGCCATTAGCAGTTATCTTTTTTCCTCCACTAAACAACCAAAGATGACATTTGTGTCCAAAAGCAATTAAATAAAAAATTACTTTTCATATATCCTCAGGCTGTCATTTTTTTTATTCTTGCTCTTACAAAAAGAAACTACTGAAAGTGTGTGTGTGTGTGTGTGTGTGTGTGTGTGTGTGTGAGTGTGTGAGAGAGAGAGAGAGAGAGAGAGAGAGAGAGAGGCTTTTTCTGCTGTAGAAGTTTTTGTCAGAAATGTAAACAACATTTTCAGTAGATCTTAAATTAATCCGGATTACAAAATCCAGTTTCCAATTCTCATAGGTTTGGCTATAAAATGCCTTAATTAAAGTCTGCCTGAATTCTGAAATTATAACTACAGCAGTTTTCGGTAGAAATTTTATTTCCTGGAAGGGTGTGAAACAAGCCTTTTAAATAATGTTTCTTATGGGGAGCACAAAGACACTCAGGATGGAAGAAATAATAAGTCCAAATGAAGCGTCATTGTGTTTAAATTTACTTAGAATACAATCCCATGATCCTTGCGGGGGCATCTCGGGGACCATGGGATCTTGCAGATGCCAGATCTCCCTCACTGTGGATGGAAATGGAGGTCAGGTTTCATTTCCTAAGAAGCTGTGATGCTACTGAAAAAGCCCTGGCCCCGGCACATTCCAATTTGTAGCAGGGGACCATCGAGAGCGAGTCTGCCAATGGTGAGACACAGGAGAAAGGCGAGTGCTCAGGTATCCAGGAACCAAGCAATGCAGGGCTTTATACATGGTCAACAAGACCTTGTAGCGCACCCTAGCAGCGACCGGCAGCCAACGGAGCTCTTGAAGCACCAAAGTAATAGAATACCACTTTGGGAGCCCCTTGACCAACCTGGCTGCTGTATTTTGTACAGCCTGTAGGCGTTGGATTTGCTTCAAGGGAAGCCCTGTATACAACAGGTTGCAATAGTTCATTCTGGAAAGAACCAGGGCCTGGACTGCGGTGGTAAGATCAGCCTCTGACAGAAAGGGGCGAACTTGGCGGAGCACATGTAGTTGATAAAAGCAACTCTGAACCACAGCCCCCACCTGTGATGACATAGTTAGGGACTGGTCAAGAATAACACCCAGGTCCCGTGCAAGTATACATTCATTTACTTGCTTTCTCGTTCCTTCCCCATCGTCCCCACCTTTTGTATCATGTCCAATTTATTTATTACATTTCTAATCCACCCAATAATTATCGTCCCCACCTTTTGTATCATGTCCAATTTATTTATTACATTTCTAATCCACCCAATAATTAATGTTTTCTGGACAGTTTATAACCAGTTAAAAAACTAAAATGCCATTTTAAAACACAACTACAAATATAAAATACCATACAAATATTGAACAGAATATATTATAATATAAAGCAAAACAATAAACAACACAGGGATCAATAAAACAGCCATAATAACCTAGAGTATAACCCTGTGGACAGAGACATTTTTTTTTAATACTTGGAAATCTTTAGGTATTTATAAATAAGTAAACGATAAGTCTAAAGCATCTCAATTCCATTGAACTCGTCGGTGGAACACTCAATGATGGGAACAGTTTTGTTTCATAGTATTAGGGCTGGAGTGCTGGGCTGAAAACAACAGAATTAAATTTAATAAGAATAAATGCAAAGTTCTACATTTAGGAAAAAGAAACCAAATGCACAGTTACAAGATGGGGGATATTTGGCTCAGCAATACAACAAACAAGAAGGATCTTGGAATTGTTGTAGATCACAAGCTGAATATGAGCCAACAGTGTGATGTGGCTGCAAAAAAAGCAAATGCTATTTTGGGCTGCATTAATAGAAGTATACTGTAGCTTCCAAATTGTGTGAGGTACTGGTTCCCCTCTATTCAGCCATGGTTAGGTCTCATCTTGAGTACTGCGTCCAGTTCTGGGCATCACACTTCAAGAAGGACACAGACAAGCTGGAACATGTTCAGAGGAGGGCAACCAGGATGATCAGGGGTCTGGAAACAAAGCCCTATGAAGAGAGACTGAAAGAACTGGGCATGTTTAGCCTGGAGAAGAGGCGATTGAGGGGAGACATGATAGCACTTCAAATACCTGAAGGGTTGTTACACAGAGGAGGGCCAGGATCTCTTCTCGATCCTCCCAGAGTGCAGGACACGGTCTGAAGTTACAGGAAGCCAGATTCCGGCTGGACATCAGGAAAAACTTCCTGACTGTTAGAGCAGTACAACAGTGGAACCATTTACCTAGGGAGATCATGGACTCTCCCACACTGGAGGCCTTCAAGAGGCAGCTGGACAACCATCTGTCAGGGATGCTTTAAGGTGGATTCCTGCATTGAGCAGGGGGTTGGAGATTCCAACTCTACTATTCTATGATTCTATGAAATACCTCCCGCATTTTGTTGTTTATTCGTTCAGTTGTTTCCGACTCTTTATGACTTCATGGACCAGCCCACGCCAGAGCTTTCTGTCGGCCGTTGCCACCCCTAGCTCCCCCAAGGTCAAGTCTGTCACCTCCAGAATCTCTGCTAAGTAGAGCCTAGAAATGTACTTTTTCAAAAACAACAACAACATTGAAACCAAGAGAGAGGACCTCAGAAGATACCTGAGGGATCCAGGTACCCACAATCCTCTTTCAGTGGATAAGGCAATGCATCCATAGAGGAAAGCAGTCTCACATAATTGAATATTCCCCCATGCCAATATAAATAAATGAACACAGAAAACTAGCACACTTGGGAGAAACATGCTGAACCTCTATCTTGACATCTAATTTTGTATGTAAATGATTTTTGTTTGTTTGTTATGGGCATTCAGTAATGTGCATCCCCTCTTGCAGTCTGAAGTTGTGCAGCTCAGATACAGATTTACCATCTCTGCGAGATCTAGGCTTATGTAAACACTGCTTAGGTAAACAAAAGTCCTAAGTGTCTATCTGACATATTCAGCTAAATATTCCAAATAATAAATTGCCAGCATGTCTCTGTCTTTTGAGGACCTTAAATATGCTTTAAAGATGACTGCATGGTGGCCATGAAATCCTGAGCCACTCCAGATAAGATGTCCTCAGTGTGTATGTTAAAGCCCCCCACGTCATGGCCAAAGCCTTGGGATCCTCCACACTACCCTGAGACCATCTCCACTAGCTCTGGCAGGAAGACTGTTGTGCAACAGAGTGGAGAATCCCAATCCTGTCTCAGGTTCTCAGGCTGGGTATAATTTTTGTGTGTTGGGGATTGTTATTTCTGGGAAATGAAAATGACGGCCACCAGCCAGCCAGTGTTTCAAAGAGCTCTGGTAAAGTCCACCCCTCTCCTGAAAATTGACACATCCATGAAAATCGTTGCAATACCTCCCCAAATTCCTGTAAATTTTGAATTGCCCTTAGGTGGGGTACTTCTAAGGTGGCGCCTGGTGCCTACCATGTATGGTTTTTAAAATTTCTTGCAATAAAAAGAATTTCTAAAAGAATTAATCAGGAATATCTTTTTATTGGCCAACCAAAGTGAGCATTCTGCTCAGAATCTAACGAAGCAAGCGCCAATTGAAGACTGCTGAATGTAACATTTGGTCTGAAGAATGTAGCTAACACTGAATAGGGAACTTTTTTTGGTCTGAGAACCAGACTGTCACCTGAGAAATGGGCCTGGCCAAAGCGAGACCCGCCGCACCGCCTCCACACAGCCCTGTGGCCTCCCCCTCCCGGCTTCCTCCTCCTCACCCCTCCTCCTCCTTCCCCCCACCGAAGAACCGGCCACTCACTGGCCCTCTGCCTTGTTGCATCTCGCCTCCTGGCCCTGCCGGCCAGCCAGCTAACTTTCTCTAGTGCAGGTCTGTACACTGCCTGTAAGTTCTTTCTGCCTTCAGGAGCTGCACAGTACTTACGCATCTGGCAAAGTACCATGAGAGATCTCAAAACTTCTAGGATTTCTTGCAATTCCCCAACCTCGCACAGTTGCAGCGCAGCTCCTGAAAGTAGAAAGACCTTACTGAGACTGAATCCTGGCAAGACGGAAGCCCTGTGGGTGAGTGGTTCCCAAGTCCGGGAGACAGGCTCATTGCCTGTTCTGGATGGGGTTGCTCTGCCTCTGAAAGAACAGGTTCGTAGTTTGGGGGTACACTTAGACCCATTTCTGTCGTTGGACACTCAAGTAGCCGCCATGGCTCAGAGTGCCTTTTACCATCTTCGGTTGGTTCGCCAACTACGGCCTCTCCTGGACAGGGATAGCTTGACCACAGTGGTACAGGCATTGGTAGCCTCAAGATTGGATTACTGCAATGCGCTCTATGTGGGGCTGCCCTTGAAGCTGCTCCAGAAGCTGGAGCTAGTGCAGAATGCTGCAGCTCGGCTGTTGTCTGGAGCTGCCCCTTTCCAGCATGTAACTCCTCTGCTGAGGGAACTGCACTGGCTGCCTATTCGCTACCGGGCCAGGTTTAAGGTTCTCGTACTTGTGTACAAAGCCCTAAACAACTTGGGACCAGGATACCTGAGAGAGCGCCTTCTCCCTTACCAACCTGCCTGGTCACTAAGGTCATCCGAGGGCCTGCTCCTGGTGGTTCCACCTAGATCCATCCTCCGATTGGAATCCACCAGGGGAAGAGCCTTCAGCGTGGTGGCGCCCCTCCTGTGGAATTCCCTGCCTCTAGAGGTCAGGCAGGTGCCAACCTTGTACTCCTTTCGGCGCCTCCTGAAAACATCTTTATTCCAAGAAGCCTTTCTCTAACATGCAGCCTTGGATTACTGTTATTTAGGGATGTGCTCCGCTTCTAATCGGACTGGCGAATTAGAAGCGGAGCGGGGTGCTTCGCCTCCCCTTAAGGCGGAGGTGAAGAGGATTGGGGAGCTGGCGGAGCGTGGCGAAGAGGATCGAGGTGAAGGCGGATCCTTTGCCTTGATCCGGAGCTCCGCCGGAAAGGTAAGTGGGGTTTACCGGGCCCTGCCGCTGTTGCAAGTGCGGTCTAGACTTCCTGGTTGAACCGCGGGCTCAGTTGAAGAAGCCAAGGGACCGCGGACGGAGGCAGGTAAGGCCCCCTTCCCCCTTGGTCCCTTACCGGGCTCTGTCGCCATCGCCGCATGGGCGGCGATGGCAGAAGGGCCTGGTAACCACCCCGCCCTCCTCTCCCGGCCTTACCTGGCACCACTCCCCTCCACTGCGGAGCTCCGATTCGGAGCCGGAGCTCCGCAGCGAAGAGGAGCGGAATATGGGTGGAGCGGCGCGGAGCGTAGCGTACCGATCCGAAATTTTCGGATCGGCCCGCGGGGCGGAGCGGGGGGTCTGTGCACACCCCTATTGTTATTGCTTCTTTTAAATTTTGTTTTAACTGTTTTTATTCTGTTTTTATTTTCATTTTACCTTGTACACCGCTCCGAAATTTTTCAATGGGGAGCGGTATATAAATATTCTAAATAAATAAATAAATAATAATAGTAATTAATTAATAAATAAATACTGGCAGCACGCAGGCCTACAGTAGGGAAAGTAAGCCAGCTGGCCAGCAGGGCCGGGAGATGGGGCGAGGCGAAGCGAAGCGAGGTGAGGCGGGCAGTAGTGAGCAGGTGAGCTGCTTTTTGTTCTAGCCACATGCCTGTATAGCCGGCCATGCAGGCAGGCAGCAGGACCAAGCAGCAGCTGACTCTTTGGAGGGAGAGCCACCACTCTTCCCATGCTGCCCCACCTGCTGCGCCCGCTTCTTACCACTTCATGGTAGGGCCAACCCTGCCCAAAGGCAATTCCTATGCTGCATGAATTGTGAAAGCCTTATCTTTTAACCACTTTTTCATTTAACCCAAAATACTGGATCCAAATCAACAGCATCTTGAATGCAAAACAGATATGGAACAGGATTTCCATACAAAAGTAAAGAGAATGCTGGGTTTCTTTAGGATTGTAAAATGTTGTGAGAAGTTACAAATAACCGCTATGCCAAAACGTTAAAAAAGAAAAGGAAAAAAAAGGATGGGATTGTTTCATATATGCATACTTCTTACTTTATGTAAAGGTTTTAAATTATCCATTATACGCACATGCACAAAAGGGAAAATACACAAACTGCAAAGAAATTGCCATTATTTTTGTCTCTTGCTATTGTTGTTGTTCTTAATCCTCATAGACCAGGGGTTGGCAACCTTTTTGGGGTCCATTTGGCAAATTGAGAAACTGTCCTGGGCACCACCACAAAATGGATGTGCTGCAGATGAAAGCATTGGCCTGCAGCCACCTGCCATCTTAAGAATGTTTTTGAGCTCCACATGTCAGAAGAGGCAGGCATTCATGGGAAAAGAAGGCCATTGGGTCCAATCCCCTGCTCAGTGCAGAAATCCTTTTCTTCTTCTTTTTGGCAATGAGTAAGTGGCCACCCTAAGAGAACTTGAAGCCCTTGAATTTGACCAATCCTTCCTACCCAGCACTTATATCTTGACACTCCCAGGGATGCTGAAGGCCAAAAGGAACCTTCTACATCCACCCACACTCCTTTAGCTTCTGATAACACAGGGTAGTTCTCCTGTGTTCTTACAATAACAATTGCAAACTTCTGAAATACCCTCGGGTCTATGGTTGCGTAAGCAAGCCTTGAATAGATTCCATTTTAACTAGACACGGCGGCGTTGCTGTTGAGCAGAACCAGGCAAAGTTCCATTTAAATAGAAAGCAAGTACCAAACAGAAAAGGACAGAACAAGGCAAGAAAAGACTGCAGCTCGCATATTCCATGCTAGCCCTCAGGGCTTTTAATTCAAGGAGCTAGTCAGGCTCATTCACATCCTAATTTAGATGTCATTTATTACTGTTTTCCTCTGCATGCTGTATTTCTCTTGGCTAAATATATTATAACAATAACATGCTGATGCCAGATAGGTAATCTTCAATTATGCCCATGTATATTGGCAAAATACATTGGAATTCAAACTGACGCACCGTAACTCTGCACTGCTCCTTAATTTGAATCACTGGTAATGCACTATAGAGACAACAGACAACATACTGTCTATTAGCAGATTTAGTGTGTATCGCAGTTGGAGTCTTGTCATCTTAATATATATTTAACTAAGCCCCAATATGATCTATTTGAACATAGCACATATTCTTGTCATTTCCTTTCTAGCATCATGTGTATCAACACACATCTCGGGTTGTACATGAAATATGCACACAAACATATAGTTAAATGCATGAGGTTAACCCCAGAAGAATTGAATGAATACAGCACACTATTAATTATACTTACATATGCATCTTAATTTTTTCCTAGGCAACCAAGGGGCTGTATTTTTAATAAGCTTTTAAGAACATAATGACACAAGAGGAACAGAGAATGATGATAGCACAGGTTTGGGCAGAAGGGCTGTTTCCAAGAGGAAACCACTAAAAAGAAAGCAAGATCTATTTTGTCAAATATTCATTGTTCCCCTGGTAGTGGAGTCCAAACAAGCTTGTGTGAGCAGTAGCTTGACTCACACAACCTAGTTAAACAAAGGCACATGGATTGTAGGATTTAATGGATTTTAGTCTTCATTTAGTCTAAACTGGCTTTATCTTACACAGTCTGATCTGCATTCTTGGTAAGTGTGTGTGTGAGAGGGGTGGAGAATGGGAAAGAGAGATAGGCCGTAGCTAGACCAAAGGTTTATCCCAGGATTGTCTTGGAGTCAAACCTGTTCATCTAAGTGCCACACAGGGCATCCAGCGCTCAGGCAGGGACGAACCCAGGATGATCCTGGGATAAACCTTAGGTCTAGCTACGGCCATACTTTCATACCATTGCTTTAAGTGTAAATTTATTCTTGAAGAGCAGAATATAACTAGTTTAATCTGTTCCATTATTCAAATAATATATTCCTTCTCTTGTTTATAAAAAAAAATTTTTAGATGAATTTACGCAGTTTGACCACCTGAGTATATACATAAACTGAAAAACACTTGTGCACTGAAATACACCTTTTCCAGAATTTTGTAATGCAGTTCACAACTCAAAAAAAAAAAAAAGGAAATACAAAAACTACATATATTAAGGAAACGTGCAAAAATATGTATATTAAGGGAGATGCATTATATTAGAAAAAACCACTTGCAAAAATTGCACACACTAGAAAAAAGTGTATACAAACGCATTCTAATTTTGTGCTGAGCATTTGTTTGCTTGTTTTGCCAAATTTGTAGGCTGATGCAGAAACTGGCCAAAATGAGTTTACAGTTGGGAAAATGAGAAACTGGATGAAACCAAAATTGACACATTTGACCATCCTGCTCAATGAATCATGAGGCATAAACACCCAAAAGCCTCTGTTGTGGGGGGGGACTGAGGAAGAGAACAGTAGGTGTGTGGATGGATGAAACTGTCAGTTTTGATTTCCATCAGTCTTGCAATTTTCCAGTCTTAAATTCATTCCCACCACTTTGTGCATCAGCCTGCTGTTTTTTTTTAAAGTCTGCATCAATTTGTACACATTTTCATATGCATTTCTCCTAATATATGCATTTTTGTACGTAATTTTGCCTACTATATGCATCCTTGCAAGGACATTTTGGAGATATATATATATATATATGCTATTTTTGTATGGTATTTTCACAAAGATTAATTTTTGTGCACTGTTTCTATACCGCCCAATAGCCGGAGCTCTCTGGGCAGTTCACAAAAATTAAAAACATTCAAAGTATAAAACAACAGTATAAAACCATAATATAAAATGCAATATAAAAGCTCAACCAGATAAAAACAGCAGCAATGCAAACTTACAAATTTAAAACACCAAGTTAAAATTTATTTGTAGACTGTTAAAATGCTGGGAGAATAAAAAGGTCTTCACCTGGCATCTAAAAGCATATAATGTAGGTGCCAAGCGAACCTCCTTAGGGAGCTCATTCCACAGCTGGGGTGCCACAGAAGAGAAGGCCCTCCTCCTGGTAGCCACCTGCTTCACTTCCTTTGGCAGGGGCTCATGGAGGATGACCCCTGAGGATGACCTTAGGGTCCAGGCAGGTACATATGGGAGGAGGCGTTCCTTCAGATAGCCTGGTCCCAAGCCGTTTAGGGCTTTAAATGTTAATACCAGCACTTTGAATTGGGCCCAGACCTGGATTGGCAGCCAATGAAGCTGGAAAAGGACTGGCGTGATGTGGTCTCGTCGGCCAGTCCCTGTTAGTAACCGTGCTGCCCTGTTTTGTACCAGTTGAAGTTTCCGGACCGTTTTCACAGGCAGACCCACGTATAACGCATTGCGGTAATCCAAACGAGAGGTTATCAGAGCATGGATCACTATAGCTAGGCTATCTCCGTCCAGATAAGGGCGCAGTTGGTATATCAGCCTAAGCTGATAAAAGGTGCTCTTTGCCACTGAGTTCACCTGTGCCTCAAGTGACAGTTCTGGATCCAAGAGCACCCCCAAACTATGGACCCGATCCTTTAGGGAGAGTGCAATCCCATCCAGGACAGGGCAAACATCACCTCGACGGACAGATTGGTTCAGGAATTGGTTCAGGAATTGGAACCAACGTATTGGTTCAGGAAATGTAGATTAGGTGGGTTTGCAATAAAATGTGAACGGAATGAATTCCACCCCATCCCTAACAACCAGAACAGTGCAGATGGAAGCCAACGTACCAGAGCTTGGAGAAAGTTTGGGTCTTACTACCAGGACTCTGTTATCCATTATGGCAAAATGCTGGTGGAGTTATCTTTCAGGCTAATCCTGTGCTCTGCAGAGACAGTGCTGAACTGGGCTGTTCATTTCATTCATCACAGTTGGCACAATCCTAAGGGAAGTCCTACTTTGCAAGCCTCATTGTAATGGCCATGCTCTTATGCAGGACCCATTCATTTCAGTGGGGTATTACGTACTGTGAGATTTCCCCACTGCATTTTGCCCATTGAATTGTGTTTAGGAATTCTCAGTGAAGAAGGGAAGGGAACACATGGGCCTGAACTACACCAACCAAGCATGATATAACATTTTGAGAGCGGTTTGAAAATGGTATCAATGAACAAAAAACCTACGGTTTATAAAACAACGTTAAGGCCGTACACTTTTCCACCAAGCAGAAAAAAGCGGGGAAATTGGGAGTTAAGGCTCGCTAGCCTTAACGCCACATCCTCCCTAAGGAGGCAGAAAGTACCAGTGAAATTCTCATTTTGCCAAAGCAGATAAACCATGAGGACAGGATGGAGAATAGGATATGCAGAGGTGACTGTGGGGTTGTGGGAAACTGATGACAAACAACTTAGAGCCACCTACTTCTTTTTTTGTTTAGAGCAGCCCTTCCCCAACCTGGTGCCCTCCAAAGGTGTTGGACTGCGATGATCCATCATTGCAAGTCAGTATGTCCCATGGTCAGGAATGCTGGGACAGCAGGATGGGGAACGTAGGGTGGCGGCTCCAGGCAAGCCCCCCTACCCCACCCCACTTACCTGCTCTGTCGTCGTTGGGCCCGGGCTTGAACTGAGCGCCCTGGTGCACCTGGAAGCAAGGCCACACTTGCAGCCTTGCTTCTGGGTGGACCCAGGGGCTCTATTCAAGCCTGAGCCAGGCGACGATGGAAGAGGTAAGACCCCCCCCCCCCGCCTGGCCCCTTACCTGGACCTGCCACTGCTGCAGCACAAAGTGTGGCAGCTCCAGGCAACCCCCCTCCTGCCTGGCCCCTTACCTGGAGCCGCCACTGCACAAACTGTTGCGGTGGCACCTCCAGGCAAGCCCCCACCCCCGCACCCCACCACTTGCCTTCTCCGTCATGGCCTGGCCCGTGCTTGAATCGAGCCCCTGAGTCCACCCAGAAGCAAGGCTGCAGGTGCGGACTTGCTTCCGGGTGGACCAGGGCACTCGATTCAAGCCGGGGCCCAGCGACAACGGAGCAGGTAAGTGGGGTGGGCTGGGGTGGGGGCTTGCCTGGAGCCGTTGCTGCAGTTTGGACAGCAATGGCAGTGGGTCTAGGTAAGGGCCCAGGCAGGAGGGGATTGCTTACCTGCTCCGTCGTCCCCGGGCCCAGGCTTGAATTGAGCTTCCGGATAGACCAGGGTGCTCAGTTCAAGCCCGGGCCCAGTGACGATGGAACACGTAAGTGGGTTGGGGCTTACCTGGCAGCAGGGCCAGGCAGGAGGGGGTGGGGTTTCTTACCTGCTCCGTCGTCGCAGTCCAACACCTTTGGAGGGCACCAGGTTGGGGAAGGGCTGCTCTAAACAAAAATAGAAGTAGGTGGCTCTAAGTTGTTCGTCATCAGTTTTCCACAACCCCACAGTCACCTTTGCATATCCTATTCTCCATCCTGTCCTCATGGTTTATCTGCTTTGGCAGAATGAGAATTTGACTGGTACTTTCTGCCTCCTTAGGGAGGATGTGGTGTTAAGGCTGGTGAGCCTTCACTCTCAATTTCCCCGCTTTTTGGTGCTTGGTGGAAAAGTGTACGGCCTTAACGTTGTTTTATAAACCGTAGGTTTTTTGTTCATTGAATTTCATGGCTTTTTGTAAAGGATGACGAAAGCCCTGCCCTCTTTTAAATGCGGTCACTGTAGTATGGCTCCTGCAGCTTTCACTGGTGTGATGAAGAGGAGATTTCACCAGGTTCTCCATATATACAAATGACACCTGGTGAAATTCCCTTTTCATCACAACAGTGCAAGCTGCAAGAGCTATACTAGAGTAATCAGATACAAAAGAGGTCAGGGCTTCTGCAGCTTGCACTCCCTCGCCCGCCGCGCGCTCACTTATCTCCCTTCACTCACTGCCCGCTCCAGGTTTCGAAGCCAGGACGCTGGGGTTGGAGGCGGAGGCTTTAGAGTAACCCACCCGCGAAAAGACACTGACAATATTTGCTAGGGGAGGCAGCCATTTTCTCTCAATGTTCCAATATAGCTGATATAGTAAGAATGATGGAGACAAGCTGGAGAGGTTCAGAGGAGGGCACCCAGGATGATCAGCGGTTTGGAAACGAAACTCCATGAAGAGACTGAAACAACTGGGCATGTTTAGCCTGGAGAAGAGAAGATTGATGGAACCAGTTACTTAGGGAGGTTGTGGCCTCTCCCACACTAGAGGCCTTCAACAGGCAGCTGGAGAACCATCTGTAACGTATGCTTTAGGGTGGATTCCTGCATTGAGCAGGGGTTGGACTTGATGGCCTTATAGGCCCCTTCCAACTCTACTATTCTATGATTAAAAATGAATTGCTGTGATTCAGGGGGCTATGACAGTTTTGTTCGTTTATTTGTAAGGGTGGAAACGGTACAGTAACTTTCAGAATTGTATCAAACTTATTCTCAGCAGCTATTCAGTGCCCCAATGTATAGCTGAACACCTAGAAACTTATTCCATTGACAATGTGATCCAGACATCCCATGATAAAAAGTTGGCATGAAATATTTTTTGCAAAACTAGCAATAAATCATTATTTATTATTACATTTATATACCTCCCCATAGACAAAGCTCTCTGGGTGGTTTACAATACATTTACCTCATTACTTGAATATAAGGTTTAAATAATATCTGAACCTGGCCCAATGGTGCAATCCTATGCATTTTTAGACAGAAAAGTAAAAATCCTACAACTCCCAGCATTCCTCAGCCAGTCTTGCGGGTTGGGGCATGCTGGCAGTTGTAGGCCTCACCCCCTCTCAACATGCATAAGATTACACCCTTATGGATTTAAGATTATTTCTTCATCTACCCCAGTGATGCTTCCAGTAACAGGATGCAAAAAGAGAAAATATTTTCAATGTATTATTTTAATTATTATTATGCCCAACATGTTTCAGAATGAAGAGCTCATTAACTTTTGTAAACTGCCCAGAGAGCTTTGGCCATGGGGCAGTATGTAAATGCAATAAATAAACAAATAAATTAATCAGGGGGTAATCTTTACAATCCCAAATTCTAGGAAGCGGATAAGCCAGCTTCTAGAGATGTGATCCAGACCTCTTCAGAAGGGGGAATAGTGTTAATCCAGACCTCTTCAGAAGGGGGAATAGGGTTTTGGTCAGTCTAAATTGTCTCCAGGGTTACCTTACTCAGTTCCTCAGATCACAAAGAGCGCTTTGCCATGGATTCCTATGGACAAGTATGGTTCCTCTATAGAGCTCAAACATGTCTAAAGTGTCCTATTTTTAAAGAAAGACTGTATTTTAAAGAAAGCCTTCTCAAACCTTAGAGAAACAGCCTTTTTTTAATCTTTAAAATAAAAAAGGCTGCAAAGGGAGTCTAGAAGGATCACGGTGGTCTATGAAGTAATGTTTCCTGAAGGAAGAATATTGCCACAGTTAAAATTGAAGTTCTTAAATAAATAAATAAATAAATTATTTTAACTTAATTGCTTTTCCTTCACCTAAGCAAAGATGAGGTTCTAATACAATCTCCAGTGGAAAAGAAAGAAACTGCCACTTTATTCCTGCATTGAGCAGGGGGTTGGACTCGATGGCCTTGTAGGCCCCTTCCAACTCTGCTATTCTATGATTCTAAATACTGACATTTCTGCTGCAAACTAATGCCTGCTTTTGTTTGTTTTTAAAAGAAAGTCTGAATCATTTTACTTATAATAGAAAAGGATGGAACTGCAAATAGCCTAAAACTGTTTAAAATTAATATCTAGACACACAGAACCATAGAATAGCAGAGTTGGAAGGGGCGTACAAGGCCATTGAGTCCACCCCCACCCCACCCCCCGCTCAATGCAGGAATCCACCCTAAAGCATCCCTGACAGACATCCCTGACAATGTCTTAAGAGAAATATTTTTACAGAGTTTTATCCATACACACACCCAAACTCCCCCAGTAAGACTTCGAGATTAACACTGCAAAGGCTGGAATCTGTACAATTTTCAAGCATGCAAGCTAAATACAGTTCACACCAGCACCCATGTACCTGCTTTTGCAGTTGTCTTGCTACTGCTGATGCAGCACAGAACTACCAGCTTTAGACATTGTTGTTTTGCAGCAATCCTTTGCAAACCACCATGTGAGTTTAAGGGGGAAATTGCAATTTTTTTTGCAAATTAAGCACAATTAAAGCAGGATGCATGAGAGTACTTCACAATAAAAGCTGATTTTTAAGGTGGAAAACTTCTGAGTCCTTTGCATGCAATTTGCAGTGATTGCAAGGTATAGTGCTGGTGCAATAAAGCTCTTAAGCAGCCAGCCCCCTACATTCACCTAGCCACCATCCCCCCCACCGACCCCCCTCAGTCTTACCTTCTAATTGCTTCTTCTCCTACTTGCTTGCAGCTTTCTTCTTCTTCTTCTTCTTCCCCTCGGCCTAGGCAGGGAGTGGGGGGGGGAACCCTTCCAGGAAGTCCCAGAATGCATCCCACAGCCCCCTCCCTCAGCGTCGATGGGGCCTTGTACTTGCTCTGTACGATCTTGCAGGCAAAGTACAAGGTTTCATTGAGGCAGGGAGGGGGCGGAGACACTGGGAGGAAGTCCCAGAATGTGTCCCACAGCCCCCTCCCTCAGCGTCGATGGGGCCTTGTACTTGCTCTGCACGATCTTGCAGGCAAAGTACAAGGTTTCATTGAGGCAGGGAGGGGGCGGAGACGCTGGGAGGAAGTCCCAGAATGTGTCCCACAGCCCCCTCCCTCAGCGTCGATGGGGCCTTGTACTTGCTCTGCACGATCTTGCAGGCAAAGTACAAGGTTTCATTGAGGCAGGGAGGGGGCGGAGACGCTGGGAGGAAGTCCCAGAATGTGTCCCACAGCCCCCTCCCTCAGCGTCGATGGGGCCTTGTACTTGCTCTGCACGATCTTGCAGGCAAAGTACAAGGTTTCATTGAGGCAGGGAGGGGGCGGAGACGCTGGGAGGAAGTCCCAGAATGTGTCCCACAGCCCCCTCCCTCAGCGTCGATGGGGCCTTGTACTTGCTCTGCACGATCTTGCAGGCAAAGTACAAGGCCCCATCGAGGCAGGGAGGGGGCGGAGACGCTGGGAGGAAGCCTGGGCCCAGCTGAGGTGAACTCCTTGCGTGGCTGCAGGCCCGGGTGCTAGAAGGAGGCCCTGCCCCCCCAGAGGATGGCCTTGCTTGCTCCCAGACTCTCTCCCACTCACTCCCTTCTCCCCCTCCCTCCTTAGAACCTGAGGCGCATACGTGAGCTTATCGGAGTCCCATAGGCTAACACTGGACGCAAATAAATTAATAAAAAATCAACGGAAGCAGGTATTTTAAAAAGAAAGGCCATTCCATCAATGAGGAGGACAGGGGAACACAATCCCATCAATGGATTGGAAGGTAAGGGTCCCAATTTGGTGCTATAAGTGAGCAAAAAAAGGTTGCCAACCAGGAAGTAAAACAAAGCAGATCTGGACAGACATACTGCCCCCCATTTTCTGCTTTAAACTCCCACCCAGCCCTCAATATTGCAGGAATCTCCCTGAAACGCGCAGGGAATGTAAAGCCAGCATTTCTTTCTGGCAGTACCGCGTTTCAGAAAGATTCCTGAAATATTTTTTATTTTAGGCTGCTAGGTTGACCCACCCCCCAGCAATTCCATTTAACATGGCGGAATGCTCGTTTTACTGACGGCCCTTAACTACAGGAATCACGACTGTAATTCCTGTAATATGGAATGTGTTGATGGGCCCAAACAGTTGTCAGTGCACTTTACTACTGTTATAAAGCAGTAGTATAGATCCTGCCATGAAGCAATATTTGAGGCAAATTTGGAGGGGCCTGCTCAAGCTAACAACCTGTAGGAATTTTGAGGGAAATGAAAAGAATTTTGATAAGAACAGCAAAATTTCACAAGGTTCATCAGTTTTAGATTAACAGTGTAACTCTATATAGGCTTATGTGTTCAGTGCACTTACTCCCAGGTGTAGGAATGGAGGAATCAGTCTATTTCCAGTCTGTATCCATTTTGCACGTATTCAGCCATAAATCTATTCCATTCAATATCTATATCAGTCTGCAATGTTTATATTTTTAAAAGTATACATTTGCATTTGTTTTTCTAAGCAATTTCCCCTATGTATTTTTTAAAATGTAATTCCCCCTAATGTACATATTTTAGGCAAGTTTCCATAATGTATGCATTTTTGTACTAAGGAAAGGAAAGGAACCTCTCGTGCAAGCACTTGAGTCATTGCTGACTCCTAGAGGGACGCCTGCTTTCGCTGACGTTTTCTTGGCAGACTTTGTAGCGGGGTGGGTTGCCATTGCCTTCCCCAGTCGCAGTTCCCTTTCCCCCAGCTAGCTGGGTACTCATTTTACCGACCTCGGAAGGATGGAAGGCTGAGTCGACCTGAGCCGGCTGCCTGAGAACCAGCTTCTGCTGGGATCGAACTCAGGCCGTGGGGAGAGTTTCGGCTGCACACGAGGCTTCTGCACCACACGAGACTTGTACTAAGTTTTCCCTAATATACTCATTTGTGTATCCACCTGTGTACTTGTATCACAGCATTCAGAAAAGTGTGCAATCCTTTGGATAACTGGGTTCCAATCCTCATATTAGTCTGGGAAGTGCAAATTATGTTGGTTACATACATTAACAGCACAACCCTATACATGTCCACTCTGAAGTATGCCCCATTGAATTCAGTGGGGCTTGCTCCCGCACAGTTGTGTTTAGGATTGCTGCTTAAATCAGTATAATGTCGAGTGCAGTGTAGTTTTGGCACAATTGGCTATGAATTTGGAGGGTTTTTTGAAGATTATGGCCAGTTTGGCAAGGCATGTTGATAAGTATGGCATTTAGGCCTCAGCTAGATGAGGTGGTCGGAGGGAGGTGATCTTGCGATTTTATGATCATGAGATCATTGCCCTGGTTTACACATGGCACGGACATCGTGGCTGCCATTTTTTTTCTTTTGAAGGAGACGGAGCGCACGAGCGCATGTGCACAAATCATAAGTGTTTTTTTAAAAAATTAATTTTCCCACTCCCCCCACCCCACCCCCACCCCTGACTGCTCGCAGCTACTCACGAGTAGCCGGGACAAACCGCAACGCCCGGCCACACATTCCGCGTTCTTGGGATCAGCCCGGCACTGTGGGAAAACCGGGCTAGAAGGGTAGGGCAAAATCTCGGGGAAATGGAGGGATCATGCTTCCCTGCCCCTGGGATCTCCTGTGCATCATCTGGACACACAGGGGGGTAAGCCCTCATCTAGCCATGGCCTTAGTCTGGAATGCATCACATATTTCATTTTATTTATTTTTACCTCATAATGGTCAGACAGCACAAGACTCCCACAGTGGATTACATTAAAAACCACATACAAATAATTAATTAATAAATAAAACAACCATTAAAACAGTGTGTTACGAAAGGTTATTACTCTCAAATGTAGAAAGTGAATGCACATTCTTTCCAATGACACCCTTTAATTCAGTTTACAGATGCAGGAAATATTTTTTTTTAAAAAAAGAATGTAACCATCACTTGTGATAAGAGCCACCAAATAAGCACTTATATACCTCCTCTTGATTCACCCACAGGGAAAACTCCTTGTGGATGGTGTAAAGCCTGATTAATGGGGAGAGATTAGTGTTACTGAAGTGGCCTGCACTCCATTGAAATATTCAGTGTCTCATATCAATGTCACACGCCACAGCGTTAATGGGATTGAGATGCAACAATAATAGTTTCCATGACAATGCGATGCATTTAGTCCCAGGCACCTCCCTGGGTAAACAGTAATCCTTCAGAAAGGGGAAGGGGGGGACGGGAACCCCAAGAAGGTCATTACAGCAACTTGTCAAATCAATGCACAGAGTGTCTGAGGCGATTAAGGCATCTTCTCTCAGTCCTGACATGGTGTCAATAGCACTGGACCGCCAGAGCTCAGTCAGATGATTGAAATGAAATGCCCATCAGTCAGGGAGTCGAGGTGAACTAATGATTCCCTGTGCTGCCTATTAGGACTACATGACAACTCAATCCTGTTTGCTAAAAAGGGGTGGGGGGGGGGGGAAAGTGACCTTGTTGCTTTGTTTGAAGCTGAATTAAATTGACAACAGCAGCTAATCTTTACCTAGGGCGATTAACAGAATTAAAGCGCAACAACAAAGACACACAAGGCTCTCTGTTTTATCTTTTGGGCTTGATAGATGCTTCGGCCCTGGTTAGGCCTCATCTAGAGTATTGCGTCCAGTTCTGGGCTCCACAATTCAAGAAGGACGCAGACAAGCTGGAGTGTGTTCAGAGGAGGGCAACCAGGATGATCAGGGGTCTGGAAACAAAGCCCTATAAGAGAGACTGAAAGAACTGGGCATGTTTAGCCTGGAGAAGAGAAGATGGAGGGGAGACATGATAGCACTCTTCAAATACTTAAAAGGTGGTCACACAGAAGAGGGCCAGGATCTCTTCTCGATCCTCCCAGAGTGCAGGACACGGAATAATGGGCTCAAGTTAAAGGAAGCCAGATTCCGGCTGGACATCAGGAAACACTTCCTGACTGTTAGAGCAGTACGACAATGGAATCAGTTTCCTAGGGAGGTTGTGGGCTCTCCCACACTAGAGGCCTTCAAGAGGCAGCTGGACAAGCATCTGTCAGGGATGCTTTAGGGTGGATTCCTGCATTGAGCAGGGGGTTGGACTCGATGGCTTGTAGGGCCCTTCCAACTCTGCTATTCTATGATTCTATGATTCACAACCTAGGTAGGGTGTATTTCTTTCTAATCAGGAGTTAGCTCCCTCTCTCTCTCTCTCTCTCTCTCTCTCTCTGTGTGTGTGTGTATGTGTATACACACACATACATTTGTTTCCTTGTTCAGTGGAGTTTCCAAAGGAATCTATGTTAATATGATGACTCTGGAAGCAAGCTATACAAAAATGAATTAATTGTGAGTTAAGAGGAAAAAGCAATACCAAGAGAACTAGAAATTCTTTCAGAACCATTCCACAGATTCATGTATCTGTGTGGTAGGGCTGGGAGGATTCAAAAGAATCCCCAAGAAAATATTAAATATTTTAGTGAAATCTGCAGTTGGTTCTTCAGTAATTACTCAGGGCTTTGTTGCATAGCTGCTCAACTAGATTCATACAAAATTCTGCCCTGGGTATGCACAACTACCCAATGCTGCTGTGTTAATATCTATGTTATATCAATATCTTTCAACTCAATATAAGCATCCTGGGCCTCCGTTAGGTATTTTGCTGGGACCCCAGAGCAAACTGGGGTAAACCTGGTTCTGAGTTGTACTATTTAAGGCTGTGCAATTTTATACACATTTCACAGGGAGTAAGTTCCATTTGACTCAGTGAAGCGGACTTCTCAGTAAAGTTGCATCATTATAGTGTTACAATGGGTGTGTGTGTCATATGATCAAATGTTCCTCCATGCATGTATCTATACCTTATCCACACACAGAGAAAACTAGCACGTCAGACAGAAGACTAGGCTAGGAACTTTCTCCCCTTATTATTATTATTATTATTATTATTATTATTATTATTTATTTATTTATTTATATAGCACCATCAATGTACATGGTGCTGTACAGAGTAAAACAGTAAATAGCAAGACCCTGCATGTAGTTTACTATGTGCAGGATTATAGGACAGTATCCAGGCACACAAGTCCCCAATTGTGATCTGAAATGGTACAGTCCTGCCAGCCAAAATGATCCAGGAGCTTCTGAAGCCTGGCATTCCTTCTGTGTCCATCACATTTAATCTCCTCACATGCAGGTGCAGAAGAAAGGAAGAATCAGGAATGTCTGTTTCTGGTGGATGCTCACCACACCTACACACTGAAATATCATTGTTATTAACAATTAGGGCTGCAGCCCTACACACACTTACCTGGGAGTATGTCCTACTGAACTCAGTGGGACTTACTCCTGAGTAGACATGCATAAGTTTGCACTGTAAGTGAAGTTATGTACAAGGTAATGTAAGTGAGAGGGAAAGATCTTGTTGCTTAAAAAAACAACCCACAACTATTTTGCCTGTCTGAATACATTTGTTCTAATTATGAGCTTTTAAAAAAATAAAATAGCCACAACAAATGCTCTTTGAATGAACTTCTTCTTTTAGACTTTCATCTTCAATATATGCAAAAGGAGGCATTTCAACTGTGACATGAATCTTTTCATTCTGTAAAAACTTCCTTGCCCACCATGCCTGAAGGGTCCCTCTAGTAGCATGTAGTGTCTTAGCAGGGCATCCTTTTTAGGTATGTGCTCCGCTCTGATTAGAAGCGTAGAAGCAGGAGCAAATTGGCCTGCTCCGCCTTGCCCAGAGGCGGAGTAGAAGCGGACAGCGGACCCCTAGAAGCAAGGCGAAGAGAAGCGCCCATTTTCGGAGCGCTTCTCTTTCCGCGGACTGATCTGATCGCCATTTTGAAACATTTCGCCCATAGGATTGCATTGTGGAAAAGAAAAGGGGATAACTGTGTTGTTTTTGAAGCTATCTTTCTGAAACTTCTTGTGCTTAGAGAGTCATGGCTGGGGGTCATTTTGAGCCTACTCTCAGCTCTCTGCATGGTGCGGTTCGCTTGCTAGAATTTTTTAAAAATCCGGCGGGAAAAATACCTTTTCCGAAGGGCTGAGGGGCAGAGTCAACTCCCGGTCATGATCACATGATCCCAAAGTTGGAGGAGGGGATAGGCAAAATGGGTAACTTGGGATTCTGGGAACTTCTCTTTCTTAGTCTGAACGGACTTTTCCCAGTATTTTTTTAAAACAGTAGCCCCACCAAATGCACAAACACAACTTGAAATCATATACTAAGCCAATAATAAGAGAGCACTGCTACCCACCCTAACTTTGGGGAACAACTGAATAGATGTGGTGCAAGGGGATGAGCTCCCCTAGGGCATGCCATGTGGACGTGCCCTCACTCTCTCCTGTACTTGGAGGGCCATCAGAGCCCTCCAAAGAGAGTAACCCGGTGTAGCAATGCCTATCATGAGTTGAAGTGAGAGCTTTACTCCTTAGAGCTCTTGTGGTGGAGCAATGGCTTTCATGAGTTGAACTGACAGCATTGCTTCTTAAAAGACTGGTCACTAGGACCAGTCAAATTGGCAGCTGCTTCCCCCTCCCCTGGGCACGTCCCCCTATTACTGGTAAAAGACAGATATAGCCTTTTTTTTAAAGTTCTTCTTGTTGTTTATTCAGCAACATTGCTGCTTTTAATTCCACCCCTCCTTCGTTTATTTATTTATTTATTTATTTATTCCATTTTATATGCATTACTGGCTTATCCTTGGCTCACTATCTTATGCCCCCAGAAATGTCTGCTGCCTGCCTGCCTTCCCTCCCTCCTCCCCTGCCCACCTCGCAGGGATGTTGTGTGTGTCTGGCTTTGACTCAGGGGAGAAGTCCTTCCTGCGCTCAATTAGACTTTTGGAAGTTCCAGATCCATTTTTCAAGTGTGGAAGAAGATTCATAGGTTTATCTCTACTCCCCAATTCATGGCATGTTGGGATTTCCTTTGAAATGGCCCCATTGAGATGTCTGCAGGTTTAAGCCCCGCCAAAAAACAGGGGATGATGGGATTGCCTTGTACCTTGGCATGATTGTGGGTCTAGATGGCATCTGTGAGTGTGCTCACTTCCCTTTTTTTAATCTGTCCAAATGTCGGAGAACAGTCCACGAATGCAAATGGGGTGCCCGATTTTCATAAATTCCCCAAAGATCAGGGGATGATGGGACTGCCTTGAGTCTGGGTGTGCGTCTGTATCCCTGGATAAGCTATCATGGTGGTGAGTTTGAGGTTTCTAACGTGCAAATTGATGGAGCTATCGAAAGGGGTGTGAATGGGGTGTTGGATTTTCATAAATTCCCCCCAAATCAGGGGATGATGGGACTGCCTTGAGTCTGGACATGCATGTGTATCCCTGGATAAGCTATCATGCTGGTGAGTTTGAGGTTTCTAACGTGCAAATTGACGGAGCTATCGAAAGGGGTGTGAATGGGGTGTTGGATTTTCATAAATTCCCCAAAAATCAGGGGATGATGGGACTGCCTTGAGTCTTGGCGTGCGTGTGTATCCCTGGATAAGCTATCATGGTGGCGAGTTTGAGGTTTCTAACGTGCAAATTGACGGAGCTATCGAAAGGGGTGTGAATGGGGTGCCCAATTTTCATAAATTCCCCCCAAATCAGGGGATGATGGGATTACCTTGAGTCTTGGCGTGCATGTGTATACCTCCATGAGGTGTCATGGTGCCAAACTTGAGGTTTCTAACTTTCACGGGAAAAAAGTTGTATACTTTTTTAGCTTAATGCAAGCCTATGGGGGGGGAAACGGAGCTCCGATCCGGATCCGGAGCTCCGCAGTGGAGCAGAGCTGACATGGGCGGAGTGGGGGCGGAGCAAAGCGGCCCGATCCACAAATCACGGATCTGGAAGAGAAGCGGAGCGGGGGGTCCGTGCACACCCCTAATCCTTTTATCAATGTCATAGGGATGCCTATGACGTTGGCATCCCATCCTCATCTATTCTAAGGATATCAGAAAACCTGATTTGGGCAGCACAACAGCCCTGTGAGGGAGGCTGGACTGACATATATGGTGATACTGACTGAGTTTCACAGCTGAATAGAGATTTGAAAGCCTGGTTTCCTACGACGAAGCACTTTTCTAAGAATTCAAGTTGCACTCAAGTTCACCTAAAGCCAAACTTGCAGTGAATGAGAATGTTTGCATTCTAGAAAAACATCTGTAAGAGTTTTAGTGGAAGTTAAAACAATTTTGAGAAGATTAGGTGGAAATTCTCAAGAGGTTTGCATGCCCTTGAGCACTAATGCTGTATAAAATGCAACTTCTATACCAATATCTAGACTAAAGCAGGCATATAAGTTGAGACTTCTATGAATAACTCTCCTAACGTCAATCTCCGCCCTTTTTTATATATATAACTTGAGGGCTACTCTAAAATGATGTGCTTGATTAAAGTCTTCATGTCCAGATCATGTTTCCCTACTGTTTATCAGTTTACATTACTGACCTACTCAATCAAAAAAGAAGAGAGAAGATAGAAGAGGAAAAATAAAAAGGAATCATAAGCCAAATGTTTTTCATCTTTATGATAGCTAATAAGAAATGTCTGAGATGCTGAAAAAATAAATATCCTGCCCCCTTGCCCCATCCCAATCATGAATATATTACTTTAAGATGTGCTTTCATCTCCAAAATTGTCAGGAGATCATTCTTGCATCCTTACATATACAGCCCAAAGTAACATATCACTCTGAGTCGTTCAGTTACAAAGAGATGAAAAACTAAGGAAGAATGTAGGGATAAGTAAATGTGTGGCATCCTACATTCTAATCCCACGAGGAGAATAACATCTCATATCCTTTCTAGCAATTGGGGAACATTAGACATACCATACTATGGTTTGACTAAGCCTTGACTGGTACAGTTCTACTTTAATAGGTGTAATACAGGTGTGTACGTAATAGGACGGTAGAAGACACAATTATATCCTTTGTATGGAAAAGTTGGCCTATAATGCAAGTTTATGAAACAGTCTATTGAGAAGCATGAGTGAAAAGCATCACTCACAAACAAAGGCTATTTATAAATTATTATTATTATTATTATTATTATTATTATTATTATTATTATTATTATTATTAATGTTTTTCTTCATGCCATGCTATGGACACCTCAGGAACATCTGGCTGGCCACTGCTGAAAACAGAATGAATCCTTGGACTGACTAGCAGAGCACTTCTGTTCTTATTTAGGGCAGAACTAGCCATTATAAAGGTTATTAACTTAGGGTTTATTTATTTATTTACTTATTTATTACATTTCTACACTGCCCAATAGCCAGAGCTCTCTGGGCGGTTCATTTAAAAAGGCAGCTATATGTCACATTTCTCCTCTTCCTTATCCCCTTTCCTGATGGCTCAACACTGTGTGCTTCCTTATCCCACTTCTAAGTTATTGGCTGTTGCAGGAGGGGCTAGGTAAATCCACAGTGTCATCAGGACGCTGATGGGCAAAGCACGGTGGGGGGGGGGGGGAGAGGAAGGGAAGGACATAAAAAAGAGTAGACATTTTTGGAAGAAGACCCATGTCCTTTGTTGAGTTTGTTCTGACCTCTCAGTAAGGAGGTGAGAACTTAGCCAGTCATAGTTCCTGCTTGGGCAAAACTGAAGCTGCCAACTAAGAGGGGAGCAAAACTGGACAAAAGCATCCTCTTTCCCCACTAAGCAGCTATCTCAGAATGCACACACACACTTAGAATTATTATTATTATTATTATTTATTTATATAGCACCATCAATGTACATCATAGAATCATAGAATAGTAGAGTTGGAAGGGGCCTATAAGGCCACCGAGTCCAACCCCGCTGCTCAATGCAGGAATCCACCCTAAAGCATCCCTGACAGAGGGTTGTCCAGCTGCCTCTTGAATGCCTCTAGTGTGGGAGAGCCCACAACCTCCCTAGGTAATTGGTTCCACTGTCATACTGCTCTAACAGTCAGGAAGTTTTTCCTGATGTCCAGCCGGAATCTGGCTTCCTGTAACTTGAGCCCGTTCTTCCGTGTCCTGCACTCTGGGATGATCGAGAAGAGATTCTTACCCTCCTCTGTGTGACAACCTGTCAAGTATTTGAACTCGACAACAGATTGTACCCCTGATATAACATTCACTTTATTGTTCATTTTGGACACTGACTGTTTATTATTTATTCTTCCTTTTTAGATTCTCTGGTTTTATTTGTTTTCTCCAACTTCCACTTAATTTTATATTGTATTTTGATCACCATTATTTAGCAATTAAAATTAGACTGTAGTTTACTGACTAAAGCTACAATTGCCTTGCATATTGACCTGGGGGTAAGGAAATGTTGCAGCGTTGTAGTAGCATTGGAAGGGGCCGATAAGGCCATCAAGTCCAACCCCTTGCACAATGCAGGAATCTACCTTAAAGCATCCCTGACAGATGGCTATCCAGCTGCCTCTTGAATGCCTCTAGTGTGGGAGAGCCCATGACCTCTCTAGGTAATTGGTTTCATTGCCATACTGTTCTAACAGTCAGAAAGCTTTTCCTGATGTCCAGCCTGAATCTGGCTTCCTGTAACTTGAGCCCATTACATCTGTGGAGGCAGAAACAACCAATCCAAATAGCAAAATATTATTGTTGAGCATCCTTAATCAAGCTCCCACTCAGTGAATTCCTTAAAGATGGCATGAAACTCTCTGCTGAGTGTGGCTCCTTCTTCCCAAATAATAGCCAAGTACAACATTGCTATGGAGGAGTTAATCAGCTGGGTGACTTGAGGGATAAATGCCAAGTTCTACACCTAGGAAAAATAAACCATAAGCGTAGTTACAAGATGGGGGATACTTGGCTCAGCAATATTACAAGCGAGAAGGATCTTGGAATTGTTGTAGATCACAAGCTGAATAAGAGCCAACAGTGTGATGTGGCTGCAGAAAAAGCAAATGCTATTTTGGGCTGCATTAATAGAAGTGTAGCTTCCAAATCGTGTGAGGTACTGGTTCCTCTCTACTCGGCACTGGCTAGGCCTCATCTAGAGTACTGCATCCAGTTCTGGGCACCACACTTCAAGAAGGACGCAGACAAGCTGGAGCGTGTTCAGAGGAGGGCAACCAGGATGATCACAGGTCTGGAGGCAAAGCTCTATGAGGAGAGACTGAAAGAACTGGGTATGTTTAGCCTTGAAAAGAGAAGACTGAGGGGAGTCATGATAGCACTCTTCAAATACTTGAAAGGTTTTCACACAGAAGAGGGCCAGAATCTCTTCTCGATCATCCCAGAGTGCAGGACATGGAATAATGGGGTCAAGTCACAAGAAGCCAGATTCAGGCTGGACATCAGGAAAAACTTCTTGACTGTTAGAGCAGTATGGCAACGGAACCAATTACCTAGGGAAGTCATGGGCTCTCCCACACTAGAGGCATTCAAGATGCAGCTGGACAGCCATATGTCAGGTATGCTTTAAGGTAGATTCCTGTGTTGAGCAGGGGGTTGGACTGGATAGCCTTATAGCCCCCCCTCCAACGCTACTATTCTATGATTCTATGAGGCTGATTTGGCCTTTGTTTAGGCTGCCACTGGGAGGAATGAGGAGACTGACACCAGGACCTGAATTTGACACAGCAAGGGGCAATATTTTGTGGCAGGTCCCATATGTACCATTTTCTATCAACACCTCAGCGGTAGCACTGAATAACTGTACACGGTGCTGGCTTAAGCATACTTCTTTTATTGTTAGAGAGATTTTGCAGTCCCTATTTTTCAACAGCATGTGACAACTGTGCTGTTACCTTGGCTAGTTTACATTGTACAGGAGGTTCACATCCTCATGTCCGTGACTTTTACATAATTGTGCAGAATAGACACACATGAGTAAATGTGCATGCTTTGCTTACAAGCCAACTTCAGAATTTACATTTCCTCTGTGAGATTGCCATTGTAGCATGAAATTCCCATTAATATAAGTAATCACATGTTATTATTTTTGATACACACAGCTTAACTGGTTTCTTATAAATTTCTTAAAGGTTGTGTAGACAGATGCACACTTAAACACACACACACACACACACACACCTCAGCTAACAATATACCTGTGGATAATATGTGTGTGCCAGGAAGTTGACAAAATACAAGCAGCATCCATAGGCGAGCGCAGCACATTTCATTAGGTGGTTCGGCCAGGGATTTCTTTTAAGGTAAACATTGATTGAATATACAGTAATAAAGGAGGTTTTTTTCATTCATCAAACAAACGAAATAAACAAAAACTGAAGTAAACTTATTTTTTTAATTAACAAATAATCTGTACTGTACTGTTGTAATTATTTGATTGGGAGTGAAGTAGAGGAGCACTAATTTTACTGTACTTATTGTCTTTAAATATGGTTAAATATCCCAGTCACCTTACTATTATATTCCTACAATTCTTTTTCTCCTGTCTTTTTTTCATCCTCCCTTCATTTCAGGCTGCATCCTATGCACATTTACCTCAGAGTAAATTTGATTGATCTCAGTGGGGCTTACTTCTGAGTAGACATACATAGGATTGTGCTGCAGCTCTGTTTTAAAGTGACACAAGATACACACATACCATGTTTACCAAAAGAACGGCTTGAAAAAAGGGGGTTGGACACCCTAAAATAAGCAAGGGCAGATAGGAAGGGTTTTAGCAAGCATTCTGAAAAAGCTGCTGCTGAATGAACCCTCCTTAGTCAGGAGGTCCTGGGGGGCACTGCAGTTCTCCCCCCTTTCTTTTCTCTTGCTGGAGTCCAGACTGGGGTGGGTGGTGGGGCAGTGATGAGGAGAGAAGGTACGTAAACATACAGCTTCTTTCTCTCTCTCTTTCTCTCAAACAGTACAGTACCTGCAGGGCTGATGACAAGAGGAGGGCAGCAGCTCCAAAGGCGGGAGGGCCCCAATCCACAGCTCCGGGCAATCTTGCTACTGACAGAAACAGTCCCCTCCTTGGCTCCACCATGTGCTGCTTCCTGGCCCCAGCATGGCTGCTGCTCCCACCTTGTTCAGCAACTCTTGCGAGAGGTCAGGCAGAGCAGCTGGGAGCAGGGAGCGGCTGAGTGAGTGAGTGAGTGAGTGAGCGAGGAGGAGGAAAAAAGCCTTCCAGAGGAGGAGCGGGGTGGGGAGCAGCTGAATTTGTTGCTCTTTCCTACAGCTAGCACCGACCCTGTTACTACAACATGGCTGTGGTGGTGGATTAGGGTGTTCAACTGAACCCTTTGAACCTGTTGTCCGCACGCCAATGGCAGCATCATTCTGGTCCCTGTTGGCAGACTTTGTAATAAGCATAGAGATCTGTGGTGTCCAATAGAAAGAATTTTTTAAAAGTGATAAGTTCCTTCGTTTAGGGCATAACTTAATTGGGGGCTGTTAATTAATCTGACCAACTTCCACCACCTTTACTTTCCATTCCAACATGGAAAATAGGGTGGGAGTAACAAACATACATATTCATATTAATTCTCAGGTATGTCTAAGAAAATCCACATTTGGTTTTTGGCTATTTGGTGATAGCCAAAACTACAAACAAACAATGAAGCCATCTTGCGATTTCAGAGATGGGGTAATATAATTCTGGAGGCCAGCAAATTATGGGGGTGGGGGAATAAGCAGAAACTCATCCAACCACTTATTCACTGCTTTGTTGTGCACTATTTCTTGAATGGTGCTTATAAAGCTCCTGTTTCCAGGCTCCGAAATGTTTCGAGGCCTCATAATGCTTTGCCTCAAATACAAGGTGAGTATTATGACCACCCCAAAATTCTTCTCTGGTTCAGGAAGAGAGTGTTGAATCTGGATGTGTAGTGGGTTAGAGATTGGCTCAGAAAAAGATTCCAGGTTGGGGAAGGCTGATCTAGCTGGTCCCCATATAATCCCGCCGTTACTGACTCAGGGCCTTGCTAGACCTATCTTTGAATCCGGTTGGGAGGAGGGGCCAGCCCACGCTAGAAGTAGTGTGGGCTGTCACGGCAGTCTAAACATCAGATGCGATGGGCTGCAGGAAAGCCCTGTCACGTCTGCCATTTTTTTATTTTTAAAGGGCCGGGTGCGCAGGAGCGCACCATCGATTAAAGTAGGCTTTAAAAAAAAAAGTGTTCCCCGTTCCCCCCGTCCAGATTTCCCCCCCCCCCGCCCATGATCTCCAATCTCCCCACCCGTAATTTCCGATCCCCCCTCCCACGATCTTTGATCTCCCCCATCTCCCCACCCTGCCCTGATGACCACAGCGCTCCTGTGGACCCTCAGGATGCCATCCGGTGCTTTTCCCGGCTACTTGCGAGTAAATGGGGTAGGCGGGAAAAGTGGCAGACCGGTCTACACACCCGTGGTCTCGGGCCCGGCCCAAGACCACGAGAAATACCAGGCCACAAGCGGTGCTCATTATTCCGGGCCAAGGAGGGTTATCCCTGCCTGAGCCCAGGATCCCCTGTGCATCATCTGGATGCACAGGGGCCGGGCCGGGGCTCTCACCGGGCTACCCCATGGTCTAGCAAGGCCCTCAGACAATACTTCAATGTTCTAAGGCTTCTGCAAGTGCCAGTAGAGTCTGGAAGTATTTTGTCTGAGAGGGCAAGTCTGAGTGTCAAAGGGAGGGTTGGGTTACTCCTATCAATTCACCCAAACTCAGAAGGGTTCCAGCCATGACCAGTGGGCTGAGACCCAAGGTGGTTGTTGAGACTTTGCTACAGGGTTGTTTGCTGCTATGTGCTGGGACACTTCTTGATGGGGCCCATGCTATGGCATCTAGCCCAGTCATAATGAGGACTGCCTATCATAATACCTGCAGGTATGGTGGCATTGGCAACCAAGCAAAGCCCAGCATGGCTATCATGACCTTGTGCTTGTACAACAGCTGTCTGATCTCTAGGTAGTAAACCCTTTGGCGCAGGGATCTCTTCTCATGAACTCTGTATAGCACCAGGTTCTCTTACGATGCCATATAAAACAACAACAACAGCAACAACAACAGATGTCTACTACTGTCTTGTGCTTCCATTAACCAAGCATCCATCTTGGGGGAGGGGAGGGTGATGGGCAGCCTGTTACAAAGTTTGGACCCTATCCATTACAACGCTTCACCTTCTTTCAGCAGGGTGCAGTGTCCACCCCGGGGGATGAGGATGGCATTCACAATAGGGATGTGCTCCGCTCCGATTAGAATCAGAGAATCAAAAGTGAATTGGCCTGCTCCGCCTTGCCCAGAGGCGGAGTAGAAGTGGACCGTGGACCCTTAGAAGCAAGGCGAAGAGAAGTGCCCATAGGCAGAGCGCTTCTCTTTCCGCGGAGTGCTCCGATCGCCATTTTGAAAAATTTCGCCCATAGGATTGCATTGCAGAAAAGAATAGGGGATAACTGTGTTGTTTTTGAAGCTATCTTTCTGAAACTTCTTGTGCTTAGAGAGTCATGGCTGCGGGTCATTTTGAGCCTACTCTCAGCTCTCTGCGTGGTGCGGTTCACTTGCTAGAATTTTTTGAAAAAATATGTTAAAAAAATGGGAAAAGGTACCTTTTCGAAGTGCTGAGGGGCAGAGTCAACTCCCGGTCATGATCACATGATCCCAAAGTTGGAGGAGGGGATAGGCAAAACGGGTAACTTGGGATTCTGGGAAACTTCTCTTTCTACTCTGAGCGGACTTTTCCCAGTGTTTTTTAAAACAGTAGCCCCACCAAATGCACAAACACAACCTGAAATCATATACTAAGCAAATAAATAACAGATAGGAAACACAGCACTGCTACCCACCCTAACCTTGGGGAACAACTGAATAGATGTGGTACAAGGGGATGAGGTCCCCTAGGGCATTTGGACGTGCCCAGTGCACACACTCTCCCACCCTTGGAGGGTCATCAGAGCCCTCCAAAGAGTAACCAGTGGAGAAGCAAGCTATTGCCAATGCCTATCATGAGTTGAAGTGAAAGTTTGCTTCTTAAAGAGTGGTCCCTAGACAGGGACAGTCAAAATTGGCACAATTCCCCCTCCACCTGGGCACATCCACTTCCCTCTTACCGGTAAAAGACAGATATAGCCTTTAAAAAAATTTTTCTTGTTGTTTATTCAGCAACACTGCTGCTTTTATTTCTACCCCTCCTTTGTTTATTTATTTATTTATTAATTTATTTATTTATTCCATTTTATACTTACACCCCATAGCCCAAGCTCTCCTGGCTTTTCCTCTTCAGTGAAGTCAGGCAGGCTTTCATTGTGGTTCAACTCCTTGTTGTTGTTGTTGTTGTTATTATTGCTATTAATATTAATTAGTACTGCTATTATTAACATTATTATTTTGTTGTTTAGTAATGGCTGTGATCACAGTGCAGTCAATCAACTCTGAAGCAAGGATCACAAAGCTTTACTCTTATCCTCCTAGCCTCCTAGTAGTTATGGGATGCAAAAGAAAAGGCATCTCTCTGTGCTGCTCCCACCTCACAGGGATGGTTTGCATTACTGGCTTTGAAACTATCCTTGGCTCACTTCCTTATGCCCCCAGAAATGTCTGCTGCCTGCCTGCCTTCCCTCCCTCCTCCCCTGCCTGCCTCGCAGGGATGGTTTGTGTGTGTCTTGCTTTGACTCAGGGGAGAAGTCCTTCCTGCGCTCACTTAGAGTTTTGGAAGTTCCAAATCAATTTTTCAAGTGTGGAAGAAGATTCATAGGTTTATCTCTACTCCCCAATTCATGGCATGTTGGGATTTCCTTTGAAATTGCCCCATTGAGCTTTCTGCAGCTTTAAATCCCTGAGATACTGGGGTGTCCGATTTTCATAAATTCCCCAAAAATCAGGGGATGATGGGATTGGCTTGAGTCTTGGCAGGCATGTGTATCCATGGATAATCTATCATGGTGCCAAGTTTGAGGTTTCTAACGTGAAAATTGACGGAGATATCGAAAGGGGTGTGAATTGGGGTTATGGGTGGTGCATTAGAGGTTTAAGCCCCGCCAAAAATCAGGGGATGATGGGATTTGCTTGAAACTTGGCATGAATGTGGATCTAGATGGCATCTGTGAGGGTGCCTGCTTCCAATTTTTTTATCTGTCAAAATGTCGGAGAACAGTCCATGCCTGAAAATGGGGTGTCCGATTTTCATAAATTCCCCCAAAAACAGGGTATGATGGGATTGGCTTGAGTCTTGGCAACTTGCAAGCATGTATGGATATGGTGCCGAGTTTGAGGTTTTACTTTCTAACGTGAAAATTGACGGGGATATAGAAAAGGGGTGTTTGTTTGAATTGCAGTTAGGGGTGCTGCGTTGGAGGTTAAAGCCCCCCCCAAATCAGGGGATGATGGAATCTGCTTGAAACTTGCCATGAATGCGGATGTGCCTGCTTCCAAGTTTTTTTATCTGTCAAAATGTCGGAGAACAGTCCATGTCTGAAAATGGGGTGTCTGATTTTCATAAATTCCCCTAACGTCAGGGGATGATGGGATTGGATTGAAACTTGGCGTCCATGTGGACACATGGATAAGCTGTCATGGCACCAAACATGAGGTTTCTGACATGAAAATTGACGTAGTTCTAGCATGGGACTTGATTTGGGGTGAGTTAAAAGGTTTAAGCCCCGCCAAAAATCAGGGGATGATGGGATTTGCTTGAAACTTAGCATGAATGTGGATCTAGATGGCATCTGTGGGGGTGCCCACTTCAATTTTTTTATCTGTCAAAATGTCGGAGAACAGTCTATGTCTGAAAATGGGGTGTCCGATTTTCATAAATTCCTCAAAAATGAGGGGATGATGGGATTGGCTTGAGTCTTGGCATGCATTTATATCCCTGGATAAGCTATCATGGTGCTGAGTTTGAGGTTTCTAATGTGAAAATTGACAGAGATATCGAAAGGGGTGTGAATTGGGGTTATGGGTGGTGCATTAGAGGTTAAAGCCCCGCCAAAAATCAGGGGATGATGGGATTTGCTTGAAACTTGGCATGATTGTGGATCTAGATGGCATCTGTGAGGGTGCCCACTTCAAAAAAAATTATCTGTCAAAATCTCGGAGAAAAGCCCATGTCTGAAAATGCGGTGTCCGATTTTCAAAAATTCCCCAAAAATCAGGGGAGGCTTGGATTGGCTTGAGTCTTGGCATGCATATGTATACGCGCATGAGATGTCATGGTGCCTAACTTGAGGTTTCTAACTTTAACAGAAAAAAATTTGTAGACTTTTTTGGATTTCAATGCAAGCCTATGGGGGGGAAAAGCGGAGCTCCGATCCTGATCCGGAGCTCCACAGCGGAGCGGAGCAGACTATAGGCGGAGCGGGGTGGAGCGAAGCGGCCCGATCCACAAATTGCAGATCTGGAAGAGAAGCAGATCGGGGGGTCCGTGCACACCCCTAATTCACAACTGTATTTGCCCCTCCTCTCCCCCTCCCACACAAAGTGGTTCAATTCTGGACATACCTTGTGCAGTTCCTACACTGTCCAATGCATTGGCTCATCCCCCTGTTCTCCCTGGCATCAGCAGAAGTCTCTTCTCTGGCTTTGTCTCTCAAATTCCACTTCTAAAAGAAAATGAACACATTATAGAGAGCCAAAATAAGAGGTTAAGACTATGAGAACATAAACTGCACTGTTCCAAATGAACCAGCACTGCTCCAAGTGAAGTAAATAGAGTAATGAGGGACAATTTAGAATATAATCAAAGAGTAATCTTTTAATGGGGGAAAAGCAAAACCCCACAGATCCTGCAGAAAGGGGAATAGTTTGCCTAAAGGGATGTAGTCTACAGTAGCAGAGCTTTGGAGCCATTGAAACCTCTGGAGAAATTTGGGTAATGGCAGTATACAAATATAATTTATTTACAATTTGAGGAAACTTGCCATCCACTCCCTTGTGACAACCTACTGCTTACATTAAAAGTGGAGCTGTTTCTCATAAAGACATGAAGTCAATAGCAACGAACCAAGCAAATGTAAGCCTGCAAATAAATTAAAAATGGTTGCCATTTGCAACACTGCAGGAAGAAAGCTAAGCAGTTATGTGGAACTCCTATTATATTTAATTCAACAATTGCTTGCAAGCATTCAAATACACAAGCTACTTCTGCTGCTCAAGCACCAGGTTTACACAGTTCCCAAATCATGTGGATAACTTTGGCCTTAGCTAGACCTAAGGTTTATCCTGGGATTGTCCCGGGGTCAACCCTGTTCATGTAAATGACACACAGGGGATCCCGGGAGCAGACAGAGACGACCCAAGGATAATCCTGGGATAAACCTTAGGTCTAGCTAAGGCCTTAGTTTGAGTTTTGAAAAGTTTGCCTTCTTAGAGGCTCAGTAGGAAAGAGAAGAGGAGAAGCATGGAGGGATGAGAAGTTAATTGCAGTTATAGCTGGGAATGGTGGTGGAAATAATCATCTGTTCTTTGGGAAATACTGAGCGTTGCTGTGGCTCAGTCTGGTTAAATGGAAAAGAAAGAAAAGAGAAAGTGCATGTTTCTAATAAGTTTAATTTCACAATGCTTGTGGGTATACAAATTTTTTTTGTTGTTCCATTGTCTGTGCAGATATAGAGATTGTCTGGTTTGCTGACTCTAGAACATGCAACATGTAATTGTCCATGTGAGAACCAATCCGTGTCTAGATCTAAACCGCACAATTCTAAAGATTGGCCCTGAGCTTTGTTGATGGTGATTGCAAACGCCAATCGAATTGGGAATTGCAATCTCTCAAATTGTAATGGCATATCCGTTGGAATCATAGGAATGTGAGGAATGAGGA
Organism: Elgaria multicarinata webbii; assembly: GCF_023053635.1. Classification (NCBI taxonomy): domain Eukaryota; kingdom Metazoa; phylum Chordata; class Lepidosauria; order Squamata; family Anguidae; genus Elgaria; species Elgaria multicarinata. Next base: position 110,528,493 of record NC_086178.1, read on the forward strand.
CATCTTCACCTTTGAAAGGTCCTGTCAAGATTGTTGCTTCTACAACGTTGCTTAGTAATTTTTTTACTGCAAGCCGCGTGCCGTTGCAAAGCTTTGGCTTGTTGATATTTCACAACATGATAATTGGCACGCCGATTTTCAATTGCAGTACGTGCGGTGGCATCCCTGGCAGATCGAGTGAATTCAAAAATTCTGTTCGATAATTAACCGCTTCATCTGCTTCCTCAACACTGTCGACGGACTTGTATGTGACTGCCTCGCTTTGAATGTTAGACTGAATAATATTGTTAAGTTCGTAGATGTCTTTGTTCTTGGCCGCAAGAATAGCTCGTTCACTCAGCCAATCGTGATTCTTATAATTGGTTTGAATATTGGGAAATAGTTTTTCAACCAATTCTTCTTTTGACGTCACTAAATTGCAGAAGTTATGAGGCAATGAAATTCGTCCTGAGGTCAGATCAACCGGCACCTTTCCGTTCCCAATTTCCAGCAATTGACGTGAGAATATCTCAGCTGATCGATTGTTTTGCAGCTGGACACGCATATTTGTAGTTAATTTTAACGTCTTTACGTGTTGCCACAAAGTAGAGTATTTCAGGGAAGCATTTATTTCGTCCGCTGGTGTCGATCGAGGAATTACAGGTAATGTTTGCCTGAAATCTCCTGCAAGCAATATTAATGCGTTCCAAAATGGTCTGATGTTTCCACGCAAATCTTGCAATGATCGATCAAGAGCCTCGAGCGATATTTTGTGCGCCATTGTGCATTCATCCCAAACAATAAGTTTGCATTTTTGCAATACTTTTCCCATGCCGGATGTTTTGGAAATGTTGCACGTGGGAGTTTCAATGAATTGCATGTTCAATGGCAATTTCAAAGCGGAATGAGCAGTTTTTCCACCTGGTAGCAATGTCGCAGCTATTCCGGACGACACAAGAGCTAAGGCTATGTCATTTGGGGATCGAATTGCTGCCAGAATCAATGTAATTAGGGACGTGCTACCAGTTCCTCCTGGCACATCTAAGAAGAAGATTTCTCCAACCCCGTTATTGACAGTTTGCATTATTTGATCGTAAATGGCATTTTGCTCAAGCGTTAGCTTAGGAATATTTGATTGCACATACGACAAAAGATCACCCGTGTTGTAATTTTGTTCACGACGCAATTCTACATCGAACGAAGCACACGTCATTTTGACATAACGTGAAGAAAGCAGTTAACGTAGCCAGTGGATTCAGGGCTATTTGTTGCACATTTGCAGCTGTGAAATAAACGCGTTGTCCATTTTCTAGATGTACTGCTAAGTGAACAACAGCTGGACTTCGTTCATGTATGGGAAATGAAAGAATTCGCCATACAGCTTCATTGCTGCTTATGTATCTTCCAGCCTGACCAGCATGTGTTCCTTTTACGTCCAACAGATGGCGCTGTTTTTCAAAAAAAGCATGTTTTTACCTGTCACAAGTGTGACATCTATATAATATAGGTATATAAAAACACGTGCGTATTCGAATGCAACGTTGTGTCAAAATTTCAAAGCAATCGGTGAAGAACTTTCGGAGATTTTAGATTAAAAAGAATGTTTTTACCTGTCACAGGTGTGGTGAGGAGGTTAGTGGGTTTTGGCCCCTCTCCTGGTAGTTACCTTTCTTCAGAACTTGGAACTTCCATAGAAGGCCGCAGTTCCGAGAAACATCGCTAGATGGCGCCAAATAGGAGAGAACATAGAAATCGGAGAGAAGGCAGAGGCAGTGGATTGGCCTACTGGTTATTATTATTATTATTATTATTATTATTATTATTATTATTATTATTATTTATTTATATAGCACCATCAATGTACATGGTGCTGTACAGAGTAAAACAGTAAATAGCAAGACTCTGCCGCATAGGCTTACAATCTCATAAAATCATAGTAAAACAATTGGTGATGTCACAATGACTTCTCTCTCCTATTTGCATAAATGGCTTGGAGGAGGCCTCTGGGCTTTTATATACCCTATTTATTCGATTCTAAGACACACTTTTGTCCCCATCTATAATATAGTTACATAAAAACATGCGTGTATTCGAATGCAACGTTGTGTCAAAATTTCAAAGCAATCGGTGAAGAACTTTCGGAGATTTTATATTAGTATAAATATTATATTAGTATTTATATTAATATGGCAAAAACTGAACTGCTTGTTTTTCCTCCTAAACCTTCTCCTCACCTCTCATTCTCTCTTACTGTCGACGATGTCACGCTTACTCCGGTCAAGGAAGCTCGTAGTCTTGGCTTTATATTTGATTCCTCGCTCTCCTTTATTCCTCATATCGAGGCAGTAGCTAAATCCTGTCGTTTCTTCCTGTATAATATTGCCAGGATTCGACCATTTTTGTCTGTCTCTTCTGCCAAGACTCTCGTTCACGCACTGGTTATCTCTCAGTTGGACTACTGCAACCTTCTTCTCTCTGGCCTTCCTTCATCTCACATCAGTCCGCTGGTCTCTGTCCACCACTCTGCCGCTAAGATCATCTTCTTGGCCCGCCGCTCTGACCATGTCACTCCACTTCTGAAATCTCTTCATTGGCTTCCAATTCACTCCAGAATCCAATATAAACTTCTCCTGTTGACCTTCAAAGCTTTTCACGGTCTAGCTCCTGCCTATCTCTCCTCTCTCCTCTCACACTATTGCCCCGCTCGTGCTCTCCGCTCCTCTGATGCCATGCTTCTCGCCTGCCCAAGGACCTCCACTTCCCTTACTCAGCTTCGTCCTTTTTCTTCTGCTGACCCTTACGCCTGGAACGCTCTTCCACAACACTTGAGAACTACAAACTCAATCACAGCTTTTAAAACTCAGCTAAAAACTTTTCTTTTTCCTATAGCTTTTAAATATTGAGTTTGTTCTGACTCTATACTGTTAGTTTTACCCTACCCTGTGCCTGCTTACCCTACCCTGTGCCTGTTGGCATTCTCTTCCCCTCCTTATTGTTTACTACAACTTTATTAGATTGTAAGCCTATGCGGCAGGGTCTTGCTATTTACTGTGTAATCTGTACAGCACCATGTACATTGATGGTGCTATATAAATAAATTAATAATAATAATAATAATAATAATAGGAACAAACAAACATTTACATTTTTATTTATATAGAAGATTGCATTTACATACTGCCCCATAGCGGAAGCTCTCTGGGCGGTTTGCAAAAGTTAAAAACAGTAAACATTAAAAACAAAAATATGAAGTTTAAAATCATAAAAAGCCTAAAAACAACAGTATCCTTATGAAATCAGCTATTCTGGGGGTCTGTTAAAAACAAACAAACTCAGCTCATGTTGTTAAATGCTGTTAAATGCCTAGGAGAAGAGAACGGTCTTAACCTGGCACCGAAAAGATAACAATGTTGGCGCCAGGTGTGCCTCGTTGGGAAGATCATTCCATAATTTGGGGGGGGGGGGGACAACTGAGAAGGCCCTCTCCCTTGTTGCCATCCTCCGAGCTTCCCTTGGAGTAGGCACTCGGAGGACAACCTTAGATATAGAGCGCAATGAGCGAGTAGGTTCATGTTGGGAGAGGCATTCCGTCAGGTATTGTGGTCCCAAGCCATGTAAGCCTTTATAGGTCAAAACCAGCACCTTGAATTTGGCTCAGAAATGTATAGGCAACCAATGCAAGCGGGCCAGAATCAATCTTATATGTCCAAACCTTCTGGTTCCTGTTATCAATCTGGCCGCTGCATTTTGCACCAGCTGCAGCTTCCGAACCATCTACAAAGGCAGCCCCACGTAGAGCACATTGCAGTAATCTAATTTGGAGGTTACCAGAGCATGGACAACTGAAGCCAGGTTATCCCTGTCCAGATAGCTGGGCCACCAACCGAAGTTGGTAGAAGGCACCTCATGCCACTGTGGCCACCTGAGCCTCAAGGGACAGAGATGGTTCTAGGAGAACCCCCAATCTACAGACCTGCTCCTTCAGGGGGAGTGCAACCCCATCCACAACAGGTTGGTCAGAGGAACCACACACTAACAGCATCTCAGGCCATAGCTATACCTAAGGTTTATCCCTGGATCGTCCAGGAGTCAAACCTGTTCATCTAGGTGACACACAGGGGATCCAGTACTCAGCAGGGGCAAACCCTGGATGATCCCAGGATAAACCTTAGATCTAGCTGTGGCCTCAGTCTTGTCTGGATTGCGTTTCAGTTTATTAGCTCTTATCCAGTCCATTGTCATGGCCAGGAAGGAGGAAAGGAAAGACACAAATCAATTGTGTGGTACCAGTACCCCCTTTTCTCAGCACATCAGCAGTTTCCAAAATACTAAGGCAGGGTTCCCAGTACTAAGAGAAGGTATGGAACAGAAAGAGAAGTAAGAATGAGGAATCATAGAATAGCAGAGTTGGAAGGAGCCTACAAGGCCATCGAGTCCAACCCCCTGCTCAATGTAGGAATCCACCCTAAAGCATCCCTGACAGATGTCTGTCCAGCTGCCTCTCGAATGAATGCCTCTAGTGTGAGGCCCACAACCTCCCTAGGTAACTGGTTCCATTGTCATACTGCTCTAACAGTCAGGATTTTTTTTCCTGGAAGGAGTTGGTGTTTGCTCTACTGTTTCCTCTAGAAATGTTCTGCCAAAGTCTCTAGCTATCTGCAGGCCATCACACTGGTAGAAAACTTGGTTGGTTGGTTCAAAATGAGCCCTCTTTCTCTTTGCTTCTGTTTTACCAGAAATACTTACATTCACCTATGTAATCTGTAGCTGAAGCAAAATCTTCCAGCCCACACAGAACATTGTGTCTGGAATCACCAGTTCTCCAAATGTTAGAGCTGCTAGAAACAAGTTCCCCAATGATATGTATAGTACTTTTGATAATCAACAGTTTATTTAGCAGATCAGATACAGGCATGAATGCCAGCAGTACTAGTCCTAAAAAGTATCAGTTTCCAAAAGGCAACAGCAGCTCCTACCAAGGCTATTTCTTGCCAGTCAGCTGCAAAAACAAAACAAAAAACATTTTACCTCTGGCCAAATTCAAAATGGCCTCTTTTACCCCCTTGGCACATATAAATGGCAGCTCACAAGTTTCAGTACCCATTCTAGGTTGTACTAGGGTGGCCAGTTGCACATCACCAGAGCAGAGGACAATGGTTTGCATGAAATATGCAACTTTAGAAATATTTACTACAATTTAAATACAAACACATCTCACTATAGCGGGGCAGACTGTGACCAAATGACCTGAGTGCTTCTCAGTCTGCTAAGTGTTAAACGTTGATGGTAACCTTCAAGGCCCTGCTCAACCTTATCGGGGTTCTTTATCTTTAATCCAAACTTGGCGTGAAAGCTCTTCAAATCAAGTATCCAGTCAAATAGGGAACTGTCCTCTAAGGAAGGACACATGGCCACCCTAACCTGGACTGGTATGTAAAATATGCATTTCCAGCTGACTTTGGTTGCCCAGTAATCAATCAACATTCTTTCATGGTAGCCAAGCCATTAAGCTGGATGGCATAGAATTCATAATAGTACCTAGATACTGTCTTCTGTTATGATAAGTGCTAAAGAAAAGTAATTCTATTTTACTTCTTTGTTCTAAATTTGCCCTCCACCAACTAATATCCATGTAACTTAGACAAAACTTGTCATAATGTATCAGATAAATTTTTCACAGTCTTGCCATCTCTGTGATCACTATGATGTTTGTATCATTTATTTGATGCTCTTTGGGTTAGGTGAAGATAATACATTTTCCGTTTTGGATTTCTTACTTCTTCCTCTTGGCTGCTATCAAAGGTGATGATTCCTCAGGCTTTTATCCTTCCATCTATTATATGCATTACTCTGTACATAAAAGCAACGATGGATGTACATTCTCCACTACAACCCTGTGGGAATTCTGTACCAAGGGTTATGGCAGACAGCAGAGGTGTGAAAAAAATAATTCACACTGTTCGAAAGAAACAGACAAAAATAACAATAGACAAAGGATGAAAAAGTAGGTTTCTTTTAGCTTTGCAAAATATGTTTTGGTTAAGTTCTGAACGTGCTGAACAGAGAGACCCTCAAAATATAAAGGGTACAAATTATTATTTTTTCCTTTTTCTGCCAAATATCCAAATATTTTCTCTGAACATTTGGTGGGACAAAAATGTAGCTCAAGCTTGTGAAGTCTCTGAAGGACTGGGATCATGTAGCATTTAATACATGAAGCATGATCTATCGAAAGTTAACCCCTTTAAGTCCCATTAATTTCAACAAGAAGGGCTTACTGCAAAAGCCTATAAAGAATTAGGCACATCTAAGCCCATTCATCTAGTGGGTTTAGGCATTCATATCTCTGCATATAACTAGGCTGCTATAATAATGTGCAAAACATGTCCCATTGAAATCAGTTGGACTTAAAGGCTTAGAAAGATCTCCTGCTATAATGTTGTTAGTATAGTATGTGTGTAACAACTAACAAAACTATGGGAGTTGGTGTGGAATATGGACCAAGCTCGCGCCTTTTAAAAATCTACACAGACCAGGGCCAGATCTACACTACTGCTCTAAAGTGTTTTATAACAGTTTTCAAAACTGTATCTGGAGTGTGTCCTGGGCCCCAACAGTTCTCAAGACTGTTATAAAGCGCTTTAAAGCAGTAGTGTAGATCCAGAACACACTGACCATTCCCTTTATCACATGACTGCACAAGCAGCAGCCATGTCCTAATGTGACTGCGTGAAAATGTAAAATATTGGTATTCTGACGCAGCATGAAGAAAATAACTACAGTATATGCCATATTGTGTGAGAACAGCAATGTTTGCTTTGGTATGTCTAGGTTCCTCTGTATGACTACAAGAGCGATGTAGCATTGATCCCTAGAATATATTTCTTTCAGACAGAGGCCAGATCTAATGACACCTCTACATAGGGTGACCCTATGAAAAGGAGGACAGAGCTCCTGTATCTTTAACAGTTGCATAGAAAGGGGAATTTCAGCAGGTGTCATTTGTATATATGGCGAACCTGGTGAAATTCCCTCTTCATCACAACAGTTAAAGCTGCAGGAGCTATACTGGAGTGACCAGATTTAAAAGAGGGCAAGGGCGCCTGCGGCTTTAACTGTTGTGATGAAGAGGAAATTTCACCAGGTTCTCCATATATACAAATGACACCTGCTGAAATTCCCTTTTCTATGCAACTGTTAAAGATACAGGAGCCCTGTCCTCCTTTTCATATGGTCATCCTACCTCTACACCAAGCAGGATATAACACTATGAAAGTGGTATGAAAGCGGTATCTAAAAGGCAGGATCTACATTACTGCTTTACAGTGGTACTGAAGTGCACTGACAACTGTTGGGGCCCATTGACACAGCAACACAAAGCAGGATATAGCACTATGAAAATGGTATGAAAGCGGTATACGGTCTGTGTCAATGGGCCCCAACAGTTGTCAGTGCACTTCAATACTGCTGTAAAAGGCTCCTGCCTTTTATATACTGCCTTCATATTGCTTTCATAATGCAATATCCTGCTTGGTGTAGATTAGGGTGACCCTATGAAAAGGAGGACAGGGCTCCTGTATCTTTAACAGTTGTATTGAAAAGGGAATTTCAGCAGGTGTCATTTGTATATATGGGGAATCTGGGGAAATTTCCTCTTCATTACAACAGTTAAAGCTGCAGGTGCCCTGCCCTCTTTAGTATCTGGTCATTCTAGTATAGCTCCTGCAGCTTTAACTGTCGTGTTGAAGAGGGAATTTCAGCAGGTTCTCCATATATACAAATCACACCTGGTGGGAATCTACACTGATGTTATTCTAATGTTTTGAATGGGTTATTGTGACGCACAGCGTCACGTGACCCTGTATCTCTAACGTTGTAAATGAGTTGTACTTACTGGTTCTATTTTGTTGTCCCCTTTCTTGTTGTTTAGTTGTAGCGCAGCTACTGATCCATGTGCCTCGTTCTACCAGTAATTTTCCTCTTCCTCTTCTCTGAGAGTAAAAAGCTGCTGGGTTTGCTCCTCCCACTTCCTGTTCTCCTTCCTTCACCCCGTTTGCTATCTTATCTGCTACAGCAGTTGGAGCTTTATCACACCAGCGTTATACTGTGCAATCACTGATAATTGCATGCAAAGGACTCAGAAGTTTTCCACCTTAAAATCTGCTTTTATTGTGAAATACTCCCATGCATCCTGCCTTAATTGTGCTCCTTTTGCAAAAGATACACCCTAATTCTGAGCCGCTGCTGTGGGCGCAGGAGCAGGATTTTAAACAAAGGCTTACATCTGCGTAAGCTTTAAAAATAAAGACACCAAAGTCGGCATGGTAATAGATATTAGGGAGAGCTTTAAGCATACCAAATTTGAATCAAATTGGGTCATCTGTTGATTTTTTATGATTTTTTTTAACATTCCCCCTCTTTGCAAAGGAGCTGAGAAGCGCTCAAATCACTTCCTGGTAAGCAAAGGATTGCTATAGCTCTGTACAGGAAAATTAACTAGAGTCTCTGCTACCAGTCCAAAACTCTAACCAGTGGGGGCGGAGCCCAGCAGTCCGATGATCCGGTAGGCCTTTTGTCAGCTCCTGAATAAGGAAGCCTTTAAACCTTATTATCTCTAATCAATGGGCAAGATTTTGGGATAAAGTTATTTCTGAATGTCTCTGCCATCGGCAAGTTAAAAAAAACTGTGGCGTTTAAGGTTGCGTAGGACTATTTCTACACTGTTTATTAGCGCGGCCTAATTAGCATCCAGTAAAGCTGTCTGTCGGAAAGCAGAGAGATAAAAAGTGATCGAGTGTTATTTGGAAGAACTGTAAAGTTATTTTAACCCCAGACAAAGGAAGAGCGATAAAGAATAACATTTATCTAGTTAGCTGACTTCCGTCTGGGAATGAATAACAGTCGACTTTGATGTCGAGCGCGAAAAGTGCGAGAGGGGAAAAGATAAAAAAACCTACGTGGTGCAGATTGCGAGCCCATCCTTCTAAACATACTTCTGCCCGATTAACAAAAATATCTTCAACGGATTCTGAAGAAGAAACGGATCCTAGCGATAAAATGGCATCAAAAGCTGGAAAGAAGTCAAGTGATGACGTGGCTGAGATTAAAGAATTTATTCTTAGTAACAACGCTGCTCTGTTTGAAAGGATAGACAAAGTAAGAGAAGACGTAAATAAAAGATTGGATGACCTTGCCACAAAGGTAGCTCAAAATGACAAAGATATTAAATTAACTCAATTAGAAGTAAGTCGTCTGTCAAAGCAAATGGATCAGCTTGAAGAGAAGCATAATATGGAGTTTGATTTACATGAAAAAAGACTGATTCAGCTTGAAGAACAAAATCGACATTCTTCGATTCAAATTAAAAAATTCCCTGAGGTCCAAGGAGAAGATCTGAGGAAGTTAATCCTGCATTGGTTTAAAGAGATGATGCCAGATCTATTGATTAACGATGAAGATGTGGACAGGGTGCACAGAGTGGGTGGACAAAGATCTAAAACCACTCCAAGGGATATCCTGATGAAATTTGGCAACTATTTTAAAAAGGAGCAGCTGATGAAGAAATTAAGGCCAATTGTTTTGATGAAGTTTCAAAATACGTCTGTCCAAATCTACAATGATCTTTGTCAGCAAACTATTAATTGGAGATGAAGTGTTAAGCCGATTACAGAGAAGCTAAAGAGAAAAGGAGTGTTTTATTCATGGGGTTGCCAGGTTTTTTTGAGATTTACGTATGTGGGGAAACAACAGAGAGTAACCTCACTGGAGCAGGGTCAGGAGCTCTTAAAAAAATTGGGACTCTACGATGATGCCATATCTAAACAAGCGGAAGGAGGAAAGGATTGAGCTGGAGCAACTGGAATGTGACATTTACACTATGGAGATAATAAAAAAGTAACAAATTTAAAGTAAAAGGCTTACTGTTTTGGGAATGTGGGCTTCATCTCCCCCCCCCTTAGGGTAATTAGTATGGCCGGAGTATTAGACTCCCAGGGATTTAGAGGGGGGAAAAGAGGTAGAGGGGGGGAAGGAAAGGGGACAAGGGGATGGGGAGGGGCAAGAATAGATAAAAAAATTGTTGAAGGGTTATTCTTTGTTGGGTGGGAGGTTTAAAAAGGTGTTTTTGTGTTATTATGTGTTTGAATTTGTGTTATTGTTAAGGGTGGACACAAGGGATCTAAAAGAACATGAACAAAGCGAATATGGATAAGAAATTAAGGATAACAACACTCAGTGTCAAAGGTCTCGGGGCAGTGGTGAAAAGGAGAAGAATAGAGCAATTGTTAAATAAAGAAGGATCTGACTTTATCTTTTTGCAGAAAACGCATCAAGTAAAGAATGGTGTAAATGAAATTCATCTGAAATGGTCAGTGTATTATGAAAAGTCCTTGGGGACTTCAAAAAAAATGGAGTGGCCATTTTGATTTCTAAAAGAAGTGGATTTAATGTGGAAAATATAAAAAAAGATGGGAAAGGTAGGTATCTTATGATTAAAGGGCAAATTGAAGGTAAACTTTACACGTTGGTTAATGTATATGCCCCAAATGAGAGACATAAAGAATTTTATAGAGTTGTTTAAAGAAATAGAAGAATTTAAAGAAGGATATGTTATTTTAGCTGGAGATTTTAATGTGGTTATGGATAACAGATTGGACAGGTCTAACCCCACTAGTGCGGAAAAAAGGAACAATATTACAATTTTAAATAAGTTGATAAAAGAGAAAAATTATGTTGATGGTTGGCGTTTAATTAGAGGGGGGGAGCCCGGTTTTACATATTACTCTCCAGTTTATAATACTTATTCTAGAATAGATTATGTTTTTGTTTCAAAGGAGTTTGCAACTAAGGTATGTAAAATGGATGTGGGTGTAATTAAAGTAACAGATCATGCATTAGTAAGTTTAGATTTTACAGTTAAGAAGGATTATAGAGAAGCATTTAGGTGGAAGCTGAATACTAGGATTTTAAAATATAATAAAGTTGTGGAGAAAATGCAAAAAGAACTGTCAGAAATTTGGGAAATTAATGAAAAGGGGTGAAACTCAATGTCAACTGTTTGGGATACCATGAAGGCTGTAGCGAGAGGGATTTCTATTAGAAAAACATGTAATTTAAAGAGGCAACAGGTTGTAATACAGCAAAAGTTAGAGGAAGAGATCAAGAAGTTGGAGAAAGAGTATGGGTATACAAAAAATAAACAAAAACTAAAAAAATTACAAGCAAAGAAAAAAGAGTTAGAGAATAAAAACTTAGAGGAAGTTCAGAAGAATTTAATTTATATGAAAAGAGTATTTTGAAAATAATAATAAAAACTCTAAGATGCTTGCTAGGCTCACACTAAAGGAAAAGGCTAAGAATTCGTTAGGAATAGTGAAAGATAAGTTAGGGAATAATTGTTGTACAATGAAAGGTAAAATAAAAAAAATTCAGGAATTTTATCAAGAATTATATAAAGAAAACCATTGTGGGAAGAAGAAGATGGAAGTTTACGTTGAAAAGTATACAAAGAAAGGATTGATAAAAGAACATAAAGAATTAATGGAAATGAGTATATCTCAAAGAGAAATTGAGGAAGTTATAGAGAATCTGAAGGGGGGTAAATCCCCCGGGGTAGATGGATTGCGAACTGAATATTACAAAACTTTTAAAACACTATTAATACCAAAATTATTAAATTTGTATAATGGAATAATAGAAGGGGAGAAGATTCCAGAATCATGGGAACAATCATTAATTATATTAATTCCAAAACCAGATAAGGATTTGACTGTCCCTGATTCGTACAGACCGATTTCATTAATAAATCAAGACGAAAAAAAAATTCAACTATTTTAGCAAAACGAATGAATAAATTTATAGCTAATTACATAGGAAAAGATCGATGTGGTTTTGTAGTAGGTAGACAAACGCATAATTTAGTTGGAAGAGTTTTAAATATAATTCAGGAGGTAAAAAAGACTAAGATTAAGGCGGGAATATTAGTGTTGGATATATTTAAGGCCTTTGATTGTGTGAGTTGGCAAGCATTAAAGTTGATAATAAAAAGATTGGGATTTGGAGATAAATTTAAAGGTATAATAGAACAATTATATTCTCAAAATAAAGCTTTAGTGGTGGTAAATGATGGACTTACAGATAAAATACGTCTGGCCAGAGGAACAAGACAAGGATGCCCACTCTCACCTGTCCTATTTGTATTGGTTATGGAACTATTGGCAAACATAATAAGAGATGATGGGGAGCTTGAAGGGATAGGAAGTATTAAAAAATTAAAATTGAATATGTTTGCAGATGATACATTGGTAATGGTAAAAAATCCAGATGAAAAAATAGGAAGAATTAAACAACATTTGAAAAAATTTGAAGAAGTCACTGGATTAAGAATAAATTGGTTAAAATCAGAGTTGATGTTATTTAATTTTACTAAAAAGGAAGAGAAGGATTGGGAAGAAAAGGAAAAGGAAATGAGAGTTAAGGAACAGATTAAATATCTGGGAATTAGAATTACAAAAATGCTAGATAACTTAGAGAAGGAAAACTTAAATAGACTAAAAAAGGAGGTTATAGATAATTTGATAAAATATAAAAAGTTGAATTTATCATGGTTTGGTAGAATAGCGTTAATAAAAATGAAAATTTTAGCAAAGATTAATTTTATTTTTAGAATGCTGCCAACAAAAATATCAGAAATAGAATTAAAAAGTTGGAATAATATTATAAACAATTTTTGTAACGGGGATAGGAAGGCAAGGATAAATAAAAATAAATGGTATGTAAGCCAAAAAAACGGAGGATTGGGACTCCCCAATATTAAACTATATTATGTAGCCAATAGGTTAAGGCACATTGCAGAAGCAATGTTAGGAGTAAGAGATTTAGAATGGTTGGAAGATAATACTAGAATGGAAATAGATTGGAATTTGGAAAATATATTTTTTAGAGAAGGAAGTAAAAATTGGGTTGAAAGTATAAGTAATCCCTTTTTAAAGTTCCATTGGGAAATTTGGAGAAAATATAAAAAGGAGTTACTATCGAGTATTTCTCCTTTAACACCGGCGGTAATATTAAGGAATTTCCCTGGGAATTTAAAAAACAGATTGAGTAAAATTTTAATAGAGGAAAACAAAATGAAGTTAAGAGATTGGTTAAGAGGGATGGATACACGTGAGAAAATAGAAGAGGTGTTAAAAGAAAAGAAATTAATTTGGTTAAATTATTGGCAATTGGAACAATGGACGAAGAATTGGGTAAGAGTAAATGGAGATTGTAAAGTGTTGACGAAATATGAGGAATTAATTATTAAAAAAGAAACTGATAAGAGAGAAAATAGAGTGATAAAAGGGTTAACGAGTGAGATATATAGAATATTGCTTGGGAAAGGGGTGATGGAAGACTCAGGAAAGATGGTGTGGGAGACAGATTTGAAGGTACAAATAGGGCAGCAGAGTTGGGAAGGATTATGGAGACAAAGAGTGTTAAAGAATATGTCAGTGAGAATAAAAGAGAATTATTATAAAATTATATGGAGGTGGTACCTAACTCCTGTGAGATTAAATATCATAAATAAGCAGTATTCAGCAAATTGTTGGAGAGGTTGTGGGGGAAAAGGAACGTATTTACATATGTGGTGGGAATGCAAATTTGTTCAAAAATTGTGGAAGATGGTGTTTATTGAGATTAAAGATATTTTAGGAATAAAGATTGAAGAGACACCAAGAGTGGCATTACTATCACTTTATGAAGATGTAAAGTGTACCAAAGAAATTAAAGAATTGATAACTAATTTGCTGACTGCTGCAAGATTAATTGTATCAAGGAACTGGAAGACTCAAGGAGATTATAGTACTGAAGAATGGTATAAAGAAGTTTGGGATATTGCTATTAACGATAAACTAACATGTAATCTTAAAGTAAGAAGAGGTATAGCAAAAACAAATGAATTTGAGGGGATTTGGAGACAGTTCCTGGAATATGTGTTTTTTAAGGGAAGTGGGGAACCGCCTCCAGAAGAGGTCTTAAGGTTTTGGAATCAGGAATGATCCCGAAGGGAAGGGGGAGCACTTTTTTTTCTTTTCTGATTATGTTTATGGATAAAATTATATATATTAACACTTAAATAATCAAGTAATTTGTCATGTATTATGATTTGTTTATGTGTGTGATGTTTATGTTGATGTATTTTTTATTTAGTGTTTAATAAAAATTATATATATAACAAAACTCTAACCAGTGGGGCTTAAATGGTGTGTTTGAAATAATCTCTACAGGTGGGGCTGCCAAAAACAGGCCTCCCCTTCTGCGCTGCTAAAACTTTTCAATTTGGTCATCCATCCAAACCCAGACCTTCTTAGCTTCAGCAAAGTGGCTGGCTCCTATGCATTCAGGCTATTCCCTGGGCCTTGTGTTAAAATGTTTTGGGAGGGAGTTTGTGTGTGCTTATGACTATTGCCCTGCACTGCTGGCTAGAAACGAGGCAGGCAGTGGGCGGAGCAAACCGAGCAGCTCTGCTTACTCTCAGAGAAGAGGAAGAACAGAAAGGATTGAACAGTGTGCCCTGAAGTACCGTTACAGCTAAACGTAAGTCACGCTAGTGTGCCCCGTGATACAGAGAACCGATACAGAGAACCACGTTAGAAAGGGACACTAGCAATGTTATAAGACTAGTGTAGATCCGGCCCTGCTGAAATTCCCTTTTCTATGCAACTGTTAAAGATACAGGAGCCTTGTCCTCCTTTTCATAGGGTCACCCTAGTGTAGATCTGGCCTTACAAATAAGTCCACAGACATTGTTGCCTCACAAAAACCTTCGCTCATCTACACGTATCTAGGATTAATAATTTGCGATGTTTGAAAAAGAGAAACAACGACTTTCAGCATTGTTCTTCCTGTCTACCTGAAAGCAGTTCTGATTTCTTCCTTCCCAAAGGCAACCAGAAAAGGTGTTATTTACAACTCTGCCTTCATTATAGGACTTCTGTTCTTTATTCTTCCTCATATCTGACAGATAGATGGAGGGCTAAACACAGGTATGTGAAAGCATCCGTGTGTGAAAGCTGAAGGCACAGAAGTAGAGGCACCAGTGGTAGCAGCAAGGAGTGCTAGACCCAATGGGGCACACAGTAGGCTCTTCCTTTGGCATGCTTTCTCCATCTTTTGAAAGGGCACTATTTCCCCATTGACTGTGACAACAACAGAGCAAGTGAGGCAGGGAGGCAGTCCATCAGGTGCGAGTTGGGCTGCAGGACACAGTGCAACCTGTTTTCATTTTTAACCAAAGAGCACCCATGGCTTGCTTGGCTTATAGGGCTTTGCTAGACCTACCGCCTAATCTGGGCAGGAGGAGCGGCGAGCCCGTGCTACAAGTAGCACAGGCTGTCGTGCCTTGCTAGATGTGGATGCGATGGGGGGGGGAGCAAAGCCCCGTCATGTCCGCCATTTTTTTATTTTTTAAAGGGGCCGGACGCAGGAATGCTCCTGCGCTTAGGTAAGGCCCTTTAAAAAAAAAAAGCCTTCTCCCCGCTCTCCCTTCCCTGGCCATGAGTCCCCCCCTCTCCCGCTGGCTTTGTTCCCCCCCCATCCCCGCCAGCTCCATCACCCGCCCACCAGCCCCCTTCCCCCTGCCTTCAATCTTCCTCCCCCACCTCCCCTGGGCTCTGATCTCCCTCCCGGGCTCCGCCGCTTGTCCTGGCTACTCATGAGTAAGCACGGTAGCCAGGAAAAGCAGTGGAACGAGCTAGACTCCTGCAGTCTGGGGCTCAGCCCTAGGCTGCAGGTAATACCGGGCCAAAAAAGGTTCCGGTTAGCCTGGGCCAAAGGAGGTTTCAGCCCTGCCTGAGCCCAGGATCCCCTGTGTGTCTTCTGGATGCACAGGGGCTGGCTCAGGGCTCGTACCGGGCTACCCCGTCATCTAGCAAGGCCCATAGAGTGTGGTGGTGGTACTGAGTTTTAAGGTGGCTACTCTGCTTCAGTATTTCTCAGCTTCAACAGATCAACTCTTGATGGGGGGGGGGACTACCTCTGGCTCCTCAGCCCTGCTGGTGCCCTGGAGCCAGCAAGCAAGAGGACTCTAAGTTAGGCTGACCATATGAAAAGGAGGACCAGGCTCCTGTATCTTAACAGTTGTATAGAAAAAGGAATTTCAGCAGGTGCCACTTGTATGCATGTAGCACCTGGTGAAATTCCCTCTTCATCACAACAGATACAGCTGCAGAAGCCCTGCCTAGTGTAACCATATACAAAAGAGGGCAGGGCTCCTGCAGTTTTAACCATTGTGATGAAGAGAGAATTTCACCAGAAATGACACCTGCTGAAATTCCCTTTTCTATACAACTGTTAAAGGGGATCACCAGACAAGCGTTTTATAGTACACTTGTTACTGGGCAGTCATGGATTTTCACGGGTCCTATTCACGATGCCGTCCATCTCCTGTGTGTCTCCCGCTCTTTCTGGACTTCTTCCTGTGATAAAAGAAGAAGACCCATATAAGTCTGATTTATTTTTAGAAATGGAACTCTCCATAATCTCCTGCTGTGTGCAGGAGAAGCGGTGCAATAAAAACAGCCACTTGGTCATTGTTTACTACTTCTTTCTTCTCAAGTTGAGAAAGAGGAAGTATTGTGTGACAGAAGAAAAGAAAAAAGCGCACTCGTACAGCATAAAATAAGACCTAAGCTGCAAATAACCACCACAACAACAGTTTATTGCTTATTAGCCAGTCAGGCCATGCGCATACAGAAACATAATAAAATACTCCTCACACCAGAGGTAATAGCAAAATACAAAGTGTTAATAAAATGGCGAACAAGAGCAAGTTAAAACATCTTGTAATCCTGGACAAAATTAGCTGACATTATATTATATTAATAAATGACTTTTGTTTCTCCAGAGCCCGTTTGACAATCTTGGCAGTCCTATGTGACGTGTAATAGTCTGTACCAGCCAGTAGTGTTGGAATTATGCTTGCAGAGAACATATAATTGAACTCAACAATTAAGGGCTCAAGATATTGTTTCCTCAGCTCTGTGTACAATGGGCACTCTACTAGGAAGTGTACCATGTCCTCTGCCTTAAGACAGCCAGCTGGGCAATCTGATTGTACACTGTGGTGGGACCTATAGCGTGCCTTCACCTCCACCGCAAATAAGACAAGAAGACAAGAATGGGATAGGGAAAGAAGCATGTATGAGTAAATATGTGTGTGAAAAAGAATGTATGTTTGAAAGGATGTACTCAGAGGGCAGAGAAAGGGCAAGTTTCTCTCCTTCTGCCTCATCCCCACCATGTGTGCATCTGTCTGTCTGTACAGTGTGTAAGTACAAGTGCACATCTGTATGTCATGTGTACATGAGTATGTATGTGCATAGCTGCAATGAGTGGAGAGGGTGGTTGCAGGGTTCATCCCTCTGCTCCTCCTCTCCCCCCATGTATCATCTCAGCTCGCTATTTGCCATCTCCGGAAGCCATTATTTAGAATTTGTGGTAAGGATGCCATTGTGCTAAGACCAATCTGTGAAGGACACCAACTGGCCCACTCAGCAAGTGATCTCCTCCTCCTTCCACTGCTGCATCTGCTTGGGGTCCAGTCACTGTCATTCCAGTTTCAGGGCTAACTCCATACAGGCAAGAGATTCACTCCAGGAACTAGGAGCAGGGAGCTACCTGATTGCTCACCAGGCAATGATCCATGTCTCCCATCCAGAACCCTGGAGTACTTGGAGACATGTGGACAATTGTCAAGCAATCCCCCCACATGGTTCCTCAATTCTTCTGCAAGGAGGCATCTTACCCCAAAGTGGAAAATAAAAAAAGGGCTAGGTTTCTGAAAGGTTGCTCAAAATTCTTGGAGTACAAAAGCCCCCTAAAGCCCAACAGTTCTTGGGGTACTAGGGGACTCGTCAAACTAGTAGTGTGTTGCACCAGTTCTTGACCCTACATTGGCCCATTACACAATTTAGATTCCAAACACTGAGGGGCTTGCTAGATGACGGGTTAGCCCGGTGCGAGGCCAGGGCTCCCCGCTGTGCATCCAGACGACCCACAGGGGATCTCTGGCCCAGGCAGGGCTCAAACCGCCCTGGCCCCGGGCTAACAGCACCACTTGTGGCCCAGTTTTTCCCGCGGTCCCGGGCTGAGCCCGCTTTTCCCGACTACCACTCTACCTTTCCTTTTCATCAAACCCAGGTGAGGCAGTGACTGTTCTGAACCAGTGCCTGGGCACGGTAATGGACTGGATGAGGGCTAACAAACTGAGACTCAATCCAGACAAGACGGAGGTACTGTTAGCGGGTGGTTCTTCTGTCCGGCGAGGTGATGTTTGCCCTGTCCTGGACGGGGTTGCACTCTCCCTAAAGGATCGGGTCCGTAGTTTGGGGGTGCTCTTGGATCCAGAACTGTCACTTGAGGCACAGGTGAACTCAGGGGCAAAGAGCACCTTTTATCAGCTTAGGTTGATATACCAACTACGCCCTTATCTGGACAGAGATAGCCTAGCTACAGTTATCCATGCTCTGATAACCTCTCGCTTGGATTACTGCAATGCATTATACGTGGGGCTGCCTTTGAAAACGGTCTGGAAGCTTCAGGGCAGCCCGTTTACTAACAGGGACTGGCCGGCAAGATCACATTACGCCAGTCCTTTCCCAGCTTCATTGACTGCCAGTCCAGGTCCGGGCCCGATTCAAAGTGCTGGTATTGACATTTAAAGCCCTAAACGGTTTGGGGCCAGGTTATTTGAAGGAACGCATCCTCCCATATGTACCTGCCCAGAACTTAAGATCATCTACAGGAGCCCTTCTCCGTGAGCCCCTGCCAAAGGAAGTGAGGCAGGTGGCTACTAGGAGGAGGGCTTTCTCCGCTGTGGCACCCCGGTTGTGGAATGAGCTCCCCAGAGAGGTCCGCCTGGCGCCTGCACTGTACTGCTTTCGTCGCCTGCTGAAGACCTTTTTATTCTCTCAATATTTTAACACTTAATTTTAACTTAAATTTAAATCTTACTGTTTTAACTCTGTAATATAATCTTATATCAATTTTGCTGTGTGGTTTTATCCTGGTTGTGCTTTTTATACTGTATTTTGTAATTGTGCTTTTAACCTGTTGGTTGTTTTATTGTGGTTTTAATTTTTGTGAACCACCCAGAGAGCTTCAGCTATTGGGTCGGTATAAAAATGTAATAAATAAATAAATAAATACTCGCGAGTAGCCGGGACAAGCAGCGGATGGCGCGCAGCGCTCCCCAGGAGTGCTGCAGCCATTGGAGCTGGGGGGGGGAGATCGGGGGGAACGGAGCCCAGGAGAGATGGGGGGAAAATGGAGATTGCAGTGCCGGGGGAACACGGAGATCATGGGGAGGGGAAATCAGGGAGCGTGGGGGCAGGCGTTCAGAGCCAGGGGAAGGATCGGCCAGGGGCAGGGGGAAGCTTGGAGCTGGGGGGGGAGATAGGAGCAGGGGGGAGTGGGGGAATGGTTATTTTAAAAAACAACACACTTACCTGAACGCATGAGCTTCCGTGCGCATCCTTCCCCTTTAAAACTAGCACTAAAATGGCGGATGCGACGGGACTTTCCTTTCCCTGTCACCTCCAACGTGTGGAAAGGAGCGACAGCCCATGCTACTTTTAGAGCAGCGTCGCCCCTCCTCCTGCACAGATTCCATGGTAGGTTTAGCAAAGCCCTGGCTGAAACCAGAAGCTCACAATCACCTTTGATAGGGTAAGTGCTTAATGAAATGGTTTTCCATTGGTATTTTCATATGGTGGTGAATATGTCTTATGAGTACCCTCTCCCCAACCCCCAGAACTTGGTAACAGCTAGTATCTAACACATCCAAGGGGAAATGTGAGAACTAACATGCTCCCTAACATAATAAGTTCCAGTATAGATGTTCCTAATTTGAATGCATGGTATAATGCTGTTTACTGTATATCTCCACCTGGTTATGCTATCAAACTGGTAAAGGTTGTAATGAACCCTTTGAGCAAGAATATATAGATTTTGATCTATCCTTTGGGCAACAAAAATAGATCATCCATTTTAATAATTTTATTCTTTCACATAGACCTATATTTGTCCCATGTTCTATCCATGACAGCTAAAGCTCCCATTCCATCTGAAGTAGATAATATGGAATTTAATCCTATGAGGAGGCTAGGTAACATTGATGAATGGAGGAAAAACCCCAATCGAATTGATATGGGGATCTCATTAGAAATTCTGAAGTTCTATCATATGATATGATTAAAAATAAAATGTTTGATGAGATTCCCCTTTGGTTTGAACATCTTCAAGAGTGAGCATATTTACAAAGCTGGTTAGCAACAGGGAATGGATTAGCAGCGAGGAATGGATTTTGAAAAATCGATCTGTAGTACTACTAGACAGAAATTATCAAAAGTAGACAATATCTTATTGAAATTAAATGAGAGCTGGGTGGGGTGGGGGAGATTGTAGACAGAGAATTTGAATACTTTCATACCTACTACAACCTAGGAATATTTACTGTTATTTACTGCCATTACTTTTCTATGAATATCAAATTAGAGAAATTGTTTTAAGTTAATGACAAACTGGTGTATACAAATAAACTTTACAGAATGAAAAAGAAAATCTGGAAATATTCTTGTACTGGTACATCAATTCAGTTATGCTAGATGTACCCTAAAATAAAACAATACTGGAAATTTATTGTGAAATTAGTGAAAGAAATAATAGGTTATGTAATTCAACTGGCCATCTTTTGTTTTTGCTAATTTGTATGAGAAATAATATTCTAATTCATAACGAAAGTGTTACGTAAGTGTATATGCAATACTGAATATGCTAAATACTGGAAAGAAAAGGTACCATCAGTTAACATTTTGGGAATATACAATAATGTTAAAAAATAACAAAGAAGGCAGACAACAACTGGACACCTTTCCCTCCAAGCTGGCTAGCTTTTATTTTTATTGTAAAAGAAAAGTGGATGTAGATTTGTTTAAAAGTAAAGTTAACGGACATTCCTGTCATTCCAATAAGTTCACAAAAAATGGCCAGCCTGCTATTGCATTTTAGTACCCTGCTTTCCAATATAGAGGTGAATTGAATAACCATTTTTAAAAAGAGTTTATAACTCTTAAAAGTATACATTATAAATATACATTATAAAATTTAGTCTTAGATTCATGAGTGTATTGCTGAAAATCCCTCTTCATCACAACAGTTAAAGCTGCAGGAGCTATACTAGAGTGACCAGATTTAAAAGAGGGCAGGGCACTACACGGACATTAACTACACTAACTAATACATTAGTATTCTCTCTAACTTACCACGAATACACTCATGAATCTAAGACTAAATTTTATAATTTTTACTTAATTAACATTAAAGAATGCACTTAAACCAAGTGCAGTTCAAGGATCTGTATTAAGACCGGTGCTTTCCAACCTGTTCATAAATTATTTGAAATTAGGGGTAAGCAATGACTTGAGCATGTTTGCTTTAATGGTGACTTTAATTGTTGTTTTGAAGAGGGGATTCCACCAGGTTCTCCATAGATACAAATGACACCTGCTGAAATTCCCTGTTCTATGCAACTGTTAAAGATACAGGAGCCCTGTACTCCTTTGCATATGGTCACAAGGGGGGCTGGTGACTCCGATGTCAGTGGGTCTATGAATCCATGGGTATATGCATAAGATTGTAGGATTTTATGTCTAACCTTGCATAGGATTGTAGGATTTATGTACCCACGGATTCATAGCCCCACTGACATCGAAGTCACCAGCCCCCTGCGACCATATGAAAAGAAGCACAGGGCTCCTGTATCTTTAACAGTTGCATAGAAAAGGGAATTTCAGCAGGTGTCATTTGTATATATGGACAACCTGCTGAAGTTCCCTCTTCATCACAACAGTGAAAGCTGCAGGAGCTATACTAAAGTGACCGCATTTAAAAGAGGGAAGGGCTCTCGTTATTATCCTTTACAAAAAGCCATGAAATTCAATGAACAAAAAACCTACGGTTTATAAAACAACGTTAGGGCCGTACACTTTTCCACCAAGCACCAAAAAGCGGGGAAATTGGGAGTTAAGGCTCGCCAGCCTTAACGCCACATCCTCCCTAAGGAGGCAGAAAGTACCAGTGAAATTCTCATTCTGCCAAAGCAGATAAACCATGAGGACAGGATGGAGAATAGGATATGCAGAGGTGACTGTGGGGTTGTGGAAAACTGATGACGAACAACTTAGAGCCACCTACTTCTATTTTTGTTTAGAGCAGCCCTTCCCCAACCTAGTGCCCTCCAAAGGTATTGGACTGCGACGATGGAGCAGGTAGGAAACCCCACCCCCTCCTGCCTGGCCCTGCTGCCAGGTAAGCCCCAACCCACTTACGTGTTCCATCGTCACTGGGCCCGGGCTTGAACTGAGCACCCTGGTCCATCCGGAAGCTCAATTCAAGCCTGGGCCCGGGGACGACGGAGCAGGTAAGCAACCCCCTCCTGCCTGGGCCCTTACCTAGACCCACTGCCACTGCTGTCCAAACTGCAGCAACGGCTCCAGGCAAGCCCCCACCCCAGCCCACCCCACTTACCTGCTCCGTTGTCGCTGGGCCCCGGCTTGAATCGAGCGCCCTGGTCCACCCGGAAGCAAGTCCGCACCTGCAGCCTTGCTTCTGGGTGGACTCAGGGGCTCGATTCAAGCACGGGTCAGGCCATGAAGGAGAAGGCAAGTGGATTAGATTGTAAGCCTATGCGGCAGGGTCTTGCTATTTACTGTGTTATCTGTACAGCACCATGTACATTGATGGTGCTATATAAATAAATAATAATAATAATAATAATAATAATAATAATAATAATAATAATAATAGTGGGGTGCAGGGGGGCTTGCCTGGAGCTGCCACCGCAACAGTTTGTGCAGTGGCGGCTCCAGGTAAGGGGCCAGGCAGGAGGGGGGTTGCCTGGAGCTGCTGCATTTTGTGCAGCGGTGGCAGCAGGTCCAGGTAAGGGGCCAGGTGTGTGTGTGGGGTGTTCTTACCTGCTCCGTCGTCGCCTTGCCCAGGCTTGAATAGAGCCCCTGGGTCCACCCAGAAGCAAGGCTGCAGGTGTGGCCTTGCTTTCGGGTGCACCAGGGCGCTCAGTTCAAGCCTGGGCCCAGCGACAACAGAGCAGGTAAGTGGGGGGGGGGGGCTTGCCTGGAGCCGCCGCCCTACGTTCCCCATCCTGCTGTCCCAGCATTCCTGACCATGGGACATACTGACTTGCCATGATGGATCGTCGCAGTCCAACACCTTTGGAGGGCACCAGGTTGGGGAAGGGCTGCTCTAAAGAAAAAAAGAAGTAGGTGGCTCTAAGTTGTTCGTCATCAGTTTTCCACAACCCCACAGTCACCTCTGCATATCCTATTCTCCATCCTGTCCTCATGGTTTATCTGCTTTGGCAAAATGAGAATTTCACTGGTACTTTCTGCCTCCTTAGGGAGGATGTGGCGTTAAGGCTGGCGAGCCTTAACTCCCAATTTCCCCGCTTTTTGGTGCTTGGTGGAAAAGTGTACGGCCTTA
Source organism: Elgaria multicarinata webbii (assembly GCF_023053635.1). Lineage (NCBI taxonomy): Eukaryota > Metazoa > Chordata > Lepidosauria > Squamata > Anguidae > Elgaria > Elgaria multicarinata. Next base: position 110,552,007 of record NC_086178.1, read on the forward strand.
ACGTTGTTTTATAAACCGTAGGTTTTTTGTTCATTGAATATATATATCATAGAAAATAGAATAGCAGAGTTGGAAGGGGCCTATAAGGCCATTGAGTCCAACCCCCTGCTCAATGCAGGAATCCACCCTAAAGCATCCCTGACAGATGGTTGTCCGGCTGCCTCTTGAAGGCCTCTAGTGTGGGAGAGCCCACAACCTCCCTAGGTAACTGGTTCCATTGTCATACTGCTCTAACTGTCAGGAAGTTTTTCCTGATGACCAACCAGAATATATATATATGTGTGTGTGTGTGTGTGTGTGTGTGTGTGTGTGGCCACAGCTAGACCTAAGTTTTATCCTGGGATCATCCAGGGTTCGCCCCTGCCTGAGCACTGGATCCCCTGTGTGTCACCTAGATGAACAGGTTTGACCCCTGGACGATCCAGGAATAAACCTTAGGTCTAGCTATGGCCTATGTGTCTGAAAAAATGAAACAGGCAAACATTAAGTGCAGCCCTAGTTCTGAACCCACATCTTCATCCACAGAACAAAAATGGCCTTCCAAGCAAAATTTCAAGAAGGTCTGTGACAATTCACAAAAGGGTTCTTGGCTGAATGGATGCCACCTTTTCAGGAGCAGCAAGTCAACAAGAAACAAAGGGGGAGATTTTGTTTGAAGCTATAAAAAGTGAAAATAAGAAATACTGTAATCTTGCCCATCCATCAGAAAATAATTGTTGTTTTTCCGTTTAGTGGCACAGTATGACTTTCTAAGGGTCACTGGAAGAGCTGCAGTTTCCCAAGGACAGCTCTGATTATGAAGGATGGTCCCAATGTCCCAGTAAGATGCTTTAATATCTTTTTCTTCCACTTCGCTCTTTGCTTTCCCATGCCATGCTGGCAGTTATATAAAAGCTTGCAATAATCCCCAGAGCCCCTAAAGAAAGTGAATTAGACAGGGAGAGGGCTAGGCAGACATTGACATTGGCAGTTGATATGGACGGAAGCAAAGGCACAAGACCTCTTTGGGGCAATTGCAAAAGTCTCCTCTTTCTCACAGAACCTACAGGGCTGATTTTTAAAGGTGCAAATTGGTCAGAGGCAAGTGCTTGCTCCCCCACAGCAGGGCTCAACCTGGATTAAGGACACCTCAAGGTTACAAATTAGACATAGGAAAGAAAAGTGGACACCCGGATGTGTCATCCAAATGAAATGGAATCCTGTTTAATTAAAACAAAAAATCAGTGGCAAAAGGTCTGCCTGCCAGAGGAAAGGCCCTCCTCACTCTCCTTTCTAGTTAGACATCCACGAACTCAACTTGCGTTAAAATACTTTTAAACCACGGCTGCCATCACTCCACCTTGTTCTAATAAAAGAAAAAGAAGACCTACTGGGATTTATCTATCATTAGGTTCAAAAACATGAAGCAGCATTGCTTTAGGAGCTACCAATGGTTTAATGTGAAGAAATTCCTTACAGTAATCAGCAACCATGTTCCAAACCCCTGCACTGTAGAACATTCCCACCAAAGATGAAAGCATGAGCCAATGTGACCACACCCCTTTCGACAATATTGACTGCAATTTGGATGTGTTAGGCGAACCCTAGCAGGAATAATGTACCACCTACTCAGGGTTGGACTCGATGGCCTCATAGGTCCCTTCCAACTCTGCTATTCTATGATTCTATGAACTTTGTCTTAGTATTGATTGATAAAGATGCAAAAGAAGTCCAGATACACAGCCAATCATCTTCTTCCAAAGTCTTGTAAATCAGTCTCCATCCCCACACCACCAAGGCTTTTAATGGTTGGTTTTGATCTGCTGTTGTTGAAAACATTAAAATAATATTGGCTGCTCTATAGTTTTAACAGGGCTTTCTCTACCTTTTTATTGTTTTTTTCCTGATTATATAAATATGTTCTATGATTTTGTGATTTATTATTTTGTGCATTTTATTGTAGTGGATGGCTTTGTAGGCTGTTAAATGGGAATGCAGTATATAAATGTTCAAATAAATGAATTGGGCACACAGCTGGACAGTGGGCTAGAGATGATATTTGAATGGGGAACTTCCCAGTTCTAACTCTTAGCTGTTACACTATACTATCTCTCTTTACATGCGTGAAAGGAAATGGTCAACAAAGGCCATAGCTAGACCTAAGGTTTATCCTGGGATCCTCCAGGGTTCGCCCCTGCCTAAGCACTGGATCCCCTGTGTGTCACCTAGATGAACAGGTTTGACCCCTGGACGATCCAGGGATAAACCTTAGGTCTAGCTATGGCCTAACAAACTTCTCTCTACAGGGGTTGAAACCCTTCTTATGCTTCCACCCAGAGCAGGCATTTTCCCATTGATTTCCCCCTTTCACATGTGGCCAAAGAGCATCCATCAAGCAGGCACAACTGAAAACGGTGAATGGGATAGTGAAAGACTGTAATCCATCAGCAGACACTTCTAAGAAGTTTTTCAAATGTGGGAGGCCAGAAATCAAAGTGCTACAGAGCCATAGTGTTCATTGGGTGTATTAGAATGGTTACCATATGCAATGTTATAAAGTCAACATCAATCCACGAGCGGAACAAAAGTGCAGACTATTCTTAGGAAGTGATTTATTACATGTGAAATATCTTTTATCTTCAATACAGTTCTGGAGTTGTTATGTGTAAAATTATCAACCCTTCTTCTAGTGACAATTATTATGCTGGCAGTGAAACCAAAATGGCTATATATTCACAAATGGCCAAATTTGGTAGCCCATTAATCCTGTCAGTATAGTATTGTGGTATTGTGATTTAGTGGGGATGTTAGTGTATCAGAACATGCTCTCACTCTTCTTCTTCTTCTTCTTCTTCTTCTTCTTCTTTTCCTAAAGAGATATTAATCCTGATAGAAAAGTCCAAAGCATTTTATGGATTAGTCAATGTAAATTCATTAACTTCATGTCATGCCTACAATATAGTCTGCCCTAACCCTGCCAACCAGATCCTATAGCTTTAATTAAATGTACGCCGGACTGAATGCACATAAAACAAGTCTATTCTTGTCCTCAAGTTGACCGAATGAAAACTATTTAGCCCCAATGGGAATGTTGTAATGCATTAGGTGACCATATGAAAAGGAGGACAGGGCTCCTGTATCTTTAACAGTTGCATTGAAAAGGGAATTTCAGCAGGTGTCATTTGTATATATGGGGAACCTGGTGAAATTTCCTCTTCATCACAGCAGTTAAAGCTGCAGGTGCCCTGCCCTCTTTTAAATCTGGTCACAATATAGCTGCAGTATAGCTCCTGCACCTTTAACTGTTGTGATGAAGAGGAAATTTCACCAGGTGCAACTTGCATACAAATGACACCTGCTGACATTCCCTTTTCTATGTAACTGTTAAAGGTACAGGAGCCCTGTCCTCCTTTTCATATGGTCACCATACATTCTCTAAGAGATGGTTACTTCAGCCGGCTAACCACTTACTTGTCCCAGGTGAGTGGTTCTTTACAGGACTGCTCTACACCGGGCAACTAGTGATTATTGCATTCACCAGAGTTTGGCAAAAGAAAAAATTCAGGTCAATTTGGAGATTACTTCCAAAGCATCCAAGGAATTTTGAGGACTATAAACTTTTCTCAGGAAGCATTCTACACATCCCTAACTAGCCACTGAATTTCACCCAAAATTATTTATTTATTTATTACATTTCTATACCGCCCAACAGCCGGAGCTCTCTGGGCAGTTCACAAAAATTAAAAACATTCAAAGTATAAAACAACAGTATAAAACCATAATATAAAATACAATATAAAAGCTCAACCAGATAAAAACAGCAGCAATGCAAAATTACAAATTTAAAACATCAAGTTAATTTTTTTTATAGACTTAAATGCTGGGAGAATAAAAAGGTCTTTACCTGAATTAAATTAAATTTCAGGGAGAATTCTGAGATTTCTACTCAGGCTAAATATCTACACAAAGAGTTTAGTTAAGAACAGCAAAAATTCTCAGAGCAGTTCCATTTATCCTTAGGCCTACAAGCTTTAATCTGTTTAACTGGGAGATTAATTAAGAAAAGCTTTAAAATGTATTGGAATGGTTACCATATGCAAAGTCCAGAGGCAGAACAAAGTGCAATCTATTATTGGGAAATGATTTATGACATGTGAAATAACTTTTATCTCCAGTGCTGATCTGAAATAGTTGAGGGTAAAATTATCAACTCTTCTTCTATTGACAGCTATTATCCCAGATGTATAACCTAAATTGCTATATGTTTTCTTGATTCCTTGGTGAGAGCCATTTTAATCGGTGTGCAATGTCCAGGCAACCCATCCACAGTCCATCTGAATAAAGAGCATAAAGAGCCATTTGAGCTTCAGGATACCAAAGAAGAGCCCTTAATGGGTATAATGCAGGGCTGAGTAGGAGGGACCCCCTGAACCGCCTCGGATCCGGTTTGGAAGGGTCCGAACCACCTCGATCTGGATTCGGGGTTTGGATCCGAGGCGGTGCACAGCCCTAGTATAATTCACATCCAGAGGTTCCTGCAAAAGGCAGACCCTCCCTCCGCACAAACACTGTTCATCATAATGATATTTCATTACTAATGAATAATTATGTGGGGAACCTTTGCTAGCAAAATATGTGGCAAGGTTATGTTCTTGGTTATCACACTTTAGTCTAACTCATAATTTCAGAAAATCATGTTTAGCTTTGCCCTTTTAGCACTTCTGGGAAACTCCTGGGATTATTCTCCCTCCCTCCTTGACACACATGTACTAACCTTACCCCCATATTCCTTCCATCTTGCTCAGTTCACTTTCTTTGTTTCTATCTTCTTTTGAGAAGTTTTAAAGCAGCCACATGCTGTTTATATGGGTGTTTATAGATTATCTTCCTAGCTGACGGCTCTCCTTCTAATGTAATTCCTATAACTTTCCACTTGTTTAGAGGTTTCCCTTTCAGATGAACGTCTTAATCCCCCAAGTGCATTGTTTTCCACAAATATTTTGTGGTTTATATTGGCATTCTATGCACAGTTCTGTTTTAAACTGTGATTCATGTGGAGTTTTGCCTGGGAGGGTTGAAAAATTACCTGTCTTGGAACTTTCATCTTATTTCATAGTTTGCTCTGCCTACAGAAAAGGGGAACATGGAAATCCAAGAAAATGGAATTCTACAACATCCATTAACTTGGTTGTTTTGTTCTATGTGCATCCTTACAGCTGTAATAATGATGATTAGTTATATTAACCACTGCATATGTTTTAGTTTTAAACAGCAGCACATTCGTCCAAACGCTAGCTGTGAAGCAAGTTTCCTAATAAACATTAAAGGCATCCAACCCAACAAATATGGCATATGAGTGTTGTTTGGAAGTTGGACACATTCACAAAAAGGTCAGCTGGTTAGGTAGGAATCATAGAAGTTAGCAATACCAAACAAGTCTTGGACAGATGATTTAAATAAATCTTATCAACTGCATCCTAGGTTGCAGACATAGTAGAATCATATAGAACAATCATGGACCCCACCCACTCCAGTGACCCTGCTTTTATGTGTGCGTGTTACATTTTTGTGTGGGATCTAGAGGAAGAAATCATAAAAGGGGAAGACATACAAAGCAAAGGGGAAGAATTTGTCTTTTCTTTTTTATGCTCCTTCTTCATCCCATCTCCTCAAGCCAATAAGGCCCCAATGTTTAGGAGGAATAAAGAGGAGGCAGTGGACAAAAATGGGAGAATGTCAGTGATATCTGAGATCCCCAACATGCCACCTGCAGTCAACAATACACCTGTGGAGATGTCCCCTAACCCTCAGTTCCCCTCCCCCCGCTCGGCTCCCTTAATTGAGTCACTCAGGCTCCACCCCACCGCTGCCATAGCAACAACACAGCAAATTGGAAGCGCACACCGTATCCTCTGACCAACAAGAACAAAGAGGGGACTGGGCACATCTCGGCTATCCAATGGTAATGTTGTGGAAGCTACCGGGAAGACACTTGTGCTGGTCTTCCAAAATGGTAGTTTCACTGTGAGGAATGCTTTCACTTGCTGTTTCCTCCTCCACCCCATCCATTGCTGAGCTTTTCCTTTTCCTTCCCCCAGAACCAGCCTTTTCCTTGCTGTATCTCTGCCCCTAGTACTTTCCCTGGCATTTGTTGCCACCACCTTCTTTTAATTGCTATTTCTTTGCCCTTTGGGGTCCTTTCCTTTGCTAGTTCTCTGCCCCTCATAGAATCATAGAATAGCTGAGTTGGAAGGGGCCTACAAGGCATTGAGTCCAACCCCCTGCTCAGTGCAGGAATCCACCCTAAAGCATCCCTGACAGAGGGCTGTCCAGCTGCTTCTTGAAGGCCTCGAGTGTGGGAGAGCCCACAGCCTCCCTAGGTATCTGATTCCATTGTTGTACTGCTCTAACAGTCAAGAAGTTTTTCCTGATGTCCAGCCGGAATCTGGCTTCCTTTAACTTGAGCCCGTTATTCTGTGTCCTGCACTCTGGGAGGATCGAGAAGAGATCCTGGCCCTCCTCTGTGTGACAACCAGAGACCTCACAGACCCCATCCCTCAATCTTTTTGCCCTCAAGTATCATTACCATTTCTCTGCCCCTCCCAGGGGAGGGACACTGATGTACTTATGTAGGTCTGCTCAGAAATAAGTTACACCTGGGGCTTATTTCCATGTGAGCACTGATACAATTGCAGCTTTAGAAAGGAAGGATGGAGTGGGAGACAGATATGGGGAGGAATTGTTTTCTTTCTGTCCAGAAAGAGAGAGAAGAGAGAGAGGGGGAGAGGTGGGCTGGATGGTTCTCTAACAAGAGGTGGATTGTCTCTTAACTTCACCAGATTCAAACTTCATCTTGGGGTGCTTCCAGAGTTAGGGCCCCTAGCACTTTCAGTCAAAAGGCATTGTGCAGGTATTTCAACTTTCCCCCCCTATTTATTTATTTATTAATAAGAAAAAAGACTGAAGAAGTGTTAGGAAAACATCCTCATACTGTCCAAGCAGGAGAGAACTCCATCCAGCAGGATCTTTAGAGCTATCCACTGCCCACTTTTCATCTGCCATCTGCTTAAGAGGGCTTCTGCCCTGATGTTGCCTGGCATGTCTTAATATCTTTGACTGGACAATATCTGCTTAGTCTGACTTTGACTGCATTGGATCTCCTTGGCAATTTCCTACTTAGATATAAATTTAATTTGATAGCACTATGGCCACTGTTTCTAATTGGTTCAGCAACACACACACCTCTTGCAGTAGGCCCTGGGTGGCACCATTTAGAACTAAGTCCAGAGTTGCCGCCTCCTCTTCTTGGCTCCATGACCTACTGTTTTAGGGCATACTTATTTGTGGCTTTGTTTTGGGGTGTTGTGAAAGGGCAGCAAATGGTTAGTTGTTTGATTTATTATTTATTTATTACATTTGTATACCACCCCGTAGCTGAGGCTCTCTGGGTGGTTCACATAGGATAAAAACACTTAAAAACAATATACAAAAATTTAAAATCACAAAAACATACAATTTAAAACCACAGAAGCATACAAAAACAAACCCAGGCTAATTACATATTGCTAAATGCCTGGGAGAAGAGAAAAGTCTTGATCTGGTGCCGAAAAGATAACAATGTTAGTGCCAGGTAGGCCTCATCAGGGAGATGGTTCCACAATTGGGGGGCCACCACAGAAAAAGCCCTCTCTCTTGTTGCCATCCTACGAGCTTCCCTCGGAGTAGGCATCCAGAGGAGGACCTAGAATATTGAGCGCAGTGTATGTGTAGGTTCATGTTGGGAGAGGCGTTCCATCAGGTATTGTGGTCCCAAGCCATATAAGGCTTTATAAGTTAAAACCAGCTCCTTGAATCAGGCTCAGAAACATACAGACTAGGGGTGTGATCCGCTCCGATTAGGAGCGTAGAAGCAGTAGCGGATTGGCCTGCTCCGCCTTACCCAGAGGCGGAGTAGGAGCGGACCGCGGACCCCCTAGAAGCAAGGCGAAGAGAAGCGCCCATTTTTCGGAGCTCCTAGTTCAGGCGGAGCGCTCCGGTCGCCATCTTGAAAACATTTCGCCATAGGATTGCATTGCGGCAAATAATCGCGCATAACTAGGTTGTTTTTGAAGCTATCGTTCTAGAAATTCTTGTGCTCAGAGAGTCGTGGATGGGGGTCATTTTGAGACCACTCTCACCTCTCTGCGTTGTCTGGGTCGCGTGCTATATTTTTGTGAAAATCGGGTCAACCGCGCGGCTCAAACGGCGTTTTCGGCTTTTCGCCCATAGGATTGCATTGAGGGAAAGAATCGGGGATAACTGGGGGGGGGTTTAAGCTATCGTTCTGAAAATTCTTGTGCACAGAGAGTCATGGATGGGGGTCATTTTGAGACTACTCTCAACTTTCTGTGTCGTACGGGTCGCGCGCTAGAAGTTTTTAAAAAATCGGCGGGAAAAATACCTTTTTCAAAGGGCTGAGGGGCAGAGTCAGCTCCCGGTCATGATGATCCCAAAGTTGGAGGAGGGCATAGGCAAAACAGGTAACTTGGGATTCTGGGAAACTTCTCTTTCTTCATCTGAATGGGCTTTTCCCCGTGTTTTTTAACACAGTAGCCCCACCAAATGCACAAACACAACCTGAAATCATATACTAAGCCAAGAATAAGAGATAGAAACACAGCACTGCTCCCCACCCTAACCTTGGTGAACAACTGAATAGATGTGGTGCAAGGGGATGAGCTCCCCTAGGGCATCTCATCGTGGACGTGCCCCCACTCTCTCCTGCACTGGAAGGCCATTAGAGCCTTCCAAAGAGAGTAAAACGGTGGAGCAATGCCTATCATGAGTTGAAGTGAATGGTCACTTTTCAGTGGTAGAGCAATGCCTGTTATGAGTTGAAGTGAGCGTTTTACTTCTTCTCAGAGCTGTTGGTGGCTGTCTTGAACTGGCAGCTACTTCCCCCTCCCCCGGGCACGTCCCCCTATTGCTGGTAAAAGACAGATATAGCCTTTTTAAAAAAATTCTTCTTGCTGTTTATTGAGCAACACTGCTGCTTTTAATTCCACCCCTCCTTTGTTTATTTATTGATTTATTCCATTTTATATGCATTACTGGCTTATCCTTGGCTCACTTCCTTATGCCCCCAGAAATGCCAGCTGCATGCCTTCCTGCCTTCCCTCCCTCCTCCCCTGCCCACCTCGCAGGGATGTTGTGTGTGGGGTGCCCGATTTTCAAAAATTCGCCAAAAATCAGGGGATGATGGGATTGCTTTGAAACTTGGCGTGCGTGTGTATATCCCCATGAGGTGTCATGGTGCCAAACATGAGGTTTCTAACTTGAACAGAAAAAAAGTTGTATAATTTTTTAGCTTTCAATGCAAGCCTATGGGGGGGGAAACGGAGCTCCGATCCGGATCCGGAGCTCCGAGCGGAGCGGAGCGGAAGTGGGCGGAGCGGGGCGGAGCGGCCCGATCCGGAAAATGGCGGATCTGCAAGTGAAGCGGAGCGGGGGGTCCGTGCACACCCCTAATACAGACAGCCAATGCAAGTGGGCCAGAATGGGTCTTGTATGTTTGAACCTTCTGGTTCCAGTTATCACTCTGGCCGCTGCATTTTCACAAGCTGCAGCTTCCGAACCATCTTCAAAGGCAGCCCCACATAGAGTGCATTGCAGTAATCTAACTTGGAAGTTGCCAGGGCGTAGACAACTGAAGCCAGGTTGGGGCGTAGCTGGGCCACCAACCGAAACTGGTAGAAGGCACTCCATGCCAGAAATTGGAAGGTTCAAGGAGATTATGATATTGAAGACTGGTATAAAGAAATATGGGATGTTGCTATAAATGATAAATTAACATGTAATATTAGAGTTAGAAGGGGAATAAGAAAAAAAAACAATGATTTTGAAGAGATATGGAAATTGTTCCTAGAATATGTATTGTCAAAAGGGAGAGGAAGAACACCTCCAGAAGATTCAATGCAATTTTGGAAACTAGAATAAGATCCCAAGGGTGGGTGGGGGGACTTATTAATGTGAGTTAGCTCAAGAAGTAGAATGTATAGCTAAGAAATGAAGAGTAATGTTATAGTTATGTATGTATATGATTTATTATGTGTTGTTAAATAATAAAAAGAAAAGAAAAAAAGAAGGCACTCCATGCCACCGAGGCCACCTGAGCTTCAAGTGACAAAGATGGTTCTAGAACCCCAAAGCTACAAACCTGCTCCTTCAAGGGGAGTGCAACTCCATCCAGAACAGGTTGAACACCCTCCATCCAGTCAGCAGAACCACCGACTTTATTATTGAATTTTATCTCCAAGAAAGGAGACAGGTCCTTTTGCCGCAGGTGCCAAATAACTTGATTGAGTTTGGGTGCTGTGCACCTTCACTTGGATGGGGTGGGAATGCCATTTTCTAGTCCATCTCAGGCAGTAAATGTCCTGGGCCAGCCCTGAGGTGCTGTGGGTTCATATCCCAATCTAGCAACCAAGACTATATGTATGTTGTTCTAGTTAGAAAGCTAATGGTAGTGCTAATCAATGGTTTGGAGAGGCTTTCTACTCTTTCTACCCTTAGTCCTTCCACACACAGTTGATTCATGGTATTTCTGGTTATCTGTTTAGAGTTAACCAGTAGCTTGTGGTAGTTAAAGTGGGTTTTGTTGTGGCTATTATGGCAGATAATACTTCAAGAAAGAGGCTCACATCTGAAAGCTTTGCATAGAATCTAAGAAATATTTAAATTTTGGAACATTTACATACACGAACATTTGATTTATGAAGAAATTAAATCTCTGTGCTCTCACCATGCTGTACATATTTAATAAACAAAAGTAAACTCATTTTGAGTTTTGTGATGCTCTTCTACCTCTATCAATTTAGGAATTTGGAGTCCTTATGTTCGGGAGACACAAGAGAATGTTGAAATATCAAAATTCTTCTCTGCTTATGTAGAATGTGTCAGCTCACTTATTAATATTTACACACACATAGGTCTGGCATCTGTCAGCACTGAACATTATTTTGCTTTTAACGAGATAATTGATAGATTTATCATTGTGTCCCCAAAACAGTAGGGACAAATTCTTGGGAGGGATTAAACAAACAAACAAACAAGGCCTGTGAAGAATTGAGGCAGATTTTCAACTGGCAGGATTCTTCTTATCTCTACAATGCTTTATTAGTTGCTTGCAATATTCTACAGCATCACATTCTTAACCGACTTAAGGTCGATTCCATAGTCCTGTTCAGCGGTAAAAAAGTATGAAGGCTCTACACATGAGGAGCAGAGATGAGTAGACTAGCTCCTCCCTCTCCATCTTCCCATCCCTTAACATGTAGAGGGGGACAGTCTGCAGCAGAGGGGGCTCCGCACAACATAGAACCCTGATCTTCATAGAATCATAGAATAGTAGAGTTGGAAGGGGTCTATAAGGCCATCGAGTCCAACCACCCTGCTCAATGCAGGAATCCACCCTAAAGCATCCCTGACAGATGGTTGTCCAGCCGCCTCTTGAATGCCTCTAGTGTGGGAGAGCCCACAACCTCTCTGGGTAACTGGTTCCATTGTTGTACTGCTCTAACAGTCAGGAAGTTTTTCCTGGTGTCCAGCCGGAATCTGGCTTCCTTTAACTTGATCCCGTTATTCCTTGTCCTGCACTTAACAAACTTACAACAATCTTGTAACCTCAACAAACATACCGATATAGATTGGCTGAGGCACATCCAACCCTAGCAAGCTGGTGGTCAATTTGCATAATACACAGAGCATTGGCCTCCATGCATATACTAAATGTGTGGAGGAGGGAATGGGTCCATGTGTACCAGCTCTGGCACCTGATATCCATGCATTCAGGCTTCTGTTTCATAAAAACCTACATATATACAACGATACACTCCTGTTTTCAGATATCATGCCAAACATGCAATGTTAGGGGCAGGGATAGAGGAACATGTGACATCTGGGGCTGGGCCAGCAGGGGAAGTCACATCCCCTCAAAGCATTGAGTATAGACATAAAGGCAACAGACTGTATGGGGCTCACATCATTACAACCTATGCCTGTGTTCAAGCCAAAATAAACTATCATTTTCTACCTTTCCCACCCTTTGATGCCTCCGTTTCTGGAGGCATGATCTTCCCCATCCATCTTCCAGGGTTGCACTGATCTCTGTAAAAACACCAGCAGCTGTGTGTCCAAACAGTTACACAGGGAGAAATGTCCCATCTGTCCAAATGTCCCATCTGTCTTTAAGGGGAGGCGAAGCACCCCGCTCCGCTTCTAATTCGCCAGTCCGATTAGAAGCGGAGCACATCCCTAAATAAGCAATAACAGTAGGGGTGTGTACGGACCCCCCGCTCCGCCCCGCGGGCCGATCCGAAAATTTCGATCGGCCCGCTCCGCTCCACTCCGCTCCGCCCATACTCCGCTCCTCTTTGCCGCGGAGCTCCGCAGTGGAGGGGAGTGTTGCCAGGTAAGGCCGGGAGAGGAGGGCGGGGGGGGGGGACTCAGATAGATATTCAGCTAATGAAGTTATCAAAGCTGAATATCTATCTGAGTCCCCAAGACAGATGAAGCCCATTCCTAGACCCACAAAAGTTCTTCAAGCTGGTAGTGCACACATTGCTCCTTGGAACAAGACCAAAGCACAAAGCCTGTGGATTGGATTTTATAGTCATCTCCTTCTATGCTCAGGAGGTGACAGGTAATGCCTCTTCCCCCTCTCAAAAGAAGCAGGGGGGGGGGGGTCCCTCTCAAAGGTTTTCAAAGCATCCCAGACTGAGAAACTAGGAGAGGGAGTCTTCTAGCTCTGGGGTGAGATAAGATACTATCCCCTATCTCAAAAGGGTGAGGTAACCAGGCATATCTACATACAGAACTGCACTTACTTGGTACCAATTAAAATGATCTAAGAGGCCCACAATAAAAACTGTCCACAATAAAAAGCTGCCCATAATGGGCCCTATTTTTATTAGCTAAAACCTGATAAAATCTACTAACTATGTTGAGCCACCCAGATCTCTGGGTGGCTACCCATCATCACAGCAATGCTGTGAAGTCCACCTTTTGCTCACCAGTCAGTTCACCATGCTGCCTTGAATAGTATGTCCATGCCCTATTGGCTGTGCTGTATAAAGCAGCATGTCCCATACCCTCATCCTCCTAAGGCACTCTCCATCTGTCCTGTTTTACAGAGGACAGTCCTCCATTTAAACGGCTGCCAGAGGACTGTCCCCTATTCCGAAGATCTGTTTTGTTTGAAGGACTGTCCAGTCCAAGCCCTGGTGAAGGATGAAGAAGTGTCAGAAGAAAGAGCTGGGATTATTTCTAGATTTGCATTTATACATATAAATCAGCATACACAAACTTTATGTGAATCCTTGCCCTCTTTTGTTCTCATTTTTGGTGATGCATTTCCTCCTTTGGGGTGATTCATATGTGGCCACCCTACAGGCTTCCCCAACCTGGTGCCCTCTAGATGTTTTGGACCAACTCTCAGCAATTGTGGCCACTGTCATGCTGGCCTGGGGTTGATGGGAGTTGAACTCCAAAACATCTGGAGGGCACCAGGGTGGGGAAGACTGCCCTAAGGGGTGCAGGCAAAGCTGCCCTGCTCCCACACATAGTAGGCTGGAGGTACACTAGCTGCTGGAAACTCACAAACAAGACAAGAAGACAATGGCCATCTCCTGTTGGTGTCCAACATCTGGTTCTCAAAGCTATAATATTCTGTAGATGGAGGATCCAGTTGACTATCATTACTAATAGTTGCTGACAGATATTCTGCCCCCGCCCCCCCACCCCTAATTCCTTGTTACTGCCTTTCTTCCCCCCAACTGCTTTAGCCTTTCCTTATGGAAAATGTGCACTAAATTCTTGGTCATTTCATTTCCCCTTTTCTGAACCTTTTTTCAACTTCATGATAACCTTTGTGAGATGGAGCAACCAGAACTGAACATACAGTATTCTAACTGTAAGTAATCCTATTTACTTCAATGAAACTTACTCCCAGTTAAGCATGTATCAGATTGCACCCTAAAAGAGGCTGCCACATACGTTCATACAGAATGCCATTGTTACATCTGCCATTTTATTTTCAATCCCTCCCCTAATAATCTCTAACATTGAATGTGCCTACTTTGCTTCTTCAAACACACGTTTGCTTCTTCAAAGATTACCGGTGGCTTTTTTCTGTTCGTCCCTTTCTCTCATCAGTATTTCACATCTGTTCACAATCGTAGCTTAGAGGTAGAGGGCATGTTTTACATGCAGATGGTCCTAGTTTCAATTCCTGCCTTCTCCAGGTAGTAAGGCTAGAGAAAACTATTGCCTCAGGACCTGGAGAGCCACTAGTGGTTAGAGTCGACAATATTGCACTAGACAGACCAATGGTCTGTTTATAGTTTCTTATTTTGACTCCCTCGTGTTCTTTTAAAGAGAACACGTCAACATTCATATTCTTCAACTATGATGGCTTTCTAGGAATGAATGGCAGACTCCTTAAAAAACCTTTTTTTTAATTAAGACAAACTCTCATTTTTCTTCGATTCATGTTGGATAAAACATAAAGGTTAAATCAGTACTAATAATAATATAGATGTATCTTGAAAAGAAATGTTAATTAAAACCATATTGATTATGACTACTTTGCAGAGTGAAAGCTGTTAAGAGCAATGCGGAAGGATAGGAATTGCACACACCAAGTTGAGAATACTTATCTGTGGCACACAAAATATGATCTAATAACAAATTTTGTTGCATGTGAACTATATTGTAACAGCTAGATTTGGGGCAGGTAGGATTTATATCCCCTCCTTCACTATCAAACCAGCACTGAAGGTGGCGTACATAATATAAAAACAAAATAACATTCACTAAAACGATTTAACAACTCTAAAAACCAGAACAACTGTATCAGTTTGTGTCTGTATGTAGTGAAATATTTAGTACATGTATGCCAAGGGTGATTTCACATGCAGGACTCCTAGTGCTACAAATCAAAAGACATTGTGTACCTCTCTTGCCTTTTCTTCTGTAGTAAGAAAAAAATGGAAGAAGTGGTGGGAAAATACAGAAGGTGAAATTATATATTTGTGTCAGTGTCGTGGTAAGATTTTTTTTTTAAACACACGCACACACACACACCCCTCATTTGGAAGCACAAAAGGTGTACTGATAATTATGTGTTTCAGTTGCTTTCATAGTCCTCTACATAGAAAGGTTCCAAATGAGCACACAGTTACATGACTGCTCCTATTATACTTCCATTCAGATATCCTGACATGACCTTTCAAGGCAACAGTTTATTTCATCAGATACATTAAGAAGGAAGTGAAGAAGATGGATGGACAGACAGACGGACAAATGATCTGAAAACCAGCTAACCAACGCAGCATTCAGGTAATCTCTGGATCATAAAAACATAAGAAGAGCCATGCTGGATCAGACCAAGGGTCCATCTAGTCCAGCACTCTGTTCACACAGTGGCCAACCAGCCATCGGCCAGGGATGAACAAGCAGGACATGGTGCAACAGCACCCTCCCACCCATGTTCCCCAGCAAGTGGTGCACACAGGCTTGGGAAAGGAAAGGAACCTCTCATGCAAGCACTGAGTCATTACTGACACTTGGAGGGACGTCAGCTTTCGCTGAAGTTTTCTTGGCAGGCCTTATAGCGGGGTGGTTTGCCGTTGCCTTCCCCGGCTGTTATTACCTTTCCCCCAGCTAACTGGGTACCAACCTCGGGAGGTTTTACCAACCTCAGGAGGATGGAAGGCTGAGTCAACCCGAGCCGGCTGCCTGAAACCAGCTTCCGCTGGGATTGAATTCAAGCCGTGGGGAGAGTTTCAGCTGCAGAAACTGCTGCTTTACTGCTCTGCGCCACACAAGGCTCATGGTAGCTTACTGCCTCAAATACTGGAGATAGCACACAGCCATCAGGTCTAGTAGCCATTGATAGCTTTTGCCTCCTGGAATTTATCCAACCCCCTTTCGAAGCCTTCCAGGTTGGTGTCCATCTCTACATCTTGTGGTAGTGAGTTCCTTATTTTAACTATGCGCTGTGTGAAGAAGTGCTTCCTTTTATTTGTCCTGGATCTCCCACCAATCAGCTTCATGGGATGACCCCACTGGGTTCTAGTATTTTGAGAGAGAGCGAAAAATGTCTCCCTATCCACATTCTCCATACCATGCATAATTTTGTACACCTCTAAACAAGAACACAGCTAAACAATCCCAGCTGTTGTAATGGAGACACCACTGGCAGGGAGGCTGAAAGAGAATTGGTAAGTTTCATTCCTCCCAAATGGTCCCTCCATATATTTTGGTGGTGATGGTTTGGCTGCTTCACCTGATAAAGCTGCTAAGGTGCAACAACCAGCCACTAAGTCGGTTCTTGGACATCTGGAAAAACTTCCTGACAGTTAGAGCAGTACCACAATGGAACCAGTTACCTAGGGAGGTTGTGGGCTCTCCCACCCTAGAGGCATTCAAGAGGCAGCTGGACAACCCTCTGTCAGGGATGCTTTAGGGTGGATTCCTGCATTGAGCAGGGGGTTGGACTTGATGGCCTTATAGGCCCCTTCCAATTCTACTATTCTATGATTCTATGGCCTCATCTACAACAAGCAGGATATTTCACTATGAAAGTGGTATATAAAAGGCAGGAACTACACCAAGCAAGTAATATTGCTATGAAAGTGGTATATAATATGTGTCAATGGGCCCCAACAGTTGTCAGTGCACTTCAATACCACTATAAAGCAGTAGTGTGGCTCCTGCCTTTTATATACCGTTTTCATAGTGCAATATTCTGCTTGGTGTAGATGAGGCCTATGATTTCCTCATTCTGGGAAACCAGGATGATCAGGGGTCTGGAAACAAAGCCCTATGAAGAGAGACTGAAAGAACTGGGCATGTTTAGCCTGGAGAAGAGAAGATTGAGGGGAGACATGATAGCACTCTTCAAATACTTGAAAGGTTGTCACACAGAGGAGGGCCAGGATCTCTTCTTGATCCTCCCAGAGTGCAGGACATGGAATAACGGGCTCAAGTAAAAGGAAGCCAGATTCTAGCTGGACATCAGGAAAAACTTCCTGACTGTTAGAGCAGTACGACAATGGAACCAGTTACCTAGGGAGGTTGTGGGCTCTCCCACACTGGAGGTCTTCAAGAGGCAGCTGGACAACCCTCTGTCAGAGATGCTTTGAGATGGATTCCTGCATTGAGCAGGGGGTTGGACTCGATGGCCTTGTAGGCCCCTTCCAACTACTATTTTATGATTCTATGACTCTAAGCAAAGAAGCAATTCACTTACTTCAGTGGGCAATGGGCAGGCGCCATCCAATCAATGAGGTCTTAGGTCATCTTTATTTCACCACGCAGCAAGCAGCAATAGCCATGTTGCCTCATTTGCACCTGATTCTGGCAGGGAAGCATCAGCTAAGCAGTGGGAAAGAAAGAGATCAGTGATGACCAGTGTGAGGGAGGGGGAGCCCCCCTGTGCTGTGCTGCTTAGCTCCTTTCACTTTGAGCCAGTCACCTATCATTACCATTGTTAGTTTGCCCAGCCTCTGCCCTGCTGAGCCCAAGGACAAATTTATCCTATCTATCCAATAACTCCTGGCACATATCAGCCTTCTGAGAAGCTCTGTTCTCTTAGGGTGAATACAGAAGGTAGTCAATGAGGGTGGACAGTCACTCACTGGAGACGAGATAATCAGAATGAAGAACCAGGCCAAACTCAAGCGAATTTATAGAGCAAGGCGAACCATTATTGGTTCCTTCTGTCATCTAATAATGGGCTACATCATGTCCATCAGAGGCACCCAAGAGCAGTAGATACCAGGCTTAATGCTAGAGAGGCATCAGCATCTGGCAAGCTTCCTTGGTTGTGCAAGGAGTCAGATGCCGAAGCTGACAGCTTCCTTTGTTTGAGAGCCATGGTGCCCAACATTAGGGACAGACGGCAAATAGCATGGCCCAAACTAAGATGCCGTCACAAGAAGTGCTGCAAAAATACAACTTGAGTACAAGTCCTGGGCTTGTGGACTGTAGTGCTCATTTAGGACCAGCATTGCTAACAGGAAAGTTCTTCTACTCAGTCATGATGTCTAGATTTTTGTTTGTGTGTAAAACTGCACTTGATCCCACAACCTTTACTCATAGAATGCCATCTCCATTGAAGTAATATATCTCTAGTGCAGTTCACTCCAGTGAT
This sequence comes from Elgaria multicarinata webbii, assembly GCF_023053635.1. Classification (NCBI taxonomy): domain Eukaryota; kingdom Metazoa; phylum Chordata; class Lepidosauria; order Squamata; family Anguidae; genus Elgaria; species Elgaria multicarinata. The sequence continues at coordinate 110,570,179 of NC_086178.1, forward strand.
GTATTATGGCAACGTGTCATTAGTGCAACAGCAGTACAAGGTGCTTTGATGATATATTAACAGAATACATCTTCAAAATGAGTCGCTCCGTTGATGTATAACTCAAAAGATGGTACTATCTAGGGTAATGTGCACAGTTAATATATTGGGGAAAACATTAGGATCTAAGATGTAAGGCGCCCCTTCAAGGGGAAACGATGGTTTGGAAAAACTTGGAATTACTATGAAGCAAGACTACTTTTTGGGAGTTACTTAAAAGGAATGGGGCTTGGAGCAAATTTGATTAACAGCAATTAATCAAGCAATGACCATAGCCAGATGAGCCTCAAGGCATCTATCCTTCATCCTTGAACTTTAGTAGCCAGATCAGAACTCATCATCCTCCACTAGTATGGTAATTTACAATGTTGTTGTATTTGGAAATCTACCTTATCCCCGATGTCTCAGGGCAGGTAACCATTATAAAGCGCAATATACATAGGACTGGGGTTCATGGCTGCCGTCTATGTACACTTACCTGGGAGCAACAAGTCTGATTTAACTCAAATAGTGACTCAGTAGAACTGATGTATGAAGAAGCATCTTTACATCATGGTTAATACCTTGCTAGGCTGCACCTATTACAGATTTTTTTTAAAAAAACAACAACAACTAGGGGAGGGGTTAAGGAAGGGTATAGTACCCTGTTGTATTTTAAACTAGATTTTGTGAAACAAAATATGAGATTGTGTTAATAGGAACCAATCCTTGTGTTTCCTTGGCCTTTTCTTAATGAATTCTTATTCACTTCTTTCTCATTTTGGTTTTAACTGTTCAATGCTTCCATTGTATTTTAATCTAATGTACTTTGATAAATGTGAGGGAAATATCATAGAATCATAGAATCATAGAATAGCAGAGTTGGAAGGGGCCTACAAGGCCATCGAGTCCAACCCCCCTGCTCAATGCAGGAATCCACCCTAAAGCATCCCTATAGAAATAGCTAAAACACCCACTGGCACATGCTCACCCACATACAGAATGTATCTCAAATGCGAGTTTAAGTAGAAAGTTTTCATAGTGTATCCCAAAATGTGAAGAGAGGGCTCTTCCGAATCTCTCCTGGAAAGATCTTCCACACCTCTGAGTCGACACCATCAGCGATGACTCAGCGGCCTTATCTCTGATGCCCACCAGCTATATTTCCAACAGTCATGGGCCAATGGCTAAAAGCTAGAACCCTTGATTTTTTGCACTGCTGCATTATGTGGTAAAGCCATGAGAGTTGCCAATGAGAGTATTCCCTTTAATGTGAGGTGTTTTAGCTAGACCTAAGGTTTATCCCTGGATCGTCCAGGGGTCAAATCTGTTCATCTAGATGACACACAGGGGATCCAGTGCTCAGGCGGGCGAACCCTGGATGATCCCAGGATAAACCTTAGGTTTTAGACTCTTGGGAGACTTTGGGCCTTGCTAGACTATGCCGGATAAGCCGGTAGGGAGGCGGGGTGACGGCATGCTAACTTTAGTGCGTGCCGCCCCGCCTCCTAGATGCACGACGTGCAGGGACTCTGGAAGCCCTGCAGCGTCGGCCATTTTTTTGTTGTTAAAGGGGCCACGTGCACCCCGAAGACTCCGGACAAGGTAAGTGGATTTTTTTTAATTAAGCCCACCCACCCACTCCTGATACCCCCTGCCCACTCTTTCCCCGCCCCGATGTCTGTGCCACCCTCCGCCATCCCTCCCCGCCCTCGATGTGTGCCACCCTCCACCTTCCCTCCCTGTCCCCGATGTGTGCCACCCTCCGCCCTCCCCCTCTCCTGCCAGTCCGGCCTTCCCCCCTATCTCCCCCCCCCCGGGATCCCCCCGGCCCAATGGGCACAGCGCTCATATGAGCGCTGTGCCCAGTCCGTGGCTTTTCCCAGCTACTCGGGAGTAAGCGAGTAGCCGCAAAAAGCCACGGACCCTGCTAGACGTTCCGCAGCCCCGGCCTCAGCGCTTCAAATGAGGTTTCAGCGCGGCCTGACCCCGGATTCCCCTGTGCATCATCTGAACACACAGCAGGGAAACCGGGCCTCACAGCGCGCTAAGACCTCATCTAGCAAGGCCCTAAGTCTATCTGGACAGTCCATTAGCTCACTTTGACTTGGAAGGGCTACCAAGTTTTCCAGGTTAGCTTGGGACTTGTCCAGGACAACAATAGTCTCCATTGTGGCTGTCTGGATCTCAGATCCTCACCCAGTGGCTATCCAAGATCCAGCACAGACAATATCATTATTTATACTACAAGTAATTCTATCAAACACATACAATGGTAAGAACAGTAGTCATTAGGGTGGCCACGTATGAATCACCAAAGAAGAGGACATCCATTCCCACACAAAAAGAGGGCAAAAGAGAACACTGGTTTTCATTTAAAAAATATGCATATGCTAATTTATATAGAGAGATGCAAATTTAGAAATAATTATTATAATTTAAACAGAAATACAGTACATCTCACCATAGTGACCAGCTGACATGTCTGCCTTGCTCAGTTTGCTGTCCAGGTGCAGCTGATGGGCCCCAGCTCTTCCATCTTTTTCTTCAAATTGGACTTGGACTGGACAGCTTTTCAACTTGAGGATGCCTTCAAAATAGAGGACAGGTCCTCTGGCAGCCCTTCAAGTAGAAGACTGCCATCTTTAAAAGAGGACACATGGTCACACCAAACTGCTTTGCTATGGTAATGTCCCTGTAGTGATAAATACTTCCACTTTCAAAGTCTAGCAACTGTATTAATCCAACTTGAAAGCAGAAATGTACAATCTCACCAACTAGGGTTGTGCACGGACCTCCCAATCTTCTCTGGATCCCGATCTGCAACTTCCAGATTGGGTCCACCCCGCCCCGCATTGATCCGCCTGTGCTCTGCTCTGCTCTGCTGCGGGGATACGGATCGGAGCTTCGTGTTCTCCCCCCCCCCATAGACGTGCATTGAAAATCAAATGCCTATAACACCCCCTTCACCACTTACCTGCCACCGTCGTGGTCCAGCAGCAGCTTCAACTGAGGCCCAGGCCTCAAACAGGAAGATGAGGTGGCTGCTGCCGCCACGCCAGGTAAGCCCCCCTCCTGCCACACTTACATTTTTACCAGACTGCGGCAGCACCAGGTAACCCCCCCTCCTGCCATACTTACCTTTTTTTGGAGCTCCAGATCAATGTGAAGGATCCACTTGGTCTTGATCCGCTTGGTCTTGATCCGCAGCTCCCCCGACCTGATCCGCCTCTACCTTTGTTGGAGGCGAATCAGGCCGCTCTGCTATTGGTTCTAAGAACTGAAGTGAAGCGGAGCACAGCCCTATCACCAACAATTGGGAACTATTTATAGGCCTCTATAAATGAGAGATGGATCTTTGGCATGTGTGGTTTAGGCCCTTTCAATGAAATAAAAGATATCTGGGTGGGCATCTGAAAACACTCAGATGTCTGGATCACAGCACAAACCAGAGCTGCACAAGAGTAGGTCCTGGATTGGGTCCATGGTTTGCAGATGATTCCAGCACTTCCTGATATTTTCCTCCTCATTCTGTTTGTGTAGAACAGAATAATTGAGATTGGTACGTTGTATTTAGTATGTAGATAAATATGAATTATCTTGAGATGTAAGCAAATGCTGATTAGATGTACACACACATTATATAAGCATGCATGATTGTACATGAATAATGGCTGGCACATGATGTGTGTGTCATTGTACTTGCATTTTATTATGGGTGGCTGTAATAATCAGATGCATGATTAGATGTATACCTTTATAAAATTACTAGCTGTTATGCCTGGTGTTGCTTGAGTCTGTGAATAATGTTTATAACATTTATTTGATATATAATAAATTTCTATGTAACTTATTCATCTTTAGGTTGTTGTTTTTAGTTTGGTTGAGTTAGTAAATGGTTTTGTTAGAATAAATGGGAAATTGTGTTAATAAGAACTGTATTTTAAATTAGAGCTTTGTGATAAACCACATTTTTTGTTTTACCTGAAAAGCCTACACTTCCCATCATGCCCTGGCTGGAGCAGCCATCTAAACTTCAAAAATAATCAGGACACACAACACCCTTTCTACCAGCTAAAAAAGATGCAAACCTAAAACTATGTTTTCAAAATATACCCAGCGTTGCCCAGATATCTGAATAACATATAGTAGGGAAGTGGATCCACCATCTTAAAGTAGCAGGCCAGTGCTTGGCCTGTGAGTTAACCTTTAAACAAATTAAATTCATTTCTCCCCTCTCTTACCCTCACGACAACCCTGAAAGGTAGGCTTGTCCTAGGCCTGTGAGGTAACTTTAAAACAAATTGAATTAGTTTTCTTCTCTCCCCCCCTCTCCCTCCCCTCTCTCCCCATCAACACCCGGCCAGGGTCATCTTGAAATTGTCAACATGATTTCCCTTGTCCCCACAGAAAACAAAAACTACAACTCCCAGCATGCCTTTTGCCCAGAGCTGCAACCTTCTACACCCGATAGGGCCTAGTAACTGAGGCAGCCAACCCAGGTGCTCTCCTTTCAGGCCCAGGATGGCAAGCCACTTCCAGATGATGGCTCCCAAAGCCTGATAAATCTTGCCTCTCACCCAAGGCTATTGAAACAGAAGAGTGACTGGAGGAATGACTGACAGCTGAGGCTAGAATGGAATAGTGGGTGGAGTTAATGGCAGTTGGGGAAAGTCAGTTAATGGGGGCAGAGTTAGGACTGAGAGATAGCAATGCCAGTACTACACCTCCCAGCATGCCTTTGGTGGCCCTCAGGTGCCCATGTCCTCTGAGAGGCGCTTTCCTCCTCTTGTGGCTGATGCTGGTCCTTGACAGAACATCCAGGAGTAGCATCGTCAAGGAGGGGAGGTAAGCGGCTGTCAGTGGACACGTACAACTCAGGCCAAGTACTTCTGGGACTGCCTCAGCCCACACTTCTCACCCACAAAGTGCTCCGTCAGGAGCCTGTACTGAAGGGCCGGGACTGGGCTGGGCACTTGCCCCCCTTCATCAAGCCTGTTTCTGAGCATGCACAAAGTGCTTCCCTTTTCTCCTTCTCTTCTTCCCTCTTAAAGGTGAAGGTTGTGCGTGTGCTTCCTTCAGTTTCTGAGAAAGCCAATATCAGGATGGGGTGCTCTTGAGCATATCCTGAGTTTGGTCTCTCAAAGACACGCTGTTGTATCTAGTTATGATTTTAAGATCACACATGGCAGGTGGGAGGAGGCATCGCAAATGGACGCAGCCCATTTATGTGGGTTGTTTCCTTTTATGTGGAATTGGGTTGACTGCTTGAGTCTGAGCTTAGGAATCACAATGGCTGCCAAAGGTCAGTAAGTCTGGCCTCCCACCCAAGGCATGCTGGGAGTTCCACCCAAGACATGCTGAGAATTGTAGGTTTTTTAAATTAAATTCTTTAAAAATACTTAACCCCCCCAAATTCATGTTTTTAGATTTTTTCTGATCCATGTACATGAAGACCTGTCTGGGTGAACAGCATTAAGACAGCAGCATATGTGAAAGTGGGTAAACATTTCCGGACATACGTGACACACACAGACTTCCCGCTTTATAGGTAGAGATGAGTGATGTTATCCTTAAGAACGGATGCATTTCACTCTTTTGGGAGATGACGTTGTTCATCATTCATCATCCCAGTATAACAAAGTCCAGTTGGTTAAGTCACTGGGGTGTTGCTATTATTGTTATTTTTTGAAGTGCATCAAAGAAGGAGCTGCTGCAAAAAAAAATGGGGGGAAAACAAGGAAATTTCCCCTCACAGTTTCTACATTCGCATGTTCCAAAAAGAAACCCACTATTTTATTGACTTGGCAGAAGATCAGAGCTGTGATGAAAGCAATGAAGCTCATTCTCTGGCATATCCCATCCTCCCCCACAAAATGTGCCTGACACCTGACTCAGGCTCCAACCCAGATAACATGCAGAATGTCCTGAATTCTCCCAAAGTAATCACTAAGGGTTGTGTGGTAATCCAGCGTGGGTGCATATTCAGGAAGAACTCATTGTAATTTCGTTGGTATGGATAACTGTACTGAACTCAGTTTCTCCTGATTCTATCCTATTTTACTTTCCCCCGGGGGAAGGGGGGAATATCAGTGGATGGAGGTGCAAAGTGTTACACAATCAAGCTGAGGGTTTAAGTATGGGAATTCACTTTCAAATGTCCATTCCCCTGAAAACAACAGACAACATATACATTTGGACATGTGACCAATTTAGGCCTGTAGTTTCTGTTGCTCAGAGCTTCTGTAAATATCTGAGATCATAAGGCAGAAAAGTAGGAAACTCCTATGAAATAAAGAGACAGGTTCTGCACATCCCTGTTATTCTTGGGAATCAATTCCCTTCCCCAATAGTCTGAGACAGGATAAATTTATTTGCCGGAAAAGACCATGTGTTTGGTGGGTTGTGTTTTATGTTTCAATTCGCTCCCACCTTGGTTTGCCTGCTTTCAGTTGCAGAATATGCATAAGTTTGTAAGCGTTCCTGATAAAAATGTCGGATGATGTAGGACATCACTTCGAAACAGATGGTCTTTTTGTTGACATTGGCCTATATTTGTAAAACTTGAAGAGCTGTGAAATTTCTGTAACATGAACTGTGGTATCCGGAATCATTTGGAATTACAGCATGTAGGCTATTACACAGCATGAAACATTTCAAAGTCTTTCAGTTTGCTGTCTTAAGTCATTTACAAGCAGCAATTGTGACATTGTTCCATTTTTGTGGGCTGAATTTCTTGACAGTTTCAGGTGAGGACTGATTATCAGTGTAGAGAATAGACTCCATTTTGAAACTCCATTTTAACAGCTTCTTCAGTTACCCAAGACAAAGTATCTGAAAAGGGTACATTTGGGTGGGTGGGAACTGGTATAATTTGATTAACGTCACAAAGGGCACTTAAGATGTATTCCTCATAACGTTCCAGAGAGTGTTCTTTCAATCCATAAACACAGAGTATGTTATTAATCTGAGTGTTATGAATTAACAGTAAATATATTAAGAATTGCATTTTAAAACAATATTTGTATCTTAGGGCTTTGCTAGACCTACCGGGTGTTCCGTGTTTGAGGAGCGGTGAAACCGGATTTTCCCGTTCAGGTGTGACGCCTCATGATCCACACCTTCTTTGGATTAGCACAGTATTGGAGAGGGCTGGTTGCCGAAGTTTGCTCCGGTTGTGCTGCTGGCGCCTCGAGCACGGGTTGCGCAGCCACACCGGCCTGATTTCCGTGGGTTTTTTTTCCCACTCGCCGCACGGTTTGCGCAAGTCCGAAAGACCGCAATCGGCGTAGATCGCTAGCGCAGCCGTCAGCGCTGCCGCCGCTACCGGCAGCGGCGGTGGCAGTGGCAGCTGAAGTGCTGCTGCTGCTGCTACATACCACCCCCCTCAGGCTGGGCAGAGGGGAGCCAGTTGGCATTGGTGGATGGCTCACAGGAGGCGCAGCCAGCGAGTGCCGCTGTTGAGGGTCAACATTGATGCTGTCACTTCCTGATGGGGGTCGTGGCAGGTGTAATGTGACCCGAGGTCAGTTGTCTACATGGGCACTCTGTGCCTACATCTCCCATCATGCCTCTGAGTGTCGGTGGCGATGACCGCCTCTGTGCTAAGCAGAGAGAACGGGGCTCGTCACTTTCCGCACCACCAGAGGTCCGAAACTTCCATCAACAGCCTACCCCCGGCGCTGCCCCCCCTAGCAAATGCAGTCGGAAGGACAGGGGAGTGTATTGAGACATTTTTAAGGGCCTCCAGGGCAGGTGCCCCCCCCCGGGCTGATGGTACCTTCACCTGCTGCTGTGTGGCCACTGGAAGATGGCCGGTCACCCTCGCTTGTTGCCCTCTTCCAGGCGCGTACCCACACCAACAGGCACACAGCCCTTCATGCCTGTACCGTCCCCCTCAGTCCCCGCTGGCCTTTACATCTTCCGTGCAGCGTAAAGCACCGCCATTATTCGGCCGCTGTGCCTGCCCACCGCGAGGAGTCACCAACTTCCCATTACTGTTGGATGCCCGCCTTTCCGAAAAGTGACCCACGCAGAGGTTGAAGTAGAAAAAACAGGTGCACATACCCAACCCATCCCCCACACACCCCCAGCAGCTCACCAGCCACTTTTCCGGTCCTCCGTTCGTGCGTAAACCGTAACTGTTGGAATAATAAAAAAAAGCCGCTCCGCTGCCCCAGCTGCGGACTGGGCGCAAATGGCGGAGGTGGCTTGACCGAAGCCGCTGGCCACTCCCCTTAGCACGCCTTTTCCTGACCAGTGCTGACCATGGCGGAAAGCGCAGTGACCTCACATCCTCCCACACCTCCACCTCCCGACTCCAAATTAGCACGCCCCGGCAGGAAAAGGCGCGCTTAAACTCACTTTTAAAAAGTCGGGATAAGGAGGCTTCACCACAGGATGATGACGGATCCTGGTGAACGTCATCTGGATCTGTCGACACGACTACGGTAGGTAACGCGCACTACAGCCCCGTCTAGTAACGCCCTTTGTGTTCCACTACCAAAGGTATTTAAAAAACTCATTTTCAAATCCCCAGGGATGATGTTTCAAATTTTTGCTACCAGATAAACCGGTGATTTCCACCTCTCTTAGATGCAAGGGTTTGCAATTGAAGTGATTCTATGGGAAAGATTGAAACAGGGATCTATGAGAAATTTGTTTCAGTCAGGGTTTTTTTTAAAATCAAGATTTACCCAATTCTCCCGTTACGGACTGAACATAGACTCGGATGCAATCTGCGGTCGAAGTCTGTGCATTTGTGAACTTGCAATGTGATTTGCACACACACATACACACCCAGAAGTGGCATGCACACATTGGAAACATGCACATGAAAAAATGTGTACTTCTGAAAAATGTGTACAAATACACTTTCATCAATGGGAGAAGAATGTGTACACTTAAAGGACGTGCACAACTGATGCACTCAGTTGGAAAAATGCATGGATTTTCATACAACCCCCCCCCCCAAAAAAAAACAGTGCTTGCAATCTGATACAGACTCAAGTTGGAACAAATTTCGAAATGGATTTCGGAGTACTTGTGTGAGGTCTTGCGCAGCCCTACATTAAAAATAATTAGTCCCACCATCCTGGTCTTAGCTGGCAATATGTGCCTATGATTCTTGTCCTAGCTTGTTTGCACTCTTTCTACAGGTCTGTCTATATGTGGGGAAAGCCCTGTGGGGGCTGTGGATCTGTGCTGCATCGCTTAGACGATACAAGCTCAGGTTCGCAGTCCCTGCGGTGCTTCCCTGCATTTTGAAAAAGTCAGGGATTTACCCCAACAAACGGAGTGATGTCAACCTGGGGTTTCCGCTGTGTACTGTTGCTCTGAGTCCAATCTGGGGTCAACCCCAGGGGTGGAGACTGGTGGAAGGCAGACAATGATTGGTTGTTTTCCACTAGGAAGAGGGTAGGGTGGCTCTGGAACCCGGATGGTCACCCTGAACCTCTGCTCTCCTTCCTCGGTGTCAGGATTACCTGCCACTGCCCTGGGAGAGGGAAAGCGTGGGGTTGAAGAGGGACGCAGTGCCAACCCAGCACCATGAAGACAGCCCCCAGAAGGAGAAGTTGCTTTATTTTAAAGGGGTGGCTTGGGTCAATGAGCCCTTCAGCTGGTTCCAGCTTTGAGATAATTTTTACTGGGCAATCCTACCAATTTTTAATCAAGAAAGTGTTTGAGCTCAGTTTCACTAAGGAAAAGAAACAGTTGTAAGAATCAGAAATTGCACACTGTTACGCTCTCCCACACTAGAGGCCTTCAAGAGGCAGCTGGACAACCATCTGACAGGGATGCTTTAGGGTGGATTCCTGCATTGAGCAGGGGGTTGGACTTGATGGCCTCATAGGCCCCTTCTAACTCTGCCATTCTATGATTCTATGATCTCTGTTTATTTGTTTGAAATATGGAAAATTACATAATAAGTAAATGTATATATTTTTATATAATGATCTCTGTGGGTAGAAGCCTTGGAAGGTGCGAATGAGGGATGCATCTGTGAACCTACACCATATCCTAAGTAGCAGCTTTTGCTGGGGTGACTGGTTGAACCAAGGCAGACCACAGCCGATGATAGCAGGCAGCTATGATGTACAGTTTATCATGGGGGCACAATTCATAGCTATAGCAGTACTGGATGTCTTGCAAGTCGTTTAGGGGCTTCTATGCCCCCCCCCTTTTTAAAGGTAGGAGTGAGACAACTGAGGAGGAAGTGGTGCCCCTTTTAGCCATTCCTGCCCTGTGTGGTGAATGACATAACTGCAGCTTCTCAGTAAAGAGCTTTCCAGCTCTGGGTCGGCTGTGTCTGCCCAGGTTGGCTGTTGTCTCCTACTGAGCATGGGGAAGTGTGGGGAAACTTCCTGTCTCAGTGGTGTTTGGGTTGAGCAACAAAATCTATCTGAGCTCTGGTGTGTCTCCAGCTGTTTTACCTGATAGGTCTTTAGTCCCAACTCTGGGTTTCTGGCCCTTGGCTCATTCCAGACTGCTGCCAATGGCCCAGACCTGTGCTACCTCCAGTATCCAAGGCAGCGAACCTGTGTGCACCAGTTGCTGGGAACATGGGTGGGAGGGTGCTGGTTGACAACTGCTTGGCCACTGTGTGAACAGAGTGCTGGACTAGATCAACCCTCAGTCTGATCCAGCGTGGCACTTGTTATGTTCTTATCTGGAGATGATGGAGGACTCCAGATGATGCAAACACTCTTCCCTCCAAATCTGAGGGCATTAGGAATCCAGAAGATACTTCCTCCTACCCTTCTCTTTCCTGACAAATGCTCTATGTTTCTTAACTGTTGCTGCAGGGGATGGAAACCTTGTCTGGTGCAGGTGATGGGTTCCTTCCTAACCAATCTGGCAGTGCAAATGATGTCAAGGGGACACCATCCCCTTTCCCTTGACACCATCCACTCCCACCCTGCCATTTTCCCTTCTTTTGCGCAGCGAGAGCACAGAGGTCCTTTCCTCTCTTGCACCTAGAAAGGGACTCTGCTGGTGCTTGGAGGAGTGTTTCCTCCAAGCACTGGCCAAGCTGGGCACCTCCTTCATGTGGTATTTGCATCCTGATTGGGGGTGACACACAAAAGGAAGGGACTGTGCCAGCAATTGTGCAGCACTTAGTGTGTTGCTCCACCAAGGGAATCCCCTTGTAATCTCCAATCGCAAGGGGATTCTTCTCCCCACCTTCTCCGCAAGCCCCCAGTAGTCTCCAGGCCAGGAGGTGGGGCTTGTGCAAGTTGCCCAAGGCTCCACGATTCAGATGCGGAACCTCTGCAGGCTGGATTAGGCCCACAGGCCAGAGTTTCCCCATCCTTGCCTTCCTGCTGGATGGCAACAACTTCATTAAGGAGCCTGACAGGTCATGAAGGGGTCCATCAGTAGAGACAGATATATTTCCAGCATCTGGACCATTGTCTGGAAAGTAGGATAACCCTAGAAAAATACAGAAGTTGGCCACGCCTGGTCTAGCTCTTACTATCAGGTGCATTACCAATCTCATTACATCAGCCATTAACTGAGAGGAATCATGCAACCTTCAAGTCATCCCAGCCAGTCTGCATAAGTGTATCATTCTGCTTGATGCCTTTTAATTAATTTCAAGCCACGGTGAGGAAAATGCTTTAAAATATAGATTTAAAGGGTCAGGGACTTCTGAAAGAGAGAGGAAGAGGGGGTGAGGAGGCTATTGGGAAGAGATGGACCACACACAGTGTCTTTCGTTTAAACTGAACGTTGCCACTTGCTGTTTAATGCAGCTCACAACTGCCAATTCATGGCCATGCGTCCAAACGCTCCTTCCCCCCACCCACCCAATCAAAGCTGTAGGTTCTTTTCGACTGGCAAATATCACAGAACAGCTCCAGCCAGATGAGTCCTATTATAGAACCCACATCTACCTCCAGGGGGCCTCTTCCCTCTCCTTCCACAGTTAAAAGCGAACGCTCTTTCTCTCTCGGTGACCCCTCTCTGTCTGGTGATGATAATATGAATAAATGTCATTGTTTTCAGTGAGCTTTAGTTTTGCTGCTTGTGTTTAAAGTCAAAGCAGATAGGTTCAGAGCTCCAGGCCACTTTTGCATTAAGTACAGAGCAGTCAGCAGCGGGGTTAGAGAAGAGTGGGCTCCATTAGCAAAACACAATAACGGGTGAGGTGGAGAATTGAAAAAGACTAGGGGGATTTCAGCTGTCTCAAGGAGAGCTGGGAGAGGAAGTTCTGTTTATTATTCTGAAACATCCATGCCTTCCTGTGCCCTGCTGAGGCTTAAAAGTGAAATTAAAACAGAACCAGCTACTAATTTGTTTATGCTGTTCTCTTCCCTTTTAAGTCTGGTTAACCTTAGAAAGAAGTGCAGTTTTGTTTGCTTGTTTAATGCATCTTAACACCGAAGCAACTACTTAGATTGTAGGGATGTGCTCCGCTCCGATTAGAAGCGGAGAATCAGAAGCGAATTGGCCTGCTCCGCCTTGCCCAGAGGCGGAGTAGAAGCGGACCGGGGACCCGTAGAAGCATGGCGAAGAGAAACGCCCATACGCAGAGCGCTTCTCTTTTCGCGACCGATCCGATTGCCATTTTGAAAAATTTCGCACATAGGATTGCATTGCGGAAAAGAATAGGGGATAACTGTGTTGTTTTTTAAGCTATCTTTCTGAAACTTCTTGTGCTTAGAGAGTCGTGGCTGGGGGTCATTTTGAGCCTACTCTCAGCTCTCGGCATGCTGCAGTTCGCTTGCTAGAAGTTTTGGAAAAATCGGGTAAAACAGCGGGAAAATGTACCTTTTCCGAAGGGCTGAGGGGCAGAGTCAACTCCTGGTCAAGATCACATGATCCCAAAGTTGGAGGAGAGGATAGGCAAAATGGGTAACTTGGGATTCTGGGAACTTCTCTTTCTTAGTCTGAACGGACTTTTCCCAGTGTTTTTTAAAACAGTAGCCCCACCAAATGCACAAACACAACCTGAAATCATATACTAAGCCAATAATAAGAGATAGAAAACACAGCACTGCTATACACCCTAACTGAATAGTTAGGGGAACAACTGAATAGATGTGTTGCAAGGGGATGAGCTCCCCTAGGGCATGTGGATGTGCCCTGTGCACTCTCCTGTCCTTGGAGGGCCATCAGAGCCCTCCAAAGGTAAATCACTGGAGAGAATGCCTATCATGAGTTGAAGTGAGCGTTTGCTTCTTAAAGACTGGTACCTAGACAGGACCAGTCAAATTGGCAGATGATTCCCTCTCCCCTTGGGCACGTCCACTCCCCTCTTACTGGTAAAAGACAGATATAGCCTTTTTAAAAAATTCTTCTTGTTGTTTATTCAGCAACACTGCTGCTTTTAATTCCACCCCTCCTTTGTTTATTTATTTATTCCATTTTATATGCATTACTGGCTTTGAAACTATCCTTGGCTCACTTCCTTGTGCTCCCAGAAATGTCTGCTGCCTGCCTGCCTTCCCTCCCTTCTCCCCTGCCCACCTCACAGGGATGGTTTTTGTGTGTCTTGCTTTGACTCAGGGGAGAAGTCCTTCCTGTGCTCAAGTTCCAAATCAATTTTTCAAGTCTGGAAGAAGATTCATATTTAGGTTTATCTCTACTCCCCAATTCATGGCATGTTGGGATTTCCTTTGAAATGGGCCCATTGAGCTGTCTGCAGATACTGGGGTGTCCGACTTTCATAAATTCCCCAAAAATCTGGGATGATGGGATTGGCTTGAAACTTGGCATCCATTTGGACACATGGGTAAGCTGTCATGGGACCGAGGTGAGGTTTCTGACATGCAAATTGACGTAGTTGTAAAATGAGTTAAAAGGTCTAAGCCCCGCCAAAAATCAGGGGATGATGGGATTGCCTTGAGTCTTGGCGTGCATGTATATCCCTAGATAAGCTATTATGGTGCTGAGTTTGAGGTTTCTAACGTGCAAACTGACAGAGCTATCGAAAGGGGTGTGAATGGGGTGCCCGATTTTCAAAAATTCTCCAAAAATCAGGGGATGATGGGATTGGCTTGAAACTTGGCGTCCATGTGTGGACACATGGATAAGCTATCATGGTAGCAATTTTGAGGTTTCTAACGTGAAAATTGCCAGAGCTATCGAAAGGGGTATGAATTGGGGTTATGGGTGGTGCGTTAGAGGTTAGAGCCCCGCCAAAAATCAGGGGATGATGGGATTGCCTTGAGTCTTGGCATGCATGTGTATACCTGGATAAGCTATCATGGTGCCGAGTTTGAGGTTTCTAACGTCCAAATTGACTGAGCTATCAAAAGGGGTGTGAATGGGGTGCCTGATTTTCAAAAATTCCTCAAAAATCAGGGGATGATGGGATTGGCTTGAAACTTGGCATGCGTGTGTATACCTCCATGAGATGTCATGGTGCCAAACTTGAGGTTTCTAACTTTAACAGAAAAAAGTTGTATACTTTTTTAGCTTTCAATGCAAGCCTATGGGGGGGAAAACGGAGCTCCGATCCGGATCCTGAGCTCCGCAGCGGAGCAGAGCGGACATAGGCAGAGCGGGGGCGGAGCGAAGCAGCCCAATCTGCAAATTGTGGATCTGGAAGAGAAGCGGAGCGGGGGGGGGTCCATTCACACCCCTATTAGATTGTGACCCGCAGTGCCTATCATGTAACATTTTATATTTTGTGGGGTACACCACTGCAAACACACTAGCAAGCTATTTCTTTTTTTTTAATGCATTTGTATAAGTTCTCCTCCAGTGCAAGGCTTCCCGGATATTTCCTCCTTTTCCTCTCCTCACCTGAGTTGTGAAAATACACTGGGACGACACGGATTGCATCTCCATGGTGGCCCATCCTGGTTCGCCCACCTTCTCCAGATGATGAAGGGAAATTACTGTAGATACTGACACTACTAACAGCAAAGGCAGGGTTCACCACCCAGAACTCCACACCATATGCCTTACAGCATAGAGAATATCGACCACAGACAGTTAGACTTACCGTCACGAGTCAGGACGATTATTAAAGCAACCCAGAAACCAGCTACTCGGTCATGATATGCAAGCAGGGCTCAGTCCTGGGCCTAGTGCTCTTCAACATATTTATTAATGATTTGGACGAGGAGGTGCAGGAACGATCTTCTCGATCCTCCCAGAGTGCAGGACACGGAATAACGAGCTCAAGTTAAAGGAAGCCAGATTCCAGCTGGACATCAGGAAAAACTTCCTGACTGTTAGAGCAGTGCGACAATGGAATCAGTTACCTAGGGAGGTTGTGGGCTCTCCCACACTAGAGGCCTTCAAGAGGCAGCTGGACAACCATCTGTCGGGGATGCTTTAGGGTGGATTCCTGCATTGAGCAGGGGGTTGGACTCGATGGCCTTGTAGGCCACTTCCAACTTTGCTATTCTACGATTCTATGGTGCACATTATAGTAGTAATACAGACAAACAATAAAGCACCATCTGAAACTGGGTACTCTTTAGGTGGAGTAGGCAACATTTGCTTTGGCCATGAGAGAATGTTTTCAGTCCCTTCACAATGTTCCACAAAGGTCCTGATCTTTTAAATAGTCAAGCACTGTTTTGTTTGCAAGCCAATATTAGTTATAGAAAAAGACTGATCACTAAAGTAAAGAGATCCTAAATGCTGAGAAATTTCTAATTTACTTTATAGTCATTTTGGCTGGATCATATTGATATGCTTGGCGTTGCTCGGGTCCATGAATAATGTTTATAACATTTATTTGATATATAATAAATTTCTATGCAACTTATTCATAGAATCATAGAAAAGCAGAGTTGGAAGGGGCCTACAAGGCCATCGAGTCCAACCCCCTGCTCAATGCAGGAATCCACCCTAAAGCATCTTTAGGTTGGTTTGTTTTTGTAGTTTGGTTGAGTTAGTAAATTGTAAATTCACCGACATAAATTGACACACACACATACTTTCCACTTTATAGGCAGATATATACAGATGCTTGATGAATTCAATCTCCATGAATCCCAATATGTACTGACAGATCTACACCTTGTGTCAAATCATTACAATCCCACCCTCATAACTTTATATCCCTCTTGCGCACTTATACCTCATCGGCCATGCAATGACATTTGTTGCGGTATTTTGGATGATATGGAATAAAAAACAGGAAATGAGACTATGAAAGTGGTTTATAGAATGTGTTATGTGCCCCAGCAGTTATCACTGCACTTCAATACTGCTATAAAGCAGTAGTGTAGATCTAGCCCTGCTCTGTACCTCACAGGATAATGTGTGGTTGAGGATATAGCTGTTCACTGAAATTCACAATTCTCAAACTTTATTATTATTATTGCATTTATATCCTGCCTTTTTTCCCCTCCAATGAACCCAAGGTGGCGTACATCCTCCTCCTCCTCCTCTTCCATTTTATCCTCACAACAACAACTCTGTGAGGTGGGTTGGGCTAAGAGTCTGTGACTGGCCCAAAGTCACCCAGTGGGTTTCCATGGCCGAGTGGGGACTAGAACCTGGATCTCCCAACTCCCAGTCCAACAGCCACTACACCACACTAGCTCTCTATAGAATCATAGAATCATAGAATAGCAGAGTTGGAAGGGGCCTACAAGGCCATCGAGGCCATCGAGATGTTGGTGGAGCTGAGGAGGGGGTCATATTTATGATGCAGTTCTCCACTGCAAAAGGTTGAACAATGCATTTTTTAGAAAAAATATGCACATTTCTACTCAGAAGTAAGTCTCACTGCATTCAGCAGGGCTTATGCCCAGATAAGCGGATATAGGACTACAACCTTAGAAATACATATTTTGAGAGAAAATGCATTAAGTGAACAATCCTATGACCCCTAGACAGCATCTGGGAGGACATAGGATTGTTCGGTTTCTTGATTCAGAGCTCATAAAGAGGGCTTTGAGCTCGGAGCCAGAAAACTATGCTCTCCGCACCCCCACCTTCACAGCTGCTGTGGAGAGAACAGTGCTGGCTACGTCTCTGCACTCAGAAAATGGAGCGTGATGACAGGGAAATGGGGATGTTTCCAGGGGTGAGGAGGGGAGGAGACTTGGGGCACACCTGCATTACATTGGCCTGGTTCAGACAACACGCTAAACCATGCTGCTCCCTTAACCATTTTGTGGTTAAGCAGCATGGTTTAGCGTGTTGTCTGAATCAGGCCAATGTGTCCTATGGCCGCCTCAGCCTCCTTCCCTCCCTCTTCGAGGCACCGCTGCTGATGGGAAAAATTGACCGTCTAGCAAAAATGTAGGGGTACAGAGGCAAAGATTGCTTCTGTGCTGCTCCCACTTCGCATAAGATTCCCATCAGCCTCCAAGTTTGGAGGCTGATGGGAATTGTAATAGGATTGTGCCATAAATGCATTTTATTTAAATGCAATCTTTTTTAGCACAAACAAAAAGCAGATACATGCAGAACCTGAACAGACTTGTGAGAGAACACATCTGAAAGTGACATATACTAGCAATAGACTAATTCACCCTTCCTGCTTATGTATATCTAGCTAATCAGAACAGACAGGTTGTAGACCCCAAGGTGATATTTACATCTCAGGGTGTATCAATATAGTGTCAAAAGGCCATTCAATCATATATATTTTTAAGTGAAGATTGTGCCATTCTCATGACAAACAAAATGGTTTTTGACTTCAGTCACCTTGGAATAGTAACGGTACTCTCCCTTACTCAGAATCTCCAAAGCATTTAGTCCTTCTACCATTGCTTGCCTGCTCTCTGTTGTCCTCCATTGGCTGAGAGTAGCTGATCATGACAGGAAATTCCCAAGAAAAAACATACTCCATGCAGTTTCTCTAGCATTGATTCCAACTCCGACATAAATAAAGACCTCCCTATTTTTCCCCAGAAGAGCAGTGTACTTTTAGAAGATGGAAGTGCAAGAACTAATAAAATATATGGTTTAATTAACTAAACTTATGCTGCAGTATACACTAGAAGTAGGTGATTTACTGAGCGTTATCCTCTTCAGGACAGAATAATGTAAACAGCATAATTAAAAGTTGATGAGAAGTATATTTATTGAGCGCAAAGGATGAACAGACACTTAGATTTATGGTACACAAAGTGTACCTTTAGTTTACAATATTATTAACGTTTTAAAGTCCAAAGCTTGCACATAATGAATTCAAAGTGCTCTGTTCCATGTAGAGATTATTTCACTGGTGCTAATACCTCACACTTTGGATAGTAAATTACATCGCCAGACATATCCTAATGCAATATGATCTATTATGATCAAGTGATTACATTCATTGAGACATCTATGGCTACAATATATCAAGTTGTCTGTATAGTCACATGGAATAGATGAAGGACCATTTATTTAACTGTGACATGGGTTTTGGCGCTATTCATCATCAACTCCATAGCACAAAATGAATATCCAGTCTTTCATATTAATTAATCTCTAGATTCATCCTAGTTAACACTAAAGTCTTTCCTTTTAACCCAACTGTGTGAATTGCACTTTTGTGTGGAGGTCCTGGATCCCACATGATCTTACACCATACACCAGCCATCCCTAACCTGGTGCTCTCCAAATGTGTTGGACTACAATTCCTAGCATGCTAGAGGAGAAGTGCTGAGAGTTGGATTCCAAGATATCTGGAGGGCACCAGGTTGGGGAAGGCTGGGTTACAAACAAGGTGGGGAGGGCCTATCCTTCCACCACACAAATATGATAATTGGAAGGGGGGTAATGCGTCAATCAGCCTTTTCCTTTCCTTTTCTTTTTACCACTAAAAGAAAGTTCACTCTGTTTACTTATTGCTTCCATGGATGATGAGGTTGATTTCTTCTCCCATATGAGGCATCTATTGCCACTCTAAGCAAAATTAGGGAGGTGTCGTTTGTTTGTTTTTAACGGTTTGGAAGCTGCAGCTCGTGCAAAATGCAGCGGCCAGATTGATTTCGGGAACCAGAAGGTTTGACCATATAACACCTGCTCTGGTCCGCTTGCACTGGGTGCCTGTATGTTTCCGAGCCCAATTCAAGGTGCTGGTTTTGACCTATAAAGCCTTACACGGCTTGGGACCACAATACCAGACGGAACGCCTCTCCCGACGTGAAAATACCCGGTCACTACGTTCAGCATCTAAGGTCCTCCTCCGGGTGCCTACTCCGAGAGAGGCTCGGAGTGTGGCAACGAGGGACAGGGCCTTTTCGGTGGTGGCCCCCAGACTATGGAAGTCCCTGACGAGGCTGGCCTGGCACCAACGCTGCTATCTTTCCAGCACCAGGTTAAGACTTTCCTCTTTGCCCAGGCATATGGTGGCACATCTTAATCACCCACGTTTAGTTTTTTAACAGTTTTTAATGCTTTATGTGTGTATGTTCTGTGTTATAGAATTTTAAATTTTGTATACTTGTTTTTATCTCAATTTTAGAATTTCTGTAAACTGCCCAGAGAGCCCTGGCTATGGGAGCGGTATATGAGTGTAATAAATAAATAAATAAATAAATAAAAATCCCCCCCTCATTCAGCAATTTTTCAGAGATCATTATGGAAGAGCTGAGAAATGGGTCAATTCTTAGGATCGACCCTAATCAGCCAGGATCCCCAAAGAGACCACTACAGAAAGCATTGCTGTACCCTACTACAACAGGAAGCCATACACTTAGCCAAATGGACTTTATTTGCCCCCAGTAATGCCAGCACATGGCTATATCTGATTGGCACTCTGATGTCATCGTGTTCAGTATGTGATGCTAATAATCTGAGATCACTCAAGGAGAAATGAAAGCGAAGAAAAAAATGGCCAGCAAAACAGTGGTGCGATAGCGTGGGGGGAAAGAATGGCATTGTACTGTAACAGACATCAAAAAGGTACAATCAGGCTCTGCAAATAGAGTGGTGAAGTTTACTTATTTATTTATCATATTTATACCCCACTCCTCAGCCAAAAAAGGCTCTCGGAGCGGCTTACAATCAGTTAGCAAAAAAGACAGTCCCTGCCCTCAGGCTTACAGTCTAATAAAGAGATGACACACAAGGAAAAGGAGTTCAGGAGGGAAGAGGGGAAAGGCGGTTTTTGTGAACCACCCAGAGAGCTCCGGCTATTGGACGGTATAGAAATGTAATAAATAAATAAATAAATAAAATAAAATAATGAGAGAGAAAGAGAGAGCGAAAGAAATTAAGTAGACCGGCAACAGAGCTGATGGGATTGTGCTCCTCCCGAAGGAGGGGAGTCCAATTGGAGCAGGCCACAATGTTTCCTCCGCTTGCTCCTGTCTTCTTGCTCTTTCTTCTTCCTCACAGGGCCAAGATGACAGTTTGCCCTGTGGGGGCGGGGGGGGGGGGAATTTTGTGGGGCTAGAAAAACTTCCAGAAAAAACTTCTTGACTGTTAGAACAGTGCAACAATGGAACCAGTTACCTAGGGAGGTTGTGGGCTCTCCCACACTAGAGGCCTTCAAAGGGCAGCTGGACAACCCTCTGTCAGGGATGCTTTGGGGTGGATTCCTGCATTGAACAGGGGGTTGGACTCAATGGCCTTGTAGGCCGCTTCCAACTCTATTCTATGAGTCTAAGTTTTTGCCTTGCTTACTGATGGCAATTACGTTCCCCGTGTCTGTGCACCAGTTTTACCATTTTGTTTTCTCTCAACTGAAGGCACAGTGAGGACATGATGCACTGCTCTCACTTTAAATTGGCTTCAGGCATCACCATGTGCCAATTCACACTGGTTATATGACATCATCATGAAGCGAAGGCAGTGCTTTTGTGCAATTTTCCTCCCCCAAGCCCACATTTTGAGCTGAATGGCTATTCTTCCACGCCTGGCATCGCCTGGGCATGGGGAGGCGTTTGTGGGCGTGGCGAGAGAAGACGCACCCAGCCATGAGTGGCTGGAGGCTGGTATGGTGCCACACGAGGGGAGGGGGCAAAGAGCCCATAAATAAGGGGTTCCCCCCTTCCCCCTCTTTGCTGCGTGGCTCTGTCCCTCCCTCCCTGTAGGCAGTGTGGGCTTGCTAGTTGCTGTTAGGAGCTGAGTAGGAATTTTTTACTCCTGTACTGAATTGTGCAGGAGTTTTTTTTGCCTACTCCACACTGTGAGACAGCTTGGGTGTATTAATAGGTTAATTTGTTCTGATTTGGTCACATTTAGCTATTTGGCACTAGGTACGGGCATCCAGAGTGGTGGAGGAATGGTGAGCATTCACTTGGCGCTGTTCACAGTGACTGGTAAGTCCGAGGCTCCCAGCTTCGAGCCCCACGGCCTACCTGGGAGATACGACTTACCTCTGGGGCCAACTCTACTCACCCACTCAGAGCTGGATGGCGTGAGTTAAGGCGTGACAAAAGAAGGTTCCCCAACCCCACAAGGGGCAGACCCGGGGGAAGGCGAAAGATGCAGCGCCTACCCTTGGGCCACGAATGGCTCACCCAACTTCAGGGGCCTGGCAACAGGTCATACTGGATGCTCGTTAGGATTCATTCCCTCATGCAGATCATATAATAAATGTGACCCTGTTTAAATCCAGCTGTAAAGTTGTTTAGTCTCTTATTTATTGTCATGTCTTCTTATTTTCGACCTTCGCCCCCACAAATGGTCCTACTGAAAACTTTAACTTACTGTAATGTGATATAGACAGAAATATTAGATTGAAGGTTATTGTGCACATTCATATCTCAGTTCTACATTTCAAATCTGGACACTATCTCAATCCATATACTGATTTTCAATGGGGACAGGAAACACACTACAATGCAGTATCTGTCCTGATGACTGAGAGATCACACTAAAACCTAGAATGCATATTCAGAACACCACTTCCTAATTCAAAATGTAGCTCTACTACAACAACACCTGGTTTCCAAGGGAGGCTGAAAATATGTAAAGTATACCACAGTGTAATAACTTCCTTTGAAAACTGAAATAACAGAAAGAATGAAAGTTGGTGAACAAATTCCTGGCCCTATTCTATGTTTCAGGTTCAAACCGCAGCTTGATCCTCACACCCAGTTACAAAGGAAAATGCCAGGCACACTGTGATGCAAAACGTCTTTGAACATTGAGATAATGAAATGAAATTTGGTGTGTGTGTTCAGAACGCCATTCGACATACCAGCTCAACTGTCACACTGATTTTAAAGCAGGGAAGGAAAGATTTATTTAATTATTTTATTTTTAAAGATTTTTTAGGCCACCTTTAAGGGTAGAACCCTCTCAAGCTAAAACAATACAAATGCATGCAAAAACAAATAGAAAGCAATAAATATTCAATAAAATACTATAAAATCGGGGGGGGGGGGCACCAATAAAATCTGCATCCCACAGACAGAAAGGCCAGCAAAAATAAGTGGGAGATTACCTGAAGACCTACAATGAAGGGGCCTGATGAATCTCTAATAGGAGTTGATTCCAGAGGTGTGGGGCCAGCACTAAAAAGGCCCTTTCCCTTGTACTTATCAGCTTAACTGACCTTGGTGCCAAGTATGTGAGAAGGGTGTCTGCTACAGAGTGACGGTAGGCTGGTATGGGAGAAGATGGTCCTTCAAGTAACTTGGGTCTAGACTATTTAATGCTTTGAAGCTTAAAACCAACACTTTAAATTGGGCCCGGAAATATACTTGCAAAATAGTTTGTCATGTGTCATTTGAAGTTAGGCCTCTTAAATGTTGTGTTTTATTAGTAGGTTCGATATCCACACAATTTTCTCCTGAGGCAAAATATCAGTCCGAATGATTGTTCATCTATTATTATGAATATTTTTTGTGGGCTATACGAATTAGGAATATGCAACCTAAAGAAGAAAAGGGACATTCTCCTGTGGAAGACCCAATGGAATGAATGAGAACTGCACAAGATCACAGTAGTTTGTGCACAAAGTGGTAACATAAAATACGAGCTCCTATTCATTACCCGGTTCATTACACTTTTTAGTGCTTATTAAATCATTGTTAAATGATTTAATTTGTATTTGAAAAAGTCGAGGGTGGAGATTAAAGGGATAAAATGCTGAGCTCTCTGTTTAGGAACTGGCTATGGACTAAATGCTTAAGTCTTGAAAATTAATTTGTCTGTCTCGTGTAAGCGTTAGTCTCCATCAGATACCCCATTACACAATTTGGCTTATTTTTGCTTAATTGGAAAGGCCTTCTCTGGGGAGAACTAGGACTAAGCAATAGAGAATATAAATCAGCTTTTGCACCAATCCCTTCAGGTCAAGATTCATTTTTTTTCAAACAGAGGACTCATAATGTAGATGTTAATACAGCAACTAATTGCAATTTATCTAAATACTAAAATGGATAGATACGATAGATACAGACACACACATGAGACGGAGCTTTCAAACTGAATTCAGGAAAACATGGAAAGCTTATCAGAGGGTTCCTAAGTGATAATGTCAGCAGTAGCAAACAAGTTTTCCTTCCCTTTCTCCCATAGGATTGATTGATTGATTGATTACATTTCTAATCCACCCAGTAACCAATGTTCTCTGGGCAGATTACGAACTATCTGCTGTTCTCACCTATGAAGAAAGCAAAGTTCTGGGCCTGGGGATACTATTACAATATGAGGAAGCCTACTCTCTATCCATAGCACTCAGTAGCCTGACATACTATAAAATAGAACCTGGTGTTTTTATAATATTTCAGCCTTCCTTTACCAACCTCCAGAATAATGGGCATTTTGTTAGTAGCATATTCTGGAAGATAAAATCTGTGTTAACACATAAGCATTAAACAAAATGAGGCCAACAGATTCCCTAAAGACATCACAAAGATAGCTCTCATCAAGACATGAATGCCTTGCAACTTGAATTTTGCCTGACAGTTGCTTAATGTCAGTTTTTTCATTACCACAATATTAGTTAATTCCAATAGCCATTATGTATGTATTTGTCAGGTGCAATGGGGCTTGAATCAAGAGCCTTGAAAGGCAGGAACTGATTCCCCACTCTTCACACCACTGGAGAAGTAAGAGAAGATAATTGCAGGAAGTTGAAACCAGGATGCTAACAATGCAGTCCAGAATTCTCTTGGTGCTAAGCAATATTCCCAGAGAACCAATCCCAAATAAATCTTCACGGTCGGAGACACTTCGTTAGTTTGGGCAACTTGTCATTGGCGGAAGCACCCTCTCTGCACTGTTTCCTTGCTGGTACGTCCTTCTGCTCTACTGTTTACTATTTCTCCAGTCAAGGAAGGGGGATTGCTGGTGAGACTTGCCCCAGAGCACAATAGGGGGAAAGGAGAATACTTCTGTTTTCACAATGGACAACTTCTTGCTAACCGGAGAGTAGCATTTTTGTTTTTCTCTGTACAAGATCCATAGAAACCTTTTCCAATCCCAAAGATGGAGTCCTTAAACAATGGCACACTTACTTGGAAATAAGTTGCATTGATTTAAACAAATGGGAGTTACTTCCATGTAAACAATTTTGGAATTGGGCTGTAAGATGCCACGAATCAGTGCTAACAATGGCCTGGTTCAGAGGACACTCTAGGCTTTGTGGTTAGCTTAACCATGTTCAGCTGTGGTTAATGCTAATCACATGCAGAATGCTTACAGACAACACTTTTAACCCTTTTGTGGATAAGTTTTCCTTAACCACACGCTAACCACAAAATGGTTGGTGAAGCACCTGATTCCTCCAACTGATCCACCCTGTATCCCAGCAGCCCCAGCGCTAGGAGCCCTGGCTGTCATTTTAGAGCAGGCACCAACGAAACCAGCAATTACATGCATGCATCACCCTGTTTCATGAGCGGTTCCTTTGCTTTCTGCATCGCCGTGCCTGCTATACCTCTACAGTCATCACAGGGGAGGCAGAAGCCTTCCAGGATGGCTGCGCTAGGTGGGTCATCAGGCAGCGCCACCACAGTAATTAGAACCTGAGGGGTGTAATGGCGCTTCAACAAGGAAGGCGAAACATGCTTTGTATGGGGAAATTGCAAGCAGGGATTTAAAAAGCTCTACTGTAAGCACGCTCTGCTAAAAAGAGCAAAAATTGCTCCAAAAAAACTAATGCAAAACACGAAATGGCAGCCGCAGCGAATGTATCAATCAGCAGTCCAGAGCAGCCATAGAGCCCATTAGCTAGAGTGGCCCCACCTAGTTAGGCAAATCTGTACTGGAAGCTCTATGCCTTAACCCCTTAACCACAGACACATGTCAGACGACACTTTTAGCCATGGATAGTGCCACTAACCACGCTGCATAACGTGGTTAGTAAGCCTAACCACAATGCGGCTAACGGGGCAGATGGTTAGGGGAAAAGTGTGTCAGACGACACTGTAAACCATGGTTAAGCATTCCGTTAACCACTTTGTGATTAAGCAGCATGGTTTAGCGAGTCGTCTGAATGGGGCCAATATGTCTATACTTACTCCTTTTGTTTAAGAAACATCTATATACTTATTAGAAGGATACAAACAGATACTGGGCAAAGGGAAGCAATAGGCACACTCCCCTGTGTGAAGAAAGTGAGATAGATAGATGATAGATATAGATAGAATCACTGTGAGTCTTGCAACTGAAGATTCTATAGTAGATAACAATTAGAGAAAGAAAGAGACATGATCAGGGAAGTGCGATGCAACTTACTGTCAATTTAGATCATGGGCATCCAGTCAGAAATGAACACAAATGAACGAGAGTGGAATGGACAGTAAACAATCCACATTATTCCCAAATCGGAGGATGCAATGGTTCACCGATTATCCAGATTAGATTCAGTTAGTTTGGCATTTCCACTGATAGAGATAAGAGGTATACTAGCTCACTACATTTTCATGTGGGCTGCAACAACTGCAGTTTGCCACTCAGCATCAACATTCTCTTACAGTATTACAACTAAGGGGGCAACCTATGAATTGAACCATACCTAACAATTCCAGCAAAGAGCACTTCTCCGCTAGCTCACTTAAGCTGACTTATGCTGGTCATCACCTAACATGAGGTAAATGCAGTCTGCATCCATTTGTAGTTTAAGGAGCTAGTTTGCCTTTTTAGGAAATATTCAATAATCTGCAGAATTAAGTTGTAGCTTTCATTATAGACCTTGGACATGTGTTCTGTAGGATAAAATGAAGTAATATACTTATATCACACAGCTGTTTAAAAATCCAGCAGAATTGTCCTTTACAAAGACAGCGTGGTAACACAGTTTTAATATTTAGTAAACCCAAGCTAGAACCAATTTAAATCAACTTACTTTATTAGTGCTTTTATGCACATAATTGAAGAAGGCTATCTAGCACTGTTCCGCTACCAGTACCCTCTAAAGCTGGATGCATGAGTGTAAGTAAGCAAAGGCATAATACATAGTTACTTGCTTCCCTCAGGGAGAGAGAGCCCATGTTGCTTGTGTAGCTGGTTGCAGAGGTGAAGAGGAAGGGGAGGGAGTAGAAGGAAGGAACCAATCAAATTATAGGACAACAGCAAGGATGAACAAGACAAATGGCTGTTGATAGAACACGTTTTCTAGCACCACTTAGTGTCTGGAAGCATGCAGAGTTGTTCCTATTATCCAACAATTTCGACCCCAGGTCTGTTTTCTCTATACATGCTGCCCTTGGGTAAACTTATTCAATCTCATGGCCTCCAATATCACCTGTATGCCGATGACACACAACTATACCTCTCATCTCCGGAACTTTCTCCTGATGTCCACGATCGTATCTCAGCATGTCTTTCAGATATCTCAGCCTGGCTGCTTCATCGCCGTTTGAAACTCAATATGGCAAAAACTGAACTGCTTGTTTTTCCTCCTAAACCTTCTCCTCACCTCTCATTCTCTTTTACTGTCAACGATGTCACGCTTACTCCGGTCAAGGAAACTCGTAGCCTTGGCTTTATATTTGATTCCTCGCTCTCCTTTATTCCTCATATCGAGGCAGTAGCTAAATCTTGTCGTTTCTTCCTGTATAATATTGCCAGGATTCGACCATTTTTGTCTGTCTCTTCTGCCAAGACTCTCGTTCACGCACTGGTTATCTCTCGGTTGGACTACTGCAACCTCCTCCTCTCTGGCCTCCCCTCATCTCACATCAGTCCGCTGGTCTCTGTCCACCACTCTGCCGCTAAGATCATCTTCCTGGCCCGCCGCTCTGACCATGTCACTCCGCTTCTGAAATCTCTTCATTGGCTCCCAATTCATTCCAGAATCCAATATAAACTTCTCCTGTTGACCTTCAAAGCTTTTCACGGTCTAGCTCCTGCCTATCTCTCCTCTCTCATCTCACATTATTGCCCCGCTCGTGCTCTTCGCTCCTCTGATGCCATGCTTCTCGCCTGCCCAAGGGTCTCTACTTCCCTTGCTCGGCTTCGTCCATTTTCCTCTGCTGCCCCTCATGCCTGGAATGCTCTTCCAGAACACCTGAGAACTACCAACTCAATCACAGCTTTTAAAACACAGCTAAAAACTTTTCTTTTCCCTATAGCTTTTAAACTTTGAGTTTGTTCTGACTCTATACTGTTAGCTTCACCCTTCCCGGTGCCTGTTTACACTTCCCTGTGCCTGTTTGCATTCTCTTTCCCTTCTTATTGTTTACTACAACTTTATTAGATTGTAAGCCTATGCGGCAGGGTCTTGCTATTTACTGTGTTATCTGTACAGCACCATGTACATCGATGGTGCTATATAAATAAATAATAATAATAATAATAATAATAATAATAATAATAATGAATCAGTCCAAAGTGAATCAGCATGATCCGAATCGATTTGGATTGATTTGGACCTTTTTTTCAAGAACATATAGACATGAAAATTGGCACCATGATAGGGCTTCAGTAAGGCTTTACACATCCCAAATTCATCCCCTGATTTTTAGGAATTTTTAAAGTTTGAGATTTTAAAATTATTATCAGGGAGGGATCATCCCTCTCTCATCCCGAGATCCCCTGTGTGTCATGTGGACACACAGGGTGATTCCGGGGGTCGCCCCGGGATTTTGCCCCGTCTAGCTAAGGCCAAGGTCACCCTGAAAAATACAGGGTGAAGTGAGAAAACATAAACAGAGCTACCAATGATAGAGGTAGGCCACTGGAGATCCTCCAAAATCTTTGTATTTTCCCCTCAGCATAACCTGTGATCCCAAGGGCCATACATACCTCAGTGCAATTCAGCCCCCTTCCCCCAAGCTAAGACACAGGAAAAGGGCTCCTACCCCACTTTTCCTCAGTCTTAACAATCAGAAAGGCAGTGACAGAACCCTTTCTTTATTATGTACCTCACCTGCTTGTTCCCATGCACAGCCCAATTAAGGCAGGGGATGGTAGTGAAGCAGGAGGAAGCTATAAGCGGGAAGGGAAGGGCTCTGGCAAAGCCCTTTATTCACGCTGGGGGGCATTAAGGAGCCCTTTGCCTCTGTCAGAGTCCATTTGGGTGGGGCCAACATTGCTGACACTTCAGCTCTGGCTTTGTCTCAAATATGGCCACTGCTAAAACATAAATTGTGCACTGAGGACTTATTGGTATTGAAAATAAGCTCAGCACCTCACATAACGGTTTCCCACATGACATGCCTCCATTTTGTTTGGGAAACTTATATTTTCAAATCAATGTTTCCTTTCACTCTGCTTTTAAGGACACCTTGGGAAGCCTTTGGGGGAAAAGGCCCTGTGTGCTCCCCTTTGTTTTCCGTAAGCAGGCTCTACCAGCTTTACTCTTAACAGATGGTAGTCTACCACATTTTCCCCCTTCCTGCCTGTGATGTTAAGTATGATTTACAGGCCTGAGTTATTATTTATCATTATTCATTTCCTGTCACCAGTGCATTGAAGGTTAATAGAAATGCCAGCATGCTCACTGATTTACTTAGTAAAATATTTGTTCCAAGGTTTTAGGTCAGATGATTGGTGTCTGTGAGAGCTTTAGGTTTATGCATTATGAAAAGCAAGCTGACTTGACCTTGAGCCACCAATCCTGGCACTATATATTACTTTAGCAGAGTGACCTTCAAAGACCCAAGACACTCAAGATGTATTCAACACATGCTGTTTCCATCCATATTGCTGCC
Source organism: Elgaria multicarinata webbii (assembly GCF_023053635.1). NCBI lineage: Eukaryota > Metazoa > Chordata > Lepidosauria > Squamata > Anguidae > Elgaria > Elgaria multicarinata. Next base: position 110,599,161 of record NC_086178.1, read on the forward strand.
AACGTTGTATACATAAGCAACTGAACTTATGCCATGTAAGCCAATACCGACTTCCCCACCTAACAAATTTGAGCAGGGTGATATTTTGTTTCTTAAAAGCAGCAATCTTGCTTCTGAGGCTACAGAACATCTCAGAATTCTAGAACACCCTCCCCACCACGCACTGAGATTCAGCAAATGCTTTAGACTAATTGAGGGTCATTTATCAAATACGAACGATCTATGTAGCAGATTGGGAGGGGGGGTTACTTGAAAATTCACTTTACCTAGCTGTATATCATGTCTAATGCCAATGGGGCAGAGGAGGAGACTACTGAGGTGAATCTTGATCTTTGGAGAGAGCTTCTCACCACATCGGGATGTTGACAGCTAAAATTAAGTTTGATTTTACTATTGTATATCTTGCTAGCTACTCTTTGGGGGACAGAGAGAGAGAGAGAGCCCACCTAACGAACTGCAATAACTGACTATAGCTGTTGCAATACGCTCGATGTGGGCTTACTCCTGAATAGTGTTTGGAAGCTTCAATCGGTGCAAAATGCAGCAGCTAGGTATGGTATTGGGTCGGGAACATATTACACCTGTCCTGAAAGACATGCAGTGGTTGCCAATTCAGGGTGCTGCTTTTAATCTTTAAGGCCCTAAATGGCTTAGGACCTGGCTATTTAAGAGACCACATGTCTCAGTATGAACCTGCCTAGCTCTAAAGATCCACAGAAGAGGGTTTTTTGAGGGTGCAGTTACCTCTCTTCACACAATGAGGCCAGGACAATGCCATTTTGAACAGAGGCTATGTCCCTAGAACATGCCCTTAGAATTTCATGCAATGCTTAGGGATTCTGTGGCAGACAAATGGACAACTATATGAAAGAAAGAATTGCTTGTTTTTCCTCCTAAACCTTCTCCTCATCTCTCATTCTCTCTTACTGTCAATGATGTTACGCTTACTCCAGTCATGGAAGCTCGTAGTCTTGGCTTTATATTTGATTCCTCGCTCTCCTTTATTCCTCATATTGAGGCAGTAGCTAAATCCTGTCGTTTTTTCCTGTATAATATTGCCAGGATTCGATCATTTTTGTCTGTCTCTTCTGCCAAGACTCTTGTTCATGCATTGGTTATTTCTCAGTTGGACTACTGCAACCTTCTTCTCACTGGCCTTCCTTCTTCTCACATCAGTCCGTTGGTTTCTGTTCACCACTCTGCTGCTAAGATCATCTTCTTGGCTCGCCGCTCTGACCATGTAACTCCACTTCTGAAATCTCTTCATTGGCTTCCAATTCACTTCAGAATCCAATATAAACTTCTCCTGTTGACCTACAAAGCTTTTCACTATCTAGCTCCTTCCTATCTCTCCTCTCTCATCTCACACTATTGCCCCACTCGTGCTCTTCGCTCCTCTGATGCCATGTTTCTCACCTGCCCAAGGGTCTCTACTTCCCTTGCTCGGCTTCGTCCATTTTCTTCTGCTGCCCCTTATGCCTGGAACGCTCTTCCAGAACATTTGAGAACTACAAGTTCAACCGCAGCTTTTAAAGCTCAGCTAAAAACTTTTTTTTCCTAAAGCTTTTAAAACTTGATTTTGTTCTGACTTTATACTGTTAGTTTTACCCTACCCAGTGCCTGTTTACCCTGCCCTGTGCCTGTTTGCTTTCTCTTCCCCTCCTTATTGTTTTATTATGGTTTTATTAGAATGTAAGCCTATGCGGCAGGGTCTTGCTATTTACTGTTTTACTCTGTACAGCACCATGTACATTGATGGTGCTATATAAATAAATAATAATAATAATAATGGGCTTACATCTGTGGTGTGTGTGTATATTAGAGAGAGAGAGAGAGAGAGAGAGAGGCTGCCTTGACGGTGCCGGGTTGTCTCCACTTTTAGGGAACATCCACACTTTCGGGGTGGCATCAGGTAATTCTGACACAGGAGACAGGATGGGCTTTCTGGTGTCATTTCCCTCTGCCCCTTGCCAAGCTTCTGGAGACCAGTCAGAGGTAGCTTTCTGCACAGGAACACCCCTGCTTGGATGTTGGAGTGAGGTCAAATGGTGGAAGAGCCATCGTGCCCTCACTTCAACAGGAAAAGTCAGGCTAAGTCCCTGACTTTTTGCCACACAGCATTGTCTATTTCCTCCACAGTGGCTGCGAATCAACAGCTGTATTATATAACCAACACAACACCGATTCACAGCCACAGTGGGGCAAAAATAACATTTAGACAGCCCCAAAGAGAGAATGAGAATGCATGTGCATATATGGGAGATTGTGCGAGCCTGCATGAGAAAGTTTGCCTGAGTTCTCTTAAATGCAGGTTCCTGCCTGATTTAAATTCATTACAACAATGTGGTCTCAGACAAATAAGGCTCCCCGTTCTGTGCTTAAGAGCGTTAAGGCACAGGGAAGTTTCACACATGGGATTTCTCCCATCGCAGTGCTGCAATGAAATGGTAAGCTGCATTTGCAAAACTTCTCCCTCTCATTCAAAACTTAGTTTACACACACAATGGCCTGTTCAGTTTGCAGTCTGGCAACCTGAATTGTTTGCTTTAAAAAGTTGGTGGTGGGGTATCAGACAGAGATGCAAAATTGGACAAATTCAAGGGCCATAAAAACACTTGTATATTGTATAAGCACAAAGAATACAAGAATTGATGTCAATTGGTAATGATTGGTAGATAATTGAGCACCTATGCATCAGGCGTGAGTATTCAATATACAAGCAACCACATTAATAGTACATACCATATGCACAATATACCACATATGCAACACAGCCATGTTGTGTATATGATGTGTACTATACATTCTTGACTATGTTGTTGTTTGTATATTGAACACTCATACCTGATGGTGCTCAATTATCAACTGATCATTACCAGTCAACATTAAGTCTACTACTCTTCGTGATTATACAATATGTGTTTTTATGGTCTTTAATTTGTCCAGTTTTGAACCTGAATAGATTGCCAGCTTACCTTCAGGACTGTGGCTATGGGATCCACCAGTAAATATAAGGAGCCAATCCCCTCTTCACAGTGGTGTGGTGTTGAGCATACAGGGATATTGACACCAGCCAGATCCAGCTGGCATAACACACAACCACTCATGGCTCTAAATAGTGATAGCATCCCACCTGCTTCAAAAGTTCAATGGACGTTGCATGAGCACTGCAAGGTGGATGGACCTCCAGGTGTGCATCCAGATGTATTTGTCATGCAAGTGGGAGTCTGCTCCTCTACATGGACCTTCCATACTGGAGTAAGGCACAAATACACAAATGTACATGTTGCTTATAAAATTAGATTATTCATTTGGCTATGCAAATTCTAATTCACCTTTCACGAAACAGTAAAATCAATCAAATTGAACTCGAACAGCAATTGCAAACTTAGAATGACGAGCAGTGAGCTGATGTTAGGAGAATCTTGGCAAGTTCAAACATTGCTCGTTCTCCCATCTCTATGGAGCTTCACTCCAAGAACTTCCCATCCAAAATATTCCAGCTTCTCAAGGTTTCCATTAGGGCAAACGAGATCAGAATCTACTTGAAAATATGGTTTGAGGAGCCATTTAATTCTCCAGAATTTCTCATGCAGCTTGAGGATTTACTCCCTCAAAAGGGTTAAGTTTTTCCCTCTCTCTATCCAATTAGGGTAAAAGCACCTGCTCAGTTATTCTCCTCCCCTTCATCCTAATACACAAGCCTTACAGGAGAGATGAGATTTATGCACCCAGATTTGACAGCCTTTTCTTATTTATTTATACTAAGAGATAAATCAAACCTAGGCCACTCTGTCCAAGAATAAGTTATTCATTATCTGCCTAGTAAGTATGTTTGTGGATCAGATGTGGAAAAGGTATTTCGGTTAGAAAGTGCATTGTTCAGGCATGATTTACAACCACAGAAGTTATGACTTTTCATTGGTGATTACTCAGTACATTCTTATTGGGTTTTTTTATGTATTTGATCACAACTGACTTTGGGGGTTTGTTAAATGGAGAAGGAGAGAAAGAATACAAGATGGTAATTGTTTTATGATTAAATGAAGAAGAAAACTCATGTTTTCTATGCAGGAGGAGCGAACACATTCATTTGAAGTCTGCAAAGGAAAAAGCATATCTCCACAAACATCCACAAGAAATTGCTTATAGGTAGGTGTATAGAATTTTAATTTACTACTGAAAATAATTTGGAATAAAATATCAAAAGGGTTCTTTTTCAAAAGAGGCCTAAGGTGAATTTTTCTAATTGGAATGCATCTTGGGGAGGTCCTGTTTCAAAGATAGGTTTGTTGCAAATGAGGAATGCAGTATTATATAAAAATAAAACTTTTATTGCCTCAAACAAACATAGCTTCTAACTAACTTCTCTCCAGCCCTGACTGACTCCTGAGAGTGCTGAGTCACTGACTGCTGTGTCACCTCCTGATTGGGCGAGTATTCCTTCAATCAAAGTCTGTGTCCCTGACTTCCTCTTCCATCTAACTTCCTGTGTGTCTCACTTAGTTCTACCTATTGATACAGGTCCCTAACAGTGAACGCAAGGAACTCAACCCTTTCAAATAGCATGCCACATAACTCTGAATCATAAAACTATCAAATACAAATATGTTCAAGCCCCATAAGCCTCAGCTGCCCAGCCAAGCCCTGAAAATTGGGACCACCCATCAAAATGCCTCTCCTGAGAGCAGACGTGCTTTTTGAACATCTAGGTGAATGAGCATCTTTGAGTGGTGGAAGGTAGGTGTGGCATTACCCCACAGTTCCGTTCCCTTAAGTATGTCTGCCTTTGTATGTCTAGTGAGTGCAGAATGTTGGACTGAGTGGGTGGGGCTCATGATGCTGTGAAAGGGGGGAGGAGTCTAAATAGAGGAGTCTAGAGCGGTTGGTTAGTTGGTTGGGAGTGGGGAGTGTCAGTTAGGATTGTCAGTGATGTGGAGAGTGAAAGGAGATAAGTTTTTAAGAGACTTAAGATTACTGTTTTTATTAAAACTAGTAGATTAAGCAGGTTAACTTGAATTTGAAGTAACTAAGATCTGTTAAACAAAAATAAACATTTTGTTTTGTTACCTCAAACCACGGCTGGATCTACACTAGTCTTATAACGTTGCTAGTGTCCCTTTCTAATGTGGTTCTCTGTATCGGTTCTCTGAATCACGGGGCATACTAGCGTGACTTACGTTTAGCTGTAACGTTACTGCAGGGCACTTTGTTAAATCCTTTCCGTTGTTCTGGGTTGCTCTGAGCTGCTGGGTTTGCTCCGCCCACTGCCTGCCTCATTCCTAGTCAGCAGTGCAGGGCAATAGTCATAAACACTCACACAACCCCCCTCCCAAAACTTCTTAATGCAGGTCCCAGGGAATAGCCTGAGTGCATAGGAGCCAGCCACTTTGCTGAAGCTAAGCAGGGTTGGGTCTGGTCAGGGTTGGGATGGGAGATCAAATTGAAACGTTTTAGCAGCAGCCCTATTTAAGCCCCGCTGGTCATGAGTTTTGGACTGGGACCAAGAGACCCTTGTTAATTTTCCTGCACGGAGCTACAGCAATCCTTTGAGCACTCCTCAGCTCCTTTGCAAAGAGGGGTGAAATGTTAAAAAAAAAATCATAAAAAATCAACCGATGACCCAATTTGATTCAAATTTTAAGGCAGGATGCATGGGAGTACTTCACAATAAAAGCAGATTCTAAGGTGGAAAACTTCTGAGTCATTTGCATGCAATTGTCAGTGATTGCACAGTATAATGCTGGTGTGATTTATCTGCTGTAGCAGATAAGATAGCAAACGGGGTGAAGGAAGGAGAACAGGAAGTGGGCGGAGCAAACCCAGCAGCTTTGAGAAAGGGAGAGGAGAATTACCGGTAGGACGAGGCACATGAATCTGTAGCCACGCTGGAACTAAGAAATAGACCCGGTAAGTAGAACTCATTTACAACGTTGGAGACCCAGGGTCACGTGATGCTGTGCGTCACATTAACCCATTCAAAACGTTAGAATAACACCAGTGTAGATTCCCACCACGTGTCTGCTTGGCTTTATCACCTGCTCTACAGTTACTATAGTAAACATATATAACCTTCAGTTTATTACATACACAGTAAAACCTTTTCAGATTCTAGCCTTTACCCTCTCATTTGTGTTTTACCCTACCCTCAGGTTGCTCAAGTGATGGTGCTTGGCTTGAGGAGGGTTTGTGGGCAACAAGGCCTGGTGTGTGAGACCTGTGTTGTGACAGTAGGCTTTGACTCCTCCCCTGCACAATGCAAATTATGTCATACAAGATACAGGAGCTCCACATGGACAGCTCTGTACACCCCCCTATTTTTTGAGGCATCACCTGCATGGAATTCCCATGTCACTTTATGAAGTTATTGGCACAATAAAGGGGAGAGGAAATGCCCACTAGCCCATTATCTGAAGACTGACATTTTCCTGGTAGGTTACTCAACTTGGGAAAAGATGCAGTTTCTTGTTTTTTAAAAAAACTTTCTCATTTTTATTTTCCTTTAAGGGATGAGTACTCCCTCTCTCCAGTACTAAAGTGGTATCTCTCTTTTATAAAAAGGCAAGTTTATTCTTCACTGCAAGACTATCCCACTGAAGTATTTCTTACCCCTCACATTTCTTACCCCTCCTCCATTAGTAAAATCCCTTTGCCCTCCCCACCTCAAGTTGGTTCCTCACTTAATCTGCCTGACATGACAATCTCTTCACTTCCCTCGTCTGTTCTCAGAATGATATCCCAGAACTACTACTTCTCCTAATTCTCACTTGGTCCGTGCCACCATTTGTCAGGAGCTCAGTGTGATGCAAAGCAAAGCTGAGCAGAGCAGCAATGAATATTCAGGAGAGTAGAAACAGGCAGCTGACAGGCACCTCTAAGGAGCAACTAAATGACCTCCCTCCATGACTTTTTCATTCGATTGAAAGGCAGCCCACTATCCTTAAGTTTTATACAGAAGGAAATGGAAAGTGATTGGTTATGCCTAACCACCTGAGTCTTAATTTGATGAGTGCTGTCCATTGGCTTAAATGGCCTTCAACTTTCCCATCTGACCAACTGCCCTGGTAGCAGAGTGTATAAGTATCTGGGTCCTGTGAGGTCAGTGGCTCTCTTTAAATACCTCAGTATCCCATACTGGGTAGGGTGACCATATGAAAAGGAGGACAGGGCTCCTGTATCTTTAACAGTTGTATTGAAAAGGGAATTTCAGCAGGTGTCATTTGTATATATGGGGAAACTGCTGAAATTCCCTCTTCATCACCACAGTTCAATCTGCCTTCTTTTAAATCTGGTCTCTCTAGTATAGCTCCTGCAGCTATAACTGTTCTGATGAAGAGGGAATTTCACCAGGTTCTCCATTATAGGAAACACAGTCGTGTTTCCTGTAGTTAAGGACCGTCAGTAAAACGAACATTCCGCCATGTTAAATGGAGTTACTGGGGGAAGGGTCAACCTAGCACCCTAAAATGAAAAATATTCCAGCAATCTTTCTGAAATGCAGTACTGCCAGAAAAAAATGCTGGCTTTACACTCCCTGCGCGTTTCAGGGAGATTGCTGGAATATTGAGGGCTGGATGGGAGGTTAAAGCTGAAAAAGGGGGGAAGTATGTCTGTCACGATCTGATTTTTTTTACTTCCTGGTTGGCGACTTTTTTTGTGTGCACTTATAGCGCAAAAGGTGAAGCCTCCCTATGCAATCCATTAGTTGGATTGCATTCCCCTATCCATCCCATTGATGGAATGGCCTTTCATTTTTCGAAAGACCGTTCCATCAATTTTAAATTAATTTTTTAAAAACAAGGCCCTATGGGGAATCTGATAAGCTCACGCATACGTGTGAGCATCAGAATCCCCAGAGGGAGGGGGGAGAAGCAGGGAGAGCGCGGCCGGCACTCATCCCCGACGGGTCAGGTAAGTAGGGTGAGGGGGCTTGCCTGGAGTCGCCGCTGCATTCGTGCAATGGCGGACCCAGGTGTAGCGGGGGGAAACCGGGGGGGTGGAAGTCGCCCCCCCCAGTTTCACAATGACGACGTTGTGGGGGGGTTGGGCTTGGGCAGGGGGGAGTAGGGGGGTTGTCAGGGGCCACCGCTGCGGCAGTCCGAGGCCCGGGGGGGGGGAAGCGGAGACTTACCTTCCTCCTCCACCGTCTGTCGCAAGATTAAATTTAGGCCATGGCTTTAAGCGGAAGTAAAGGCCAAGGTGGAGGAGGAAGGTAAGTGATGTTGTGCGGGGTGGGGGTGGGTGATTCCGTGGCGGGATTCCATGGCGGCAGCAGCGGGAGGCCAGGACTGGGTGTTGGGGGGAATTCCCTGGGCCGCGCCGCCGCTGCCGTAGGTCCTGCGGGACCGGACCGGACTGGGCCGCGATGGGGGGGCACGATGGGGGGGCTGGGAGGGCATCCGCACGGTCACTTACCTTCCTATGTTCACCTCCTGCTCCAGGCTTCGAAGGCAGGACGCTGGGGTTGGAGACTGACACTTTAGAGCGCTGCTCCAGGTGTCCGCCTCCAACCCCCCCCCCCGTCCTGACTTCGAAGCCTGGAGTGGGAGGTGAACATAGGAAAGTAAGTGACCGCGCAGCGGGGGGTGGGGGGACGTTGGGGAGTGGGAGGTGGGGGGCCCTAGCCGGGGGGTGGGGGAAGAGAGGAGGTATTTACCTCCTTCCTCGTTGCAGGGCCGGTGGGAAATGGAGTCCCTAGCGTAACTGGAAGTTACGTAATAGGCCTTTGCGTCACTTCCTGTTATGCTCGGGACACCATTTCTCACCTGGCCTGCGACGAGGAAGGAGGTGAGTGTGTGTGTGTGTGTGTGTAAGGATTCCCTGGCCTTCGCCGCTGCCGCCGTTTGAGCGGCGGTGGCTGTAGGCCAGGGTAGGCTGCGCTGCGCCGGTGGGGTGTGGGGGCTTCCCTTGCCCCACCGCCGCCGTAGAGTCTGTGGCGGCGGCTGTGGGCCGCGCCGGTGGTGTGTGGGGGTGGGCTTCCGCACGGCCACTTACCCCCAGTGGTGGGCCCAGGCCGGGGGTGGGGGGCAGGAGTGAAGGGACGGGAGCGAGTGAGCGGCAGTGGGATTGTGGGGGGGGGGGGCGGTAGTGAGCATAGTAAAAATAGTTGTAATTTTTATTCAAACTGCATTCATTATCCAAACAGCCCTGCTGTGTTGAGACATCTGCTTTAAATGATCAGCAAGTAAATGTGACTGCTTTAGTCTGCTCTAAAGACTGGAAAAACTTTTTCATGCACCTCCATCCCATCTTCCAAAACATTTGATCAAGACAACGACTGTCCCCCGTCAACTGGAATGTTACTGACAAAGAGAACTGAGTTGTTCAACAGGAAGTGAACAGGGACTCCCTTTTCATCTTTAACACAAGGCACATGGCCTGCTTTGATGGCCTCTAGTACAGGAGGTGTCCGTCCATCTGCAAAGGTGATCAGGATCTGAATGTTGTGTCTGATGTCCCTTCCAAAAATTGAGAGCATTGAATTAAAAATATATTCCTGGGTTTTTGTCAAACAGGCTTGGGAGGCTTGCACCACAATACAAACTGCATCAATGTGATCAACGCCATCCGGAGCCAAGAAAAGCTCCCTGATCTGCTCCAGTAGCTTTTTTTCACGGCTTTTGCCCCTTGTGTTTCCAAAGCCTGGGGTGTCGATTATGGTCAGGGAATAGGGGACTTGCAAGCCTTGCTTCAGATGGATTTCATAGGCAGCCAATTTGTCTGTCTGACTCTGAGCTTCGCTTCTCTTTTAGACTTCTTGGGTTACAGTGAAGCGAAAATCATCTTCCCATTGCACACCTAGGATGTAGTTGATCATCCCATTGAGAAGCATGCGTTTTCCTGCCCCCTTTTCTCCCAGCAACAGAATGACTTTGTGATTGAATTGAGGGCCCTCTTCTTTCCCAAATCTGTACTTTAGACAAGTTGAATTTGGATCATAGTCTGACTTCTCCGACTTGGGGGCATATACGGAAGGCGGCCCTTTTCTTATTAAATGGCTTGCTGGGCAGAGAGTAGGCCATGTCTTCTGAGTTTCCTTTGGGGCTTGGGACAGATGTTGCCACATCATCTGAGAAGGAGTGAGGTGTCAATGTCTGAGTGCCCCCAACATTCTCCATTTCCCCTGTTAGGCTTTGCTGGTATAAAGCAGTAGAGAAATGAGTACACGCCACCCGGTGGGGGGGGGGAGCAGGGAAAACATGCCCTAACATGAAGGAGCTCATTTGCATACAGTGTTGTGCATGCAACAGTCTCTGGCTGCAGAAGGAGGAGCTGAACTTTGACATGGTTAGTGTTGGAGGTGGTTCCTGGTTTGGGCCTGCTGAATCAGCTCTCTTTTGCAGTGCACCCCAGTTCCGGATGCTGCCACCTACCATCCACCTTATTGCATGCCTGGAGGATCCCTATTCATTCACTGTCTCCTGGGCTTGTGAATAAGGCTAAAGGACACAGGCCTCCATCGGCCTACCTAGACCTTGGGAGGGAAATGTGTTAATCAAAAGGTTGTCTCCCATGTTCTATTTTTGTTGCTTGTTGTCAAACTGAATAAATACCAGTACTTATACCTCAGGTGTGTGGGTGAGGTTGCTACTCAGACATCTCTAAATTGGTGTCCCAGGTTTCCTGGGTGGGGGCTTGAGCCTGAGCTAACCTTAAGGGAAAAACAAACAACCCCTAGACATAGAACCTGGCCCTGGGTACCGACCCAAGGGTTACACTGGCATACATAGCTTTCTCTTTGGAACCACTGAGGTGTTGATTTTTTTGTAATGTCTGTAGTTTTTTCCTCTGTGCTGGTATCTTGATTCCCTGAACTGCCCCCTGGTGCTCCTGCATTAGCTTCTTTGGGGGTCCTGGGGGGGGGGCTAACAGGAAGGGTCCTCACAGCATGACCAATGTCACTGTTCTCGCTAAGCCCTGGTTTGCTCACGGCAGCATAGCAGAAAAGGTATTCGGAGTCTGGGCATAACCCTTTTACTGTGGAAGTTTCTTCTCTCCTTTCCATAGGGTCATCCTAGGTTAGCTGGAGCAATAAGGCAGCTTCCTATGCTCCTTCGTACTACAATCTAGTATCAGTATTCTGAACCAAATTGAAATTTCTAAGTAGCCTTCGAAGTCAGACTGTAATTCAGTTTGGAGACTAAATTACAGCAGAAGGCTCAATCTAAACAACACATCTTGCCTCACCAAAAAAAAGAGAGGAAAAAACACACACCAAAGTATGGTTCCATTTGCTGAGTTCTAACTAGTTCTGAGAATGTATGAAATCTCAAGGTAAAATGGTAGATAGTTCAATATTTCTTTGGAATTTCCCTTTCTTTCCTTCCATTTCCATGGTTTGCTTGTATCATATCAAACCTAAGCATCAGTTCCAAGATTTTTGTTTTGCTTTGTTTCACAAGCTGCGAATGACTAATACAAGTTCATAGAATCATAGAAAAGCAGAGCTGGAAGGGGCCTATAAGTCCAACCTCCTACTCAATGCAGGAATCCCTGTCCAGCTGCCCCTTGAAGGCCTCTAGTGTGGGAGAGCCCACAACCTCCCTAGGTAACTGATTCTATTGTCGTACTGCTCTAACAGTCAGGAAGTTTTTCCTGATGTCCAGCTGGAATCTGGCTTCCTTTAACTCGAGCCCATTATTCCGTGTCCTGCACTCTGGGAGGTTCGAGAAGAGATCCTGCCCCTCCTCTGAGAAAACCTTTCAAGTATTTGAAGAGTGCTCTCATGTCTCCCCTCAATCTTCTTTTCTCCAGAATAAACAAGCCCCATTCTTTCAGTCTCTCCTCATAGGGCCTTGTTTCCAGACCCCTGATCATCCTTGTGCTATAAGAGGGGTGTCTTGATGGCGTCACTTTGGCATTAGTTCCTTCAAAACCCTGAAGCATCACAGCTATAGGGTGGAAGCAACAAATCCCCATGGCAGGCGGCAGCACAGGAGTTCTGGGCAGCACCAGCAGCTATTCAGCTCACCGAGCTTACACCCAGCCGTCCCGCGCATCCCCTGACCTACTGTGGGCCTCAATAAGGGTGACCATATACAAAGGAGGATAGGGCTCCTTCCTGTACATTTAACACTTGGATAGAAAAGGGAATTTCAGCAGGTGTCATTTGCATGCATGCAGCACCTGGTGATAGTCCCTCTTCATCACAGCAGTTAAAGTTGCAGGTGCCCTGCCTTCTTTCGTATCTGGTCAAGTGGGGAGGGCTCCTGCAGATTTTACTGTTGTGATGAAGAGGGAATTTCACTACTTGCTGTGTGCATACTGTTGGAATCCTGGATTAGGATTCTGGTTATGTTTCCATGGATTTACTAATTGCTGAGGAGCTGGAGGAAGCAGAAGACTCAGCAGAAAACTTAAAGGTCAACGTTGCACCTGGACATTGATGTCATAATTGAATAATTGGTAAATTGATTGTTTCAATTAAGGGATTGCAAGCAGTTGCATCACTGTACAGTTAGCCTATAAAAGCAAATGTATTCCCATGTACATGTATCAATCAGAAATGATCAGAACCACTCAGAGATGTATCAGAGCTGTATTGACTGACCGTATGTAAGTATTGGTATTTGTGATTGCCATAACTAAATTATATTTTTATATGCCAGTAAAGGTTTGTTTAAACCAATTGAAAATCTCAGTTTTAATCTGTGTCTTTGCTGACTTTGCTGGAAACCGTTGCAAATACTCTGCTATAAGGTTATTGGCCAGAAGCCCAGTCTGGCAATAACTAAATAAGGTTGTTTATAACCACCATAACTCAATACATACCTATGACAACTTCTGAAATTCCCATTTCTATCCAACTGTTAAAGATACAGGAGCCCTGTGCTCCTTTTCATAGGGTCACTCTACAGGAGCGAGACATGCTAAATCCAGCAGCGGCTTGTGACTCCAAAGTCAGTGGGGTGGTGAATCCGCTCTGGGTTTCAGCCAGAACTCTAAAAAAGCTTTTCAAAGTGCTGCACCTATTTTGGGGATGGGATTCCACGCCTTGGAGAGCTCCTTTAGATTTCTGGTTGGCTATAACTGAAACCCAGAGCGGATTCACCACCCCACTGACATCGGAGTCACAAGCCACTGCTGGATGTAGCATGACTCGCTCCTGTAGAGTGACCATATGAAACGGAGTACAGGGCTCCTGTATCTTTAACAGTTTTATAGAAAAGGGAATTTCAGCAGGTGTCATAGGTATGCACACAGCACCTACTGAAATTCCCCCACCCCCACTCCACAGGACTTTCGTATCAGAGGCTGGTACGTGGTTTACATAGGTGGCTTACATAGTTCTCCTCTTGTCCATTTAATAGCCACAAAAACCCTGTGAGGTAGGTGAGGCTGAGAGTCAGTGATTGGCCCAAAGTTACCCAGTGAGCTTCATGATCAAGTGGGGACTAGAACCTGCCTGATACTCTAACCATTGCACTACACTGGCACATATTTGGGTTTGAGTGTGTGTGTGTGAGTGTGTGTGTGTGTGTGTGAGTGAGAGAGAGAGCAAAACCTACCCCAATCCTAGAATCCTAGAATAGCAGAGTTGGAAAGGGGTCTTGAGAGGCCATCTAGTCCAACCCCCTTCTTAATGCAGGAATCGAGCTGGCAGCAGGGTTGGCAAAACTTCCGCCCTCCAGATATCGTTGGTTGTTTGACTCACATCAGCCACAGGCAATGCACTCTGCCCATGTTCAGAGAATCATAGAATAGCAGAGTTGGAAAGGGGTCCTGAGAGGCCATCTAGTCCAACCCCCTTCTTAATGCAGGAATCCACCTGGGATTCATCACAACATTTAAAGTCACAGGAGCCTTGCCTCTTTTGAATCTGGTCAAGATGGCAGGGCTCCTGCAGCTTTAAATGTTGTGATGAAGAGAGAATTTCACCAGGTTCTCCATATATACAAATGACACCTGCTGAAACAGTTTTCTATACAACTGTTAAAGATACAGGAGCCATGTACTCCTTTGCATATGGTCACAGGGGGGGCTGGTAACTCCAATGTCAGTGGGGCTATGAAACCGTGTCAAGTTTCAGTTATAACCAACCAGAAATCTAAAGGAGCTCTCCAAGGCGTGGAACCCCATCCCCAAAATAGGTGCAGCACTTTGAAAAGCTCCTTTAGAGTTCTGGCTGAAACCCAGAGCGGATTCACCACCCCACTGACTTTAGAGTCACAAGCCGCTGCTGGATTTAGCATGTCTCACTCCTGTAGAGTGACCCTATGAAAAGGAGCACAGGGCTCCTGTATTTTTAACAGTTGCATAGAAAAGGGAATTTCAGCAGGTGTTATTTGTACGCATGCAGCACCTGGTGAAATTCCCTCTTCATCACAACAGTGAAAGCTGCAGGAGCGCTGCCCTCTTTTAAATGTGTTCACTCTAGTGTAGCTTTTGCACCTTTAACTGATGGAATTTTACCAGGTTCTGCATGCATACAAATGACACCTGCTGCAATTCCCTTTTCTATGCAACTGTTAAAGATACAGGAGCCCTGTCCTTCTTTTATATGGTCACCCTAGCCATATGGAAAGGAGGACAGCGCTCCACTATCTTTAACAGTTGCATAGAAAAGGGAATTTCACCAGGTGTCATTTGTATATATGGAGAACCTGGTGAAATCTCCTCTTCATCACAACAGTTAAAGCTGCAGGAGCTATACTAGAGTGACCGCATTTAAAAGAGGGCAGGGCTCTCGTCATCCTTTACAAAAAGCCATGAAATTCAATGAACAAAAAACCTACGTTTTATAAAACAACGTTAAGGCCGTACACTTTTCCACCAAGCACCAAAAAGCGGGGAAATTGAGAGTGAAGGCTCACCAGCCTTAACACCACATCCTCCCTAAGGAGGCAGAAAGTACCAGTCAAATTCTCATTCTGCCAAAGCAGATAAACCATGAGGACAGGATGGAGAATAGGCTATGCAGAGGTGACTGTGGGGGTGTGGGAAACTGATGACAAACAACTTAGAGCCACCTACTCTTTTTTTGTTTAGAGCAGCCCTTCCCCAACCTGGTGCCCTCCAAAGGTGTTGGACTACGACGATCCATCATTGCAAGTCAGTATGTCCCATGGTCAGGAATGCTGGGACAGCAGGATGGGGAACGTAGGGCGGCGGCTCCAGACAAGCCCCCCCCCCCACTTACCTGCTTTGTTGTCGCTGGGCCCAGGCTTGAACTGAGCGCCCTGGTGCACCCGAAAGCAAGGCCACACCTGCAGCCTTGCTTCTGGTTGGACCCAGGGGCTCTATTCAAGCCTGGGCAAGGCGACGACGGAGCAGGTAAGAACACTCCCCCACCTGGCCCCTTACCTGGACCTGCTGCCACCGCTGCACAAAATGCAGCAGCTCCAGGCAACCCCCCTCCTGCCTGGCCCCTTACCTGGAGCCGCCACTGCACAAACTGTTGCGGTGGCAGCTCCAGGCAAGCCCCCCTGCACCCCACTATTATTATTATTATTATTATTATTATTATTATTATTATTATTATTATTATTTATTTATATAGCACCATCAATGTACATGGTGCTGTACAGATAACACAGTAAATAGCAAGACCCTGCCGCATAGGCTTACAATCTAATCCACTTGCCTTCTCCGTCATGGCCTGACCCGTGCTTGAATCGAGCCCCTGAGTCCACCCAGAAGCAAGGCTGCAGGTGCGGACTTTCTTCCGGGTGGACCAGGGCGCTCGATTCAAGCCGGGGCCCAGCGACAACGGAGCAGGTAAGTGGGGTGGGCTGGGGTGGGGGCTTGCCTGGAGCCGTTGCTGCAGTTTGCACAGCAGTGGCAGTGGGTCTAGGTAAGGGCCCAGGCAGGAGGGGGTTGCTTACCTGCTCCGTCGTCCCCGGGCCCAGGCTTGAATTGAGCTTCCGGATGGACCAGGGTGCTCAGTTCAAGCCCGGGCCCAGTGACGATGGAACACGTAAGTGGGTTGGGGCTTACCTGGCAGCAGGGCCAGGCAAGAGGGGGTGGGGTTTCTTACCTGCTCCGTTGTCGCAGTCCAACACCTTTGGAGGGCACCAGGTTGGGGAAGGGCTGCTCCAAACAAAAAAAGAAGTAGGTGGCTCTAAGTTGTTTGTCATCAGTTTTCCACAACCCCACAGTCAGCTCTGCATATCCTATTCTCCATCCTGTCCTCATGGTTTATCTGCTTTGGCAGAATGAGAATTTCACTGGTACTTTCTGCCTCCTTAGGGAGGATGTGGCGTTAAGGCTGGCGAGCCTTAACTCCCAATTTCCCCGCTTTTTGGTGCTTGGTGGAAAAGTGTACGGCCTTAATGTTGTTTTATAAACCGTAGGTTTTTTGTTCATTGAATTTCATGGCTTTTTGTAAAGGATAACGAGCCCTTCCCTCTTTTAAATGCAGTTACTGTAGTATAGCTCCTGTTGTGATGAAAAGGAGATTTCACCAGGTTCTCCATATATACAAATGACATCTGGTGAAATTCCCTTTTCATCACAACAGTGCAAGCTGCAAGAGCTATACTAGAGTAATCAGACACAAAAGAGGTCAGGGCACCTGCAGCTTTAACTGTTGTAATGAAGAGGAAATTTCCCCAGATTCCCCATATATACAAATGACACCTGCTGAAATTCCCTTTTCAATGCAACTGTTAAAGATACAGGAAGCCTGTCCTCCTTTTCATATGGTCACCCTATGTATAGATTGTTCCAAAAGTGCCGACAACTATTTTATACATCTGTGTTTCTGCCTAAAGATGCATAGGATTGTAGGGTTTTCTGTCTAAACATGCATAGGATTGTAGGGTTTTCTATCTAAAGATGCATAGGATTGTAGGGTTTTCTGTCTGAATATGTATAGGGTTGTTGGATTTTCTGTCTAAAGATGCATAGGATTGTAGGGTTTTCTGTCTAAACATGCATAGGATGTTTAGTCCCCTGAGAGTATTTCTAGGGTGACCATATGCAAAGGAGTACAGGGCTCCTGCATCTTTTACAGTTGCATAGAAAAGGGAATTTTAGCAGGTGTCACTTGTATTCATGCAGCACCTGGTGAAATTCCCTCTTCATCACAGCAGTGAAAGCTGCAGGAGCTATACTAGAGTGACTCCATTTAAAAGAGGGCAGGGCTCCTGCAGCTTTCACTGTTGTGATTTCACCAGCTTCTCCATATATACAAATGACACCTGCTGAAATTTATATTTATAAATATAACATGTAAAAAATATATATTTTTACTTAATTAACATTAAAGAATGCACCGTTGTGCATTCTTTAATGTTAATTAAGTAAAAAATATATTTTTCTCCTGCAGCTTTAACTGGTGTGATGAAGAGGGAACTTCACCAGGTTCCCCATATATACAAACAACACCTGCTGAAATTCCCTTTTCTATGCAACTGTTAAAGATACAGGAGCCCTGTGCTCCTTTTCATGTGGTCACAGGGGCAGGGGGCTGGTGACTCTGATGTCAGTGGGGCTATGAATCCATGGGTACATAAATCCTACAATCCTATGCAAGGTTAGACATAAAATCCTACAATTCTATGCATATACCCACGGATTCATAGACCCACTGACATCGGAGTCACCAGCCCCCCCTTGTGACCATATGCAAAGGAGTACAGGGCTCCTGCATCTTTTACAGTTGCATAGAAAAGGGAATTTCAGCAGGTGTCACTTGCATTCATGCAGCACCTGGTGAAATTCCCTCTTCATCACAGCAGTGAAAGCTGCAGGAGCTATACTAGAGTGACTCCATTTAAAAGAGGGCAGGGCTCCTGCAGCTTTCACTGTTGTGATGAAGAGGAAATTTCACCAGGTTCTCCATATATACAAATGACACCTGCTGAAATTTATATTTATAAATATAACTGTAAAAAAAATATATTTGTTACTTAATTAACATTAAAGAATGCACCGTTGTGCATTCTTTAATGTTAATTAAGTAAAATATATATTTTTCTCCTGCAGCTTTAACTGGTGTGATGAAGAGGGAACTTCACCAGGTTCCCCATATATACAAATGACACCTGCTGAAATTCCCTTTTCTATGCAACTGTTAAAGATACAGGAGCCCTGTGCTCCTTTTCATATGGTCACAGGGGCAGGGGGCTGGTGACTCCGATGTCAGTGGGGCTATAAATCCATGGGTACATAAATCCTACAATCCTATGCAAGGTTAGACATAAAATCCTACAATTCTATGCATATACCCACGGATTCATAGACCCACTGACGTCGGAGTCACCAGCCCCCCCTTGTGACCATATGCAAAGGAGTACAGGGCTCCTGCATCTTTTACAGTTGCATAGAAAAGGGAATTTCAGCAGGTGTCACTTGTATGTATGCAGCACCTGGTGAAATTCCCTCTTTGTCACAACAGTTAAAGCTGCAGGTGCCCTGCCCTATTTTAAATCTGGTCACTCTAGTATAGCTCCTGCAGCTTTAACTGTGGTGATGAAGAGGGAATTTAACCAGGTTCTCCATATATACAAATGTAAACCACCCAGAGAGCTTCGGCTGTGGGGCGGTTTATAAATGTAATAAATAAATAAATAAAATGACACCTGCTGAAATTCCCTTTTCTATGCAACTGTTAAAGATACAGGAGCCCTGTGCTCCTTTTCATATGGTCACGCTAATGATACTAGAACCCAGTGGGTTTATCTCATGAAGCTGATTGGTGGGACATTCAGGACAGATAAAAGGAAAGATGTTAAGCTGTAGAATTCATGACCACAAAATGTAGTGATTAGGGTGACCCTATGAAAAGGAGGAAAGGGCTCCTGTATCTTTAACAGTTGTATAGAAAAGGGAATTTCAGCAGGTGTCATTTGTATGCATATCACACCTGGTGAAATTTCCTCTTCATCAATACAGTTAAAGCTATACTGTGACCAGATTTAAAAGAGGGCAGGGCACCTGCAGCTTTAACTGTTGTGATGAAGAGGGAATTTCACCAGGTTCTCCATATATACAAATAACACCTGCTGAAATTCCCTTTTCAATGCAACTGTTAAAGATACAGGAAGCCTGTCCTCCTTTTCATATGGTCACCCTATGTATAGATTGTTCCAAAAGAGCCTACAACTATTTTATACATCTGTGTTTCTGTCTAAACATGCATAGGATTGTAGGGTTTTCTGTCTAAACATGCATAGGGTTGTAGGGTTTTCTGTCAAAATATGCATTGGGTTGTTGGATTTTCTGTCTAAACGTGCATAGGGTTGTTGGATTTTCTGTCTAAACATGCATAGGATTGTAGGATTTTCTGTCTAAACATGCATAGGATTGTAGGGTTTTCTGTCTAAACATGCATAGGGTTGTAGTGTTTTCTGTCTAAATATGCATAGGGTTAGTTGGATTTTCTGTCTAAAGGTGCATAGGATTGTAGGGTTTTCTGTCTAAAGATGCATAGGATTGTAGGGTTTTCTGTCTAAACAAGCATAGGGTTGTAGGGTTTTCTGTCTAAACAAGCATAGGGTTGTTGGATTTTCTGTGTAAACATGCATAGGATTGGAGGATTTTCTGTATAAACATGCATAGGATTGTAGGGTTTTCTGTCTAAACATGCATAGGATTGTAGGGTTTTCTGTCTAAATATGCATAGGGTTGTTGGATTTTCTGTCTAAATATGCATAGGGTTGTTGGATTTTCTGTCTAAACATGCATAGGATTGTAGGGTTTTCTGTCTAAATATGCATAGGGTTGTTGGATTTTCTGTCTAAATATGCATAGGGTTGTTGGATTTTCTGTCGAAACATGCATAGGATTGTAGGTTTTTCTGTCTAAAGATGCATAGGATTGTAGGGTTTTCTGTCTAAAGATGCATAGGGTTAGTTGGATTTTCTGTCTAAAGATGCATAGGGTTGTAGTGTTTTCTGTCTAAGTATGCATAGGGTTGTTGGATTTTCTGTCTAAATATGCATAGGGTTGTTGGATTTTCTGTCGAAACATGCATAGGATTGTAGGTTTTTCTGTCTAAAGCTGCATAGGATTGTAGGGTTTTCTGTCTAAAGATGCATAGGATTGTAGGGTTTTCTGTCTAAACATGCATAGGGTTGTTGGATTTTCTGTGTAAACATGCATAGGGTTGTTGGATTTTCTGTCGAAACATGCATAGGATTGTAGGTTTTTCTGTCTAAAGATGCATAGGATTGTAGGGTTTTCTGTCTAAATATGCATAGGGTTAGTTGGATTTTCTGTCTAAAGATGCATAGGATTGTAGGGTTTTCTGTCTAAACATGCATAGGTTGTTGGATTTTCTGTCTAAACATACATAGGATTGTTGGGTTTTCTGTCTAAACATGCATAGGGTTGTTGGATTTTCTGTGTAAACATGCATAGGATTGTAGTGTTTTCTGTCTAAACATGCATAGGAGTGTAGGGTTTTCTGTCTAAACATGCATAGGGTTGTAGGGTTTTCTGTCTAAACATGCATAGGATTGTAGGTTTTTTTCTGTCTAAAGATGCATAGGATTGTAGGGTTTTCTGCCTAAACAAGCACACACACACGCATGCCGGGGAGGGGGGAGAGGAGGGATTTACCTCCTTCTTTGTTGCAGGCCCGTCGGGAAATGGGCTATTGCGACACTTCCTCTTATGGTGAAAACTCCATTTCCCACCAGACCTGCAATGAGGAACAAGGTAAGTCCCTCCTCTCCCCCCCCCCACGTCTAGGGCCCCCCTCACTCCCCCCCCTCACATCCCGGCCTGGTCCCTGGGCCCCGGCCTGATGCTGCCGTAGTTCCAAGGCGGCGGCGGCGGGGGGGGGCAGAGATTTCTCCGCACCAGTGTGGTTTGGGGCCTTCCCTGACCCAGCCGCCGCTACCGCCGGCGGCTTAGATCCGGCGGTGGCGGCTGTAGGCCAGGGTAGGCCAGGCCGGGCCGCGCCGGTGGGATTTGGGGCCTTCCCTGACCCAGCCGTCGCTGCTGCCGCCAGCTTAGATCTGGCGGCGGCGGCTGTAGGCCAGGGTAGGCCGCGCCGCGCCGCGCCGGTGGGGTTTGGGGCCTTCCCTGGCCCCGCCGCCACTGCCACTGCCGCGGCGGCGGCAGCTGGGTCAGGGAAGGCCCCAAATCCCCTGGCGCAGCGCGGTCTACCCTGGCCTACAGCCGCCGCCGCAGCCGCCGCCAGGGTAGCCCCCCACTCCCCACCCACACCCACACGCCGGGGGAGAGGAGGGACTTACCTTACCTCCTTCCTCGTTGCAGGTCTGGCGGGAAATGTACTTCCCTGCCGGAAACGGAAGTGACTGCACTTCCGTTTCCTGCAGGGAAGTACATTTCCCGCCAGACCTGCAACGAGGAAGGAGGTAAGGTAAGTCCCTCCTCTCCTCTCCTTCCCCCTCCCCTCTCCTTCCCCCCCCCCCGCCCAAGTCGGTTGCAAGCCCAGGTTTCAACTGAGCGCCGAGCTTGCTTTCGGAGCTGGGCGCTCACTTAAAACCCGGGCCTGCAGCCGGGAAGCGCCGCGCCGCTGGTGTGTGTGTGTGTGTGTGATTGATTGATTCCCTACCCTCCCGCCGCTGCCGCGGTTGTCAGCAGCGGAGACCAGGGAATCAATCACACACACACACCAGCGGTGCGGCGCTTCCCTGGCCTCGCCACCGCCGCAGTTCGAGCGGCGGCGAGGCTAGGGAAGCTCCCCCCGCACCCCCACCCCAGCGAAGCGGGGCCCCCTCTCCTCTCCTTCCCCCCCTCCGCCCAAGTCGGCTGCAGGCCCGGGTTTCAACTGAGCGCCCGGCTTGCTTTCGGGTGGAGCCGGGCGCTCAATTGAAACTCGGGCCTGCAGCCTATGGAGAAAGTGAAACCGGGGGGTGGGGGGGACTTCCCCCCCGATTTCCCCCCCCCCCCACTACGCCTGGGCCCGCCGCTACACGAATACAGCAGCGGCTCCAGGCAAGTTCCCTCACCCCACTTACCTGACTCGTCGGGGATGAGCGCCGGCCGCGCTCTCCCTGCTCTCCGCTTCCCTCTGGGGATTCTGAAGCTCACGCGCATGCGTGAGCTTATCAGATTCCCCATAGAGAAACATGGGGATTTTTAAAAAATAATTAAAAATTGATGGAACGGTCTTTCGAAAAAAGAAAGGCCATTACATCAATGGGATGGATAGGGGAATGCAATCCTGCTTATGGATTGCACCGGGAGGCTTCCCCTTTTGCGCTACAAGTGCGCAAAAAAAAAGTCGCCAACCCCGGAAGTAAAACAAAGCAGATTGTGACAGACAGACTTTCTCTCCCTTTTTCTCCTTTAAACTCCCACCCAGACCTCAATATTTCAGGAATCTCCCTGAAACGCGCAGGGAATGTAAAGCCAGCATTTCTTTCTGGCAGTACCCGCGTTTCAGAAAGATTCCTGAAATATTTTTCATTTTAGGGTGCTAGGTTCCTCCCCCCACCCCGCAAAATAAATTAACATGGCGGAATGTTCAGATTACTGACGGGCCTTAACTACAGGAATTACGACTGTGATTCCTGTAATAACAGCAGAACATCTCATACCTGTTAACCCTTCCTTATGTGGATAGATACCCTGTTAAATAACCGTTAGAAATTACTGAAGGAATACAAATGTTTTGCATCAGCAGAAGGAGTGAATGATCTGAATAGATTTTTTTTTCTGCAAAGATTGCATCTAGTGCTTTTTTTTCCCAACTGAGAAAAAAATATGACATCGATAATGAAGGAGTCCCTCAAATGAAGGTTTGAGGCTTGTCAGAGTCTTAAAATGGGGCTGACTGTTGGCCTGTGTGATCCCCACACAGTCCAAAATAATACAGTCTCAGAAGGACCATCATGTGATTTTGCTGAGCATGTGGGCCAGGCCTATAAATTCTTCTTTTTATCAGCTCGACATGCCCAGCAGAAATCACGTTTCTTTTTATTCTTCTCAGCAGCAATCCTGTTTCTCATCTTCTTTCTCTTCAGTCAATAGAAGAGAACTTTCATCCTTTCTTGAAACAAAGAGCTTTTATTGTTACCGCTTTGTAGAGACAGATGCAAACTTGACTAACAGAGGTTGAATTTGTAAGCCGCTTTGCAGTCCCCTCTAAGCTGGCTGGCTGGCTTGCCGGTCAAGTATTCACCGCAATTTCAATAACAGAGGTGTTAGAATGTTCAGGGTTTGCAAGAAGAAAAACAAGTAAATTGGACGTATATATGGAAAGTGAAAAGGAATTTTTAAGCACACCTATTTACTAAATCCATAATATGTGACAGCTGCTGTGAAAATAAATGCATGTCAGACTGATTGCAGGAGACACTCCTTGGCAGATAAAACAATATTCTCATCTCTAATAAAGGCAGGGAGAAAAACGGCCCTGATTGGAGCAGGACTATTGTTGCTGCTGCGATTTATTTTCCCTTTTGTTAACTTACTATATCCATGGAAATGGAACTCATAAGTCCAATCATCAAGCGCTGCCCAAATACTCAAAAGAAGTTGGCTCTGGGGATGCCACAATCAATCTGTTGGTCTTCAAGGTGCCACAGTGCTTTTTCAAAACTTTCCTGCAACTGCATGGAGAGTTTTTCCAATCGTCCTGTGTTCCCAACAGAATATCTCTAGCGCTAGTGAGAGGTATGTGACACCCACAGAACTAGCCACATGCATACATGATTTTGACTCCTCTGCAGGGATGTCTGAGAAATCCACTCCATTTGTTTGTTTGTTTTTTAATGGATTTCTCCAATCCGCATCACCTGGAAGCAAATGCAGACCAGATGCATATTGTGTTTAGAAATTTGTACATTCCTGGACTTTGTACATTTCTTCGGAAGAGGGAAAATGTGTCCAACAAAAAAGGCACACATTTCAAAAGTGCACAAAGAAAAAAACATATCTTTCAAAAGTGAATACAAACACTCTTTAGTCAATGGTAGGGTGACTATATTTTGGAAACCAAAAAGGAGGACAACATGGTCGCCCCCAAGGGGGCGTGTCCAGTACCAAGGGGGCGTGCCCCCCCCGAACATAGCCTTGGTCACATGTCAAAATCACTGAAATAAAGAACAAGTGAGAGATTCAATGTATCCGATATTAACTTCACTCACTCCTACTTTTGTAGGTTTTGCTGTACTTTGAAGCTTTTGCTATACTCTGTGTGTTACATTCTCCCCTTCCCTCAAATATCTTTTCTGACTGTATCTTCACTCATTGCAAGCTGCTGTTGTTGTTAACAGGGTTTGCTACTGGCTGGCCGGATGGCTGGCTTTTTTTAATTTCAGTTTTTTAAAAAAGCTTGTGTATAATTGTCACAAGTTTCTCTACTCTAACATTAGGGTGGGTGTTGTGGCGGTGAACACTACTTTGCCCATTCACACTTCTCACTTATATACATGAGCTTCTCAAGGCTTGTGTGTTGGCACCACTTCGCACATCCAAACTTTGAACTCCTGTCTACTTCCGGCACAAACATGTGACTCTGAGACCCCCTTCCTAATGCCCTGCGTTTCATGCCAGCACCACGGGGCTAAGTTCCAATAGATGTCTCTGGGTTGTCTTTGAAGCCTCTGTTGTCTCTCACTCTGTCATTGCAGACAAACCAAAGCCTCCAGCCTCAAACAATCTCTCTCTCTCTCTCTCTCTCCCCCCTAATGTCTCCCAATGGTCCAGCTAGGCTGCACACTTGTGGCTTGGGATATTGCTTATTGCAGGTTATTGCTTGGTCATGTCTGGTGACTCTTACATCATCATCATCATCATCATTATTATTATTATTATTTCCCGCCTTTTGCCCAATACTTTAGAAACCTCTGCCACCAGCCACCTCCACCTCCTCTCTTCCTGGACAACTTTGATGCACTCTTAAAACACTCTGTGTGGCAAGCCAGCCTCAGGGCCAAGCTACAGGTGTATCTGGGTTGCCTTCAGCCTCTCTCTGCCTTATGCCGGCCTGCCAACATTTCCAGCCTCAAATAATCCCCCACCCCCTCTCTCTCTGCCAAAGTCTCCCAATGGTCCAGCCAGGCTGTGCACTTGTACCCTGTGGCTGGGGGTAGGGCAACAGCTTATAGCTTGGTTGCATCCGGTGACTCTTGTTTTTTTAAAAAACTCCACTGCCAGCCGCCTCTGCCTGCACCAAAACTGGACTCTGAGACACTCTTTAAAAGGTTCTGTGTGGTACAGCAGCCTCTCAGGGCTCAGCTACAGCCATCTCTGAGTTGTGTGTTCAGTCTAATCCTGTCTCTAAGAGATATGCCAGCCAGCTAAAGCCACAAATCTATCTATTTTTCTCTGGAATGCATTTCAAATGTTCTGCATTGCATCCCAGCAGTGCAGTCAGAGCCTAGCTCACAAGTGTACAAAGGGAAGTGGAAGGGAAGTGGTAGCAAAGCAAAGCAATGATATGCCAGGTTCCAACATTCGCAGCAACAGGGCATCTGCAAAGAAGAGAGCCTTTCTCTCGACTGGCACCTTACTGTTAGTCATGAGAGTTTTTCTCTAAAGATGACCCTTCATCACCCATGATGTGGAAATTTGAGAAAAAGTTCTCTGGCCCATTCTGTTTTGCCCTGTGGGCAGCTTTGACTGACCTCTCCTTTCCCACATTTTGCTTTGTGGATGCCTTGCCTCTGCTGAGCTCCAGGTACCCGACTGCACACCAAATCTGCAACAGGAAAGGTTGCCCAGGACTTCTTACCTAAAGACTGGAGATCCCCTAAATGCCAAAGGCTGAAACTGAAACTTTGCAAAATCATGGAAGACGGGTGAGGTGCCGGACGACTGGAGGAGGGCTAACATTGTCCCTATCTTTAAAAAGGGCAAAAAGGAAGAACCTGGGAACTACAGACCGGTCAGTCTGACATCCATCCCTGGGAAAATTCTGGAGCAGATTAGAAAGAAGTCAGTCTGTAAACACCTTGAAATCAATGCGGTGATCACTAGAAGCCAACATGGATTTGTCAAGAACAAGTCCTGTCAGATAAATTTGATCTCATTTTTTGATAAGGTAACCTCCCTTGTGGACTGTGGGAACGCTGTGGACATCATATATCTTGACTTCAGCAAAGCTTTTGACAAAGTGCCCCATGATATTCTGATTAACAAACTAGCTAAAAGTGGGCTAGATGGAACAACTATTAGGTGGATTCACAGTTGGCTACAGAATCGGACTCAAAGAGTACTTATCAATGGAACCTTCTCAAACTGGGGAGAGGCAACGAGTGGGGTACCGCAGGGCTCAGTCCTGGGCCCAGTGCTCTTCAACATTTTTATTAATGATTTGGACGAGGAGGTGCAGGGAACGCTTATCAAATTTGCAGATGACACAAAATTGGGTGGGATAGCTAATACCCTGGAAGACAGAAACAAACTTCAAAGTGATCTTGATAGGCTGGAGTGCTGGGCTGAAAACAACAGAATGAAATTTAATCGGGATAAATGCCAAGTTCTTCATTTAGGAAATAGAAACCAAAGGCACAGTTACAAGATGGGGGACACTTGGCTCAGCAATACTACAAACGAGAAGGATCTTGGAATTGTTTTAGATTGCAAACTGAATATGAGCCAACAGTGCGAAATGGCTGCAAGAAAGGCAAATGCTATTTTGGGCTGCATTAATAGAAGTATAGCTTCCAAATCACGTGAGGTACTGGTTCCTCTCTATTTGGCCCTGGTTAGGCCTCATCTAGAGTATTGTGTCCAGTTCTGGGCTCCACAATTCAAGAAGGATGCAGACAAGCTGGAGCGTGTTCAGAGGAGGGCAACCAGGATGATCAGGGGTCTGGAAACAAAGCCCTAGGAAGAGAGACTGAAAGAACTGGGTATGTTCAGCCTGGAGAAGAGAAGATTGAGGGGAGACATGATAGCACTCTTCAAATACTTAAAAGGTTGTCACACAGAGGAGGGCCAGGATCTCTTCTCGATCCTCCCAGAGTGCAGGACACGGAATAATGGACTCAAGTTAAAGGAAGCCAAATTCCAGCTGGACATCAGGAAAAACTTCCTGACTGTTAGAGCAGTGCGACAATGGAATCAGATACCTAGCAAGGTTGTGGGCTCTCCCACACTAGAGGCTTTCAAGAGGCAGCTGGACAAGCATCCGTCGGGGATGCTTTAGGGTGGATTCCTGCATTGAGCAGGGGGTTGGACTCGATGGCCTTGTAGGCCCCTTGCAACTCTGCTATTCTATGATTCTATGATTCTATGCAACACCCCAAAGAGGAGGTTTGACAACCCGAGTTTGAAGGATATGGCTCCAGCAGTTTTAAAACACAATAATTTTTAAACTTTGAACTTTTAAAAAAGTTGTAAAAAAATATATGGATGAACAGATCTGATTCAAACTTGGCATGGCTAAATTTCTCCTTAAGAGATATCATGGTGCCAACTTTCAGCCCTTTATCTTTAAAACGTCATTTTTAAAAAATGTTAAAACCTCAAACTTAAAAAAAAATCCTAAAACTCAATGGATGAACAGATCTGTTTCAAACTTGGCATAGCTAAAGTCCTTGTTAAGAGCAATCATGGTGCCAAGTTTCATCTCTTTATCTTTAAAAATAACATTTTTTAAAAAATTAAATCCTCATTTTTTTAAAAAAAATCCTAAAAATCAATGGATGAACAGATCTGTTTCAAATTTGGTGTGGCTAAAGCTCTACCTAAATCCTTTCATGGTGCAAAGTTTCATCTCTTTATCTTTAAAAATGACAATTTAAAAAATAATAATTTTAAAACCTCCATTTTTAAAAAAATCATAAAAAAATTAATGGATGAATGGATCTGTTTCAGATTTGGTATGATTAAAGCCCTTCCTAAGAGCTACCATTGTGCCAAGTTTCATGTCTTTATCTTTAAAAAATGATGGAGTTATAAGCATTTTTGTTAATTCCCATTAGAGCTGCTCTTTGGAAAAAAAATCCAGATTTCCCCTCCCCCTCCTGGATTTGCCATCAAAAATCCGGACAAATCCGGGCAAACCCGGTCATATGGTCACCCAATGGGTGCATGCATACAAAAAATGCATACAATTTGAAAAATGCATAGAAAATGTGCATTTTTAAAGAAAATACACAAAAACTGGTACAAAAACAATATCTGCACAGAACCAGCGTGGAAGGACTTTGAGGTAGAAAACTGAGGACAGCAATGGAAATGGACCTAGCAAATCCACCCATCTCATGTCCTATGGAGGTAATGTGTGGAAATTTCAGAACTCTTATGAAAACTCATTTTGCTTCTCTTGACATCCCATCAATCCAATTTGCCATGTAATTTTGCTTTTGAAATTTTAGAGGCAATCAAACATGAACTCAGGAAGTTCCTCAGTAGAGGAGAAAGGACCTGAGGAAGCCACAGGACTAGAGATTTATGAGGACTCCATCTCATAGTCAGTCTGGAAAACAATAACTGGAGAACATTCTTCCATGGATTACTCCACCAGAACAGCTGGAATTGTCACCAGAGTCTCTCTTGCTCACCCTCATCAACACCTAGGAGTACTGCTTTCTAGTGTCCAAACCTTAAATACCAGTAACTGCCATCTCCAGAAATCCTCATGGCCCCTGGTGTTCCTCCTTCATCAGCATACCATATATGGAAGTCTTCTACCCCGGAGGTGGGGACTAAGTCTTCAATGTACTAGTGCCATGCCATACCCATGGAAAGTTGCTTTATTTTTCAAGCAACTTGAAATATATATTCTTCAGCACATCCATGAAACTGGTAGATCCAAAAACTTTCAGCCATCAGATCCTGCTTTATTTGCAATAGAATGTTTCTTTCCCCCTTCAACCCAGTGACAGAGCAATGATCTGTACTATAAAAAATGATAAAATAAAAACAATCTGGAAGTACTTTGTTGCTTTGCAAGCTTGATTAAGCCAGTTGTGCCTCTGTTGCTGCAGCCAGAGACAACGTGCAGAAATGTTTCTGGTTTTAAAACATGGTAAATGTCAGTGTTTATGCATTTGCTGGCTTGGCCAAATTATCCTGCATCCTCTGCAATGATCTACTGTAATTATCACCCATGGCAGTGACACCTACCACTTAGGAGTGTGGCTGATCAAATTGCAAGATGCTTTTTGCTTCAGAACCCAGTGGGCAAAACAGCATGCAACGCCAGCAGATGTTTCTAGTTTGAAACAGTGGGAACTCCATGAACTGCTTTCTCCAACCTCCCAGGAGTAAATGCCACCATGGTTGAGAAACTGGAAACATTTGTCAGAGTCGAGGAAGCAAATGGCTGTGAAAGAATGCTACAGTAATGTGCTCCTTCCACGATGCATTTTTTATTTAAACCAACAACAGCACCCAATCTAGCCATACAAAAACAGCTTGAGGATGAGGCATAGCACAAAGGCCTCTGGCAGAGACAGGCTTACCATTAAAAGCTTTGTATTCATCTATCTGTCTACATATGGTAGCATGTGGAGCTATAATAAAGGAGGATAATCTTGCAGAAATGGCTGGGGACCAATACTGATGTTACAATTTATGTGCAAGAACATATGATTGTCAGAGAGTAGGAACGTCGGGTCACAAGACTGGAACAGTATGCACTCAGGCCTAGTATAGTAAGCATAGTAATAAATTGGGGGTTGGAACATTGGCCTCTGTCATTGGCAGGCAATACGAAGAGACTGGATTGGCCAATCTTCATATAAATCACCTGGTCAACACAGCAGGATGTTGTGCCTGCTGCATTTAAGGCTCATGTCCTTAACCCAGGGCCATCCGTCAGCTGAAGCTGCAAAACTCCAGAAATGGGAGTGAAGTACAGCTGCCCATGGCATGGCACTGGCATGGCTCTGACAATATACTTGTAATTCCAGATTTGGTAGTGTATTCACTGGGGCCACCCATGAACACACTTCCAAATCTGGGACATCAACTCTCCAGGAAGACAGCTACACTAGTATATGAAACTTTTTTTTTACAGTATATAAATGTTGCGTTTAAAAACGTTTTTAAACGTAAATATTTTTAAAACGTTTACTTACTTTTTCTCTT
Source organism: Elgaria multicarinata webbii (assembly GCF_023053635.1). NCBI lineage: Eukaryota > Metazoa > Chordata > Lepidosauria > Squamata > Anguidae > Elgaria > Elgaria multicarinata. The sequence continues at coordinate 110,629,068 of NC_086178.1, forward strand.
TCAGTTGGAAAGCATTATTTTTTGGCACACTTAGGAAAGTAGTCTTCTTCTTCTATTTCCCTGTGTTGCCATTTCCCCTCCCACTTCCTCTTCTCTTGCCTTTAGATTAGAAGACACCTGCCACCTACAAACAACACACCAAGCCGAGCCTCGCAAAAGTGAAACTGGAAGTGGCTGCAGCCACTTCCAGTTTCACTTTTGCGAGGCTAGAAAAAATTAACGGCTGGAGTTTTAGACGCGGAAATTAAATAAACACGCCCCCAGTGGTACTGGAAACATATTTAATATGAAGAATTCAGGCACAACATACAAAAAACCGCAACTTTTTCCTGAGTAGTTTGAAAAATAAAACGAAGAGGGAAGAAAAATACGTCAAAAAGTATACGTCATGTGGCGAAATACCATGAAAAGCACACTTCAAACCGGTAAGAAACATTCTAAAATGATAAGTGTTGATTCCCTCCTTGTCTATCTATCTTAAAACAATGACAACAACACCCTTAGCCATCAAAACTGGGGATAACATAGTTTTCCAACCCTCCAGACTCTTTTTTTTTTTTTGCAGCTCTCACTTTTGCCTCTGCTGCACCACTGAATGTACTGCTGAAATTCGGTGCCATGGCAACAGGGAGAGGTAAGGTGGGTTCTGAGGATGATTGGCCCCCAGACCCCAAGCTGTTGTCCATCTCTGCTGTAACCCTCTGCACACTGTCCAGGAGTAAGCTCCATTGAATACATTGGGACTTACTCCTAAGTAGATATACATAGTGTTGTGCACAAACCTTGGTTAAACATTTTTTTTCCAAATCGTAGTGGGTTCTGCAAACTGTAATACTAATCTTAGACCAACAATTTGAACCTTTTCTGATGTTAAGAAGTAAAAACATAGATTGTTATTAAAATGGCTAAAAAACTGAAACGTGTTGCACCAGGAGGCCCTCATTTTCAAATCTTGTCTGTGGTATGAATTGTGTCGGTACCCTGAGGCAGACTCTGCCTGTCTGCCAATTTTCACTCTGCTTGGAATATTACGTGTGCAGCGCTTTCACCGTTCTAAAGTGCTATATAAATGCCACAAGTTGACGCTGCTGCTGTCATTCCAAAGCATGCAATATGAAGCTGACCCCAGCCTCGATTTCTCAACATGCACACCAGGGGCACGTCAACACCTCCCGGCTGATCGAGAGATCCTCCCCCTGCATTCACACGCAGCGCACGACATCTCGGAAGGAAGGAGGACATCGCGCCCGCTATTTTTTTTTAAAGCAAAGGACCTGGAGTGCACCTGTGCTCCAGAGCAAAAGTAAGTTTTAAAAAAGAAGCCCCAGCCCTGCTCCCCTCCCCACCGCTGATGGGCCCGGAGCACTTGAAGAGCTCCGTGCCCTGTGCCTGGTTCCCAGCTCCTCGCATTTACTTGCGAGGAGCCAGGATGAAATCAGGACAGCCACTCACCTGTCCTGAGGACGATCACAAGACCCTGGGAAAAACTGGGCTAAAAGCCGTCTCGGTTATCCCGGGGAAATGTAGGGATCATCCTTCCCTGCCCCCAGGATCCCCTGTGCGTCATGTGGATGCACAGGGATGACCCTGGTGCGATCCCCGGGATAAGGCATGGTGTAGACGTGCCCCAGGACAGAAATACACATGGCTACAGCTATTCCCACCAACATCACTTTGAAGGCATCCATTTACTTTAAAATTGCCACGAGACCTATTGTTTCTCTCTCATAGACAGTAGGCACTAGAAAGGGTTACAGAACCGCTGTTAAACTTGTAGTAAATTGTGTTTGTGGCATGGAGGGAATAGCTTGGTTCATGTTCTCTGGTTGCAACTGCAGTGGAAAAGGAGGAGGCCAACAAAAATCGATAGGTTCAGTGTAAGCAAAGTCAGAACAACCTTTAAAATAATAAGACAAATCAATTTATTTCACAAATGTCTTCATTTCCAAATGCCATTGTTTTGGTGTGCTCTGCTGTCATTGCTCATGACATTTGAGAAAACTGGGCTCTTAATCATTTCGGTGCAGAGGGAGTTATCATGTAAACAGCCAGGCTAAAAGATTACGCGCTCACCCAAAGATATCCTGTAACAACCAAGTCCTGGGGGGGAAGGGGGTGAAAAGGGGCACAGGGTGGGGGAGATTGGGATTGAAGGGGGTTTAAAAATGTGGACAGAAGAAAAAGACCCTACTTTATGGCTATATACAATGAAAAGTAATTACAGAGAAAAATGAAAGCTGGGGCTTGCTGTTAGCGGGGAAGAAGAAGAAGGGAATTCTGATCTTTTTTAAAGCTCAGAGTCCATTTTGATATAATTGGTTCCAGAATTATTTATGACATTAATTGCTGCATTATCGACTACCTGTCAGCAGCTCTGGCAGTTAGTCCATCTTTCTTAGCACAGAAAGCCAGCTCAGCCCAAACGAGACTGACAAGCTAATTATACCCATCTCCCCTTCAATGACAAATGCTGCTCATCGGAAGCCTTTTCTAGAAATAAGCTTTCATTCTTTCCCCCTTTTCCCTGAGCCAGACACAGCCGATATCTCAAGGTACAGATCACAGCTAAAACTCCGCTCACCAGGGCTATTAGCTCTGAACATCTCACTTGAGCCAAAAAAACCCTAAGCATCTTATGTTATCAAACTGTATGTCATTCCCTGATACTAGTTTTCAGTGAATGTGCACTGGGCCATGCACGTCACTCAAAGCTGTGGCAGAAAGAGCAGACCTGACTGAATTAGCCAGCCCCTTCTTGAGCAGCACGGCCAGGATGCTGACAGCAATTCCAGGACTCCGCACCGAGGCTTTCGCATTTGATGCAGTTAAACTTCCAGAATCAATATTGTTGTGGCTTTGTGTTTTCTTCCACTGGACAAATACATGGAAGTGGAGAGAATACTTTTTAGATACATGCCTTCTAGATGGTATGGGAACAGACAAAGGACCCAGCTGTGGTACCTGGCAAGTGAAGGATTGTTGTGCTAAAGCTGGGTTTCATGAGGTAGAATGCCTACAGACAGCCCTATGAATGTTGGCATTTCCCAGTGAAATATTAACTTGTCTACTTTCTGCTCATGGTCTCTAGTCAGAGAGGAACCTCCTGAATATTTCTAAGTCCCATCTGGCCATGTGGTTTGTCATGCTTCAGAGAGACCTTTTCACACATCCACACAGACATATCCATCCCATTCACTTGCTGCCCTAGCCCTTCCTCACCCTCACTTCTCAGGATGGCCCTGATCCCTCAGGATGGCTGTTGCTCATCTACCTAGTCACCCACAGGTTTCAGTGTTCTTCTTCTCATTGGACTTCATTGCTATACTCAATAGGAGGAACTAAAGTGTTCCTTGAGTAGTTGTATGGAGGGAAGCTGTTGTGGGGTGTACCAGCAGAGAATGGAAAGGTAGGATAGCAACCATTCTGAATTCAGCTGCAGGAAGCGTTGAACAGTGTTACAATTGCATTGCCTGTTGGTTGTACATCTCCCTTTACAGTTGAATGAGGGCTGGTTGATCTCACATGAGCTTCACCACTGCATGTTTAGGTAGTTACATTTTGCAAGGGGCACCCTTTTTACTTGCAGCAGTTTCTGTCACTCAAAAATTGCAGAGATCTTTCCATCTGATGCTTTGGCAAAAAGGCTGTTTCGTACACATTCCTGCCATGAAAGAGTTCTAATGGGAATGCCATTAGGGAACACCTAATACACATATGGAAGGACTGAGAGTGCAAAGTTTGATGACAGGTTGGTAGGAATGGCCATGCATCGGACTATCTTGAAATAACATAATTATAGAAGCCAAAATAAAGGCCTGAATGAACATATTGATAAAGTGTCCTTGATAGCTTGAGGAAAATACTGCCAGGTCAGGTCAGGTCATGACTAAAGAGTAGTACAAATTGTCCTCCAGTGCTTATAGTTAAAATTGGACAGCTCTCAACACAAGGAATACTGATACCTAAAAGTATACCTTGGATTGGAATGAAGAACTGCTTGCTCACTTTATTTATACTGCCCACAGATATGCAGATTGCTCTAGTAAGATCATACATGCTACTGAATAATATCTGGAAAAGTTACATGGATCCTCATAAATAGCAAGCCTAAGTAGATTTATGATCAAGCAAAAACGTTTCACATGATTTGTGCAGTATTCCAGTAGTGTAAAAAAGCACTTCACGGTGGGATTTTTTTAATAGTCTTTGCAAAAATGTTTTCCTCTATTAAAATACATTGCCCGTTCTTGTCTTCAGCTTGCTTGCCCTCACTGAGATCACATAGCCAAATCTGATTGGCTATGTTGCATAATAATCTCCCTTTGTTAATTGGGCAATCCCTGACTGTGTGCAATCACACAAGTGAGTAATCCAGGAAGTGTTGCCCTCCCTCAAATCTGATTTGTTATAGAGTGTGACAACATCCAGTTCACAACCTGTTCCATGATTGGCTGGGGTTACTGTGGCGTTACACCCCACAAGTCAGTTCCCTAATGTATGTCTAGGATTTGTAAGTCTATTGTGTTTAGAATGTTGACCTGAGTGGGTGGAGATTGAATATCTTAGGAGGAGGATATATACTGTATTTCTTCGATTCCAAGACACACTTTTTTCCCCATATAAACATCTCTAAAAATGGGGTGTGTCTTAGATTCGCGGGTGCGTTTATTATTTCTTAGAATCAAAGTTTTTTTTCTGTTGGTGGTAGTGAAATTAGTGTGTGTCTTACAATTGATGGTGTCTTAGAATTGAAGAAATACGGTATAAGGGAATGACTGAAGTGATGGGGGGTGTTTTTAGAGTACTTTGGTTCAGGGGAGAATTAGAGGATCAGGGTAAAGAGGGTTGTCTTTTGAGTGTAGTGTGCAAATAGTCAGTTGGTGTATATTAAACAATCCTGATAATAAAGAAAGTTCAAGAGTGAAGGTGTGAGAGAAAGGAAAGCGTGTATGAGAAGAGAGGAAGGATTGGATGAGAGGTTTTAACAAGGATCTGAAAAGTTTTATTATGAAACAAAGTTTGTGAACATTGAAATAATTTTTTATTCAGGTTGTTTTACTATCACAAAAATCCCACGTGTCTCCTTGGCATTTATCATCTGTAGTTATATACATATAACACCCGTTCTGACATTAATTCACCATCAGCACATATAATTCACAGCGCATTATTTTATTCTTGAAATTATTCCTGTTTAACCTCTTTCTCCACATAGTTTGTAGAAAGGTGGTGTTTGTCCCTCACCTCAGGCTCATAAAATGGTGGCGCTTAGCTTGAGCAGGGAGTGTCCGCGGACAGGCCTGTTGTAAGAGCCTGTGTCCTGGCAGTTACCACTGTGACTGATTCAGAAATGGGAGAAAGAGCAGCCAGGGGGGAAATGGTGCTGAAGCAGGAGCAGCCAGGAGTAGCAATGATGCTAAACAAGATTCCTTTAAAAGGGAATATTCCCATAAGTGTTTTCTAGAAAATGTTTCTATCTCCATTGTAATTGCTACTTTTTATCCAACTATCATAACTGGAGAATATTTGACATAGCTCTAAATAAAATTAAATGCATTTTATGAATATTTATGTGACAAAAACTGACTTGAAACTGTGGTGAGAAGGGCTCTCTCTTTTTTTGGTAAGCTGATGAGGTACAAGAGGAGTAAACAGAATCGAAGCTTGGCACATTTTACACTTTTATCAAAGTAAACGCCATGGGGGGAAATCCGAGCACGTAAATTGAGTCTGAAGCTTTTACAAATTGGCTATTTAAACCACTCCACACCTATAAATTGCACAATGCCGGAGGCCATCTTTCTATGGCCATTGTTCTTTCATGAAGCAAGACAACAAACCCTGGCAGGAGAGAACTAAACCTCTATTATATTTGAAAACGTATTAACTGCATATTAAAATATTGCAAAGAGACAGGGGAGCTGGAGGATGAAGTGAGAAAACCGAAGAGATTGCAAGTTACAAACAAAATCTTGCTCTGAATGCAAGCTCGCCTATCAGATACGATACATTTCTGGAAACGCTGCAACCCAGGGTAGAAAAACACACATGATACCTCAATGGTATTTTCCTCTATTAAAATCAGACCAGGTGAGGAACAGAAAAGAACAGGTAAGACTTCAATTACCCCTAAAAAGCAGAGCCAGACAAGGTTAAAAACAAAAACAAAGATTGAAATCCTGGCAGCAGTAGCCTACGTATCTACCTAGACCTGCAGGTCTTGGGAGTGCCTCTTGGCATTACTAAGACCCCTAAGATTATCAGTAAGGGATCGTGCGTGCACATGAAATAACAGTAATTGGCCACTTGCATGTACTGACAATCAGCCACCCAAGGACTAGGTAGACTGAAAGCTTAGACTGAATATTTCTCACAAAGGTCAAAAGGTGCCATTTGAAGGCCTCGTGCAGCTTGGCAAACTCATGCCCTAATAATAGCCCCAAAGTCTGTGTACGTTGAACACCAGCAAACGACACAATACTACAAACTTTTCCAAAGTACTCCGCAGTTTTCTAACTTTATAGACAAATTATATATACCTCAATATTTTATTGGTCCTAAGCCTCAGAGATTTGTTAAAATGAGTCTGTTCCATCATCCAATGTTGCAGTGTCCTGAGAATAAAACACATTTGGCTGTTAGTTACCGATACAGCCTAAGTATAATTTAGTATTTGTCTAACCTATTCAGAAGGAAAATATTGTTCTCATTAATTTACATTAACAACTGAAGAGTGGGAAGGGGTTAGCATCCCCTAGTGCTATGGAATGTTCCAGTGAAAAGGATTTGCATGTTAGAGCTAAGCTGAAACTAATCACCGTTGTTCACAAACTTATTTCTCTCTGCTGACAAACTCTTTTTTTTTCTTTTCTGATTTTGGCACTGATTGAGGAAATGCTAAATTATTTACATTGTCTTTACTCTAAATTGCCCCCCACTTGCCAACAGTGACATCATCATGAAGTTGATTGGCTATGTACTATTGCGATATCACATTTACTGGATAACCCCCAATTAACTATGAGACTAGCAGTGCAATCCTATGCGTGTCTACTCAAAAGTAAATTCCATTAAATCCTATTGGACTTACTCTCAGGTAAGTGTGTATAGGATTGCACTGTAATTCAGGCTGGAAAGAAAGAGTAGCAACACCAGCCAGGTAAAAATAATCCTGTAGCCAAGGAAAACAATGGTTCAAAATAAATAAATAAATAAATAAAGACTGTCCAAAGGTGAATATAAGTAGTTTTCAGAAAAAAATGTGTTTTAATCTAAATGTAGATATTAACACAATTTAGGTGTTGGGGGGGGGGGAGTTCCTATCTTGCTTCAGCTACTAGTTTACTTCTAAATAAAATGAAATAAAACCGGAGAAGATTTGGCAATGGCTCTATTAGTTTCTGTTGAAACTAGTATTTGTAGCTGCGTTTATCACATCCTCCACAATTAAACAGGCATTTTTTGTCCTCCTTTTCTCCTACTGCAAAATGGTTGGCCAATACGGTGCCCACAAATACAACCATTCATGGAAGAGGAAGAAGAGGAGGTAGCAATATCAGTGCAATGACCAACGCACTGCCAAAGCTGAACAAGAGAGACACTGCTGACAATGGTGGCCAGAGGCCCAAGGGCAGTGGTGGTCTGTGAGCATGGGAAATGGTACAAAGGCAGTTTGTGCACATCAGCATGTATCAGCATCATAATTGTACTCTGGATTTCTGCAGCAAGGTCTTTGCTTCCAAGCATATGCAAGAGGAAAAAATGCACCAAATAGTGTAGATGCAAAAGAGACAAGCTCAGGTGCTCAGGAAATTGTATAATTAAAAAAAATATTATCCAGAAGTGCTCAACGTTTTGGACTAGATGTCCTTTGTCAGGAGCTGGAAAGGGATAGTGGGCTGCCAATGGGCTGTTATAGTTCAAAGTTTGTAGTTTTGTTCTTGCAATCTTTAGGGTTCTGTGCTGGAGCTGTATTCGTAAATTTTGAACAGCCAACACGGCTATTCAAAATTTACGAATGCAGCTCCAGCACAGAACCCTAAAGATTGCAAGAACAAAACTACAAACCACAATTCGTTATCCCTTTCCAGCTCCTGATGAAGGACGTCTAGTCTGAAATGTTGAGCACTTCTGGATATTTTTTTTTTAAATTATACAATTTCCTGAGCAACTGAGCTTGTCTCTTTTGCGTCTACACTTTGCTTCCAAGGAGGTAAAGTGGAATATTGAACAAGTTTCAGCATGTTCATAAAATGTCCATAAAAACTGTCAGTGGTTTCAGCTCAGTCTTATCAAAGTTTTTGACTACTTTAGAAATGTCTGCATGGGCTTCACCTCATCTCAAATGTCACTGTAGTCTAAATACAGTAGTTACAAGGCAGAATCGGTTGTAGGAGAGATGTGATTTTTGTTCACATTTATAAAAAAAAGAAAGAAAGAAAAACCATCCAAGAAAATACAGAGAGGAAGGCAAACGTTTTACAGCAAGGCAACGTTATCATGGTGCTTGGTACATCTCCTTGTCGAAACTGATCCTTATTTGAAATATAATAAAGGATGAAATGGTTAAATACATCACTATTTTGCCAATAATAGATGTCCGTATATAAGTCTAAATGGCAGTCAAGCTGCCCAGCCTATTGATTTTACTGTCTAATGGCTGAAAGAGATGTTATCTTGATTAATTAGAAGCCAAAAACAAATGCATCTTAGTTCTGTTAAATCTTCTGGCACTTTCTTGCCCCCCACACCCATACCCACAGCAGTGGTGTTATAAGCAGACCTGAAAAATTCCTAAATTAAAATAGGAATTAATCTAGCCATGGTAGGAGTTAGCTTCAGTGACTTCATTTCAGCTGTCGGTGAATTTCTGAACATCCACCCTGATTATTGTGGTGGTACAATCCTAGGTAAGTGAAGTTTAACACACACACAAAAAGAAACTCTTTCCAACTACATTATTAAAAACTCTATAATTTTGCAGCCTTAAAATCCCTAATTTTGCAACTGAGTTGGATTGCGTACATTTGCCCTAAATTAGTTCCATTGCTAATTTCCATTGAGACCTTTTACTTCATCAGAATAGGGCTTCCATGGAAGGGTTAGGAGGGGGCAGAGGCTACCCCTCGAAAAGGAAACTATGGCCACAGCTAGACCTAAGGTTTCTCCCGGGATCATCCAGGGTTCGCCCCTGCCTGAGCACTGGATCCCCTGTGTGTCACCTAGATGAACAGGTTTGACCCCTGGACGATCCAGGGATAAACCTTACGTCTAGCTATGGCCTATAAAGCTGTGAAAAGGACAGAAAAGGTCATCCCAAATGACCAGGTGTTTGGAGTAACTCCCCTACGAAGAAAGTCTGGAAAGTTTAGACCTATTTAGTTTAGAATATGATTTGGGATTTGAGAAGATATGATAAAGATGAAAAAAATACACATGGTGTGGCGGTAGTAGTTTTTCTCCCTCTCTCATAGTACTAGAAACTGGAGTTATCCAATGAAGTTGAACGGTGAGAGATTCAGGACAGACAAAAGGAAGTACTTCTTTACACAGCGTATAGCTAAATTATGGAATTCACTGCCATTTCGGCAACGTAGGTGGCTTGAAAAGGGGACTAGGCAAATTCATGGATGATAAGGCAATCAATAGCTACTAGTCATATGATGGCTATATGACCATGCTTTGGAGGAATAACAACAAACAATGGGGAACCAATACCAGTCACTTGGAACAACAGCAGGAGAGGGCTGTTGCCCTCTTGTCCTGCTTCTGGGCTTCTCATACATGGTTGGTGATTGTGGGAAACAGGATTGTGGGAAACACAGAGTTGGAAGGTACCTCAAAGGGCATCGGGTCCAACCTACTGTCAACGCAGCTTATCCACTATTGCAGCATCCCTAACAGGTGACCATCCAACCTGTGCTTGAAACCTGTAATGAAGGAGAGGCTACTACCGTCTAAGGCACTCTATTTCACTGTCATACAACTCAGACCATCAGGAAGTTCTTCCTAATGTTTAGTCAAAATCTTTTTTCTTCTCATGTGAATCCACTGGTTTGGGTCCTACCCTCGGGAGCAACAGAAAACAAATTTGCTCCATCATCTATGTGACAGTCCTTCATATATTTGAAGATGGCTATCCTAGACCCTTTTAATTATCTCTTCACCAGACTAAACATACCTGACCCCTTTAATATGACCACGTAAGACTTGGGGCCTTGCTAGACCTACCTTTAAATCCTGGTGTGTGGAGGGGCCAGCCCACACTAGAAGTAGCGTGAGCTGTCGCTCCTATCCACACGTGACACACGACGGGGTAAAGGAAAGCCCCGTCGCGTCGGCCATTTTTTTTAGCTTAAAGGGGCCATGTGCGCAGGAGCGCACCAATGACAAGGTAGGGTTTTATTTTTTTATAAAAAAAGGGTTCCCCGCTCCCCCCTGGCCCTGATCTCTCTCCCCCCTGCGATTCCCCCCCCCAGCCTGATGGGCACAGCGCTCAGCTTCTCCCAGCTACTCGCAAGTAAGCCGCGTAGCCGGGAAAAGCCGCGGAACTGGCTAAAACTTCCGCAGCCCCGGGCTCAGCCAGTTACCAGATTTTAGCTGATACCAGTGCCAGTTATCAGGTTTTAGCTCGGGCTGACGCCGGGATGCACAGAGGTGACCCCGGGTATCAGCCCAGGCTAAACCCTCGTCTAGCAACGGCCTTGGTCTTGTGGCTCCTCCACAACTGGGCATGTTCCAGTTGGTTGGTATCCTTCTTAAACTGCACTACCTAGAATTGGACACAGAACTTTAGGTGAGGTCTGCCCAAAGCAGAATAGTGTGATACTTGCAGTCTAGATATTAGATTTTATACTTCTGTTGATGCAACTAGATATTATACTTCTGTTGGTACAGCACATTGTTGACTTATGTTCTGCTTGTGCACTGCTAAACCACAATATACTGCTTTCACATGCACTGCTGTCAAGCCAGGTGTAACCCATCCTATATTTGTGCAACCAATTCTTTCTACCTAAATACGTAACTTTACATGCATTTCTGTTGTAATCAATTTTGTTAGTTCTGGCCTAGTTTCCCATCTTGTCAAATATTTTTTCTGTCTTCTAAGGCACAGTTGGCTGGGGGATTATGGGAGTTGTAGTCCAATACAATTGGAGGGTGCCAGGTGGGAAAAGGCTGTTCTAAGGTATTGTGAGGAGTTGTTGGGTTGGTCTGTAGCTCCCTGAGATGGTGAACCATTGAATTGCAGACAGCAGTTTCTCAGTGACCAAACTTTCAGACTGACCTTGGCCACCCAGGGTGATGAGAACGATTACTAGTGCTACTACAATTGCATTTATATCCCACTCTTTTTCCTTTTGTAAAGAACCCAAGGGCTCCGTTGTCAAGTGGGGAGTAGAACACAGATGTCCCAGGTCCCTCTAACCACCACACCACACTGGCTTAAAAGGGCCTTCCAGTTACAGTTGAGTCTTACTCAAGCAACCAGGTTCATTCATTTATTTATAAATTACCCTCATGACCCTCCTCCTCTCCATTTTATCCTCACAACAGCCCTGTGAGGTAGGTTGGGCTGAGAGTCTGTGACTGGCCCAAAGTTACCCAGTGGGTTTCCATGGCCAAGTGGGGACTAGAACCCAGATCTCCTGACTCCCAGTCCAATACTCTAACCACTACACCACACTGGCTCTGGCATGCTCTTGCATGCTCTTTTTCAGTCGTGACTTCTTGTTTCCTAGTTCATGGCTCATCCCAGACTGCTGCCTACAGCCTAATCATGACAGTTTGCTTGAGCCAGCAAATGGATCCTGGGTGGGAACAATATGGATGTCATATCAGGTAGATCCACAGACCCAATCCTCATGCAGTTTCTCCGAACCCTACAACCCCAATGCATTTCTAGCCTTCAGCTAACTCGATGAGCATCATCACACGGGGGAAATTGTGTTTCCTTACCTGGAGGGGAAAGAGGAAGTAAACAAAGACCACATGGCCCATTCACAGGCTGTTTTTACTGCGCTGCTTTTCCTGAACACAGCAGGAGATTGCAACACATTCCAGTTTTTTTTTTTAAAAAAAGTCAGAATAAAAGCGGTCTATTTTGCTACAGAAAAATGAGCGGAAGGAGCGGATGTTGTCTAAAGTACGCGTGCAGATCTGTAAATGGGCATTAGCGAGCGTGAGATAAAATGCTTGTCTGATGTACCTCTCTGTCTCTGGGATGTAGGGGAGCTGTTTCTTCACACACATAATGTAAATCAGCCTGTCCACTCAGCTGGAGCACGTTTGCTTAGCTCTGAAGGCTCTCTCATTCAGACGTTCAAGAGAGATCTCCAGTTATCACAAGATCAACTCCTTAACAATTAGCTCCCATTATGTGAACAAACACCAATCAACCAGTCTGGGCTATTAATAAACTGTCTCCCTAACAAAGGACTGGTAACTCAGCAGCCAATAAGACCAACTAAATGGGTGCTCAGGGATCAAGCAGCAGACCAATTGCAGGGGACCAAACAACTGGGGAGGGCCAAAACCTTCATGTCCTCGAAGCCCCTGACTGGTCACTGTTGTGAAGAGGATGCTGGGCCTGACAGATATTTGATCTGATCCAGCTGGGCTCTTCTTATGTCCACGGGCAGGGGTAGGAGGGTGGGCAGGGTGAAAGGAAGCCTAGAGCAAAGCTAGCAATTGCCTCTCCTTTTCAAATACTTCCTAAATGAACGAGACTTGCAATAAAAGTCACCCCTGAGAACCCAGTATTGTATATATACAGCGCTTCTTCTACTGCTGCTTTTTCTTCTCTTGAAGTTTACCCTGAAACAAAATATTTTGCCTAAAATATTAATTCTTCCAACCCTTGGCAACAGACGGATGGAGATTCCCCAATACCAAGTAATTCCACTTTAGTGGAATTCCAGAAATGTGAAGGAATTCATGTGTAGCTGAGTTCTGCACATCAGTTTTGAATGCAGCACGTAACAAAGGTCAGAGATAGCCTGGCGCTGTGTTTTGTGTGGTGCATCTGTTCTATGAGAAAATGTGCCCAAGTTTCTTCTTTTAAAAAAAACATTGTTGTAAAAGCCTGGTTACTACTGAATATATTTCTAAATGACAAGGTTTATTTGCCTGCATTTTGATATGTTTAGGAGAAACTCGGGCTGACAGTTAGAGGAGGCAGGAAGAGTGGACCACAGCAACTTCCACCCAAACAGAAAATGTCAGTTCTTCCCTCGCTAGGATGCAGAAGCATCCTGATGAAAAAAAGAGCAGACGTTTAAAAGTTTCTGACATGTGTCATGGACGCAGCCATTGAGCCAGTGCTCTTGATGTGGCTCAAAATGACAGCATCTGAGCCACTGGAGCTGGCTGCGGGACATTCAAAGTTTGGTGTGTGTCACATCGAATCCTTGTCATGTCACACTGGTAAAAGAGGGCGGGGGGGGGGGGAGAGACAAATGGACACAGGCAACAGCAATAGTCCAGAAACTTAAAACAACGTTTCCACACACACCCCTCCGCCCCCGGACTAATTGATATTATGAAGCAGCCGTAATGTTGGGCCAGCCACCAAACATCTGGGTTCATAGAAGGTCAGATGGGTTTTTCTTTGGGGTTTAATTCCTCCAAGTCATAGACAGTAATTTGTCAAGTTCTTGACCCAAACGCGTCTCCTTTGCATTCCAGAAATAACATCTTCATGCAAGAGATGGTCCTTAATGCTAATCACTAAGCCAGTGCCCCAGCTGCTCCCAAGGTATTGCCAATCAAACCACATTTGTTTACTCCAGATGGTCACCAGACCTATTGTGACCTAGGCTAGACATCTGTCTTAGCAAAGATTTGGAGATTCCATTGAATATTTTCCTTCCCCCACCCCGAGTCGTAGCTCTGTATAGTGTGTTTTGTTGCATTCAGGGTGTGATTACGACCAGCCTAGCCACTTAGCAATCCTAGGTGACCACCAAGGACAGCACTTGAGCTGCAGTAGGTGGCTGTGGGGACTTACTCTTCCCAGAGCTGACATGGAAGTCTTGGGTTTATAAGATGGGCAAAAATGGCATCAGCAATAAATAACCAGTGTCTGTGGGGGACCAGTGATCTAGGAGCCATGGTGTGAATGGGTAAACGGCAGCTCATCAATCAGGGATTATTCCAGAGAAGCACAGATGGGAGGGTGAGTGCCAGTCAGAGACTCCCAAAGGGATGTCATTGCTGTGGAAAGGGAGAAGGGAGATAGAGATCCCAGTCATAATGCCACAGAGCTAGGAGGGAAGGGAAAGAGGGAATCCTAGGCCCCAAAACATCGGGATAGATTGAGGATGGGGAGACTTAGGCCACAGCTAGACCTAAGGTTTATCCCTGGATCGTCCAGGGGTCAAACCTGTTCATCTAGGTGACACACAGGGGATCCAGAGCTCAGGCAGGGGCGGACCCTGGATGATCCCAGGATAAACCTTAGGTCTAGCTGTGGCCTTGGAGGGAACAGGTCATCAATCAGATGTTAGTTATAATGATAAAATGCCTGAGCCTGAACATAGAACTGTAACAATATGTACTTCGTGTAAACATTGGCATGCTGTGCACTTTAGCTTCTGGCTTTGATGAAATGTGTCCAGTTCCCAACAGGCTTGGCCACGTGCATCTGAAATCCATGCCTTCGACAACAGTGTCAGCTAAGGATAGTGTGTCTCCTCTGAATGAATGCTTAGAGGCAGTAATGGGCTGGATGGGGAAAAAACAAACTGAAGCTGAATCCAGACAAGATGAAGGTGCTTACTGTCAAAGGCCGCAACCTGGGTTTGGAGGTGTGTCAACCAGTTCTGGATGGGGTTACACTCCCCCTGAAAGACTGCGTTCGCAGCTTGGGGGTGCTTCTGGATCCGTTGCTCCAAATGACAGCCCAGATAGATGCAACGGCCAGGAGTGCCTACTGCCAGCTTCGGCTGAAATGCCAGCTGCGTCCCTTCCTAGAGTCTGAAGACCTAAAGACGGTCATGCACACGCTGGTAACTTTGAGGCTTGACTTCTGCAATGCGCTCTACATAGGGCTACCTTTGTGCCTAGTCCGGAAACTTCAACTAGTTCAAAATATGGCAGCGAGGTTGGTCACCAGTACACCTAGGGGTGACCATATTACACCAACTCTAAAATCACTTCACTGGGTGCCAATTAGTTTCCAGGCAAAGTATAAAGTGTTGGTTATTACCTTTAAAGCCCTACTTGGTTTGGGTCAAGGTTTCCTGAGGGATCACCTTCTCCCATACAATCTGCCCCACACACTCAGGTCCTCTGGGAAGGGTTTACTCCAATCACCCACAACTAGGCTGGCAACTATTACCCACAGGACCTTTTCTTCTGCCGCCACCTGTCTGTGGAATGGCCTGCCAGTGGGGATTTGTCAGCTTAATGCTCTCTCTGAGTTTAAGACAGCCATAAAGACTAGTCTCTTCTGGCAGGTCTACCCAGATGAATTTTAAACCTAAGAATTTTAAGATGCTATGATTGTTATTTTAATATTGTATTGGTTTTATATGCTCTTTTAACTAATTGTATGGAATGTTGTGTTTGGTGTTATTGCCCATCTCGATCCAGAGGGAGAGGTGGTATAATAATAATAATAATAATAATAATAATAATAATAATAATAATAATAATAATGAAGGGAAAACAGCTAAGGATGGGGGCTACAAGGGAAAATGTTTGCTAGGAGGATTGTGAACCTCTTTCTTCCCTTCTGCTTTTATATTTCAAAACTCACCTTCCCTATTAGTTTCCAGCTGTTCAGTGGACACCTAGGTTCCCAGAAAAGGGTCTCCACCAAACACCTACTCCTGCTTCAATTCATAGTTCGTGATGTGTTCATATGAAATAAAGTTTGCATGTCTGCTACCATGGTGTTGTTCTCCATAAACACATGCTGAGCAACAGTACTTATTGTCCCCACCAATGTGATGATAGTACTTCCTTGAAAACAGTCCTGTATATGTAACCATAACCATATCTAAATGGCTCCCCCACCATGAACGGTTTTCATGGCACATATTACTGAAGAGCCCCATCACCTTTCTTAATGATCGTTTATCCAAAGAATGGTGCTTCGTAGCTATTATTAACTTGCCATTGGTTTCTGTGAATGTGGGTGTGATCCTTGCCTAACTTCAGTTTAATATTGGCAGCACATTTTTTTATCTAATGGCCTTGGAGGTGAAATTCTGTGGATTTAATTTTAGCATTTTCCAAATACAATCAGACTATGATAATGTGGCTCCTCTGGCAAACGGCATTTTTACGAAAATCCCTCTTATTAAAAAGTCAGTGGTACCTACAGGCTATGAGTCTGGTTTCCACTTAAATCATTTGGCTACCTAGACAGAGTGATAAATCAAGCACAAGGCGGGGGCTTACAGATTTGCCTTGTATATGTTAAGCCCAGCTTTTAGAGAGGAACCCATCCCCAGAACAGCATGATGGCACAAACTGGGGGATGGGGGTAGCATGTGTCTATAAAACTACAATCCTCCCTTCCAACTCTCATGGAGATTTTAGAAGAAGAAAGAGGGGACCCTATTCTGAGGGTACATGTGTGTTTCTTTTCTTCTTAAATTTGCTTTGGACATTGTGACCAGCAGAACTAGAACTATGAACTCCCCCCCCCCCTTAAATGTGCTGCCATTTAACAGAGGAGACCCTGAAGGAAAAATTATTTTCAGATCCAAGAGGTCTGGAATTGTTAATGAGAAAAGCTTTGGGGATTAATATTTCAACAATGGAATACAGGCATTTTTCTAACTGAATGCAGTCTTTGTTTCATTTGAGTTACATACCCTGTCACTAATGCTGCGTTACATGCAGGTCTAGTCACAGAGGATGGGTCAGAGCCCTTAGATCTGTAGCTAACGAAGTCAACTTCATTCTATTTTAGAATCCAACTGCTCCTGAACTGTGAGCTTGGGATGATACCAAATGTACAGTCGGTTCTGCTAAATTGATTTCATATCAAAAACAGGATTCACCGATTGCTGGTAAGTTATGTGGCCCACTTGAAAATAAATAGGTGAGGCCTAGAGCAGCTTGGTGATGTCCCCATATGATGCTAGGCCCTCTCCAGATATGCACATAAGCCTTTAATGTTGTGCAGGATCAACACCATCATCAACTCTGTGCCTTGGTAAGTATGCATAGACAGCCGAGTATAGCCTGGGAATGTTCCCCGGCTGCTCTAGGCCATGCTGCACATGCCCAAATGCCTCCAGTAATGCTCAGGGTGATATTATAGCTTCTGCGACATTCATGGAGAGGATTACCATGGCTTACGAATGTCCCTCTGCCATGTTAGACCTTTTTTTGCATCCCCAACAATCTGCAGAATCAGTGATGATTTCCAGATCCAGTTCAATTTATTCTGGGGTCCAGCAAAAGAAACCGTAGTGAATTTTTTGAGGTGTGGCGTTAGCCATCTCCAGTGTGAAACAGAGCAGGCTTGACCATCACCCTAAGGCAGGCAGTTTATTAAAATTCAAGATGTACTTACCTTCTATTGTCCGGGGGGGGAATAAAAATTTGGGGGGCATCACATTACTTGTTTTAGCAAATAAGCTTCCACTACTGAAAAGTAGCTGAGAAATTTCACTGGGAGCCACAGAAAACTTTGGGCGTTCAGGAGCAGAACACAGTGATGATGATATAACTCTATCCCCAAGTACGTATTTTCCTTCTAAATCAGCTGAACTGTCATTTGGGTCATGAAGGCTACACAGCTATTTTACCTTCCCACAAGGGACAAGTGTTTGAGCTACAGACAGTTGAGCCAACAGATTCTCTATGCAATGCTAAGAAGATGTAATGAGATTCTGGTCCTATATGCCAATGGATGGAGCCATAGACAGGTGACAAGTATGCCTGGCTGGCAATTAACATAAGAACATACGAAGCTCCATACTGCATCAGACTAAGGGCCCAGCTAGTCCAGCACTCTGTTTACACAGTGGCCAACCAGCTGACCAGGGAACCACAAGCAGGACATGACTGCAATAGCACCTTACTGCCCATGTTCCCCAGCAACTGGTACACATAGGCTTACTGCCTCTGATACTGGAGGTAGCACATAGCCATCAGGACTAGTAGCCATTGATAGCCTTCTCCTCCAGGAATTTATCCAACCCTCCTTTTAAAGCCATCCAAATTGGTGGCCATCACCACATCCTGTGGTAGCGAATTCCAGAGTTTAGCCATGTGCTGTTTGAAGAAGTCCTTCCTTTTATCTGTCCTGAATCTCCAATCAATCAGCTTCATGGGAGGACCCCGGGAAGAGAGAGGGAGAAAAATGTCTCCCTATCCACATTCTCCACACCATGCATATTTTTGTACATTTCTAGGAAAAGAGGAGTCCCCAGTGCAAAATCTCTGCAGTGCTTCCTATTTTCTTATTAGGAATTTAACTACCACCAGAATTTAAGCTATGCCATCCCTTTTGCCCAGGTAACCAGGGCCAGATCTACACTGCTTTAGAGTGCTTTATAACAGCACTTTAAAGCAATAGTGTATATCCAGCCCAGGATGGTGCCAAGATCTGAGCAAATCTGTATGCTTGCTGGCCAAAGCTGGTCCTCAGGAAGGAGGAAGGACATGATGCAAATCAAGTGTGTGTTTATGTGACTAGCTGCCTAGCAACTACCATGATCATACCATAAAGCTTCCCGTGCCAGCTTCACTTGCATGACAGAACATTCTGGAAGGGGTTATGATTCTATTGGCTGACAATGAGGCTGCCAGTTCCATGAAAATATAAAGTGGCCTTAAAATTGTCCTCATCACCTCAAGGCCAATAGCATTCTCGTCCCAAAGAGAAGGGCCTGCTTCAAAATTCAAAGGTCAAGAACTCAAGAGGATATCACATATTACTTCAGAACACAGGTCCCCCATTTTTACACTCATATAAATGCAAGAAAAGTACTGGCTGGCAAAAGAAGAGCACCACAATTGAAAGAAATACTGCTCCACACAAGGCAGACCCAGAATTCACTGCAGCAGGGGGTCAGAGGGCTAAATAAAGCAGCTAGGTTATTAAAGAAGGCTAGGATAAATTTATGATCCCTCACTAGCATGTGCAGCTCTGGGCAATAGGATAAGGACAACCGGATCACCAAAGCTTCAAGGGTTCTACCTCCCTCTTCTCATGAATCAGAGTGAGCAGCCTGGAGGCAGGAGATGAGAAATGGCAAGAGCAATAATCGCAGGGAATGGAAGAAAATCCTTGAGTTTGTCATTCTTGATGTGCGTTACATCACACCAGCAAACTGCTTATTTCTTATGGGCATGGGGTCATTTCCTGATCTCTCATCTGCCTTGATGACAGGAAAAGAGATAAGCCTTTGCACAGACTGTGTTTGGTTGAGGAATATATGAATATAAACACAAGCACAAATTGTATATCTACACGCACACATACATCAGACATATACATGTACACGAAACACTCATAAAATGCTTTGACCTCCATGCCTTTCCCCAAAACCACATACATTTTAAAACAAAAAATACAGGGAGAAAGGCAAACGATACTGCAAACATCGAACAGCACACACAAAAAAAATACATGCAAAAGCACAATCTATTTATTTTGTTTTGTGTATAATTCATGCCTCACTTTTCTAAATTAACATTTACTCGAAGTAGCTTACAAGATTTATTGAAGAACTAGTGAACAATAAACAACACACTGCAAGAACACACACACACACTCACACACATACACACTCACACACGGCATCAGAAATTACTATTTAAAACAATGGCAAAAGCAGCTATGAGTGGGGTTGGATGAGCAGCAAGCTGTAAAACCCAAAAAGGAAATGGCCCCTCGCAAGCAACCTCAAACTTTGAAAACCCAAAGGGCCCCAATTCTATTTATGGTGGCTGGCCAGAGAGGCACTTTTCTTCCTGGCCAGCCATGTTTTACTCTGTACAGCACCATGTACATTGATGGTGCTATATAAATAAATAAATAAATAAATAAATAAATAAATAAATAAATAATAATAACAACAACAAGCAGAGAATCATAGAATCATGATATCATAGAATAGCAGAGTTGGAAGGGGCCTACAAGGCCATGGAGTCCAACCCCCTGCTCAATGCAGGAATCCACCCTAAAGCATCCCTGACAGATGGTTGTCCAGCTGCCTCTTGAATGCCTCTAGTGTGGGAGAGCCCACAACCTCCCTAGGTAACTGATTCCGTTGTCGTACTGCTCTAACAGTCAGGAAGTTTTTCCTGATGTCCAGCTGGAATCTGGCTTCCTTTAACGAGCCCATTATTCCGTGTCCTGCACTGGGGTAGAGGACACGGAATAATGGAATAAGGGGGGGAATAAGAGGGGTACCGCTTACACTTTCCTTTCCCTGTCAGCCTGTTGCAAACCCTAAATAGGATGGTGGGAACCAAAACACACCCCTGTGGATGGTCCATGTGGGATGACCTTCAATCCCCACCCTCTGAATTTGTGACACCCCCACCCCCACACACATACACACCAAGGACGGATCTACACTACTGCTTATTCCATTTTTTCCTACCACTGGTACTGTTGTATGTTGTTATGTTTTAATACGTAACGGGGCACATCCTTGCAATGTTTCGCTGCTAACCTTTCTGTCTTAATTCATTACTGCAGGGCACACTGTTTCTTGTATCGTTGTTGCTTGCTTTTTGTCGTCGCTGCTGTAGTCTGTGCCCCCCCCCCCACTTCCTGATGTCCTGGCCTTGGCTTTATCCCCATTTCCAGAAGCAGTTGCTTTAGGCGCCAAAAGGAAGTATCCACGCCCCCTGGAAAGTGATTGGCTGACAAACGCCAATTTTAACTCAGCGGGTTACAACTATTATGACGAAAGGGGGCACATAACAAAAATTGCAACTCTATTTAAATGTCATAACGGAAGACATACAACGATTGAAGGAAGGGAAATATGACGACGATAAAACATAAGAACCATAGCGTCATGTGACCCAATAAGTTATCGCAACACTTCCCTAACGTTTTAAACTATAAGAGTAGATCTCACCCAAGTGCTTCCCCTGCACTTATAGTACCAGTGGCTCCATTTGTACCCATAGGGGCAGGAAATCAGTAGGTGGGAGCAGAAGTTTAGCTTCCAAATCACATGAGGTACTGGTTCCTCTCTATTCGGCCCTGGTTAGGCCTCATCTAGAGTATTGCATCCAGTTCCGGGCTCCACAAGGCAAGAAGGACACAGACAAGCTGGAGCGTGTTCAGAGGAGGGCAACCAGGATGATCAGGGGTCTGGAAACAAAGCCCTAGGAAGAGAGACTGAAAGAACTGGGCATGTTTAGCCTGGAGAAGAGAAGATTGAGGGGAGACATGATAGCACTCTTCAAATACTTAAAAGGTTGTCACACAGAGGAGGGCCAGGATCTCTTCTCGATCCTCCCAGAGTGCAGGACACGGAATAACAGGCTCAAGTTAAAGGAAGCCAGATTCCAGCTGGACATCGGGGGAAACTTCCTGACTGTTAGAGCAGTACGACAATGGTTACCTAGGGAGGTTGTGGGTTGTGGGAGGTTGTGGGTTACCTAGGGAGGTTGTGGGCTCTCCCACACTAGAGGCCTTCAAGAGGCAGCTGGACAACCATCTGTCAGGGATGCTTTCGGGTGGATTCCTGCATTGAGCAGGGGGTTGGACTCGATGGCCTTGTAGGCCCCTTCCGGCTCTGCTATTCTATGGTTCTATGACAAAGTCACCCCCACATAAATGACCCATGGAGGTGGCTTTCATCCTCTGATTTTGCCTCCGCAGGGGACTTTTCCCCACAAGGAACTCATGGCTCCATTCGTTCCTATGGGGGTGGGAGGTATTTTGATAGTGAATTCCACTGATATGGATGCACAACTGTATATACTAGGCATGTGCTCCACTCCGATTAGAAGCGCAGAAGCAGGAGCGAATTGGCCTGCTCCGCCTTGCCCAGAGGTGGAGTAGAAGCGGACCGCGGACCCCTAGAAGCAAGGCAAAGAGAAGCGCCCATTTTCGGAGCGCTCCGGTTTCCGCGGTCCAGTCCGATCGCCATCTTGAAACATTTCGCCCATGGGATTGCATTGCGGAAAAGAAAGGGGGATAACTGTGTTGTTTTCAAAGCTATCGTTCTGAAAATTCTTGTGCTCAGAGAGTCGTGGATGGGGGTCATTTTGAGACTACTCTCAGCTCTCTGTGTGGTGTGGGTCGCATGCTAGAATTTTTTTAAGAACCGGCAAATACCTTTTTCGAAGGGCTGAGGGGCAGAGTCAACTCCCGGTCATGATCACATGATCCCAAAGTTGGAGGAGGGGATAGGCAAAACGGGTAACTTGGGATTCTGGGAAACTTCTCTTTCTTAGTCTGAACAGACTTTTCGCAGTGTTTTTTAAAACAGTAGCCCCACCAAATGCACAAACACAACCTGAAATCATATACTAAGCCAATAATAAGAGAGCACTGCTACCCACCCTAACTTTGGGGAGCAACTGAAAAGATGTGGTGCAAGGGGATGAGCTCCCCTAGGGCATGCCATGTGGACGTGCCCCCACTCTCTCCTGTACTTGGGGGGCTATCACAGCCCTCCAAAGAGAGTAACCCGGTGGAGCAATGCCTATCATGAGTTGAAGTGAGTGTTCTACTTCTCTTAGTGGTGGAGCAATGTCTTTCATGAGCTGAACTGACAGCGTTGCTTCTTAAAAGACTGGTCACTAGGACCAGTCAAATTGGCAGCTGCTTCCCCCTCCCCCGGGCACGTCCCTCTATTACTGGTAAAAGACAGATATAGCCTTTTTTAAAAAGTTCTTCTTGTTGTTCAGCAACACTGCTGCTTTTAATTCCACCCCTCATTTGTTTATTTATTTATTTATTTATTTATTCCGTTTTATATGCATTACTGGCTTATCCTTGGCTCACTTCCTTATGCCCCCAGAAATGTCTGCTGCCTGCCTGCCTTCCCTCCCTCCTCCCCTGCCCACCTCGCAGGGATGTTGTGTGTGTCTGGCTTTGACTCAGGGGAGAAGTCCTTCCTGCGCTCAAGTTAGACTTTCGGAAGTTCCAAATCCGTTTTTCAAGTGTGGAAGAAGATTTCATAGGTTTATCTCTACTCCCCAATTCATGGCATGTTGGGATTTCCTTTGAAATGTCCCCATTGAGATGTCTGCAGGTTTAAGCCCCACCAAAAATCAGGGGATGATGAGACTGCCTTGAGTCTTGGCGTGCATGTATCCCTGGATAAGCTTTCATGGTGGTGAGTTTGAGATTTTTAACGTGCAAATTGACAGAGCTATGGAAAGGGGTGTGAATGGGGTGTTGGATTTTCATAAATTCCCCAAAAATCAGGAGATGATGGGATTGCCTTGAGTCTTGGTGTGCGTATGTATCCCTGGACAAGCTATCATGGTGGTGAGTTTGAGATTTTTAACGTGCAAATTGACGGAGCTATGGAAAGGGGTGTGAATGGGGTGCCCGATTTTCATAAATTCCCCAAAAATCAGGGGATGATGGGATTGCCTTGAGTCTTGGCGTGCATGTGTATACCCCCATAAGGTGTCATGGTGCCAAACTTGAGGTTTCTAACTTCCACAGAAAAAAAGTTGTATACTTTTTTAGCTTAATGCAAGCCTATGGGGGGGGGGAACGGAGCTCCGATCCGGATCCGGAGCTCCGAGCGGAGCGGACATGGGTGGAGCGGGGGCGGGGCGGAGCGGGCCGATCCACAATCACGGATCTGGAAGAGAAGCGGAGCGGGGGGTCCGTGCACACCCCTAGTATATACAACAGATGCACCCATGTATGCGTTGCCCTATTAATCTGGGGGGCCCTTTAATTGGCTGGGTGGGCCTTTTGATATGTAGCCCTGCACAAGCCTCTCTGGGCCATGAGGCATTCTGCACGAGTGCTTCGTTGCCCGCTGTCACTAGAGCTCAGCTATCAGTGGTTCCATTGCCTCTGTGTCCAACTCCACTTCCACAGGGAAAAGGCTGTTCTTCACGCTTTAACTGTGAGCTACCTTGTGAATGAGGCAGGGAGAAGTGCTAATTCTATAAATGGCTGACTCAGGTTTAGAGTTTCCAATTGCTCCTTAAAGTCATCACAATGGTAAAGGGGTTTATTTTGTGTGGGCAAATAGCTTGCCGCTTTGTGATGTGGAGACCAGCAGACTACACATGCCTGCATCGTAAAGGGAGGTGTTGTTCCAAGCGATGCCCTTACATCTCGGCTATTTCCCTGAGGTATTGTAAAAATAATTGTGTTAGAGGGTGGAGAAGGAAGGGGGGGGGACACTCTGGAGCTAATGAAAACAGATATTTTCAAAGGTGTCTGTGGCTTATTTCTCTCCCCCACTTTCCCCTGCCCTAGGCTGACCAGCCATCACCATGTTTCATCAGAAAAGAACAGCACCTTCTCTGAAGTATTCAAGCTCTGCCCCAGTTAGGAGTACAGCAGAGAGGTTTAAAGAATAACAAGCCAGGTGGAGAAGAAGATCTCTCTCTCTCTCTCTCTCTCTCTCTCTCTCTCTCTCTCTCTCTCTCTCTCTTCAGTAGGGGTGAGCTAAAAGTATCCAATGAGTTAGGCATGGGGAACCCTGAATTGCAGAAGAATAAAGAACAAAACCTTTCCTTTAAGCAACTTTCCTTTGGTCACATTCTGTTGAATCATAGAATCATAGAACAGTAGAGTTGGAAGGGGCCTACAAGGCCATCGAGTCCAACCCCCTGGAGGGGAAATGGTTAGCGGGGCTGGGGAGCCTGAAGAGGTATCCCAAAGGCTTTTGTGATTGTGCATCCAAAGGTGAGGCTCATGGCAAAATTCTTTGAAATGCATCTTTGTATGTAGCCAGACAACCCATTTAAAGCAAGATCTCATCACATGATGAGGACTTATATGTTGGGGTAGCTAAGAGCATGCAGGCCCAGCACTGGCAAACAGCAACCTTGGGGAACTGACCAAATGCCTTGGCTGGGTCCACCAGTGACCTGATTTTTGCCCTCATTTAACCAGCACTCTGATCTGATGAGTGTTGAGTAGCTGGGTCTGGGAACCGCCATTTCCACAATGTGCTGTTGTGGCATCACTTCAGAGCATTATGGGAAATTAAAATGGTGGCTCCATCAGAATGCTATTGCTACCAACACTGGCAGGAAAGCCTGCAGCGCCATATAGGGCCACTGTTGGACTCAATGGTCTCTTCCAACTCTACTATCCTACGATTCTTAAAAGCCCACCCCCAGCCCAGATGGAAACCCCTGAACCTACTCGAGAATAAAAAAAAATGAAAAAAGATGTAGTTGCAAAAGATCAATTTAAAGTAATGTCTGTTTTGGCCCTGAGATAATGTTTATGAAGTGCTTTGAACAGTATAAGGAGCTATAGAAATGTCAAGTACTCGTACTATGCCAAGCTGTGCTCTCCCACCCCCCACCCCTGCCATTGTTAAAGACTGCACACTCTGGCATGTGAAAGGGTGGGCAATGCATGCCACCTGCAGAACGAGGGCATATGCAGGAGATGAAACTAAACAAGGAGCTACAAGGCAAAGCATAGAGAAGTACTTGAACAGTTTCATTGTGGCAGTGTAGTGAGTACACCAAGACATCAAGTCAAATCAAATTGTTGGGGACGTTTCCATTATAAGGGGTGAAGGGGAAAAGTGACAGCTCAGTGCTACTGGAAAGCAATACTGAGGTTTACAAATAAAGTCCTGCTTCCTGTTTTACAGCTGGAGTTGCCTGATTGGCAGCGGGCTACTGTCATGTCTAGCCCTGCTCCCCCTGGGTTGGAAGAAGGTGTTTCAGGTGATCAATCAGAATCAGACTCTGAAGTAGCGGAGTCGGTGCCAGAAACAGGCCAGCCTGTACCAGTGGGGGAGAAAGCTCTCACGAGCTCTACACCAGCTGGGAGTGAACTCTCTCCAGAGCTTATCTCATCAAGGGCAAATAATACACAGTCAGTGGGAAGCCACTCTTCCGAAAGAGAGAGCACCGACAGCCGATCCTAGAGTACGCCGCAGGCTAAAACGGGCGGAGCGAAAGGAAGGCGAGAGAAAGTCAGCCCAGCTGGCATCTCGTCAGAAGCTGCCTCAGAACTAGTCTCTCTGAAGTTAATGTGTCTTGGGAAAAGGCTTTCCATTCTTCTTGAAAGGAAATTGTCTTGCTTAGTTTGCATAGTTTTGCCTAGGGGGAAGTTCCTAGAGATTAGACTCTCTTCAGGTGGGAAGAGATGTTTATTGCTTGAATAAAGCTTTGTGGATTACTTAGCAGGCCTCATTATTGTCTCCCAAGAAAGCAGGAGGTTTTGAGAAACAAGACAGCTACTTTTCCAAGAATAATTGAGACATAGGGAAGAGCCTGGTGTGTAGAGCCTCCTCCTCCTCCTCTACCTCAATGTGAGGCAAGTAATTAAGCGTCACCTGGAAACCTCTTCTTCCCTTGTCCCTTGTGTTGTCTGTTGGTGGAAGGGAAGGGAATCTATTCCATCTATTATGCCCAAAGAAGCAGTCCTTTACAGGGAGTTCCTTGTTAGGAGAGTAATGTGTGAAACGTCCTATGTTTTAAAATACGTGAACACAGGGGAGAGGCAGGGAAGTTATGTAGGCATAACGTGGGAATTGAACTTTATTCCAGTTAGATCCAGTTTCTCCGCTGTGGCACCCCGGCTGTGGAACGAGCTCCCCAGAGAGGTCCGCCTGGCGCCTACACTGTACTGCTTTTGTCGCCAGCTGAAGACCTTTTTATTCACTCAGTATTTTAACACTTAATTTTAATTTAAATTTAAATTTTACTGTTTTAACTCTGTATTTTAATCTCATATCAACTTTGCTGTGTGGTTTTATCCTGGTTGCGCTTTTTATATTGTATTTCGTAATTGTGTTTTAACCTGTTGGGTGTTTTACTGTGGTTTTAATTTTTGTGAACCGCCCAGAGAGCTTCGGCTATTGGGCGGTATAAAAATGTAATAAATAAATAAATAAATAAATAAATAAATTAGATCTGTGTTAAAGAGAGGACACATCAGCACGGAACAGACTGATGATGTCAAACCAGTCCCAGCCAAAGACATTTTGCTGCCTGACACTGAGCCCAAGTGGTCCGCCTCTCCATCCTACTAGGGCCAACACTTTAAAATGTCTTGCTGCACCCATTCCTGCCTTCATCTACTCCCCACACCTCATGGTGCCACCTGAAGCTCATGGTGCTACCTGCACCCATTCTGGCCTTCATCGATCTCCGTCCCCTCATGGTGCTACCTGAAGCTATATGTGTTGTCCTCCTGCAAAGAAGGTCCAATCCTGCTTCAAACAACATACTTTGCAATGCTGGACATTCTAGAGCAGCATTCCCCAACCTGGTGCCCTTCAGATGTTTTGGACTTCAACTCTTGCTGTAAGGAGTACACGCCAACGTCAATTTTGGTTTCTCTCCATTACTCATTTTTCCAGTGTTAAGTTTGGTTCATCCCAAACTTTGGGAATTTTTTTTTAATCCACTAGAATTTTTTTGCATGCATTTCTCCTAATACATACATTCTTGTATGTAACTGTGCTTAATACACACAACTTTTGCAATTTCTCTAAGTTAATGCATTTTGCTAATATACATGTTTTTGTGTACACTTTTTCTTAAAGTATGCATTTGTATATTATGCATTTTGTTATACTCTTTTCAACACCATGTGAAGACCTTTTTATTTTCCCAGTATTTTAACATTTTACCATCTTAGCCTTTAACTTTGCTGTTTCAAATCTGTATTTTAAATCTCTGCATTGCTGCTTGGTTTTATTCTGTTTGTACTTTTATATTGTGTTTTAAGTTTTATTGTGGTTTAACTTTGTGGTTTTAATTTTTGTGAATCACCCGGAGAGCTTCGGCTATTGGGCGGTATAGGAATGCAACAAATAAAACATAAATAAATAAATAAACATTGGGAATTGTTAAGGAATTCCATATAACAAAATTCTTCACTTCAGGAAGATGAGAGTGTCTTCAAGCAAAGTTAAGAGGGATCAGCTTGAGGGCTTTCATGGCCTGTTTTTGTCAGAAGCATGTTTTATTAGGTGTGTGGAGGTGGGTGAGCTACTTGCCTCAGCATCTTGGAGTTTAATTTCGGTTCTTAAAGCATGCCAAAAGTTAATAACCCTAAAAGTCACAATGTATAGCTGGTCATCCTTTTATAAAATTGCTACGATTGCTGCAGCAGTCAAAATGACTTCCCAGTAATACAATAGGTGCCTTCATGGTGATCTGAATCCCTGTGCTTTATACTTCACAACCACTCAGGCTCTTATTCCTTGGCAATCTCTCTAAGCCAAATAAGACCGTGTCCTGCCAAGGAGCTGACGCATGGTGTAGCTGAGACATCCAGCACTTTCAGGATAAAGGCTCTGATACAAGATCAAAGCCAGAACCAGCCACCTTCACAGGCTAGACAAAGGAAAATATTTACAGGGAAAATAAAAAGATGGGTTCCTCAATTTTCTTTGGGTGGTGGTTGTTATGATGATGTGCCAATTGCCCCAGGGCTGCAATCAAAGCACTGGAAACACTGAAGAAAAAGGCAACTAAAATGATCAAGGGGTTGGACCACTGAGGCCAGGGGAAAGCACTTGGGGCATTTTAGTATAGAAAGATGATTTTATTTATTTATTTATTTATTTATTTATTTCATTTATGTACCGCCCCAAAGCCAAAGCTCTCTGGGCAGTTCACAAAAGTTTAAACAGTAAACATTAAAAAGTATACAAAATTTTAAAAACCATCAGAAACATAAAAGCAACAGTATAAAAAACAAGAGTATCCATTTAAAAAACAACAGTTCTGACTAAGGGAGTACATGATAAAGATTTATAAAAATACCATAGAGTTTCTCTCTCACTCTCTCCCTCCCTCCCACGCACGCATGCACGCACACACACAGATTGAGAGAGATAGACATCCACCCCCACCCCCACACCCCCCACACACACACCCCTAGACATTGGGGCCATCCAAAGAAACTGATCAGCCCCTGGTGCAACAGCACAGTCAAAAGGAAGTGCTTCTTCACATAATGTAGGGTGACCATATTCTGGAAACCAAAAAGGAGGACAACATGGTCGCCCCCAAGGGGCGTGTCCAGTACCAAGGGGGCATGCCCACTCGAACATAGCCTTGGTCACATGTCTAATTTTACAGCACACATTTAAGACAAATCTGTTCTACATAGTATCTTAATGTTAAAATGGTCTTTGTGGCTCTGTCTATAACTGGTTTGCCTCCTATTTAGCGAGTCGTTCCTTCAGCGTGTTGGCTAACGGCAACTCGTCTTCCTCTTTTCCCCTTTCAGTAGGGGTTCCGCAAGGCTCGGTGCTTGGCCCGTTGTTGTTTTCTTTATACATGTTGCCCTTGGGTAATCTTATTCAATCTCATGGCCTCCAATATCATCTGTATGCCGATGATACACAATTATATCTTTCATCTCCGGAACTTTCTCCTGATGTTCACGATAGTATCTCGGCATGTCTTTCAGATATCTCAGCCTGGCTGCTTCATCGTCGTTTGAAACTTAATATGGCAAAGACTGAATTGCTTGTTTTTCCTCCTAAACCTTCTCCTCATCTCTCATTCTCTCTTACTGTCAATGATGTTACGCTTACTCCGGTCAATGAAGCTCGTAGTCTTGGCTTTATATTTGATTCCTCGCTCTCCTTTATTCCTCATATTGAGGCAGTAGCCAAATCCTGTCGCTTTTTCCTGTATAATATTGCCAGGACTCGATCATTTCTGTCTGTCTCTTCTGCCAAGACGCTTGTTCATGCACTGGTTATTTCTCGGTTGGACTACTGCAACCTTCTTCTCTCTGGCCTTCCTTCTTCTCACATCAGTCCGTTGGTTTCTGTCCACCACGCTGCCGCTAAGATCATCTTCTTGGCTCGCCGCTCTGACCATGTTACTCCACTTCTGAAATCTCTTCATTGGCTTCCAATTCACTTCAGAATCCACTATAAACTTCTCCTGTTGACCTTCAAAGCTTTCCACGGTCTAGCTCCGCCCTATCTCTCCTCTCTCATCTCAAACTATTGCCCCGCTCGTGCTCTTCGCTCCTCTGATGCCATGTTTCTTGCCTGCCCAAGGGTCTCTACTTCCCTTGCTCGGCTTCGTCCATTCTCTTCTGCTGCCCCTTACGCCTGGAATGCTCTCCCAGAACATTTGAGATCTACAACTTCAATCACAGCTTTTAAAGCTCAGCTAAAAACTTTTCTTTTTCCTAAAGCTTTTAAAACTTGATGTTGCTCAGACTTTAGACTGTTAGTTATACTGTTATACTGTTAGCTTTACCCTACCCTGTGCCTGTTTACCCTACCCAGTGCCTGTTTCCATTCTCTTCCCCTCCTTATTGCTTTACTATGATTTTATTAGAATGTAAGCCTATGCGGCAGGGTCTTGCTATTTACTGTTTTACTCTGTACAGCACCATGTGCATTGATGGTGCTATATAAATAAATTATAATAATAAAATAATAATAATAAAATCACTGAAATAAAGAACAAGTGAGAGATTCAATGTATCTGAAATTAACTTCACTCGCTCCTACTTTTGTAGGTTTTGCTGTACTTTGAAGCTTTTGCTCTACTCTGTGTGTTACATTCTCCCCTTCCCTCAGATATCTTTTCTGACTGCATCTTCACTCATTGCAAGCTGCTGTTGTTAACAGGGCTTGCTACTGGCTGGCCGGATGGCTGGCTTTTTTTAATTTCAATTTTTGAAAAAAGCTTGTGTATAATTGTCACAAGTTTCTCTACTCTAACATTAGGGTGGGTGTTGTGGCAGTTTACCTAAAGACTGGAGATCCCCTTAATGCCAAAGGCTGAAACTGCTAAATATGTAAAACCCCAAAGAGGAGGTTTGACAACCTGAGTTTGAAGGATATGGCTCCAGCAGTTTTAAAACACAATAATTTTAAAACTTTGAACTTTTAAAAAAATCCTTTAAAAAAATGGATGAACAGATCTGATTCAAACCTGGCATGGCTAAATCTCTCCTTAAGAGCTATCATGGTGCCAACTTTCAGCCCTTTATCTTTCAAAAATGTCATTTAAAAATAATAATTTTAAAACCTCAAACTTTTTTAAAAAATCCTAAAACTCAATGGATAGACAGATCTGTTTCAAACTTGGCATAGCTAAAGTTCTTGTTAAGAGCAATCACGGTGCCAAGTTTCATCTCTTTATCTTTAAAAATATTTTTTTTTTAAAAAAAATTAAATCCTCAAATTTCAAAAAATTCCTAAAAATCAACGGATGAACAGATCTGTTTCAAATTTGGTATGGCTAAAGCTCTACCTAAAAGCTATCATAGTGCCAACTTTCAGCTCTTTATCTTTAAAAATGACAGTTTAAAAATAATAATTTAAAAACCTCAATTAAAAAAAATCCTAAAAAATCAATGGATGAACAGAACTGTTTCAAATTTGGTGTGGCTAAAGCTCTACCTAAATCCTATAATGGTGCGAAGTTTAATCTCTTTATCTTTAAAAATGATGATTTTAAAAATAATAATTTTAAAACCTCAATTTTTTTTAAAAAAAAATAAAAAATCAATGGATGAACGGATCTGTTTCAAATTTGGTATGACTAAAGCCCTTCCCAGGAGCTACCATTGTGGCAAGTTTCATATCTTTATCTTAAAAATGACTGAGTTATAAGCATTTTTGTTAATTCCCATTAGAGCTGTTCTTCGGGAAAATCCAGATTTCCCCTCCCCTCCCGGATTTGTGATCAAAACCCGGACAAATCCGGGCAAATCCGGTCATATAGTCACCCTACTGATAGTGCATTATTAACTTTTAGAAATCACTGTCAAAGAATGTGGTGAAAGTCACTACTTTAGATGGCTTTGGAAGTAGGAGTTTTAGACAGTGTCGTGTAGGAAACAGCTGTCACACCTATATAGAAGCTCCATGCTGAGGGGCCTACTTCTAAATATCAGAAGCTGGGAGGAAACAACAGAGGAAGGCCATTGCCTTGGAAGCTTCCCAATGGCATCTCGTTGGCCACTGTTCGAGAAGGAAGGTAGATTAGAGGGACCTGCATCTTGATCTAGCAGGGCTCTTCTTACACTCTTGGGGTGAAGCTGTTCGGCTACTATGGACATCAACAGGTGGTGCACAGTGGAATGTCCTCTGGTAGGGGCTTGCTGTAAACTAAGTGGGGAGCACATCTGTTGCCCACCTGTGCCAGTTCCAGAAGGGTGTGGTGAAGTAAGGTCAGGCACTTTTAGATAAGTCTATAGCTAACATACCAGCCTACACTGGTAAAAAGAATGCCAGGCACAGCCACTACCTGAGCTTCCCCAGGTAGTGCTAAGTCCAGGAGAAGTCCCAAACAGCACATTTAGTCCTTCACAAGGAATGGAACCTTCAGGCACTAGTTCAAGAATTCCACAATCTCATTTGGGCTTGTTTATTTTTTTAGAAGCGCTAAAGCCCATTGCATGAGTGGTGGGTCCTGAGAGTGTACGAACACAATAGGATATCACCCATTGTGTAGTTTTTAACTACTTCTAACATTTCACTCCTTATAGTCCCCTAATTATTCTTTTGTCTCCAGTACTGAACAAATTTAGCTCATTGTTCTAAGGCTGTTTTTTGTAACCCACCCAAATTTTCTTATAATTCGAAAACTTGTGCATTAGTCCTCTATGCTATATATTCTTTTTTCATTCTCTTATAGAAGGCAATTCTTGTCCCCACACCCACCCAATGTTTTGCTATTAATAGCCAAGATGAAACTAACTTATCAATCAATAGCTTAAAATTACTTTTGGCAATTTCTTCAGGAGTTTGTGCCATTAAGATACCTAAACATTGCTTTCCGTTTTACTTGTAACATTTGTTTACTGTATTTTCAATTCTTATCTATGTTAATTCCCAAAACTTCAGATTTCCTTTGACGTATTTTGCGTCATGAAAGCATATTAAAGTCATATAGTATATCCATCAACTTAAGAACTGACTGTCTCACATTATTAATTATATTAAATATTTATTGGATGGTTCTTTTAATTGTCTAGTTTACTCTTCTGGTCTTCTTCAGTGTGGAAGCCAGCTATCTCACAAAGGCTGCAATCCTATATTCAGTTACCTGAGAGTAGGTTTAATTGAACTCAATGGTACTTCCTTCTGATTAGACAAGCTTAGGATTGTGATTTAAGTCTGTTAGCCAGAGTTTATTTATTTATTTATTACATTTTTATACTGCCCAACAGCCACAGCTCTCTGGGCGGTTCACAAAAATTAAAACCATAATAAAACAACCAACAGGTTAAAAGCACAAATACAAAATACAGTATAAAAAGCACAATCAGGATGAAACCACGCAGCAGAAATTGATATAAGATTAAAATACAGAGTTAGAACAGTAAAATTTAAATTTAAGTTAAAATTAAGTGTTAAAATACTGAGAGAATAAAAAGGTCTTCAGTTGGTGATGAAAAGAGTACAGTGTAGGCACCAGACGGACCTCTCTGGGGAGCTCATTCCACAACCGGGGTGCCACAGCGGAGAAAGCCCTCCTCCTAGTAGCCACCTGCCTCACTTCCTTTGGCAGGGGCTCACGGAGAAAGGCCCCAGTAGATGATCTTAAGTTCCGGGCAGGTACATATGGGAGGAGGCGTTCCTTCAAATAACCTGGCCCCAAGCTGTTTAGGGCTTTAAATGTCAATACCAGCACTTTGAATTGGGCCTGGACCTGGACTGGCAGCCAATGAAGCTGGAAAAGGACTGGCATGATGTGGTCTCGTTGGCCAGTCCCTGTTAGTAGGCGGACTGCCCTGTTTTGTACCAGCTGAAGTTTCCAGACCATTTTCAAAGGCAGCCCCACGTATAATGCATTGCAGTAATCCAAACGAGAGGTTATCAGAGCATGGATAACTGTAGCTAGGCTATCTCTGTCCAGATAAGGGCGTGGTTGGTAAATCAGCCTGAGCTGATAAAAGGTGCTCTTTGCCCCTGAGTTCACCTGTGCCTCAAGTGACAGTTCTGGATCCAAGCGCACCCCCAAACTACGGACCTGATCCTTTAGGGAGAGTGCAACCCTGTCCAGGACAGGGCAAACATCACCTCGCCGGTCAGATGAACCACCCGCTAACAGTACCTCCGTCTTGTCTGGATTGAGTCTCAGTTTGTTAGCCCTCATCCAGTCCATTAACGTGCCCAGGCACTGGTTCAGAAGCTAGAATTCTGTAATTCATATTCAAAAGACATATTGGTTCATCAGACTCTCTACATCTTTCTGAGGTTTAGGAACTAAAATCATATGTGCCTCATTTTCTTATTATGAATTATATCTTCAAACAAATTAATTATATCTTCAAACAAACTCTTTGGCATTGTACT
This sequence comes from Elgaria multicarinata webbii, assembly GCF_023053635.1. Taxonomy (NCBI): domain Eukaryota; kingdom Metazoa; phylum Chordata; class Lepidosauria; order Squamata; family Anguidae; genus Elgaria; species Elgaria multicarinata. The sequence goes on from NC_086178.1 coordinate 110,663,471, forward strand.
TGCTCTTTGTTTTGTAAAATTCTGCTGTCAAACCATCTGATACTGGAGCTTTACTTATTTTTAAGTTATTAATGAAAATTATTTCCTGTACAGTGAATTCCATCCTTATTTTAATCTTTGTTTTGCTGACATAGGCGGGGAATATTAATTGCTTATCATATATAAATCTGGTTAATCAGATTCATAGAACTTTTCAATTTTTTTTTAGTAAATTCCTCTATTATCTGCTCATTTAAGTATAGCATTTGTTCATTTTTAATAAGTCTTGTTATATTCACATCTTTATTTGTACTGGCCATAGGGTTCCCCACCCCTCGCCCCAACATTCACCTTAAGTCTAATTTTCTAGTTTTATACTTGCAGGGAGTAAAAAAACAAAACAAAACAAAAATGTATAGGAGCTTTAAAAATATGTCACGTTGCCCCATTCTGCTGCATGTGATAGGCCAGGCCTTAGTCCTTAACCCAAGGGAAGGCTGCAAACCATTGTCATATGGGCCACCTCCATGCCACACAAGCTAGAGATGTATACAGCGCTCATTCTTCCTCCTGGGGAGCACGACTCCATTAGATCCTTCCCTTGTACCAACTAGCTATGAGCTATCACTGGGCGCCTACAAACTGCAAGACGTCTATCATAACTGTCAGTTCTCTGCCATCAGTTTAAAGGCCATGAGTGTCAGGGATTCATAGCTGGTAACTAATCTGGTGAGCTACCATGGGTGGTGTGTGCTTAGACCTCAAGAGCCCTGTCCAGGCATAGAAGGGGACACTAGTGAGTAGGGCTCCGCTCCGCTCCGCTTCAGTTCATAGACGTGATAGCGGAGAGGCCTGATTCGCCTCTGACAAAGGCGGAGACAGATCGGGTCGGGGGGCTGTGGATCGAGGTGAAGTGGTTTGCCTCAATCTGGAGCTCCGGATGCAGGTAAGTGGGGGGGAGGGGGACTCATCTGCCACAGGCACTGCCGGTGATGGAGCCAGGTAAGGGGGCAGGTGTGTGGGGGGGCTTACCTGTGTCCTTTGTGGGCTTCAATTGAGGCCCCGGCTTCAAGACGGAAGAGGCCATGGCCTCCTCTTCTGGCTTCAAGCCAGGCCTCAATTGAAGCCCAAGACAGACTGCGACAGACACAGGTAAGGGGGCGGGGGGAGTTTGGCTTACCTGGCTCTGCTGCTGCCGCCACCATCCATGCGACGACAGTGATGGAGCCAGATAAGGGGGTGGGGGGAGGGGGCTTACCTGACTCCATTGCGTTCCATTGTGGGCTTCAACTGAGGGCCAGACATCAAAGCGGAAGCAGGCTGTGGCCTGCTTCTGCTTTGAGGCCTGGCCCTCAGTTGAAGCCTGCACCGGACCATGTAAGGGGGTGGGGGGGAGTTTCACTTACCTGGCTCCACCGCCGCCACAGTCCATGCAGTGATGGTGGCAGAGCCAGGTAAGGGGGCAGGGGAGCTTACCTGTGTCCATCACGGTCCATCGTGGGCTTCAATTGAGGCCCCAGCTTCAAGCCAGAAGCCTTTTCTTCTGGCTTCAATTGAAGCCCGTAACAGACTGCGACGGACACAGGTAAGGGGTGGGGGGGGGAGTTTGGCTTATCAGCCCCCATTTTGTCCCCCCTTCCCCACTTACTTGTCTTCACCATCCGCCACAGAGGCAAGTAAGTAGGGAAGGGGGGCAAAATCTCAATCCGCCCCTCCGGATCTCACTCCACGGAGTGGAGCGGGGAATGGGCAGATCGACCCAAAGTGGTTCGGGGGGGCTGTGCACAGCCCTAATTGTGAGTGACATCAACTCTTTTGACTGGCAGGCAACATTAGGCCTCTGTATTGGCCAGACCTGATAAACCAGGATATCTGCCTTCTGTTTTGCCCTTGAAAGATCTGCCTACAGCATTCCAGCTTGGCTCCATCGACAGCCCCGGGGACGCTGGGTTGAAGAAGCAGCTCTCCAGGTCTAGATTTTCTGGCTGCAACACTCTATTACTTGGTTCTTTTGTACATTTTAAAACAGTATCTGTAGTAGCAGTTCAGAATATGGAGTGGAATGTAGATGTAATTTTTTAAAAAAATCCTTAGAGCTAATTTTGTATAATTAACCAATTTCATGTTGTTAATGACTCCATAGTCCCAAAGCATGGTTTTGAATGGGACAAACTGCCTGCTATATTTATACTACTGGCCGTCCCTGAGAGACCCGGAGTAATTGGTTATGCAGAGGTCCTGGGAACACAATCTAAGAATAATTCTCTTTGGGCCTGCTGGATCTAGACGAACTGAGCTAGCGACAGTTTCACAGGGAAGCGAAGGCTGTAAACACTGCCACTCTTTCGCAAACCATATAAGTGTCAGAAATATTCCCCTCACCCTTATTCACAGGAATGTGCTAAGTACTCAAAAGAGAAGCAAAGGGAAAAGGAAATCATCTCTCCAAGGGAAAATTCATAGACTTTTGTGCAATATGCTGGGATTCAAAACTTTCCTTTGTTTTCTCCAGTTTAATCACCCGCCAATCTGACAACATTGCCCACCAAAGCAGCTTGCCATAAAACAACAATAAACAACCATACATTCTCTCTCTCTCAAAGATAATACATACCCTGAAAAAACTGAAATTGAGTCTTACTACTGCATCAAGCAGAGGTTAAAATGTATGGCAGAAGTGATGGGGGTGGGCTTCACAAAGTAGTAATTGGTCTATTAAAAATGTATTAAGTGGATGTCCAAGGTTAATTCTTTTCAAACAGATCAACTGTGGCGCAGCAAGGCCTAGAGGCTCCCGTGTAGGGCTGTGTGAGAATTTCATTTCAGCTGGCTTTTCATAAGAATTTACCAAAATTCACAAAGATCCCTGCATTTGGGACAAAAAGAGGTTGACATTTAAAAAATCCAAATGTGGGAGAAACGGAAACAGATTCATCCATCCAGTCCCAGGGCTTTGAGTACTCAGCGCTTCAGAGTCTGGTTTTGAATCCCTGTATATTCAATCATATTTGTTGTGCTACCTCTTTTTTCTGACAGTCTCCTTTTCTTTAACAGCTATAGGGCACACAGGTATATCATGGACATGGTCCTCTCCATGCTTGGAAGAACTGTACCTATTTAATCTGTCTAGGGCAGATGGGTGAGAATTTCATTTCAGCATGCTTCTGATAAGAATTTGCCAAAATTCTCAGTTCTTCAGATTCAGAAGAGAAAGAACTTGGTATTTTAGAAATTTGAATGTGGGAGAAAGAGAAACTGGCAGATCGATCCCTCCCTTCTCCAGCCTGGATGAGACCCTCACAACCTTCCCCAGTAAGTAACAGAAAGTGGGGAAGGAGTGAAGGTCATACTCACATTGGGAGGGAAACAGGTTGAAGGGAAGGCTCTCAACTTTGCTGTGCTCCTGAGGTTGTTGGGATTGTGATAAAGCTTTGAAGCCTCCAAGTTTGTTGTGCACATTCAGGTGCTCTTGGACCCTCTGTACAGCTCCTACTGCCCCCATGACGTCAGTCATCTGAGGCTGTGGCAGGCGTGCCCGATTCTGGCCGAGAGGATTGCGGAAAGCTCAAAAGTGTCTAGGTCCTGCTATACTCTTTGTGATGTCACAATGGGCCTAGCGGCCATTTGTACTTTACTAGCCCCATTTTGGAGTTGTTTGCTTCATGTGGATTCCAAATTGGGGCTGCCAGAAACACATTGCTCAAAACTGGTGTATAGATCTGAACCAGGTATAGTGACACCCAAAATATTTAAAACTTAAGTTATTGGACTATAATCCACAACACACTGGTACCAGAAAATTCGTACAGAAGCCAGCAGGAGAAAACCAGATTAACTGATTGGTGCATATTGACCTTATTTTCCTTTAGCTCGAGAGGTCCCCACCCCATCCCTGCAGACATATATAACAGATGGCAGGCAGGCAGAAATTTGCTCATAGGTAAGTATTTATTTGGGGGGAATTACAAAAATCCTAAGGGAAACCACCTTACTCTGTTCCCCAGTTTAATTTCCTTCAAAGGTGGAGTACTGCAAGTCAGATCAACCCCCCCCCCCATTTTGTTCTTTTCCCTCTTCCATGTTTTGCCTGATCTGCGGCTATTCTCTGCCTGCTTGTGAGATTTTATGAGATGCTGCCTGTGAGCATGGTCGTTGGTGAGGAGCAGGATGGTATGTCTTTGGGTATACAATTTGTAGTTGTATCTTTCCCGACAGATGAAAATAAAATATTTGCACAGTAACCCCCTGCACACATGTTCTATTGTTTTAAAGAATGACATTTCTCTTTTCAGAGGATGCTTTACACTTTGAAAAACAGCCCCTCCCCTCAATTTTTTTAAAATCAAAAGGACTAGAAGCATAGCAATAGTTTTGTTTTATATTTAAATCCAGGTTCTTAAGGACTTGCAGTCCAATCCAACTTTCATTTTAGGATTTCAGTGGGAAAAGAAATCATGTGGTGGTGGTGGAGAGGAAATCACCTGGAGTACTTTGTTAGCTACAACCTGAATAACTTCACAAGTCAACAACAAGGACAACAACACCCTTGCATGTTATTTTATTATGTTGCCCTGTCACTAGATAGATATTCTTAAATTGCAAGAGCCAAAAAAATAAAAATAAAAAATACATATGCCAGACTGTCTAGCTGAAGAGTTGGATAATTATGCTGATTTTAATTAAAGTTGTTGTATGTGACATTGCAAGAAACAAACCTCAAAACAAATTAGAATAATACCAATCATGTGCACAATTCATTCCCAAAATACTTTTACCTCCAAAGGGGGGGGGGGAAGCCTTTCTTGAGAATGATACATACAGTTTTGACATTAAAAAAAAATCCATTGGGAAAAGAAGGGAGGGGGGGGGAAATGCAGAAGTCATGTGGTCAGTTTGCAAGTACATTCTGATTGTTTGAGGCAGGGTTAAAAAGCCCTTGATGTAGACAAGAAGAGATCTCCAACCAGACTAAAGAAGAGATATTCAACCCGACTGAATGTGACACAAGGTTATTCCAAACACCCCTGCTTCGAACTCCACTGCCATGGTCAAAATATGTACTTATGCTTCAAAACATCCAGTCAAATGTGAATAAGCATGGCTTGCAGCTTGCAGTTGTTTGGGGGAAATGGGTTAACTTTCCCTCAAAACTTTTGTGTAAGCTATAGCAGTGCCTCCATCCTTTTCTTCCTTTTCAACAAACTTATGAAGTAGAGCTCTTTCCCATAAATATTCTTTTCTCTTGACCAGATGCCATGTGGACCATTTTAAATGGAAATGGTGCCAAATGCATATTTTGTGTGTAGATGTAGATACACACACACACACGGATAAATTGAGTTAGTTAGTTTTCCCCAACACAATATCCTCCAGATGTGTTGGACTACAGCTCCCATCATCCCTAGCCATGGATGATGGGAGTTATAGACCAACAGTTCTGATGGGCACCAGGTATAGGAAGATTACTCTTGTGAGGTACTAAAAATACAGAAATCCCTTAGGGAACTGGTCTAGTCTATGAAAAAAGGTTTTGCTTTGTTTCTAATACAAACATTAAGATACAGGTAAATAAAGCTGAGAAAAGTCCATCCCTCACATGACCATATCATCATCTGCTTTTCCTCATTATCAGCACGTCCTCAACCTAGGATGTGAAGTGAGCCCAGAACTATGCACTACAGCAGATGCAAGACCGCCATTGAAAATAGAGACCTAACATATTTTCTCACAGCATACAGCAAATTCAGAGTGCAATCATGTGATGCTGCATTTTGTATTACTAAATGTTACAGGGGAATAAGGAGTATGAGATCCGGGATTGCTGTTTGGGGTGGCAGCCATGTAGCTGCTATAATAGCTACTTCTGGCCAGAGACCACTGACTCATTTCACAGAGTACTTCATGTGCCCTCACCCATTTAAACATGCTCTGGTTTTATATTTCAACATGTAACCAGTTCTCTGCAAATTTACAACAACAGCAACAAAACATTTCTGAAAAGCTTTCAAAAATAGGCTAATTTTAGTTAACAATAGGCAAGAGGTTGGGTTTGCTTCACTTGGAGACTGATTAGTAGTAAGTGATAGAAGGAGTACCAGTACTGCTTAAGGAAGCCTTCTCCAACCTGGAGTCCTCCAGATATGTTGGACTACAAATCCCAGAATGTAGTCTAACACAACTGGGGGGCACCAAGCTGGGGAAGGCTCACTTAAGGACATGCAACCAAATTTATATGGCTCTGATTTCCAAGGGTTAGGGTGCAATCCTCTGCATGTTTAGACTGAAAAAAGCGCTACAACTCTCAGAATTCCCCATTCAGTATGGTTGGCTGGAGAATTCTGGAAGTTGCAGGGCTTTTTCCCCAGTCGAAACATGCAGAGGATTGCACCCTTAATCTTAAGAAGACTGGCCTGAGTCTTTTGTCTCTACTCCTTTCTCAAAATTAGTCTGGCTGAGAGCAGCAATTTCATTGTTCATACATTCTTTCCATGTTCTTGCACTTGTATTTCTAAACCTAATCTCTGCAAAAACAACTTTCAACCCTTCCTGAGAAGCCAATAATAAATATAAACACTCCTGAATTTTATTGAGTAATCCCCCATTCCAGCACTTAAAAGTTACATCACATCTCTGACAGTTCTTGTTATTCCCCCCTCCAGGAAAAAAAAACACACCAAAGCCATGATGTTCTACATGTGCTATGCGGACTTTGTGTGTCCACATTAAGCACTTAATTCCTGAGGAAAATAAAGACAGATAAGGAAGTGAGGCTTTTTGAAAATCCTAAACTGCAGCCATTATTTTTTTTGATGAACATATAGCTTTGTCACTCAACAGGCAAACCGAAGATAGAAAAGGGTTGCTTTTGTTAAAAGCAGCTGAGCATGCTCAGTAAGGCCCCAGGTGTGACCTTTGCTCTTCTGCGAGCAGCAATTGGGCCAGGCAATCCATCATGGTGTTCTTCCTGTCAGGCCTGGTGCGTCGCTGCAGCTGTCTGTCACACTGGTGGATGGGACCTGCTTAGAGGCAATCATGTCAATCTCTATGTGACTACTCAGGCAAAAGCAGAAGGATGATTTTGACAGTTCTGGCAAAGTCAGCAGAAGGTACTGGAGGACTTTGGTTTACACATGCTTTCCTTTCCTTTTAGAGACGTGGATGCAATTTGTGCTTTTCTCTGTGTGTGCGGTGTAGATGGTTTTGCAGGCGCACAGTTTGCCTCACAGCTGATCATCACGTATGAATCGGTTGCCTTCAGAATGCTTCCCATAATAGACATAGCGGCATTTCCCTAAAACACCTGCAGCAAAAGGGGAACAAAAAGGTTTAGCATTTAGTATGACGTGTGTAATGATAGCGGGCTGCAGGGAGACGGGAGGAGGAGACGGTTAGGGCTGGGAATTCAGTTCCATAAAACTCCAAAGAGCTTTGGCTATTGGGCGGTATAGAAATACAATAAATAAATAAATAAAATCTGGTTTCTGTATATTTAGCAATTATTTGAGAAAAATACGGTATCGGGCCAGATTGGACTACACTCTCTGTGTGGTTGGGGAGCAAGATTTATGCCTACCTGTCCTGCCCAGGCACTGTGTGTGCTCATCCTCTTGGATATCCAAGTGGGGATATCCAAGAGGATATGTATTCACCCCAAGAGTGGGGTGAATACATAAAAAAATGAGTTGCAAATTTCCAGGTTGTATGAATGCTTTTCAGGCCTACACCCACATATTGAACTTTATGCAAGTCTGCCCTATTCATACATTGCGCTAATATGTAGATGTCTCTCACAACAGGCATCCCCAATGGGTGTGGCAGGAAGGCGTGGTCTCTCTCTTCCTGCATGTGTAGGAAAATGTGAACCGCCCAGAGAGCCCAGGCTATTTCATAGAAATGAAATAAATAAATAAATAATAAATAAAATGATTGGGGAGAAAATTTCATCCAAAGAGGACTATAAATTTGAAATAAAGTTGCCACTGTTGCTTTTGGTTAAACAAAAACGAAATCAACAGGTCTGCCCTTAAGTCGATCTCAGTTCAAAACAGTTAAAGGAATTCTGTTATATGGCATGTCAGCAATGTATGGAATTCACTACCACAAAATGGGATGATAGCCACTAGCAAAGAAGGCTTTTTTTTTTTTTAAAAAAAGGATAATATTAATTCAGAGAGGACAGATCTTTCAGTGGCTATTGACATTGATAAATTAGACAGTATGTCAGAATACTACTTTTATTTATTTATTTACTGAAAAAGGTTATGTACCAACTTCCAAACATGTTTTCAAATGCTGAAGTGAAAATTCAGTATTCATTTTCCAATTTCTCTGCTCTATTTTTGAAAAGGAAGTTCACATCAGAATTTAGGTACTTCAGACATTTATTCGGGCACCTCTTGATTATGTTGGCTTGCATCAAATACGGAATTGCATAAACTGCCTGCTGTCAAATATCATTGCATGTCATCCATCAAGTGCTGTCATATGCTAAATACCAATGCATGTCAAAAACAAAGTTCAATCAGCACTAAATACGGCTATATGCCAACCAATAGTCAGATATTCAGTATCAATGCATATTAAACTCATGCTGTACCAAAAACGTTTCCCACATTTTTTTGACCATCCTCATCCAATTTGATAGAAAAGAAATTGCTTTCATAAAGAAACTCAACAGTGAAGAACATTTTGGAGAAATTCTCATGGGTTGAGTTCCATTTCATGTGTTTACCTTACTTAGGAGGCGCCAAGGATTATGTGCAAGTGTTCTGTGTTTAATTTTTGTTATTGTACATCCATCTTGCTAACAGTCTGTAGTCTTCTTAGTGTCCCACATTTCAATTATAGCCCAGGGGAAGATATCATGAGGTAATTCCTCCCGTACGGCTTTTTCAGATCAGGAAGTTTAGGCTGCACAGCGATGGAGAGATATGTATAACAGAAGGAAAACATACAGACCACCCTCAGCCACCTCACAGTGATTGGGTAAGTTCAAAAACAGCATCAAAATAAATAATAAAAAAGCTCTGAGAAGAATGAGGCAGAAAAATGGACACCTCTTTCATGGGGAAAGAAAATATTCAGGAAATTGAAGGACATATTTTGGCTCAGCATTAGCTCCACCTCTTCCCTGGAGTTGGACGCAACACTCCCACCCTCACACCTACATTGTAGTGGATGCAAAATGGGTGCCAGCTTGTCAACACAGTTGATGTTGTTGCCACTTGCAGTGGCAGCACAAAAAACCAAAACCCTTACAAAAAAGAAAGAAAGAATCTGAGCTATAAGCCCTGCCAATGGTGAACCCTACTTCTGGGAAACTGTTGAGAATTTCTTCTCCCCCTAGAGAAATTTAGTGTAATTCTCCTCCCCGTTTCTCTGCCACAAATAGGGTGGAGAATTTTGAGAGGCCATTTGCGCACAGCTCTATATTAAACCAAGGACTCTAACAATGTGACCATAGTCTTTGCCTCATCTTATCTCAGTTTAGACAAATCTAGATGGTCATTTTGGGATATATAGAACTCCATCTCACATCCCCCTGTAAGGAATTTAACAATTCTCATCGAAACTCTTTTTACTTTCCTTGAATATTCCTTGAACATTCCCTTGATGCACCTTGGAATTCGCATGAAACTTAATACGAATGCAAGCCAAAAACTACATATTCGAGATGCACCTATAATTGGGATGTATAGATCAGTCTATTTCTGGGCCATATTAATTTCATTGTGTTCATTCATAAGTCTGTTCTGGAATTAATTTGAGATTTTTTTAAAAATAATCTGCATGAAAATTCATATTTAAATATTATTTAAGTATGCATTTTAATACTATTTCTCACAAAATAGGCATCCCTAAATGTATTTTCACTTTAAATATGTATTTTTCAATGGATCTTATCCTAATATATATATATATATATATATATATATATATATATATATTCATCCATATTTTTGGTACATGTTCTGAGCCAAGATCTTCATTGCAAAATTCAGGGAAGCGTGAATTCTGAAGAATAACGGTGTTCTGATATGCACATTAATCTAGGATCCATTCAGTTCCCTTTGAAATGTAGACTGCAAAAAATCCTCAGGCATCCTTCATCTAGTGACATATAGAAAAAATAGCAGAAAATGGCACCAATCTAGCAAATGTGTCCAGGAAATGCAACTAAGGACTTCCTATTGTCAGCTGTAGAATATCTGGCCTTTCGGTGTTTTGCCTTCTATAGCCAGCAGGCGTCAAAGGTGGCTGGCTCATGTTGTTTTCAAAGTTGTAGCTATTTTAGGGATACTTGAGGAATTCCCAAATGCTCCGATGCTGTTCTCAGCTCAACAACCATATCAAAGGCTGCAATCCCATACACACATACGTGGGGATAAGCCCCACCGAACTCAATGGGGCTTACTTTCAAGTAAACATGTACAGGTTTGCACTAAAAATACATTTTAGAATGTGCATTTTTAAAGAATGTGCATTTAGACATATGTATTACATTTCAAAATATGTGTTTTTAGAGAAAATATGCTTAAATGCATATTTTATTATTTTTTCCTGCAGCCCTGTTTTAATTCGCAACGTAATACAGAACTGGGATAGGACTTATGGGTGAACAGATGTAAAAGTGATGCAGACCAGAAATAGACTGGTTTGCCTACCCCCATGCCATTTTTGAGAAACCAGCATGCATGGAAAACTGGGCTTTTATCTTCTTGGATATATTTTTCCTATGATCACTGTGGATATCATTACCCTTTTTTTTCATTAGGCTGGATGGGCTTTTCGATTTAAAATCACTCCGAAAATCACTCACAGGTGTTATATCACCCCTGTTAGACTGCACCATATTAGTGGTAATATTTCCCTGCTCTGTTGGCGTGGTTGCTCAGTTCCTGGCACTTATATTCATCTTTGGTGAGAATGTCAGCAGGTCAAAACTTTTTGGTCAAGGGTTTTCTAAACCATTACAAACATTATTCATGTTGAAGTAGAAACTGATCCAGCACTGTCTCTACTTTCTATTTTTAGGAATGCCAATAGAAACATTATTCCCAAAGCCTTGGTCACCCATTTGCTGGTTGCAGCCAGGTGGGAAATTGCCCAATTCTGGAAAAGTGACAGACTTTTTGACCATCAACGCTGGTTTGATAAGATTTGGAAACTAGCTTTAAATGATAAGTTGACACAACATAGCAGGTTAGCAAGAGGAGAAATAACATCAGACACATTTGTGGAAAACTGGTTGGACTTTTTCACATTTATTAATATGAATCCTGGCGAACCTAGACCCCCCCCAATGACTCAGGAATCCTTTTGGTCAGAGGTTCTAACTTAACCTGCATCTTTTTCTGTACCAAGTGCTTATTGAAGGAATGAACACCCATACTTTTTATAGTGGTGCTGTGGGAACATTTATATTGTTGTTGAGTGTTTTCTTTTACTCTCTGTGCTTATTGTATTTGTCCTTACTTGAAAATCAATAAAAATAGTATTAAAAAATAATAATTAAAGACCATGAAGTATATTTTTATTAGCATCAGTTTATTATTATTATTATTATTAACAACGTTCCTCGGGTTTCTTTGGCAGACAGCACTGATAAAAGTCCTATGTGAGGGCTGCCATGTTTCTCAGCGACTGGGGCTGAGGCTGTTTATGGAAATCCTGGTGAGCGAGTGCTCTTTGATGAATCCTGGAGACTGCAGCTAGGTGTCAACGCTTAGAAAATGAGGCAAGGACATGAGGTATTAATATTGTCAATGATCTCTTGACAGGAAAACAGATACTGCATTCACCATCAGATTTTAAATAGACATCAAGTGCGTTAATGACAAAAGGGCAGGCTTCAAACAAAGGCGGCTATCTGGCGGTGCACTGAGCGAGTCTTTGGGCTGGCAATAACCTGATCTGAAAAGACACTGTCAGGGCTACAGACAGGCCTGGAATTGTGTGCGGTGACAGAAAACAGAGATGCTGACAGAGATACCGGTGCCATATTATGCCACGTATATTCTAACACTGTCTCCAACCCTAACAAAACCTGACATCCTTTCCTATCACTTATAGTATTCGCCGTAGTTCCTGGAGAAGATTTCTCCCCAGACATCATTACAAACTCCACTGTAGTTTTAAAGTTCCTGGCAGGCCTGTTCTGTCATGGAGGTTGGGTCCTAGAGGCCTAAGGATAACCTCAGTCAATCTAAATTTGGAGTTTGCCGCGGAAGTGCTCTCATTTTCACTGAGATCTCAGCTACTTGAGGTGATCTGAACGTTAAAGTGTGAGGAGCTGTCACCTTGAATAAAATCCTTAAAGTAAAGGCGCTCAGTTCCTGGGATGTTCAGCAAAGATGTCGGACAGTCTGGCAGCAAGAAATGAAATCCAGCTGCTGCTGCTCGCCTGGGGATAAAGGTGCTTGGGCTAGTGACAGTTAAAGTCAGCGGAATATTTTTTTTTGAACTCCTGCAGCCTACAATTGTTTAAATTAACAAAGTGTTGTCTCCACTGAGAGTCCCTACCAAGGCGCACAGCTGTGATTCGATTGCCGGGTGGATTGTATACACATTTCTCCTCACAGGGCCCTGATAAAAGCACAGTTGAAAATGGTGCCATGAGACTTTTTATATATATATGAAGGTTATTTGTAAAACAATAGGCTTCCTTATAATTTAAATGAGGTGACAGCAATTTATCTCTTACACACACACACCCTTTCCCCCCCTACTTAGCAGCTAAAGAAAACTGTGAAAATTATAGGGGGGTTGTATGCTAGAGTAAGAGTATTTGATGATCCGATATACCATGTGTAGGTTTAGGAAACCAACTGCTTCTATCTCTGTAGGGGACAAAGCTTCCAAACCCCCCTCCCAACCTTGCTGTGCGTGTCCACAATTCGTTCTTTTGCTTGCATCTTCAGAAAATAATTCCACAAACGTGTGTGGGAAAAATGAGACCCCCACATTTAATGACATATGTGGCATTTTTAATTAAAATATCCGGCATTGGCCATAACAAGCTCAGTATCCTTCCAATGAGTCAAGAGCGGTGAGCTCTATTCAGAATAAACTCCCTGTTCTGGCTCTTGAAAAATGGCACACTGAGGTCTCTTGAGGGATCATCTTCCCCCAAATGAGGCTCCTAATTTTTCTTAAGTAGCCGCTTCCACCATCACCATAAGCTGTTAAAACTATAATTATGAAAAAATTGCATTGGGAAGATTCATTTTTAAATACACTCTTTATCTTTTAAATGTTTTCCCTCGGTGGAATGGATGTTCTAATTATATCGGGTAAGTAACAATCTTGCAATCGCTTGCATGCATTGTGAAATCTGTCTCACTTGAACACTACATTGTAATGTCAGTGTGATAGACCTTCCAGAGCTGGGGTGCAGGGAGGCAGGCCCAATTATCCCCATAAATAAATACATGAACACAGGGGAAAGCAAGGTTTTTTTTAATGTCTTTTTAAAAATTGGGTGTGCCTAGCTCAGAAGTCTTGGACAGTTAGGCTACAATATATACATCCTAGTGAAGACAAAAAAAAAAAAAACAGTTGGCGTTTCTCAGGATGTGAAATCATGCCTCTGGGTCAAATTTCATTCCAATCAGTATTTAAAGCTATAGCACTCTCCTCTGGTACCATTTCCCATTTTTGCATCTTCAAAATCCTTCCAAACAAAGAAGACTTTATGTCTCTTGACAAATGAGATGCCCCATCAAGAGAAACATGGTCAAGAACAGCTAACCCCTTTTCTAAAAGGGCATACTCCTAGATGTTGAAGTGGTCACTGTGGGTGGGAGTGCCTTTTACGAACTTCACTTGCTTTGTCAGCTATGTCCATTGCTGGAAGACAGAGAGAAGTGCCACACTAATGGTCAAAATACTTTATAGACATAGCATGCAGCTCCTTACATGGGGGGATCTGAGCCATGCAGGAGGAAAGGGCTAGTCCTTCTCTCCACAACCACGATCCCTCTAGAATTGCCCCTTGTGCAGCTGTTAAGACTTTAGGGTGACCATATGGAAAGGAGGACAGGGCATCTGTATCTTTAACAGTTGTATAGAAAAGGGAATTTCAGCAGGGGTCATTTGTAGCTTCGGCTATTGGGCAGTATAAAAATGTAATAAATAAAATAATAAAAATAAATAAAATAAAATAAACGCCTGGCGAAATTCCCTCTTCATCACAACAGTTAAAGCTACAGGAGCCCTGCCCTCTTTTGTCTCTAGTCAAGAGGGCAGGGCTCCTGTGGCTTTAACTGTTGTGATAAAGAGGCATATGGCATGCATACAAGTGATATCTGCTGAAATTCCCTTTTCAGTACAAGTGTTAAAGATACTGGAGCCCTGCCCTTCTTTTCATATGGTCACCCTAGAGATAATAGTTTCCTCCCTTGCTATCTCCGACTGTAGGGTGACCATATGAAAAGGAGGACAGGGCTCCTGTATCTTTAACAGTTGTATTGAAAAGGGAATTTCAGCAGATGTCATTTGTACATATGGGGAAACTGCTGAAATTCCCTCTTCATCACAACAGTTAAAGCTGCAGGTGCCCTGCCCTCTTTTAAATCTGGTCACTCTAGTATAGCTCCTCCAGCTTTAACTGTTGTGACGAAGAGGGAATTTCACCTGGTGCTGCATGAATACAAGTGACACCTGCTGAAATTCCCTTTTCTATGCAACTGTAAAAGATGCAGGAGCGCTGTACTCCTTTGCATATGGTCACCCTAGAAATACTCTCAGGGGACTAAACATCCTATGCATGTTTAGACAGAAAACCCTACAATCCTATGCATCTTTAGGCAGAAAATCCAACAACCCTATGCATTTTTAGACAGAAAACCCTACAATCCTATGCATCTGGTCACTCAGATTGCATCTTGTCAATCTGGTCACTCTAGTATAGCTCCTCCAGCTTTAACTGTTGTGATGAAGAGGGAATTTCACCAGGTGCTGCATGAATACAAGTGACACCTGCTGAAATTCCCTTTTCTATGCAACTGTTAAAGATACAGGAAGCCTGTCCTCCTTTTCATATGGTCACCTTATCCAACCGCAACAACCGGAGAGGGGTGGGTGGGAATGTTGTGGTGGTGGGTTGGCTGGGGATGGATCGATTGAACTTCCACTCCTGCATGCTGTGGTGCTGATCCAGATTAGACCTCCTGCGCTTACTTTTGAGGAAACAAAAAACAACAGGGAGCTGTAGACTGCAACTTTACTGTGATGTGTAGTTTCATCCTAAATTCCAGAAGAGTTTACTGTAATGTACTGTATTGTAACTATCTTTGAAGAACGTTTGGAAACCAGCTGGGGCAAAATTAGGCTACACTATTATTATCAGAAAGAAGCTCCCAGGAACATATTCTGTCAGTTTTAAAACAATTCATGGTGCAATACTATGCTTGTTTAGACAGAAAAAGGCCCTCAGGGACCCATGGAGTTGTGGTTTTTCGTGTTTAAATATGCACAGGATCGCACTCTTAGTGAGTTACCAAGTTTAGTTTAAGGTATTGGTTTTAACTTTGAAAGCTCTAAGTGGTCTATATCCTGATTATTTTAGGGAACAACTTAACTACATACAATCCATCCTCCCCAAATTTTGGAATCAATCATTGAGGACTTGCTCAGAATTCTTTTCCTTATGGATGTCTAGTTGTCATTTAGAAGGACCAGGGACATTGCTGTGGTGGCACTATAGGTGGCACCTCAACTTCAGAGGGGTGTGTGTGTGTGTGTGTGTGTTTATTCCCTTTTGGAAGCAAGTGCACATATTCCTACTCCAATGACATTTCAATATCTGAATTTACCTTCTTTTTTGCCAGTAGTACTTTTTTCTGTTTTTTAAATGGGTTTAAAGTTTTTTGTTTTTTGTTTTACTCTTGTTTTACTTTGTAAATTGACTTGGAAATTGTGTTGAAATAGGATGAATGAAATAATGTTTACAAGGGCTGTGAATGAAGGTAGATAGCATGCTCTGGCTAGTCGAAAGATAAAACATACCTAGTTCTCTAGCTATGGGACTCCCCCAAACAAGGAAAATACTAGGGTGACCATATGAAAAGAACAGGGCTCCTATATCTTTAACAGTTGTGTAGAAAAGGGGATTTCAGCAGGTGTCATTTGTATGCATGCAGCACCTGGTGGAATTCCTTCTTCATCACAACAGTTAAAGCTGCCCTCTTTTGTATCTGGTCATGTTAGGCAGGGCTCCTGCAGCTTTAACTGTTGTGAAGAAGAGGGAATTTCACCAGGTGCTGCATGCATACAAATGACACCTGCTGAAATTCCATTTCCTATACAACAAAGATACAGGAGCCCTGTCCCTCTTTCCATATAGTCACCCTAAAATAAAGTATTTGAGCCTTCTTAAGAATAAATGAATACAATCTTAGAACCAAAGCCACAGTTTTCCTCTATTGTTCTTCAAACGCCAATCTGCTAACATGTGTGTCTTGGGAGTATAGTGGAGGAGCCAATGACATGGCTACTTCTTATCCAAACATCGCTTGGCCAGGCAGATGGCTTTCAGATGGAAAAGACCTAAGGCAGTGTATGGATTGAAGCCAAAGGATTCTCATGCCGCTAAGTAAATTAGCCCCCAAATTGGGGACTTCAAACTTTTAAAAAAATCCACCATGAATGTAAAATTTCTTACATTTCTT
The DNA here is from genome assembly GCF_023053635.1 of Elgaria multicarinata webbii. Classification (NCBI taxonomy): domain Eukaryota; kingdom Metazoa; phylum Chordata; class Lepidosauria; order Squamata; family Anguidae; genus Elgaria; species Elgaria multicarinata. The sequence goes on from NC_086178.1 coordinate 110,680,120, forward strand.
TTTTTAAAAAATCACACATGGCACGAATTGGGCTCAAAAGTACTCCATGTAAAGACCTGTCTACTCTGGAAGTGTGAACCACATTTAAACCAGTTTAGTCATAGCTTTCTCTAAGGAACTCTAGCAATTATTGCTTTATGATGGTCCTGAGCATTTTCTTGGAAAGAGGTAGGCATATGTTCCTGGGTGCTGCTGTTGTGTTTAAAAGAAATTTAATTTCTTTGAGGTTTTCCCAATTCGTTTTTAAAATGTAAATTTAAAAAAATATTTGTGTAAGCTGCGCAGAGCCTTAAGAAGAGACCAGGCTAACAAGTAAATACTGCATTATATTATAGGAGTGTTCACAAAACAAGAGGTGAAGGAAGAAGACAAAATGTTCCCAATTTGCAAGGGCTTGAGGAGGACACCTTTCACCTGATGGAATGTCATCAAAAGCAACTCCTCCACAAAGTAAAGAGCATTAATACTCCTATCAATACTTCAAAACGCATCTCAGACCTCCAACTCTCTCTCAACTCCACCACCCCTCTCTTCTAATCAGACAATGAGGATAGCCTGTGGTGATAACACTTCCTAAAGAAAGGGTGGGAAAATTTCAGAGAAATTTATTAAACTTTATTCTGGTGTGCTCGGGTGGGTGGGTGCGTTTATTTTCTTCTTTCTTTCCTTTCCCCTTTTTTACCCACTCTGTTCTTTATAGGTCTAAATAAATATAATCTTAAAATATCCAGAAGGCAAGAGTGTGGAAAAATTGATGCAAGGTTTTAAGAGTGTCAGAGGCAGTTCCATAGCGTCTTTGCTGCTCTGTAAACAAACACAGATTGTATCTGCTTTGCGAGGCTTTTGAAAAAAAATGGATTCTACAGGTTTTTAGACTGGTTTAATGTGAACCAGAAGAATCTAGAAGTGGAGGACGTCTATTGGCTCGTGGGCACACATTAGACAACTCTCATTCTCCACAGGGGGAGGAGTTTTGCAACTGTTCTTAAAATGTTCATGGGTTGTACCCCTGCGCCCGCTAAGGTGAATGTATCCATGAATAAAGGTATATTTAATATGTTTAAAAAATTAAAAAGATTGACCACATGCATGAAGCCAGACTGAGTATTTCTCCAACTCATGGTTGAAGAAGTTCTTCTCTTCCATCAAAGACATCAAGGCCCTTTCTACACCTAAGGATTATCCCAGGAAAATGGAGGGATTGTCCCTGCCTGCTCCCGGGATCCCCTGTGTATCATTTGCATGCATAAGGTTGATCCTGGGATGATCCCGGGGGAAAAGACAGGTGTAGAAATGGCCCAAGTCAAATAGCACATTTCAGACCATGGCAACACCGTCATCTCCTGTACAAGTAAGAGCATGAACCTCAATCCAAGTAGCTGGTACAGACAAGAATAACAGCATATCAATTCTCACCAACATGGCTGTAAGAAAGGTGGGGCAGCAGCATGTGTGTGTGTGTGTGTGTGTGTGTGTGTGTGTGCGCGCATGTGTGTTGGGGGGTAGAGAAGCTGAGTTTGGAGTCAATAGGGAATGCATGCTGGGAAATTCTACAATGAAGGTGATAAAGGCGAAATGTGAAGTTTCCAATCCAGGCCAGGAGAAGCTGCAATGATGTTCAGTGTAAACTAGCCGTCAAGCTGATGTGTGATTAAAGGCAGACTGGTGTAAAAGTGCTTCAGAGTTCCCACTGCAGCTGAGGATGAAATATGTGTTCTTTTTCTAAAGAGAGGAAATGGGGGAGCAGGAGGGGCGAAGATGCACTGCAAGCTTATTTTTAAATAACTTAAATCACCACGTAATGTGTAACTGGAAAAAAAATGGAGGCCTTTGTCCAAATCCTTGGGAATAAACAGACAAGTTGATATTTAATAATAAGCTATATTGTGCAAGGGTTGTATTATGTCACCATGATCTAGTTAGGCCACAACTATGGGTTGCTTTATACGACCCAGGCTGAGATACAGTTTAAAGTCCTCTAACACATTAAGGAGCAGAGCCATTAAGTTGACAGATTAAAAAAAGATCTCAGAGCTAATGTTTCCATTATGCATATCCTGGCAGTGGAACAAACAACACGCTGTTCCTTAGATGTCATACTTCATTTGTAATGAGAGAGGGAGAGAGAGAAAGAAAGAGAGAGAGAGAGAGAATCTCTTCCTCATTGAATGACAGTGACATGATGACCTTTGATCTAGGCATATGCTCTCTACAGATCCACTCCCTCTGGTGAAAATGGGTCCATTTAGGGAATATTACTTTCAATCATTTAAGTAGCTGTGACCCTTGGGTGTGAATAGGTTGGTGACTCTGCAGAAAGACATCTGTACATGAGTGATATAGATGGATGGATGGATAGATAGATAGAATGTTTGTAAATTATGACAATTGCAATGTCGGAGGCTTTATTTTTTTTCTTATTAAGAAGAGAGCCCAGCCAGCATGAGCCCAAAGCAAGTATTAGCTTGGAAGGTTTAATTTTATAGATTGAAAGAGTCACAAAGTGTGAATGCAGAAGTCTGTTTACAAAGTGTACAGTTGTTGATTGGTAAATAGTCTTCTGTATTCACTCAGAGTTACATGTGATCACGTAGTGGGCTGGTTTGGATGCAATGCTAAACCATAGTTTAGGGTGATTAGAATGAGCCTAACCTCCTTGCAAGCTCATGTGCTCACCCATCCTCGATCTTCTTCTGGTGCAACTGCAAATTCAGAAGCTTTTGCTTTCATTTTTAATTAACAATGTATTGTTGTGTCGTCCATATGTGATAAACTGTGGTTAATTGTAACAACAGTTTGTTTGAAACAATTCAACTTCAAAGTGTTATGAAGCTGTCTTGTTTCAACACACCATCCTTAACATTGGACTCGATGGCCTTGTAGGCCCCTTCCAACTCTGCTATTCTATGATTCTATGATTAACCACAGTTTAGGGAGCAGACTACACAATAAACTGTAATTAATCTCCTCTTCAAGATTGTGCTGAAGGAGGAGAGTTGAGGAAGAGTGTGTGACCCCAAGGCTCACTTTAGCTCATTGCCATGATGCTAAAGCATGGATTTGTGTTAGGTCTTGTGTAACAGATCCTCCCAAGCAATATGAATTTTACCACTTCATCCTTTCCCCAGATTTCTAATTGATGGGGATGTGTGGTAAAATTCTCTCCACCTGGCAGTACAATACAGATGACCAGCTTACCTGACCGGTCAGCTTGATGTAGTTAGGAAAGTGTCCCCCCACCCCGTGTTAAAATACCTTCAGTAATTTAAATCCCATTGCTTCTTGTTTACTTTCAGTAACCACAGTACTCCACTGTTCTTTAGTGGATGGATTGCGACCCATAGCTGGATCACACCATAAGATAAGTCATACCAAAGATGCCACCACCTGTTTTTTTTTTAGAAAGATAAAGACATGAGGAGAACCCTGATGGTCCAGTCCACCATTGTGCTCACACAGTGGCCAACCAGATGCCCTGGGACACCCACAACAGGGCTTGAGTTCCGTAACACCCTCCTAATTGTGTTCCCCAGCAACTGGTATACAGAAGCATACTGCCTCTGAACCTAGGGTAATAGATACTTTATTTATTTATTGCATTTCTATACTGCCCAATAGCTGAAGCTCTTTAGGCGGTTCACAAAACCGCAATCATGACTAATCCCTTTTGATAGCTTTAAGCTCCATGAATTTGTCTAATACCTTTTTAAACCCATCCAAGTTGGTGGCCATCACTACATTCTGTGGTAACGAATTCCATAGTTTAACTGTCCAAATTCTGCCACCATTCAAGAGGCAGCTGGACAACCATCTGTCAGGGGCCAGATCTACACCAAGCAGAATATGACACTTTGAAAACATTTTGAAAACTGTATAAAGAGTGTGTCCTGGACCTCAATAGTTGTCACTACTGTTATAATCCATTTTAAAGCAGTAGTGTAGATCCTGCCAGGGATGCTTTAGAGTGGATTCCTGCATTGAGCAGGGGGTTGGACTTGATGGCCTGTAGACCCCTTCCAACTCTGCTATTCTATGATTCTATGATTTATTGGATGACCCCGGATTCTAATATTATGAGCGAAGGAGGAATACTTCCCTCTCTATCCACTTTCTCCACACTATGCATAATTTTATACACCTCTATTATGTTTCTCCTTACTCACCTTTCTTCTAAGTTAAAAAGCCCCAATCATTGTAAGCTTTCCTCATAATGGAGGTCCCCTGGTCCCCTGATCATTTTGGTTGCCATTTTCTGCACCTTTTCCCAACTCTATAATATTCTTTTGAGGTGCTGTGATCAGAACTGGGCACAGTATTTCAAATTTGTTGCACCATGGATTTGTATTAGAGCACTATGATCTTGGCAAAAAATCCCTCTCTCTGCATGCAGCCATTTGGACCCCCAATAAGGCTACAGGAAAACTGGCATATAACATTGATAGATGATATAATATGTGAATGTAAGACAGTGGTATATGAAAAATTATACCCGTATATCATAACTCGTGGACAGTCCAAATAGATTTCACTGGGCAGAAACAGGCCAGATTCAAAACATTGATAAACCAGTGACTGGACAAAATTATATTCACATTTGATTGATGTTGATGTTATTTTGTATGTTTAAGCTTAGCATTAATAATGTACATCAATAATCCTAAACACACATGACATGGAAAGAAATCCCATTGCTTTTTTATGGAATGGAGAGCAACTTCCCAAAGGTCTAATTTCAAAGAACTCTATTCTCAGCACACTTACCTAAGCCTCTGAAGTAAAGGCCTTGACCACTAGAGGGCAGCATTAATTTGTTAAATGAAGAGACCAAAACCGCTAAATATTCTTAGACAATTAAAGCAATCCTGTTTACTTCCTTCACAGCCCACTTTATGTTCTGTAAGGATCAGTGGTTTGAATTTATACATCCAAAGTTTTCTGTCTGCTGCCTAGAAACCTGACTTCTGGTAGGCTGAAAAATCCCAGTCACCATCTATCTGTGTGCAAAACTGACAGAATTTTGCAGTCCAAGGAGAAATGTCAAAGGTTTGGTTTTACACAACGGCTTGATGGAAACAACGGAGGGATTTGAAGAAATGCACACATGCAATCTCAATTATTGAGTTCAGTGGAACTTACTCCCAGGTAAGTATGTATAGGATTGCAGCCTAAGACTGGTGAAAAACATTCTCTGGGCAAGGGATGAAACCCACAGAAAACTTTCCTCCGGTTGTTAGTCAAGTTGTACTGTGGGTGCAGTTTGTCTCATACCTGCACTGTTGGGACTCCAAAGCTCATTTAGAAATTAATATGCAGTGGGCAAAGTTGATAAGATTTGTGTCTGTAGTTGCCACTAAATTTAACCTAAACCAAAAGTTTGACACTTCTATTAGGAAGAAATCCTTGAGCATCTTGAGAGAAACAAAACAAATATTCTGAGGAGATTAGCAAAATTGCACAAGTAGTTCTGCAAATCCCCATTTAACAATACCTTTTAAAAGAAGTATATCAGAAAGAAAAGTAATGGCTTTGAACTTTATATTTATTTCATTTCTGCCCTGAGATGATGATGATGATGATGATGGTTTATTTATTTATTTATATAGCACCATCAATGTACATGGTGCTGTACAGAGTAAAACAGTAAATAGCAAGACCCTGCCGCACAGGCTTACAATCTAATAAAATCATAGTAAAACAATAAGGAGGGGAAGAGAATGCAAACAGGCACAGGGTAGGGTAAACAGGCACTGGGTAGGGTAAAACTAACAGTATAAAGTCAGAACAAAATCAAGTTTTAAAAGCTTTAGGAAAAAGAAAAGTTTTTAGCAGAGCTTTAAAAGCTGCGATTGAACTTGTCGTTCTCAAATGTTCTGGAAGAGCATTCCAGGCGTAAGGGGCAGCAGACGAAAATGGAGAAGCCGAGCAAGGGAAGTAGAGACCCTTGGGCAGGCGAGAAACATGGCATCAGAGGAGCGAAGAGCACGAGCGGGGCAATAGTGTGAGATGAGAGAGGAGAGATAGGAAGGAGCTAGACAGTGAATGATGGAAAATGATGGAATGATGGAATAATGAATGATGGAAAATAATATTTGACTATTATGTTAATCCCTTGTAGCAAAAACGACGAAGACTTCTTGTAGCACATTAAAAACTAACAAATGTGTGGCATGACGTATTGTAGGAACACCCCAGCTGATTTCATGGTGACATGCCTATGCAAGCTCATGCCAAAATAAATTTGTAAGTTTTAAAGGTAAGGTGCCATGAAACACTTGGACAAAATTTTAACCAATCTGTGTTCTTCCCCCTCTTTATTGCTGTAGTGAACTTTTAGGGCCACAGCTAGACCTAAGGTTTATCCTGGGATCATCCAGGGTCCGCCCCTGCCTGAGCACTGGATCCCCTGTGTGTCACCTAGATGAACAGGTTTGACCCCTGGACGATCCAGGGATAAACCTTAGATCTAGCTATGGCCTAAGTCAAACAGTAAATAAACCTGGCACTGTTAATGCTATAATATTGATGGTGCTATATAAATAAATAATAATAATAATAATAATAATACTAACCGTGCAATCCTATGCTCATGTATTCAGAACTAAGTCTACTGTGTTTAATGGGGTTTGCTTCTTAGAAATGTGTTAATGATTGCAGGGTAATAATATTTTAATTCTAAGTACTGGATTCAGAACTGGTTGTGAGCAGCAGCATCGAAAACATTCCTAGAAGCATGGTGTGCAGCTCAATGAAAAAACAACTCAATGTGCAACCATGGTGAAAAAAAGATCAAGTCTATAGCCCCCTTCACACCAAGGGTGCTCAGGCGTTGAAAAGGAGTGGGGGGGGGTGTACCACTGGTCCTTCTGATGCCATATGCTTTGCCTGGGCCTGCCCCACAACTCTGTGCATTAGGCATGAATTTCTGAGCTGGGGAAGCCTATATATGTAGGCTTTTGTGGGAGCTGGAATCTTGTGTGACTGAGGTCTGTGCTCTTAGGTTTCCCCTGCTCAAACACTCACACACAGCACTTGGCAGGGCTGAGAAGGTGCACAAAACCAGGACATGCAATCCTGCTGCCCCTTTTAATGCATAGATTTTCCCTGACTCAAAATATGTATGCTAGATCTGAATATTGTACGGAAAGGGGCAAATGCATGAAAGGAAGGGGACTAGAACAAGTCTTCCACCGTTGACACACACACAAACAGAGGTTCGGAACAAAAAAGTCCACCCACCCACCCCAACGCACAATTAACTTATGGATTCATTGCCACAAGCTTTGAGGTTTACTAGCTTAGAGATGACTTTTAAAAGGACTGGACAAGTTCACAGAGGCAAGGTCTGTCAGTGACTGTTGGCATATAAGCAGAGGCAGTAAACTTCTGATTAATGGATTCTAGGGACAAACTGCAAGGGATAGGCTCTCTCCATCACTCCCTGCTTGTAAGCTTCCAGGGTCATCTGGCTAGCTACTGCTGGAGAAAGAATACAGAACTAGATGGACACCACTATTGAGACTCAGCAAGAAAACCCTGATGCTCCTTATGGATCTGTGACACATTTCATAGTGTGGATTGTGTTGTGTTGTGTTGCTTTATATTCCTTGGGATTTGTATAATGAAGAATCTGCATCTACTCTCACGTTACTGAGTTTGGCACTATTTGAGACAGTGTAGATTACATACAAAAGTAGAAGGCTGATTAAGTTTCCTTGGGTAACTTTTAAGTCCCAAACTTGGATCTGTATTTTATTCACACATTAGGAGTGTCTAATACCTGTAAATACCTGTATTTATTTTTGCAGCAAATAGTTACTGAATGTGTTTAAACCATGGTTTGTAGCCACCATGGTTAGGAATTGTTCACATGACACGCTAAGTCTTGGTTCGCATGACATGTGAATCCAGAATGTTTAGCTAAAAATCAGATCAGTAGACGTGGCCTCTTAATAATGGTGTAATAAAGCCAGACAAACTGCATTCATCTGGGATGGCCAGACTCAATATGGGACAGGACATCTTGTCCGGTACTAGCTGTAGGAAGTGAAGATGTCAGCAGTTCTATTGCTGTAGTATTAAGGCAGGCACCTGTCAACTTTATCTTCTAATAAACTATTAGAAGCATGGAAGCTCTATCCCATATTGATACTGACAGCCCTCGGTCTGCCTGGAGCCACATGGCTTCAGGCAGATTGAAAAGTGCAACCCAATAGTCCTGTAACCAGCTAGATCATTGTGAAGATTTATTGTGGCTCAATATACTCCCCAGACTGAATGTCCTATCTGGCTTCCTGAGGAATCCCCTATTATCGAATGCAGTGACGATAGCCAACCTTTCAACTGGATTCTGAAAAGTTCTGGACAAGCCATGGACTACTGAGAGCTAGGTAGGAAGCTCAGGATACCCATGCTTAGGGTGACCATATGACAGGACTTGCCTGGGTTTGTCCGGGTTTTTGGTGACAAATCCGGGAGGGGGAGGGGAAATCCAGATTTTTCCAAAGAGCAGCTCTAATGGGAATTAACAAAAATGCTTATAACTCAGTCATTTTTTTAAGATAAAGACATGAAACTTGGCATGATGGTAGCTCTTAGAAAGGGCTTTGGTCATACCAAATTTGAAACAGATCCGTTCATCCATTGAGTTTTAGGAATTTTTTAAAATTTTAGGATTTAATTGTTTTTTTTTTAAAAAAATATTTTTAAAGATAAAGAGATGAAACTTGGCACCATGATTGCTCTTAACAAGGACTTTAGCTATGCCAAGTTTGAAACAGATCTGTACATCCATTGAGTTTTAGGATTTTTTTTTAAAGTTTGAGGTTTTAAAATTATTTTTTTAAAATAATTTTAACATGGTGACCATGTTGTCCTCCTTTTTGGTTTCCAAAATATGGTCACCCTACCCATGCTAATGTATCCCAACAGACCTTGAAACTGCAGAAAAGGGGGCAGATATATGGCAGTGCAGATGGACATTTGACAATGGGGAGAACTTGCTGGATACCCCTGAAATGTTTCCAATTGGCTGAGGTTGTTATCAATATCTCTCTTTAAAAAAGGAGGGGGATGTTTCCCTATGTGAAGGAGAAATAATTTCTAGAGATAGCTGGTTGATGGGAAATATTCAGGGATATATCTTCCCTGATGAGAATGGATGGGAACTGTTAAAACTGCAGGAAGTTCCCATCCATTGTTGCATCCTTTTCAATGGGATTATTTTTGATGGGATTGTTTAACTTTAGTGCCTAGAGTCTTCTGCTATTCGTTTTTCTAAGGATTCTCTGACCTCACACCTGACCACTTTAGCTCTACCCCCTGAGCCTCTGGAGACCTGGCTAGGCTTAGCTTACTCCAGGTCACTATGCAGAAAATATGGTCATTATTTTTCTGTTATCTCTTTCCCACTCTGGCCGATCTTTAAAATCATTCTAATGTGGACTGATAAATGTTAGAAACCAAAAGACAGCAGACTCAGTGGACTCTTTAGCAGGAGGTAAAAGATAAGACTCATTAAAGTTTAGTCAAAGCGCCCAAGACTTGCTAACAAAAATGGTGCTTAGCATACACTTTTCAGTACAACATAGAGAACACTGAGAGTTTTGGAGTGTATCAGTTAATCAGTATTCACCCACTTGACAACCTGAAATACCATTCACTTCCACAGCGAGTTCAACATTTGTCAAAACTATTATGCTATACGCAAACATGTTCCTATATTTAACAGGAGCCAACTGGAATTTCTGCATGCTGGCCACATCTGGCCACACAAGGATGGTTCTAGCACTGTTCACAAACACAGATCATCAGTGACAAGGATATTCCTCCAAACAGGAAAGAAGAGCAAAGAGAGATACAATTAAATAAAACACATTAAAGGAGAGAGGGTTTCAGCTCAAAGACAGCGCACATAAATAAGATACCAGTAACAGGACTGGGAAGCTCTTTACCCAAAGGCCCTGGAAATCTGCTGCCATTTTAGGGGAAATTTTATTGGGCCAGCTGGACCAATGGCCTGACTTGGTATAAGGCAGCGTCATGTGTTTGTGTTTCACAAGTGAACAAAGAGACAAAGTCTTAGGATGTTGAAAATATATTTGTAGTTTTATTCTTTAGAGTAGCTAATGCATTGTAGACCAATACCATACAAGTGGGCCTTCTTTGGAAGCTCTAAAAATTCCTGCAGAGATCTCTGAAAAGCTTGTCTCCAAGATGAACCCTTGGGGTCTTTTTTCAACACCTTGAGACTTAGGGCCTTGCTAGACCAGGCGTTAGCGCGGTGTGAGGCCCGGTTTCCCTCCTGTGCATCCAGATGACGCACAGGGGAATCCGGGGTCAGGCCGCGCTGAAACCTGCCTTAAGCCGGCATAAGCGGATTCGCTTATGGGCCGGCTTTTCCACAGCCCCAGCCTGAGGCCGGGGCTGCAAAACGTCTAGCAAGGTCTGTGGCTTTTTGCGGCTGCTCGCTTACTCGTGAGTAGCCGGGAAAAGCCACGGACTGGGCACAGTGCTCATACGAGCACTGTGCCCATCGGGCCGGGGGGGGATCCCAGGGGGGGAGAGAGGGGCGGGGGGGAAGGCCAGACCCGGCAGGAGAGAGGGGAGCGAGGGAAGGACAGCCGGGGACAGGGGATGGGGGCGAGGGAAGGACAGCCGGGGATGGCGGATGGGGGTGAGGGAAGGACAGCCGGGGACAGGGGATGGGGGTGAGGGAAGGACAGCCGGGGACAGGGGATGGGGGCGAGGGAAGGACAGCCGGGGACAGGGCATGGGGGATGGGGGGAGGACGGCCGAGCGGGCGGGGGGCGCGTCAGGAATTGTGGGGGGGATCAGGGGCAGGGGGAGCGGGGGGGCTTAATTTTTTTAAAAAAAACCCCACTTACCTTGTCCGGCGGCTCTCCGGCGCACATGGCCCCTTTAAAAAAAAAAAAAATGGCCGACGCTATGGGGCTTCCCGTTGCATTGTGTGTGTAGAAGCCGGCGACGGCGCGCGCTAGCTCTAGTGCACCGTCGCCCCTCCTCCCTGCAGGCTTATCTGACAGGTCTAGCAAGGCCCTTAGTCTCTCCATTCCCTTCAATTATTTTGGATGTTCTCCGGTTTTGTTTGACCCTGTGTTTCACAAGGGTTGAGGCCTATGCAGACCAAAACCATCTTCCACAAAATTGAGAATGGGGAGGCTTCCATCGATGGATTGAAACATAAGAAGTGGCACATCTGCTCTGTCCACACCTGTCCCTTTAAATCAAGATAAATATGCCCTAATCTTCTCTATATTAAATCTACACACCATCACATCTATGGATGGACAAATCAGTCTATTTCCAGGCTTCATCAGTTTCACATGTGTCCATTCGGTCTGGTTTCCTCAACAATCCAACACCGCCCCGCCCCCCGACACACCACATTTTCATTTAAATACGAAAGTATTTCCCCCCACAAAATATGCATGCTTGTACAACTTTTATTCTAAAATATGCATGTTTGTATGCATTTTAGTACATTTTTGACCACCAACCCCCACCTACCCAACACAACTCTATACAGTAGTGGCAGAGAGAATTATGATATCCTACATTCTTTGAATGTGGTGATCCCAGATTCCTTATGAAAGAAAACCATGAAATCACTAAGTCACTTTGACTGAGCTAATATTTCTCACCAGGTAGGTAAAAATAATTACATCCTGGCATGAAAAAAATACCAAAGGTCTTTTGCATTGGTATAAAATAAGCTATAATTTAGAATCAAAAGAAAACGCTACTGCAGTGGCATCAAATATTTTTTGTTCGTATTTGCTATAACCAATTCAGCCATTCAGCTTGAAATTATGCAAATCACATTCACTTGGGCAGATGCTGAGGTAACCCAGGTTACTTTAAGTCAAAGTCAACAATCTGGTTGCCACCTATTAATTTTATGGAGTGTTCATATGTCAGGGTCCTTGTCCACCACAAATAGAAACATGATAAAACTTAGTCCATTTTATTTGTTCTAAGAAATGAAATCCCATTGGAAAGTAGATTTCACAAAGAGCACAGATGGCATTTGCCACTTTTTATTAATCAATGTGTCCACCATCGATAATAGTACCACATTATCGGGGCATGATCTAAAGAACTATAAAACTAGCTCCCTGAGTCAACGAGGGCATTAGGCTGGTCTTTCTCAAACCAAACGCTCAATGATGGCTCTTCACATATGGAGGAGAAAGTAAGAAAAAAGGAAGAAGACGAGGAAACCATTGTGTTGTTGTTGTTGTTGTTAGAATCCTAGTTGGAGATAGAATACAATATTTGGAAGGTTTTCCTGATCTAAATGAAAGGGGACTTCTGACTTGATATTTTAGACACTAGCAGAGAAACTGTGGGTGAGGGCTAATGCCAGAATACATGAAGTACACACAAATCTCCATGAGAGAGGCACCATGGACAGCATGATTCTGGGGGCAGTACAGATGTATGGGTCTCCTCATGGAAGAGGCTTGTTTGAATGACTAGTCTCACAGTAACCTTTCATGCATCTTCCTGCACTCCTTCTGCATCACAAACTTAAAAATCGATACAAGATGGAGAAAGGCCTTCCATGAGGCAAGCTGAGCATGGTCACCTCAAGTAGCAGATTTATGGCACCAATAAGGGTGACAGAGCAGGAGACAGACAGAACATGACCGTACTCTTGAGCAGGCCCTCCAACCCATTTCAACAAGATATGCACAAGGGAGGTTCCCAGGAGATAGTGTCCCTGCTATTTAGGTGCTGGGGGGGGGGGGGGTCTGGGGGATGCCATTTGGATACACAGCAGCCAAAATATTTTGGCCAGTCCCTGCCATGAGAAATCATGGCTAAAACAGCATCCTATTTTCTCTCTGTACTATGAGAGGGTTAAAGAATACTCTGACGGCTGGGAAACGGCTGCTGTTGATACTAGTGAGGCCTTCTCTTTAACTAGATCCTTCAGGAAAAAAAACAAATTAATCAAGAGCTAGCTGAAGTGGGTTTAATGATTGCATTCTGCATACAATCAGCTTTTCCCTTTTCAAGGGCCATCAATATGTCAAGGGAAGACATATCTGAAGGATATAGCTCTTAACATCAAGGTTATCTATTCTCCACAAGGCTCCCGCTCCTTACCGGGGCTGATACTTTACGCTGCCTGTGTCTAACATTTTCATCAACTCGGCAATCAATCAAGGTAATAATGTTGTGCAAAAAATCAATTAACAACGCAATTAAACTTTCCTTATTATCTCAAAGGGCTGAAATAATACCTGAAGGGGAGATAGACTCACTGAATGCAGACATCCATAACCCAATGTGAAAGTGAATTATGAGGTTAGACAGATGTAGGCATGTACCGGCGCAGTTATTTTCAATGGGGTATAGCTCATCCAGGCAGCCTATCAGTCACTGCAAATCCTATATCCTAAAATTCCAAATTACTTTTAAGAAATATATGATGTGCAATATCCAATTCATATTCCCTTTTAAAGATAACACACATATATACAGCAGCGCACGCACACACACCTTACCTACACACCCCTAGAAATCAGAACAGGAATATTATTCAAAGACAAAATGATATTTCAGAGAGAACATAAAATATAAAAGCTATAATAACATTTACATCTGTGTACCACCCATGTCAGTAAATGCAGGCCATCAATTATACATAATCTGGAGTGTATATAACAGAGCAAAAAATGATGTGGTACAGCATTTTAAAACCTAGAGGTTTAAATTTGCAAACACCTACATTTGTGGTGCCATCAAACACCATGAAGGAATAGCCCCAGCTTAGACATATACAGTAGCATCACTTACAACTCAAGTATTACTCATTTAAAATAAGACAGAGCGACTGTGTTATTCAGCAATTACACTCAACTCTCAGTGATATACGGTTCCCCCGAGCCAGGATTTTAAAAGTGCATCAAAATAAGAACTATTAACCCATTGTAAATGGAAAGGTATTTTGAGATTCTATTCAATCAAAGATTGAGGAAATCTTTACACGGAGTATGCTGAATGTAGGCAGGGGAGAAAAGAGACAACAATCAAATACACCGAGTCGTGCACGAACATCTGAATGCTTCTTCAACCTTCAAAGGAAACATTACAAACGAAAGCAGGCAACACTAACAGAACAAGGCTGCTTTGTTTGAAAGTGGTTCTTGTACAAATGCAAATAGCCACCATGGCTATATGCCATTTTAACTAAGAGGTTAAAAATAAAAGAGGAACCTAGAAAAGTATTTAAGGAAGAATAAATCAGTTTGGAAATGCCCAGTTAAGAACTTTCCCTGTAATCATCTGGGTATCAACTGAGAAACAGCACAAAATCTGCCCTCTGACATTGCGCTCGGGATCCTCTGTATTAAGTATCTCTTGATGTCTTCAATAGCAGAAGAGCACTACAAAGCAATTCTCCCAGCTGTGGTTCCTTAAGTACATAACAGCTGCATTTTCAAAATGGTCTATTTTTACAATTAGCTCATGTAGGGCAACAATACTTTACTGTGAACCAAAAATCTCTCTGTTTCCCTTCATTTCTCTCCACTTCTTGGTTTGTAATTCTCTCTGCTTTCGTCCTCTGCTACCACCACATGCTGTTGACTCAGCCAGGAAGCAGGTTACAAATGCAGGATTACTCCAAGACAATCCTCAGCAATTTCCACCATTTTTGAAACATCATACATTTTCCCCCCACATGATTTTTTGAAGCATCAGCGTTACAGGACAATTAGGGACTCTCAGCCATTCCTATCTTAATCTTAAAGGAACATAATTAATATGGTTTTGTCTGCAGTTACTTTATTGTATGTCTATCAACTGGAACCATTCCTGCTGTGTACTTGATTCCGCAGACGGTGGGGGTGGGGGTGTTGGATTTTAAATGATGTGCTAGTGCGTCTGCTCTTTATATGCTGTAGTTTATGTGTTATTCATGGGTTGCATTTAGAGGCATGGACGATACACAGATGTAAATGTTATTAAAGCTTTTTGCGACTTAGACCGTTGTGAAATACATCTTTGTTTTCAAATAATTCTTTTAACTATCACAAATAACCAGCAGTACATGACAGTGTCTTGAGAAGGGGGGGGGGCTTTTTTTTTATTGCCT
Source organism: Elgaria multicarinata webbii (assembly GCF_023053635.1). Lineage (NCBI taxonomy): Eukaryota > Metazoa > Chordata > Lepidosauria > Squamata > Anguidae > Elgaria > Elgaria multicarinata. Next base: position 110,695,244 of record NC_086178.1, read on the forward strand.
TGCTAAGCCTTTGTGATGAAAAGTGAGTTTTTCCCCACTTGCTCTCTAATGCTCTCTCTTTGTCAAAATAAAATGCAGTATGACTTGGCAGACAACAGAGTTATGTCTGCAGGGTAATGTTAAAGAAGACCCCATTCTTGTAACATGCTTGTTATAGAGTATGAGAAGCAAAAGTTACTGACTTAGTTGTCAAGGATATGGGTCCAAACACCAGAGGCCTGAGACTGACATGGGTCTCAGCTTGATTTCTCATCATACTTCATTAATATTTTTTCAGACATTCAAGATGGATATGGCAGAAGGACAGTGCCCTGCCAGAACACAGCACATCAGTTTGCCATCATTCACTTCAATGTATTTGCAGAAATTGTCGTATTAACTCAACAACTTTTCCACTGGCGGCATTCACCTCTGAATTTGGCTAATGAAAGGCACACAGGAAATAATATTCACTGGTCCTCTGTAAGAAAACTAACACAGAAATAGAAGCACTGTCCTCTGTAGGTTAATACAACACAACTGTTTAGGTCAGTCTTTCTAATAGTTAGGGTGGCCAGGTGTCCTATTTTACAGAGGAAAGTCCTCCATTGGAAGGGCTGCTAAGAGTCCTCTGTTTGAAGGGTTGTCCAGTGCAAGTCCAGTTTAAAGATAAAGAACCATAAGGAGGGAGAACTGGGCCTTGAAGTTGTCCACCAGCCTGCACGGCAGACCTGGACACAGTCTTCTCCGCTATAATGATATGCTATATTTGTACTTCTATTTAAATTATAGTCATTATTTCTAAATGTGCATCTATACTTACAAATTAGCATGTGCAAATGTTATGCAAATTGGTGTCCTCTTTTTTTGGTGACCCATTTCTTCTTTTTGGGTGATGCATAAGTGGCCAACCTATCATAGGTTCACAAAAGTTATTCCTAAGCCACCTCCCAGAAAGCTCTATTTTAGTCTCTTTCAGCAGATCAGTTATTTGAAAGTGGGGTTGGAGAAAAGAACTAGCTTCGCTATCATGAGGCTCCTGCCTGATTACCTGGAAGTGATTCTTTCTAGGCTCGAGTGGATTCCACACATACCCTCTGCCATTGTGCAACCGATTGTCCCCTGTAGGGGAAGAATATTGTTGACTTTGGGGGTAATAGGCAAAAGTTGTAACGCTGCACTTCCGTTTTGATGAGTTGGCCAAGGGCTGCCAGCCCTTGGCCAACTCATCAAAACAGAAGTGCGGCGCTTCAACTTTTGCCTATTCACCCCAAAGTCAACAACACCTCTCCCCCCAAGAACACCAATGGAAATGATGCTACGTAATTTATTGATTTACTTATTTACAAGATTTATATAGCACTCTATATTGAATAACATATCTTAGTGCTGAATAATAATAAGAGGAGAAATCATCATCATCACGATCCAGAATTAAAACCAATAAAGTGAGATGGTGCCAGTCACCTAGCACAGCTCCCATAAGCAGTCTGGTTCAAATTTTCAAAGTGATTGGCAGCTGGGCTGATGAGGGCAGCCAAGCCATGCTTGGAGTTGTGGCATAGCTTTTCACATATTTTTTTAAGAAGGAAAAACCCAACAACAACCACCAACCCACCAAAAAGCTCACCTAACCCCAAAGTGATACAGGTCCCAGTCCTGAAAAAGAATGCTTCGGGGCAGCTGTGATTCTTATCACAGAATGTTGTCTTGGTTTAGAGATGAGCAGTCTAAAAAGGTTTATTTTTGTCATCAACATCCTGGATATATAAATAAAGTAAAATAAGGGTGTGCGTACACACACACACACACACACACACACACACACACACAGATAGATAGACAGATTGATTGATTGATTGGGGGAGCCCCACCCCCAAGTAATTTAAAACTTGCTTTTCAAGTGCAGCCCCATCTGCTGGCCCTGGCTGGCAACTGCTACTGATCTGCTGTAGGTTGTTGGTGGAAAGTTTCCGGATTATCACAGGGCAAATGTGGAGGTGGATTGTAGATGCTGCTGGGAGCAATAATTTTGGGGAGTATCCCCTCCCACTCCCTGCTCCAGAAGTATAGTCCAACTGCAGGTGCATCTCATTTCTTGATGGGGTCTTTGACTTAACTGCAAAGGAGCCTACACAGATCTGGCTTCTTCAATGTTTTGTGCCAGTATGGAGTGTCAAGCACCCTATGGAAGGTGGGAAGAAGCCACGCTCACTGTTCGTAAGGATGATAACTGCATGAACCATGTGCATGTTTACATGGAAGTAAGTCCCATGCCGTTTAGTGAGGCTCACTTCTGGGTAAGCGCAGACAGGGTTGCAACTTGAGTGTTTTGCTTAGCTTGTTTCACACATTACATGGCAGCAAATCTGGATCCTTGCCAAAAGACAGCAGGGGGGGTCCAAGGGGGTCCTCCATAAAGTGGATTGGGCCAAGAAAATCCTGTTGGCACCCCCCAGGGGTAGCTATACTGCTATCATGTCATGCTGAAAAGTTGTGAAGAAAAATGAGCAAAAATATATCCCCTTAAACCCAAAATGTTAGTAAATCTAAGGATAGCCACTTTAAATTGGTTCCAAACCTGGGTACCAGTCTCTGTTAAAGAAGTGGAGCAACTAGCATCTCATCTGAAAAATGCAAAGGCCCCAGGAAATGATTTTATCCTTCCAAAATTACTGAAGACCAACATTGGGTGGTGGTCAAAATTATTAGCTGCCTTATTTACAGCAATAGATGAAACCAGACAACTATCCAAAGGGTGGAATGAAGGGATTGTGGTGCCATTATTTAAAAGGGGGGATAAGGTGGTTCCTATCAATTATAGCCCAATCTCACTACTGTCAGAAGTGAGTGAACTTTATGCTCAGTATTTCCTGCAGATGTTGAAGACCTGGGTCGAGGAGGAAAATATACTAGCCCAAGGATTGTGTGAAGGAAGTTCAACAGTTGATCATTGGTTTGTAATTTCCCACTTGATCTGTAAGTATGCCTAGGAGGAAAACTACTTCGTATTTTGATTTTGTTGATCAAAAGACAGCATTTGATTTCACCAGTAGAGAACACCTGTGGACAAAGCTATAACAAACAAATATAGATTTTTTTTTGTTATAGGACACGGAATAACAGGCTCAAGTTAAAGGTGCTATATAAATAAATAATAATAAGAAGAAGAAGCCAGATTCCAGCTGGACATCAAGAAAAACTTCCTGACTATTAGAGCAGTACGGCAATGGAATCAGTTACCTAGGGAGGTTGTGGGCTCTCCCACACTAGAGGCCTTCAAGAGGCAGCTGGACAAGCATCTGTCAGGGATGCTTTAGGGTGGATTCCTGCATTGAGCAGGGGGTTGGACTTGATGGCCTTGTAGGCCCCTTCCAACTCTGCTATTCTATGATTCTATGATTCTATGTTACTTTGCTTTATTTATCCTGTGTCAGATCTAATCATCAGTGAAGGTTCAAGTAGGTTACTCTGGGGAATTATCTAAGAACATCCCAACCTTTTGGGGAGTGTGCCAAGGCTACTTGTTGGTGCCTTTATTGTTTAATCTCTATGTAAATAATATCACTACTATCTTATCAAATGCTTCATTCACCCAGTATAATTAGCGGTTAGGCCAGTCTGAGTTTTGTGAGCTCCTTGCAGCTGGAATTTAAAAGGTTAATTAGGGATTGTGAATCTGAATTTTTAACCAGTAATTATGATGGGGGGAAAATTATGGCTGTTGGGAAAAAGAGAAGAAATATCACAGGTTGACTATGAATGGAAACCAGGTTTCTCAAGTTAACAAATTTAAATATTTGGGGATCATTTTTACTAGGGTGACCATATGAAAAAGAGGACAGGGCTCCTGTATCTTTAACAGTTGTATTGAAAAGGGAATTTCAGCATGTGTAAAAGCTCTGGGACAGCTATTCCATAAAGCCCAATTATAGAATCATAGAATAGTAGAGTTGGAAGGGGCCTATAAGGCCATTGAGTCCAACCCCCTGCTCAATGCAGGAATCCACCCTAAAGCATTATGGGAATTTATGGACTTGCAAATGTTTGAGACCATCCAAAATATTCCAGGTTCTATATGGTATGCCTTCTTCCTTGCTACAAACTGAAACAACTTGATATCTTTGGTAAATCTTAGAATGATACCATCAGACATGCTTAGTGTGTCATGTGAACCATTCCTAACCACAGCAGCTACGTAACCACGGTTTAAACATGCTCACTAACCATTTGCTTCAAAAGGGTAGTGGCATAACCATGGCTGTTGTTTGAACAGGCCCCATATTGGATCAAGCTATCCTTTTGAAGTAGTTTGAAACTTTCCAAGGTAGCAATGACTTGTATTTTGCAGTGATGGGATTAAATCTGTTACCAGGCAGATAGCAATGTTAAGATTCTCTGCTGCCTTTCTGTGACGAAAGGACCAGAGAAAACCTTTAGATCAGGTCAGGCAACATATACTGGACTTGGACTTTCAAGAATTGCTGGCTGTGATAATTATGCAACGAACATGTCCTCTGTACCCAAGACTGATATCAGTTATGCCCTCACTATGTATATAACTGCAAGATGGATGGATGATATTCTGAAGGTGACAGACATGACCTTGGGGGAGCTAGGGGTGGTGACAGCCGACAGAAAGCTCTGGCGTGGGCTGGTCCATGAAGTCACGAAGAGTTGGAAGCGACTGAACGAATAAACAACAACAACATGTATATAACTAAGCTTACACACCCAAAACTCTGAAGAGCAATCACTCTAGCAAGAATCAGTTCTGCCTTAACCAAGAATATGGACAAACTCCATCAATAGTACATTTTCTACTTATTATAGACAAGGAAGGAAGGAAAGGAACCTCTCGTGCAAGCACTATTACTGATTCCTGGAGGGACGCCAGCTTTCGCTGACGTTTTCTTGGCAGGCCTTAGAGCGGGGTGGTTTGCCATTGCCTTCTCCGGCCGTTATTACCTTCCCCCAGCTAACTGGGTACTCATTTTACCGACCTCGGGAGGAAGGAAGGCTGAGTCGACCCGAGCCGGCTGCCTGAAACCAGCTTCCGCTGGGATCGAACTCAGGCTGTGGGGAGAGTTTTGGCTGCAGAAACTGCTGCTTTACCGCTCTGCGCCACACGAGGCTATTATAGACAAGGCTCCCTACAAAATGAAGACATTCTGAAAACTATGAATGATGACTAGAAACTCTGAACCTGGACAAAAGGAGAGCGTTACTGATGATCAGCTTCAGTAAAGTAGCCCCTTAAACTGCAATAGACCAGAACAAGTTATGAAGTAAGTTCTGATTTCTAGAGTTTCTAGGTGCAAGGTAAACCTGTGGTCTACCCAAGAGAGGAGATGATTGTGGCTGCTTGCCCTCCAAGCCTTTACCCTTCTGACTTGGGTCAAGTCTTATAGCTGATTTCATGTTCTGCCAAAACGGAGCACATCAGTGGAGGAGTAGAGTTTATATCCCCTCTCAGTCCAACTATATACTAAACTGGTAAGCCCACGCACACCCACTTCTGTTTATAGAAGAGTTGAATGAGATGATGGCTCTCAAATGTATGGATTTGAAATGCAATTAAAACCGGTGTGTTTAGAAAACATACATGCAGCTATTACTCTACTCCAAAGGAAAGGTCTGTGGACATGCGGGCTTTAAGAGTCATTTCCTTGTTTCTTCTTGTCTCGCCAAGTGCTGTGAGGGGAGAGAGGCTAATTATAAATCTTCGAAAAGTGAAACTTGCGAAAAGGTACTGGAAATAATATGCTCACAGGCTGGGATGGGGGAGGTGGAAGTCTATCTGGCGGTTGTTGGCGCTTGTTTTCCCTAATACCCATTAAAAGCCTCCCCCCGTAAACTGGTTTATAGCAATGCTAGAAATGGAGTTAACATTTTTATTTAATGAATGGCTTGTGGAGTGTTAAAAACAGCATGATGTGCTTGCAAATGTAGCTCCTTATCCTTGGCTTTGTCTCTATTGGCATTTCCCCCCTTCTCATTTTCAATGACATGTCAGCCGTCTCTCACCAACCACAAAGGAAAGTTGAATGCAGGGCTTACAAAGTTAGGCTGACATTTGCTCTCTTCCAATAAAAAATATTTAGTCCATTAAACATAAATACCTGTCATTATGATACATGGACTGGGTACAAGCCTCCCGTTTCCCTCTGATGTTTATTACATCCAAACAACTGCAGTGCCTGCATGTTTTCAACTTTAGTGTATTGATTAAACTTTTAAATGGCTGCCATATAACCCAGGGACATCAGGAAGATTAATTTGCGTCAATGTTCATCTGTAATTCATTAGCCATTTATTCTTTACAACCACATGGGCTATCAAGAAAATGCAGGCCATTTTTCACTCTGCACAGGCTTGGGAACAGATCCTGAAATTGGTGCTGCATACCAATCAGTTCCCCAGGCCCGGCCTCTTAAACTGCTTGGCTTTTCGAAAGTTAAAAGTTGGGAACCAAGGCAGCAGGAGGAGAGGGAGGAAAAGGGACATAAAGAACCAGAAAAATGGACAAAATATATGTCCTCGGGGTACTCGAGATTTAACTGAGTTTGTCCACTGTCTTTTCATCCATGGATTATGGTTTCTTATTTCAGTCAGATTAAAATAACTGAAACTTGTTTCAGAGCAAAGGCCGTAAATAAAACGAGTCACACTCATTTCCACCCCACCCACTCCAGTAATTTTTCCTGGTTGCAGTTACTGGGGGAAAGCTGTAGAGAGTGGCAGTGACAGCTTTTTGAAAACCATGCTAGTGCCTTAAGGAATTTACAGCTGCAAATACGAGGAAACACACACATTTTAAACCAGCTCTAACATTTATTCTGGATTCTGGTCCATTCAGTTCAATGCCCAGCTAAGTAGCACTATGTTTCCTTAGGGTAGAGGTAAACCATTTGGCTCCTGGATTCACCCTGCTGACCCTTTGGCATGACAGGAACTGCCTATTAACACAGAAAGGGGAAAAGGAACGCAGCTGTAACGCAAACACTGTACGCATGTACTTGCATACAGCTTGAAAAGATAAACGGCACGCAACTTGCATTTCCCCCCTTTTTCCTAAATGTTTATCAATCAATTAATATAACTGTTTACCCTGCACTTAAATTGTCAATGTATGGGTAGATTTTACTATTGAAAACTCAAGAGGGCATACACCTTTGTAACCTCACATCAACTGAAGTATTATATGAGCCCAACACTGCCATTAGTAGTTAATTCAATAGTTTGGGGTTCATTTTTCCCCCCGTTTACGACCTTGTGATGATGATTCAGCAGTGTCACTGACCATCTGCAGAATTCTCCTCCGCTCCCAGAGGAGACTTTCAAAAAAGTATGTAAGGGCAAGGTGTCACTCTGCATGTACAGAGTGCCTTTTCTTTGTGAAGGGAATACTTCCTTGCCTGACTAGAGACTGAAAATGCTGTACATTTAGTGTTTTACACCTCATGCTCACCACGCTTGGTGATGGTGACAGTAAACACACTGATATTGTGCTGTCTGAATAGTCGTCTAGGATGACAGTAGGCTGCCTTGAATTGAGGGAGAGGAACCTGGGATCAGCTCTGGGCTGGCTAGTTGCCTGCAACATGAAGAACCTCTCCAAATATGCCCTGCAAAATGGCACCAGCCATTGCAATGATCCTCTTATCTGGGGCTGAGCTCCATACACACTGCACCACAGTTCCCCCTCCCTCCAATGTATTTGTTTATTGAAAGAAATGTGAACAAGATGCGAAGATTAGGGGTGTGCACGGACCCCCTGATCCTCTTCGCGCCCAATCCACAAATTGCAGATCGGGCCCACTCCGCCCCGCTTCGATCCGCCTAGGGGCCACTCCGCTCAGCTGCGGAGCTCCGGCTCCGAATCGGAGCTCCGCAGTGGCAGGGAGTGGCGCCAGGTAAGGCCCCCTCCCTCCTCCCCCTTACCTGTGTCCGTCCCGGCCCATCCCAGCTTCACTAGAGCCTGCAGCTCAACCAGAAATTGTAGGCCCCAATTGCGGCCTACACTTCCTGGTTGAGCCGCGAGCTCTATTGAAGCTGGGATGGGCCAGGATGGACACAGGTAAGACCCCCCTCCCCCTTGCCCCCTTACCTGGCTCTGCCGCCGTCGCCGCACGGGCGGTGGCAGCGGCAGGGCCAGGTAAACCCCCTCCCTCCTCTCCCTTACCTGCATCTGTCCACGGTCCCACGGCTGCTTCAACTGAGCCCGAGGACTCAACCAGGAAGTCTAGGCCGCAGTTGCGGCCTAGTCTTCCTGTTTGAGTCCTCGGGCTCAGTTGAAGCAGCCGCGGGACTGTGGACGGATGCAGGTAAGATCCCCTCCCCCTTGCCCCCTTACCTGGCTCTGCCACCACCACCGCATGGGCGGCAGCGACAGCGGCAGTGCCAAGTAAACCCCCCTTACCTTTTTTGCAGAGCTCCGGATCAAGGCGAAGGATCCGCCTTCACCTCGATCCGCTCCGCAATGCTCCACGGCTCCCCCAATCCTCTTCGCCTCCACCTTAACGGGAGGTGAAGCCCTCTGATCCACTCTTGCTTCTCCAGTCCGAGGAGAAGCGGAGCACATCCCTAACAAAGATATAGCAGCCATATCAGACAAACTTACAGATTACTTTAAGAAACCTGCTCTGACACTCATGCAATAAATCTGTGATCTCAGATAAAGGCAGCAGTGAAGAGGAAGGTTTCACGGCCTGCCTAAATGCCTGGACTGAAGGGGCAAGGGAGCAAGTCAACAGGAAGGGAGTTTCAGAGTGTACCAAGAATGCCCTGCCTCTTGTTCATGCCAGTGTAACTGATTTTAATGGTGGGCACTTGAAAAGGACCCTGACACATCTATTAGTGTACAGGCAGCTATAAATGTATGACAAATAAGTTTCAGGACATGGTCCTATGCATTTTAGAGAGAGAAAAGTTTAGACAGATTGCTTTTCCTGTCTAAACATGATTGCACCCTAAGTTTGTTTTTAATCAGGATTTACCCAGTTTGCACCTTTTGGACTGAATACAGACATAAGTGCAATCTGTGGTCAAAGTTGTACATTTCTGAGCTTGCAATGTGATTCCCAAACCCCCAGAAATGCAGTTGACAGAGTGCGTACATTTTAAAAATGCATGTGAAAAAAATGTACTTTTTAAAAATGGGCACATACGCGGTTTTATCAATGACAGAAGAATGTGTACATTTCAAAGATCCATGCAAATAATGCATATACTTGGAAAACAGGCACCAAAATATGCACACATTTTCACGCAAAAACAACCAACCAACCAAAAATCACAATCTGATACAGATTCAAGATGGAACAAACTTTGAGGTGGAATTAGAACTTCAGTGAACTTGAGTTTTGCTTGTACTTACATCGCTATTTATGACCAGTACTCTAAATTGAGTCTGGAAGTTTGCAGGCAATGTAGCTGGATCAAACTTGGAGTTCTGTGTTCAGACTTTCTGCCCCCGACCCCATATTCAGTTGCAGTATCTGGACTGCCTTCAGAGGCAGCCCCATATGAAGTGCATTGCAGTAGTCCAACTTGGAAGTAACCAGTGCATGTTTAACTAAGGCCAAGTCTGACCATTCCAGATAGAGCCAAGGATGTACAAGCTGTAAAAAGCACTCCTGGCTACTGCCTTTATCTGTGCCTCTAGAGACAGCTATGAGTCAGGCATGTCTGCAGGCAGCACACCTGGTTCTTCAAGGAGAGTGCAACCCCATCCAGTACGGATTTCGCAACACTCTCCAGATAATCCAACTTTCCAGCCTACAGGCCACTATCTTTACTAATCATTATGGCTATATTTCCTCTCCAGTATCTATGCCTTTGTATACCAGTTGCTGGGAAACACGAAAAGGAGGTTGCTATTTCACTCATGCCCTTCTTGTGGGTCTGCCAGAACACTGGATACCTTTAGTAGGATCCAATAGGACTCTTTTCATGTCCTTAATTGTCTGTTTCCCCTTATCTGTCCCTGCACTGCATCCAGAAACCTGTTTGAGAGTTCTACTGCCTTGCTTGGATTCTCAGATGGTAAAAAGAGGCAGAGGTGCATGCTATCTACAAATTGGTGACATCAGATCACAACCCTCTGGATGACTTAAACCAGTGGCTTCATATAGATGTTGAGGAGTTCGGGGGGGGGGGGAATTGGAGAACTATGGTACCCCACAAGCCAAAAGTCATTCTGCTACCAACCACTGGAGACACTGTAATACTATGCCTCCTAAGCCCAGGCCATATAGTTTAGATTGAAGAATATCATGGCCGATGGAAACAAATGCAGTTGAGAGGTCCAGTAGAACCGAACACAGACACAGTCACAGTCTTCCTTGCTCCTATCTTAAAAATTCCCCACCATTGTCCCCATCTAAACTACTCTTATGCACTGAAAGGATATATTTTATCATTTGAACATAAGTATATTTACATAACAAGAACCTTTATACATTGTCACCCTCCTCCCCCGCTGCCCCCAAATCAAAGTAGTGAGGATCAGTGTCCTGGGTTCTTGGTGTGATGGAAACTATGAGGACTCTAAAGTAACAGAGCCCCTTTTCTCGCAGAGAAGTACAGTATGCATTCATTCATGCATGCACAGAACACTGAGCGAGTGGCTTCTCTGTGGGGCAGTCCCATAAGAATACAGGAGCCCCGCTGGATCACAACACCACCTATCTAGTCTGGCATCCTGTTTCCCACAATGGACAAACAGATGCCTCTGGCAAGACCGCAAGCAAGACAAGAGGGCAATAGCCCTCTCCCACTGTTGTTCCCTACTGACAGGTAGTCAGAGGCAGGTGGCATCTGATTCTTGAGGTGCCATATAGTCATCAGGGCAAGGAGACATTGAAGCCTTACTCTTCACAAATTTGTTTGAAGCCCCTTTAAGGCCCTCTAAATTGGTGGCCATCACTACATTTTGTGGTAGCGAATTTCATAGTTTTAATTATGAGCTGAGTGAAGAAGCACTTCCATCTGAATGTTCAGTCTCCCACCACTGAGCTTCATGGGATGTCTCTGGGTTCTACTCTTATAAGAGAGGAAGAAAAACCTCTCTCCATCAACTTACTCAATGCTATACACAATGTTGTACATCATAAAGCATTTAGAAACTGAAACCTTTGCTAGACCAGGCTATATCCTGGGCTGATACCCAGGATTGTCCCTGTGTGTCCACATGACGCACAGGGGATCCCGGGATCAGGAAGGGATCATCCCTCCCTTGCTCCGGGATACAGGCCTACCCTTTGGCCTCGGTTTTTCCCGCAGTCTCGGGCTGAGCACGAGACCGTGAGCATGTGGCCCGTTTCCATGGCTTTACCCAGCTCCACACAATTACTCGTACAGAGCCGGGAGCCGCACCCATCGAGGTTAGGGTGGGGGGAGTGGGGAAATCATTTTTTTTAAAAAAGACTCACTGTTTGTGGCTGGAGTGCTCCTGCACTCCTGTCTCTTTAAAAATAAAAAAATGGCAGGCGCAACGCCTCTCTTCTTGAGGTCGTCGCACCTTGCGTGTAAACAAGGGCGAGATCTTGCGTCATTCACAATGCAAGGTCTCCCCTCCTCTCCCCCGGAACAACAGGTAGTTCTAGCTAAGGTCTGAGTTCAATATTGAATAAACTTGATTCATTTTAAATGAAAGATGGTCACTCTTATCAATTTCTTATGAAGTAGGTACTCTGTGTTATTTCCATTGCCTTACAGATTTTCTAACAAAAGTTCTAATTTCTGTGGAGTGTCTGTTTGCTTGTTTTTTTCTATGTAAAACAATCTTTCTCAGCCTGTGCTACAATTAAGATAGTCATGATTAATTCTGGACCCTCACTTTGTACAATATCTTTCAGATAAGCAACATGTATCCAGTCATCTTTGCAATTACTCTCTTTCAACAATCCTTCACTTTTCCCAAAAAGCCAACTAGCTCCAAAACAGCCTGCTTCTGATAAACTGCATTCCTAACAGTTGATATTAATATTATACATATTAACGATATCATTAGTGTTGTCTTTTTCCCCCATCTCACACCTTGAGAATGACACTGCGGTTTGGAATTTCCTTCTAGTGAAGCTATTTCCTTTGTCTTTTGCCATGCCTGCGATCCTGCTCCAATCAATGGCTTTGGAGAAGGCGCCTTTCCCTTTCGTCTCTCCTTAGGCGGTTCAGAGTAGTTCTATATCTGATGGTGTCATTTATGTCAATCTTTAGTAAGTACTACCCGCCCCATAATCACTATTGATCAGCATTTTATTCCAGCACTTTGTGTTTTATTCTAACAATTCTGGACGTTTTTTCCTGTCTGACTGTTTACCTTGGTTTGTTTTGAGTTTTTGCATAGTGTTATGAGCAGGAAGATATCATTTTCCGTTAACTTTACAAGTCCTGCCTTTTGCCAGTTTAAATCAGACCCTTAAAACGACTTAAAAATAATTTTTGTTTGCACTGAATTATTTATGTACTATGACAGCAGGCCTACCTCCGGGCTTCAAGAGCAATAATGGTCTGCTAAGAAATGGTCTGGAAATGTTACATAATTTACCTTACATGAATTTTTTTAAAATGTAAGGACATTAAATAAAGGCGGGAGTGGAGGAAAAATGCAGCCATGCTGTGACTATGCCTCTGAATTTCTATTATGACATCTCTGAACAAAATATAGGCAAGTATCCCACCACGCAACCATTATATTGTCACATCTTTCAATACATCCAGTCCAAGCCAATGCAAAAACATAAGCAAAATGTTTCCATGGAATATGGAAAAAATCCCACATTTTGATAATTTCCCCCAATGGCAATCAAGGAATGCAGGGCTTGAACCAAGAACCTCATGGACTGAAGCTGGGACCTATCCCTGTATGTCACCTGTTATTGTCCTAATTAAGAGCGATGACCAAAACTATGACATAGGAGAGAGGCCAGCCAGGCCATGAGGCCCACAGGCACAAGCTGCAGATATGCTGGACGCAGATTCTAGCACTAAGCCCAAACCCAGTATCCAGGAGACCCCTGAGCTGAGCCCCCAAGAGGTAGCAACCCCTGAGCCACATTCTTCTGAGGAATCAGCACCTCAACACTAAATGCCTGGCACTTATCAGTGCTCTCCCTTCTATGCACCAGGCAGAAACTCACAGAGAGGTGATGAAGTGCTGGGTTCAAACCACAAGATACCCCCTTTAAGACTGTCCATGCAAAGGGGTGAAGTGTGTGAGGAGTAGTCAGGCTCAGGAGTGATATAAGGACTGATGGACCCATCAGAACAAGTTATCTATTCGTGGGATCTATCTGGGGTACTGAAGGACCAGTCTGATTATTTCTTCCCTGGACAGGGGTTCCTGGTTTGGGATTGGATATGTAGCCCTTGCCTTATCAGTTGCTCTTTCCATCAGCTTAGAGCTTTCTAGATCTGCATCTTCAGTTGGTTTGGCCTTGCCAGGAATGGACACTCCCTGGGATAGTATATGAACCCTCAGAGTCTTCTTTAAACACACAACGGAATAGGAAGGTGTAACTGTGGCTCCTGCAATTAGCATGTAATAAGACATCCCTGGACTGTCCAAGCCTGGTATAAATATTTGGAATCTGGATATTTGCCCTTCCCTGGTTAACAACACAGCACTATCTTTTTCTTGCAGGACTTCAAGGCTCCAGCTCTAGCCTTCTCTCATGCTAGGATGAGAGCAAGATCAGGGGTATGGAAACAAAGCCCTATGAAGAGAGACTGAAAGAACTGGGCAGGTTTAGCCTGGAGAAGAGAAGATTGAGGGGAGACATGAGAGCACTCTTCAAATACTTAAAAGGTTGTCACACAGAGGAGAGCCAGGATCTTGTCTCGATCCTCCCAGAGTGCAGGACATGGAATAACGGGCTCAAGTTAAAGGAAGCCAGATTCTAGCTGGACATCAGGAAAAACTTCCTGACTGTTAGAGCAGTACGACAATGGAATCAGTTACCTAGGGAGGTTGTGGGCTCTCCCACACTAGAGGCCTTCAAGGGGCAGCTGGACAACCATCTGTCAGGGATGCTTTAGGGTGGATTCCTGCATTGAGCAGGGGGTTGGACTCGATGGCCTTGTAGGCCCCTTCCAACTCTGCTATTCTATGATTCTATGATTCAGTTGCAGCCACAACTTGGCCCTAGTAGTGGTGAGTACTGAGGGCAGAAAATACAATGTATAAATGCAATTGTCTTCTTTATAACTTTCATTCATAACTGTCTGGAAGAATCCTCTTTGGAGGATGACTTAGACCTCCCTGAGCCAAATGTCTCGGAAGAGCAGGCCTGTTTCAAGGTACCTTGAGATAGATCAGGGGGATTCTGGGCATTCAAGAGACAGCATCCAAATATTTCTCTCAAGTTGTGAAGAGACCCTTCTCTGATTTGGAGGCAGAAGCTGAACAACTCTTTACACCAAGCAGGCACCTAAATGTGCAGGTTCATTTGGCTGCCAGGTGAAGAAGTGTCCATCTCAAGAATAAAGTCTTCTCATCAGTAAAGGGCTACTCATGAGTAAGACTCTTCTCATGAGTAGACCTTTCCTTGAGGAATTCAGAAGGCCTGCAGCTGTGCCCTGGTGGGGTTCTGAAAGCTCAGGCTTAAAAGCTTTTAGTTCTAGGAAGAGAGTTGCTGGAAGAATGTTTGTTCTGGAGTACCTAGACCCTGGCTATCTTGTTCTCTGCAGGACCCTGGATATTTAGACCTTTGGATTGCCTTCCGACCTTGCTTCCAGTACTGACACTTGTGGTCATACTGCTTGTAGCAGGACAAAAACAACTTTATGAAATAGGCCTCTATTAATCACATATATATATATATATATATATATATATATATATATATATATATATATATATTTCTAAGTCTTTTTAGGTTCTTAGCAGGTACTGAGCTGAACTTTGCCTCAGGAAAATTTCACAAAAGCGTGATGCTACTCCACCAGTGTGGGCACACAGAGTATCTCAAATGTTTAGGACTGGACATGTTGCTTAGTTCAATTTTCTACACATAGGCACCTAAAGCAACATACCACAATTAAAATCATGGACAGTAAATCCTAATATGATACATTTTAACAAAACAAAGACTCAATGCCATAAAACAAGTCAATATTAAAGCAGGAATTTGAATACAGGTCTAAGTCCATCAATCCATCCTTTGGACTCAAGGTAGTTGCCAGGTCTCCCAAGGCTCAGACCCTGAAAGTTAAATGGTGGTGCCTGGCAGATCAAGGGGTGGAGACTGTTGGGGTAGAGGTAGAGGACTGGATTTAGTGGGTCAGAGGAAGAGCTTGGTGGTATCTGGTGAAGTGAATCATAAAGAGCAGGTGCTACTCAGAGGATGCAAAACCAACAAAAGCAATGTCCATAAACAAAGCTTATTGAGAACAGGCCATGCTACAGTCTGTTGCAAGCAAGGCTAAATGGGGAAACTGAAAGCAGGGTGCATGAGAGAGGACTTAGGCAATTCCTGTTATGCCAAGCCAGAAGGGCTGATAGATCTCATGCCTCAGGGGTGGAGCCTGATGGGCATGGGGGTAGAGTGAGTAACAAAACCTCTCAGGCCAAGATAAATCAGCCTGCCAGTTTGATATTTATTTATTTATTTTATTACACTTATATACCGCTCCCATAGCCAGGGCTCTCTGGGCGGTTTACAGAAATTCTAAAATTGAGGTAAAAACAAGTATACAAAATTTAAAACTCTAAAACACAGAACATAAAGCAATTAAAAACCAATTAAAAACTAAACGTAGGTAATTAGGATGTGCCGCCATATGCCTGGTTCCTCCAACTCAAGTTTTAATCCCATCCCCCCATGACTTGGAAGAAGACTAAAACCATGAAATGTCAACTCAGACCCTGAGACCAGGCAACCATAACTCTCATTACATAAAAAGAAATGAAGGAGACATTTTTGCAGTCAATAATGCAATTTTATTGTTTGAACCTGTCAGCTGTATAAGGGCTATTGCGGTAAATCTACTTCGTAAAGAACAAGATGATAAAAAACAAACAAAAAAACCCAGTTTGTCTAACGGTCCACCAATATTGCAGCACAGTCCTAAATTAGACAGAGCTGGTGTGGACCCATGAGCCTTAGCTTTTCTTAGCTGGAGGGATCAGCTGGCATAGCAATCCTTGCTGAGGGTATCCTCAGTTCCTGACAGGAGATGGAGTGTTCTGGGCCGATTGGTTGTGTGATGGTCTCTTGATTCCAACAACTATTAAGATAGGGTGACCCTATGAAAAGGAGGACAGGGCTCCTGTATTTTTAACAGTTGCATAGAGAAGGGAATTTCAGCAGGTGTCATTTGTATATATGGAGAACCTGGTGAAATTCCCTCTTCATCACCACAGTTCAAGCTACAGGTGCCCTGCCCTCTTTTAAATCTGGTCACTCTAGTATAGCTCCTGCAGCTTTAACTGCTGTGATGAAGACGGAATTTCACCAGGTTCTCCATATATATAGATGACACCTGCTGAAATTCCCTTTTCTATGCAACTGTTAAAGATACAGGAGCCCTGTCCTCCTTTTCATAGGGTCACCCTAATTAAGATGGCTAGAGATTGGAAACAGGGGTTCACGGCAGGGCTGCCTACCTTCTTAGGTCCCAGGATTCAGATTCCCTACAAAGTGTTGCAACACACAGGCTCCTCATCCCAGGTGATTTAAAAACAAAAATTAAACAGGATAATATCTAAAAATCCCCCCCCCAAAGAGGACACTGAGTTACCAGGCTCGGTTACCAGAAAATGACCCGTTGGAGTCATTCTGTTATCTCTACCCTCTAATTTATTAATTTGTTTTATGCTGGGGATTTCAGAAAACACACACAAGAACACTGTGAATAAGTAACATGGGAGGCTGTAAAGACAGCATAGATGCGTTGCATGTTCTGACAAAAAATAAATGGCAAGCTGAGGAATACTCAGTGAAGCCGCTTCAACCATTCCAGCAGAGGCCGTACCCGTGACCTAGAATATAAACCCACATCTCTGTTGGGCACGCACAACTATGACTTCTTTGCTATCTTGTCTGCAAAGCGCTTTTGTGATGAAAGGCACAATAACACATGTAAAATATTACAGCTACAATTGCAAAATGAAACTTCTATGAGGAAAAAAGGCAGACCCCGCCAAGAACAATAAAGCAATCAGTGACGAAAGAACACAATAATGGGTTCTCTCTGCTTAGCTCTGCAGACATGGATTAAATTGTTTCAGCACCAGTCACCCAATCCAACTTAACAAACAAAGGGAAGGAGAAAAGAAAAGAAATGAGAAACATTTGCTTAGAAAGCTCATAACTGCCGGTGTGTTCACAATACCAGCATGTCCTGTTACACCTAATACCTTTGTCAAGGTGGCCTCGTCTGGATCTACTCACTCACAATCTCTGCAGACATTCAATTGCAGGATTTCCCCCCACAGGCCCACAATATATTTGACAGCCCTAGATCTCTGCTTGGGGTCTTTGCTTGAGACAATCCAGATCTGCACAATTCTGACCCCCCTCAAAATCACTCATCGCAGCTTAAGCTTGTCTGGTTTGCACTAGCTGTGACCTGGATGTTGCACACGCTACAAAGCAATAAGGGAACAATACAAGAAAGAGAACTGTTTGTACAACACTGGCTTTTCATAAAGATGTGCTTAACCTTCTTCCAACAAAATTATTGTTATAATATTTTTTTCTGTGCAATGATTCTACAAATCAGCCTTAAATTATAGTGTATAAAGGGCATGCTTGCTCTTGTTTCCTTGTACTAAGCACCCCTTTGAACTAAGGTTTAAGAGATTTAGTTCACTATCCCCCCCCCAAAAAAAATCTTTTAATAAATCATTGTTCCAATTCTTAATACTCTTTCCCCCCTCCCAGTCCTGCATAAATGCATAACACTGTAACCTCCCCTTCTTTGTCTAGTTTTTTTTATTATTATTTTGCATAAAAGAGATCATGGCTGTGCTTTAAAATAGTGGAATAATCAGGATAAATGTTGAAAGCAACAAGAAAGCAAGCAGACCCAAGCACCAATTTTTGAAAGTTACGTAATTCTTCCTCAAACATGTATCTTCTATTAAAAAAAAATCCTACAGTTTGGTACGTAGGTCTGTTTGCCTACCTTGTCCCCACCCACCTCTAAACGCCTTTCTTTACCAGTTGTGGGTAAAAGAGGAAACGTCACAGAGCTGAGATGGAGATAATGCACTGTGTTTGGGAACCTGCAAGGTTTCACTACATTGGGAGGAGCCACTCTTCCCAATGTAGGGAGCCCATATTATTATCATATATCAGTGGCTAAGTACTGCAGACCCCTTGTTTTTCAAATGCCAAGCCCTGGACCCCCTAACTTTTGAAAAATTTGTTATCTCTATTGTAGTTACCTGTGCGAAGCAATTTTTTTGGAGAAAATAAGGGGTAGCCCCTAATAAGCAAAGGATTTTAGGTATACTAAAAAAAAGACCATAAAATTTGTGATATTTGTGATATCACGCAAAATGACAATGATTTAGTTAGGAATATAAAGACAAATTTAATTTTACTAATGTCTAGTATACAATTGAACAAATCTAGCAGCTACTAAACCTAAATGTGATGGGAGAAATCATGCCTCTTTTTGTGCCGAACAATCCCTTCCACATCTAGTTCAATATTTCCTACTTTTAATCTCAAATCTGGATCAACATCGAGCCGATTTCTATGCTTGTTTTTCATATAACAAAATGTCAAAAATGTTTGTTCACAAAGATATGTGGAACAAAAGGGAACTAGATGTTTCAAAGCTTTTTCACCTAATAGTCAGGAAAAACCATCACCCAGAATTGGTCCAGTCTATATTCTTGGAAAAATGATTTCAATGAACCATCACAAGTCACGTCAACAAGTGCATCTTGCTCTTCCGCAGATAGAGTTGTTATTTGTACATCACCACATTCAAAAGGATTCCTTATCCATGAGTTTTCAGGATTAGGTGCAGGGAAGTAATCTCTGAAGCTAGTCGCAGGTGCTCAGTGATGTTATATTTTACTTCTGGTAGGAATTCGTTGTCAGTGGACAACGAATTCATTTTTAATGAATGGGGAATATGTGAATGGTGCCACGGACCCCCTGGGGTCCACGGACCCCCAATTGGGAACCACTGTCATATATAAAGTAGCTAAAGTTTCCTAGGAGCTATACAACGATTGAAAAATATTACAGTTGCACAGAAGGAAAAAAGGGAAAGGGAAGAAACAGGAAAACAAGCAAACCCAGGCACCAATTTTTGAAAGTTACATAATTCTTCTAGTGATAAGTAGCTTGAATAGACATAGTGCAGGGAGAGCAGAAGCCCAATGGAAATAGGCCTCTCAGCCAAGATAGTAGGAGGGGTCCAACTGTCCTGCTCTTCCCTCTGCATCAGTCTCCATGTCCCATCTCTCCCTCTGCTGCAGCCAGGTGTCATCGTTAATCAAACAGAGGAGGAACCAGAGGAGGTCTTGCTAGGGTAGTCAAAAGTGTTCTGATGACCAGTAAAATTTCAGATCCACGCATCTCTATAAATCCTGTTCAGGAGTCTGCCTAAACAAACAAGAGCTAAAATGGTTTGCAGGGGGCCCATGCAAGTCCCACCCAAATATCCCAGCATGTGCAGGCTCCTCTTTTGATATTTGTATGCTCATATTCAGCTGAATGCATTTTGAAGCATCTATGTAATTGGCAACCATGACTTATCAAGGTTCCTGATCTCATGAAGGCTTCTAGGTGTGTTCAGCCAAATACACTTAGAATCCTTCTTCAGATCTTTGCACTCAATGCATGAAGGTCTAAAGAGGAGCATGGAGACATTTGTGGTGGGCCTCAGGCATTCATGTGAACGACTGAATAGGGTCACTCAAATTTGCCTGAAGTAAATTTGGAGATTCTTCCTTGAGCAAAATAGCTGGGGAATTTCAAGAGAGGCTGAAAGTTTCAATAGGACTAGCAGGATTATCCAGAGGCATTTCACAAAACACTAAAAGACAGCATGTTTGTTGCTGTGGAATAAAGAAACATCTGCCCAGAAGCACTGGTGAGCCATAGACCTTTTAGCACCAGAGACACCACAGGTGATGGTAAATCATGCCTGATAAACTTTATTAAGGTGGCAGGGGTGAGGGATAAGGCTGTACTAGTTAAGGAAACTGAGAGAAACTGAACTTTATCGGAGGCACCTCAGTACTTTTAAACATGGAGTAGTAGGCTGTAGAACAGTATTGTTCTGCGGGTTTGCATTTTTATCTAATTTGTTTCCATTTTTGCTAACCTGTGGTGTGGGAAGGAAAGGGCAGCAGTGCAGAGATAAACCAACATGTATTTACTGGCCAACACTAAAGAAAAGTCTGTGGTAAAAACATTGACAAGAAAGATGCCAGAAACCTAGGAGATGGATAAGAGAGAAAGATGTGATGAGGTGATTGCTGCTGAGGTTGCCAGGGTTGTCAGAAATAGAGGGTGCCAGATTTTGAATTTGAAAGTTTCACCATAGTGCCGAAGATACAACTCCCTGTCCCAATATTTTTTTTCCTATTTAACGTAATGATATTGCTCACTTCCTCTGAGAACTACAAGTAAAAGTGACTGAGAGGATGGCTAGGTACATTAGAAGATTTGTGCCCAGGATTTAAAACTGAACTAAAAATTAAAGTGAGAAAAAGTGCTATGAAAAGCCAGTCTCTGACAACTTGGGTGGACTGCCACAAACGGGTAATCATCTCAAGACTGTTTTGAATTTGAATAATGGAACTTTTATTTCAAAAACAACAAGGAGTGAAAAAGCCCTCATTAAGGTGAAGCTGACGATTTTAGTAGAGCCATTTTTCAGCTTCAAATTCAAGCAACATTCATGAGACACACTTCAGATTAGCTACAAATATTTAAGCATTGCAAAAACGAAGCTCAACATTCCAGTCAGAGGAATAAACACTAAACTTCAGGTGTTTGAAATCCTGATCATTTTTTGCATTTTCAGCACTTTCTGGAGATTTTAAAAACATTGTTCTCATTCAAAGGACCATTTACAATATTCCATTCCTTGCATGAAAATTTATGCATGCTGGAAAGATACTACTAACAGGTGGAAGTTAAAGGGATCAGTAAGAATTATATGGTTGTAATGCTTTTCATAGTATTAATGGGTTGTACAAATTATGGCAAGGACAAGGCCACTGGTATCACCAGAAGACAAACCTGTGAAAGGCTAAAATTCTGTGCATACTTACCTGGGAATAAGTTTCGCCGAAGCCAGGAAGAGCTACTTCTAAATAAACAGGCATAGTGCCAGGCTCTGAAAAAATCTGTGCAATTTACAAACTAGAGTTGTATGGAATTACACATAGTAATGTGATAATATATATCATCAACATTGACAGTGACAGTTTTTGTGGCAAATCTTTAGGGCATTTAATACCTATTTTGCTATCATGACTGGTAGTTTTGATAGTTAAATATTTAAGTTACCGTAGTGTAAATTCTGGTACCTGGGAAGGACCTGGGGGATTTGGATCACAGAGTCCAGAAGCAGATCTGGTGGTGGAGGCAGGAGGTGAAATCCAATAGTTTTGATGTTGTTGGAGGAAGCGACAAGCAAGTTTTGGGCAGTCTGGGGGCGGAAAACCAGAATTTTTTGCCATGTCTGAGGACAGAGGGCATATTCAGTGGAAGATTTATTGTTTTAATCTTTTAATATTATAGTATAACCTGCTTTGTGAGCCAAGGACTCAAAGACAGAAAGATGTGTCTTGTGTCCAGGACTAGATGACCATGTGACATGTATCTAGGAATATGCCCATGGTTTCATATAACAGAACAGCTTCTTGATAACTACAGTGGTAGCCATAGACAATTCAAGTCTCACATTACTTTCTCTATGTGAACCTTAGGGGACCATTGGTAGTTCAGTATACATCTTCAAACAGAGGACTGTTCTCTGTAAACTAGGATACATGGACATCTTAGTTTCAGTATCCAATTACATGGTGGCAAACCTTTCACTCTGAGGGAATATTGTGTGTAAAAATTCCCTTTTGCCCTTCCACTTGCTTCCTCCCTTTCTGTGCCTCATTTAGTGCAGGGTGGCCTACAAAACAGGAGGGAAATTATTTTACCTTCCTGCCTGGGTTTTCTTTTCGTTTTAATATATTATACCAGCAAAATGCCCTTGCTCATCCTGGTGATCAGTATAGTGGAAACGAGGCTGGTATACTGCAAAATCTCCCGTGTGTCAGAGGCAAGATTTTGCTCCCACCACAATATTATGTACTGTACTTTCCCCCTGTAATTAATGTGACAACCTTTTGCTTATACGGGAGAAAGAAAAGGTGTACACTCTAAGACATCACTGGAATAGGGTCTAAAAATATACTAGTTTCTTTGCAGGGATGTGGAGGCTGGGTTTAATAGCTGATGTTGTTCCACACTCAATGGTGTTGCAGATCGTAGCTCATTAGCAAAAGGCAACAGTGATAGGGGGAGATATGCCCAATTAAATGCAAAATTCCAGAGGTTAGCCAGAAGAGATAAGGAATTATTTTTAAACAAGCAATACACGGAAGTGGAAGAAGACAATAGAATAGGAAGGACAAGAGACCTCTTCCAGAAAATTAGAAACATCGGAGGTAAATTCCAGGCAAAAATGGGTATGATCAAAAACAAAGATAGCAAGGACCTAACAGAAACAGAAGAGATCAAGAAAAGGTGGCAAGAATATACGGAAGATCTGTATAGGAAGGATAATAATATTGGGGATAGCTCAGACGGTGTGGTCAGTGAGTTAGAGCTAGACATCCTGAAGAGTGAGGTCGAATGGGCCTTAAGAAGCATTGCTAATAACAAGGCAGCAGGAGACGACGGTATCCCAGATGAACTGTTTAAAATATTGCAAGATGATGCTGTCAAGGTGATGCATGCCATATGCCAGCAAATTTGGAAAACACAAGAATGGCCATCAGACTGGAAAAAATCAACTTATATCCCCATACCAAAAAAGGGAAACACTAAAGAATGTTCCAACTATCGGACAGTGGCACTTATTTCACATGCCAGCAAGGTAATGCTCAAGATCCTGCAAGGTAGACTCCAGCAATTCATGGAGCGAGAATTGCCAGATGTACAAGCTGGGTTTAGAAAAGGCAGAGGAACTAGAGACCAAATTGCCAATATCCGCTGGATAATGGAGAAAGCCAGGGAGTTCCAGAAAAACATCTATTTCTCTTTTATTGACTATTCTAAAGCCTTTGACTGTGTGGATCATAACAAACTGTGGCAAGTTCTTGGAGTATGGGGATACCAAGTCATCTTGTCTGCCTCCTGAGGAATCTGTATAACGAACAAGTAGCAACGGTAAGAACAGACCACAGAACAACGGACTGGTTTAAGATTGGGAAAGGAGTACGGCAGGGTTGCATACTCTCACCTTACCTATTCAACTTGTATGCAGAACACATCATGCGACGTGCTGGGCTTGACGAATCCAAGGCTGGAGTTAAAATCGCAGGAAGAAACATTAACAATCTCAGATATGCAGATGACACTACTTTAATGGCTGAAAGCGAGGTGGAGCTGAGGAGCCTTATGATGAAGGTGAAAGAAGAAAGTGCAAAAGCTGGGTTGCAGTTAAACCTCAAAAAAACCAAGATTATGGCAACCAGCTTGATTGATAATTGGCAAATAGAGGGAGAAAACGTGGAGGCAGTGACAGACTTCGTATTTCTGGGCGCAAAGATTACTGCAGACGCTGACTGCAGCCAGGAAATCAGAAGACGTTTACTTCTTGGGAGGAGAGCAATGACAAATCTTGATAAAATAGTTAAGAGCAGAGACACCACACTGACAACAAAGGTCTGCATAGTTAAAGCAATGGTATTCCCCGTAGTAACCTATGGCTGCGAGAGCTGGACCATAAGGAAAGTTGAGCGAAGGAAGATAGATGCTTTTGAACTGTGGTGTTGGAGGAAAATTCTGAGAGTGCCTTGGACTGCAAGAAGATCAAACCAGTCCATACTCCAGGAAATCAAGCCAGACTGCTCACTTGAGGGAATGGTATTAAAGGCAAAACTGAAGTACTTTGGTCACATAATGAGAAGACAGGATACTCTGGAGAAGAGGCTGATGCTAGGGAAAGTGGAAGGCAAAAGGAAGAGGGGCCGACCAAGGGCAAGATGGATGGATGATATTCTGGAGGTGTCAGGCTTGACCTTGGGGGAGCTGGGGGTGGCGACAGCCGACAGAAAGCTCTGGCGTGGGCTGGTCCATGAAGTCACGAAGAGTCGGAAGCGACTGAACGAATAAACAACAAAAATGACACTCAATAGGAACCATTGAGAACCCAAGGCAGCGCTTCATTGCTTAATTCTACATTCTGATTCTTTCTCATGCTAAAACATGGCAGGATGTAAGGAGAGTGGAACAGAATGTTGGGATCTAGCTTTGAGAGAAAGAAAGAGATTAGATCAAGACCATGCAACACTAACTCAGTATGTCGGGGTAGCAATGGAAAGCAGCTAATGCATTGTGTGCATCATTTATTAATTTCTTGCACATGGACAGAAGGAAAGAGTCTGCTTAAAAGAAGGGAAGGCATTAGGGAAACATTAGCACAGAACTAATTTTTCAGTATCACATCTGATACTGCTGATGGTATTTGTCTCTGAGGATATTTTTCTGTATCCATTAGAATAAGGTAATTTTTATAGATCTATTCTTCACCGACGGTTCTTAATTCCAGTAGCAGATCAGACAAACCAATAGCGCCATTTCATGGTCTCAGCCTTTTTCTGTGGGAAGATTTTATGCCCCAGTCTTACGACAGTTTCCTATCTCAAAAAGTACAAAGCTAAAAAGAAAAGGAAATTGCAAACAAGAAGAGTGTTTGCTCTGGCTGGAATTCTCTAATAGGCGTCTGCAAAACGTGTTTCATACCCTAAAGGAGAAATTTGCCTTCTCAGCCTGCAGTTTCTTTACATTTCTCCATGGCAATATTTCTAGAATAATATGCTCTTTTCACTGCTAATGAAGTATATTTCCACTCCCCTAACACATTTCCCAATTACATTATGCATCAGAAGGTGTATTTTCTGTATCCGATTAAAAACTTGTAACGGTAACTACATTGTCTAAACCACCACATTCCGCTTCATCACCGAGATGGAAAATGTTGCATTCTTATGACTAAGGCTAGATCTACACTACTGATTTATACCAATTATAATAATAATGATAATAATAATAATAATAATAATAATAATAATAATAATAATAATAATAATATATTTATTTATTTATTACCCACCTCTCCCTCTGGATCGAGACGGGGTACAACACAAATACAAAACACCATAGAATACATATAATTGTTTAAAAACATATAAAACTAATACATTATTAAAAGGCAGCACATTATTAAAAGGCATCTTAAAATTCAACTGGGTAGTCCTGCCAGAAGAGTTCAGTCTTTATGGCTTTCTTAAATTCTGCAAGACTGTTAAGTTGATGAATCTCTCCTGGCAGGCCACGAATCTCTCCTGGCAGGCCACCTGATAACCTTTGGGGCACAGGACACATTACATATACTACTTTCATAGTGTTATTTCCTGCTTTTTTATTCCACATTTGTAATAATTTGACACAAGGTGCAGATCTGGCCCTACTTTCAGCATTCCTTACGTACAAAATTCCCCACAACTCTCATTGATGCTACATCATGCCTATTGTTACATGCAGAAATACAGGTGCCCAGGTTCTGCAAGGAAGAGTTCCACCACAATGATCACATTGTTTGGCATATGTGTTTCAAATATGGCCAAATATTCAGGGGGCTCCTTCACAACTTATTCTTTCTATCCAAACCCACTGCTTAGAAGTATCATCTTCCATCAGGGGGATTATGTGTTTGAGTTGATTAGCCTCATAGTAACCCATGACATTTGGGATACTCCATCCACCCTTCTCCCGTTGTTTATATAGAAGCGATTTATGTATCCTAACAAATTTTGTACTACCGTATTTCTTCGATTCTAAGACGCCATCGATTGTAACACACACACTAATTTCAGTACCACGAACAGAAAAAAGCTTTGATTCTAACAAATAATAAACGCGCCCGCGATTCTAAGATGCACCCCATTTTTAGAGATGTTTATATGGGGAAAAATGTGTCTTGGAATCAAAGAAATACAGTAAATATAAATGAATTTAACTGCTTCTGCCATTGTTGTAGCTGATTCTTCAGAATCCAAACTGGCAAAGTTTGAAACAAAAATAGAAGTTTTGGGAGTGATATCATTTTAATTGCTATTAATCGGTCTGAGATGTCTAAAGGCTGCCTTTTCCATCTCCTAATTTCAGAACTAATGATCTTCCAAACTTTCTTGTAATTTACTTCATATAATTTGTTTAAATTTTTAGTAATTTGGATCCCTAGGTACCTAAAACTAACATGACAAAGTGGTGTCCCCATCCTTTCAGCAAGTAGTTTTTGTGTAAGTGGGGGAAGGTTAAAACACATTATCTCTGATTTGTTATCATTTACCTTCAAACCAGCTACTGAGCTAATATTTTCTAACTCTTTTTTCAAATATGGTGCTGAACTAAGTGGTTGATCTGTAGTCAGAACCATGTCATCTGCATAAAGCCCCAATGGATGCACCTCTTTTTCTATTTTGACTCCCTTGATGTTTAAGTTGTCCTGAAGATTTTGTGCTAGGGGTTCCAGTGCTAAGATGAATAATAATGGTGAGAGAGGGCAACCTTGTTTTGTGCCTCTCCTTAAATCTATTTTGTGTGAATTTACATTGTTTACCCGAATCAGTGCTGTTGAATCACTATATATTTTACCTATTATATTCAAAAAAAAATTCTCAAAATTTCATCTTACTTAAAACACTTATCAAAAATGGCCACTCCACGCAATCAAAGGCCTTGAAAATATCCAAGGACAGTAACGCTAAGGGTTCTTTATGTGCTTTGGAATGGTGTATTATATTCAATAATTTCCGGATTGGGTCTGAAATTTGTCATCGGGGGACAAAACCAGTTTGATATGGGTGGATATATTTGTTAATTATCTTCTTCAGGCGGTTTGCTAGGACAGTAGTGAAAATTTTGTAGTCCAGATTCAGCAGGGTTATTGGTCTGTATGATGCGACACAGGATAAATTTTTATAGGGCTTGGGTATCACTACTATTTTTGAGTGGGTCCAGGTCCCTGGAAGAGGCATTCCCTTCATTATGTCATTAAATACTCTGACTAGATAAAGATTTAACTTGGTTCATGGTTTAATTTGTTTTTAGCTGTGTATATTTACTGTTTTATACTGTATGCTTTTATCTGTACGCCGCCCAGAGATCTTAATGATATAGGGTGGGATATAAATGTTTTAAATAAATTAATAAATAATAAATTTAAAATCTCCTGAAAGTGTTTATAAAATATTGCTGTATATCCATCTAGCTCTGGTGATTTTCCACTTCTGAAATCTCTTCATTGGCTTCCAATTCACCTCAGAATCCAATATAAGCTTGTCCTGTTGACCTACAAAGCTTTTCGCAGTCTAGCTCCTTCCTATCTTTCCTCTCTCATCTCACACTATTGCCCCGCTCGTGCTCTTTGCTCCTCTGATGCCATGTTTCTCACCTGCCCAAGGGTCTCTACTTCCCTTGCTCGGCTTTGTCCATTTTCTTCCGCTGCTCCTTACGCCTGGAACACTCTTCCAGAACATTTGCAAACTACAAGTTTAATTGCAGTTTTTAAAGCTCAGCTAAAAACTTTTCTTTTTTCTACAGCTTTTAAAAATTGATTTTGATCTTACTTTTATACTGTTAGTTTTACTCTACCCTGTGCCTGTTTGGTGCATTCACTTCCCCTTCTTATTGTTTTATTATGATTCTATTAGAATGTAAGCCTATACGGCAAGGTTTTGCTATTTTACTGTTTTTCTCTGTACAGCACCATGTACACTGATGGTGCTATATAAATAAATAATAATAATAATAATAATAATAATAATAATAATAATAATAATATGTTGAGATTCTTAATTACTCCCTGGACCTCCTCAGATGTCACCTCTACACACAAGGTTTTTGCATCCTCACATGGTCTGGTAGTTTAATTAAACTTAAATACTGTTTAATGGCCTCTTCTGATGGATTCAAAGATAGATATATATATATATATATATATATATATATCCGAGTAGAATTCTGCAAATTTTCTGCAGATCTGTTTGGAATACAACATCTTTTCATTTCCTTTTCCCTTCAAATACCGAATTGCTCATTGTTTGGCATATGTGACAACCAGCACAGAGAAAAGCAAAAAGAGGCAAAGGGCAGCTCACAAAAGTGGCAAAAAACAAGAGCAGCTGAGCTGTCCAAAGCATATGGAGAGTGTAGTCCAGTAAATATTGTGAACAATACATGAAAACTTCAAAATAATGTGTTTCTTTAACCTGAGACAATACTCAGAATGCCATAAGAATCAAAATATTACAAGTTGAAATGTCTAGCTTGATATACACCATTTTAACCCACAACCCTAGTTGTGAGGCTCACCTTTTTACAGGGCAGATAGGGGCAACAACTCTGGGCATCAGGCCAGCCTCCTTTGTGGCCTTCTAAAGCATCATGTAGTTGCTGAGGCCTCCTCCCAGGCACTGAGGATTATAGTAGTCATACGCCAACCAAACAGCAACAGATCCATTGACAGTTGAAAGCACTGTCAAGTATGGCTATCTCATGCTAATAATAGCCAATGTATGTAGAAATGAATAGGGAGCTGGGAGTGCACACCCCTAAATAAGCTTTCAGGTGCCCCTAACGATATACCTGCACTTCCAGAGTGTTTCCTATGAGAAGTTTTCTATGAGTGTTTTCTATAAAGCCTGTTTTGGGCACAAGACACTTTCCAACACTTGGGGTGGCCCAAAGCTTATTATGGGGCAAATAGCCCCAGTTCCTTATTCTTTTCTAACCATGTTGTCTATTATTGTCATATTTGACTGTGCCTTATGCCTCATGTGGTGCAGAGTGGTAAGTGGCAGTTACTCTCCCCACAGCCTGAGTTCGATCCCAGCGGAAGCTGGTTCTCAGGCAGCCGGCTCAGGTCGACTCAGCCTTCCATCCCTCTGAGGTCGGTAAAATGAGTACCCAGCTAGCTGGAGGAAAGGTAACCACAACTGGGGAAGACAATGGCAAACCACCCTGCTACAAAGTCTGCCAAGAAAACATCAGTGAAAGCAGGTGTCCCTCTAGCAGTCAGTAATGACTCAAGTGCTTTGCACGAGAGGTTCCTTTCCTTTCTTTATGCCCAAACAAAGCATTGTACTGGTTGCAACTTTATGCTAGGAGATTATGACAGGGATATAAGCCTGGACCTGCCCCCTCATTTTAGGAAACTCTGGAAACTCTGTATCTGCACTAGAGCACCCTGTCCCCATTCCCCACATGATTCAAGGTGACTGTGCCATTCTGCATGCACTTCAATTCACAGCATATAATTGTGGGATTTGGCCCTATTAAACAGTCTTGTTCTAGAAGGTTCCATTCTTTATGAGGAATAAACATTCAAAGGGATGAATTAAATAGTATTTGTTCCTGAATGTTCCCCCCACCCCTCCCCTCAATTCCCTCTCGCAAATAAAAGTGATTACGGAGGAAATTTAATTCTGGTTGGAAATAAATTTTTGACTGAAGTGAGAAATCACACTAAGAAGCTAATTTAAGAGAGATGAAATTAATTTTGGTGACATTTATTCTATTTAGCAAAAATGGCGACAAAACATATAGGGGCTCTGTTACCAGCAGATAAGAGGCTAGTAATTTAAGGCTGGGCATAGCTACCGTCTCCGACGATTTAATCCTTCTGATACAACATCCCTTGTGACCTATCATTAAAGGTTTAGAGTAAAACTGACAATTATTATTAGCTGGTAATTGGATTTTGGAGATTCAGTACAAAGTTAGGATAATTTAAATGACTGCTGACATTGGAAAGATTATGTAAACGTTCTGAATCAGCGGTATTTATCAATATATT
Organism: Elgaria multicarinata webbii; assembly: GCF_023053635.1. Taxonomy (NCBI): domain Eukaryota; kingdom Metazoa; phylum Chordata; class Lepidosauria; order Squamata; family Anguidae; genus Elgaria; species Elgaria multicarinata. The sequence continues at coordinate 110,725,289 of NC_086178.1, forward strand.
AGAAGAGGAAAAAAACCCAAGCATTATCACCGGTGTGCACAACAAAATGGGATGAAGGTACAAGGTTCAGTGGAGTACCTCCAACAAAACAAAGAATATAAATAATGTATTTGAAGGACTAACAGTACAACATGCCTACTCAAAGTTCAATGGGGCTTACTCCCAGGTTAGAGAGTATGAAATTGTAGCCTAGGTAGAACAATATCCTGAACTGTCACATTTGCCACAGTGGAAGAATAACACTTTATCCCAATCATTGCAATGTCAGCATGATAGCATGTTTAGTAACTTGATGTTGAAACAGTTTCTGGTATTTCCAGTTCTAAGCCTTTACCTGCAGCAATCATGAAGACACTTCTCATATTATTTATATTTCTGTTTTTGAAAGCAAAGCTAACATGGTTAGAACTAGTGCTGTGCTGAAAATTTTTCCAATGAAAATCTCAGCCATTCTCATTCAATTTGATAGAAAAGCAACTGCTTTCGAAAAGAAATTCAAAGGAGAAGAAATTTCTCATGGGTTTGGTTCAAGTTCTTTTGCTTACCTTACATGTGAGATGACTGAGGAGTATGTGTGTGTGTGTCCTGTCTTTCATTGTATAATCATCTTCTGACAGCCTACTACCCCACTCTACTTTGCAAATAAAAACTTAGAGTAGCTTACAGATGAAACAGATCTGTTTCAGTTGGTTTTAGTAACATGTTTTGTAATCTTATGAGCATTTTTTTTTACTTTTTTGAATAAAAAATGAAGAATCATGCAATATTAGAACCACAAATTAATACAAGTTATTACAAACAGCCGCAGAACTAAACATGAAAAGTCTGAGCTGGAATGCTTACCTATGGAACCCCCACCCTCACTCAAACACTCATGAGCACCTTTGAGGCAGCACACAGGCTTACTCGAAGCCTATCCTTGCTTTGATTCTGTGAGCTACCACCATCTGCCCCAAGGCCCAGAAATTTATCTGGGGCTCAGATAGGTGGCAGAAGTGGGGCCTTCTCAGCAAGAATGATGCACATAGTGTCAGTTTCCTACCAGGGATTCTAGGACTTGTACCCCTGCCCCCTTCAAATAGAGGCCTGACTTCTGTAAAATAGGACACATGGCCACTCTTCACCCATACGTTTTCAAGCAGGTAGTTCAGACATTCCCAGTCTTTTCTCTGTCCTTTATGGACCCTTCTAGACTTACTTGAGTTGTAAACTTTTGTAAACTTATCCATACTTTGATAACCTCTCGTTTGAATTACTGCAATGCATTATACATGGGGCTGCCTTTGAAAAGGGTCTGGAAACTTCAGCTGGTACAAAACAGGGCAGCCCATTTACTAACAGGGACTGGCCGGCGAGATCACATCACGCCAGTCCTTTTACAACTTCATTGGCTGCCAGTCCAGGTCTGGGCCCGATTCAAAGTGCTGGTACTAACATACAAAGCCCTAAACGGCTTGGGGCCAGGTTATTTGAAGGAACGCCTCCTCCCATATGTACCTGCCCAGACGTTAAGATCATCCAAAGGAAGTGAGGCACGTGGCTACTAGGAGGAGGGTTTTCTCTGCTGTGGCACCCCGGCTGTGGAACGAGCTCCCCAGAGAGGTTCACCTGGCGCCTAAACTGTATTTTGTTCGTTACCAGCTGAGGACCTTTTTTATTTTCTCAGTATTTTAACATCTAAATTTAAACTTTGCTGTTTTAATTCTGTATTTTAATCCTATATCAATTTCTGCTGTGTGGTTTTATCCTGGTTGTGCTTTTTATATTGTATTTTGTATTTGGGTTTTTAGCTTGTTGGATGTTTTATTATGTTCCTAATGGTTTTAATTTTTGTGAACTGCCCAGAGAGCTTTGGCTATTGGGTGGTATAAAAATGTAATAAAAATAAATAAATAAATAAATAAACTTTAAAAAAATGTATTTATTATAATACCCTGCTCTTACATGTAACTCCCAGTGAAATATTCTCCAAACATTTGTAATGGCGCCTCTGCCAGAGAGTTCTCAGTGCTGGCCATATAAATTATGCTTGGAAAGGATGTGCTGGCCAAGCAATCAGAGTATCCCATGTTGTGCATTTCTTTGCTTAGGGAACCTAATCTAAAAAATAGCATCAGGTGCCGGTGTTGAGATTGAACACATGCAATCTCATACACGTGTGCATAGAGATTCAGATAAACTCGGCATTTTCTTTTGCTCCTTTTATCGCCTCAAACTTCCTACTCCAAAGCTCCTTCCTTATATGTACTTCTTTCTGTGTTGTGCCTGTCCCCTCTTTTTACATCCCTAGCTAGCATCAGCACGCTTCTTCATATATGGAAATTAAAACAGACCAAGAACTTTGGGTGCCATAAATCATATCTGTCCTCCAGGTAACAAGTATGCTATCAAAGGAATGCTCCCCCTGACCCCGACCCTGTGTAAAATTGTCAAGACTGGATCCCAAGTCCAACTACTGCACGATTCTGAATGCATGTCAACTGCATGAAGTCATTGCACAAATCCTACTTAATTCCTTTAACAGGTTTGCTTTTGGAAATCAGTGTTCTCTTGATTTTGCTAAACAATGACAGTGCAGTGGAATAGTGTGGCCATTGTTGCCATACCAGCTATTACCTACAGGTGTCAAATAGCAGCATGAGTCCAGCAAACACACTGTAGAGCAATTCTGCATCAAAAGTCATAGGAATCCATCTGTAATCTTAGAAACCCCAGAAGTTTGATGCTGGCAGAAGGTCAGCTGTGTTTTCCAAAGAAGACATCTTGGCTTTGTATCATGCCCCTATAGTCAAACGCTTGGCACTTCTCATCTGGCTCTTCTTTATTCTAACATGATCTAGGACGGTGCTGGGCTTTGCTGCTATGCACAGAAAATGAAAATGCAGCGCAAAGGGAGCAAATATGGTATCTCAAATAATGCATGTTTTGGCAAAGTTTCTCCTATTGGTTTTTGTTAAAAAATAACGGGGAGCTTTGGAAAGAATTTCACACATAATCTATGTGGCGGAGCCAGCCTTACTGCATTCAACCCCAACAGTAGATGGAAAGGAAGTTCTTTAAATTATCTAATAAGGATATTTAGACTTATTTCTCAGGCCACGTTCTTACTGAAGTGGCTAAAACCGTGTGTGGGCTATACCTCTTTAGACTGCAAGTGGGGGCTGACATAATGGATTGCTCCTCTGTACAAAAAATTAAGTAAAACCCTGCACATGGAAAAATAGCACATCAGGGAGAAGGCTATAATAGAACCCATCTCCCAAACAACTAGTTTTCTATCTGGAGGGAATTCTTTGGCTGGATGAGCATTCAATCCTATGAGCCCCCACCTGCAATCTGAGGTGGAACAGCCCAGTGACAGCAGCCCAGATACAAGGTTACCACCACAGGCCTGAGCCTTCCTAGATTTTTAGGACATGTCATTTTAGGCCAGATTACTAGGGTTGCAGCTAGTCTACTGCTGCCCAGGTGCTAATTGTTCATGGGAAATTTCAAAGCCCCTGTTGCTCTCCCTTCTTATGATTCTTCATCATTATTTATTATTGCATTTATATCCCACTTTTTTTCCTCCAAGGAACCCAAGGCGGTGTACATAATCCTCCTCCTGTTCATTTTTATCCTCACAACAACAACCCTGTGAGGTCCGTTGGGCTGAGAGTCTGTGACTGGCCCAAAGTCACCCAGTGGGTTTCCAAGGCCGAGTGGGGACTAGAACCCCGATCTCCCGACTCCCGGTCCGACACGTTAGACTTGGACGGGACAGCCCTTCAAACAGAGGATGCTTTCAAAAAGAGGACTGTCCTCTTTAAAGAAGACACAAAGCTATCATGCCCAACACTTACATTTGAAACAGTAACAGCACGGGAAAGATATACATGTATTGAAGGAACTGAAAGCTGTAATTAACTGTGCATGCAAGAACTGTGCAATTCTAGGATTATATTTTAGGAATTTTACTGAAGCTGGAATTGAAGGGGAGTGGAATTCAAGGCAGAGTGAATGCAAGGGCAATAAAAGAGCAAGACATCTGCACACCTCTAGCCATATGTAGGGCGCCATTCACTCAGTAGGTTTTCGGTGCTTTCAACATGGGCATCTCCCCAACTGCCACTGAGTGTCTTGAAACTATAAATTCCAAATTAGCCTTTATGGTAATTGATCAATGAAAGCTAAGCACCTATTGGAGATGATAAAATCAAAAGAACATTATAAACTTCCTGACTGTTAGAGCAGTACGACAATGGAACCAGTTACCTAGGGAGCTTGTGGGCTCTCCCACACTAGAGGCCTTCAAGAGGCAGCTGGACAAGCATCTGTCAGGGATGCTTTAGGGTGGGTTCCTGCATTGAGCAGGAGGTTGGACTCGATGGCCTTGTAGGTCCCTTCCAACTCTGCTATTCTATGATTCTATGATTCTATAATCCTCATGGGGGAAGCTCAATATAGATTAGTGTTGAAAAGGCTTAGTTCACATACACTATCTTAGTCATCTTTACAAATATCCGGTAACGTAGGCTACAGTAATTTCCATAGTGGAGGAGTTAAGGCTAAGATAAAAAGGGAGCTCATACATGAGAAAAATCATGAGAGAGAACGAAGAGGGAACAAAGGTTCAAGATGCACTCGGCCCTCCAAGTGGAAGGAGCCACGATATGTTAGACATTCCTACATTAACGGCATATTATGGAAGCCCAATCTCAGCATCCTTGATGACATCAGTAATCAGAACATCATGAGGCACAGCGTCTAATTGTGTCCGTACTGCAGATGAAAGGATTAAACTAGAGACACTAACTTAAATGAGTTATTAAATTGGCCACAGCTTTATTAACTTTGAATAGGGTCGGCGTAGGCGTAGGGCGTGGATGCCACCATCGAGCAGCCTGGCTGCTGTCCAATTTTCCTTCCTGGCCCACCTGTCAGGAATGGCAAGGTCAGAGGCCCAGCACAGTGCAGACTAGTAACGTGAATCCTTTCCCTCCACCGTGCTAGCCTGGTTTTGGTGCCACATCCACCCAGAGCCCTTAAGTGGATTCCACTGTGGTGCCTACTCCCACTCTCCCTCACAAATTGGTTCAGCCCAATGCTTATCACATCTCGCCAAGTTGTGACATAAAGAATACAATGCAGCCAAGATGGCTGGCGTATGCATCGATCAACTTATTTCCACAGGGACTGATCTTGCAGTGAGGAAGGCCAAACCCCTGTCCCCCTTGCTTGCCAATTGGAAGGCAGGTAAAATTCCTTCCCAGCCCTGATAACTGGCAACTGACTTGTCCGCTGCAAGATCTACTGTTACCAGGTGAGGAAGTCAATGGCAATGGCCCTGGCGATGGCTATGGCCCCAGTTGACTCATGAGGCCCTGCTTTCCTGGGCTTTGGGCGGAAACGAAATGGGAACCACCTGCAGCTGCTCCCACTCCAGTTCACCCCCTCCCAGCCTCCCCCTCTTTTGATTGGCTCGGTGCTATCATGCTGTTGGGAGGAGCCACCGCTGCCACGCAGGTGGCAGATCCTGCCGGCTCCCTTCCTTTCCCACTGCTAGACCTGCACATGCCCACCATGACAGCGGGGAAACTCGGTTTGTTACTAAGAAAAGAAAAGAACTCCGATGACAGCCTTAAAAGGGTCAAAGGGGGTCATATGTTCCAAACTTAACTATGGCGGAAACTCAAGAGTGCCAAGCAGCCTTAAAATTAAAAAAGAGGAAATTTAAGTCAACATTTACAAATGTTCTTCCCTCAGTAAATACAATTAGTGTCACTATGATTTTATAAGCAAAACATTTATAAGGAAAACATTCACACAGTGACTGGGGCGTTGAAGATTTCCTTTAACACAGCTTGCTTTTCATTACAGCATAACCAGAAAAGGCACCTGGAGCAGATCTCAATTCCCAGCTGTGTTACTTGACATGGACACCATCAAAGAGGTGCCTGGGGGATATGCATGTCTATTCCAGCAGCTATTCATCCCACATCCAAGGGCTATTTTTATCTAGCATACAGGCTTAAGCGCGATGAAAACCTGAACAGATTGACCTGAGACCATGGCAGGACACCAAAAATGGACCAAGCGAAAGGACAAACTCCACAATACTGCCTCCAAGTTTCTGAAAAGGTAACATCGGATCACAGCTAAAGGTAGCCATTTTACAAGGGAGGGGAAATACGGACCAATCCATTGCCCAATGAACAATAGCGGCACATATACTTTATGCATTCAAAGGGACACTTTCAGCCTAGGTTTAAATGGGCATTTACAGCTGCAACCTAACCCACTGTTCTCATAGATCTTTATGATCTCATAAAGGGCTCTCATAAATCACTTGTTGCTACTAGCTGACCCAAGCTCATTTAAGGTAGGTTGGGAGGAAAGTACATTTAGCTGTGCTGCCTCCTGGATTATAATCATAAATCTGTATTAGTTTTGGTGATGGGCGGGGGGCAGGGCGGTGTTGCTGAATTTTAATCTAGTGGTGGGGAAACCTTTTCATATTGAGGTCTGTATTACCTTGGTTTAAACCTATCAGGGTCCAGATCCCAGCAGTGGGTGGGGCCGGACCCAAAACATACATGGCATACACAGGTAGCATTATTATTATTATTATTATTATTATTATTATTATTATTATTATTATATTTATATTTATTTGTATCCTGCCTTTTGCCCAATACTGGCATGTTGAGCCCCTCTGAATCTACCATCCTTTAAGCACTGTTTTTACAGCAACAAACAGGCCTCTTTTGCCTTTTCATCCATTGTTACTTCCCATCCACTCTAAACAAATCAATGAAGCTATTAAGGAGGATGAATATTATGAAATCTGACAAAAGTATCAATAAACCATTCTGTGTATAGACTATCAATAAGTTAGTTCATATTCAACTAAATGTTTACATGTAACTAAAAAAAGAGAAAGGATTCTTCAAGTCTGATCTGTATTGGTAATGTTGACAATATTAAATATCTGATACTGGGGCTCAGAAGCCAAGATTTATTCCACCCATCAGAACTTTAACCTGGAATTCAATAAAATCCATGCCATCTTCTTTCAACAATAGAACAATAGAACCAACCAACACATTTCACACCATTCAGGTTTCAAATAGGCAGTGAGCATAGCCCAAATATGTGAAATGAACAAAATATATTTGTTTTATGAAAGGAAACTAAGTACAAGCAAGTTTATTAGAATGTAAGCCTATGCGGCAGGGTCTTACTATTTACTGTTTTACTCTGTACAGCACCATGTACATTGATGGTGCTATATATATATATAAATAAATAATAATAATAATAATAAGTTCCAAGTAAAATCCCCAGAAAGCCAGTGTGTGGTAGTGGAGAGAGTGTTAGAGAACCGGAGTTTGAAATCCTGCCTTGGTACTAGGTTCAGTATAACTTTGGAACAATGCCTCACCCTCAGCCTAGCCTACGTCACAAGGTTTGTTGCGAGGATAAACATGAAGCTGCAGGAAAATAAAAGTAATGAAATGAAAAGGAAAAAGGAGGGAGAGAATATTAAAATTGTGGCGTTAGATGGGTAACGATTCAAGATATGCATTAAAGAACAGCATGAACGCTAATTCCTAGGTGTACTGTTTGTACTCATCAAAACGTCCTGTAGAACTCATCTACTGCATGAAAGAAAAAGGATCCATTTACTTTTAACTCAATCTTTGGACATACTGTATGAAACGGCATTACACTGAGTCAGGCTGTAGGTTTATCTAAGCCATCATCAAGATTCTCTCCAAGATTCAGGCAAAGTTTTCTCTTCTGCCCTGCTACCTGAGATTCTTTTAACTAAATGTGTGCAGGATTGTACCTATGATCTACCGCATGCAATGCATATGCTCCTGCACAGTGCAATTCCTCCTCTCCGTCGACTATTGGTGCAGTGAGCTATGCTGAACCATGCAGCGAAGTCACTTGCATTTTTCCCAGCAGGAGACAGGAAAGTCAGTGGCACTCCACACAACCAGCACACTTGAGTAAGACCTATTATCGATGTAGCAATAATTGCTTACCTTCTAGGTCCAGCGAAACTTGAGGGTCATTGGCCATATAACTGGAAGCACAATCACAGCCTGATTGAAAATATGTGCTTGTCAGATGTAGTATGGAATGGGGCATCCTCCAAGGGTTGATAAGCATACTGTGAAGTGAGGTGTTGGGAAGATGAGTTATGCATAGAAACCATACAGCATCCCTTTCAGGGGTGCCATTGTGGATTTCAGCTAGTGGCCGTGGCAGGGAGAGATTTCAGTTGGGGGCAGATTCTAAGCACTGTTTCAAGATCTCTTCTTGGATAAATGGGAGATTTTTTTAATGCTTATTTTAAGAGTAATTTTTTATACTTCATAATTATAGCAATATTGTCAGCACTGGTCATAGAGCCAATCTTTATATATATAAAAAGGGAGGGGATCCATCACATGTACTGATCACCTTTCTGCCTGACAGGCGCACAAGGCAGTGTAAGTGGGGGAAACCATACGTGGTCTGCTGTGACTTGGTTTGTGGAGCACATTGCAAATCGATCACTCCAACCTAGATGCTATATTGGAATGTGAAATCTATACTGGGAGTGTGCTTTGATTGCAATTGGTTGGATGAGTTTCAGTTATGGATGTCTGAGAAAGCTGACAAGGTGTTTGGAGAAGTGTGGTGAGACACTTGAATACTCAATCCTTGCCCTTAATGGCCAACTCATGCCAGTCATGGGGGCTTGACCAATTAATACTTCTTTCTCCAGAGGGGAAGCCGTGTTAGTCTTTTGCAGCAAAAACAACAATAAACCTTGTGGCAAGACAAACACATTTATCGTGCCATAAGGGTTTGCAGGCTAGAGGCCATTACATCAAGTGCATGAAGTCTAGTTGGGGTACAGCTACACATGGGTGTAGGGAGAGAGAGAGAAAATGTAGCAGTGAGATCAGAGAAAAATGAAATGCAAAAGCTATAGACTGTGGCAATGATATTAAAGTTTAAATGTATGTAAAATTATTACAGCGATCATTCACAAAGCAGTGTTGATGGTAACACAGGTATCCTGACATTAGTAAACTAATTAACACTTGTAGTGGGATAAAAACTCATTATCTGGATTCAGGCCACAGATGATAGAATTTATTTTCTTGGTGAGTTGTAATTTGGTGGTTTTATGCTAGTATTTATGCTAATATTTTATTATTTATTGCATTTTATTTATGTATTTTTATACCGCTTTTTAGGCCCAACAGCTCCTTCAAGGAGTTTTGCAATTAAGATGACAACAAACAATTTAAGCAGTAGCCATCTATCATAATAAGATAAAAGTAGCAGAAGTTAAAATTATAGACCAATAGCTTTATTCAGTTAAAAGCAGCTTGGAATAGCCAGTAGGGGTGTGCACGGACCCCCCCCCCCCCGATCCGCTTCTCTTCCAGATCCGCAATTTGCGGATCGGGCTGCTTCGCTCCGCCCCACTCCGCCTATAGTCCACTCCGCTCCGCTGCGGAGCTCCGGATCCAGATCGGAGCTCCACTTTCCCCCCCCCCATAGGCTTGCATTGAAATCCAAAAAAGTCTACAACTTTTTTTCTGTTAAAGTTAGAAACCTCAAGTTCGGCACCATGACACCTCATGGATGTATACACACGCATGCCAAGACTCAAGCCAATCCAAGCCTCCCCTGATTTTTGGGGAATTTATGAAAATTGGACACCCCATTTTCAGACATGGACTGTTCTCCGACATTTTGACAGATAAAAAAAATCGAAGCAGGCACCCTCACAGATGCCATCTAGATCCACAATCATTCCAAGTTTCAAGCAAATCCCATCATCCCTTGATTTTTGGCGGGGCTCTAACCTCTAACACACCACCCATAACCCCAATTCACACCCCTTTCGATATCTCCGTCAATTTCCACGTTAGAAACCTCAAACTTTGCACCATGATAGATTATCCAGGGATACACATGCATGCCAAGACTCAAGCCAATCCCATCATCCCCTGATTTTGGGGGAATTTATGAAAATCGGACACCCCATTTGCAGACATGGACTGTTCTCCAACGTTTTGACAGATAAAAAAAATTGAAGCAGGCACCCTCACAGATGCCATCTAGATCCACATTCATGGCAAGACTCAAGCAAATCCCATCATCCCCTGATTTTTGGTGGGGCTTAAACCTTTTAAATCACCCCAAATCAAGTCCCATGCTACAACTACGTCAATTTGCACGTCAGAAACCTCACGTTTGGTCCCATGACAGCTTATCCATGTGTCCACATGGACGCCAAGTTTCAAGCCAATCCCATCATCCCCTGATGTTAGGGGAAGTTTTGAAAATCGGACACTCCAGTATCTCTGGGATTTAAAGTTGCAATGCAGACAGCTCAATGGGGCCAGTTCAAAGGAAATCCCAACATGCCATGAGATAACCCTAAATCTTCTTCCACACTTGAAAAATGGATTTTGAACTTGAAAAAATCTAAGTGAGCGCAGGAAGGACTTATCCCCTGAGTCAAAGCAAGACACACACAAACCATCCCTGCGAGGCAGGCAGGGGAGAAGTGAGGGAAGGCAGGCAGGCAGGCATGGGCCGGTGGGCAAAAAGGAGCTAGTACTTATTGAAGCAGTTACTTTGAGTGTGGAAGATTTGTGTGCAGGCTTGGAGCATTAATGTTGCTGCTGGATGCAAAGTGGAAGTGTCGGATGACATGGAAAAACCAAGCCTCAGCCAGAACCTTCCAAAGGGCAACCAGTGGACTGCTGGAGTTTTCCTCCTGTTGCCGGTGGCTGGGAGGGGTCTCTGCCCAACCATGGCGTGCAGACAGAGCCTGTGCCCAAAATACCCCTGGCCTGTGCTCCTGCCGGGAGGGATACAGGTGACGCAGCCCACTGCCAAAGCACAAGTGAAGGCAATGGGTTGCATGAATTGAAGTGACAGGTTGCTTCTCAAACTCAAACCCATGACACTGGTCCATAATATGCACTTCACCTTCTTGTAAGAGAGTGTAACAACGGGCGACCAGTGGACTGCTGGAGTTTACCTCCCGCACATAGGGGAAGTCAATGAATTAAAGTGGCAAACATCACCGGCGAGGTGATGTTTGCCCTGTCCTGGATGGGGTTGCACTCTCCCTAAAGGATCAGGTCCGTAGTTTGGGGGTGCTCTTGGATCCAGAACTGTCACTTGAGGCACAGGTGAACTCAGTGGCAAAGAGCACCTTTTATCAGCTCAGGCTGATTTACCAACCACGCCCTTATCTGGACAGAGATAGCCTAGCTTCAGTTATCCATGCTCTGATAACCTCTCGTTTGGATTACTGCAATGCGTTATACGTGGGGCTGCCTTTGAAAACGGTCCGGAAGCTTCCGCTGGTACAAAACAGGACAGCACGCTTACTAACAGGGACTGGCCGACGAGACCACATTATGCCAGTCCTTTTCCAGCTTCATTGGCTGTCAGTCCAGGTCCGGGCCCAATTCAAAGTGCTGGTATTGACATTTAAAGCCCTAAATGGTTTGGGGCCAGGTTAATTGAAGGAACACCTCCTCCCATATGTACCTACCCGGACCTTAAGATCATCTACAGGGGCCCTTCTCCGTGAGCCCCTGCCAAAGGAAGTGAGGCAGGTGGCTACTAGGAGGAGGGCTTTCTCCACTGTGGCACCCCGGTTGTGGAATGAGCTCCCCAGAGAGGTCCGCCTGGCGCCTACACTGTACTCCTTTCGTCGCCAGCTGAAGACCTTTTTATTCTCTCAGTATTTTAACACTTATTTTTAACTTAAATTTAAACTTTACTGTTCTAACTCTGTATTTTAATCTTATATCAATTTTGCTGTGTGGTTTTATCCTGGTTGTGCTTTTTATACTGTATTTCGTAATTGTGTTTTTAACCTGTTGGGTGTTTTATTGTGGTTTTAATTTTTGTGAACTGCCCAGAGAGCTTCGGCTATTGGGCGGTATAAAAATGTAATAAATAAAATAAATAAATAAATAAATAAATAAAGTGTCAGCCAGAACCTTCCAAAGGGGAACCAGTGGACTGCTAGAGGTTTCCTCCTGTTCCCGGTGGCTGGGACGGGTCTCTGCTTCTCAAAGCCATGGCACTGGTTCTTATGCACTGCAGCTTCTTGTAAGAGAGCTGTCCCAAGGACGACCGGTGCACTGCTGGAGCTTAGCTTCTTCTCACAGGGGAAGTCAATGAGTTGAAGTGACAGGTTGCGTCTCAAAATCAGCAGACTGGATCACGAGTAGTTCATCTAATCCCTGAGCTCTCCAAAGGGCGACCTGTGGACTGCTGGAGTTTACCTCCTGCCATTGGGGAAGTGAATGAATTAAAGTGTTAGGTTGCTTCTCAAAGCCATGAACATTACCGAGGAAGAGGGGTTGGATGAGACTGCAGAGAGAGCCTTGGCCAGCTGCTGCTCCTCATCACCCACATCCTGGAGGACCACCGCCTCCACAGTAGTGGCTGTGCTGAAGTCAATGGCTTCCATGAGTTGCAGTGTGAGGTCGCTTCTCAAAGCCAACACTAACTCATTGTGGTGAGTGAGGCGAGGACTATCCTGTTTCATTTCCACAGCGAGAGAGGCAGCCAGTCACACACACAACCACACACAGTGACGAACTCTGCCTACAGCTTTTGCACAGAGGCTCATGATGCCCACCAGGCATGAAGTATTCTCCTTTAGGGGAAGATTCAGCCTGGCAGTGCCTGCTACGTCGTCTACTGTGGTAGTAAGGAAGAGATAGCCTGAATTTGACTTAGTGAACTGAATTGTAGAAGGATTACAGCCTGCCTGCCTGTATGTAAGACGAAGAAGGCATGACCTTACTGAGAGAGACAAATCGAATGATTCAGAGTTGATGTTGTGAACTGAAACGCAGCCACTAAATAATAAAATGCTAATAATAATAATAATAATAATAATAATAATAATAATAATAATAATACTTTTAAAAAGAAAAAGCCTGCCTGCCTGAACTGTAGTCTGCCTGCCAACCGAAGGAGGGGTGGAATTAAAGGGAGGGGAGCCTGCCCGTCACTCCCACGAGGGCTTGAGGGTGGGGTATCCCAGCAGGGGCAGATTGCCCTTCAGAAAGACCAGCTGCTCCATCAAGTCCGGCTCCAAGCGAGTGCGGTGAGGGGTCACTATGTCGCCCGCCATAGAGAAGACCCTCTCACTTGGAACACTGGTGGGTGGGCAGCTGAGTCGATCGCTGGCCACCAGCGCCAGGTCCAGCCAAATCTGGTGGCGGGATGACCAGTAGGCCAGGGGGTCCGTGGAGCACTCCTCCATGGGCTCTGCCAGGTAACGCTGCACGGCGGTTGCAGCGTCATCCTGGCTGGTGGCTGGGGAGGGTCTCTGCCCAACCACGGCGTGCAGAGCCTCTGCCCAATACCCCTGGCCTGTGCTCCTGCTGGGAGAGATGCAGGTGAGGCTGCTGCTGGTGCTGCTGCTGCTGCGGGGAGTGGTGGCCTGCTCCTCTGCCTCACTCTGCCCCACCCTCTTGGCCCGTGCCGCCCGCACTTCGCCCACCAGCATTTCCACCCAGTGCTGCCTGGTATTTGGCCCACAAAGCCCATCCTTCACACGAGGGTCACACATGGCTGCCAACATGTGGACCCTGTCTGTTTGGATGGGCTCCAGCCTCCGCGTCAGGCCGTCCCTCAGCCTAGTCACCGCTTCGCGTACCTCGGGCTCGAAGCGCCTGCCGGTGACGGGATCCTTGTACTCCAGAAACTCGCCCATCTGTTTCTGGAGATGCCTGCATACAGGGATCATCTGGCTGAGTAGGGCAGAGCTAGTGCTCAGGGTCTCAGTGGCCTCAAGGAACGGCTTGAGGACCACCACCAGCTGGGACATGGCGTCCCACTGCTGCTTGCCCAGGGCTGGGTGGACGCCCATGTCCCTGACGCTGAACAAGTCGTGGATGGCACGCTGTTGCTCCACCACACACTCCAGCATGAGGTAGGTGGAGTTCCAGCATGTCAGCACGTCTTGCACTAGCCTGTGCTGCTCAACTCCTCCTGCTTCTCCCGCAGCAATCGACTGCCCTTGAAGCTGTGGTGGAAATGCCCTGCCACCTTTCTGCAGCTCTCCAGGAGGCTACGGATACTGGCCAGGGGACTGAGGTTGGCCTTGCTGCCCATCCCAAGGCCATCCCTCACCACCAGGTTCAACACATGCGCGATGCAGCGGACGCCCTCAAATCCGCCGTCGCGCACCGCCTTCACCATGTTGGCTCCCCCGTCCGTGACCATGTAACCGCGGGTGAGCTTGTGCCCAGCTAGCCACCCATCCACCATGCAGTTCATGGCCTCCGTAATCTCCCCTGCCATGTGGGACTGGTCCATCACTTGCGTATGGAGGAGGGCCCAGCAGTAGCCCTCCTTCCCAGTCCCTCTAGTGCTGGATGCTTCCTGCCCCACGGTTGCCCACCAGTGAGCCGTCAGGGACAGGTAAGCGTGCACTCCGCCCTCGCTGGACCAAATGTCCGAGGTGAAGTGCACCATCCATGCCTCTGCCTGGCACAGATGACCCAGCACTAACTCCCTGCAGGAACGGTACAGGGAAGGCACCACTCGCCTGCTAAGGGTGGTGCGACACGGCAGCTTATAGTATGGAACCACAAGCGCCATCAGCCTCTTGAAGCCTGCGTTGTCGACGAGGCTGAATGGCTGGTCATCCAACTCCACCATCTCACCGATGCAGGTGGTGATCTGGGTGGGCGTTGGAAAACGCCATCTTGTGGCTCCGTACTTCCCCCACCCCATGTTCTCCAGGGTTGCCTGCCTAACCCTCATGGGGATGGAAGATGGAGAGCTTAGAGTGGCAGTGCCAGCAGCAGCAGCAGCTGCAGCAGCAGTAGCCTTCGGCTTTCCCCAGTCACCTTGGAAGTGCCCACCTCTTTCCCCAGCAAGATCGACTGGTGCTGCCTCTAAAGATGCATCTTCAGGCTGCTGGTTCCATAATGCCCTGTAGCTGAACCCCTGCTTAGAGTGAGTTTGCAGTGGCGACAGACAGCAAAGCGGGGATCCACTCCCACCTCATAGTGGTCCCACACTATGCTTGTCTTTCGCTTCCATGGTGACACCAATTGCCCACCTGAGCTCTCTGGTGTTGCCACAGAAACAGGGGTTACAGCAGAAGAGGTGTGGGATGAGACTGGGGAGAGAGCCTCGGCCTGCTGCTGCACTTCCTCAGCACCCACATCCTGGAGGACCACCGCCTCCGCCTCCTGCCCCTCCACTGTGCTGACCTCATCTAGGAGGTCTGGAGACAGGTCCATCAGCAGGCTCGTGGGCTCAAACAATAATGAAGGAGTTGAGGATACTCCTCCTCCTCCTCTAATGGCACTGCTGCCACCTGCCTCTTGCAAAGGGGCACTTTTCCCATTCCCACCCTCAAAAAGAGAACGCCGGGCACAAGTTGCAGAAGAGAGTGCCTCTGCCTGCTGCTTCTCCTGCTTCTGTTGAGGAGCAGCCAGCCAAGGAGTTGCCTGTTTGATTTTCACAGCAGGAGAGGCAGCCTGCTTACTGGTGCCAGCCTGAGCCTTTCCTTGACCACCACTGCTTTCAGCACGCCCAGCCACAGACGTGCGCCTGCTCCCTCTTCTCATGATGATATAATACTAAATATACTAATACTAATAATAGTATGTATAAGAATATAATACTAATACTAATATGTATAAAATATAATACGAATACTAATAATAATATGTATAATATATAATACTACTAATAATATGTATTTAGGGAAATGGGACAATAAGTGTATGCTTTGCCCAAACAGGATTTGAAATGCTCAATCTGTGGCTGTTGCACTTCACAAACAGTGCACACAGCACACTCACACAATAACAGTCACACACACAGTCCAAGTAACAGAGAGAAGAAATAAAGAATAATTTTTTTTGTATTTTTTTGTATTTTTTTTTATATAGAAGAAAGAAGGAAGATGAAACACAGTCAGGCTTTAAGAGAGGGAAGGGGGGGAACCAACAAAACAAACAAACACTCCAAAATTTAAAAATAAAGTTTATATTAAATCAAAGCAAGGGAAAAACACAGAGCAAACTAAGCAAAAAGTCAGAAAGAAGCAAACAAACACACACACTAAATCCTAATCTATCTCCTCCAACAAACGCAGAAGCAGCAGCACCTAACTAACTCCTCTCCCCACAAACGCCAAACCCACAAAGATGCTGAGAGCTCAAAGCTCTCAGGGTGCCTCTGCCTTAGTCCCCCCCCTCCAACGCTGGGATTGGAGGATGCTTCATGAGGTGATCAATTCTCATCAGGATTGGGAGTTGAATGTGCCTGTCATCGCTACAAAAAAACACACACAAAAAAACACTGTCCCAGTTTGTTTACCCGATTTCCCCAAAAATTATAGCAAGCGAACCGCAGCATGCAGAGAGCTGAGAGTAGGCTCAAAATGACCCCCAGCCACGACTCTCTAAGCACAAGAAGTTTCAGAAAGATAGCTTTAAAAACAACACAGTTATCCCCTATTCTTTTCCGCAATGCAATCCTATGGGTGAAATTTTTCAAAATGACGATAGGAGCGGTCCGTGGAAAGCGAATCGCTCCGCCAATGGGCGCTTCTCTTCACCTTGCTTCTAGGGGTCCACGGTTCGCTTCTACTCTGCCTCTTGGCAAGGCGGAGCAGGCCAATTCGCTTCTGATTCTCCGATTCTAATCGGAGCGGAGCACATGCCTAATAGCCAGGTCTTTAAGGCACATTTGAAAACAACCAAAGGAGCAAATCCACATCCCACTGGAAGGAATTCCACAGAGACCAACAAAAAGGCCCTTTCTCGTGTACCTATCAACCTAATGGGGCTTAATAATGGGCCTGCAAGCTTGGCCTCTGTGTGGTCAGTCGGGTCCTGGGCAGGTTCACATAGGTATAGCTGCCCCCACCCCCCGGTCTCAAACTAATTAGGGCTTTAAAGATAACTACCAGCTTTTTAAATTGAAATTGTGTCAGTACAGAATAGTAGCCAGTAGAAATTGCAGCCAGTACAGTGTAGCCAATACAGAATAGGGATAAAACCCAATAGTGTCCATCTACCAATGGAACAGGCACCATTTATTAAAAAACGGCAACTTTAAGGTCAGTAACAGAGTGTCCTGGGAGACTGAAATGTTATTCCATTGGTTTCTAAAGATTGTCATTTCAGATTCCAGCTTTCTACCCACTTTTTCGTTTGGCAGTGAAGAAGGGCATTGCTGGCAGATGATGGCATATATCATATTGGAAGATGAGCAGGTGAATGAAGCCTTGATATTGTGGCTGACAGTAGGTCCTGTAATAGTGTTGCCTGAGTACACAGAGTTGGCATCTGGGTTTGTTGCAAGGGTCTGGTCCCTGAATTTGTGTTTCCCTTGTGTGACCTATTTTTGCTGGTGAGTAGCTTCTAAGGGGCTGGTTGTAAGAAAGGACAGAGCTACCACCCAACGCCTGGGAGAGAGGCATATCACTGTCCAGGATGCACTGTAGATAATTGATGATACATTGGTGCTTTTAGCTGGGAGCTGTAAGAAACAATGGGGTATTCTGTCACTTTCCCTTCTGGGTCAGTCCTATAATAGATTATGCTATAATAAATTTGTTAAGGTGCCACAAGATATTTTGTTGTTTTAATACTTCATTGTGAGAGAAGGGTTTTTTCCCCCAGCTTGTTAAAGGAGGGGGCAATTGGACCACTGTCGTTCGGATCCTTAGTTCATTTGGGAGGCTGGTAATGGGAATGAAATTGCCTTGGTTTCCCAGGTAGACAATTTCTGCCAGGCAAACTATAAGTTGAGTATGATCCTCTACATTCTCCTAGACCTCTCAGAAGTCTTTGACACCATTGCCCCTGTGATCCCTCTGGATCCCCTGTATGTTGGGAGCTGGGGGGGGGGCAGTGCATTAAAGCATTTCCACCCCTACCTCAAAGGCAGATGCCATATGGTAGTGCTCAGAGATTGCTGTTCCTCCCCATATGTGAGGTTCCATAAGACTTAGTTTTATCTCCCATGTAGTTTAATATCTCTAAGAAGGGACTGGGTGCAGTTTTCATGTGATTTGAGGTGAGTTTCCATCCATATAGTAATGGCATCCAGATGTGCTTCTCTTTTTCATCAGTTTAATTGAAGTTTATTCCTTTAAAGGTGCCTGAAATCATCAATGAACTAGATGAAGGCAAATAAATTGTACTTAATCGTTATATTTGCTTTTATTTTTAAACTAGTTGCCACCCTGGGAGTCTTGTAATGAAGAGCAGCCAGTAAATTGACTAAATAATACACCCAGGTAAGATGAGTTACTGGTGGTAGCAGACCAAACAAACCAGGAGGTGGACATTGTGCCTGCTTGGATTGGATCACACTATCTCCTAAGGAAAAACTATAGCTTTGAGCACACACCTGGGTCTGACACTGCTCCAGGTGTCACCGCTATCACATGGACTGCCAGGTGATTCACCAGCTACATCCTCTCCTGGAAAAGAAGGCCTTTACAACTATCACAATATCTCCTGTTAACTTACTTGTAATGTACTTTACATGGGGCTGCTCTGTAAAATAGTTGGGAAACGTCAACTGGTCCAAAACGCAGCTACACAATAGTGATACTTGCTGTGAGGGCCGTATGTTGTGCCAGTTCTGAAAGACCTGCACTGGCTGTCATTTTTTCTGGCAAAATGTCTGACATAGAGGTGACTTTTAAAGCTCACATATCTTGGGACCAGTACAGTTTGGAACTCCCTCTTATGAAACTCCTTGAGCATTCAGATCTTACAACAGCCCTTCCCCAATACCTTCTCCGGATCAGGTGAGGTTAGCATGCACCAGAAGTAGAATGTTTTTAAATGGTGGCAACCCCTCATGAGGTCATTTTACAGAGAGCCTCCTAGTTTTTAAAATAAGTAAAGGTATTAGGACAGGCAGCATGACACATGTGTAGTTCTGTGAGCATTTTTCTTCAAGGCTAGGGATGGATGAGAATTTCATTCGGTTCATTGTTTTATAGAACCTACCAAAATTCCAAAATGTCTTCATAAACAGGACAGATGTGTCCATCCTTACACAAGCACTTTCATTCATCAAGTGAAGCAGGTTCAAGTGACTTTTAATTAACAGAGTACTAGCCACAGTAGTCGTGTCCATAAAGGCAGCAGAGGCAGCTGTTTAATCCTTTCCTTCCCAACCAAATTCAATGAATATTCACGTCGTTTGAAACAGGGTGGAATGGGGGCTCCAAAATAAAGCCCCTGAGCTCTCAATACTATACATAATTTATAAAGAGCACATCTTTTTCAACTATTACTGGTTTTACCTTTCTGAGTCTGTAATGGCATATTCTCAGAGGAACTACAAAGGGACTTAAAAAGTTCC
The DNA here is from genome assembly GCF_023053635.1 of Elgaria multicarinata webbii. Lineage (NCBI taxonomy): Eukaryota > Metazoa > Chordata > Lepidosauria > Squamata > Anguidae > Elgaria > Elgaria multicarinata. The sequence continues at coordinate 110,744,681 of NC_086178.1, forward strand.
TCTTAGTTACAAGAGGCAGGGGGATGCCATAGGGCCCCATAACTGCCATGGGCCCCCATAAAACTGGGGGCCTCCAATGTATTGGCTCACATCGCCTACGGTTAGTAGACAAACAAGATTTCAGCTGTCCAAACTTTCACCTTTGCCCTTCAGGGCAGTGCCATACAGAGTGGAGTAGGAAGCTTTTACCCAGAATTCCCTGTGGTTTTGCTGGGGTGTTGCACTACTTCTTTGGCTGGCTGGGAATTGTAAGTCAAGGCCAAGCAACAGTCCTGATAGGGAGGAGAACGAAACTCCCCTTACTCCGCCCCGTCGGATGACCAGTCGGAGAACTGCCCATTTTCAAATAACAGCTCTAGTCAATGGAAATTAATCAAATGCTTACAGATCCCTCATTTTTAAAGATAAAGAGATAGAACATGGCACAGTGATAGCTCTTAAGGAGGTCTTTAGACTTGCCAAGTTTGGATCAGATCCATTCATGCCTTGATTTTTAAGGATTTTTTTTTAAGTTTATGGTTTTAAAATTATTTTTTTAAAAACCCACTGTCATTTTTAAAGACAAAGAGATGAAACTTGGCACGATGATAGCTCTTTAGTAGGGCTTTAGGCATGTCAAGTTTTAGAAGACCCATTCATGTCTTGATTTTTTAAAATTTCCCCCCTCAAACCATTATTGTCCTTAAACACACACACGCACGTACGTTAATCCACCCCTGCACATTTATGGAGGGAGCTTTTACCATTTACTTTGCTGATGCAGAGTTCCACTGCTGCCGGTGGAAATTTCTACTCCAGCCTTCTCCAACCTGGTGCCCTCTAGTTCTATTAGATAGAGCTCCCTGCCCTGCACTGGAAGCCCAGCCAGCCAATAGGAGTAATAGTTTAACTGAAATAAAGAGCCTGCCTGACTCAGGTGTAGAAGCTTACTCACTCATGATGCCAACCAGCCCAGCAGCACTTTCACTGTGGATGATTGATTTCTACGAGTCTGAGCAGAAACGTACTCCCCCTCTCCCCGCACAACCAGAACCAGAAGCCATTTAGTGTTTCCCACTCCCTTGAACACTATGATTGGAGGAGAACAGCACTGTGGCAATTCCTAATTGGTTAGCCATACATGTCAATATCAAAGCTACCCCTCACCCCACTCAGCATCTTCAAAATATAAAGATATTCAACTGACACACACACACAAACACACACACACACACACACACACACACACACACACACACACACCATTGATGCCTGAAAAACAGTTGGATAATTTCAGAGATGTTAGAAGTTCTGATTGGCCAATCTCTGCTCTGGAAGATCAAACACTCCGAGGAAGTTCATGGTTACCAAATAATTCCGGGGAGGAGGGCAAACCCCTACTATACACCAAATTATATAACACATTTATTATGGCAATATTACATGTATTGACATATGCTGTGTTATCTACTGACAACATTCGGAGAAGGTGAAGGGTGAGTGCTTCAAGGCTACGTTTTACCTTGGGGGCTGTGTTACCTCTTTGCAGTAACCAAGCAAGGCTGAATGTCATCACCAAGTGGAGACAGTGTAGGTCTGGATATAAGAAGCTAGAAACAGCCATGAGACATCTGGTATGAGTTGCTCCCAAGCCAACTCAATGATTAGAACAAGAATGATTAGAAAAGTTGTTGATTAGAAAAAGGCAATTAGAAAAGAAACGAGATGATTCATGCCATCATGATATATCTCGACAGGTAACTGCACAGGATCCAAGTTGTTATATTTTGTTCTGAAATACCTGGGCATGATGAGAAAGCTTGTATCAAATTCTGAAACGGAATTGGTCTAATACAACATGCTTTCTTTGTCTCTTCTGTATCTCTCTATTGTCTGGGACAATACACCACTGATGTGCCATGGAGAATACCAAACGTTATCTCTAAATAGGATCTATTTGGCTGTAGGTAAAATGTACTTATTGTGTGCATAAGCCTCATAAAGCAGGAAGGGAATAAAAGAAACCAAAATTATTTCCTTTCTTTTCATCTTTAAAGACAAATGCACTATGCCTGAATACATTTGTAAAGGAAAAAATACGAGAAAATAATAGAAGGAAGGGACAATTTATGTTCTTTCATTTTATGGATCTCAAATACTTTCTTGACCTCGGCACCAAAAGAACCTGTAATATTTTTAGACTGGAATTTCACAAATGATTGATCCTACGGAAAAAGCCCCATTTTATCACTGTTTTAAGCCTCCACCTCACCCCAACCCGACAGATGGAAATAAATAATGTTAAAAATAAAGGTGGCTGGGTCATGAACATTGGTCACTAATTTTAAAAGGGTTATTATTATTACTGTAGCTTGACGTTCCCAATAAATTTTCCCTCCGCATTTATGTACAAGAAAGGGCATTTTATTCCCATTAACTTAAACTCCTCCCTAATCATTTTAGCAGCTCCAGTGTAAAGAATTGATTGGCTTGGGCTATACAGCTTTTTAGACTGTATTTTTTTGTATTTGTGCTTTTAACCTGTTGGTTGTTTTATTATGGTTTTAATTTTTGTGAACCGCCCAGAGAGCTTTGGCTATTGGGCGGTATAAAAATGTAATAAATAAAATAAATAAATAAATAAATAATACTTCAAAGCACTACAGTAGTGTCTTCTGCAGCTCTTAGTGGAGCTTGTGCAGGAGAACCTCCCTGTGGTTTCTGCCCTGATTGCTTCGGTATTGCTTTCCAGGAAGCATGTATGTTGGGAGAGTATTCATGACATAGCATGTATCTTTGGCTTAATTTAAAAAAAAATGGGGGGGGGGGAGTCATTACCATACAGTGTTGGTGGGAAAAGATAATTGGAAACATCTGTCATGGAATCCACTGTAGAAATGAAATCTGACCTTTGTAGTATTATTTCTTTTAAATGGTATGACCATTACATCCATATACTTTGAACAATATTTAACTTACGGTGAACAGCCAGTGGCCCTAATCCAGCGAAAATGTCCCACTGGAAATTATGTGACCTACGTTAGTCACAAGTAACTTGTACTACTGGTTTAAATGTGACTTCGTCAGGGCTAACTTTACTTGGATGAGGCTGGTATGTATAACAATGTTTAGTGAGGTTTTCACAAGGGGAAGAAGTAGAGGATGCATGGATGAACTTCTTTCACTTGCTAGTCCATTTCATTTTCAAAAGCTCTCCCTCACAAAACACTACACGATCTTAGGAGATTTTTTTTAAAATAAAGATTTCTGCTTAGCAGGGCCTATAATCCAGCTAACTGCATATTAAGATGATCAATGGAACTCTCAGTTTAAGAAAAGATTTGAGAATATTATTGAACCAGTTTTATAAGGGGACACATTGAAACACCACATCTTTTAAAGAGACTGTCAAATTGGAAAGCCACTGTGTTTATTTGAAAGATACTGGAGATAAACATTACTTTGTGAAGACAAGTGTCTCCAGCACCCATATTTAAGGTTTTCAGTGATAACATCTCCTTTGTCCTGTAAACTGAGAAATCAATTTGATGGCATTTTTTGGTTCTGCAAATATATTTCCATTCACGCTTTACTGTTGCTTCAAATTTCAAGATTCACACTTCCTTGGGAACATATGAAGCTGCCTTATACAGCTTTCACTAATTTAGAGCATGTCTACACCATGCCTTATCCCGGGAATCATCCCGGGATCATCCCTGTACATTCAGGGGATCCCGGGGGCAGGGAGGGATAAACCCTCCATTTTCCCGGGATAACTGGGATGGCTTTTAGCCCAATTTTCCCCATGGTCTCTGGATTGTCCTGAGACCATGGGAGGTGTGGGTGGTCATCCCAGCTTTGTCCCGCCCCCTTGCAAGTAAATGTGAGGAGGCGGAAACCGGGCACAGAGCTCTTCAGATGCTCCGTGCCCATTGGGGGGGGGGGGAGAGTGGGATCGTTTTTTTAAAAAAATACCTTTTAGTTGGAGCACCCATGCGCTCTTCTCTCATTAAAATAAATGACAGCCACAATGTCCTTCCGGGACTTCGCGCGGCCATCTGGACACCCAGGGAGGATCGCGGAAGACCGCGTTCCTTCCCCTACACCCTTGTGGTGTAGACATGCCCTTAGACCAGTATTGTTAACTATGGCAAGTGGCAGAATTTCAGTGTCTTGGGCAAAGGTCTTTCACATCACCTGCAACCTGAGCCTCTTAATGGGAAATGCTGGGGATTGAACTTGGCAAGTATTCATGGGAAATGCAAAGTATTCCCAAAGTTCCTCCTTGTCAAGTTGGAAGTACTAAAGCTTTAAACAAGAGAAATGTGAAAGAGTTTCCTGAAGTTTTGAAAAGCAAGCACAAGTGGCTACCAGTGTGAATGGATGGATAGCAGAGGAGGGTCTGCTGAACACCTTCCGTTCCTGCTCTTTGTGGGCTCAGAATTGCTCCCTCCAAGCAACTGCTCTGCCGGGAGCCTCTCTGTCCCCTCAGCCACTAGGCCTCTGCTTGAGCAGCTGCAATGGCCCTCCCACGGTCAGGCAAACAAACAGAGCGTAGGGCATCAGTATCAACAATGTTTAATAAATAAATGAATAAAAACAATGTCCTTAATAAATGTTCGCCTCTAAATAAAAATAATCCCTGGGTGCACACCCTAATGAAATGTGCTGCGCACGCCTATGCACCTTGACTCGCTCCTGGAAAGCAAATGGCAAACAGTGCAGGTCTTTTAAGACACATGTAATATGGTCTCGATACTGCGCATTTGTTAGCAGCCGAATGAAGTTTCCAGACACTCTTCAAGGGTAGCCCCACGTAGAACGTATTGCAATGGTCTAAACATAATGCAATTTAGATTGCACACTCTTGCCGGCAGAAGCATTTCTTTTTCATGTTAGGCCACTGTCACTATCTAAATAATAGTGTGGTGAGGTGAAGGAGGAAGGGGACAAATCCATAATGTCTTCTGTTATCCTTTTAAAGGGAAAAATAACTCCTCTGCTTTGAAATTCCTTTTGAAATACAAATGAGATGGGTAGGTTCAATAATCAGCATGGGCAAATGTACTGAAATAAATGTATAGAACATGGACATTTTGTGAGAACAAAAGGGACAGGTACTGCCAAAAGCAACCACTAAGAAATATTAAGGTATAAAATGAATTTAACATGAATTCTGGAAGATCAGCTTAGGCTGATATACCAACTGCGCCCTTATCTGGACAGAGATAGCTTAGCTACAGTTATCCATGCTCTGATAACCTCTCGTTTGGATTACTGCAATGCATTATATGTGGGGCTGCCTTTGAAAATGGTCCGGAAACTTCAACTGGTACAAAACTGGGCAGCATGGTTACTTACAGGGACTGGCTGACGTGACCACATCACGCCAATCCTTTTCCAGCTTCATTGGCTGCCAGTCCAGGTCCAGGCCCGATTCAAAGTGCTGGTATTAACATTTAAAGCCCTAAATGGCTTGGGACCAGGTTATCTGAAGGAACGCCTCCTCCCATATGTACCTGCCCGGACCCTAAGGTCATCCTCAGGGGTCCTTCTCCGTGAGCCCCTGCCAGAGGAAGTGAGGCAGGTGGCTACCAGGAGGAGCAGGGCCTTCTCTGCTGTGGCACCCCGGCTGTGGAATGAGCTCCCTAAGGAGGTTCGCTTGGCACCTACGTTATATGCTTTTAGACGCCAGGTGAAGACCTTTTTATTCTCCCAGCATTTTAACAGTCTATAAATAAATTTTAACTTGGTGTTTTAAATTTGTAATTTTGCATTGCTGCTGTTTTTATCTGGTTGAGCTTTTATATTGTATTTTATATTATGGTTTTATACTGTTGTTTTATACTTTGAATGGTTATAATTTTTGTGACCCGCCCAGAGAGCTCCGGCTTTTGGGCGGTATTGAAATGCAATAAATAAATAAATAAATAAATAAATCTCCAGAATGGCAGTTCATGTGGCAGCTAGACTTTCTATGTTGATTTTTTCATATTTCATATTAGCTCTTGTGCCCCAATAATAATAATAATAATTATGATGATAATTTGCCCAAGGCAATATTCAGATCACACACTGGTGGGAAGCCTAGCTTTCACCAAAGTGAGATTGGTGGTGATCCATCTGGCATCTGAGGCACCTATGACACCTGCCTTACATTGCCAGCAACTTCAGATCAGAACTGAAGCCTAAAAGCAGCTGGAGTGGTGTGGATGGCAGCCATGCTCCAAGCATGCGATGTCTTGCTTCAAAATTGTCTAAATATAGAAAGATGGGCTAGGAGCAGAAAAAATATAGTAAAAGCCAAATAAGGTGCAAGTAACTGTCAAACAATCAGTTGATCTGTTTATTTCATTGTATAGTCTGCATCAGAAGCTGCATGTCAAAGACAAGGCTGTTCACCCACAGAAAAATGCATACAGTATTCCTTATCTCCTCTCAAAATATATTTGAATGCTGGGTTTTTTTTATTCTCATTTTTTTTTTAACCCTGATCCAACAGGAGGAAACGAATATGCCAATGGCATCCGTATGCACATTTCCTTGATTGAAAAGCTTGATCTTGGAGGAGCACGCATATCTCCAATCAAATTGTGTCAAGTAACACCAATGATGATAATCCCTGTGGGTGAGGGAGAGAGGGCTGGATTCCCGAAACGAATAATCAGCACTCCCGAAGATGACCTCATTGAGGCTCAACTGGCAAAATTCCTGGATTGGGCCTTTCAGCTCAAGGAATTGCATGTACTGAACCAGTTGCACTCATCTTAAGTAGAAGCATGCATATAGTTTAAACCATTTAATTTGGTTATTTATATATTTTAGAAAATGCAGAAAACATATGCACTACTGTGGCTACTTGCTTAATATAGAGGTATTTCTGGAATTCATAAACTGGAAAGGTGCTGAAACATGCTGCTTCTTTTTACAAACATAATATTGTTAGTGCCAATGGACAGAGAAATCACAGCATCAAAATTTATGATTTAAACCGAGTCTGAAACATACTAATATGGTTGATAGTGCCAGTCCAACCTTTATGATTTATTCATAAAACAGTGTAAGACTAGATAATCCATAACTCCACAAATAAATGTGGTCTGGTTTAATTCATACCTTCCATGGAAACAGATGCTCATCATAGTTTCCTCAAAATGAAACAGATGTTCCACAGTTAAATTCCTGGGCATAAAGATTAGTTTGAAAATCCATCTTACAGTATGTGACATATTGGGGGGAAAGACTGAAGGTACTTTAAAGCATCTATGATAATCAACCTGGAATTAGTTATTTTGAGTATGAAAAGATGATCAATTATTTTTGTGTTTACAGAATGATAATTGTGGATATGGAAACACTCCTAGCCTTCATAAAAGGAAAACATTAAAGGGCCATGAAGAAAAGGGCAATTAAATGTGCCAACTGAAAAACAAAGCCCAGTTAGTTGATATCCTACGTCCTAGATCCCTGTTTCTGAATTCAGTCAATCTGTGTGTGGATGACCAAATGCAGAAACTGGACAGTTGGGCAGGGGTTTGGTAGAGACCAGTGATGTTGCAAATGTTCATATTTACCTGGCTCTGAGTACAAATTTGTCCAGCTCATAACACTTAGCTGCATTACAAACGCAATGACACTGGCCTCAAAAGTTCTTCTGAGGCTGTGCTTGTAAATCGAAAGCCTCCTTCCCTTCCTTTCTGCATGAATGTTGCAATGGAAGCATCTCAGGCTCTTGGTATTGATATCAGGCACTCTGAAAATAGTGTGGGCACATGCATTGCAAATGAGGAGAAATGTATCATCAAAAAAGGGGAAGAAAAGGGGGCGCCAATTTGTATACAATTTGCATAAGCAAATAGACACGTATAGATGCAAATTTAGAAATAATAACCAACAGTTTCTCACAAGTAAGGCAGGGGTTGCAGTACTACATTCAGACAGCACATTAACCCACCCTGCAGAAAACGCACTTCATTCAGACAAAACAATAACGCATAATGGGTTAGCGTATTGTGTGGACCCAGTCAGTGAGTGGCAGAGAAGGCAATTAAGAATAGGACTTCCATGGAAAATCAAAATGGTAACCAATCCAATTCTCTTTCCCGCCAAAAGAATTTCGCCTTCCCCCACCCCACCCCCACCAATATGGCCAAATCAAAACAGCCAAAGTTGAAATGGGTGAAATAGCTGAGAAATGATACTTGCCAATTCAGTACAGCTGTAGTAGAAACAATGTGAATATGATCAAATTTATACAAATCAAGTATTGTAAGCTCTACATGAAGATAAGGCAAAGCCTCTAAAGTATTATGTAAATGATACAACTGAGGCCCCATCTACACCAAGCACTATGAAAGCGGTATGAAGTGGTATATAAAAGGCAGGAGTCACACTATTGCTTTATAGCGGTATTCATCTGTGGACACCTTCCAACTCTGCTATTCTATGATTTCTTCATCTGGCTGATATTGGCCTACTACTCTGTCAGCAGCTCTGCAGAGCTTTTGCCAGCACCTACTTCCTGGTCTATATAACTAGGGATGCTGAGGACTGAATTTGGGGCTTTCTGCATGCAAAGCATATGCTTTACCACTGGGCTAGGGTCCATCTACATTAAATGGAAAAAAAAAAACACCTTTATTTAGATTTTTAAAATCCAATTGCCAAGTATAATAGTAAAAACATGAACATCTGAATGGGCCATGTGCTGCATCAAATCATTGGCCAAGGAAATCAGTTACTATCTACTCTCAGTCTTTCCCACACCATTTTAACTAGAGATACTTGGAATGTTTTGCATGCCAAACATGTAGTCTGCCACAGAACAATTGGCTTTTATCATGGCATTTATCATGCAATCATTATTCCCACTTATTTTTGTTTACAGGTTCTTTAGATGATGATGTGACACCCACCCCCACCTTCACATCTGTGTCTAATCAGCACTTTGGGTGAGTTTCTTTAGAGCAGGGAAAATGTGACATTTAATTATGAAAGTGAAAGAAAGCATGATTTTCTCATGTGTATTTGCACTATTCCTATTATTTCACAGTGCCATCAAGGGGTTATGTAGCAGAAAAGCAGGAAATGAAACATTCCATGTGCTCTGATCTCAATTCTGCGACAAAACCATTAACAGCCTCATGTAGAAAAAAAGTCTATGAGTCCTTCTTCTCACCTGTTTTAACTGGAGCTGAGCAAAAAGTACTTGCATTTTTTAAAAAAAAAATTAACAGTGCTGAAAAATGCCTTGCCACTTTTGCAATATTTTTTGGCAAGCCTTGCAAAAAATGTTTTGTTGTTTATAAATTACAGCCTCTTCCTGAAGACACCTGAGGTGATGTAGAGTTTTAAAAGCACAATAAGTGTGTTCCTGTAAGAAGGCAATAAATAACGCCCATTCATTTACATTGTTCTTAGTGATGTCATCACATAGCCAAACCTGGCTACATAGTATTGTAAAATCCTCCAAAGAAGTAGTAGAATCCAGTATAAACAAATGTGCCAAAAAGGATGAGAGAGAGAAAAAAGATGAATATTCACACAATTTGTGTTGAGGGGGGGAACATTTGCACCCCCTGAAAATTTCTAATTTCACCCTGAAAACTGAAAGTGCGAATTATTTGACATAGCTGTAACCTTGGCAAAATATCTGACACAGCTTCTTCTCTGGCAAAGGTGCACGTACAGAAATATACTGTTGGAACTGATCCTAAGTGTGACTTTGGCAGTACAAGAGATGTTTTAAAACAAGTCTGAAAATATAGTGCAAAAGGATTGAAAGCTTGATCAAGACGACTAGTCAATTACAGGTCCCACAATTGAACATTCTTGTAAATAATACACACCTGTCTGGAGCTGTAGATTTAACATTTGGCAGATTCCTTTAGACGTGTGTGATGAAAGGCAGGCACTGAAGGGCATATTCGTAAGAACAATAAAGTCAGCAAATCTTAATGCATTTGAATTGCAGTGCTGTACAGCATATTTAGTAGAACTTGAAAGGCTATGAAGTGTCTCCTTTTATTACCTTCTTACAAGGAAGTGTTTACTGAAATACATTCAAAGGCAATAAGGCATATTTAAAGTTGTGTCAGGAACCAATGTCGACAGAGAGAATCACTCGATTTGAGGCCAGTAATAAAGGGTTCAGCACCCTTTCACCACAGGCTCAGCCAGAAAAAGAACCCCAGAAATAAAGAAAGAAACAAGAAAACATCATAAGTCAAACTACAACTCATTACACCACAACAAAACATGGGGCAGGACACTCTGGATGGATCTTAATTCCTCTCAGAACAAATCAAGGCCGTGAGGCTATTAGCTGCCTCTCTCCTGTCTCTATTCTGCTGACTACTGATGTTGAGACATGTATTTATGGAATCAACTTGCTTCCCTAGATTCCACCCTTACAAAGCTCTGTCCCTGGGCTTCTTTTTATCCACTGCCCCTGTGTCCAAAAGAAGATTGTTTTTGTTTCATTTTTAGTTCAAGTTTTGTTGATGGGTTAAATTAATTCATTCATTCTTTCATTCACTCCTTCGACCAAAGCAGGCAAATGCCAAATATTTGGCCTCGTTTTAACTTTGAAATGTGAAAGTTGAATCTTGAGGTGAAAATCAGATATAAAAATCCAAATATCAAAATTTAAAATTCAGTTGAGTTTTGAAATTCTGTGACATTTCAGATGAGCTCTGCTGTGTTGTGGGGAGAGAAAGTGTACAACTGAATGAAAAAAAGGGTTTAAAATCCTGCTTCTCCCATCATATCACAACCCTGATAAACTTTCTACTACCTGGACAAGAAAACTTGATCCATAACATTTCCCCCTTCAAAGCTACAGCAACAACGGTCAATTCTGCACTTCCAATTAATCGAAATGTATAGATACTACTTTCTAAAGATACTTAGTTCTTAAGAACTGAAGATGAGGGATGTGCCTCTTTTTCTATAGATTATTTTTGTCTCACTCATTTGTTTTATCTGAATTTACTCTGCCTAAAAGATTCACTCACTCAATTATTAAGGTACTACCACAGAACCAAGAAAACGGACATTTATACAACCATAGCCAACAACAACCCAATTACTAGAAGTCTAAAAATTGGGCATTTTTGTATCTCTTACTCAAGAGGTGAAGCATGATGTAGTGCATCCTAAAATAAGTAAGCTATTCCACGCTGACAAGAAAGCTGAAATTTCGTACTCACACAGCCTGACATCCTGATTACTAGAACAGAGTGAAAATGGGGCAATTTTATGTCTAACACAGTCAAAACTCGCATTAGCTCTTACCAGAGGACAGCACAGAGCAAGCAAAACCATACATGGGAGAGAAGGTCAGGCTGAGTTCTGTTGGGCTCTGTCACACATCTGAACTGGCCTTAGCAGCAGCCAGAAATTCATCTATGCTTACAAAATGCAAAGTCAATTTACTAGAGCAGATATAAAAAAGATAAAGCTTCCTATCTAAAATATTGCGGGGAGGGGGAAGAATAGCGTGGAGTGTGTGGAATTGACAAAAAGGGAGAAAGGAACAAAAGGACCGAGGTTTCAGGTCTTTCACGTTTCTCCCCCAGATTACCTTTCTAACCCCACCCAACCCTTTTATCAACTGTGGAATCTTGAAAGCAAAAACATAGCCTTCCTTTGCTTTTGACTACATCAGTGCTTTATGTCACTCTAACCTTGCTTGAAAAGCATTGCTTGTACATTTTAAACTCTCCAGGAGATGTGCCCTATTGGCAATTGCCAAAAACACTGCATGCACATTTTGTTTCAAGGACCTGGTATATCTTGCATACCAGTTAATTTACACAGCAGGGACAGAGGTGGTGTTACTCTTGTGTAATAAATCCCAGTTTCTATATCATGTAGCTTGACAATTATAACTAGCAATAAGTTTGATCAGTGAAAGGTAGATTCAAAGCAAAGCATACTCCTACACAAGTAATGATTTCTTTTCAAACAATTCAAGGTTTATATTTAATGAGCAGAAATAATTATACAGATAGTGCTCCCACACACCTACCTTAGTTTTGCACTTACAGAACTCCAGAGTAAGTTAAATGAAGAGGAATCTTTAGAGCATAGTTGCATATCCTGTGAACAAAACTGGTAGTGGTTGGGGTGTTTCCATTAGGAGCGGTCTGCCCTGGGTCACACATATCAGAGTGACCCACCCCCACCCTCACCTCCACCACTATGTACCAACACCTGTAATTATCAAACTGTGTGCTACAAGAGAATCATTAGTGGGCCATGAGAAACAATTGAAATACTGAAATATGCCTGTAAATACAAAAAATCCACTCACAGTGTGGTTTTCCACTTCGCCTTCGCATGATTCACAACTCTTATTTATTTATTTATTACATTTTTATACCGCCCAATAGCCGAAGCTCTCTGGGCAGTTCAACCCTTTGCCTCATTCCAGTCATAGAATTGCTTGCTCCCTTCCAATGGGGAAAGGCAACTCTGTCACTGGGTGACTCAAGGCTCATCTACACCAAGCAGGATATTCCACTATAAAAGTGGTAGGGGTGTGCACGGACCCCCTGCTCCGCCCCACGGGCCGATCCGAAAATTTCGGATCGGCCCGCTCCGCGCCGCTCCGCCCATACTCCGCTCCTCTTCGCCGCGGAGCTCCGGCTCCGAATCAGAGCTCCGCAGTGGAGGGGAGTGGTGCCAGGTAAGGCCGGGAGAGGAGGGCGAGAGGTTTACCGGGCCCTGCCGCCATGGCTGCCCGTGCGGCGACGGCGGCAGAGCCTGGTAAGGGACCAAGGGGGAGGGGGGCCTTACTTGCCTCCGTCCGCGGTCTGTCGGCATCTTCAATTGAGCCCGCGGTTCAACCAGGAAGTCTGGGCCAGACTTCCTGGTTGAACCGCGGGCTCAACTGAAGACACCGACGGACCGCGGACGGAGGCAAGTAAGGGAGAGGAGGGCGGGGGGTTTACTGGGCCCTGCCGCTGTCGCCGCATGGGTGACAGCGACAGCAGCAGGGCCCGGTAAACCCCACTTACCTTTCCGGCGGAGCTCCGGATCGAGGCGAAGGATCCGCCTTCACCTCGATCCTCTTCGCCATGCTCCGCTGCCCCCCCAATCCTCTTCGCCTCCGCCTTAAGGGCAGGCGAAGCCCTCCGCTCCGCTTCTAATTTGCCGGTCCGATTAGAAGCGGAGCACATCCCTAGAAAGTGGTATATAAAAGGCAGGAGTCACAGTACGGCTTTATAGCACTATTGAAGTGCACTGACAACTGATGGGGCCCATTGACACAGACCATATGCCGCTTTCATACCGCTTTCATAGTGGAATATCCTGCTTGGTGTAGATGTGTCCTGGGCCCCAACAGTTGTCAGTGTACTTCAGTACTGCTATAAAGCAGTAGTGTAGATCCTGCAGTGCACTTCAGTACCGCTATAAAGCAGCCGTGTGGCTCCTGCCTTTTATATACCGCTTTCATAGTGGAATATCCTGCTTGGTGTAGATGAGCCCTCAGTCACTTCTAATCTATATATATTGCATATCAGCAGAATTACCCACCCTCAAGGAGGCTGTCTATTCCATCCCTGCATTATTGCTGTTCTGACTTGTCTCCTACCAGTTATCAGGAGGCATGTTTAAAATAGTGACTCACAAAGACATCTAGCCAGTAAGTTCCAGTAGGAATAGATAATTCTACTGGTTACAAATTCTAAAAACAACCTTTACTGCTAGGTATGGTATTTAATTCAGAAAAGCAGTGTCCCTCAGGAAAGTTTGGGAAACCCTTTTCAAACCCCATCTGCTACATGTGAAAATGTGGCAAAACATAGATTATTGTTATGCCTTCCATTCATATTAGGTGGCGTCCAACATAACCAGAAGTGTGCTTGAACAATGGAGCTCTCCCAATACCTCCTTCTGACTGCTGTTCTGCACCCCAAAAAAGCATATCCTGAGAGCTGGAAGATGGATCGGGGGGGGGGGGGGGGCGCTGCAGCAGGAGTGCCATGTAAGAGAAAGTTCTTTTCCACTTGCACAAGGTACCTTCAGATACCACCCATTATGTCTGAGGAAATGGTAGGTTTGATATTTTTTTTAAGTATCTGGTCAGGGCCTGTGGGCACAAGCCAGAAGTTTGAGGCAGGTCCAGAGACAGAGCCCAGTGAGAAAGCTGCCTTTTCTACATTATGAGCTCCTTCAGACAAGGGGAAATTGCATTCCCTTTCTGTGGCTCTGCTTTCTGCTTCTCTTCTGCATTTGCAATGAGCTGTAATTACATAAAGAAGAGAACAGCAACCACATGGCCCATACAATTCAAGGGGACACTGCCCTCTAGTGAGGGTTTTATAGCACAACTTCGCCTATACACGGCAGGAAAACCCGATTAATACTGATATATCTCAGAAGAGTCGGGTTTTCTGAGGTTTATTCTTTACTGCTAAAACCGGGGAATGGAGTGGGAGATGTGCAGGAGGGTGACGGCGTTGTCAAAATGACACGCGGACATCAGTGAGTGTCCAGTCACAAGCTCATTTAAAGAAGCTCAAAGTGTACAGAAAAAAGCAAAAACAGGTTTGGGAGAGGCTCAGCAGCGGTGGTGCAGGATTGGGAGGACACACATAGCATTGTTCCTTGCTTTTCTGTAAAATGACCTTAAAATAAAAGTAAAAGAAAACAGACGGGGCATTTCTTTCCTGGGCAGCTGACAACCCCCAGCAAAGGGGCCTATAGATTATTTTTGCCAAATGTTCTGGAAACAATCATAAGATCATCTTAATTGTGATTTTTCAAAACTCTGCTTTGACATTTAGCATTCCTAAATCAAACACTAGATGTACTCAGACATCAGCTAGTGTGTTGTTGTTGTTGTTTTAAAAAACCTTACTAACAGAAGTGCTTTTCTTCATTAAAAATTGCATAGGAAATCAAAGCAATCTGATTTCATGTTAACACTGATATTTCTGAGTCAAGATTTCATGTAATAGGCTGAGAAATTGCTTCCTTAACTCTGCTGTAATGAAAAATCAAGAAGCAGATATTTTTCTCAATTTCTATTACATTTTATGTCTACCTTTGGATGTATCGGGCAAAATCTTAAACGTGACACCAATATGAACATCACAAATATAATTTCCTCGCCAACTGAATCTGGAAGAGAAATAGGAAAAATGTGAACTGTTATAAATTTGAGCTAATCTCTTCATGCTGTAGTCTAAAACTGATCTTCAGCAGCCAGGTAATCTTCCAGTTTTCAACAGTTTAAGAAGAGCTCATCTCCTTCAAACTCAGTAGCAAGGAAGAGAAAGGTGTCAGTTTCTTCCAAAACACATGTACAAACAGATCCCTTCTCAGTATTTCAATTCGACAGCACTGTGCTTCGTTTCAAAAATGTACTGTAGTACTGTTGAATTTCTCAAGTTTCCTTTTACATTTAAAAATGTAGTTAATAGGAGAATCAGTCATCCAACACAAATACCCTATTTCTTCAATTCTAAGATGCACTTTTTTCCCCATATAAACATCTCTAAAAATGGGGTGCGTCTTAGAATCACGGGTGTGTCTTAGGGTAGGGTGACCATATTTGGGAAACCAAAAAAGAGGACACCTAGTGTGTGTGTGGGGAAGCAGCTTTCTGAGTCCTGCAGAAAGTACGTTATTCCCCCGCCACCTTAAAGAACCTGATTGGAGTGGAGGAGGGGAAAGGATTTCATTCTGCACCACCACCATCCACTCCAATTGGGGCCTTTTCTATAATGTCCACGAATGACCCACTTTCCTCTTTAAAACCTCAATTGGAGCTCGGGGTGGGGGAATGATGTGCCTCAAGAAAGCATGTCATTCCCTCCTGCCATGCTAATGGCAGCCTTAAAGGGGAAGGTGTGTCATTCCAGGACATTATTGAAAATTATAGAAAATCCCCCCTGACACCATGGAAAGAACAAAAACCAAGACAAATCCGGGGAAATCCTGACAGTTGGTCACCCTATCTTAGGGTGTTTTTTTTTCCTGTTAGTGGTACTGAAATTAGTGTGCGTCTTACAATTGATGGCATCTTACAATCAAAGAAATACGGTAGCTCCCCTGAGAATTTATTTGACAGGTTCGATATAAATTCCTGTAATAAACAAACAAACAAACAAACAAACAAACTGAAATGTTCCTATCGGAGAATTTCAGCATGAGGGAAACAATAGGGTTCATGCTGATAGGTTTTGTTTTGGCCCTGATTAATTTTTTCAGGAAACTGAAGTGGAGTTTGTTGGACACACCATTTTCTGCACAATAAATAATCATCCCCACCCCAATTCAAGGATCATATCTATTAAACCATTAGTTGAAAGTATCGCCTTAGTCTTAACTTGTAAATAAATCCTGCTACTTTGAATGAGTGGAATAATCCACTCATTCCCATTCTTTAACTCTTCCAACTATAAACTGAAAGAGTGGTTAAGAGGTGAATAGATATTGTCGGAGATGGCCAAACTTAACAGCGTTCGTAAGAGAAAAATCGACGGCTTCGTTTGTAGTGGACTGGAAACCTCTGATAGAATATTTGCAAGTGTTGGGGAAAAATGATGTATATGTCTGTGGATTCAATATATGTCGGTGGACTTAGAGAGAACTAAGAATGATATAATGTTACTGTATTTAGGGAACTAACTAGTAAGAACAAATGGCCCGTATATGTCTGACATGAAGAATGCCTTAAATGTACTATGGCCTTGTACGTTTTGTATGTGTGCTTTTATAAGTAGTATTGTCTTGTTTGTTAAGTTATGTCTTTTAGTGTAGAAAACAATAAAATTGTTGAAACTGGGAAAGAGCTGAATCGATACCTACAGCTATTTATTTATTTATTTATTTATTACATTTTTATACCGCCCAATAGCTGAAGCTCTCTAGGCGGTTCACAAAATTAAAACTATAATAAAACAACCAAAAGGTTAAAAGCACAAATACAAAATACAGTATAAAAAGCACAACCAGGATAAAACCACACAGCAAAATTGATATAAGATTAAAATACAGAGTCAGAACAGTAAAATTTAAATTTAAGTTAAAATTAAGTGTTAAAATACTGAGAGAATAAAAAGGTCTTCAGTTGGCGTACGGTGTAGGCGCCAGGCAGACCTCTCTGGGGAGCTCATTCCACAACCGGGGGTGCCACAGCGGAGAAAACCCTCCTCCTAGTAGCTAGGAAAAAATGGAACATGGAACGGCCAAACTAGGCACAAGCACAAATAATGTGCACAAATTTTGTTAAATAAATAGCAGAATTGGCATCACAGTGGGGAGTGGGAGTGAAAGCTTAAACCTAACACCCCCCACCCCATGGTTGCAACAAAAATACCCCCTTATATTTCATTAGGAGGAAGTCACCTTTGGCTCCAATGGCAGCTTTCCTCCCGATGCAAAGTATTGCATTTGAGAGGCAATTTTTCTTGGCTCACAGCGGGGGGGGGGGTTAAACTCTCCCCCCCCATTCCCTGTATTCCTGATGTGACTGAAGCTCCTCCATGTTTGCAGTCTGTTTCCATCTTAAGGTGAAAATAAAATACTTTCTTGCAGAAGAAGTTCTCCTTCTACATGGTATGTATGAAATGTATGTAGTGATGCCATCACGGTGTGGATTTCCCCACCCCTGTTCCATGTCATGGTCTGTTTTGCCAGCAGCAGCAGGGGAACAGATCACGTGATTCATTGCAATTTAACACATGGCATACAGGAACTAGATCCAGGGCTCTTGTTTTTGGCAGCAATCTCATGTTTTGGGGAAGGCTTAGTTCTACCCTCAATTCATACTGGACTCAAAAGCATGGGGAATACACATAGCCCTGCATACAGTTAATAAGGACATGTAACAGCCATAGATGCAATGCATTAGAACATTTTAGCATACTGCTTTAAATATAAAATGCTTTGTAATTATTTGGTCATAAGCATCAGCCAGTGATTTGCCTCTCATGTGTGCTAAACTAATAAGCAATCCAGCATTTCCTTATTGCAACTTGTTATAGGCTCATGAGTTCTGCCTCATTATACAGATTACATCCAAGAGTTGTTGCTTTGGGTGATAGACTGACTGCCCTTCTCTCAGAGCATGACATTCTTCAGTAGAGAACTTCCCGATACCAAATAAAAATGTCGTGGAGAACTGGTGGAACAGAGATACCTGGAGAGGATACCAGCATATATATATTTGAACAAATGCTGATCATTGTTGGAAAGATGAACCAATTTAAAAAACAAAACACCTTTTGTGTTGATTTCTGCTTTGTGTTTTTAAAGTAGCATTGCAGTTGGGAAAAAACCCAGACATATAAAGATAATATAATTCTAGGGGCATGGCTAGATGGGGCGATATCCCGGGGATCGCCCTGGAATTGTCCCTGTGCATTCAAATGTTGCACATGGGATCCCGGGAGCAGGGAGGATGATCCCTCCCTTGGCCGGGATAACGCCCTATCCTTTTAGCCCACTTTTTCCGTCATCTCGGGATGATCCCTAGAATGTGTGGGCGTGCATCACGGATTGCCCTGGCTCCTCGCGAGTAACCGTGAGGAGCCAGGCACAAGGCACACAGCTCCTCAGGAGCTCTGTGCCCATTGGGGGTGGGGTGGGATAAGCGGTGAATTTTTTAAAAAAGCACAACTTATGATTTGTGTTCGAGCGCTCATGCGCTCCTTCTCCTTTTAAGAAAACCAAAATGGCGGGCACGAGGTCCTCTTCCTCCTGGGATGCCGCGCGCTGTGTGTAGACAGAGGGGGAGATCTCGTGATAACCATATCGCGAGATCCTCCCCGTTCCATCGCAATAGACCCAGTAGGTCTAGCCATGCCCTAGGTAAAATAAAAATATACAGGGCAGGATCCAAAGGACTGCATGGGGCATCAATACCACATTATTATGGGTGTCTATACTCTTATAAAGATTTAGTCTTCGGCCTGCTAAGAAACACACTGTGCTGGTCTCTGCTCTATCCAGACTTCTTCTCTCAGTTCAATAACTGAGCTACTTCCCTCCAGACCACTTATTTATTTATTTATTACATTTTTATACCACCCAATAGCCGAAGCTCTCTGGGCGGTTCACAAAAATGCTTCTGGTATTAGGGTTGGGATGTGGGTGAAAATTTGACCAGTCAATTTACGGCCTCTTTGACAATATTCAACAGTGCAGTGTAGTAACTGAGGTATAAATCCAGAAGTCTCCGGTTTGAATCTCATTGCTACCATGAGCTCACTAAGTAGTCTTTGGCAGGCTACCATTTCTCAGCCTCAACCTCTCATCTGCAATACAGAGTTGATAATAATATGTGGCTACCTTATAGGGCAATTGTAGAAGCGACAACAAGCGAATGCCCGTGGAAGCACTTTGAACATGCAAACGTACTATATCAATGTTGCTTCTTATTAGCATTCAACTTTTCATGAAGTCAAGTATTCTCTTGTGTAGGTGCTTGCCTGACTTTTAAAACTCCAGCATAGTAAAACTGCCTTGACTGCTACAGTTGCTATGCATACTTCATTTGTTTAATGTCATTTAAACAAAATTTGTAACTGTTTGGGTTACCCTTCAGGTTCCATGATAAAAGCCAAGAACAAATCTTCAAATCTCTTACATAATGTTCACATGCATTTGGCATAACAATGTTAAATATAAAAATAATTTAGTTTAGAACTTGTTTCGCAACAGTTAATTAACACAAGTCCTTTATTTGTTACAGATCTTTGGAATTAGTGATTTAAACATTTTGGGTGAAATCCAATGTTACGTGTATGGACTTTCGCTTGTCCTCCTCTTCTATGCCTTTCACCCACTAAATCTGCTCCAGAAGGTCCCTGAATCATCTGGAGCAGATTTTAAGGGTGCAAGAGGGTGCAGCGGAGAAGGGGGGATTCCCACTCAGATTCATTCATTCATTTAGATTCATTCACTCAGTGGCTGCTCCGTGTTTGTTTTTGTTTTGTTTTTTGGTGCACGTTTTTTTTAAAAAAAGATTTCCCCAACATTCACAAATTTCTTCATGCACATGCATGAGAAAGCAAAACTGACAAATCCATCCATCCCTAGCAGGATCCTTTCACATATTTGAATGATAACAGACAAAATTTACACTGGTCAATTAGTATGACCTTGTTTTTGCTAAAATGCAAATGCCATTTTACACTTTACACAGACTGAGATGATAGAAACTTGAGCTGAACCACTTCAGGCTATAGGTAGGGCAGCTCATAATTCAAAATGCTCCCCACACAAAATACTCCCTGCATGTAGCAAGTTAGCATCTCATGGAGAGTCTATGCTAACTCCCCATGTCTCACTGAGGAGAGGGTTTCTTAAGCACTTTGTTGTTGTTTTTACATGGGGGAAATATACATAAATATGACCCCCACTTTTAAGACTAAAATGGTACAACGGAGAACTCTACACATCAGTAGTCCTACTGATACAGTTTACTAATGCACTCTCACAATGCATGAATGGGGACATTCTGAGTGGCCGCACCTGACACTATGCACGGCAACTAGTCCCAGCTGCTGGCATCTGTACGTACCATGAGGATGACTGCAGGGACAGACCCGTTGTGCATACAGCTGTACGTGCATAGGCTTCCCTGAAATCTGGAAACCAATAGCGTTCCAGATTGCAGGGAAGCCTTCACACATATAGCTGTACGCACCAAGGCTCCATCCATTCAGTTAACTGAATCTCTGCATCACAGCTCAGTTTTATTCAGCTTGTACTTTTATATTGTGGTTTAAGTTTTATACTTCAGTTGTACTTTATGGTTTTAATTTTTGTGAACTGCCCAGAGAGCTTCGGTTATTGGGCAGTATAGATATGCAGCATATAAATAAATATCTCCGCAGCACAGGTACATAGCTACTTGACCTGGTCCCATCCATGTATTGGGAGGATGTGTGAGTAAAACATCTGAACGGGGCTAGTTTAACATTTCATTGTGTATAATACGGAGATACTCTCTGACACATACAACTTTGTACGGATGAGAAACAAGTTTCACACCTCCCAAACACACACACAAACCATTACACACTTATATAGTGGTGTTTTCCAATTTTTGCACTGCAAATTTTGTAGTTCGTTTTAAAACATTGTCTACAAAAATGTTTATAATTGGGAAATGTGCACACAAAAATGCATTATATTGGGGAGGGACTGTACACAAAGTGCATTATATTAGGGGGGCCTTGTTTGTAAAAAAAGAAGAAACGTACATTAGGAAAAGAGTATCCAAAAATGTGTATATTAGGAGAACTATGCACTAACATAGGTATGAATTTTCATGTAGTCTTTCAGAAAACAATTCACAAACTAATGCAGAAGTGGGAAAGAATTAACGTCATGTGGGAAAATTGAGAAACAGAGCAGAATTTAACTTGACAGATTTGTCTACCCCTAGATGTAACTATGTCTTTCCTGTCTTTAATGGCAATGCAATTATTCCTAAACCTTTAAGCATTAAGCCTAATCTCATATGTCCACTATATGTTCACCTGAATTCCTCTTTTGGTTGCAGGAGATGTTCTTGAAACTTAACAAAAATTCATCTGCAAAATATGCAAACTTGGGTTTGAATGACATAACAGACGCAATTAACGTACTCCAGACATTTTGTCTCAGAAATAGCCTGAGTTGTGTTAACAGTGACAGACTCAAAAGTAAGTCCAAATTAAAGCTGACCTTTGTTGGTCTAGATAAAAAAAAACAGATTACCCTTCCAAGCACTAAAAAGGCGCTGGAGAGAAACAGATGGTTCTAAGGAACACATTGGTAAAACACCAATCACTTTTATTTTCAGTTACAAACTAATTATGTTAAATTAAAGACCAAAATTCAAGGCAGTCTGTCAGCTGATGGGAAGAGAAATAGACAGAAGGGAACGAGAGAACAGCAGTTAAGCTAACGAAGAAGAGACAAATAGGTCTGCATCCTATTAAATTAATACAAGGACAGTATAGCATTTCATACCATGTATGCCTCTGTCAATCTTCACACACAAAGATTGACAGAGGCATACCAGGTAGTGGCAAACTATATACTCATCTGTGTTGAATCAGAATGGTCTCAAAAGCCTGCGAAAGCAATGCCAAAGCTGCCAGCACAATCCTCCCATGCAGGGAACAGCTTCGAATCTCCTACTGTTACCAGTTCGCCTTGGAATTAGTGGTTGAGAACTGCATTTTGCTCAAGCAGTTGGCAGGGTTGATTCTCTCATGGGCTTTCCCTCTCGTACAGGAGTTCTGTGTCACCTTAAAGGCTAATAAATGTATTATGACATAAACATTCGTGCAGTACAGCCAACTCTGTCAGATGCAAATTCTCCTGAGTTACAAGTAGATAGTTTATTTAAAATTAGTCCACATACCATCTAGATTTCTTTACAAATATAAGGGAAATGTAAGTGCGAACAAAAATATATGCTTGAAACAGTATAAGGAGAGTAAATGTTAAATGAGCAGAAACAAGGATCAGCATTTGCAAGCAATCTTTAGGTCACATTTTTAATTGTATTTTAAACATTGCAGGCTTCTGGGTAACCTTGGCATTACGCCCCTCCAATATAATAGAAGAAACCCCACATCTGAATGACCGGGATAGGATGCCAAAATTGCCTGAGTTACAAGGATATCTAATTGCATGGGGAAGGAGGCAGGATTGTAAGCAGTGAGGTCAAAGGGAATTGTTGTGACCTTTCTTTAATACAAATAGGAACATATTGGGTTTTTTTAAAATGTTTTGTTGTGAACCTCTTTGAGTGTATGGTATGGAAAGCAGTATAAAATGACTGACTGAGAAAGCACAGGCCGTGATAATTACATTATTAACAGTGGCCATTCACAAAACAGTTGTTGGGTAATATAACATAGGCCTAATCTACACCAAGCAGGATATTGCACTATAAAAGTGGTATGGAAGCGGTATATAAAAGGCAGGAGCCAAACTGCTGCTTTATAGTGGTATTGAAGTGCACTGACAACAGTTAGGGCCCATTGACACATACCATATACCACTTTCATACAGCTTTCATAGTGCAAATCCTGCTTGGTGTAGATTAGGCACAGATATCGTCGTACTGGTGAACTGATTAACACATGCAGGGTGATTAAAAAATAAAAATAAAAACCTTTGCCCCTGTTCAAGGAGAACCACTTGATGAATTGTAGTTCAGCTATTTAATGTTGGCATTTGTCTTTGATGTTATTTGTTTTGAAATGTCCAGCTTGAGGCCAATGACAGAGAAGTTGAGCCATTATCCAATGTTTTTTTTTTTAAAAAAAATTGTCATTAATGATGTCAGACTTCTCTCCATTTATTCCTTTGCATAGAGGCTGGCCTGTTTATTCTATGTAGAATGTAGCAGGCAGGGCAAACAGGCCAATCTCTGTTTCTGTCTCCTGAACAGGGACAGCTTTTCTTTTCTTTTCTTTTTTAATCACGCTACTTGTATTAATGAGCTTGCCCAACAGCTGTTTTTTGAATAGTCACTGTTAATAAGGTAATTATCACTGTCTGTGCTTTCTGTATCTCAATTCCCTCTGACCTCACTAATCACAATCCCGCCCTCCCCAGCTATAGATATTTGTAATTCAGGATAGCAGTTCATGCATCTGATGGAGTTTGCTGTAGTCCATGAAAGTTGATGCCATAATACGTTTGTTCATGTATTATATCTTTAACGGGCCACAGGGTGCCTCGTTGGTTTTGCTGCAACAGACTAACAGAGCTGCCACTCTGGAAAGAGGAGAAAGGAAGGTTGTATCTTTGGAGAGGAGATGTGCTTAAAATGGAATGAAATATGCTTTGCATGCAGAAAGTCCTAAATTCAGTCCCTCGTACCATCAGTTGAAGAGGCTAGATAGTGAGAGGCCAACGATCTTGCGATTTTATGATTGCGAGATTGTCACCCTGGTTTACATGCTGCACGCAACATCGTGGCCGCCTTTTTCTGTTTTTTAAAGGAGATGGAACGCTCAAGCAAAGAACAGTAAGTGTTTGTTTTTTTAAAAAAAAAAATCGCCCCCCCCCCCAGTTACTAGGGACAACCCGTGACACTCGCCCACATGTTCTGTGGTCTTGGGATCATCCCGAGAACGTGGGTAAAGTGGGATTAAAGGGTAGGGTGAAATCCCGGGCCAAGGGAGAGATCATCCCTCTCCGCTCCCGGGATCCCCTGTGCGTCATGTGGACGCACAGGGATGATCATGGGACGACCCCGGGATATAGGCCTGGTCTAGCCATGGCCAAAGTGTACAAGGAATCAGCATGTGGTTTCAACTGCAAACCCATTTTACAGATTAGTTTTGCAATGTGAAGGATCATACTGCTGTAGATCCCTGCAGAGAATAAACATGGGGAAAGAATCTCCATGTTACATTAAGTAACAAATTATGGACTTTTCTTTTTTAGAAGAGGTCACCATTTTCATTGCATTTAACACTGAGATAAAAGTGCTTTAAGACAACTTCAAAAGCATCTATCTCCTTGAAAAATCCATAAGCTTCATAACTCCAGCAATGGAAAATGCTGACACTGACGTGAGATAAAAGGCAATTTTATACATATATGGAAGAAATGCATAAGAGTACAATCATTTTAGAAAATAGTAGCAGATACAATTTATATAAAATTGTATATTACTTCCTTTTTAATCCTATCTCCTGATCGATTGGTTGTAGCTTGCTTACATGAAGATCTTCAGAGAATCACATTGGAAGCTTGGAAATGTATGGACTTTGACCACAGATGGCGTCTGAGCCAATGTTTATTTATTTATGTATATGTACACTTATGTATATGTACACTTATATATCGCCCCCATAGCTAGAGCTCTCTGGCGGTTTACAGAAATTCTAAAATTGAGATAAAAACGAGTATACAAAATTTAAAATTCTAAAACACAGAACACACATACATAAGGCATTAAAAACCATTAAAAATAAACATGTGGGTGATTAAGATGTGCTGCCATGTGCCTGGGCAAAGAGGAAAGTCTTAACCTGGCGCCGGAAAGATAGCTGCGTTGGCGCCAGGCGAGCCTCATCAGGGAGATCGTTCCACAGTCTGGGGGCCACCACTGAAAAGGCCCTGTCCCTTGTTGCCACACTCCGAGCCTTTCTCGGAGTAGGCACCCGGAGGAAGACCTTAGATGTTGAACGTAGCTCAATCGGAAAAGTGCAATATGGGTAAATCCTGATAAAAAAAATGAACTAAAACAAATCTCATCCCTACAAAGGAGAGAACAAAGGAGAGACGAGAGGTGTTTCCCTCTTTTTTCTTTTCTTTTTTTAAATGCTATTACTATTTTCCTCCCAATTTTGCAAGAGGATGGAATTATGTATGCCAGTTCCAGGGCTGGCATATAGTTCCCCCAATTTCAGGGGGATGTCTATCGATTCCGTAGATCCAATCCACCTGACAGGACCACAGCATGCCCCATTTTCACCTCTAGCACTGTCAGAGTGGCAAGGACAGCGGAAGGATTTTGTGAGGTCTGACCTTACTCCTTGAGGTCAGACCACTCCACCTCAGAGGGAGGAATTCCGAATCATCCTATGACCCCTGGGATACCCTCCCTGAAGGACCTAGGACTGCAGCCTAGATAACGTTCTTTACTTTAAAAAGTCTGAATAAGACTGTCCAGGTTTGCAACATGGAAATCTGGCAGCAACTAACATAAAATGCAATTGTGATATTCTTCTGGTATGGCATGCTATCTGAGCCAGAGGAAAATATATATAAAATATGTATATAAATTGTATCTGCTATTATTTTCTAAAATGATTAGATTCTTATGCATCCCCTCCATATATGCACAGATACACATAAAATGATATACACAGATAACAGGATGAAGAAAATAAGCCTACAATTTACTTTGTTGTAGTCAAATTTGCTAGGCTGATCCAAAGGGAAGAAACCAAAATTCAGAATGTAATGAGAGAAGGAATATACAGTGAACGAGGCTAGGGATAACTCATAGATATCCCTAGGAAATAGTAGTTTTATACCTCCCCCTCCTTTCTGGGCAGGGTTGATTACTGGGTAACCACTGCCTTTTCCATTTTCTCAAATAAACAGCTTGACAGGATCAACGTGACAGACATCAATACTAATCTTCCCAGCCTGCCTGTAACCGTACCCTGAGACAAGGCAAACTACACCTGCCTGGTTCACAGGATGCACTTCTAACTTTACCCTCACAGAAACCACTAACCACACTTCTTAGCTGCTTCCTTCCACTATAAGTGGTTTGTGCTATTTTTTTCTGGTTCCCATTATTATATTCATTTCATTGCAGATCTGTGAAGCCTGATACCTCCTTCCAAGTACTTCAGGGGTCCTACATCTTGCACCACACAGTGATTTGACATGACACGGTGACAGGAAACAGGGGAAAGGGATAGAAATAAAAGAACAAGGGATCAAAACAGCCTCATTTGGCTCTTCGTGCAGAGTGCGCCTATCAACACCAATAACTGTTAACAACGAGCAAGGTGTCACACTAATGGAAGAGACGGATCACTCATGTCAAGGCCCCATTTGACTGCAAGTTATCCATCTTCTTTTCTAACCTAAAAGGACATATAAAATATATAATGGGCCAGTAGCTTTGGTTTTTGCATAGCCATTCCGGTTTAATTTGTATCTTGGAAAGGATTCATTGCAATCTTCTTTTAAACTGTATTGTGATGATTGTGGGTATTTCTCTCTTTCCTTTCTCCAGCTCCGAAACCAATGGCAGCTGTCTGTGAAATCCAAAAAAAGTTATGTTGTATCCTAAACAAACTTCTTCGGGAAGCTAATTTGATTTCATCATCAGATGCCTAAAAGAGATTTGAAAGAAAAGTGTGTTCTCAATGAAAGAAACTGCATCCCACCAGAATTTTTTTAAAAAATTACTTTAGTTGCAGTACCTTTTTATGCTGGGCAAAAATCTTGGTGTGGCAGTGCCAAGTTCAGCTTTGGGCTGTTGGCAGTTATATTCAAAGACTGTTTTGGGATGGAAGACAGTAAGCCGAAGGTAATACTCTGTTGCACAGGCAAAAGGAGAAGACTGGGCACCTAGTATTTATACCAGGCTGATCAATCTAGAGCCCTCCTACTGCTTATCTGTCAAACGGGTTGAGGCAACACACACCCCTATTCTTTTCTGCACCAGAGAAATGCTCTGAGGCTTAAACATCCATAATGAATTAATCAGCTCAAGACTCCAGTGAACCCAAAGTACTCACCCACAACAAAGGCTGACTTGTGTCTCTGTATGATTTACTACTCTACCCTTGCAGCCTTCTAGTCAGCCTCCACTCAGTTCAGGGAATTATGGGGTATCTCTGCAATGGGTATGCCATACAGCCATTTAACCTCTTCTAATGGAAAGATGCAGCAGCGGTGGCACACCCAGATCAGTGATTCATGCAGATATACAATGGGCCACCTCGCCTGGAGGCAGGTCATTCTTACTGTTACACATCGTAAAAATAATTCTTATGCATGCCTACAATTTTAATATAGGAAAAGAGTGCCTCGTCTATTAGACGTTTGGGAAACACCGCTGTGCAATGACACCCACTACAGCTGCCACTGTAACCTGATGACTACCACGCCCATGAAGATTCTATGGGAGTGATATACAACCAAGTTACACTAGAGATTGGTGGGAATTTCATTTCAGTTTGTTTTTTATAAGAATTTACCAAAATCTGCAAATTTCTTTATATCCAGGATGGAAAGATCTTGCGATTTAAACAATCTGAGTGCAGGAGAAACTGAAACTGGCAGGTCTGTCCATTCTACGGCCCTCCAGTTTACGTTCTAATTATGAGGCATCGGTCAGCGTGTAAGTTGCTGCAATCCATGCTCTAGAACTTACAGGTATGATGCTCCACCTTCTACCATTGTTTGTGCCAAAGGAGCGATTCATATCACCAGCTAGTCTGGAAAGGATGCTGCTCGGCTAATTTCATATAATAAATTATCACCTTAATGTGTGTGCTCAAAAGTGATACGATAGGCTTTTTCTGCTTCAAGGCTGTTATATCTCAGTCAGTTACTTAACCATGAAGATTTAAAGACTTCTGAGGCCAGTTCCTTATGAGAGATGTACTTCCAATTAAAATGGTCTACTCGGTAAATGAACTATAAGCTCCTTTATATAAGAACCCAAGCTCCCCCATATTTAAAATATTTTTGCCATACATAGCTGCAGATAAAACAATAAGTATTCTTTTAAAAAGTACAGTGCACAAACATCCCAGAAACTAAGAACTAAATGATGTTATAAATTGTTCTTTGTAATACATATTGCAAAGCGCTGTCAGTACGGTATGCAACAACATAAGAAAAGCCATCAGAAATATCCTGCCTTTCCAACATATTTTAAGCGGTTTAAATATGGAACAATGTGGAATATGGAACAATAAATATGGAACAAAGGCGTGTACATGTTTCCAGCTGTTATGATATCATACAGCAAATTTATAGTTAAAAATGCACACGCCTTTGTGAGGATGGGGGAGTGGGGGAATGTGGAAATATAAATGTGCCAAGTGCCACAACAGTCCAGTCAAGTCAGTACATGCCGATACACCTGAGTCCACCATGGCCAGGTTTCTGGATTGGTGCTGCCTGCTTGTTTCATAGAATCATAGAATCATAGAATAGCAGAGTTGGAAGGGGCCTACAAGGCCATCGAGTCCAACCCCCTGCTCAGTGCAGGAATCCACCCTAAAGCATCCCTGACAGATGCTTGTCCAGCTGCCTCTTGAAGGCTTCTGGTGTGGGAGAGCCCACAACCTCCCTAGGTAACTGATTCCATTGTCGTAGTGCTCTTAACTATTTAAACATTGAGGCAAAAAGTGGCTTTAAAGAGTAAGAGGCTAAAATGGCATTACAGATTGAAACTGAATGAGTAAGAATATGCATCTGGATGTAGTCCATAAGATTGTTCATTCATTAACGGCATGTCTACACCATGCCTTATCCCAGGGATCACCCCAGGATCATCCCTGTGCATCCACATGACACACAGGGGTTCCTGGGGGCAGGGAGGAAAGATCCCTCCATTTCCCTGGGATAACCGGGACGGCTTTTACCCTGGTTTTTTCCGCGGACTTGGGATCTTCCCGAGAGTGCGGGACGTGTGGGTGGCTCTCCTGGTTTTGTCCCAGCTCCTTGCGAGTAAATACGAGGAGCCAGGAACCAGGCACAGGGCACGGAGCTCTTCAGGCGCTCCGTGCCCATCGGGGGTGGGGAGAGGAGCAGGGTCGGGGTCGGGGCTTTTTAAAAACAATAACAACTTACTTTTGCGCTGGAGCACAGGTGCTCGCCAGGTCCTTTTCTTTTTTAAAAAATGGCAGCTGCAACATCCTCTTTTCTCCCAGGATGCCGCGTGCCGCATGTGAATGCAGGGGGAGGATCTCGCGATCAGCATATCGCAAGATCCTCCCCCCCTCCGCCGGGAGGTGTAGACATCCCCTAACTGAAGCCAGGATCCATCCCCGACTTCTTCCACCCTGGATGCGTTGAGGGCTTCCCGGCAACATCAGTTCACCCATTATACCACTAAATGTAAACAGGGAGCTGCAGCCAATCCTGGCTTCCCTGATTATTACAGCTGTGCTCTATGTTCATGAACACATATCTGTTGCATGTATACATTGCCTTATTGATTTAATACTTAAAATATGTTAGGTACACATATACCCCCAAGATGTAATATGTGAAGCAGCTCACAGTCTCTCATCTGCAGTCTGTTTGCACACTGAACAGGAGTAGCTTCCTACATGTCTATCTGCATCCTCCAACGTTTTGCAGATGAAAACAGGGGCATTCTCAGGTACATATAAAACCCCTATTCTCACATCTAGGATAACTGCCTGAACCTCCCTACTATTACACCTTGTCAAAAGCCCTTTTCTGCCTGCTGCCTGCTGTTTTCATATGTCTGCAATGGCCTGTCCTACAAAAGGAGTCTCTTGTTCTTTTGGTTAAAGATAATTGTTCTAGGATATGTTCGGAACGAATCCTGCCAGCTGTAGTGAATCAAATGGCAGACTCTGAACTACTCGGTGTCTTAATGTTCATCCGCGTTTATTTATATGCACAAGCCAAAGATATTTACACCTTTTTAATTGCGATTGATAGACTTGTCCTCAAATCCTTTTTCATGCTGTCAAAGCAAATCACCCCATCTTGTGGTAGTGAGTTCCGTAAGTTAATTATGCATTGCGTGGAGTGTTTTCCGTGGTCTGCTCTGAACATGTGGTTTGTTCCGAGTTGTAGTACTATGTGTGGCCTTGCCCCAATTCTCATCTTCTCTCTTCCTCCCCCCTCTGCTTTGTTCAGCCCCAGCAGCCTGCCCCCAGGCTTAGCAGGGGCCAGGCCTGACGCAATCACTTCTCCCCATCCACAAA
Source organism: Elgaria multicarinata webbii (assembly GCF_023053635.1). NCBI lineage: Eukaryota > Metazoa > Chordata > Lepidosauria > Squamata > Anguidae > Elgaria > Elgaria multicarinata. The sequence continues at coordinate 110,775,085 of NC_086178.1, forward strand.
CACAAATACGCCATTCTTTAAGATGGTTCTTGACACTGATACAGAGGCTCTGCTTCCGACAGCTCACCCCCACCCCCACCCTGCCCCAATTTTAAAAAACAGTGATTCTGGTCCAGGTTCATTGAACTAGATGGCTTGCAGAGCTACTGGCTTTGAAAAAGCTCGCTGCTTGAATTCCCTCCCAGGGCTAAAATGAAAAGGAGTTTCTTTTCTCAGTGACTTTGAAAAGAATGGAGTGGTGATTAACAGCAATATTTTTTTTTAATGAAACACAACCCTTCATCCTTGCCATCTTCTGACCATCCTTGCTCGTATGCAGCGCCCTGACAAGTAGAATAATAACGGTCATACATCACTGCCCTGAAAGTCCAATCATCTAAATCTTCACTCGCTCCAGCCTCTGAGACTCAATTACTTTATTGACATGCAATCTTCATAAGGGGAGAAATATTGTGCATGTAAGGTCACTTGGTTATGAAGACATATTATCATATTATCTGCATGAGGGTTGCAGGGCTAAGACCTGACAGAGCTAATTATAATGGTACATGATAGAGTGCTCAGTACATATTATTTGCTTGGCTGCAGCTAAAGGTGAGCTAAGACCCAACATCACATTGGCTCACATGAAAGTAACGCGCTTCCGCCTCAAAGGCCGTAACTTTTCAGAACCTAACGTTTTGCACACAGTATATCCTGGTGTCCTGCTGCCTTATGTAACGTTGAGAATAAAGGAGGGATGTAACAAGGCAGTGCGCTGAAATAGAATATAAGAACACAAGAAGAGCCCTAATTCTGGATCAGACCAAGGGTCCATCTAGTCCAGTACTCTGCTCACACAGTGGCCAACCAGCTGTCAACTAAGAACCCACAAGAGGACACAGGTGCAATAGCACCCTCCTGCCCATGTTCCCCAGCAACTGGTGTATATAGGCTTACTGCCTCTGATACTAGAGGCAGTGGAGCCCCACATACAGCATAGTCCAAGGCCGTAGCTAGACCTAAGGTTTATCCCTGGATCGTCCAGGGGTCAAACCTGTTCATCTAGGTGACACACAGGGGATCCAGCGCTCAGGCAGGGATGATTCCAGGATAAACCTTGGGTCTAGCTGTGGCCTTAGTGTCCAGGCATAGGGAATGCTCTTCTACCAGAGAAATATTCACTAGGAAATGGAGGAGGGGCGAAATATGATGACCATGGCCAGCACAAGGATCAGCACGCACAGCCTCCAAACTGCTCAGAGCAGTGAGCAAAGCTTTCTAGGAATAACATCCACCATGCTCTGGCCTACAGCTGTTGAGGCTTTGCTGCGTCAGATTTCCCCTCAGTGCTCTCCTTTGGCCAGAGTTGGGTAGCAGCAGAGAGGCTGTGATCACGCCTGTCACCCTTCAGGTTCGTAACCTGCAGTAGCACCTGCTGAGTCCTATCAGGGATAGCCTACTGGATTATGGCTTTAGTTTTTATTGTGGGTTGGAGCCTGTCTTGAATGACTGATGGTTGTATCAGGTGGTAGGTAACGGATTACAAAAGAAATAAACAAAACAAACATATCAGGGAGGGCGCAGAGACCCCAGGTTCTACTAGGCTCCACCAGAAGAACTATCTGCACCAGCCCCACCAAGTATAGCATATGCCAAACATTGTGCAAGCAGGGTTCCACTCCCGCAATGGTACATTCCCTTCCTCTCCTCTGCTTTGCAGCCCTCCGCAGCCTACAAAATCTGCTCCAGCTCTGGAGCAAATTTTCAGGCTGCAGCAGGCTGCAGAGGTGAGGAGAAATCTGTTCTGCCCATGGACACCATGCTGTCAGTAGGAACTGCTACTTGGATCCAATCCTAAATTTGTCATTTGAGGACCATGTTTTTGTGGATGGGCCTAACAAAAAATGGATCATGAACAGAGACTATCAGTATTTGTACATTCATAAGCTCTTTTCAATGTACCACCACATCCTTTACAATTCTGATGTCAGCCATGCTTCCCTTCCTTGCAAATTACTTTCCATATTTATAATAGGAAAATCAGCAAAACTCAGATCGCCAACATTCTCTGAATTCCAACTTGAAACTCGTTCCAACGCAAGTCCGTATCTGATTTCAAGCTTTGTTTGTTTTCTACATAAAAAGCAGTGCTTGTTTTCGTGTGTATTTTTCAAAATGTACGCATCAATTGTATACATCTTTGAAATATTCACATTCCTTTCCCATTGATCAAAGCATATTTGTGTGCATTTTTTTAAAAGAAGTGTGCATTTTTATGCACATTTTTCAAGTTATGCATGCTGTTGAATGCATTGTTTTGGTCCGCAAATCACATTGCAAGCTTGGAAATGTATGGACTTCAACCACAGATTGTGTCTGAGCCAATATTCAATCCAGAAGGTGCAAACTGGTTAAATCCTGATCAAAATTGAACTTAAATATATTTCTCATACATCCCTAATTTAGAATAATGTTTTCTTGTATCTTAGTATTATTCTAACGTATGTCACTTTGGGCTGGGATGGCCGAAAAAGGTGCTTATCAATTTCATAGATAAATAAATAAATAAATAAATAATCCATCTAAATTTAACGTACTATTGGCCACAATGGTCATTTTTAAACTATGTTCCCTGGGATTGTTTGGAAGCTTATTAATGAAGATCAGTAATGGCAGAATCTTCCCTGGACGACCACATCCTCACCACTACTATCTTCCTCAATGTGTAGCTGTAGGATAGTATTGTGTGTTTTAGAGCAGGAGTCCCCAACCCCCAGACCGGTACCGGTCCGTGGCCTGTTAGGAACCGGGCCGCGCAGGTGAGCTGCCCCCACCCACCCACCCCGACCCCAGTGCACCTGGCTGCGGGGCGCCACCCTGCCTGCCCAGCCGAAGCGAAGCCAGGACGCGAGGGCGGGGTAGGGTGGCTTCAGAACGACGTGCCCAGCTGGAAGCCGCTCTGGGAGAGCGATGTCTGGGCGCACCTTTCCAAAGCCGCCCGCCCACCCCAGCGTCTCGGCCCCACCTTGGCCGGGCAGGCAAGACGGCACCCCGCACCCAGGCACACTGGGATGGGGATGGGGGTGGGCGGGTGAAAGCAGCCCACCTGCGCGGCCCAGTTCCTAACAGGCCATGGGCATGGCTTCGCTTCCTAACAGGCCATGGGCGCCCAGCCAAAGCGAAGAGGCCCCCCCTTACCTTGGCGCCTCCCTAACCCTAACCCTAGCCAAAATGAATAAAAAACAAACATCGCTGGAGAGCTTCCATTTCCAACATCCTGTCTTTGTGAAGTGGGGTTTTCTGCATTGACAACAACCAAAACGAGATTACGGAGTAGACTGGACATAAGAAACACACTTCGGGTGTCACTCTCTCCCATCACCCCCAGATGGGACCGTCTAGTTGCAGGAAAACAAGCTCAGGGCTCCCACTGATTCTGCATTATGGTGAGTTGTATAATTATTTCATTATATATTACAATGTAATAATAATAGAAATAAAGAGCACAATAAATGTAATGTGCTTGAATCATCCCAAAACCATCCCCTCAACCCCCCCTCCCGATCCGTGGAAAATTTGTCTTCCACAAAACCAGTCCCTGGTGCCAAAAAGGTTTGGGACCACTGTTTTAGAGCGCACACTCTGTCCAAACAAGGTAACAGTAATAGTCCTTGTCAGTGCATTACCTAAACCGAGTAAGAGTCATAAAACATGGTGCATAATCTTCTGCATTGTTCAGGGGTTCTGTAATAGACGAACTGACGTAGAAAGCATTTCCTGAAGGTGGAAAACCTGAAAGTCACTGCACTGCAACACAACGGCTAGAGTGTGAAAAAAATATTAATTGGATGCACTTCTTTTACCTGTTTGAAGAAAGGTGCTGTAATCCCCAATTGCCCCCTACAACGTTTAACCTAAGATCTATAACTCACTGACTTCTTCTGATTCTAGTATCCAAAACACATTTTCCCTTCTTTCAGTTTCCCTTGATGCCCACATTTCAGGTTTTCCATTGTAGTCATGTTACTGGTTAAGACTGACAGTCAAACTGTGTCTTTTTGAACTATTGGCATAACATAGAACAGATTATTCTTTGATGTTCGTCTTTGCATTTTCCCGTCAGCAAGGAGCAGCAACCACAGGAAACACAGAGAATGGAAGGAATACTGTAAAGAATTAGGCAGTTAACTGGCAATGATATTGACTCAGATTCACTGTGGGATGCTCAGAAAGTGCAAATTAACAGTGTAATATGTGTTAATCTATTCCCTTACATTCGGGATTTCCTTTTTATTATTATTATTATTTAGTCAATCCCCTTCCCCCCCACCACACGCACATACAAACATACACACAGAGTTTCCTTGAAAAATCTACTGTTCACCCATTTTAAAGAGGAACATCATGAGTCCTGCACATATTTTGGAATCTTAAAACTCACAGAAAAAATATGCTCCACTGGACCCCATTTACCAAGGACAGTTGGCAATGCCCCTATATTCCTCTTCAACTGAAATTCACAACAGAACCCTCTCGTCCGCCCCTCATCAGCTCTCCAGCAGAACGGAACCAGAAATGAACGCCAGCATTGATTGCTTATTTGCTTCCCAGATGCAGCCGCTGGTAAAAATATGTATCAATATATACATTTATTTATTATTTATTTTGTTACATTTATATACCGCCCCATTGCCAAAGCTCTCTGGGCGGTTTACAAAAGTAAAAAAGAAAAAGAAAAAAGAAGAACATTAAAAACAGACATACAAAAATTTAAAAACCATCCAAGGCATAAAAACAGTATCGATTTTAAAACAGTATAGATTTAAAACAACTATTCTGGGGTCAATTAAAACTTCAGCATAGGTTGTTGACTGTCTGAGAGAAGAGAAAAGTCTTAAATGCTAGAGGCAGAGCTGGTTCCTGGAGAGGAGTAGGGTCACAAGAAGTTCAGGTTCATCAGCAGAGAGGCTTGAAGTGCTACTTATAAGCAACAGTAAACTCAGGGATTGTACGCTATCAGCCCTCTCTGTGCCCAAGCATCCAGCTCAGAAGACCACAACCCACCGTGAAGACGGATGCCGCACAATGGTAGATTGTCTGCCTCTGTCCCTTGGCAGGAATAGTACACAGTCCCAAGCATCGACACCTGCTGCAAACTGGCATTTCCAAGGAACTAGTTCTAAAGGATGTGTAACATTGGAACCAATGACCTAGGGAGGTGGTGGGCTCTCCCACACTAGAAGCCTTCAAGGGGCAGCTGGACAACCATCTGTCAGGGATGCTTCAGGGTGGATTCCTGCATTGAGCAGAGGGCTGGACTCGATGGCCTTATAGGCCCCTTCCAACTTTACTATTGTATGATTCTATGCTGCAGGGCCATGCGAGTGACCTAGCTTGGTGACCCTTGCTTTTTCAGCCCTGGAACCAGACTGCCAAAAAAACAAACTAGCTGCTCCTGCCTTCAGGAAACCAGCCAAGAACTCCCAGATCACCAAGCCTGCCCCACAGGAATTCAGGACTGCCCCAAGGTTAAGCTCCACTTCCCATGGCTGGGCACCAAAGCCTGGCAAAGACTATGCAACCACCATTTAATGCATATTACTGGCTGCAGCAATGTGGGCAGCATTAGTACTTACTGTCAGAAATTGTCAATGACACTGGAGAACATCTTCGATTGGTACTGGAAACTGTGGATCAGTGCATGTGGGGAGCGTGTGTAGTTGCAGCAGAGTGGGGAAGAGCCTTAAAGAGGCCTTGAAAGCACACAAGCCAATACCAGTTGAGTAGGCTCTTGCACTGACCTGTGTCACTTCCCCATTATGAAGTCATCCAAAGGGCAAGGCCCACTGCCACGAATAACTGAAATCATAGCCTGATTTGAGCATGATGGATGCCTTTCCCTGTTAACTAGCTGTACCCAGCGTAACTTATGCCAGTGTAGCATATCTTAAAGTTTATTAATTAAATATCATCGCATTTTATTTATTTATTCATTCGCAGCAGGCGAGCGGCCACCCACCCGGTCACCAAGGCCACCGGCCATGCCTCACTCATGCTACGGACCGTGGCACTGCCCCCTTTGTGTGTGGGGGGAGCAAAGAGGCAGAAAGGGGGGTAGGATTACCTTGAAAAGCCCGGAGGAGTCGGGCGAGGGGCTTAGCAACCTGTATCAGCTGACGTTACATGTTGTTACTGTTGCTTAGCAACCTGTATCAACTGACATTACATGTTGTTACTGTTGCTTAGCAACCTGTATCAGCTGAAGCCATTCTAGAATTCCTGAAGGCAAAGTGGGCGTGGCAAAACGGTAACATACCTAAGCGTTTTATATAGAGAGATTGCTTTGGGGACAAGGCAATGGAAGTTGAGGAGTACGTCTGCTTCCTGTCTCTTCCTTCTAGAGATGAGGAGTTGTGTGTTTAGCTTGTGAGTGAGGTGCGTTACAAACCTTTGATATTATTGTTTTTTATCTTAAATAAAGGCTTGTTTTTGAATTCTGATAAATATATAGCTATAGCCATATATCTTCAATATATATCTTCAGTCAGAATTACTATAAAAACAAACAAATATGATCACTAAATGAGGTAAGCAGTTTTACTTCAGTGTTATATTTAATCATCATTATTGATATTATTGATGATGATGATGATGAAACTACCTCAGCTTAGTTTGCCACATTTTTAAAGGATGCAGAAATGTGCCTTGAGGTATCATACCATCTGTGTACAAAACATGAAAGGTAATGTGTGTAGATGTTTTTAACTAAATACATCTCCTGCTGACCCTGAATACAGGGAGAAGAAGCAAACAATGAAACCCAAGTAAAAATTTGGTGAGAAAGTTTTTTGGGTTTTTATTTTTTTGCGATTTATGTCCTAGTACTAGCTACTTAAGATGAGCAGCAAAACCAGCCAGTCAGTTATTAAAACAACAAAACCTCTGAAAGCCATAAATCTCTGTTTAATAAAATGAGCTGTTTATTTAAACTTTGCTGTGCAATGATGGCCTCTTCGAACGAAAGAAAGAACCTTCACAGCACAGACCTTGGCAAAAAAACATAGGAAGAACAAAGCCAGCGAACGACAGCAACAGTAGAGAGAACAAGATGTGGAATGTGAACAGGAAAACCTACATATGTCGTTTTTAAAGTGACTACATGGAATTTTGTTGATGGAAACACAAAGGAAAAGGTCACCCCCTCGGGCCTCAAAGCCATTTTATTAAGGAAATATGAGGACTAAAAAGGAAACAAATGCTAATGGCATGCCCCAAACCATGAAACGATATATATATATATATATATATATATATATATATATATATATATTGTCAAAGTAACTTTGAAGCTAACAAGGCCAGGCATGTAATTTCAGGTCTCTGTGTTTTAGATGAACTATGGAATGTAAAGCATTCAATACACTTGGCTGGATTGTGAGGTGTACGTGACTAGGTGTCACCTACCTAGCTATAATGCATGTAGACAACATGACAATGATGATATCACCCATAGCAAAGACACAGCTGGGAGAGTCTCCAGAAAACGGGTACCAGGCAAAACTAAGATGAAAATGAGCAGCAATGGCCTTTAGGACAATGAGAAACTTGTGCCAAACAGGGCACAACCAAAATCAGAAGAGGGCAACTCTGACATGAAATAACATGGGGGCATAGTTGGGTGGTGTTTTTTTTTGGGGGGGGGGTTGGTAAAAAAATAGATGTGAGTCAAGCAGAAAATGTATACAACATTTAAAAAGGGTTACCCCTCACCCCCCGTCAGTCATACACAAGATGTTTGTCTATCATGAGTGGAATAGTATATGTAAGAAAGGCATTTTGCCATGTTCTTTTGACAGCATGAATTAAATCTTTGGAAGGAAGGACAGAACACATGTCAGTGACTGGGGCAAGAATAATATGTCAAGAAAATGTATCACACTGGTTTAAATGTAGAATATATTAGTTCATGTGGGATGCAGGAAGCAAGCACTGAAATAACCCTTTTGCTAAGAATGCTTAAAAATGAACCCTTGGTTTGACAGCTTGTTAAGGCAACATGTAAGAACGAATGGATCCCTCTTTAGACATATGAACTGGTGGGGTTTGTTTCTCCTCGTGTATCTTGTCACAAAGTTTGATCTGGTATCTGGCTATGGTCAGGTGCTACACGCAGGTGAGTCAAAAGAATGAATGAACAGAACATGCTCAGGAAGAAGGGAAAGATAGGTAGAGTTGAACCTTCTCATCAGCAATCAGCCATGAGTTATTCCAGCTGGAAACCAACTTGCAGTGAGAAACAGGAGTTCCAGCCTGAGAACCTTTCCCCAAACTCGTAGGAACACAGGAAGCTGCCTTATGCTAAGCCAGACCCTTGGTCCACCTAGCTCAGTATCGTTGATAGTGACGGGAAGCTTTTCTCTCCAGGGCTTCAGGCACGAGTTTTACCTGCCCCACCTGGAGATGCTGGGGGCTGAATCAGGAACCTTCTGTGTTCAAAGCATGTGCTCTACCACTGAGCTACAGATCCTCTCAACATTCCACATTAAGACTGTGACTAAGGCCGTAGCTAGACCTAATGTTTATCCCAGGATCATCCTGGGTTAATCCCTCCCTGAGCGCTGGATGCCCTGTGTGGCACTTAGATGAACAGGTTTGACCCCAGGACAATCCTGGGATAAACCTTAGGTCTAGCTATGGCCTAAATGTAGAGCTTATGGATTCAACATCAGTCAGCTCTCCTCCTGCCCTGCTTTGTTTACCACCTGGCCTAGCCTTCCTCAACCTGGTGCCCAGGTCTTTTGGACTATGACTCTCCGCATTCCATTGGCCCATCTGGACTGCACCAGGTTGGGGAAAGCTAATCTAGCCTGATGAAGAGTTCTGAAGAACTCAAAAGCTTGCACACTATTTTATGACCTTTAGGTTGGCCTGATAATGATTTTGCCCTAATACAGGTTTTTTTTTTTTTTTTTCCTTACGGCCAACACAACTACTCTGTACAGCACCATGTACATTGATGGTGCTATATAAATAAATAATAATAATAATACCCCTTGCTTTCTCAAAAAAAAATTGTTTTTAAATGTGTACCTGAATTTTCACCTAAACTAGCCACAGCAGCTACTAGTGAAAAGGCTGCAGCCTCTTCTCTGAGATTCAGGTGGAGATGCAGTCAGTCATGCATGCCTTTCTAACCCCAAGCGAAGAAGTTCTATGTGGGATCTGTGCTTAAAGACCTTTTGGAAGACTGAGCCTGTTTAGAATGTGATGGCATGTTCCTGATGGAAATTGCTTCCTCTCCTTTGCCCACTCGTAACCTCTAACACTCAGTTCACACTCATACATGGATGGCATTTCTCCTCTGCCTGTAATTCTGAGGTAAGGAGGGGGGCTCCCAGATACAACCATTCGAACATCAGAGGCTTTAGGCATCAGCTTACCATTGCCTCGTCCTACACTCTCAGATCTGAAAAAAGGAATAGGAAGGGTCATCACTGCTCCTAGAGTTTGATCAGGCTCTAGACGTATTACGTTCCCTGGAAAAATTCCAGAAGTTAGCAGTACATAATTGCCCTGTTCAGATGACACCGAGCTCTTTGTGGTTAGTTTAATCATGTTTTTCTATGGTTAGCACTAACCACAAGTGGAACGGTTGCACACAATACCGTCAACCCTGTCTGGTTCCCGGTTTCCTTATCCACACGCTAACCACAAACTTGTTAGATAAGCACCTGAGTCCTCCGAATGCTCTGCCCCATATCCCAGCAGTCCTTGCTCTAAGGGAGCCAGCAGTTATGCCAGTCATTTTAGGTCCATCTCTACAGTCAGCAGCTATTCCTTGTATTACTTGAAGCTAGCGATTCCAGTTTTCTGTAGCTCAAACGCTGTCTGCCGTTCCGGATAATTGATCCCCCGCCCTTTCAGCAGCTAGGAGTCATGCCAGCAGATTTATTTACATGGAAGGCACGGTGGTGCCATCCTGCTCTCACTGCCATTTTGGGAGGGTTGGCCACTCTGAGATATTTTGTTAGCCATTTTGAGGAGTCCCCAGAGCCGTCCCAGCCCCATTTTAAGAGTGCCTCCTGATTTCTCTTACCCTGTTGCCAATTTTTCAGGTGACATATAGGAGAAATCCTGGTGGGAAGTAAAAAGGAGTAGCTTCAGCACAGGGCCTAGAAATGCATGTATCGCTCGAAAAACGGGGCCAATGATGCAAAATGGCGGTTGCTGTGGCTGTACTAGCACAGCAGCAAGTGAGCCTGCAGGCTAAAGCGGCCCAGCCAATTAGTGCCTCTCTATACTGCTAGCTCTAGGATTTCAATCCCTTAACCACTGTTGTGTTGTACATGACACCTTAACCCAAAGTTAGTGCTGATAACCCTGCTGCTTAACAGGGTTAGTGAAGCTGACCATAATGTGGTTAACAGGGGCACCTGGTTAACGCATTGCACACGACACCTTAAACCCTGCTGCTTAACTAAAAGCCCTTAACCAGCAGGGTTAGTGGTGACATCTGAATGGGCCCACTAAGAGCAGTTATGAACCCTACTGATGAAACATGGCACTCATCCAATGGTAAGTGATCAGTCATCATGGTAAAACCAAGCACCAGTGTCTCCAAAGCATCCTGCTCTAAACACTGCTTCCTTTGTAGATGAGACAGAGTCTAACATTTGGAATGTTATTATGTGTAAATCTATATGCTGTTGAGAAGTTGTACAAGGTTGTGGAAAGTTGTTCATTAAGAACTTCTAAAAGACTTCTTTCCAACCACCGAAAAAGGAATATTCCATGAGTGAACTGTCATATAAAATAGATTTGGTTACTGAAGAAGGAACATGAAATGTTGTTAAATCTCCGGAATCTTCGTTTAACAGTGATTGTTAACGAGAACATGGTGTTTAAGAATACCTGAATACTTAACTGTAATTGTTAACTAGAATACAGTGTTTAACTGTGATTTTGGAACTATGATTGTTAACCAGAACACTTGAATGCTTAATTGTGATTGTTAACCAGAGCAAGGCATTCATCTGTGATCGTTAATTAGAAGATACATTGTGATCATATTGGGGGTTTGTATATAGATGCTTGCGTGCAAATAATAATAATATATCTTAATTTTCCCAATTGGTGTTGTTAGTGTGTGAATGTGGTTTCATGTTGTTGGCTATTCCATCAACTGTATGTTGCAATATGGGTGTGTATTCTTGGGTTAATTGTGTTGTAACATGCATTTGCACCTCAGTGAAGTGTTAATGATACCCTGATCATGTGTTGTAACAGATGATGCACATAGACCATTGATACTATTGTAGTAGAATATACATCTTTTATATCACAATAGAATCTTCTATTGACTTCATTTGTCACACTCATAGGCTTTTAAGGTTTGGATCCTATTCTTAGCCTAAATATAGAATAGCTAGTAGATTGTTCCGTAATGCAAGCACTCAGCTTCCCAGTGGAGCAGATGACTACTGTCAATAAATCAAATGACACCAGTACAGTGTTTGAGAGGCTTGGCTTCAAATTCTGCACTACATTCATTTTGCATCTTTCCTTCCTGCCCCCAGTGAAACAGACATGGTGTCGGGGAGGGGGGCCAAGAAGATATTCAAACTGCACATGGAAAATTCTGTTGTAAATGTGCATAACAAATGCCACGTGTTCTCTTATTCTTCTATCCAGGAAGCTGTTTTACATTTGTTCTGCCTTCCTTGAAAATGGGTGCAAGCGTCCAAGGGATTTCAATCGTGACATATAGAATATACACGCAAGCTTTAATTCCAATGCTTTGGTCTTTAAGGGAGACACCACTTTACATATGACGGCTTACAGCTTTCCTGGCTTCCTTTAAAAGGGCGCTGGAGATGAAGCCGGGGTTTTATTTGAAATACAGAATATTGTTCCGAATGTGTACACCAAATCCCATTTTACTGTTTCAATCTTCAATGCAGATACCACTTTGCCTTTGACCATTTTCTCCCCTTAAAAGCAAAAACAAAGGTGTGGCAATCAAGCTGCAAATTTTACTAAGAGCCCATCTACACTAGTTTCATCGATTCTGAAATGTGTAGCAAATTCGTGAGCCATGATGCATTCCTCAACCTGTTTTCCTGATGCTTTTTCTCCTGTTCCTTTCCAGGCCACTTTTATGACTTATTCCTTTGTGGTCATGGGTTTCCATGAACTACTGAGATATGTGTGTTCCAATCTAGTGGTATTATAACTTTTTCTAATGGGAGAAGCTGTTTTGCAACATTTTTGGCCACGAGCTTTGACTTCGGCCAGGGAGGAAGTGAGTTGTAGGAAGGAAATCCATGATTATCCTCCTTTTCCTCTCCTTTGACAGTGGGACTGGTCAGCATTTGTTGGAGGAGAGGCTAATTTTTGATATGCAACTACACAGTTGTGCAGCAATGAATAATACAGTCTTTTTTATTTTAAACCTGCATTCTAGCTCAACTGTGCAGGTGTGCATGCATCTACCAGACTTTTTAAAAAAAGGAATCTGAAACAGCAGCGTTGACTTCCCATTTCTCCCACAATTAGAGCGCTATACTGTGGCTTCTGGCATGTGCTCACACTATAAACACAAATGATAAGGCACACCTGATCTTTCAAACTCCTCCTACTTCTCCCACAATTACAATACTATGTATTGGTGTATGGTACACGATGGCACTGTAAATACAGTGGATACCACATTGTATTGCATCAACATTTGACCAGAGAGTAGCAGTGCCTCTGAAACAAAAGGGTCACAGCACAATTTCTGAGTATCACGCAAATTTTCATTGTAATATCTTAACTTCATAGTAAATTCACACACTTAAAAACAAGTGTAATGATAAATTAGCAAATTAAACCAAAGGCCTCATTTTACTTAGATAAGTGTTGTTGTTACAAAATGTAACACTCCTTTAGGGAAGGGTCATAAATCATTGGTAGCGAGCTCACATAAAAGTGCTAAACCCTCTGAAATGTTCAATTGGAATTCAACAGGTTTCTGCATGTAGCTTACAGGGGAAGGGCAATAAGTTATTCACGAGGGCCAAAGTGGTTTTTTACCTAAAAGACAGATGAGAGACAATGTTAGAACTGTTTTGAATGTCTTGGAGCATTTGGAAAAACATCCTGAAAAGCAAGCTGCGTTGATCTTCCTAGATGCAGAGAAGGCGTTTGACAACCTTAATTGGAATTTTTAATTTAAGATTTTGGGAGAAATGAACTTTGGAGTAAATTTTATAAAATGGGTCAAATAAATTTATACTTCACAAAATGCACAAATAATTATTAATGGAGATTTGCCAAAACCATGTGAAATACTAAGAGGAACAAGACAATTATTATTATTATTATTATTATTATTATTATTATTATTATTATTATTTATATAGCACCATCAATGTACATGGTGCTGTACAGAGTAAAACAGTAAATAGCAAGACCCTGCCGCATAGGCTTACAATCTAATAAAGTCATAGTAAAACAATAAGGAGGGGAAGAGAATGCCAACAGGCACAGGGTAGGGTAAGCAGGCACAGGGTAGGGTAAAACTAACAGTATAAAGTCCGCACAACATCAAGTTTTAAAAGCTTTAGGAAAAAGAAAAGTTTTTAGTTGAGCTTTAAAAGCTGTGATTGAACTTGTAGATCTCAAATGTTCTGGAAGAGCGTTCCAGGCGTAAGGGGCAGCAGAAGAAAATGGATGAAGCCGAGCAAGGGAAGTAGAGGCCCTTGGGCAGGCGAGAAACATGGCATCAGAGGAGCGAAGAGCACAAGCGGGGCAATAGTGTGAGATGAGAGAGGAGACATAGGAAGGAGCTAGACCGTGAAAAGCTTTGAAGGTTAACAGGAGAAGTTTATATTGGATTCTGAAGTGAATTGGAAGCCAATGAAGAGATTTCAGAAGCGGAGTAACATGGTCAGAGCGGCGAGCCAAGAAGATGATCTTTGCGGCAGAGTGGTGAACAGAAACCAACGGACTGATGTGAGAAGAAGGAAGGCCAGAGAGAAGAAGGTTGCAGTAGTCCAGCCGTGAAATAACCAGCGCATGAACAAGCGTCTTGGCAGAAGAGACAGACAAAAATGATCGAATCCTGGCAATATTATACAGGAAAAAATGACAGGATTTAGCTACTGCCTCAATATGAGGAATAAAGGAGAGCGAGGAGTCAAATATAAAGCCAAGGCTACGAGCTTCCTTGACCGGAGTAAGCGTAACATCATTGACAGTGAGAGAGAATGAGAGATGAGGAGAAGGTTTAGGAGGAAAAACAAGCAATTCAGTCTTTGCCATATTAAGTTTCAAACGACGATGAAGCAGCCAAGACAAGGTTGTCCATTGTCACCTTTGTTGTTTATTCTTGTGTTGGAAATATTGAATAGAGATATAAGGTGAGATGAAAGAAGTGTGAAGATAAAAAAGAGCCTTATAAATTGAGAGCTTTTGTGGATGATTTGGTGTTGACTCTGGAAGTTCCCTTAAAAGGAATTGAATTTTTTATGAATAAACTGAAGGAGTTCGGCGCAGTAGCGGGTTTTAGGGATAATAAACAGAAGACTAAGGCCTTAGCTAGACAAGGGGCATCCAGATGACACACAGGGGGGTTCCCGGGCTCAGGCAGGGATCAACCCTCCCTTGCCTCGGGATAATGGGCACCACTTTTGGCCTGATTTTTCCCGCGGTTGTGTAGCTTGTTCTGCCGCTATTCTCAGCTACGCACAATTACTTGCGCATAGCCGGGAGAAGCCGCGCACGGGGCGCAGCGCTCCCCAGGGCACTGTGCCCATTGGGGGCAAGGTGGGGGGATCAGGGGCAGGGTGGGGGGATTTGGGGCAGGGTGGGGGGAGTGGGGAGAAAGGTTTTTTTAAAAAAAAAATTACTTACCCAAGCGCACGAGCGTTCATGCGCATCTGGCACCTTTAAATTTTAAATCCTGGATGTGCTTTTTATACTGTATTTTGTAATTGTGCTTTTAACCTGTTGGTTGTTTTGTTGTGGTTTTAATTTTTGTGAACCGCCCAGAGAGCTTCGGCTATTGGGCGGTATAAAAATGTAATAAATAAATTTTAAAAAATTAAAAAATGGCGGACGTGACAGGTCTTTCCTTTAGCCCGTTGCGCCTCGCCTGTAGATGAGGGCGAGATCCTGCGATACTCGCATCGCAGGCTCTCCCCTCGTCAGGCACGGATTTTAAGGTAGGTCTAGCTAAGGCCTAAGACGTTAACAAAAAAATATGAAATTCCAAGGTCAAATAAAACTGACAGATAAAACAGGTTTTAAGATTGAAAAGAATGTAAAATATTTGGGTATCACCTTGACAAATATGAATTGTATGTTGTTCCATAATAACTATGTTAAGGCATGGAACGAAATCAAAAAAGACTTAGTAAGATGGGATAAAGTTCGACTGTCTCTTCTGGGGAGAACTGCTACAATTAAGATGAATGTTCTACCAAGAATGCTGTTTTTGTTTCAGACAATGCCTATTGTGACATCAGAGTTACTATTCAAGCAATGGCAGAAAGATATATCTTTGGGTGGCATGGGTACTTGTGGTATGACAAAGCTAAGGTTAATGTAGAATTTAACAATCATTACATGAGATGTACCATTTTGAGAATATGGAATAAATATAAACCCAGGCTCTGTAAGAAAATACCATTGTGGTTATCAGCACAGGAAGCTTATCATAGAAGTGAAATGACAAGTATGTATGTATACCATGGTATGTATACCATGATATATTACAATTTTTGCAAGGTGAATACAAATTAAAATCAAGAGAAGAGTTGATAAAAGGAGGTCATACATGTCAATGGTTCTCTTATTTACAAATTTCAGAAAGGTTTAAATTAGATTTTAAAAATTGGGTTTGAACAAACAAAGTCTGAATTTGAAAGGGAATTATGTACAAATGATGAACATGTTATTGCAAATATATAAACTTTTGTTGAAGTTCGAGATGGAGGAAGTACAAGTAAAAGATTGTATGATAAAATGGAACCAAAACTTTGGATATAACATACTAATGGAATAATGTGAAAATATGTGGTTAAAGTTTACATTAAGTTCTAGTCTTAAAGAGAATTTTTATAAGATGATGTATAGATGGTATATCTCCCCTTCGAAATTGGCAAAAATGTATAAAGGTGCCTCGGGAATCTGTTGGAAATGTGAAGAACAAGAAGGAACATTTTATCATATATGGTGGACTTCTAAAACAGCTAAAAAAAATTGGATACAAATTCATTCTCTAATCCAAAAGATATTAAAGATCAATTTATTATTGAAACCAGAATACTTCCTTTTGAGTTTAATGGACAATCAGGTGGAAAGGAATTATGGAACCTTATTCTTATATATGACAACGGCAGCGAGACTATTATATGCACAAAAATGGAAAGGATTATCATTACCTACAATGGATGAAGATGTTGGAGTTGGCAGAGATGGCAAAACGTACGTCAATAATCAGAGAAAAGTCAATATCTACAGTATGTTTATAACTGAATGGAAACCATTTATAGACTTTTTGCGGGGACTAGAAAAAAATGATTTGTTTATCTGTGGATTCAACGAATAAGAAGAAAACTTTAAGATAATAGAAAGAGGGGAACTAATTATAGAGTAATTATAGAGTAAAGGAAAATATTGTTACATATTTTTGCTGTGGACAAAATCGGAAGTCCCTTTTAATTTTGTATGTTTGTATGTTTGGTTTTTTTTCTTTGTAGTGTCCTCTTGTCTCTTCTTCTTTTTTTGTATTTGGAAATAATGAATAAAATCATCATCATCGTCATCATCATCATCATCATCATCATCATCATCATCATGCTGTGACTTTGGAGATGATAAGCAGGAGTCCTTGGCCTACAAGTCAACGTGGAAAGGGCTCCCTTGAAAGTAAATAGCTTGCAAACCACTGCTCTATGGATTTAAACACCTGAATAGATAACTACTAGAATATATGTTACATGTGTAGGTACTCAATAATTAAGGTATGTTGTGAAGTAGAACAACTAAACATTCTACCTCCTCTTCCCACAGAACTGGTGGTTAGTCTATTTCAAAATATAAATCCAAACAGGATCTCTTTCAGCATGTCAAATTAATGCAAGCAAATGTACAGTGTTAAGGCCTCTCCAACCTCCCTCAACTGACACCAGTATTTCTTAACTCACAGAGTCAGCAGTTCTCCAAAGCCATCCAAATTTTAAATAAATAACATATGTGAATATAAACTAACTCCATCCAGATTCATTTTATTATTTTTGCCTTGTAATTTATTGAGCACCATCATTAATCAGATGGGGAGTGGGGAGGTTATACTGTATACAGGAGATAAAAGAAAAGCCTAAAACGTTTTGGCTGTTTTGATCACCTTCTTATATTACAAATTTTTCAAAGCCACTCCCCCTCCCTTAAATACTAAGGTTAACCACATAATTGCAGATCATTTTTTCTCCTGGTTAACATCAGTCCATTACTAGGCAAAGTAACAGGATCTTAGAATCAGCTGCTGGGTCTGACCTCTGCAATTCACTCATTCGAATACTCTTGAAGTGACATTGCCTGTCAAAACTCATCAACAAATCACATTCTTAAAATGAATTATCCACTGAAATTGCATGATATTTCCCCTATCCACCCCATTTAAATATGTGATCTTTTCTTAGACCAGCTTCATAGTTTCTGTTGCTATCTTAGAAAGAGTAATGGATCCTAATATTTTCACAACCTATTTCCGCTCACAATATAAATCAAGCTCTGCTTCAGTTCGTTAAAGAGTTTGGCATGAGTGTTAAAAAGAGGTGAGAATGTTTTTAACATATCCAGTGGTTGTTCTGGAGCCAGTTAAGACACAGAGAAGAAATTAAACTTTTATTTTTGATGACATTCTGGAAAACATCATTATGCATGCATGTTTTGAGGTGGGGAAAGAATAATGCTGGTCAGTAAAATATATCATCTTAGGGCCTTGCTAGACCTAAGTGAGAATCCGGGGGAGAGGAGGGGAGACCTCGCGTTATGAATAACGAGAGATCTTGCCCTTATTCAGACACCAGACGCGATGAGCTCTGGAGGAGAGCCGTCGTGGCCGCCATTTTTTAATTTTTAAAGCGGCAGGATGCAGGAAAGATAAGTAGGGTGTTCTTTTTAAAAAATTCTCCTTTCCCCCCCCATCCGCAATCTTCCCCCTGGCCCCGTTCTCCTTCCCCCGTCTGCCCCCCGCCCACGATGTCTGATCCCCCGCCCGCCCCCCTGGTCCCATTCTCCTTCCCCCGTCCACCCCCTCCCGCCCGCGGTCCAATCCCCCACCCGATGTCCCCTGCCCGCAATTCCCCCCAATGTCCCCTGGGCCATGATTACCCCCAATCTCCATGGCCTCCATTTCCCACTCCCCCATGTCCCCCCCATAGCCCTGATGGCCGCTGCGGCCCATCCACCGCTTTCCCCGGCTACTTGGGAGTAAATCTGGTAGCTGGGAAAAGCAGCGGACCTGGCTACATGCCTGTGGTTTCGAGCTCAGCCCGAGACTGCAGGAAAAATCGGGCCTCAAGCAGTGCCGGTTACCCTGGGCCCAGGGAGGGTTCACCCCTGCCTGAGCCCGGGATACCCTGTGCGTCCAGATAAAGCCCCGTCTAGGAAGGCCCTTGGTATCTTTTTGACTCTCATTCTATAGTAAGTAGCAACATGAACAAGAGCACTTCACTCAGCCACTGGGCTGGTCCAGGTACAGCGGACCAACACACTGGTCCTGCACTGCCAGCTACTTCTGCATATATGTTTCAATGCCAGCATTCAGAGTCTTCTTTGAACAGCACCTCAGAGTATTCCAGTCTCTATTTCACAAAATCTGCTGGTAAAAACGTATGTTAGAGAGCAACTTGTTTTCTGTCACGTCTTTGGGTAGGTGATTATTTGGTGTGAGAGATTATCAAGGTACTCTGACCAAGTTTGTTTTAAAAAAGAACAATTCATTATGAGGCAGGGTGGGGATTAAAAAAAACCAAACATCCAGTGTAAAACACTGCGAAACCCTGTCTCCGATCATAAGCCTTGGGATTAAAGCATCTACTTGCAAGACATCTATTTCAACTGTCAGGTTTTGTTACCCTAATTGGTTTGTACCAATTTTCTTTTAATAAAAATACTCTTTTCCACCTAAAGCCCTAGTCCCCAATCTTTCACTCCTAGTCACTCTAACCCTCACCAACTGTCAACTCCCTGGGGCCATATTCACGACCCACAGAAGGAAAGCACATCGTGGTATAATCTGCAGTATTAGGAAACCGTCTTTGGACCATCTGTTACATGGCAATGGATAATCCTACCCACCCACCCCCGCATATAAAACACAGTTTTTAGCACTTGAAATAAATATACTTTGGGGTCAGGTGGAGTAGAACTACGCATCATCAACGTGGCAGACGCTGCCCAGCAAATGAGAGAGGGTTGTTTCCTGCCTCTGTCCAGGTTCTCACATGAAGTACATTATTCTGAACAGAAAGTAACTAAAGCACAGTTATTTCTTGAAGGAAGGGGAGAGATTCGCTCCTGACGAGAGCACCCCACCAGCGCAAGTAAGCTGCAGTCAGGGAATTCGAGCTCCAACCCCCTTCCGCTTTTCTGCCATGTCTCCCTGCTCACAAGGACATCTTCCAATCATCCCGATCTCACAATAGATCACTATTTCAATTCAGTGCAGATGCACAGTTGTGCAATTGCAAAGAAAGGAGTAAAACCTCCCTGTTCGCAACTCTGAAAATTCACACATTCAGAAATGTGTAAATGTACAAAGCAAAAAGAAAGGAAGGAAGATAGAAAAGTAATTGTTAAACAGGGGGAAATGGAGGAGAGGGGGAAATGGAGGGGATGGGGGGAAATGGCCACTTTTCCATGAAGAAGGAAAGATACCAAATGATCCTGGGCAGGATCTGAAGGTTCCCTATGAGAGCATTCCACCATGCAATTTCACCCCATTCCAGAAAACTGTCATGGAGTTATAGCTTCCTACTCGCTTTTACTCCAAACATCAGAGAAGCTAAATAACACAACATCAGAGAAGCGAAGTAAGAAATGCAGCAATAAGGAAACACATAATCAGAGCTCTCAATGGGAATGGGCTAGGAAAAGGAGTGGATAGGGGAGAAGGGGCATTCTCACCTCTTGACCATGCCACAGCTAGGTTGCAGAGGCATGGCTAGGATTTAATGTGAAGGAATTGCAGAGGAAGTGTCTGGAAAGTGTTTTAACTAAAAAGAACAAAGTAATACAACTCTCTGATACTGCGGCTTTTCAAGTCACAAAGGAAGATACTGCGGCTCTTCAAGTGTCAGGAAATCCCCCGTGAAGACAGCCCCCCCCCCATCATCTCTCCTAACTGTCCTCACCTGCATTCCCCTCTCAGGCTTCTTAACAGTGTTTCCCTCACTGAACGTATTATTATTATTTATTTATATAGCACCAACAATGTACTTGGTGCTGTACAAAATATACAAATAAAACAGCGATACCCTGCCTAGAGGCTTACAATCTAAAATCACATTAAAACATATGAAGGGGGGAAGGGGTTCACAAAGCAGAAATAAGAGAATAATCATAGTAATAAGAACAGTAAATCAAGCTAAAATACCAAAAGCAATTGAAAACAAATGAGTTTTCAAACACGTTTTAAAATCTACAATGGAACTCGTGGTATGTAGTTGCTCTGGAAGAGCATTCCAAGCAAACGGGGCAGCCAGAGAGAATGGGCAAAGCCGGGCAAGAAAGATAGAAACTCTTGGGCAGGAGAGTAACATAACATTTGAAGAACGGAGGGTACGAGGGGGGTGGTAAAGTGAAATGAGAGAGGAAAGATAAGAAGGTGCAAGGCCATGACACGCTTTGAATGTCAGCAAAAGAAGCTTATACTGCATTCTATATGGGATCGGAAGCCAATGAAGAGATTTCATCAAAGGAGAAACATGGTCAAAACAACGAGCCAAGAAAATAACCTTGGCTGCAGAATGGTGAAGAGAGACCAAAGAGGAGAGATGAGCATAGGGAAGACCAGTCAAAAGAAGATTACAAAAGTCCAAACGGGAGATAACCAAAGCATGGACAAGGGTCTTAGCAGAAGATTCAGATAAGAACGGACGGATCCTAGCAATGTTACATAGGAAAAAACGGCAGGACTTGGCTACAGCCTCGATATGTGAGGAAAAAGAAAGTGAAGAATAAAAAATGAAGCCAAGACTATGAGCTTCTTCCACCGGATAAAGTGTGACATTATTAACAGTAACAAAGAATGAAGAGTGAGGGGACGATTTGGGAGGGAAGACAAGCAAAACTGTTTTCGCCATGTTTAGTCTTAAGCAACGCTGAAGCATCCAGGCTGAGATATCAGACAAACAGGCTGAAATCCTAGCCTGAACATCAGATGAAAGTTCGGGAGAAGAGAGATACAATTGTGTATCGTCTGCATACAGGTGATATTGGAGGCCATGAGAATGAATAAGATTACCTAACAATAACTTGTATAAAGAGAGCAACGAAGAGCCAAGTACTGAGCCCTGTGGCACCCAGACGAGTGGCCATTAGCACACATGCTAAATGAGCGACCTACGAGATAGGAGGCAAACCAGTCATAGACAGATTCGCGGAATCCAAAGTCACATAGGGTAGCCAATAGAGGAGGTCATGATCAACATAGGGCCTCCTCCCCTTTCAGCCAGGTGTAATTATATACCAATTCACAACTTTTGAACAAATTTCAAACCGACACTTAGTTCATTTTGTCAACATGACCCATAGAAGCTACACTTTCCTGATCTACTTAAGATCTTGTCTTTGTGGGAATCCACACTAATGTTGTTCTAACGTTATGAATGGGTTACTGTGACGCACAGCGTCACATGACCCTGTGTATCTAGCGTTGTTAATGAGTTGTACTTACCGGTTTTATTTCGTTGTCCTCTTTCGTTGTTGCTCAATAGTAGCGCTTGTATTGATTGCATGTGCCCAGTTCTATCAACATTAGCTATTCTCTGGAAATTTTAAAGTGAGTTGGTCAGCCAATTGCTTCCCTGGGGGCGTTTCCACTTCCGTTACCCGCCTTTAGCAACTGTTTATAGCACTTTGCCTTGTGTATGACTGCACTAGTCCAGGGCCAGTGCTACCATAGAGGCCAAGCTAAGAGGGGTGCCGGGCACTCACGCGCATTGGCTGTGAGCCAGCCTGGCCCAAGGATTCAGCTGGGCCTGGGCGGGCAAGATGGCACCCTGCGCCCGCCCAGCCGAAGCAAAGCCAGGGAAGCTGGGGTGGTGGTGGGGCGGCTCCATGTTTGGACTTCCAGAACGCGCCTGGAAGAGAGAGAGAGAGAGAGAGAGAGAGAGAGAGAATGTATGGGTGAATGGGGTACATGGGGTCTTTGAGTGAATGGATGTGTTTGGAGTGAGTGATGCTGAGTGTGTGTGTGTGTGCGTGCATGTGAGTTGGGGGGATGATTTGGAGGTGATATTCCTATTAAATAATGCATTTTAGACCCATAGACATTCCTTTCCAATTTGTTTGCTATAATTGGCATGACGTATTTTTTGCACTTTAAAATAAAGTTAGCAGTTTCAAGTTTTGTGCTTCTTATTTTTTCCAGGAAACATATGTTCTTAAAAATCAAAGTTGGCATTTTTGGGTGTGTGTGTGTGTGAAAGTAGCTCACCTTGCCTAGGGTGCAAAATAGTCTGGCACCGGCCCTGCACTAGTCCTACATCCTATCCTAGCAAAGAGGGGGGGAAGCGAAGGAAAGAAAACAGGAAGTGGGCGGAGCAAACTGAGCAGCTCGGCTAATCACAGAGAAGAGGGAGAACAGCTACAATGAAAGAACAAACAGTGTGCCCTGGAATAATGAACTAATAACGTAAAAGCTAAACATAAGTAACTCTACATTCCCACAGTGTGCCCCATGATGATCAAAACCAAAACAGATAACAACGTTAGAAATGCACAGTAACAACATTATAAGACTAGTGTTGATCCGCCCTTTGCAAGCAGTTTGTGAAATTCCTCTTTGCCAGGAGATTTTCACCACAATAGTGATTCCCACATGCCATTGGTACTTGCCAGATTAAAAGAAAAGAATGAATATATGAGGTAAAAATAGGCGGGTGAACTTTCCAAAGCATTCCTTGGAATATCTCAGGAATTATCCAAGTTCTCTGGGGAAAAACTGGGAGCTCGTTAAAATGCTCCCTCTAGATCCAGTCAGTGTGATGTTTTACTGCATGTAGTTATGTTGTTAGGTGTAATATGAAAGTTTATTAAGGTTTGCAGAGTTTACAAACTGTGTGTTTGTAGCAGAATGGTACGTATGAAGCCATAGAGGGGGAAGTGAGTGCTGGATGGAAGGAGAGTGCTGATTGGATGTTTGTGTGGAGCGTCTGGATTAGGGTGACCCTATGAAAAGGAGGACAGGGCTCCTGTATCTTTAACAGTTGTATTGAAAAGGGGATTTCAGCAGGAGTTATTTGTATATATGGAGAACCTGGTGAAATTCCCTCTTCATCACCATAGTTAAAGCTGCAGATGACCTGCCTGCCTTTAAATCTGGTCCCAGTATAGTGCAGTATAGCTCTTGCTCTTTAACTGTTGTGATGAAGAGGAAATTTCACGAGGTGCGACATGCATACAAATGACACCTGCTGAAATTCCCTTTTCTATGCAACTGTTAAAGATACAGGAGCCCTGTCCTCCTTTTCATGTGGTCACCTTAGTCTGGATTGGCTGTGAGAAGGTGAGGAGTCGGAGGTCTGTGTGATATCTATGCTGCTGCTGAGGAGAGAATGTATGTAGAGGAATGCTATGAGAAGAGAGTATATGAGAGATAGGAAGGGTCTACGTGTTTGTTGTTTTGTGGATTAGAGTGTGGGAGAAAGAATAGTGTAGTTTAGAAGGGGTAGAGTAGGTAGGAGAACCTTAAGTTATATTGTGAAACGTTGAAGAGAAATTACCATCTGAAAAGCGTTACGCAGTTATACTTTGAAACCATACGCTTGTGAACCGAGAGGAACCATTAAGGTTTCGAACCTGCATTTATGTCTTGTTAATAAATTACATTCATCTACATCTGGTGTGATCATTAAAGTACAGGTCGATCTATGGTGGCAGCGGAAGGGAGAAGTTTGGGTCAAGGGTGCAGATCTGTATAGCTGTGGGGCCTAAGCAGAAGTTGGCGTGCCACAGAGACGGATTTAGCATCTCAAACACCTGACGAAGGCACCTGAGCTTTATTCAAAAAATAATAAAGGTGATCCAGAGTAAACCCAGTGAAGGGTGGGCATCACAGTCAGCCCTCGCAATCCCCCAAAGCCCACCCATCTGGTCCAGGACCTCCCAAACACACTTACTCCTTCTCTTCATTTATTTATTATTTTTATTTATTTATTGCATTTCTATACCGCCCAATAGCCGGAGCTCTCTGGGCGGTTCACAAAAATTAAAACCATTCAAAGTATAAAACAACAACATCAAACCATCATATAAAATACAATTTAAAAGCTCAACCATATAAAAACAGCAGCAATGCAAAATTACAAATTTAAAATAGTCGTCTAAAAAACATGGGAGGATAATGCTGGGAACGCTGGGATGCAATGGGTTGTTAAGAACATTCTTTTGGTTCTCTGTAAACAGTGAGTAGACAAAGGGCAGCAATTCCAGATAAAACTGCTGTGTGAAAGCAGCTCCGTTCTCTATTTAGCTTGGGTCTGATATTGTTAAATCTGTATATGAATTCCAACATAGAATGTAGTCTCCTTTTGAATCCCCCCCTGCTAAAATAAGGCAATTTTCAAGGCCATTACTGAATATAACTGTTTTCTTATTTTTGTTAATGATCATTATGCTATTATATTCCAGTCATGACAAAGAGGTTAAATTTCTTGATGTCCTAAATGACTGTGTGCTGGAACAGTTGGTCATGGAACCGACCAGAGGGGAGGCAACCCTGGACTTAATCCTAAGTGGTGCTGCCTAGGATCTAATACGAGATGTAAATATTGTTGAACCAGTCAGTAACAGTGACCACAGTGCTATCAGATTCAATATATACTTAAATGGGAAATTGCCCAGGAAATCCAACACATTCACACTTGATTTCAAAAGAGGAAACTTCTCTAAAATGAGGGAACTAGTGAAAAGAAAGTTGAAAGGGGTAATCAAGAGGGCTAAATCCTTGGAAAATGCATGGAGCTTACTCAAAAGCACAATAACAGAAGCTCAACTAAGATGTATTCCACAGGTGAGGGAAGGTAGCACCAAGTCCAAGAGGTCAACAAGCAGTGTCAAAGAAGCTATTGTAGCAAAGAGGGCTTCCTTCCAAAACTGGAAGTCTTGCCCAAGTGAGGAAAATAAAAGGGAGCACAAGCTGGCACAAAGGAGTTTCAAGCAAATAATATAAGATGCAAAAAAGCATTTTGAAGAGCACATCGCTAATAATATCGACAATAAAGAATTCTTTAAATATATCAGAAGCAGGAAACCAGCTAGGGAAGCAGTTGGACCGTTGGATGGCAAGGGAGTTAAGGGAGGAGGCTCCTCTTCTTTAAGCTAAACAATCCCAGTTGATGTAACCTTCCCTCATAGGTGCGGTGGTAGGAGGCGGCAGGAAGCCCTCAACTGCACTTCTTCCCATGAAGACGCTGGGAAGGAGCATCAACAGGGCCAGCGTTGCCATAGAGGTCAGTCAGGCAGCCGAATAGAGCACCAAGGTAAGGGGGGCACCAAACACCACACCCGGAAGTCGCCCTCCCACTCCCAGAGCCGCTCTGGCCGAGCGAGGGCAGCTTCCGGGCACGCCATTCCGAAGCCGCCCTTCGCCCCCCACCCCAGCATACCGGCTGGGCTTCGGCTGGGCAGGACACTGCGGTGGGGTGGGCGGCTCCATGTTCTGACGTCCGTCGTGCCCGAACGTGGAGCCATCCGTTCGCCCCCCCCCCCCCAGCATCCCAGCTTGGCTTCAGCTGGGCACTCACCCAGCCAAAGCGAAGCCGGGATGCTGGGGGCGGAGGAGCGAATGGACGGCTCCACGGTCTGACTTCCAGAAGTCAGAATGTGGAACCATCTGTTTCCCCCCCCCCCCCAGCATCCTGGCCAAGCTGGGACGCTGGGGGGGGGCAGGTGGACGGCCCTACATTCTGACTTCTGGTGTGCGCTGGACATCAGAACATGGAGCTGTCTGATCGCCCCCCCCCCCCAGCGTCCCACCCAGGCGAAGCCAAGCCGGGACGCTGGTGTGTGTGTGAATGGATGGCTCCATGTTCTGACTTCCAGCGCGCGCCAGACATCAGAATGTGGAGCCGTCCGACCGCCCCCCCAGTGTCCTGCCTTGGATTTGGCTGGGTGTGTGCCGAGCCAAAGTCAAGCCGGGACGCTTGGGGGTGTGTGTGAATTGACGGCTCCACGTTCTGGCGCCCGGGCATGACTGACATCAGAATGTGAAGCCGCCCACCCCCCCACCCCCCGCAGTGTCCTGCCCAGCTGAAGCCAAGCCGGGACGCACGTTCTGACTTCGGGCAAGGGAAAGGTAATGCGGCCTCCAGCCCCGCCTGTCTCCGCCTATCTGGGGTGGGGGTGTAAGGTGTGGCGTGGGGGGGGGGTACGCTGGGGTGTGAGGGTGTGAAAGCAGCTCACCTTGCCTTGGGCGCAAAATAGCCTGAGCGTCAATGTGGCTGCGTTGCACCACCGTGCGCAGAATTAATGCACTCGTATAGACAAGGGCCTGGTCAGCCCCAGACATTAGTCCGGTGGTGACATTTTACACAAATTAAAATCAGCAGATGCTTTTCAAGGGCAGCCACACATAAAGTGTAGATAAGGATGAATCTGCCTTTAATCTTTGCAATTAGTAGATGATTCACAATAATTTCTAAAGATTAAATTACAAGTTCTTCTATTTGGACTAAACAAGATGTATTTCAACCATCTGGGTCATGTGGGGGCAGTTGTACCAACTACTAGCAAATTTCAAGGTGTGAATCTCAGGATTAAATGTTGGGCTACTTGTTTCATCTGTGATTTTCACTTCTGAAGCTGTCTAACTTACAGCCTGCCAGGATTTCTCTCTGATGAAAGGATACGCACAACCAGGCATAGAGACTTCAGGGGGTACTGAAAAAACTTGTTTAATTTCGAATACGATGCCGAAGAATGAAGATGAGTAAATATTAGTCGTTTCTTACACTTATATATTTCACGATATCGCAAAATTATAGAAGTCAAGTTTCCAAATGACACTGGCTCAGCCTTTTGAGTCAGAGGTAATAAAATGTGTAACATCTGTTCACCTGAGGCAAACATGTAACAATTCTCACAGGCCCAGATTCTTAGATTCTCTGGATTCAAAACAAACTGGTTTTTAGTGAAAGGAAATCATCTGCAAGTTATGTCAATCTGAGGTCATGCCAAAAGCAAATCAACTGTTACTGTAATGGGTACTAAGTCAGGCTGATATTACATATAGATTTGTATTCAACCGTAAAAATTACCCCAAACAGCACACACATTCTTGAAGTATGCACACCTCTTTGGCTCAAAACCACCAAGACTACTCTAAAATTATAGAGAGAATCTCATTCTCTAAAACACAACAGCAAGAGAAAACACCCTTTGATAAGTGTTAGAGAAACTGGAATATAAAATTACACAGGTAATATATAATATTTGCTAAATGTTGTCTTTCAGGAAACATTAGGCACAAGTGGAGAAGGTTGCCTCTGGGCTTCTCCTAGTACTAGATACGTCAAAGGGGTTTTTCCACTAGTAATTTGGGGAGTTTACGCCTCTGGGAGTCACTGCTGTGATTTCAAAATAGAATTATCTGATGCTATGTGATTTCTTGAATCATTAGTTTTCCATCTCCTCCACCTTATTTCTTCAATTTCCCCCTTTTATGTTACACAAGTACTGTACTAAAGGCTGTGCAAAAAGAAGAAAGGCACCTTAGGGAACAAAGGGGGCGGCATGCTTACCCTCCCCATTAATATAGACATATAATTCTACATTAAATGATCTGATTAAGCTGCCAAGTGATTAACTGTGAATTTATACAAGCATATCTGTCTAGTGGCATGTCTGTGTAAGTGACCTACATTAAAAAAAATATCTTTGTTTAACTAAAGATGGGGGAGAATATTGTTTGCTTCACATTTCATATGAACTTACCAAAGTCACACTTCCCAAATCAATATGCAAAGTGGGACGCAGTTACCCTTCGGGTTTCACACTTCTCAGAATTTTATGATGCTGTTCTCTG
This sequence comes from Elgaria multicarinata webbii, assembly GCF_023053635.1. Classification (NCBI taxonomy): domain Eukaryota; kingdom Metazoa; phylum Chordata; class Lepidosauria; order Squamata; family Anguidae; genus Elgaria; species Elgaria multicarinata. Next base: position 110,803,367 of record NC_086178.1, read on the forward strand.
AACAAAACATGCATACCAAAATATGTATATTAGTGGACAAAAATGTATGTATTTGTAGGTGGGAACCTATAAAACAGCATTATATTAAGGAAAATGGCTTGTAGAAATGCATACTTCGAGCAAAATTGTGCATAAAAGAGCATATATTGGGGGAAATTGAACAAAAATGAATGCAATTTTTGTATGAACCTAAAAAGAAAAGAAAAAAAGGAACAAACTAAACGGAAAATAGGGCAGAATGAATTTAAGATCAGAAAAATTAGAAACTGAAACTGACAGATAGGTCCACCCCTAGTTTTACCTTGTACTACCATCCTTCACTGAGACAAGATAATAGTATTTATTTATTTAATCAGTATAATGGTCCACTTATGATATCTGAAAAATAAAGCATATTACAGTGCTCTAAACATGACTTTATCTATGCATGGACCACAGTGGCTAGGGAAGGGAGTAGCTGATATACCAGCCTGAATTCGTAATAGGCGCTTCTTGCCATATAAGACACTTGACAATGATGAATCCAGGAGCACCCCCAAACGATGTATCTGCTCTTTCTGAGGAAGGGCAACCCTATCTAGAACAAGCAAACACCCCAATTCCCATATCAGGAACTAGGAACCCAAGAAGTCTCTGGCCTTTGCTAGATCTACCTTAAAAAGCGTGACGGAGGAGGGGAGAGACCGCGATGCAACTATCATGGGCTGTCGCTCTAGTCTATACGTCAGGCGCAACGAGCTCACAACGAGAGCCGTCGTGCCCGCCATTTTTTTTGTTCTTAAAGGGCCATATGGGCATGAACGCTCGTGCGCCCAAGTAAGGTTTTTTTAATTTTAAAAAATGTTTTCCCCACTCCCCCCCCCCACCCTGCGCCCTGTGTGTGGCTCCTGGCTATGCATGAGTAATCACACGTAGCCAGGGTCAAACTGCAAAAACGGGCCACATGCTCCTCGGGTCCAGCCCGAGACCGCGGAAAATACAGGGCCCAAAGGGGTAGGCTATATCCCGGAGCCAGGGAAGGTTGATCCCTCACTGAGGCCGGGATCCCCTGTGCGCCAACTGGACGCACAGGGGCGATCCTGGGTATCAGCCTGGGATATAGCCTGGTCTAGCAAAGGCCTCTGTCTTGTCAGGATTCAGTCTCAATTTGTTGGGGTGGTGCAAAGTACATGTTGCTTCTAGCTCCACTCCCATCCTAGCAACCTTTGCCCTCAGCAATATAGGGATGATAATACTGACCTGCCCTACAGTGGGTATTTGGGCTAAAAAGACCTGGTTTGAAATCACTGCTCACCACGATTTCCCCTGGAACACCTTGGCCTAGTCACACTCACTCAGCCTTATTCACCTCACAGGGATGCCATGAGAATAAAGTGGGGGGAAGCCCCCAGGTACACTACCCCAAATGTTTTTGAAGAAGGAAGGATATTATCTGAGAAATAAATAATCAGATAATCAGTAAGAATCACTTTGAACATTCCAAAGTACTATATAAATATTAAGTATGGAGTAATATTACTATTGCTTCCTCAAGACAAGCCCATAAAGCCCTGAATTTCCACTCTTCTGATTTTGTCATGCCAGATTGCTGGTGATGAAGGTTGCCTTGGAGACTGGTCTAGAAGCAACCTGTATTATGCACAGGACCAGCCTGCATGTGTTTTAAATATATATTAGGACTAAATTGCCTCGTTGCCTTAAATACAATCCATATGAATGGTTCACAATGTGGAGCAGCGAAGAGGTGAACACACATCTTCATACAGGCCAGACAATAGTGGGGGAAAGTCCAGATGGTTACTTTAAGAAGGTCACAATTAACAGGCTCTCCAAAACCATTTTTTGATGGTATATAGATTGCAGAAAGTAGGGGTGGACAGATCTGTCAATCTCTGTCTCACCAAGACTGACAGGTTTTAAAGTCATGCTGATTCTGTCCCATTCCAGCATGAGGAGAGGGGTGGTGGTTAAAAAACCAATACACAAAGTTGATTTTTTTTCTGTGTGCATTCTTCTAATGATGATGATGATGATTAACATTTATATCCCACCTTTTTTCCTCCAGGGAACCCAAGGCGACATACATAATCTTCCTCCTCTCCATTTTATCCTCACAACAACAACCCTGTGAGGTAGGTTGAGCTGAGAGTCTATGAGTGGCCCAAAGTCACCCAGAGGGTTTCCATGGCTGAGTGGGGACTAGAACCCGGATCTCCCAACTCCCAGTCCAACACTTTAGCCACTACACCACACTGGCATTTATGCGCATTTGTAAATGTATGCCATTTCCTCAAGTCCTTTGCAGTGCTGAAATGTAGTTTTGTGTGCACTTTCCTCAAATATGTGCCTTTTCTGATCATTGGCAGCAAATACTTTGTGTTAAACTTGGTAGCAAGAGAAGGGTTTTGTGGCACTGCCAAGGAACCACACATTTGATACAGCCCTACTTCCTCCTCCTCTGACTCTCTTGCTTAACAATTACTCGACTTGAAAATCAATGCAACTGCTGCCACTCCTTAATTTAAAGTGGTGGTGGTGACGGCGGCAGAGAAAATGCCAGGAACACCACACACACCATCACACACCCGTTGGAGCAAGCTGGTCGTCTCCCCCAGGCTGGACTGTGCCGATTGGCTGCCAATATCTGGTCCTGCTGCAAAGAGATTTATTTCTCCTAAATTCTTTACTCCTTGGAAATGTGCATAGTAGAACCTAGGGAAACCTGATGTTAAAGAATGCACTTTAACTTCAATTAGTAACCTACACTGATCAACATATTGTGCTATGATTTCAACATCCTGAAAGCCTACAGTGCTTTCTTCCAATGAAATCAAAAACACACTGTGTGTATTTGGAAAGTACTCTTTCCAGCTGAATCAGAGCAGACCTGGCAGAATAAAAACCTTTGATATGTGGGGGGGAAATAGAGTTAGGATCTCAAAATGGGTCCTTTGAGGGTCATTTATTGTACACACTTTTCAGCGGTATGTCTGAAATGAACATTGCCTCTTTGGAAAGCAACAGGAGATCATGTTATAATGAGAATGCAATCAGTGGAATTGGTTATGACTAGGTTTTCTTTCTGAAAATGACAATCCATGCAACAGCTGCCATTACATTAATATTTTCTGTTTTACTAAAAAGGAAAAAAAGGGGGGGCAATTTTGCTGTGTAGCTGATGTAGTTGTTGTAAATGAAAAGACCGCATGATCAGATCATGACCTAGAGTCCACTTTTAAAATACCCAAACCATCTGGCTGGATGTCCCATGATAAATCTTTATGATAAATGTCTTCGATTTGATGTTACAAAGGAACCACAAACCTGCTCAATTTTTGGCACAGCTGAACATGCACTGGCAACAGTAGAATAGAATTCACATGTACAAAAATAGAGAAATAAATCATTTTGACCCATGGGGGTGTAATAGATTCGGGGGGAGGGGGGGAAACCTGATTGTAATTAAAGGGAAAAAAAGATTTAGACATCATAATTTATCTCTGGAGAGAAGGCGTATTTTTAAAGTTCATTTACTTCATTATTCCAGACACAGTTTCATATCACGGTACATTTCAAAGTTAACTTACATAACCATGTTTAGAATAGTAGTTCTTTGTATCCTAGCCCTTTAAAACAACTTACAAAACAATCCTATCTACATTTATTGGGAAGTAAGCGCCACTGATTTTATTGTGCCTTACTCCCAAATAAGTTCCCATAGGATTGCAACTTTATTTTATTTGTATTTTATTTATTACATTTATATTCCGCCTTTTTTCCTCCAAGGAATCCAAGGCGGCGTACATAATCCTCTTCCTCTCCATTTTATCCTCACAACAACAACCCTGTGAGGTAGGTTGGGCTGAGAGTCTTTGACCGGCCCAAAGTCACCCAAGTGAGCTTCTATGTCCAAGTGGGGACTAGAACCCAGATCTCCCAACTCCCAGTCCAACACGCTAGCCACTACACCACAATATCTCTCAACTTTAGTATGTTTGTTCCTCTCAGGATTGAAACCTGTGGCATGTAAGTGCTCCTTTCTGGAGATCTTTATACAAATGCAGACTTTGGCATGTACATCGTCTCCTGGATCAGAAATTACTGATATAAATCTGGTGGGAATTCATAGGCACATCCAAGTGTTATCTTTCCAGATAGCATTGGTTTTAATGGGGTGTGAATTTGAATGCACAGCGCCAGCCACATTCTAGTGGATAAATAACTTTTTGAAGTATAACTAGAGCTAAACCAGGGTGAAGTACTAGAATCTAAATTGATTGGGAGACAGCTAGGTTCATTGATTTGTGATTGCATATTAGAAAGTCAGGAATTAAATACAGTTGTAGACTCGTAATAGCCATCATTTTACAGACACATAAATCTACCAATATAATCATAAAACACCAAATATGTATAGATTACGTGCTAAAATGATCTATATAGCCTTGTCTCTTCACAAAAGAATAAGGAAAGCATTTAAATTGCCTTACAACCTTCAATTACATATATTGAATCAGCTCTTGATGAATTATAATGTGAACTTCTAGAAAAATGGATATTAAGGAAACAACTTGATTATATCCCTCCTTCCTGATTAATAACTGTCCCACAAATAAAAACAAACAGTTTCCCACTCAAAAACATTTATTGTTGTACTTTTAACTCAAAAAACTACCTTCGAAGCTACTAAAGCTGCCTCTTCTTTTTTCCTGCATTCACATATATGTGGGCTGATCCACTTCACATATATTCAGCAATTAACGATTGCAGTATCGAACAATGACTTCCATGTGTGAATGAACAATCACAGACCATATACCAGAGAAAGAACTTTAATTTCACCTCAGTGGGCTGTGAGGCAAGAGAGCCAGCCAGAGGAGGGACCTGAAACCAGAATGAAACAAAAGGTGTTGAGGGGGAGAACACAGGGCCATGGTGGGTCGAGTATAGGGCAGTTGCATAGGCAAGGTCTAAAAGTGAAAAACAGCCAAGGCAAAGGATGGCATCAATGGGTACAGAATATAAGGGAGAAGACAAAGTAACAGGAAGAGGGGAAAGTCCAGAGAGACAATGCTGAGAGAGAATGTAGCTGAAGAGTGGGATAGAGTCATAGAATCATAGATTCTTGGAAGGGGCCTACAGGCCATCAAGTGCAACCCCACACTCAGTGCAGGAATCTACCTTAAAGCATACCTGACAGATGGCTGTCCAGCTGCCTCTTGAAGGCCTCTAGTGTGGGAGAGCCCACAACCTCCCTAGGTAACTGGTTCCATTGTCGTACTGCTCTAACGGTCAGGAGGTTTTTCCTGATGTCCACCCAGAATCTGACTTCCTGTAACTTGAGCCCATTATTCCGTATCCTGCACTCTGGGATGATTGAGAAGAGATCCTGGCCCTCCTCTGTGTGACAACCTTTCAAGTATTTGAAGAGTGCTATCATGTCTCCCCCCAATCTTCTCTTCTCCAGGCTAAACGTGCCCAGTTGTTTCAGTCTCTCTTCATAGGGCTTTGTTTCCAGACCCCTGATCATCCTGGTTGCCCTCCTCTGAACACGCTCCAGCTTGTCTGCATCCTTAGAATCATAGAATAGCAGAGTTGGAAGGGGCCTACAAGGCCATCGAGTCCAACCCCTGCTCAATGCAGGAATCCACCTTCTTGAAGTGTGGTGCCCAGAACTGGACGCAATACTCTAGATGAGGTCTAACCAGGGCCAAATAGAGAGGAACCAGTACCTCACGCAATTTGGAAGCTATACTTCTATTAATGCAGCCCAAAATAACATTTGCTTTTTTTTTGCAGCCACATTGCACTGTTGGCTCATATTCAGCTTGTGATCCACAACAATTCCAAGATCCTTCTCATCTGTAGTATTGCTGAGCCAAGTATCCCCCATCTTGGAAAGTGGGCACAACAGACCCCGGGTCCAGTACTGGTACAACTGGCACCATAGTACAACTGCTGTGGCTAAATGAGCATAGGAAAAAAAAGCCAATGAGCAAGATCAGAAGCTGTTGCAACAGTGTCCTGGTTGGAAAGTTCAGCTGAAACAAAAGATGCTACCGTAGTTCTTCGATTGTAAGACGCCATCGACTGTAAGACGCACACCAATTTCAGTACCACCAGCAGAAAAAAACACACCCTAAGACACACCTGCGATTCTAAGATGCACCCCGGTTTTAGAGATGTTTATATGGGGAAGAAAGTGCATCTTAGAATCAAAGAAATAGGGTACGTGGCAAAATGTACAGCAACACGTATCAAGGGGGCTTCATGGACACGGGGACAAGGGTGAAAGAGGGAAGGAACAAGGGTGATGTTATCCTGAATCCGAGAAGCGTTAAGCCACAATAAATCCTATTTTTGTTTGAAGTACTGTATATCTCCTGTAGTGTTCTACTTACCAAGATGTGCTAATAGGGAACCTTAAATGTGGCAATCTGAAGGCTGCAACCTCATTTCACTTTCCCCCTCACAGAGAGCTGTGTTCACGCACATCGTCATGTCCAGGGCACCAACCGGGCTGTGTTCAATACGAGTGGTTGTTGGGGGACGACGACTCAATTTTGAATTTGCAGCAGTTACAAAATGTGCTTTGATAAACAGTTGCGCCTATTTCTCCAAATCATCCTAGCAAGGACAGCATATCCCAAGCTTTTTGATATTTCAAACTGCTCCCTAAATTACGTTTTTAATGCTAGAAAATATAACTGTCTCCCACAGTGTCTAATGTCACATGGGAAGGGTCAATACGCATTACTATTGATGATGAATTACACAAAGAATTATGTAACATGAAAATTATGTGTGAAACAATGATTCATCACCCATTTAGAGACAGATCGATAAACTGTATTAAACACTCAGTTGGACAGAATAAAACATTATGAGCACGATCTGGTGTGAAGTTCTTCTGCCCAGATGCCAATAAAATGAACAGGAGCTGAGCACAAGGTCTACCATGTGCAGACCCTATTCATTTCAGTGATGTTTGCACTGGGTATGTTCCCCCTGGATTATGACCTGTTGTATTTATTTATTCTCATTTGTAAATTGGAAAGTGATTTAAACAAAACGGATTAAAAATACACATGAAGTGTATCCCTGGGACCATTTAGCCTAGCACTATCTACACTGCCCATGGCTGTCACGGGGGGGTGGGTGGGGGGAGAATTGGGGCAGTTTGCCCTGAGACCCCACAAAGCAAGGAGCCCCTATGCATACAGTCGTGTGAAAAAGAAAGTACACCCTCTTGGAATTGTATGATTTTACATATCAGGACATAATAACAATTATCTGTTCCTTAGCAGGCCTAAAAATTAGGTAAATACAACCTCAGATGAACAACAACACATGACATATTACACCGTGTCATGATTTATTTATCAGAAATAAAGCCAAAATGGAGAAGCTATGTGTGAAAAACTAAGTACACCCTTACTGCTTCCATAGGAATTAAGATGCTAAGTAGCAGACAGGTGCTGCTAATCAAATGCCCGTGATTAATTGATCATCAGCAAGTATGACCACCTTTATAAAAGCCAAAGTTTTTTCAGTTTGCTGGTCTCGCTTTATTTCTATTAAATAAATCATGACACGGTGTAATATGTCATGTGTTGTTGTTCATCTGAGGTTGTATTTACCTAATTTTTAGACCTGCTAAGGAACAGATGATTGTTATTATGTCCTGATATGTAAAATCATACAATTCCAAGAGGGTGTACTTTCTTTTTCACACAACTGTAGATGTGTTTAAAATATAATCATGCTAATTAGTGGCTTAGGTGATTAAAGCAGTGGTGTGCATATAAACTGAATTATTTCTACTCCTTTGGTCAAATGTGAAATGTAAAATGTAGCCTTGAGAGGCTGAAAAGGAGACACCTGCTAATGAACTAGGCCTGCACAACTGCAGTATATTCTGACTCAAGTTCGGCTCAAGGTAGGTGTCATGTCTAACCCTACTGCCCCTGTTTTGGGAGAAGATGTTTCAGGTAATCAATCAGAATCAGTTTCAGAACTAGAAGACGCAGCACCAGACACCAGCCAGCTTGTACCAGTGGGGGAGGAAGCTCTCACGGGTGATTCCCCAGCTGGGAGTCAGCCCTCTCTAGAGCTTATCTCCTCAAGGCCAAATCCTACACACTCAGTAGGAAGTGAGGTTTCTTTCGAAGGTGAGCGTCCCAACAAGCTAGCTGTTGCTAGGGTCCGCCGGAAGCTCAAACGCACGGGGCGGAAGGAAGGCCTAAGAAAGTCAGTTGGATTACGCCAGAACCTGCCTCCGCACCAGGCGCTCTGAAATTACAGGCATTTGAGAAGTGGCTTGAGCGGACAATTGTCTTGCTTAGTTTGCATAGTGTTGCCTAGGGGGACATTTCCAAGAGGTTAGACTCTACTCAGGTGGAAGAGATGCTTGTTGCTTAATAAAAGCTTTGTGGATTACTTAGCAAGCCTCGTCATTTGCCTCCCATCGAAAGCAGGAGTGTTCTGAGAAACACGACGGCAGGTTGCCACCTCAAGTGAAGGGGCAGTCCTGCCACCACTGCACCCACCACCCATCGCATGCACCCACCCACCCATCCCACCTGCTTGGCTGGCCAGCCAGCCAACCCAGCTCTCCACTCACTCCTGCCTGCCCAGCCACCACTCCCACCTTGTACCCCAGCTGCAGAGCTCCTGAGGGAGGTTGGCTGAGCTATAACAGGAGGTCGCATTGCCTAGCATCTTCTGATAATTAGGCTGACCTCTTCCAGGAGCCCCGCAGCTAAGGCACAAGGCAGGAGCGGCATTCTGGCGGGCAAAAGCAACAGCGAGGTTGGTTGGCCGGCCAAGCAGATGGAATGGACAGGGGGTTGTAGTCATGGACAGAAGCAGCAGCAGGCCCTCAGGGCAAGGGGAGGGCACTCGTCCCACAATCTGCCACCTGATGCAACTGTGGCCTTAGCTAGACCTAAGGGCCCCAGGGTCGTCCCTGTCTGCTCCCGGGATATTCTGTGTGTCATTTACATGAACAGGGATGACCCCGGGATGATCCCGGGATAACCCTTAGGTCTAGCTAAGGCCTGCATCAGGCTGGCTTGTGACAGGGCTGGCCCTGGTCTGTCTAAACCAGTTGGTAAGGTAAAAATGTTCTTTATGTTTGGGCAGGAGTAGAGGTAAGATTGATTGCAAGCAAGCTTATGATTGGTCTAGGCCAAGTAGCTCTGAATACAAGGTCCATTATACATTTCTGTGGTAGTTAGCATAGGGAAACGCCCAGGAGAGGGTGAAGCCAGAATTTAATTGGAAAAGTCAGGCATACTGGAGAAGCCAGTATGCCAGCAGGCATGTCACAGGCAGATGATTTGTGAAACACGGAGAGAGCCCCAGGAAAGTGCTATGAGAGTTTGGCCAGAACTGTTTTGGAATTTGTTAGAGTTACTTAGGAGAGAAGCACAACCTGACTGCTATTCCTTTTTCCCTGTATAAGGAAAAGTGAAGCACGTCTATCAAAAAGAAAAGAGGCTCAGAGTGAAAAAGTGACGCAGGCAACTGGATCAGCTTGGATGAGTGGTGAAAGGAAATAAAGAAGTTGGAAGTGGAGCCGCTGATGGAACAGGTGATGCAGCAGGTGGCATGTCACTTGCGGGGGATAAGGAATCCTCTGATTATGAAAATGTTGCAAAGGAAGCAGGAGTAGAAGAACCTGAAAATGAGACAGGTGGTTTGGTAGTACAAGCTGAAGCGGCCATAGCATCAGATGAGAAAAATGAGAGAAGTGATTTGGTTTCTGAACCGGCTTCTAAGCTTCAGGGGATGTTATCTAATGATCCAGCCACCTGAGGACAACTTGATAGTTTGCAAAGCAATCTAATTGTATTCCAGGGCCCAGCACACAAACCTACAAGCTTCCCATATGATTCCTTCAAACGTTCATTCCCTATGTCTATTTTCTGCAGGACTCTGTCCACTGGTGAGGATGTGAAAAGGGGTTGGCTCATTTGGAGCTATTCTGCTGTCCTTGAAAATGCCGTACATTCAGAGAAGGAAAGGTGATATAAAGTGTTACAAGGTCTGCTTGATGTTACCCTGATCATCACAGAGCCAAATTTGGCACTCTGAGGATCGCATTCTACCCTAGAAGATGATGACTATGTGTCATGTTTTTCTACCATAAAGCTTATCAGTAAATAGAATCAAGATCTGAACTGCCACCTTGAAACTGTTATGGGGCATTGAATGGCTGGAGAGAGAATGAAAGTACATAAAGTACTGGCAGACTTTATGCATGTGGTTTATGCATGCAAGAATTTTCGCATGTGGTTCCCTTAGCTTTGTACACAAATTCATGGGTTCTTATAGAATCATAGAATCATAGAATAGCAGAGTTGGAAGGGGCCTACAAGGCCATCGAGTCCAACCCCCTGCTCAATGCAGGAATCCACCCTAAAGCATCCCTGACAGATGGTTGTCCAGCTGCCTCTTGAATGCCTCTAGTGTGGGAGAGCCCACAACCTCCCTAGGTAGCTGATTCCACTGTCACACTGCTCTAACAGTCAGGAAGTTTTTCCTGATGTCCAGCCGGAATCTGGCTTCCTTTAACTTGAGCCCGTTATTCCGTGTCCTGCGCTCTGGGAGAATCGAGAAGAGATCCTGGCCCTCCTCTGTGTGACAACCTTTTAAGTATTTGAAGAGTGCTATCATGTCTCCCCTCAATCTTCTCTTCTCCAGGCTAAACATGCCCAGTTCTTTCAGTCTCTCTTCATAGGGCTTTGTTTCTAGACCTCTGATCATCCTCGTTGCCCTCTTCTGAACACGCTCCAGCTTGTCTGCGTCCTTCTTGAATTGTGGAGCCCAGAACTGGACGCAATACTCTAGATGAGGCCTAACCAGGGCCGAATAGAGAGGAACCAGTACCTCACGTGATTTGGAAGCTATACTTCTATTAATGCAGCCCAAAATAGCATTTGCCTTTCTTGCAGCCATATCGCACTGTTGGCTCATATTCAGCTTGTGATCTACAACAATTCCAAGATCTTTCTCATTTGTAGTATTGCTGAGCCAAGTGTCCCCCATCTTGTAACTGTGCATTTGGTTTCTATTCCCTAAATGTAGAACTTGGCATTTATCCCTATTAAATTTCATTCTGTTGTTTTCAGCCCAGCACTCCAGCCTATCAAGATCACTTTGAAGTTTGTTTCTGTCTTCCAGGGTATTAGCTATCCCACCCAATTTGGTGTCATCTGCAAATTTGATCAGCGTTCCCTGCACCTCCTCGTCCAAATCATTAATAAAAATGTTGAAGAGCACTGGGCCCAGGACTGAGCCCTGCGGCATGTACCCCCCCACACACACACACACCGTGCCAAGATTTCACTTGCTCCAGGCTCCATAAACCCTTTGGGTGACCCTGACTATGAGTGAGTTTGCATGACCACAAGCTCAGGTCTTTCCTAGCTCTGCTACCAGAGATCCTTTTAAAGTTGAGCTGAAGGACACTGAACCTGGGACCTTCTCTATTTAAAATATGTGCTCTGCCTTTGACTCACATTTAAATGTGAACCAAATTAATTCAGATTTCCAAAAATTATACTTGAACCAGAACATAATCATCCTTCGTGACTTACGCTTCTCCAAATTTTGTGATGCAGTTCTGTGATTAAAAAACTGCATGCAAAAATGCATACGTTAGGGGAAATTGCAAACAAAATGTATAGACAAATTGCATTAAAATGTATACACATTTTCATGTATATAAAATGCATGTGTATTTTTGTGCAGACTTCGAAAAACAAATTCACATAAAGATGCAGAAACAGGACAGAATGAACGTCTGCTTGAAAAAATGCAAATGTTACAGAAAGCAAGGCAGACAGATACTTCCACCAATATGTTTTATATGTGGCATCTGGTAATTTTAATTTGTGTAAAATGTCACCACCAGACATTTGGCTGGAGATAGCCAGTTGAAGTATGTTTCTCTGGTCTTTTGTGATCTTCACTAGTTATCTTTTTGTTTCTGGGCTCCATGCAGGGTGCTGGTTCTTAAATAAATTATTATTATTATTATTATTATTATTATTATTATTATTATTATTGCACCATCAGTGTACATGGTGCTGTACAGAGTAAAACAATAAAATAGCAAAACCCTGCCGCATAGGCTTACATTCTAATAGAATCATAATAAAACAATAAGAAGGGGAAGAGAATGCACCAAACAGACACAGGGAAGAGTAAAACTAACAGTATAAAAATAAGCTCAAAATCAAGTTTTAAAAGCTTTAGAAAAAAGAAAAGTTTTTAGCTGAGCTTTAAAAACTGCGATTGAACTTGTAGTTCGCAAATGTTCTGGAAGAGCGTTCCAGGCGTAAGGAGCAGCGGAAGAAAATGGACGAAGCCGAGCAAGGGAAGTAGAGACCCTTGGGCAGGTGAGAAACATGGCATCAGAGGAGCGAAGAGCACGAGTGGGGCGATAGTGTGAGATGAGAGAGGAGAGATAGGAAGGAGCTAGACCGTGAAAAGCTTTGAAGGTTAACAGGAGAAGTTTATATTGGATTCTGAGGTGAATTGGAAGCCAATGAAGAGATTTCAGAAGTGGAGTAACATGGTCAGAGCGGTATGATCTTAGCAGCAGAGTGGTGAACAGAAACCAATGAACTGATGTGAGAAGAAGGAAGGCCAGTGAGAAGAAGGTTGCAGTAGTCCAACCGAGAAATAACCAATGCATGAACAAGAGTCTTGGCAGAAGAGACAGACAAAAATGATCGAATCCTGGCAATATTATACAGGAATGATTACATTTATATCTAACTGTTTTTCCTCCAAGGAACTCAACACATCTTGCATAATTCTCCTCTCCATTTTATCCGCACAACAACCCTGTGAGGTAGGTAGGATGAGCTTCATGGCCAAGTAGGGCTAGAAGCTGGATCTCCCAAGTCCCAATCCTACACCACACTGGTTCTTAGTGAGGTTCCTAAATATTTTGGGACCTACTCATTTTAAGGATCATCTCCTCCCATACAGTCCAATCACATCACCAATCACATCACATTCACATTTTGTGAACCGCCCAGAGAGCTTTGGCTATTGGGCGGTATAAAAATGTAATAAATAAATAAATAAATCACCTGTGGATTGAGATATGGAAGGTGAAAACAAAGGACAGGGCTTTTTTAGTTGTAGTACCAACATTATGGAATGTCCTTCTTAGGGAAGGCGCCTTGGGCCCTCCTTTATGTTTTGTTAAGACCTGGCTTTTTAGGCTGGTTGTGTAGGTTTCACTGATGTCTTACAATTTATTAGCGGTTTTAAATTTTATTTTCAAACATTGGGATTTTTTTAAAAAAATAATAACATTTGTTTCCAATTAGACAACACAAAACAAATAAAAAGACATTATAACAAATACATGCCATTTTTTTTAAAAAAATGAATCTATATTCTACAATACATTGTGTAACTTACAAATTGTTCAGCCTGTATTGACTGACAATCTCTTTTCAAGAAATAGTGTCTCTCCCAAATGAAAGGTGATGCATCAGTGGTCTAAACACAAAAGGGTCTTTGTTTACATAAGATATGAATGTGAACCAAGTTTTCACAAATGAATCTTGTTTTGGCAATCCTTTCATTTGCCTATCTTGGTTAGTCATTTTTTTTCTGCCAACACCACTTGCCGTATTCTAGATAGCCAGCTGTGGATATTATAACTCATGGCATTTTCCCAACTTTTGGCAATTTCCAGCCTTGCTGCTATTATTAGAAATAGAATTAGATCTTTATGCAGCAATTATTCATGCAGACCACAGAAAATAGACAATAGTGCTAGGCTTAGGTCTAATTGTACCTCTTGGTTCACAGTCTGTACTGAAAAGTTATTGTACTGAAAACTGATCTCCAAAACACTTGCAGATGGGAAAATGTCCATCACCACACATGGATAAATAAGCCTCACGCCTTACATCCATTGTAACATAGGGGTGATAACATTCTATTAATACAACACTTTTTAACTGGTGTCAGGTGCTACCTATGAAGACATTTTAGGGAGGCCTCCCTAATTGCCTGCAGATACTGTTTTGAGAGGTTGGTTTTGCCAAATTAAGTCCCAGTTCACCTCAGGAATCAATACTTCAACATCAGCTTCCTAAACCATTCTAAGACCATTTGCTTTTCATACTGAATACTCTATCAAAGTATTATAAACTCTGGATACCATTTCCTTAATCTCATATGAAGCCCTATATGGCTCGGGTCCAGGTTATTTGAAAGACCGTATTCTCCCTTATGAGGCTGCCTGTGCTTTAAGATCTTCCGGAGAAGCCCTTCTTTCAGTCCCACAACACCAGGCACGCTTGGTGGGAACATGGGAGAGGGCCTTCTCGGTGGCTGCTCCAGTGCTCTGGAACTCTCTTCCCGGGGAAGCTAGACTGGCTCCTTCCTTGATGGGCTTTTGGAAGCAGGCTAAAACTTGTTTGTTCCAGCAGGCCTTTGGAGAGTAATTTGGTCCTCCATCTATGTTAATGACCTATAATTCTGTTGTGTATTTTAAACTTTTTTTTTTACATTTCTTTTCTTTTCCTATGTTTTAAAATGTATGTTTTAAACTTTGTAAGACCGCCTTGAGGCCCAGTATTGGGCAAAAGGCGGGCTACGGATAAATATAATAATAATAATAATAATAATAATAATAATAATAATATGAAGGCTTTATGCAGTTTTGAAGATAGCTAAGGATGTAGTCATTCCTGCCATAGAATCAATTGCAAACACAATTAGGAATAACTCCAATCTTTTCACAGATGATATTCTATTATTGTTGTCAAACCCAGTTAAGGCTATTGCAGAATGTTTTTTAAAAAATCTGTTCCAATTAGAGCAGGGAACAAGTTTAGAAATTAATTACAGTAAATCAGAAATGTTATCTTTAAATATGCCCTTGAAATTTCAGTAGCATGTTCAAAACATCTCGAATTTATTACTCCAAACTTCCAGCTTCAAATATTTAGACAAAACAATATTGAAGGATCTTAAGCAAATTAGGAAAAGAATTTTTACTCCATTTCCGAACAGATTAAATAACTGGCAAAACCTCAATCTGACATGCCTGAGAAAGATGGGTGCCATGAAGATGCTCATTTATTTTTATTCTGAACTCTTCTCATCAACACCCCCCTTGCATTGATCCAAAAATGGCAAACAATGTTAGAATAGTTCTGTAATCTCCATGATTAGAAATGATACAAATATTCTCAGGATATTTGAACTTTCTCCCAACTCCTTGGATATTAGGATTTTTCCTTCACAAAGATAAACCACTCACTACTAACAAAAGTAAGGAGCCTTTTTTGGGAGACCACAATAAAATCGAGGAATTCCTCGAGGAAGGCATTGGTCCCTCCAACTTCTCCCTTGAGTCCTTATTTTATTCACCCATTCTTTCCTAACCTTGATAAGTGCAAACAATTCCAGCCTTGAGCAGAGCAAAGTTTATACAGGATTTGAGATTTCTTAGATGGCAACAAATTCATTTCACAGGAAAACACTACTTGGATTGATAATCAACTGGATGTAAATAGTCCATTTTCAGAGATTTGCTTTTAAATTATAAAGTAGAATAATAATTTAAAATACCCAGGTCACTTAACCCAGGCCGTTGCTAGATGAGGAGTTAGCGCAGTGTGAGGCCTGGTCTCCTTGCTGTGCATCCAGATGACGCACAGGGGATCCTGGGGTCAGGCCGGGCTAAGTCCTCCCTTGACCCGGGATAAGCGGATCCGCTTATGGCCCAGCTTTTCCGCAGCCCCGGGCTGAGGCCGGGGCTGTGGAAGGTCTAGCAGGGTCCGTGGCTTTTCCCGGCTGCTTGCTTAGTCGCGAGTAGCTGGGAGAAGCCATACACTGGGCACAGCATTCCATAGGAGCGCTGTGCCCATAGGGCTGGGGGGGGGGAATCACGGGGG
The DNA here is from genome assembly GCF_023053635.1 of Elgaria multicarinata webbii. Lineage (NCBI taxonomy): Eukaryota > Metazoa > Chordata > Lepidosauria > Squamata > Anguidae > Elgaria > Elgaria multicarinata. The sequence goes on from NC_086178.1 coordinate 110,819,308, forward strand.
GGAGATGGGGATGGGGGAAAGAGTGGACCGGGCAGGAGAGGGGGGAAGAAGAACGGGGACAGGCATGGCGGGCGGGGACAGGCATGGCAGATGGAGACAGGCATGGTGGATGGGGGCAGGGCATGGTGAACGGGGACAGGCATGGCAGATGGGGGACGGGCATGGCGAGCGGGGACGGGCATGGCTAGTGGGGGTAGGACAGGCAAGCGAGCGGGCAGGGGGGCATCAGGCATTGTGGGGGGGAAATCAGGGACCGGGGGAGCGGGGAAGCCTTTATTTTTTTAAAAAAAATACTGTTCTGTTGGTGCGCTCCTGCGCACATGGCCCTTTAAGGGAAAAAAATGGAGGACGCAATGGGGCTTCCCTCTGCCCCATTGCGTCTTACGTGTGGACAGGGCCTACAGGCCACGCTACTTATAGCGTGGTCTGGCCCCTCCTCCCACACGGATTATCTGGTAGGTCTAACAAGGCCCCCAGTGTTATGTCCTCTGATTCCAACTCCACATCAGCTTGAGAAGGACTTGGAGCCAGATGGGTCTCAGGTCACCCCATTTCAGGTTATGCCCTCAGCACCCCGTTTTGTGCCTTTTTTGCGGAAACTGTCCCTTTAAGAACTGCAGTCAGCAGCTGGTAGAAGTGCACCACTGGAAGATCAGGACCTGGCAGTTCTTTGAAGGCCCCAGTTGACTGCAGTCCTTTGCTGGGACAACAGCTCTCCTTGTGGGAGAATACTCCAGCCAACATTTTCTACAGCGTCCTGGCAGCTCCTGCCTTCTTCTGATTTTCCTGTGACTCTGCTTTAGTCCACTTTGCCACACAGGACTCTATTCTACCTGATGTGACCCAGAACAACTACTGAGTGCCCATGCTGAAGTCTGCTTCCCCTGGGCTTCAAGCTGCTCAAGGACACCTCACCACATCCAGGCCTTTTGTACAGGCCTGAGTAGCAGTTACATGATTTTAGGGAATCCATGTGTTTCAGCCTCCAAATAATACTGGAATACTGTGGGATCCAGCCATGAGACAGCAGCAGCCATATCCTTTCCAGTAACATATGGAAAGTATGTAATGTCTGTCTCTGAGGGCCTTGGAATGTTCGCTGAGTAAAGTGGAAGGGGCATGGAATGGAGCGATGGGAGAGCAAAACTTCTGTTGAAGAAGGGCAGTTGGGTTGGAGGAGGAAGAAGAGGCAGAAATGGAGTGAAGAAAGTGAAAGGGGAAGAAAGGATGGAGAAACCAGCAGTGTGGTAGAGAAGGAGACAGTCTGCAATTTATTGAAGAGTACACTCCGCAGAGAGAGAGACAAGCAACCAGGGAGACTAAAGAACAGGATAAGCAACTGTTGTTGGTCCAGCAAAGACAACACTGCTCTTTGCAGAAAACTCTGGATTGAAAGGGAAGTGGAGTATATTTGATTCATATTTGGGTAAATTGTTACCTAAGTTTTCAGGGGGGAATATGCAGAGAAATGGTATACTATTGGGGGAATTTAATGCTACTTTACAGTCTTTGTTTCGATTGCATGAGTTGCCTGAAAAGCAGGAAGTAGAAACATTGGTTGGCCAACTGGAGAGAGTGGCAAAAAGGGAAGTGTTGACTTGGCCACAAAATGAAAGAGGGACTGTTATAGAAACCTAAAACATTACGCCCTGTTTCAAAATTTATCTCTGAAGCATGCAAATGATTTGGACATGTGTTAGCAGTTAAGTTAATATCAACTAGAATATAATGACTGATACTTTGCGTTTTCTTATTGCTTAAGAAATTTATGGAAGTTCCCCCTTTCTACACCATCACACTGGAACATAACAAGCTTGTTCGTCTTTCATGTCACTTTTGTGAAAAATGCAGAACAAGTGCGGAGAGATTGTGATATTATCACACTTGCTTGTCTGTGTATCTTGGCTCTAGGCTCTGGGAATTAAGCAGAAGGCAACAGAGAAATGAATTACATCTCTCTCTTTCTGTTATTTGAATTTCATGGTGTATACCATGTGGGAAAATGGCTAGCATTCCTCAGAAAACCACAACAGGGTGACTCCATAGGGAGATTAAGTCATTACACTGTTTCAGTGATTACAGCATGGCTGCTTAAACGGCAATGCAAATTGGAAAACACTTCCCTGTTAGCATTCATTGTAAAGAGATGGAAACCTAATGTTTCTATTGATGCTCTGTTTAATCAAACTTATCTCCATTTTCATCACACTGTAAAGAGCCAGTGTCTGTCAAAGCCCAATCACGTACCAAGTACTGCTAATATGAAGCCATTTAAGCAGACTGCGCAATTATTTTAAAAGTTCACCAAACTGAACAAAATATACAACACAGAGAAAGGGTGCATGCCTACATCTGTGTCTTGCAAATTGCTTATTCCCCATGATCTGAAAGCAGATAAAATTATTCAGTGATATATATGTGTATGTATGTATGTGTGTGTGTGTGTATATATATATATACAGACATATATATACACACACATACATACTAGTTCCCAAGATCTGATCTGCAACAGCAAGACTATCAACAATCTTTTATGCCATATGGTTTTGAGGTAGCCTTCCCATTATGAAGAAAACTCCACATATCTTTATGCAAGATCTGAGGAAGTTAGAGAAGTTCACTGTAACACATTCGTAGATGTTCAGATTACAAAATCTCAGGTCAAATTAAAAACAGCACATAACACAGCTTTTGGAGAAGCATGCAAGGGGGAAGCGCCAGATCAACCAAAATACATCCTTTGCAAGGCGTGATTTCCTCCCCATTCCCCAAATGCCAAGAAAGAAATCAGCGTTTGAACTGTCAAAATGAAACATCTGAAATTAAATGGGAAGCTTAAAAACCGCTGAGCAAAATAGGAAAATTTCCCAGGAGAGTTCTTTACATCCCTAGCTGGGACCTTTAGAAAATAATGCAAATTGTTACATCAAGTTAGGTTGTGCGATCATTGCGAGTGTATGAGTCGAAATAAAGAGACGAGGCATGTAAGTATGGTATAAAATTGGGCCACATTTATTCAAGTTAGATCTGCAAAGGACTAACTGGGCTGGCAGCTAAACTCAGCCAGCTAGTTGCTGGGCTGTTAACGTGTGAAAACATTCCAATCCTATCGAGTGGCGTTTGCTGATCACCACTGGCAGGACCGCCCCTTTTGGGAAGGGGAGGCTCTCCCATGTCACCCCCTCCTGGGCCATAAATCATCATGTGGGTGAGGTGAGTTGGCCTCACAGGTAACCTCACAGGATGTAAAACCCTCAGCAGGAGGCCCTCAGAGATTACCTGTCACACCATCTATGCACACCATCCCTGAATTCCCTCATTGTGCCCGTTGCGCTATCATTCTCTACATAGAATCATAGAATAGTAGAGTTGGACGGGGCCTGTAAGGCCATCGAGTCTGGTCCCATGCTCAATGCAGGAATCCACCAGTACAGGATGTCCTGTTAGAACAAGTCTGGTGAGCAAACTCTCCACACAGAGGACAACGTTTTTAAGAACGGAGACTATTGCTGCCTCTGAACTTCACTTAAAACAGAATTTCAGCGCAAACTGAATGTTCCTGCTATTGAGGAATTTCGATGGAAGCAAAAATAGTATTGTTAATAGTTGTGAAATTTCCTAGGGGGCATTCAGCATATCCCTAGTCAGCTCTAAGAGCAGAACTTGCAGGCTTTTCCACTGGCCATCACGCACAAAAATAATTTTGAGCCAGTCTCTGTCAGCCAATAAAACAGTTAATTGAGTGTTTTCCTGTGTCTGTAGGACAAAACAATATACACAGTTTGCCTGGCAGCTGTCATTTCTGCCTTCCACCTTGTAACAGGCAAATGAAATCAAAGGCAAAAAGAAAAGAAAAGCATGTAGGTGGGCTACTACTACAATAATTTAAAGAACCTGAAAGAATATTTAGTTCCACTGCTGATACCTCCTGTGATGGCTCGATGAACAAAGTTTTCTCCTTGCAATAATACACAGGCTGCTTTCTTCATGCTCTGAGATGTAAATACATAGTTTAGAACATGGGACTCCACTGTTTCCTATTGCAAATTATTTTATATCCCTTTTATTGTGAATTTAATAAAACAGAACAGAAAACAAATCATGGGAAAAGGAAAGGGGGGAAAGAACAAAAATTACATGCATAGGAAGGTCAGTTCTCTCTCCCCCCACCCCCCAAACACACCTTTCATAAAAAAAGGAAGGGAGTTACGTCTAGGTTTCAAGAAAAACAGACCAAATATCCATGTATTTATCCACTTGCAAGTGATGTTTATGTACCACCTGCTCAAATGTTGATAGCGTTGTCAAGTCCACAGTCCATTGCATTATGGGAGGTGAACATTTCTCTTTCCAACATAATAATATCAGTCTTTGAGCTGTCATAAGGGCTCAGGAAATCCATTTGCGCTGACCATGTGTTAACTTCCAAGAAGCTGGTAGGTGGTTTATGGAATGCACATCATTCCATTTTAAAGACTGTTCAAATCCAAAGTTTATCCTTATTTTGACCTCCTCCCAAAAGGGGGCAACTATTGGACATTGCCAAAACATATGAATAAAAGAAGCATTGGTGGTGTTACATCTCCAAAAATTATGCAAATTAAACAAACCCTTATTAAAGAGGTGTTGTGGAGTCCAATAAACCTGAAACAATTTTTTTTGCTGATTAAGGTGTAGCCTAAGATCAGTAGAAGCTTCAGACATAGACAATAATAATAATAATAATAATAATAATAATAATAATAATTTTATTTAATTGTTACCCGGCACTCCCTCTGGATCGAGGTGGGGTACAACACATACACAAGCACCGTAAAATACATATAATTGATTAAAACATTTTAAACTAATACATTATTAAAATCAGCACATTATTAAAAGGCATCTTAAAATCTACTGGGTAGGCCTGCCAGAAGAGATCAGTCTTTATGGCTTTCTTAAATTCTGGAAGACAGTTAAGTTGAAGAATCTCTCTCGGCAGGTCATTCCATAATCTGGGAGCGGCAGAAGAAAAGGTCCTCTGGGTAATAGTTGTCAGCCTTGTTTTTGTTGACTGGAGTGAATTCTTCCCAGAGGACCTGAGTGTGCAGGGTGGATTGTACGGGAGAAGGCGATCCCGCAGGTAGCCTGGACCCAAACCATGTAGGGCTTTAAAGGTAACAACCAACACTTTTTACTTAACCCTGAAACTAATTGGCAGCCAGTGAAGAGATTTTAAAACTGGTGTAATGTGGTCACCCCTAGGTGTACCAGCCTGGGTGCCATATTTTGAACTAGTTGAAATTTCCAGACTAGGCACAAAGGTAGCCCTATGTACAGCGCATTGTAGAAGTTAAGCCTCAAAGTTACCAGAGTGTGCACTACCACCTTTAGGTCTTCTAACTCTAGGAAGGGACGCAGCTGGCATATCAGCCGAAGCTGATAGTAGGCACTCCTGGCTGTTGCATCTATCTGGGCTGTCATTTGGAGTGACGGATCCAGAAGCGCCCCCAAGCTGCGAATGCAGTCTTTCAGGGGGAGTGTAACCCCATCCAGAACTGGTTGACACACCTCCAAACCCAAGCTGTGGCCTTTGACAGCAAGCACCTCTGTCTTGTCTGGATTCAGCTTCAGTTTGTTTTTCCTCATCCAGCCCATTACCACCTCTAAGCATTCATTCAGAGGAGACACACTATCCTTAGCTGATGCTGTTGTCAAAGGCATAGAGAAATACATTGGGTTGTCATCAGCATACTGATAGCACCCCGCCCCATGTCTCTGGATGATCTCTCCCAGAGGTTTCATGTAAATATTAAATAGCATTGGGGAAAGGATGGCACCTTGTGGTACTCCACACAGCAGCTCCTTCTTTGAGGAGCAGCTATCCCCAAGCATCACCATCTGGAAGCTGCCCGAGAGGTAGGACCAGAACCACCGAAGGACAGCGCCCCCGATTCCCAATCCCCTCAGGCGATCCAGAAGGATACCATGGTCAATGGTATCAAAAACCGCTGAGAGGTCCAAAAGTACCAGCAGGGACACACTCCCCCTGTCAATACTCAGGCGTAGACAATAATCCATTGATTAGGCAAAATAGGATACTCCAATTCTCTATTCCTGTCTTAGACCTTGGGTATCATTAATTTACTGCTACTAAGTATTTATATATATGGATCTTGGGTCGACATGTCTGTTCAGCTGCTGTAAGTGTTTCTATCAATAATAAAGGCCTTCCTAGACGAGGCCTTAGTGCACCTTCAGACCCGGTTTCCACATGACGCACAGAGGAATCTGGCAGCAGGCCGCGCTGAGGCCTGGTCTAACGCGCCATAAGCAAATTCGCTTATGGTGCGCCTTTTCCCCAGCTCCGGCCTCAGGCCGGGGCTGGGGGAAGTGTAGTGACTTTCGAGGCTTTTTGCGGCTACTCGCTTACTCGCGAGTAGCCGTGAAAAGCCGCGGACCTGGCACAGCGCTCATACGAGCGCTGTGCCCATCGGCTCGGGGGGGGGAAGAGAGGGGAGGGGGAAGGATGGCAGGGTGGGTGGCAAGGGGGCGGGTGAGATCGTGCTGTGCGCCGCCGCAGCCCGAGCAAGCAGGCGAGTGGCGCTTGCCCGGGCAATGCCTGGCATGGGGCGGCATTGCCCGGGCAAGCACCGTTCGCCTGCTTGCTCGGGCGGCGGCGGCGCGCGGCGCAATCTCACCCTGCCACCCACCCTGCCATCCTTCCCCCCCGGTAAAAAACACACAAAAAAGGACTTGCCAGTCCGCCGTCTTCAGGCCGCGCCCAGCCCCTTTAAAAACAAACAAAAAATGGCGGACGCCGCAGGGATCCGACTTCCCTGCGCGTCCGACGTCTGGAACCCTGGGCGAGGCGCGCTAACATTAGCGCGCCTCAGCCCCGCCTCCCTGCTGGGATAACCCAGCAGGTCTAGCAAAGCCCTTAGATTCCAGCAAGTGTTGCAACTGCAAATATTGCCATTCAGCCATAGTAGGTAAATTATATTTAACACGTAGGTCAGAAAATGACAAAAACTCATTGTCCAGACCTATGGATTGATCCAAAGTAAAAATCATCCTGTCCATCCATGTCCTCCACAAGAACACTTTCTTTTCAATTGTTAAATCTGGATTTTCCCATAAAGTCAATTTTGCATGAGAGAACGAATCAAACTATAATTGACATGATATAATATGCCTCACCTCTCTCACAGCCAAGATTGTAGGAGGGGGCTTATTTATTCTGGTATGTCGAGAGCTTAGTGACATCCATTTGGGAAGTGGGTCTAAACATAAGGATTCCAGAACTGACCAGAGTAGAAAAAACAAAACTTAGTGCAAGCCAGTAGGCTGGCCCGATGGTACAAAGCAAGGTCTGGAAAACCAAACCCACCTTCTTTAATTGGAAGCTGCATCTGTTTCAAAGATAGTCGTAGTGGGGAAGAATCCCAAAAGAACTTGTGAAACAGAACATAGAGTTGTTGAAAATATTTGCCAGGTATAAGTAGAGGAATCCCACGCATGACATACACATTTTGAGGTATAATATTCATCTTTAGTTTGTTGACTTTACCCCATAGACACAACTTTAACAATGCCCATCTATATATGTCTTGTGCAATTTCATTAATCAGCTTATTTAAATTTATTTTAATCATCTGAGCTATATCTCTGGGTATAAGTATCCCCAGACAAGTAATAAAATCAGGGCACTATCGAAATTGCCCATTAGCCAACACACTAGGAAATATGCTATGTAGAATTGGCATCAATTTAGTCTTTGGTCAATTAACTGAATAACCGGACAGATCACCAAAAGTATTAATCAATTTCATCAAAGTGGGAATAGATGCCTTGAGGTTAGAAATAAACAATAAAAGATCATCAGCGGAATGATCATCAAAAGAATAATTTTAAATTCTAAGTCAGCATATACAAACCCATGAATTCTACTATTCTGTCTAATTGCACAAGCCAGGGGTTCCAAACGTAGATCAAACATCAATGGGGAAGTGGACATCCTTGTCTAGTACCTCGCCCAGCAAAAAAGCTGACAACCAGCCATTAGTCATAGCTGCTGCTCTTGGGGTTGAGTATAAAATTCTAATCCATTTCAAAAATTCCACCGGAAAACAAAATTACTTAAAGTGACAAGCATAAACTTCGAATGAATTTTATCAAAGGCTTTCTCAGTGTCCCGGAAGACAATGGCTACGAAATCTACACCTACCACGCCTGCCCGGCCCACCTGTTTTTACTAAATCCCACTTGATTTGGTCCAACTGATGTTGTAATGACTTGTTGCAATCTATCGGCTAAAATTGCCATTAATATTTTAATATCAACATTTATTAGCGAGATCAGTTGGTAATTAGCACAATTAGTATGGTCCTTGCCAGGCTGTAATATAAGCATCATTTAATGACGAAGAAAGGGAACCCACTTCAAATCTATAAAGTTTTGGAGCTAGAAAACTAGAAAATGTGGGACCCCATCTGGACCTGGGGATTTCCCATTGTTCATACTCATAATTGCTTTTATAATCTCTTCGAGTCTTATAGGAGATATAAGATGTTGCCTCTGTAAAGAATCTAAGCACATTTGCTTTCTCTGCTTTGGGCAGCTAATGGCTGCCTTCATGCAATCATTACAGACACAACATTTTGACTATGCTGGATTTATGGCCTTGAAGCTTTCTTCCAAGAATGGTTTAGAATATGTTAAAGTTAAAGCCAGGATGTCTCATGAAATGAGATACATCCAGATACAGCAGAAAGTGATACAGACACCTACTTCAGTGGTTGGCTGCCCCAAAACTCAATCCTACAGGTTAACTTACACAGATTGATGAAGAGAAACATATGGCTAGCTGTCACAGAAATCTTCTCTAAAATGCTGGAAACCTGACAAAACCAGGTGGATGGGGAAACTGGGGGGTGAGATGGGGGAAAGGAAGAAGAAGCCATCAAGACCTTTTGAACCATGAGAACACAGTAGTAAGAAAGTCACTGGTGAATACTGCTACACGCACTGTAATCATTTGCCAATACAAGAATCAACTACTGGCCCATGCAAAACAATGTGTTTTATATTTACCTGCTGGAATACTCTTCAATAGTATAGTTAGGCAAGATGGGTCAACAATAGTCCATTCCACCCAGTCTGCGATGAACATGGGCTGACTGAAATCTTAGTGTAATTTAGAGTAGGATCATATTGTTTAATGTGTTTTAGAATAGGTCAGTCTTGGTAGATGCATCTACAACAGGAGAGAGCCCCTCTTTCTCAGGGTGATATCTCCTAGTCAAGAGAGTGTGAGACTTTGAATCTCAGAAAATAGCCACATTTGTAATTAGAAAACAGACATCATAAACCCACCATCCCAAGTCCTTTTCCTTAACATCTGGATAGCTGATCTCAAACTGATTTTGTATAGACTTCACCTCTCTTGAAATCTATACCTGATATACAGTTTAATCCATAACCAGTTTACACATTAGTTAATCCAGCCTAGTTGAGTCCACTACCATGGTCCTCTTTACACTTTTCTTTACTGATGTGGCTGCTGCTATCTCCATGGTTGCTCTCAGATTAGTCTGGTTAACACTTTCTACCACATGGACGCACTGTTCCTTGCATGTTTAGAAAATGCACAAGCATTGCACCTCCCAAGCAGCTGGGTGCCATGAAGACAAACCATGTGGGCTGAAGACTTTACATGTACTATAGAGGAAGCAGGAGCCATGATGGGAAAGGTACCTATATAGAAGGCCTGGGCAGGTTCTTAGGGCTGAGCCTGCTCAATTTGTGGACAGAAAAATCAGAAGCAGGGCGTTTAGGGAGGATCAAAATTTGAGGTAGGGGGCAAAATCCACCATTGCTCTCACATTGCCCGTGGAGCTCTTCTGCCATTCCTCCTCACCCACAAATTCCCTGATGGAAAGCTACCTGATCATGTAGTGTTGCTCTGACATTACCACAATCATAGAATCATAGAATAGTAGAGTTGGAAGGGGCCTATAAGGCCACCGAGTCCAACCCCCTGCTACAGCTTCCAGAAGACAATATGATAATTGCGTGAGGCACTATTCACATGCATGCACCAACACCAGGAACACAGAGAGACCTCTCCAGGATGCAATCTACACTAATGGTTTAAAACATTAAGGAAGGGTTGTGATAACTCATTGGGTCACATGACACTATGTTTATAACGTTTTATCATCAATGTATTTACCTTCCTTCTTTTGTTGTATTTTTCCATTGTTAAGTTAAAATAGCATTGCAAGTCTTCTTATGTGCCCTTTTACATCATTATTGTTTTGTCTTACTAAATTTTCAAGCCTTGATGGTCAGCCAATCACTTTCCTGGGGGTGTGGATACTTCCTTTCGGCGCCTAAAACTAGTGCACTATAAGCTCCAAAGGGCTTGAGGGAGGAATTTTTTAAAAAATCATAACAAATCAACAGATGAACCAATCTGATTAAAATTTGGTATGCTGAAAGCTCTCATTAAGATCTGCCACTGTGCCGATTTTGAACACTTTATCTTTAAAACTGACACAGAGGTAAGCATTTGTTTAATTTCCATTAAAAAAATCATAACAAATCAACAGATGACCCAATCTGATTCAAATTTAGTATGCTGAAAGTCCTCCTTAATAGCTATTACTGTGCTGATTTTGAAGTCTATCTTCAAAACTGACACAGATGGAAGCATTTGTTTGATTTCCATTTTAAAAATCATTAAAAAAATCAACGGGGTGGAAGGCGAAGCCAGGAGATCAGGAAGTGGGCGGAGCAAAGAGAACAGCCACGAAGAGGAAATGCAAGCTACAATGTTAAAACAAACAATGTGTCCTGCTCTAATCAATGAATACCGGAAAAGCAAAAGGTTAGTAATGGAGTGTGCCCCATTACGTTTTAAAATGAAACAAATTAAAATGTTTCCAGTGGTAGGTAAAAACGTAATAAGCACTAGTGTAGATCTGCCCTGGGCAGGGGGAGCAGAATTTTCTCCAAGCATTCTCCAAGAAAGCTCTGAGATGCAGCCACTTACTAACTGAGCTGGGCGACAGGGAGGGCAGGGCTCACCCATCACTAATATATTCTTGTTAATACAACGAATATGATTCTAAAACAGATTTTGCAATGTTTGTATTTCCTCCTATACAAAAAGTGACAAATACATTCCACTTTATTTAAGAAAGTTCCTGTGAAACTAGAAAGTCTGCACGCATTCATCTATATAAATTGGTTCAATAAAGATGTCGTGTACCCAAGTCCACACCACTTGATTACAATTGGCAATTTATAAAAAACAGCATAAAAGAATCCCTAAAAGGTATAGTAAGTCTTTACAATCATTCACATAAGATAATGGATTCCATTTCGAAAGTAAAAATAAAGAACTGAAATAAGATCTCTGGATATTTTATTGTTCTCTTTCTGCATTAATGGTGTAGTTTAATATTTCCTGCACTTATCGATGGAACCTTGCATCTTCAAAATACAGGAAAGTTTAAACTCATGATTTCCTTTAATATCTCAAATTAGTTGGCTACCATTGCTTTAAGGGGATTATTAATGCATCTGTTCTTGGCATTTTGCCCTTCGCCATTTGTCTTTGAGATCTTGCTCCAAATTCAATTTTTGCTGGATTTTAGTTACATAAAACTTCCAAAGAGCATTAATTCTCATTCTTCTTATACACTCCTCTTTAGGCACACAAAAGGCTTTCAAAAATGCAGTCCTATTCATCAAATGACATGCTTAATTTTAAATCCTGCTAGATGTAAGCACATCTTAAATTATTTAGGTAAATGACAGCAATGTCCAGTTTACAATGTTACGGAAAAGTCTTTCAGTTACGCGTAATTGGTGCGGCACCACAGTGTCAAATTGTTGGGTGTCAGAATGAAAGGTGTCAAAGTTAGGATTAGCTTCAACCTTCAAGTAAAAAAAAATGAAATTTACTAAGATATATTTCCAATGAAATTTCACTAGTCATATCAAAACACTTTTTTGTTTCCTTCCCCCCCCCGCCCACCCGCCCCGATTCTTCATCTAAGCAGAAATTTCCAAATTTGGTTCAAAATCTTGCTTCAGGTAAAAATGTGATGGCAACTGTAGTCCCATGTCTTACTGATTTGCCTATAACATGGAGATTTATTTTTTAAAATAAAATGGATACTTTTTTTGTGTCTCCCATAATTAGGACTGTATTTGAAACACCTACTCATAATTTGCCCCCAGTTCTCAGATGGAGAATTGGTGCAACTATTTCGATTTTGGTTTGGGAGAGAATGCCAAAACACTTTTGGAGAAGGATATGTTTTGGAGTGGAAGGCAGTGCTTACCATTGCGGTGATGGAGATAGCTTCCTGTCCCTCGTCACACACAGGCACACACGGTCTTTAATATAAATTGTTTAAATTTATCTCAGCAGCGGCAAGAGTGAAACTGAGCTGAGCTCTGGTCACCACCATTTGTGTTTCTACCTGAAATTCTGAAGGGTAAAATACCTTCAGAATGGGACATAAGGTTTTGCCTCCATCTTTTTGTCATTCTCCAGCTCTGCTAGGTTCTAGAGTTTTCTTCAGGCCCACTATCCATCTTTATTCACATTAGGTAATATCCAATAGTGTCATTCCATCAACTAGAATAGAGCTGATTGAGCACCTCTGAATCATTCCATTGCGTAAATGGTTGCACATATTGTTGTGCAATGGTTGCGCAAGCACAATGAGAAAGTGGCTCCATAACTGGTCATGCAAGCGCAATGTGCAACCCGTTGTACAACTGCTTGCAGACGTTCGCTTATGAAAAATAACTTTAGTTAGATTCTTCTCTTGAGCATAGTTTGGAATCTAATTTCCGCAAGCACAATGTCTTTTGTGCTAGCAGAATGAAATGGTTGGATATTGCTCATTTCTAGCTCAGATCAGTGACCTCAGTGACCATGAATTGCAGCACACACTCCATGGGACTGCCCCCCTAGCCTATCCCTGACAGTGAATTTGTACAGAGGCAAATGCCATTGATCCTAAACTTGTATTGCAGGCACAAAGACCCAGTAGTTAGGCTTTAATGGATGGTTCAAAGAGGTGAATAGCTGTCTTGGAAAAAAAATCCCTCTACATTAAAACAGAGAAGGAACAACATTCCTTCCAGATGTGCAATAAGAAGTGAAAGTCACAGTATTCCCTAAGGATATAAGAGCGCTTAGAATTTCAAAGACCAGTGCCAATGAACACGGCCAGATTCACTCCACAGAAAATGTTTGATGAATTACCACCACGAGCACCGACTTTGCAGATAAATGACTATGAGTAAGACTACTTTTATGCCTCAGTGGAGGAGGATAAATTTCCCTTTTGTTTGAGAACAGGAATGTTGTTGGCCATTTCTCTTTGCACTGAAGTTAAAACACATTATTAGAATCTGTAGCATTCTAAATTTAATTTGAGGATATTTGAACAGAGAAAAGATCACACAAGCACAAACTGCATTGTTTTCTCTTGTGAGCTGAGGGCAGTAACCACAAACAAACCAAGAGTGGCCAAACCACATCCCATAATTAGATTGCCAGTATAAAAAACTTCAAGTCTTTGAACTTGGGGCCTTGCTAGACCTGCCGGCTTACGCCGGCAGGGAGGTGGGGCCGAGGTGCGCTAACGTTAGCGCGCCTCCCCCAGGCTACCACACGGCGGACGCGTAGGGACGTCACGTCCCTGCGGCGTCCGCCATTTTTTTATTATTTTAAAGGGGCCGGGTGCGGCCCGAAGACGGCGGACAAGGTAAGTGTTTTGTTTATTTTTTTTTATGGGGGGGGCAAGGCTGGGAGGGTAGGTGGCAGTGTGGGTGGCACGGGGGGAGGGCGGGTGCATTGCCTGGGCGGCACGCGGCGCGATCGCACCCGCCCTCCCCTCATGCCACCCACCCTGCCACCCACCCTCCCAGCCTTCGCCCCCCCGCCGATGGGCACAGCGCTCCTATAAGCGCTGTGCCAGGTCCGCGGCTTTTCGCGGCTCCTCGCGAGTAAGGAAGGAGCCGCGAAAAGCTGCGGAAGTCCCTAGACGTTCCCCAGCTCCGGCCTCAGGCCGGAGCTGGGGAAAAGGCGCGCCATAAGTGAATTCGATTATGGCGCGTTGGAGGAGGCCTCAGCGCGGCCTGTCTCCGGATTCTCCTGTGCGTCATCTGGACGCACAGCAGGGAAGCCGGGACAGAAGGCGCGCTAAGGCCTCGTCTAGGAAGGCCCTTGGAATCCCCACAACTTGACATCTAGGTTGTGAGTTGAAGGCTCATGTATCGCAGCATGTGCGGAAGACCTTAGAAGAAGGGTGTCCAACTGCAATTGGTATTATTATTATTATTATTATTATTATTATTATTATTATTATTATTTCTATACCGCCCATAGCTGAAGCTCTCTTGGTGGTTTTTGGTAGACAATACCTTAGAACAGTCACTAACTGGTTGTTCTGAGTCACATTAGGTAAACTAGTGTCAAAAGAGGCCAGGATCATGACAAGGTCACTCAGAGTTTCAATAGTGCACTGCAGGAGCTGTGGCTGGAATATTCTATTACAAAAAGAGCTGTTGTTCCAGCAAAGGACTGCAGTCAACTGAGGCCTTAAACAGCCAAAGGTGGTAGGCTTCATCCCTGCTGGATGCTGACTGTATTTCTTAAGGGCTGACGGTTGTTTCTGCAGTCTCATGTCCCTGCAGAGCTGAAGGATAGGAGATGCTGCAGCAGAGTTATCCTCAGAAACAGAGGATGTGGAAAGTGCTACATCCCCAGGTGACCTATGACCCATCTGGATCCCAGTCTTCCTTGGGGTGATGTTCAGCCTCGGAACTAACAGGCACAACAAAAGCCTGGACTTGAATCCTTGCCTGGCCAACAGAACAATACTATCTGTCTGCTGCTTCCAGCCCCAGCTCATGTTTCAGCAACTGATCACATAGACCCTGAGCTGGAGAAGAGGTATAGATTCAGGAAAAGTTACCTACAGCCCTGTGTCGCCCTAATTTACGGATACTTTAAATTTACTTCCTTAACAAGAAATTAACATATGCTTTCCCAAAGTCTTTAAAGAATGAAATATGTTTTGTTGCAAATGCATGCTTGCCTGGTGCTTACCTAGCTGTGTGTGAGAATGCACATTTCTCTCCCTCTTCCCACACTTAAATATGACCAGGGCTTATGCATTAGGACAACTAAGACAGGGATGAGACTATTTCCTTCATTCCACTGTTCTTCCATGGATTCATCCTGCTCCGTGTTCTACTTCACCAGCCTTCTTATTGAACTTGGAGAATTTCTCAGCTTAATTTTAGAATTGGAACAAGCAGTTGGGTGAATAAAGTCCGGAAATAAAAATGGAAACATTGTGGATCACGAACACATCATTGCTGCAGCTGAAAAATGGAATTTGGAACAATAAAATCTTGGGAAGAAATTCCAAATGTGAGAATTTTGTAAGCATGCCTAAATTAAGATAATTCTATAATTATTCATGGCTATAATTGCCTAAATACTTTACTGGGGATGCTCATGCTTCATAGCCTCTTGGAATGAAGAGTGTAGTTCTGGAAACCTGCAACACGATGGCCTTAATCCATGTGGCAGGCAGAGCTGGGCTAAGCTTTAAAAAAAAATGTCAAGGCTGGGGGCAAACACTCCTGCAAACGGCATGGGGGAGGCTTCCTGGAAAGCTTCAGTTGACAAATAGTTCCAAAAGTTATAGCAAGGATGGGGAATAGTCACCGCAGACAAGCTGTTTTTGATGAGACTTCCCATGGCAAATGGAATATATGCACACTGGCCCAAATACAGTTGTAACGGCTGAAAAATAAATATAAAAATAAACATCTCTCTCTCTTTTCTTTGAATTAATATGCTACAGGCCAAGCTAGATAATACAGGAAAGATGGTGAAATAGTCTGTAGGCAGACTATTTTTTGTTTGTTTGGGGTGCCTTGTTCTAGAACAGCATCAGTGGCTGCAATCTATAGTCAAGGAGCAGTAGGAAGAGCTACTTAAACATTTCCCTTCCTGCTATTTTTCTGATCTAGATCACCCCTTGACAGATACTTTTCTAGCCATGGGGTGGAGGAAGAAGATACAGGCTCCCCATACCTTTTTCCCTTGGGTAGACTGATATTTAGTAGACAACCAGTGGATGGAAAAGGTTTGTTAAGCAGCCGTTCCCCTGCAACTCTTTCATTCCTGAGCACAGACTCCTTTGCTGCTTTTCCATTTTGGAAAACATGCCCTGTCTATTCACATGTCTCCTGTGTATAATCTAATTTGGCCCTAAAAGTGCAGTTTACAACAGCTCTCGGGAAAGCAGTAGCCTATCCATTAATTTGGTTTCTCCATATGTGATAAAAATGTGGTTCTGTATACCACTCAGTGGAGACTTCTAAGCTGGCTACGACTACCTCTTCTCTGAAATATCCCCCCAGCACCAGTCTGCAAATTATAACAAGAAGAACTGATCTCGGTGTAAAGAAATGCTTCAAACTGGGAAATAGATTCTCTGATGGTTCCTGCCCCTTATCTCCTTTGAGTATTTTTTGGAGCCTTAAATCCCTCCAAAAGAAATTACATTTTATGTTTAAGAAATTTGCTTGGCAAAACCTGCAAATGCTTATTACCACATTTCTTAACTGGCACAAAATCCAAGCAAGCCTTGAGGTGCAAATGATCTGCAGTCTATTTAACACCATGGCTATTTATTTTTATGGGTTCTCATTATTGCTCTTTACCTAAATTATAGGTACATTCCTGGCTGCAGTTTCCCTGCTCTGCAAACTCTACAGTGCTTTCATATTTAATTTCCAAATCATCCTCAATATCTCGTTAGTCAAAAATGCACTGCCACATATAATAATGGTTATACTGAACATAGTGAGACCATACTGTTGAACCCCACAGATGTGAGCCTCAGTGAAGTCTTTATTTAGGCCTGGAATAAATAAATGACATCTTCTGGATAGCAGCTATCTATCAACCAGCGCATCCTTAATATTTCATCCTCTTCTCCCAATTTTCTGTAACACCCTAGGCAAGAACCTGGAACCAGGATGAGGCTATGCAGAAAGGAGCCATTTTGATACTCATTAACTGAAATCAACAGAGGTAAGAAACAACCACCCAAATAGTACAGAGTAAATCCCTTTACTTTCTTTTGCATAAGTCGATATCTGCCATTCCTTCCTACGAGGCACTTGAATCTGGCTTTCATATAAAACGTTCAAAATGCCTCACAATGCAGGATTCAAAACGCTGCTGTTAATAAGCAGTAATAGCTAAAAAAAAATACTATGTGACAACATCATGAAGTCAAATCAAAGTAAGGGCAGGAAACACTGGCCTCACTCAAAGTAGATTTTCTGATGATGCGACATTGTCCTGATAATATCTAGCTATATCACAAAACCAAATCAAATTTGCACCAATGCTTCCTGCTCTCACTCTGAAAGGAAACTTGTGTCTAACCAAACATCCCAAAATGGGTAGGCGGAGGGTTATAGGGTTGTATTTTCAACAACAAAAAACATCCCATGGAAAGGATTGGATAAAGAGCCGTAGTACACCCACTTGTGAAACGTCATGGGTCTTTTAGTTAGCCTGTTTCAGAAATAGTTTTGCAGTATTCAAGATACTGGCTCTTTGCATACAACTGGTGTTTAAATACCACCATCCTTATTTCATTATGGATTAAGTGCTGAACTAGTTCTGTCAAATTTAGAATATAATGCCATAGTTTTGAGCAAATCTGAGCACATGCATCTCTTTTTTTTCCTCTATGGAAACAGTCTGACACTCGTGCCTATTTCTTGTCACAGAAAACATCCATGAATATTTTGATAAACAGCTATTAGGCTACAGCACTTTGGAACTGTAACAACATAGTTTTACTAAAGAAATAATAACATGACAGTTCATCACAAACAATCAAGTAAAGCTTAATTGTTTTTGGAAACTCTGTAAAAGTATAATGTAGACAATCTAAGTTTGGGGCAATATGAAAATATACTTGAAGAATGAAGGGCTCAGCTTGTTTTAATTCCACTCTCTCATTTGCCATTGACTCGCCAGCTGTCATTGCACTTTGGAATGGGGCAGGAATAAAACTAACATTGCAAGTGGTGGTGTGTGTGTGTGTGTGAGTCTTACGAGAACAAACATTTGCTTACAAGAACACAGACCACAAAACATAGCAAGTAAGCAGTAGATTGCGGGCCTTTGCAGTGATTGTGCCCCCACTCTGGAGAAGGGAGAAGCAATTGGGCAGCATCCAACATTGCTGCTCTACTCACACCACTGACAGCACCAGCATATGTGAATTCTAGTGCAACCCCAATAACATTGCCAGCACGGCCAGTTTCCCTGAAAAAGCAAAGTGGGATACGTCAAATACCACCCTATTCATACATCTTCGGCTATTCATACATTTTCCTGGTGATGTGGTTGCCACTGGGTACCCAAACCATGTTGGTGCTCCTCTTCATTAGCTTTGTGTGTAAGGAGAAATTGTGAGCCTTGAATATAATAAAATAAAATATCATGTCATGTTATGTAGAAAGGTGGCACAAAGCATAGATACCTGGATTTTCAGGTGCCTGGAAACCAAAACGTTGATTACAACTATACAAAAGTTGGCCAGACATTAGTAGGAGTTGAATTTGGCCTGTCCTTCACAAGCAGCTAAACATGGTGATTGGCGTCGATGCAGCTTAACCCCCTAAACAGCAACTATGCTGTTGGGATAATTGATGACCTAAGGCCACAGATAGACCTAAGGTTTATCCTGGGATCATCCAGGGTTCGCCCCTGCCTGAGCACTGGATCCCCCGTGTGTCACCTAGATGAACAGGTTTGACCCCTGGACGATCCAGGGATAAACCTTAGTTCTAGCTATGGCCTATGCCTAAGAAAGAGCCATGAACTATAAAGTTCTTTTTCACTGTTTTTGCATCAACTGTATTTTGGAAAAATATTAGATACATTAGTGGCTGATGGATCAATGGCCCAACAATTTTATCATAGATGTGAATTTTATAGGTTAAATACGTGTTGCAGTAGGCCATAGCTAGAGCTAAGGTTTATCCCTGGATCATCCAGGGGTCAAACCTGTTCATCTAGGTGACACACAGGGGATCCAGTGCTCAGGCAGGGGCGAACCCTGGATGATCCCAGGATAAGCCTCAGGTCTAGCTGTGGCCATAGTCTAAAAGTACTTTTCTTTGTAAGAAACCACCTCTCTTGGGCACGATCTAAAACAGTTTATAGCAGTAGCGCCAACTGTTGGTGCACAGGACGCACTCCATGTACAGTTCTCAAAGTGTTTTCAAAGTGTCATATCCTGCTTGGTGTAGAACTGGCCCACGTTTTTCAGCATAAACTACAATATAAACTTCAGGACAAACACTTTTGAAATAAGTAAAAGAGGAGGCATAGCAAAGGAAAAAATATTTTTACTTACATATTTACTGATGTCCTGAATATTTTTCAGATAAAAAGGAAGAAAGACCCAGTGCAGACACAATGTTTCTGGAAGTAGTTAAAAGATTAGAGTGTACTACAGTCTCCCTCCCTTCTACCTCTGACGTTAACAACAGTGTAGTGTCACAGGGTTAACACTAAACATGTTCAGCTTTAGCTCAGAGTTTTATAAATGGGTTTGCCCCTGATTTTCAAGCAAACCCAAGGTAGCCACTCCAAATGTAATTGAACACCATGGTTAACTGCAAAGAGAGGAAATTTACACAAACTGAGAAGGAGGAATGGGAGCAGCTGGACAAATCCATGGGACTTTAGCCTGGAGAAGAGAAGATTGAGGGGAGACATGATAGCACTCTTCAAATACTTAAAAGATTGTCACACAGAGGAGGGCCAGGAACTCTTCTCAATCCTCCCAGAGTGCAGGACATGGAATAACGGGCTCAAGTTAAAGGAAGCCAGATTCCAGCTGGACATCAGGAAAAACTTCCTGACTATTAGAGCAGTTCGACAGTGGAATTAGTTACCTAGGGAGGTTGTGGGCTCTCCCATGCTAGAGGCCTTCAAGAGGCAGCTGGACAACCCTCTGTCAGGGATGCTTTAGGGTGGATTCCTGCATTGAGCAGGGGGTTGGACTCGATGGCCTTGTAAGTCCCTTCCAACTCTGCTATTCTATGATTCTATGATTCTATGAAATATTATATTTGCACTTGGCCAACATGTACAGATGGCACTTATGGGGATGTAATTTTAACTGTGGCCTGGTGGATGCAGAGAAAGAGGATGCAGAGGAAGACAGCAATGTCATTTCAGCACTTCTTGCACAGACATTACCGTCTTCTCCTTTGTAGTGCAATTCTGATTAGAGCAATGTAATGTCAGCACAAGGGAGGAGGGGGCCATAGTCAGAAATCATGGATTACAAATATTCTCTCCAAACCAATGCAAAAACTGGAGATGGCATGTGCCGGACCCTTAGTTAATTTTACCTAGGGCTTCACAGGCAGCTCTGCCTTAAGACATTAGATCAATCTCTCTCTTCTGCCTGCATCGTAAACACCTCATTCTCCTAGACTTTTGAGTACTTAACCAAACAGTGCATATTATTGTATTTTAAAAGCCTGGGGCCACACTACATCTCTCTCTCTCTCTCTCACACACACACACACACAGAATATTAAAACACATTGTTTTGTGCAGCAGAATCTGTTTTCAATCTCTTCTCTGTGGGTGTGTCACTGGCAGTGCTCTGGATTTGCTATTCAAGTCTTAATTGATTTTTCAATAAACTTTAAATAAAAAAGGAACATATATGTGAGCAATTGTATACCCTCTAACAGATGAAGAGACATGAGAACATTATAACTGTAAAAAAAATGGATCATAATTCCTCACCATTTAAATGTTGTTTTCCTTTTACCATTCTCCCTCACACTGGGGGCTCATCTACACTAAGCAGGATATTGCACTATGAAAGTGGTCTATAAAAGGCAGGATCCACACCAAACAGGATATAGTGGTATTAAAGTGGCATATGGTATGGGTCAATGAGCCCCAACAGTTGTCAGTGAACTTCAATACCACTATAAAGCAGTAGTGTGGCTCCTGAATTTTATATACCACTTTCATAGTGGAATATCCTGCTTGGTGTAGAAGAGCCCTAAGGCCATGGCTAGACCAGGGGGGGTCAGAGGGTGACGATCCCACGATTTTATAATCGTGAGATCTTCGCCCTGGTTTACACGTGGCACACAACACCGCGGCCGCCATTTTGGATTTGTTTTTTTAAAGGAAAAGGAACGCAGGAGTGCTCGTCCGAAAACCGGTAAGCCCAAGACCACGGAAAAAGCGGGCTAGAAGTGTAGGGCGAGATCCCAGGAAAAGGGAGGGATCATCCCTTCCTGCTCCCAGGATTCCCTGTGCATCATGTGGACACACAGGGACGATCCTGGGGCGATCCCCCGGATATCGCCCCGTCTAGCTATGGCCTAAGGATAATCTATCTCAGGGCTATACCTGATACAAATTTATCCCTGGTTGTTTATCCACATGTATACAGGAAATCTGAAAGTGTGTCTACTCATCTGTCCAAGCAACACCTTTGCTTACTATGCCTTAATCCTCTTTGCACCTGAAACAAAAAGTTTTTCACATTCCACCACCTTCAGCTGGTTGAGAATGGAGTTAACTTTTCAAATGACACATAGAAATGGATGCTGAAAGGAGGGGAAAGGTGCACACAATCCTTTTATAATCTGCTACCCACAGTGACTCCTTTGTAGTACAAAGTGGTCCTGCCCGATAAGGTTTTCTTAGATTTGATCCACTTATTTAGATACAGATGGGACTATGGCACTTTATCAAACCCTTTGAGGACTAAATTCTCCATGGGCACACATAGTTTTAATTGTTTTTATTGCTTTCACAAATTCTCTGCAGGTTTAATTTGTAAACGATTTAATACTGCTTTTTTTGTGTACATTATTTTTACATTGTTCTGATTTAATCTGTATGCCACCCTGAGATCCCAGTGATATAGGGTGGGATACAAATGTGTTAAAAATAAATAAATAAATAAATAAATAGTATTTCTGCATCAAAATGCTTCCATATTCCATAGCTGCAGGAAAATGAGAAATAAATGAGTGGATAAGTAGGCAGGGGAGCTCTAGGGCTCCAGGAGAACATTTGGAAACTGACAGTTTTCTCCTGAAGACAAGACGGATGTAGCTGGTGGTGACTAAAGTAGCTGAGCAGGAACTGAATTTGGTGGGAGGACTGCCATGGACCAGTGGCACCCATCAAAACATTAAATGGAAAATAGAGGAGCAAATGGCATTACTGCAGAGGCCACCAGTGAGGGAGGAAGCAGCAGCCAGGCACCTCTCCACCGTGCCTGGGTCCAGCTACAGCTGAGAGCCCCCTCCCTCCTGCTACCAACTGTCTCTGCAGAGGCCACCAGTGAGGGAGGAAGCAGCAGCCAGGCACCTCTCCACCGTGTCTGGGTCCAGCTACAGCTGGGAGCCTTCTTCATCGTGCTACCAACTGTCTCTGCAGAGGCCACCAGTGAGGGAGGAAGCAGCAGCCAGGCACCTCTCCATCGTGCCTGGGTCCAGCTCCAGCTGGGAGCCCTCTTCATCCTGCTGCCAATTGTCAACTGTCACTGCTAAACTTTGAAACTAAGAATGTGGTGCCTGAATTTGCTTTTCTTTCCTCCCTCCTCCTCCCTCCCAATCCCCTTTCCTTTTGTGTCATGTTTTTTAGACTGTAAGCCTGTGGGCAGGGACTGTCAAGAAATATTTTTGTAAGCCGCCATGAGAGCCTTTTTTTTGGCTGAATGGTGGGATAAAAATGCTTAAATAAATAAATAAATAAATACAGCGCTGTCTGTCAAGGTCCCAGCATTTAAAGCAGGGTTAGTCAACTGTTTGCCCTCCAGATGTTTTGACCTACGCCTTTCATCATCTCTCACCATTGGCTATACTGGGGTTGATGGAAGTTGTAGGTCAAAACATCTGGAGAACCACAAGTTGCCCAGCAATGATTTAGAGCTTGAGAATACTGTGATACCTGTCACTCTGATAGAAGTTCATGCTAGTGTGAGATGATAACCATGTACTCATTACCCAAATGAAGGGGGGATGTCCTTGCCCAATACATGCTCACCTCAAGGTCTCAAATAGCTCACCACAGCCTAACCAAGTTGCAGATTCAGGGAAACATCAAGCTGAACTAAGAGTGCATGTAAGCCCATTGATGGCAAAAGGCAGCATTAGAAATGGGAATGAATGGATGTCTCCACACCTAGTGCAGCAATTATGGTTCAGGATTACTATTGATTACTATTGATCTGTTGTGGGTCAATAGGGTTATGGTTAGGGTTAGGCCCTTCACATTGGTGGACTGTGAGGAAGTTCAGATACATGCTAAGGAAGGGCCCTCAAAGCTAGTGATGGAACACATTTTTTTGCATACTAGAAAATCCAGGTTCAGTCCCTGCCATCTCCATTTAAAGTAGCCAAAGGCAAGGGTGGAACCAAGTAATCTTCTACAATAATATTATTAGTAAAAGTTTTATTAAAGTGCCAGGTGCCTACGTATTTCGAACGCGGTTGCGTTCTTCCTCAGGGCTTTATCTAAAAAACAAAGAAATCCTTTGTATCATAATATTTACAATTAGAGGCATTTTCCAAGTATCTGTACCTTAAAAAATTATAATATCTAGTTAGAAAAACTTTAAAACAATATGTATAACGAGACATACAAATTGCAAACAAAAAGTAATACATCATCATTCAGCCAATTGGAGTATCTATGCAAAGTATAACAACCAGGAACAAATCGTCTATATATCTTTTCCCTATATATCTCACTTCTTCCAGTATCATGCTAGCCTAGCAGCTTCTGCAGACAACTGCGCTAACGTTGTAAGTAAATACTGTTGTTTATTATTGTAACATAGACGATTTGTTCCTGGTTGTTATACTTTGCATAGATACTCCAATTGGCTGAATGATGATGTATTACATCTTTTTTGTTTGCAATTTGTATGTCTCGTTATACATATTGTTTTAAAGTTTTTCTAACTAGATATTATAAATTTTTAAGGTACAGATACTTGGAAAATGCCTCTAATTGTAAATATTATGATACAAAGGATTTCTTTGTTTTTTAGATAAAGCCCTGAGGAAGAACGCAACCGCGTTCGAAACGCGTAGGCACCTGGCACTTTAATAAAACTTTTACTAATAATATTATCGTAGAAGATTACTTGGTTCCACCCTTGCCTTTGGCTATTTTTTACTCCCCTACGGGGTTTTCCTTGCTTTCGCACCTCCATTTAAAACCATTTTAGGTAGCAGGGGTACAAAAGATGGTGTTTGGAGAGTCACAATTAGAATGGTCAGCATTGGCTGGATTACCAATGGTCTAACTCACTATGACATAGTTTCAAATGTTTATAATGTCAACATTCTTTCTTTAAAGATATCTTCCAATTTTACTGTGATGACTGGCTTGGGTGTTGGTGCAAAGCCCATTGTTAGTGCAGCATGAATTAAATATCTGCACTTAATGGTTCTTGATTCTTTCCTCTACCTTTTCTTTTTAAGTACATGAGATGATAACAATGTGTGTGTGGATTCTTCACTAACATTCTGTTGCGAGGTTTACATACAGAAGAAGGAAAACAAGCTACAACTCTCCTAAGCATTAACTCAACATGCTTTCAACCACGACGTTTTTAACCCAAGTAGTCATTGTGTGAATTGAAGAGAGCAAAGTCACTTATACTAAGCTTATTAAATTTGGGCATCACCAAGTAAACTGAAATCAGATGTCCCCTTTCATTATAAAAAAAATGTAATGGAGGGGAACTGGAAAAAGACATTTTCTAATCCATAAATGTGCACTCCATGAAAGCTATAGACACCAACATCAAATAATCAGAAAATGGGAAATGCCTGTAGACTGCAAAGTAAATTAACATGTTTCAAATGATTCAAAATTAACTGTTTAAATGCCTGTAGACTGCAAAGTAAATTAACATGTTTAATAAATTAACACAATGAACCGCCAAGAGAGCTCCGGCTATTGGGTGGTATAGAAATGTAATAAATAAAAATAAAATAAACTACTTGATCTAGTTAACTAGTAGATACAGAATGCTTCAATAGTTTATTTGAAAAAAAAATACTCCCCTTTCTTTTTATATTTACTTGTTTCATTTTTACATGGCTTTTCCTTCTAAGCTTCTTATATTAAGGAAAAAAGGAAAGGAACCTCTCGTGCAAGCACTTGAGTCGTTGCTGACTCCTAGAGGGACGCCTGCTTTCGCTGATGTTTTCTTGGCAGACTTTGTAGCAGGGTGGTTCGCCATTGCCTTCCCCAGTTGTGGCTACCTTTCCCCCAACTAGCTGGGTACTCATTTTACCGACCTCGGAAGGATGGAAGGCTGAGTTGACCTGAGCCGGCTGCCTGAGAACCAGCTTCCACTGGGATTGAACTCAGGCCATGGGGAGAATTTCGGCTGCAGTAACTGCCGCTTACCACTCTGCGCCACACGAGGCTCTTTTTTCTTATATTAAAGACAGTACATATAAAGTTCCATAAAAGCAATAATTACAAATACCTAAAACTGTTATTAGAAAGCCCCTAAGCCCAAATCATCCAGCAACAACATTTTTCATACATATGAGAAATTGCTCTGAAATGCTTGTTCAGGTAAAAATGCCTAAATCACCACTCCTCTAAAAGTTAACAGGAAGGAACATTGTCCAAGCTAGCTAGGAAATACGTTGCACAGCCTTGGAGCCTATGGTTGCGACATCTTCTGTGGCTCACCAGGCTTTGAGCCTGAGACTCAGGGGGTGTACGTCACCTGGAAGCAAGAGGGTGGTGTCTGGCAGATTGAAGGCTGGAGCCGAGATGGTGCCTGATAGGCTCAGAGGATGACATGTGGCATGTCAGGGGAAGGGGAAGAGCCTGAAGCAGGCAAGGTCCAAATTGGGTGGAAGATTTTTCAAAGAAAACCATTGCTTGGCCTGGAGAACTAAAATTCCTGTGGTTTCTGCATGCTACTAGAAACAACTCGGGATTAATGAAAAATACAAATAACAATTCTATCCACAAGTATAACAACTGGGCTCTTAAAACAAACAGGGAACCATCAGTAGATAACGTCAAGTCTAAATAACCTAGACAGATCTAAAACTCTAGTCCAGATTTTAATTTTCAAATGTGCATTCAAAGATACAAACTGAAAAGCTGGGAATTTGCATTTGAAATTTTGTCGGCGTGGGATGATATTGAACGTCTGACAATGTTTTTACTTGCTAAATCTTGTATTTTTATGAGCGGGACATGTGCATTTTTTTTTAATCTGCTTTACTTTTTATTTTATTTTTACTTTTAATCAACTGTAACTGCGTTTCTATCATTGTATTCACAGTGCTATTCTACTTTGCTGGTCTTGTGACCTTAATAAACTTCT
This sequence comes from Elgaria multicarinata webbii, assembly GCF_023053635.1. NCBI lineage: Eukaryota > Metazoa > Chordata > Lepidosauria > Squamata > Anguidae > Elgaria > Elgaria multicarinata. The sequence goes on from NC_086178.1 coordinate 110,845,794, forward strand.
ACTACTGCATTTGAAATTGTGCAAAGTTTCCATATGGAGGACCAAATTTTACTTTGTATGTACATGCCTTTCTGACTAACTGTTCAGTGAGCTGAGAGGAAGTAAACTATTACCATCAACATCCCTTCAAAAAGGCTTTAAAAAGAATTGTTTAATAATATAAGTACCTCCTCTGTCCTTAGCCCTTTTTTCCTTGTGTGGCATGTCTTAAATTTAGATTGCAGTCCCGAGGCCAGGGGCTGTCATGCTACTTTATCTTTGTAAACCGTCTGGGAGTCTTTTTGGCTAAAGAGCGGGGTAGAGATGTTGTAAATAAGAAACAAACAAAGAAATAAGTTGAAACGCTGACAACAGCTTACCACTAAATCCCTTGGTAATAATATTTAATTCCCCGTCCCCAACAAACACTGACTAGTATTCAAAAATCACATAGTAGATTTGGGGCTTTCAAAATCCATAATATTGGATTTCAAATTTGTGTATACTTTTACTGCAACGTCACTCGCAGCTCAAAGAGCTCTGCTTCTGCAACAAGCACAAAGCAATGGGAACAAATATCTCCTTGAGGGGATCTACGCTAGTCAAGTTAGAACGTGTCTTACCATTTCTAAGTGTGCGTTTGGTAGTATTTTGCCACATGATGTTCAGTTTGTGACTTTTTATTGTTGCCTGTTCTCTGGTTTTTATTTTGAACTTTTCTGAAATAAGTTGTTTTATTTGGTATGATGTGGCCGATTTCATCGTATTAAATGGGTTTCCTGTAGTTCTTAATTAGCCAATCGCATTCCTGGGGGGCGTGTTTATGTAATTTCCACGACCAAAGTTGTAGCCGTCTTTTTCTTTCAAGCCTCTTTTTGACGCCACTTTTAGTTTCACTTTTGGGAGGCTGCTTGCTGGTTTGTTTGCCGGTGGAGGATTCTCGGAGAGAAGAGGGAGGGGAAATTGGCAGCCGGGGGGGGGGGGAGAACAAACAGATTTCTTTTCTTAGTGTGGCCAAAAGGAATGCATTCCCACAGAAAGAGAAAAATAAGTAAACGTTTTAAAAACTGCTGCGTTTTAAATCGTTCAGAAACAAAAGGTTCAATGACTGTAAAAACAACGTTTCATATACTAGTGTAGATACCCTCCTTGTTCGTTCCCATCATCACATGAACCTCGGTAGGACAATTTTCATAGCATTTGGTTCTTCAGTTTGCTCAGTTTATCATGCTAATTACATATGGTGGATACAAAATCTATTTAACCTGAGAAGAAAGTCTAACATTCTTAAGTTTCAAAACAAAGAGCTTAAACAACTAAATATACTGACGTTTTCCCCCTAGTGCTCACTAATGTGACGGAAAGTGTCTGTTTTCCCTAGTGGCATGTAAGTACTAAAATTGCACTGCATTGCATTTTTCTCTCAGCAGGCGGCAAAGTGCAGAGTCAATGAGTTGTTTTCTATTCTTTCTTTCAGGTTTATCCTGCCATAGGGAGGGGGTGGGGAAAATGAAGGTCTCAAGTGATTCCTCGAACCTGGCAGATACTTAAGAACCACCCTTGAGTTTTCTGAAAAGACACTTTAAGAGATACCAATATCACCAGATATGGGGGGAAATGTGTGGTTCATTACTACGTCAATACAGACTTATTTTCACACAAAATCAATACTATCTGCAGCTCTCAAACTTCACAAGATGACATTTGTTGAGAGTAACAAGAAGCGATCAAGCCACCCCGCCCCCTTCTTCAGTTTGTGGAAGTAAAATATCATCCGCTTGCAGAAAATAAGGGTATTATTTGTTGGTTTCTTTCTTTGTTTCTTTCAGAGCACAGACAATTGAGCACTCCTACGGCAGACAATACAAAACTAAGGCAGAATTGTCAGGGCCGCTGGCCGCAATCTATCCCAGTGTCTCACACACTAAAATGCACCAGGGGGCAGGGGAATATTACAAAGCTAAAAGAGGAGCTTTAGAGGGAACTCTAATGAGCAAATATATCAGTAGATCACAAATACAGCAACTCAGATCACTTAACATGTAGACAAGGCTTTCCCCACTTACTTTCATTAGGTGAGGGGAGAATCACAAAGGTATTGTTCCTTCTCCAAAGTCACACACATGCGCGCACACACACTGAAATGCATAGCACATGTTTGCCTGCTCTCTGTTGGGACGAAGCGGCCACAGACAGCAAAGGGGTTGTGAAGCATGGTACTGTATTTATTATTATTTTAAAAAAGAAAGAAAAGAAAATGGAACCTAAAGCAAAATGTGCAGTGTGGAATCCTGCTGTTCAGGTTTCCAGCCTCTCTGTTCCACCACATGCTGGGGTTTCTCTTCACACACATACCCTTCACACACACAACAGTGAGTGAGCACTCCATGCTCACAGAGCATGCTCACTCAGTCCTCATTTGGCTGGTTAAGGGTTTTTTGTACAGCTGCAAACTTTGGTTTCTGCAAGCTTTCCGAATACTTTCCTCTTGTGGGTGGATAGTGCCATTTTGGCCACATAAAGACAGGCACTTGGGCCATAAGCTTGCTATTAGTCTGTAGAAGTGGAACCTGCAGCACAATGTTGCAGTGTGGGCTGTTCCTGTTTATAGCTGGCTTCCAACTCTTTTCCAGAATATTCCATCCCATTTGGCCTCCCCCCTAGTTTTCCACTCCCACCACCCAACAATCAGTCAACACACCATGGCCTCATTGGGTGGTTTGGGGATTATTCCCCCTGAGAGTCCCCCCCCAAAAGATTCCTTGTACTTCTGTAAACTTTGGGGTTCCCTCAAGCCTGCTGATATTCCCTCTTCTGCATAGATGGATACATAAGGACTTCAGACTTTTCTACACAAGACATTTATCGTGTGCTCATTATTCCCTACTCACAGTTGTGACCCTCCAGTTTCGCTTCTGTGTCTAACCAGCCCTCTTGGTGAATTATTTTTAGAGAAGGGAAAATGTGGCATTTAATTGAATAAATTAAATGTGAATAAATGTGGCATTTAATAAAGAAACCACTTTATTCACTTGTGTATTTGTGCTATTCCACAGTGCCACCTAGAAGTCATGTATCAGAAAACCAGGAAAAGAAACACTGTTGGTGTAATGCTCAGGCCTCACTTCTGTGATGAAACCAAAAGTAGACACAGTGGATTAACAGCCTCACATAGAAAAGCTCATATGAATTCAGAACTTGTATTAAAATATACAAGTGAGACCTGCAACAATATGTTACAGTGCGGAAGGATCCCTGTTCAGCGGAGACATCAATGAAGGACTTCAGAGCGGAACTCCAGGGCCATGCCCCCAAATGCATCAAGACTAACTTGCCACATTTTGAAATAAGTGAAGCAATTCACAGCACCATCTAAAGTGTGTGTGTGGTTGGTATAAGACAATTAAGGGTTGAATCCAACCCTCGTGTGGCAGGACTTCCTCATTTTCTTCTCCCCTCTCCCCCCAAATCTGCTACTGAGGATCCTCCAACCTCCAGGAGCAAATTGGGGGGGGTGCATGGGGGCTGCAAGGCAGAAGGGGAAATTCATTTTTTTCCAACAGTTTTATTCTGCTGGTGGAACAACAACATCAGATACAACCTTAGGTCTGGAATCTAAAATTACCTAACTTCACTGTTGCTGTGTTCAGGATTCCAGCCCCTCATTTACATGCCCCCTAACCCCCCATTCAGGTTTGTGATACCCCCCAACAATCACTCTGCATGCCATGCCGATGAAGCATGGCCAGTCCTTCTTGGGCTTTGGGGGACGGTTCCTCTCCTGGTTATTTATTTATTTATTTATTACATTTTTATACCGCCCAATAGCCGAAGCTCTCTGGGCGGTTCACAAAAATTAAAACCATAATAAAACAACCAACAGGTTAAAACCACAAATATTTAGTGCTCCAGTATTGTCCTCCCCCTTTCCCCCACCTCCTTTTCAAAAATCCTCCAGTTTGGTTGTGCAGTCATTTTACAGCTTCATTGGAACAAATAAACAAACATCTGGAATCACGGGTATATTTAATTTAAAAGGGTTCATTTGGCCAAAATGGTAAAATCATGAAAAATTGCCTGTCTACAAGCTTTGAAAGGCTAGATGATGAAGCTGTTTGGCTACAGACTTTTACAGTCAATTGAAATTTACTGAGGTGCACACCTGCTACAGTCTCCCTACTCAGACATAATACCCATCAGCATTAATGATTAATTTTTCTGTGTCCTAACTGCAGCCATTGCTTCTGTAAAAGAGTGTGTTCGTTCACTAATTTTAAATTCCATACAGAGGCATACTAGGATAAATAAGGGTCTCCTGTATTATCGAAGTTCTTGGAAAGAGAGTATGGTCCAGCACAAAGGTTCTCAAGCTTGCATCATTAAATCAAGGAACATATTTTAGAACCTCCCCATTACATGATAAACCAAGAGCAGCAGTCTGGAATTCTGAAAAGAGAAAGGACCTCATTATTATTATTATTATTATTATTATTATTATTATTATTTATTTGTATCCCGCCTTTTGCCCAATACTGGGCCTCAAGGCGGTCTTACAAAGTTGAAAACATACATTGTAAAAGCTAGGAAAAGAAATGTAAAAAAAAAAAAGTTTAAAATACACAACAAAATTATAAATCATTAACATAGATGAAGGACCAAATTACTCTCCAAAGGCCTGCTGGAACAAACAAGTTTTAGCCTGCTTCCGAAAGCCCATCAAGGAGGGAGCCAGCCTAGCTTCCCCGGGAAGAGAGTCCCGGAGCACTGGAGCAGCCACTGAGAAGGCCCTCTCCCATGTTCCCACCAAGTGCGCCTGTGAAGATGGTGGGACTGAAAGAAGGGCTTCTCCAGAAGATCTCAAAGCACAGGCAGGCTCATAAGAGAGAATACAGTCTTTCAAATATGATTCCACAGGGGGCAACTTGCCTCCCAACAACTGACACACGTTGAAAAAACAACTAGTTAGGAATACTAGTTAGCAGCGGAAAACTAGGTCAGGAAATCAGTGGTCCTTCTAGCAACCATCGAAACTTCCTTGGGAAGGTCCATGTGGCGTTACCCACATTTCTATTCCCTTAAGTATGTCTGGGGTGAGTATGTCTAGAGAGTACGGATTGTTGGACTGAGTGGGTGTGGCTGGTGATGCTGTGGAAAGTGGGGAGGATTATATATGGGGGGAGCTGAGTGGTTTGAGGTCTTCTGTTGGTGATTGGGTTTGGAGGGTAGATGTGTTTAGCTGAGTTGTGTGAGGAGTGAGTGAAAATAAGATCATAGGGACTAAGGATTATTATTATTATTATCATCATCATCATCATCATCATCATCATCATCATCAGATTTGTGACTACCAGTATTCTTAAGAATAGGCAGGATTGGAACAGAATTTGAAGGAACTAAGAACTGTAAACAACAATAAACATTTTCTTTATTTTGCTACCATAAAACCACGTGTCAATTTGGCTGTGTTTCCTGCTCTATTGGTTCATGAATAAACACATTACATTAAACCTTCAGCCTTCTATATTCACAGAAAAGCCTTTTCAAAATCTCCTTACCTTTTCCCTCTGCTCTAAGGGAAAGGTTATACTTTTCTTTTTACCCCTTCCTCAGGTATTTAGGTGGTGGTGCTTAGCCTGAAGGAGGTGTGTGCATCAAGCCTTGTGAGTGAGGTGGTGGCGTCGCAGCCCACCTCACTCTAGAACAAATATGTGAACTAACAGTAAAATTATCACCTGAAATGATAGTCCTTATATCATGTGTTGCCCTCTAGCATGTGCCCCCTATTCTTTCTGCAGCCCCACCACCAAATTTTGCAGCACTGCAGCAGCAAGAAAAATCTGATTTGCAACCAAAATTTGGTAGCAAACCACTATAGAGCCTTTTTGTTGTTTATTCGTTCAGTCGCTTCTGACTCTTCATGACTTCATGGACCAGCCCACGCCAGAGCTTTCTGTCGGCCGTTGCCACCCCTAGCTCCCCCAAGGTCGAGTCCATCACCTCCAGAATATCATCCATCCATCTTGCCTTTGGTCGGCCCCTCTTCCTTTTGCCTTCCACTTTCCCCAGCATCAGCATCTTCTCCAGGGTATCCTGTCTTCTCATTATGTGGCCAAAGTACTTCAGTTTTGCCTTTAATATCATTCCCTCAAGTGAGCAGTCTAGCTTTATTTCCTGGAGTATGGACTGGTTTAGAAAGGTCCGATTTAGCTTGTTTTCAAACCACTGCATTTTTTTGCTGGCCGTTCAGGAGTGCAGGAAAGATCCACCCCTGCTCTACCTTCATTGATCAACTTGAATTCCATGAATCCATTGGCTTTCAACCATCTGAGGTGAGCCACCAAAAGATAAGGTGGGATTTTGCTAATTTTTGTGAACTGCCCAGAGAGCTCCGGCTATTGGGCGTTATAGAAATGTAATAAATAAATAAATAAATAATTAAGAAGAGGTGACATCTTTTTGTTGTTGTTCAAATTAATTTCTTGTTTAGACCAGGAGATTGAATTCCAACCTGTCCCCTCCCATTCAATGCAGTTTGAGTTTTGTAGCTAATGTGATGAACATTTGCTATGGGCTTTTTCCTTCTTCAACGTTTCCCCATGGTCCACATTAAACGTGACTTCCCTGACTTTTCCTCATCTGCAGGTTCACACAACAGGGGCTGAGTCATAAAACATCTAGCCTCCTGAGTTTCTAGGATTTCCCTGAATTTCCATGCAATCTTTTTTGTAGGGCATAAAAAGGGGTTCAGACTTCAGAGGACCTAAAAAGTTCTCTAAAATAATCTGAAATCTTGCCACTTTGCACTAGTTCACTTGGTGTCATTAAAAAACAAGAGTTCTTGCTGGCCATGTGATCCAGGCAATCAAGGATCATATAGCCAGAATGATGACTCCTTGCAGCCAATAACATTTAACTACATGACTGCATTACGGCGCCAAGTCAGAGTGAGGACAATGCTTCTTGCCCTCATTCTGAATGGACAAACCCTTTCACAGCCCTCCCTTAAATTACCAAAGGGGCATATTTTCCCCTGATGAAAGGAAGATTTTCATTAAGTGCAGCTCTCCAGTAAAGCTTCACTTTTGTGCTGTGGAGGTAATTCTCCAAGTTAGTCACTGATCTAAAAATGCCATGGGAAGTAGCCTGCTAGGAGAAGATACAGGTACTATCAAATTGCTTGGGATACTTCGGCATTCCCAAGACTTTCATGGTTAATACCATGCAATCACCTTTTCCCCATGTAACAGATTAGACACACAGATTAGACACACAGGAGCGTGTTCAGAGGAGGGCAACCAGGATGATCAGGGGTCTGGAAACAAAGCCCTATGAAGAGAGACTGAAAGAACTGGGCATGTTTAGCCTGGAGAAGAGAAGATTGAGGGGAGACATGAGAGCACTCTTCAAATACTTGAAAGGTTATCACACAGACGAGGGCCAGGATCTCTTCTCGATCCTCCCAGAGTGCAGGACACGGAATAACGGGCTCAAGTTAAAGGAAGCCAGATTCCAGCTGGACATCAGAAAAAACTTCCTGACTGTTAAAGCAGTATGACAATGGAATCAGTTACCTAGGGAGGTTGTGGGCTCTCCCACACTAGAGGCATTCAAGAGGCAGATAGACAACCACCTGTCAGGGATGCTTTAGGGTGGATTCCTGCATTGAGCAGGGGGTTGGACTCGATGGCCTTGTAGGCCCCTTCCAACTCTGCTATTCTATGATTCTATGATTCTATAAGTCTTGACTTGAGAGAGAATTCCTGTATTGTAAAAACACAGTGGGGATTCAAATGATGCTTTCCTGACCTCACCTCTATGTGTAGTGATAGTGAAGTAGGAGGCACAACTATCAAGTGTGCACTTCCTCTTGAAAAATAAAATTTGTACACATTAAAAACAATTGGATCTTGGAGAAGGTTAAGCCCAAACACATCTCTCCGGCAGCTAGTTTTCTATCTAGAAGATGTGTTTTTTGTTTGCATGGTGGAGTGCTCAGTCATGCAAACTCCTACCTGTAAGTTGACGTGGTAAAGCCCAGACAGGCTTACCACCTCAAGGTGAACTAGCTCTGACAAGAGCCTTAGCATACACCAAGCTCTCTTTTGCTGCAAATCCAAATTGTAGGGTCAATTGTAGTGGTAGTCAAGCTGTCTTTCATGGAAGCTTGCTCACCATTGCTAATCTTTTTGGAAAAGCTTCCAATGACCCCATGATTCCCTGGAACACAATTTGAACGTCGCTGAGATGTATTTCCTGCTACTACTTTATACAATTGTTCTTGCACCCTAATTCTAACCATTTGTGAGCATTGCATTAATTTATGACAGCATGCACAATCCTACGTTATTTAATCGTAAGTCTCAAAAAAGTGCTTTAGCTGGGTTGGCAAGAAATCATGGATCATCCCCTTTCTTTCTCAAAGCTTCAGACTTATGGCTAAAATTCAGAAAGGTAGATGACTTCACCAATTGAAAGCATTTTCTCATTTCAAATCTATTAACTGATTTTCTTTCCAGAGCGCCTCAAGAAACATTTCATCCAAGTTCTCAGCAAAGCCTCTGAGAGCGTTTATGTACATTTCGAAGCCCGTTCACCCATTCCTCATTCCACATGACTGCATGCTCCCATCATTATTATACACAAGACAGTGGTACATTTTTATGCCAAAGTTTTAACAGCCTACAGTATCCTGATAGAAATCCAACATTCCTTTGAAGCACAGACAAGAAACTGTTGAGCTTAGAAAGTGACAGCAACATGAATCCAGTGACCCAAATAAATGTATGTTTTGAACCATATTAAGTCAAGGGTCAGAATCAAAACCAACTGCAATGTATTAAACATTCAGTAACATCTGTGTGGTTTCTTGAAAAATGCAGACACAGAAATAGACTCTCACCACTGTTGTATAAGTAAGTTAAGCTCTGTTCAAGCTGTCTTCAGCACTCCATCCAAACTCAAGGGGTGCAAATATACTTACTACAGGATGTGCACTGGAGGAAGAAAGACGGGAGGGGAGGGAGCAGGAAAGACAGAGGGATTAAACTGAGGTGATCTGGCTGAATGTCGTCCTAAGTAGTTCACTCGAGTTTCCATAGCCCTTTACTTTAAATCCTTATTTTCAAATGCTAATATGTTTATATTTAGCTTGGCAAAATGTGCTGTTCCGGTTTGGAAACTGATGATCTCTGCTAGATTTATTATTGTTTTATTCTGTATTTTGTCATCTTGTTTTAACGATCGCTGCAAATGGTTAAACCCTTTTCGGTTAATCAATGAACTATATTGATTGACTTGTCCCCATGCTAATGATCACGTTAAGCCTAGTTCTCACTGGGGATAAACTTGTGTCTCAGCAGTACCACTTCTGACAGGGGCGGGATAGGAAGAATTACTCAAAACGGAATACTCCATCATAAAAAAACAACCAACCAAAACAAAAAACGAACAAAAACTAGCCTTACCATCTCAGGGAGACCGCTAAGCGGGAGCACTTTTTTTTTTTTAATGTAGAAAGAATTTAATGAATTGAATTAGAAAAAATGGATCAATGAATAAGTTTTTATCAAATGTTGTAATATACAAGGGGTCTTATTAACTGTTAGTCATATATAATATATCTGTATATTGTTTTTAAATTTTAAATCATAAATTTTAAGTAATGTCTGTTTGTTTTTAATGATTATGTGATTTTTTGAAATGGTCAGAAGACTTATTCAATAAAGGTATTCAATGGTATTCATTGGTACTTGAACAATGACGCACGGGATCCCAGGGACAGGGAGGGACGCTCCCTCCATTTCCCAGGGATAACTGGGAGGGGTTTTAGCCCGATTTTCCCCACGGTCCTGGGATCATTCCGAGACCGCGGGAGATGTGGGCGGCCATCCTGGTTTCATCCCGGCTTGTTGCGAGTAAACGTGAGGAGCCAGGAACCGGGCATGGGGCCCGGAGCTCTTGAGGTGCTCTGTGACCATCAGGGGTGGGGTGGGGGAGCAGGTTTTTTTGTTTTTCCCCTACCTTTGGCGAAGGAGTGCCTGTGCGCTCCTCTCCTGTTGTTGTTGTTTTAAAAAAATGGTGGCCGTGCCATCCTTCTGGATGTTCTGGGACACCCAGGGAGGATCATGGAAGCCAGTAAGTCCATGATCCCCCCTACACCCTTGTGATGTAGACATGCCCACAGTCTCTGTGTGATGGAAATGGTCTGTCTAAACCCTTAAGCAAATAGCTCAGAAAGCAGTGAAAGTGCATTCAAACCACTTCCACTGCACTTTTTCAAATATACAACAGCCCTATGCAAGTGTTCAACCCCCACACCCTGTGCAGGGTTCTAAATTGCGTAGGGAGCCTATGTATTTACAACAGTCTGCCCACTTCAGATCTGAGTTCTCCAACATGTGTAAGACAACAGGGTGAGGGCAGCGAGGGTAGCAGTAGGAATCACATGGGGGTTAATCCAGACTGCCTGGACAGGGCTTTTGTGCCTTTACAGTGGGTAGGGATGAGACTTCAGAGTTCTGCCATGCTCCTGCCTCTCCCGTGATTAGTGAAACTGCAAATCATTCAAAATTAAAACACACACACACACGTAAATGTAGTTAATAAACGCAGGTCATAGATTTTTTTATTTTTCTCAGTGAATAATTTAAAACTGCTATGTGAACTTTTCTTTTTCTTTTTCTTTTGCATGGTGTATATTGCTCTGGTTTTGAGGAAGGCCTAGTAGTTACAATAAAGAATTAATCAGCCATGGATGAGGGTTTTAGCAGGAGTTTGAGGCCTTAGTTAGACCTAAGATTTATCCCGGGATCGTCCCAGGGTCATCCCTGTTCATGTAAATGACAGGAGCAGACAGGGATGACCCCGGGACAATCCCAGGATAAACCTTAGGTCTAGCTAAGGCCTGAGAAGGAAAAACATGAGTTTTAAATGATATAGATGAAATATTGGGCATGTTTAGCCTGGAGAAGAGAAGATTGAGGGGAGACATGATAGCACTCTTCAAATACTTAAAAGGTTGTCACACAGAGGAGGGCCAGGATCTCTTCTCGATCCTCCCAGAGTGCAGGACACGGAATAATGGGCTCAAGTTATAGGAAGCCAGATTCCGGCTGGACAAGGGAAAAACTTCCTGACTGTTAGAGCAGTACGACAATGGAATCAGTTACCTAGGGAGGTTGTGGGCTCTCCCACACTAGAGGCCTTCAAGAGGCAGCTGGACAACCATCTGTCAGGGATGCTTTAGGGTGGATTCCTGCATTGAGCAGGGGGTTGGACTCGATGGCCTTGTAGGCCCCTTCCAACTCTGCTATTCTATGATTCTATGATTCTATTTATTTATTTAATATTGATTTGAAACACACCCCTCCCCTCAGTGAGTGCTTGAGGCAATTTACGATAAAACCATAAGAAGAATAAAATACAGAAATTTCAACAACCTAAAAACAAAGCCAATAAACAGATTGCTATAGAAAAAGCCCTGTCTCAAGTCCCTACCAACTTCACCTCTCTAGGAGGCAGGACACGTAACAGGGCCTCAGATGATTAATGCAGATTCTGGACAGGTTCATACCAGAGGAAAGAGTCGTTCAGATCCCTCGGCCCCAAGCTGTTCAGCGTCTTATAGGCAAGAGCCAGCATTCTGAACTGGGCTTGGAAACAAACAGAAAGCCAATGAAGCTTCATCAAGACTGGCATTACAGAGTCTAATAAAACACATACTAGACAACAGCCTGGCCCCCATGTTTTGTGCTAGCTTTAGTTCTGAGCAAGTAGTAGCATTACATAGCAACTCTAAATACTTCATGATTTCATGCCAGATTTGTTGCCATTTTGTGAGATACTACTTTAGTAGTCACTGGGGGGAAAGGGTGCAGGAAAAACAATACAGCCTTGCAAATATGCTATGGAAAACCAGCAAAACAAGAATCCTTGGTATTCACAACTACTTCTGCTTGAAATGGAAGACCAATATATTTTCACCACTTACATTTGCTCCTTATTCATCTCATTGTGCCATATTAAATGTGTTAAAGCAAGTACTTCCTATTTATAGTCCTTGATTAAACGTATTTTATGATTCCTCAGGTTAACTAAATGATAAAAAAACTACCCACGGAATATATATATATAGGATGGCACACATTAAGGAACTTCACATAGATATACAGAAAAATCAATTGCTAAGCATAAAGTGCAGCTCACATTAAGGAAACTACAAACTCTGACTAATTATGATAAGTTGGTATGTAAATTAGTCTGAATCAATTTCAATCTTAAATAGGTAAACCTCTGGCTGTAAACTGGGAGAGGAACCCAACAACTGTATCAACAACAACCACTATAGTAACAATTGACAGCGATAGCATGAGCAGGATAAATAGCTTTTAGAAAGCAGAACCCACCCAGCCTCTTTTGCATATTTTTTATTATTATTATTTAGAAGGAATTAAGTTTCGCAGGGTGGAAGAGGCACATTATTCTTGAATCCTCTGAGCAAAGATTTCTTCCAAATCCCCAAAGCGCACATCTCACCTTTTTGCATTGAAAGGGACACAATCCTCTCTTTGCTGACAAAATTTCTGGGGGTGGCCTGGACAGCTCCAGCCCTACCATGGGTTCAAATCCCAAGCAAAGTCACACTCAAACCCATTGAGGGGGGATTGTGCCAGGCAGAAAGGAACTTAACACTAGGCCAAGTTCAAGTGGCCGACTTTAGAGAAGGCAGTCCTCCATTTGAAGAGCTGCAGAGGATACCGGTTTGAAGGTATCCTCTATTTGAAAGGCTAGGTACAGGCTAACTCCAGTTTAAAGACGAAGAACCGTAAAAAGGGTTAGCCATCAAAAGTTAGAACCTGGACAATTATAGTTATCTAAATTTGGATCTATACATATACATTGGCATATGCATATGTTATGCAAATTTGTGCCCTCTTTTGTCCTCTTTTCTTGGTGATGTGTAGGTAGCCTCCTTTTTCACTTCAGCCAATACTACATGAGGACAGTGAAACTGCACAATGCTTGGACTTCATCAGTTTGTGTATCATGCATATCCCATCCCCCATTTCAATATGCAGACACTGCTTCTTATTTATTTATTTATTTATTTATTACATTTTTATACCGCCCAATAGCCGAAGCTCTCTGGGCGGTTCACAAAAATTAAAACCATAATAAAACAACCAACATGTTAAAAGCACAATTACAAAAATTGTAATTCTTATATTGATACACATGTATTCTGGTCCTTAGAACTGTTTTATAGCTGGTTGCTCCAATTACACATGGCAACTGGGCAGATTTAGAATTTTGAAAGTATTTCGTGGGCATTCTTACAAAAAGGGTGCCAGGGTTGGCGTGGCCAGTCACAAAACACTTATTTCCCAGGAAGCTGTCCCAGCTAGGAAGTTGTCCCAAACAGGAAGGAGAGTGGAGGATCACGTGCCATTGCATTTACAATGCGACAGGGAATACAACGATAGAAGACTGCACATTGAAAGCTAACAACGGTGCAGAAGGGTTATAACGGTAAGGTAAAACGGAACATAATTCACCTATAAAACGTTATAACTAACCAGTCATGTGATCAGTGATGCGATCAAAGCCCTATGTACCATTATAGGTACAATAGTGTAGATTCCCCCTAAAAGAAAAATAACCTACATACAATGTAGAAGATGATTCTGAGCTCAGAAATAGACAAACTAATAGCAATGTAACTATCAGCCTTTATTTGATTCTGTTGCTACAGATTTTTTTAAAAAAAGGTCTTCCATGGGAATTTCATGGATGGATAGAATAGCTATTATCAAAATGAACATTATACCAAGGATATTGTTCATTTTTGAAAATGCGAGTACCATCAAAAACATAAAAGAAATTATTCTGAGCTCCAAAATACAAATCCACTCTTTTCAGCCCAAATAAATATGGTGTGAAGGGTAGCACTTCACAATGTAGCACACCAGACTCCTAGTTAATTTAACAGATAAATGAATAAATAAATAAAAACAGGCAGGGGTCCTGGTGGGTGCCAAGAGAGTAGGCTTACTGGTTCCCACGGACATCACACTGGAGGCCCCAGTATCTGGGGCCTGTTCTTTAATCAATTATCAGTTCATAAGAGGGCCTGTTCTCTTATCCCATAATGCTACATGGGGAACACTGCCAACAGCTTTTTGAAAATCCATCCAGGTATCTAGAGTCTAATGGAAGATCCCATCTACACAGCTGTTGACACGCTAAACAAAAATTCTAAGTTTGGTGAGGCAAGTTAAATTCTAAGCACAGCTAGCTGCGAGACTAGATATTTCTGAAGAATTCTATCAGTGAGAAACAAGAGGAAGCGAATGGCATTTAAAACTAATCATTCTTAGAAATTAATGTATATTTAACTAAAATTATAGATAAGGTTACAAACGTTCATTTTGCTTGATCAAGAAACAGTATAGTATAGCAATATATAATATAATAAAATATAAATATAATATATTTTATTTATTTATTTATTTATTTATTTAGTACATTTTTATACCACCCAATAGCTGAAGCTCTCTGGGCGGGTCACAAAAATTAAAAACCATGAAGAGCATAAAAACAACCAACAAATTTAAAAAATATATACACACACACATACATACAGTACAGGATTTCCCTGTGATATAAAGAAAGGTACGGTAGTTGAAGATGAGCTATTGGAGGCTAATGTACATGGAACCTTTACAAGTTTTAACAAGGTCGCTGGTTACTCCAGCAATTAACCTTCTGGCTGAACATTTAAAGAAAAATGGCATTTCACTATTTCTTCTTGTAGCAGAATTACTTTAACAGAATTGCTGATAAATATCCAGAACTTGCATATTGAATTTCTCCATGTTCAAATGCAACAAATCCTTCCCATTCTCACATGCACAACCTATGTGCTTAAAACCTAGCAAAAATCTTAGTAGGGAAGTTGGGAAATTGTAATGATTTAGCGGTTCGGATTCTAAGTCACTCTTTCTCATGCCACCAAATCATGAAAAGACACCACGATAGAGCGTTCTGCAACCTGTGTGTGCTGCCAAAAAGAAAGCAGTAGGCACCTTACATTGGTCAGAGACAGAAACAGGTGTTAGTATACACATATTGAATGTGTAGTTGAGGAGCAGGACTGCATAGCTAGCCACACACACACACACACACACACACACACACACAATGTGAGCAAGTCCCTCTGGGTATGACCCACGACACCTGATGTTCAGCTGGACATGTGAAAAGGGGATCTACACGTACACAGCATATGTGTGTGTGTGCAGCTGAGGGGTCCCAACCATGTTGAAGTCCCTATGTTCATACAACACAGTATTGTTGTCTCTACCTGTCTCCACCTAGAGCTTTGGCTATGGGGCGGTATATAAATGCAATAAATAATAAATAAATACATAAATTCAATCCTCAAATCCATGATCCTTGTGAGTCCTTCCTGCAGGCTCTTTCACTTTTCTAAGATATGTGAGGGAGAGAAACGGAGGCAGAGGGGGGACAGCACGTGGCAGGGAAGTGACCACTAGGATCTTGGTGGGGACCAACTTGGAATAAGGCCTGGATTAAAATAATTATTTTAAAGTAATTTGTTTTAATCAGACTTGTTTAGAATTAAATCCAGGAGAGGTCACCTATCACCTAACTACTTCTGAAACACCCCTCATTTTAAATATAAGTTTATCGTGTGTTCAGGAAACAGGTCAAAGATTGCAAACTAAACTGAGTAGGAAAAGTGTAGCTTCCTTTATATATTTTTCCCTTTGTTCTAAATGAGGGGGAAAACGAAGTGGAAATTGTGAAAATGTGGCCAAAGACAGATGAGTTGGTTCTGTTTTTCCTCCTTTTGAGCCCCAAGCAGAGTTAATTTACAGCTGCCTTAAGCTGCTCACAAGAGATTCAGGCTCTTATAAACAAGCCCCTCTGGAGATGAACAAAGGCAGTGGTCAGTCTCTCCCTTAGCTTCGGGTTGCAAAGAATTCCCAAAAAGCTGCCAATATTTACATATGCAATAGCTGATTCAATCTTTTATGTGTGTTCGAGACCATTCAGGGAATAGAAAAACCTTAGGAGTGGAATTCCAAAATGGCATGTTTATGTGTTTCATTCTTTTCTTGGTACACTCTTGACTCCAATTAAGAGTGCTTTAGGGTTTGTGAGCTCAGAGAACTTCCTTGTATTCTAAAGAAAAAGTTGATGGCTCACATACTGTCTTCCAGCAGAATGTTCCAAACCCAATTCACAACACCTGGATTTCTGGAAATCATCCCTTAATTATTATTTCCTTGAGAATATATACATGTGAACTGTCAAAGTGCGCCAGCAGTGGCTTGCTTACCTGACCCATGGATAATTTTCTCTCCTCTCATTCACTTAGAGCGCAAACTAGCCAAACATAAATACTTTCAGCTTGATTTCAAACTAGCTTAACTGTCTCCCACAGAAAACACAGGGACTTGATACTTTGGCTGGACTGTGCCTAAACACTTCAGGGAACATTATCCACTGATTTTAATTTATATAAATATATATATTAGCAAAATGAATAATATGAACCACCTAAAAACCAGAGAACCTCAGACTTAGTAAAATCATAAAACCTACTGGTGCACAGTTACCATATATATACAGGACTATTTGGACCTTTTGGACAATAAGCTGTAGAGTTAAAAGGGTACTCTTGGCTGGTCATAGAAATCATGCAAATATATTCTTTTCCCAACTTTTTTCAACATAGGGCATGTCTACACCAGCCCAAATCCCGGGATCATCCTGGGATGGTTCCCGGGCATCCCAAAGCCACACAGGGGATCCCGGGAGCAGGCAGGGACAATTCCTCCATTTTCCTCGGATAACCCTTAGGTGTAGAAAGGGCCATAGGGAGAGCGGCCTTATACTGAGTCAGACCCTTGGTCTACCTAGCCCAGTATTTTGAATACTGACTGGCAGCAATGGCTGTTCAGGGTTTCAGACAAGGTTCTTTCCTCACCCTGGGGAAAGAAACTGGGACCTTCTGCATGCAAACCATGTGCTCTGTCATTAAACTTTGGCCCCTCCCCTCAAAACTTCTTTATTCAGCACCACATAATCCAATAAAGCAAACTTAACAGCAAAAGAAATAACAGTAAATATAATTATATAATAGCAAAGAACCTCTCTGAAGTTAGATGAACATTGACAAATCAATTCCAATATCTGATAAAACATTCCCATTTTATTTACAAGTCATTAATAGCTATTTTCTTCTTTACATCTAACTATATAGGTTGGCTTTACCATTTCAGCAACTGACTAATAATCCTGCTTGTGAAGATACTCAGCAACTTTTCCATTTAGCTGCCAATTCTATTCTGCCACATTTAAAACATCTAGGGCCAATTCCAAATGCCTATTTTCAACCGAGGCAATCAAGCATCAATATAGCATAATTACTAGATTCACTGAAAGTATATATCCCATCACTCTTAATTCCCAAATCTTAATTTTAGAACAAGACCATTAAGCGGGAAAATAGTCAGCATTTACTACTGGAGTCAGATCCCCATCTGATCTGGAACTCATGAACTCTTCATATTAAGTGCAATTTTACAGCAAGGACCATGATACCGTTTATTTATTTTACGTTCGCACCCCCAAACAAGAATATTCAGACAAAGCTTGCAGACTCCCAAGCTCGCAATCATGTTCACAAAATGAGTTCCCCAGAAAAATGCACGCTTTAAAAAATTACACATTTTGAAAAATAATAATACACACTTTCACGCTATAGTCAATGGGCAAAAGTATGCATTTGGGTAGCTAAATGTGCACTTTTCCTGTTCGTACAAACAAAGCTCACATTCAGGAACGGGAACTTGGTGGAAGTCATATAACCCCAACAAGCCTGAGCCCTGCTGAT
Organism: Elgaria multicarinata webbii; assembly: GCF_023053635.1. Classification (NCBI taxonomy): domain Eukaryota; kingdom Metazoa; phylum Chordata; class Lepidosauria; order Squamata; family Anguidae; genus Elgaria; species Elgaria multicarinata. Next base: position 110,863,696 of record NC_086178.1, read on the forward strand.
TCACCTATAATTAACGCCCACTGGGGCCAGATCTACACCTAGCAGGATATAACACGTTGAGCAGGGGGTTGGACTCAATGGCCTTTTAGGTCCCTTCCAACTCTGCTGTTCTATGATTCTATGAAAACAGCTTGAAAAGTGTATATGGAGCGTGTCCTGGGCCCCAACAGTTGTCAATATTGTTATAAACTGTTTTAAAGCAGTAGTGTAGATCATGCCCAGGTATCTCTCCATTTCCTTTCCCCCTTTCCCAGGCATCCCTTGGCTTCATAGAGCCTGGAGGCAGAGGCCCTGCTCTTCTCCATCCTCTCCCTCTTCAGTTAACTCCCTGGTGACCTCACTGCCTCAACTGGTCTGAGCCCACAAAAGCTGCACATGCTTGCCTGGTGACTTCCCTTCTCCTTCCCTTCGACCCCCCTGAACTCTTCTTTCCTATCACCATTCCTGACCACCTCCCAGGGAGTCCACCCCCACTCCTTCCCAAAGTTGCTCCACGCATTCGTATTTTGTGACTACTTCTTTTATCTTTGTTTAGAAAATTCAGTGAGTATTACATTCGCACACTGAAAGGTATATCCATTCTGATAATGGTGTTATTTCATTTGGAGTTGTTCTCTTCTCTTAAGAAAAAAAAATCTAGCTTAAAAAAAATGACTTCTCTCTCCCATATCCACCTTTTTTTTATATTTCTGGAGAATTTTAGGATGCAACCACTTCAAAGCATAATTCCAAAACGAACACGTCCTCATTTCTTCCCACTTAAGATATGCAATAAAATTTCAGAGCTCAAATTTTACAATGAATTGGATTGGATGCCAAGATGATACTGGGTTACCCCAGGATCTGAGCCAATGCTGAGGTTTAAACTTCCTTCTCGAGAGCTCTAGCGGAAGGACTTATTAGCCAAAGCAGAGCGGCAAGATATTTTCCACATGGCTCATCTCTTGCCTCCCCCTCCACTTTAGGGAAAAAGGAAAAGAACCTCTCATGCAAGCACTTGAGTCATTGCTGACTCCTAGAGGGACGCCTGCTTTCGCTGACATTTTCTTGGCAGACTTTGTACCGGGGTTGGTTTGCCATTGCCTTCCCCAGTCACGGTTACCTTTCCCCCAGCTAGCTGGGTGCTCATTTTACCGACCTCAGAAGGATGGAAGGCTGAGTCGACCTGAGCCAGCTGCCTGAGAACCAGCTTCCGCTGGGATCAAACTCAGGCCGTGGGGAGAGTTTCGGCTGCAGTAACTGCTGCTTACCACTCTGCGCCACATGAGGCTTTACATTTTAAAACATCCCCTTTTCCAGTATGTTCTTCCAGTTTCTGTTTTTCTATGGGAGCCTGAGAGATAGGCACCAAGACATGCATAATAAACTTATCTTGAAAAGAGCATGTGAAAGGAAGCACTGATGATCAACTAGTAGAAGCTTAGATTTTTTTTTAATTGGAAGTGCTACCAGATGTCACCAGCAGGTGCCACCCTTGAGTTCCTGAGACCTTTGCCCCTTCTGGATTTATGTGGTATTTTTAAACGTTTAAAGCTTTACATTATGTTTTGTCATGTTTTATTCTATGGTTGGGCAGTATAAAAATGTAGTAAATACATTTTTAAAAATGTATTTTTTTTAACTCCCACCCCATGAGTTTCAAGATCTGAACCTCAGGAGACTTAGCAATCCTAGATCCAAAGAGCTAAACAGGTATAATATTGGAACTTTTTTGTGTATCCCCATAAAAGCATGGCTGGTGCCATGACCTCCATTGGGAAATTAGGAACTCTGTATAATGAGCAAATAAGCAGATGCCTAAGTAACTTTCACCTTTTGAAAATAAAAATGAGGTGTTCAAAATATTTCCTTTATCGCAGGTGCAATTGTTCAACAGTTTAATGAAGAACGTTTTCCAGCATACAGTCCATTTTTTTCATTTGCAATGCCCATTTTAAACAAAGAAAATGTAACACTGGTCCTTCTTCTACTCTTTCATGATAAAAGAGAAGAATGATAAGACAAATTAATGGTATGCAAATGTGTACTGAGGTAAAAAAAATAAATCATAACTTCAACTGTTAAACTACAAAATAAATATATTTTAGCATTTTGTTTACTAGTAGCGCTTACAAAGTGTCTCAAAATTATCAGGGAAGTATGCAATTGTCTATTTAGCGATATATAACTTAATCATATTTTTGTTGAAGTTGCTAAGTGTTATTTAATAGAATCATTTGCTTTCCCAGTAGAGTACCTCTGAAGCCTGTTTAATATGTTAAAACTCTAATTTTGCCAAGTACACTCTTCTCATCAAGAGCTCAAAAGAGTGGAGTATTCTCTCTGGAGTGCCAGCCGAGCAGTAATGAACTCTAATGGCCATACAATAAAGTTTATCTCCTTGTAGCTATGAATAACAATACATTTTTCCTCATGTGTGTGTGTGTGTGTTTACCTCTGTGGTTGGTGAGGTCTCTTGATCCAGATGGCAATGGTGTATAGTGCACTCGAGGAGATACGGAAGCACCACCAGCTGAGACCTGCAAGAAGAGTACATTTAATAATCTGATATTCATATGTAAAACTCATACAGATGCCAAAGTACAAGGCATAAGATTAGATATAAAACTAAGTTTATAACCCTGATGCTGCAAAGCCCAGAAAGCTTCGGCTATGGGGCGGTACATAAATGTAATAAATAAATATTTATATAAATAAATAAATAAAATAAAGTACTGAGAACTCTGATTTGATCTGTCAGAGTATGTTTCAAGTGACCCACATGGTGTGCAATCTCTCATCACTTATATTTTTAAAGGTATCCCCCTACCCACTCTCATTTTAAGGTTCCTGGCCTTTTCTCATTATTTATTTATTTATTTATTTATTTTAAATATTTATATCCCGCCCTATATCACTAAGATCTCAGGGCAGCACACAGATAAAAACATACAGTATAAAACAATAAATATACACAGTTAAAAACAAATTAAACCATAATCCAAGTTAAAACAATATATAATTTAAAAGCAATAGATGCAGTTAAAACAGTTAAAACAATGTGCCAGTGAGTTTAACCATCAACGGCTTTGTTAAAAAGCCATGGTTTTACTTGGCGTCAAGATGCAAGCAATGTTGGTGCCAATCGGGCCTCCAAGGGGTGCCACCACAGAGAAAGCCCTCTCCCTTGTCCCATCATAGCGTATATGTTGCATTGGTGGGATGCGGAGAAGGGCTCCTCCAACAGATCTAAGGTCTCCGGCAGGCATATATAAGGAGAGGCGCTCTCTCAAGTATCGAGGTCCCAAGCCGTTTTCCCCACTTAGATCTTCCTTTCTTCACCCTTGATCTCTTGACCTTCACTGAAGCCTCTTCATACCTTATCATACAGTTACCCAAAGCTTCTTGCCACAGTACTGTGCTAACGTCATATTTGTGCTTCTTTTCCAGCAGTCATAGGTTTACACATAGACCTTGTTCACCTGCAGCCTGTAACACTTCAGGCTGCAGGTGAAGACTAACAGGATTGAATTTATTTATTTCATTTCCATACCGCCCAATAGCCAAAGCTCTCTGGGTGGTTCACGAAAGTTAAAGCCATCATACGCAAATCAAGTATAAAACAAACAACAGTATAAAACAACCAATCAGTATAAAAGCACAATAAAAATACTATATAAAAGCACAACCAGGATAAATCCTAGCAGCAATGGAAAGATTTATACAGATTTAAAACAGCAAGGTTAAAAGACTATGATAAACTGTTAAAATACTAGGAGAACAAGAACGTCTTCACCTGGTGCAGAAAAAATATAATTTAGGTGCCAGGCGAACCTCTCTAGAGAGCTCATTCCACAGCTGGGGTGCCACAGCAGAGAAGGCCCTCCTCCTGGTAGCCACCTGCCTCAACTCCTTTGGCAGGGGTTCATGGAGAAGTATCCCTGAAGATGATCTTAGTGTCCAGGCAGGCACATATGGGAGGAGGCATTCCTTCAGTTAACCTGGTCCTTAGGGTGACCATATTTGGGAAACCAAAAAAGAGGACACCTAGTGTGTGGGGGGGAAGCAGCTTTCTGAGTCCTGCAGAAAGTACGTTATTCCCCCGCCACCTTAAAGAACCCGATTGGAGTGGAGGAGGGGAAAGGATTTCATTCTGCACCACCACCATCCACTCCAATTGGGGCCTTTTCTATAATGTCCACGAATGACCCACTTTCCCCTTTAAGACCTCAATTGGAGCTCAGGGTGGGGGAATGATGTGCCTCAAGAAAGCATGTCATTCACTCCTGCCATGCTAATGGCAGCCTTAAAGAGGAAGGTGTGTCATTCCAGGACATTATTGAAAATTATAGAAAATCCCCCCTGACACCATGAAAAGAACAAAAACCAGGACAAATCCGGGGAAATCCTGACAGTTGGTCACCCTATGGTCCTAAGCCGTTTAGGGCTTTGAAAGTTAATACCAGTATTTTGAATCTGGCCTGGACCTGGACTGACAGAAAGTGAAGCTTCACCATACACACAAATCTCTTGCTCTTAAAATGCCTCCCCCCCCCCCGCGCACACACATATTTTCCTTTTCTTACAATTCCATCTTGATTGTATCTAGCACCAGCCATTGAATCATCCTGTAAAACTTGTCTCTGTATTGTGTGCACGCAACTCATAAGTGCGCGCACACATGGACCGACACACCTGAAATGGCACACCCACAAAATCTGCCATCAGTTTGGGGGGACTGGGGTATGAGTCCGGCTGATCTGGTGAACACTGCTGTATTTAGGCTGGAGAGTATCAGAGTCTTGCTATTTACTGTGTTACTCTGTACAGCACCATGTACATTGATGGTGCTATATAAATAAATAATAATAATAATAATAATAATAATAATAATAATAATAATAATAATAAATAGCTCCGACTCTTCTAGCTGCAGCTTCGACTTCTGGATTTGACCCCATAGGCAAGATTAACTATTCTCAAAATATAAATTATACGGAATACATTAGATAAAATAAACTATAAGGACAGAACTAATTTGTAGCAATAAATATCAAATTCTGTTATAGAGTTTATTCGACTCTCCCCTAAAAACACTTAATAATAGGTCTAAATTATTATTTCTTTAATCCACACACACACACATACACACACACGGGCAAAATTAGTTCCCTGAGGCATTTTAGAACTTACTTTATTTACTGACATTCTGGTGAGCAATATCTTGATATTACTAAAGTTCATTTTTAAAACAAAGTTTTATTTGTAAATCTGTATCATTCTAATAGATATTCCTTTAAAAGATGTTTTAATATTAGACCAGCTGCTATAGCAATGCTTTTAGACAGGAGCTACAAGGTGAATGTTAAGCGACCGAACCCAGGTAACCAGTCCTGGAAAGATAATTACACCTATTGATCATTAAACCCATCCTTACTTGTGTTGTGAAAGTATACAGTTTTTAAAATGAAAACTGTTCCAATACAAGAATAGTTTTGCTTATTCTGAGGATTATTGTCTAAAACTACACATGAGCGCTTGTTAGTTCATCCAACACCGCTCCTTCCCTAACTCTCCTGTGCATGGTACCTCAGTTTGTTTGTTTATTTATTTATTACAGTTTTATACTGCCCAATAGCCGGAGCTCTTTGGGCAGTTCACAGAAATTAAAACCATAATAAAACAACCAATAGTCTAAAAACACAAATACAAAATACAATATAAAAAGCACAACCGGGATAAAACCACGCAGCAAAAATTGATATAGGTTAAAATATGGAATTAAAACAGCAAAGTTTAAATTTAAGTTAATAGGTGTTAAAATACTGAGAAAATAAAAACGTCTTCAGCTGGCAACGGAAGGAATACAGTGTAGGCGCCAGCTGAACCTCTCTGGGGAGCTCGTTCCACAGCCGGGGTGCCACAGCGGAGAAAGCCCTCCTCCTAATAGCCACCTGCCTCACTTCCTTTGGCAGGGGCTCACGGAGAAGGACCCATGTGGATGATCTTAAGGTCTGGGCAAGCACATATGGGAGGAGGCGTTCCTTCAAATAGCCTGGCCCCAAGCTGTTTAGGGCTTTGAATGTTAGTACCAGCACTTTGAATCGGTCCCGGACCTGGACTGGCAGCCAATGAAGTTGTAAAAGGACTGGCGTAATGTGATCTCGCCAGCCAGTCCCTGTTAGTAAATGGGCTGCCCTGTTTTGTACCAGCTGAAGTTTCCAGACCGTTTTCAAAGGCAGCCCCACATATAACGCGTCGCAGTAATCCAAACGAGAAGCTATCAGAGCATGGATAACTGTAGCTAGGCTATCTCTGTCCAGATAAGGGTGTAGATGGTATATCAACCTAAGCTGATAAAAGGTGCTCTTTGCCACTGAGTTCACCTGTGCCTCAAGTGACAGTTCTGGATCCAGTTTAAAAAAAACTGGCCATTGGGCAGATCAGCTACCCAGGAGAACAGGAGGAAAGTAGGGAATATTGGATTTGCTTCCTCCCCTCTGTTTGCCGATTGGTACATTTGCCAATATTTTGACTGGCCTAGGCTTTCACGGCCATAGCTTAGGCTTTCACAGTTTGACAGCAGCGTCCATCCAATTCAAGGTGTTACCTTTAAAGCCCCAAATGCCCTAGATCTTGAAGGAGCACCTTTCTCCCCCACCCCCACCCCATATGCCTTCCCACCCACTGAAGTTGGCAGGTTTGGTAAGCTGAGTTTTTGTTTTGTTTTGTGCATTATTGCTTCTACTGAATCATGATTATTCCCCCTGTTTTATTCGTATTGTTGTTGTGTTTGGTTTTTGTATTTTGAACAGAAAAACATATATGCATAATAATAACAGTAATCATATTTTAAAAGATTAAGATAGCCAAGCAATACATATCCCATCAAAATCAACTGGATTTAAGACGGGCTTACATGGGTTGTATCCATTGGTGACTTTGTACTAATGTAAAGCACTTTCTCTCACTCAAGTTGGGGCATTGATTTTTTGCTAGTCTCCCCTCTCCTTCTGTGCCATATCCCATTCTGTTATGGGGTGGAGTGGGGGGTCTCCCAAGCCTCAGGAAGAGCTTTTGGGGTGGGTGAATGGAAGGCTTAAGTGAGAAAAGTGAATCAGTGAAAATCGGGTGCCCTGACTTCTGTATGCAAAAGTACTTTCCGCTAAGGCGAAACAACCACCAAATGCAACCCAAATATTGGTTTTTCCACTATGAATTTTGGCACAGTCAAAACATTTGTGGGCACTCCTTGCAAAAACACACACACATATCTCTTTGGCCACAGCTAGACCTAAGGTTTATCCTGGGATCATCCAGGGTTCGCTCCTGCCTGAGCACTGGATCCCCTGTGTGTCACTAGATGAACAGGTTTGACCCCTGGACGATCCAGGAATAAACCTTAGGTCTAGCTATGGCCTTTATTTGCACTGGCTTCAATGACATCATTTGACCAAATCCAAATTGGCTGTGGAGCATCCGTACAGTGCTTTTCCCTTTAATGGTCAATGCATATCACATACATAGGGTTAACTTTGCTGGACTAATGATGATGTCAATTATCCTATCAATACAATCTTGCCATTTATTTGATGAAACTTATACACACAGTAAGGCAAAGCTTTACATATAAATCCTCAGGCTTGTCTCTAGATGAACCTGGTTTAGCTTCATGAATGTCTCCCAGCCAAAACTAAAATCCCACACCACCACCACACCTCTTCAGTGTTGCTGCTCACTTCATATTTTCTCCCCTCAGCTCTTCCCCACATCTAATTCTACAAACCGCTCAAGGCACATTTCTGTCTGCTGTTTGCTATGTTAATTTACTCTGCAGGTGTACATCCAAAGCAGTTGCGTTAGTAAACTGACCACAACCAGATTAATTTTATTTATTTATTTACACTTTATGCATTTTAAAAATTATACCCTGCTACTTGGCTCTCTAGGGGATTCTTTTTTAAAATAAAAAAGCCCCACACACATAATGTCTAATGTAACTTTTAGATTCATAATGGATGTGGTTGTATTTATTATAGAACAGCTGTAAGTCAATGACGTTTGCACACCAATCCTATGTAGGTCAATCTAAGTCCCACTGAGTTCAGACATAATTGCAGCCCAAGCAGCATTTGCTTTGGAGATGGCCATGGGGGAAAGACAAGGAAAGCTAGTGTGCATGTATATATGTTACGATTGTTGTTGTTGTTGTTATTAAAAATAGTATTATTATTTTTAAAATTTCCCAATATACAAAATAGGGACAGCATCTTATTAAGGATAGGACTCAGATAACGAGGACAGTGGCACTTGGATCATGTGCTAACTTTCACCTGTAGCAACCAAGGTGAATTTAAAACATTCAGCCCATCCTGGCTTTATATTGCCCACCAGCAGACAAGTCTGTGAATCTAAAATGGTATGCAAAACACAGGTGCATTCACTGCACTGTATTTTGACTTTGTCTGCAAATTCAGGGTAGTATGTTTAAGCTTTTGTCACTTATTTAAAGAATGACCTACCCCCCACTCCAAGTTTCTCCAACGGATCAAAAAAGATGATGCAGCTCCATTTTAGACCTTTCAGATATTTTCTGTCTGCTCAAGGGCTCTTAGTTGAAACCCTGATAATAGCAAAGATTTCTCTTCAGTACTTTTAATCTCAATTTAGGCTGTTGACAGTTTGATGATAGCTTTTCTTAAAATTACTGGAAGGAAACTCTGCCTTTTCAGCAAATACCACTGACAGATCAAAATTCAAGAACTACTAAAAAGGATACTGGAGTGAAGGGACAATTTAGCTTTATTTTCCATGTTAAGAAAAGCAAGAACAGAAGGGTTTCTTACAGGCCTTTTGCTGCCTTTCGGTACATAATTCCCTGTCAAGGATACAAGAGTCTCATTACCTCCCCACTAAGTGTTCAGTTACAAATGCTAGTTAATTCCACATTAAGACTATTTTGCACAAATGACAATTGGCTGCAAAATCTTAATTCAAGTAATGTGAATAGTCTACGTAGAAAGCAAAAAAGAGCAACTGCAGTTTCTCATTTTTAACTACCGAATGACATTGTGCCCTTACCAATTTTCCAAAAGTGAATTGTAAAGACGCATTACAATTCTTTAATATTTGCCACAATATTTTGATACAGAAAGGATTGACATGTGACAGCTCATGTCTACAGATAGTTCTGACAGCCACATCTGAAGTTTCAGTTACACTGCAGAAATGACCTTGAATGAATCTTGATGAAAGATACAAAGAAAAAAAGAGGGTGCAACCAGAAATTAAACGTTATCTCTCCTGCCTAAGAGAACAAATGGTATAGTAAGAATGTTTTAGCTAGTGATGGAGAATTAATCTGGATTAATTTCCCAAATGTGCTCTCTGGATGCCCAGAAAATGCATGCATTCACAATTAGCTCCAAATCCTTCTCGCCACTTCCATGCCACCTCCAATGAGTAATGTGAAGCAGGGCCCTAGAAGCTGAAGCTTTCATCAAAGTCCAACTGCTTCACAGCGGCCTTGGCTTCTTAGCACTGAAGGTGAGTTAGGGCATGGTGTAAGAAAACACACGTGAAAGATCAACTCAGTATGTAAGAGTTCACCAAAGGGATCAACAAACTTCTAAGAACTTTTCAAAAGCTTCCCCCCCCCCCTCATTTATTGCATTATGTTAGAAAATGTAAAACATGAGCATTTGTGGAAATGTTGCAATGAGTTGATCAAGGAATTCGCAAACTCACATAAACAGTAAGGAACAATAAAAGACAACTAGACATTCTGAAGTCTAAAATCAACAGATGTAAAAGTAACTGAATACAAAAAAATATCCAGTCCAGGTGGAAACTCATTAGCAGCACCATCCAAAGTACATGCCTACGGACATGGGAACAAAGCAGGGGTAGTGATGTGCAAAATACCTCTGAGAAACTGAGATTATTCCCTTGAAATGGTCAGCACTTTTGTCTGAACGCTACTGTTATCCCCTGTCACACACCACACACACACACACACACTTCAAATTTCACATTTGGGAAATACCTGGTGGCAACTTGGGGATGGAGGTGGAATCTGCTGAAATTACATTCTATAGGTATGCTTTGAGGTGGATTTCTGCATTGAGCAGGGGGTTGGACTCGATGGCCTTATAGGACCCTTCCAACTCTACTAGTCTAGGATTCTATGATTCTACATGAGAACCCACATGACTTTAAGCCAGTAAAACATGTAATTTAAAGACCTCAAGAAGGCTTCCAAAAAGGCTTCCAATATGCCTACAATTGCATACATATTTAAACGGCTTGGAAATGTATCATGTTTGTAGGAGCAACATGCTAAGAAGGGCTGGGACCAAATGGCAGATATGCAGCCTCTGCTGCCACCGACAGCTCTACTTCTCCTCCTCCTCATCATCATCTTCCTCCCCCTCCTCCCCCCTCCAGTGTTTAATAAAGCAAAGTGTTTGATATGACATTTGCAAGTTTTGCCATTCCACTAGAACTCGCAGTGGGGATAATGGTCACGTCAGTCATTTCACCTAACTAAACCTTTATATTGGAAAGAGGAGGAGACATGGAGCTGTTGGTTTTCAGTGGCAGCCCTAACGTGAATTTCTAACCTGAGTGTAAAGGGCAAATTAAATTCTAGCCTTAAACAAGAAGTCTCTCGAAAGGCTACTTTTTCAACCGCCCTGCAAGATCTGAAATGGAAATGCCCTTTAAAAATGTTGTGATCGTTTTATTTTCACTTCAGCGATGGCAATTGCTTATGAAAAGTTAGATTCTGTCAAACCGTTTGTCTTGCTTTATAGGATACAATGTTGCTATATTCCAAGGAGACCTGTTAACGGCTGGTATCTTTCCATGTGCTGCAGCTAGCGGTTATGCTGCTGCCGTGTTCTTCTACCTTTGACTCTTTAAATATTTATCCAGGATATGTGAGAAATTGTGCTCATTTCTATGGCACGCTATAAATTCTTCACACATGCACACACATCAATAACCATAATAGTCACTAATATATTGCACCTGACAAAATTTTACAACACAGGAAGAAGAGCAGTAAGTCAACATCCTCTCCGAAAAGGATTCAGAGCATGGAATGAGCACTTACAGAAAGGACATTGAAAATCATTAATTGTGCACGCACGCACACAAAACCCTCATTTCCAGCACTGAATATATTAACCATGACACAGTTTTAATTAGAAGGAGCCAGTGTGGTGCAATGGATAGTGTCAGACATGTAGTTGGAACACTTTGGGCTCAAACTGATGCATAGCCAGGACTCTGGTTCTTGAACGAGGAATGCAAAGCTACTATAGACTGCGTGTGCTTAGGCGTCAGAATCCACTTTGGCTGCTGCAAGGCTATGCAACTGCAGCCCACGTGACTGACATGTAGTATGAAGCATCAGGTTTGGCCAGGCCAGTAAAAACGCTAGAAGCTTCTCTTTGCTTAGGACAGCGGTTCTCAACCTGTGGGTCGGGACCCCTTTGGGGGTCGAACGACCCTTTCACAGGGGTCGCCTAAGACCATTGGAAAACACATATTTCCGATAGTCTTAAGAAACTGTATTGACTGAAATATGTCATGTATCATCTTTTGTATTATTAAAATTATTGTTATGTATTATTTTCATTAGCAAACCATCCCATGACAATGGATCGTGTAGAGAAGAACGAAAATAATTTTATGGTTGGGGGTCACCACAACATGAGGAACTGTATTAAAGGGTCGCGGCATTAGGAAGGTTGAGAACCACTGGCTTAGGACAATAGACAAACCACCAGGCCTAGTCCTACTATTAGGCAGAGTGAGACGGTTGCTTCAGGGAGCTGGCTTTGGATGTGATGAAAAGGTAGCAAATTGATAGTTACTTCTTATTGTTTTATTTTACTGCCAAAGATGTGGAGATGATTTTCTGTCGTGGTTATCAAAATAATTTGGCTGGCCTTGGATACCTTTACTGGAGGGGCACATTTCCTGTTCATCCTCAGGCAGCAAAAGTTCTTGGACTTGCCATAAAATAATAATAAATATCATAGAATCATAGTATCATAGAATAGCAGAGTTGGAAGGGGCCTACAAGGCCATCGAGTCCAACCCCCTGCTCAATGCAGGAATCCACCCTAAAGCATCCCTGACAGATGGCTGTCCAACTGCCTCTTGAATGCCTCCAGTGTGGGAGAGCCCACAACCTCCCTAGATAACTGATTCCATTGTCGTACTGCTCTAACAGTCAGGAAGGTTTTCCTGATGTCCAGCTGGAATCTGGCTTCCTTTAACTTGAACCCGTTATTCCATGTCCTGCACTCTGGGAGGATCAAGAAAAGATCCTGGCCCTCCTCTGTGTGACAATCTTTGAAGTATTTGAAGAGTGCTATCATGTCTCCCCTCACTCTTCTCTTCTCCAGGCTAAACATGCCCAGTTGTTTCAGTCTCTCTTCATAGGGCTTTGTTTCCAGACCCCTGATCATCCTGGTTGCCCTCCTCTGGACACGCTCCAGCTTGTCTGCGTCCTTCTTGAATTGTGGAGCCCAGAACTGGGTGCAATACTCTAGATGAGGCCTAACCAGGGCCGAATAGAGAGGATCCAGTACCTCACGCGATTTGGAAGCTATACTTCTATTAATGCACCCCAAAATAGCATTTGCCTTTCTTGCAGCCATATCGCTCTGTTGGCTCATATTCAGCTTGTGATCTACAACAATTCCAAGATCCTTCTCGTTTGTAGTATTGCTGAGCCAAGTATCCCCATCTTGTAACTGCTACCTTTTTAGGACACCTAAAAACAGCTCCCTGAGGCAGCTGTCTCACTCGGCTTGGCCTAGTGGTTTGCTCCAGCTTCTTGCTCTTACATCCGACCTCAGGGATTCTGAATTGGAGACCCTCTGGATCTTGCTTTGGATATGACACCTCCATCCTCAGTTTGATTGTGACATTTGGATGCCCATGGGCAAGTCACTTTCTCTCAGCACAAAGGGTTGTTATGAGGGAAAGATCGGGTAACCCTTTGCTGCCTCTGATCTCTCCATGCGAATATCAGGATGCAAATGTGATGAAATAACAATTAAATAAACACAAGAAAATCAGGATAGCTGCCCTATATTTTTTTTTAAAAAAAAAACCCTACGCAGTAGCTACAGACTCATTCCAATATAAACATTTCTCTAGAATCTAAAGTCTTGCAATTCAGTTGAACAAGTACCCTATAAGACAACAGTTTCACAATGCATTGAGCACTTATGTCATACTTGCTCATTTCTAATGTGTATAGCTTATGTGAGGGGCCCTAATTGGAAAGTCTTCTGTCTGGTTTTAGCGGCATGTAGTTTTCCCCCCCTTTTATTAAAGAGAAACTGAAAGAATCTAGCGTTTATCTCTTTGGAATAAAAAAGAAAATGTGGTTTATCTTTTGCTTACCATAAGCTGGATCCAGGCTAGTCATACTTACGGTCATTGAAGTCATTGAGATTTAAGTTAGCCATAACGAAATTTATTTTAATTGATTTTAGTGGTTTTATTCTGACTAAGTTTAGATCCAACCCTGTATTAATGCACATTTCTTTATATCACCCCAGGACAACCCAACCATTTGTGCAAATGCGATTTCTCCCTCTCATCTATGAAGTGAAAGTAATCAGTATTCCACCAATGTATCGTGTGAGTATAGATCTAAAAAAATGAAGATCTAGCTCAGCAAATAAAAGGTGACTTACTAGAAAGGTGGGGTAGTATGATGGCGAATGTATTTTTGTGAACCGCCCAGAGAGCTTTGGCTATTGGGTGGGCGGTATAAAAATGTAATCAATGAATAAATAAATAAAATGTGAGAAATCTCACCTCAGCCATGAACTCGCCAGATGGTTTAGGCAAGTCACTAACTCATCCCTCAACAGCCACCCGGGATTGCAAGTAATTTGTACTACAGAGTTATTGAAAGAATGTGAGATGATATAGGCCACAGCTAGACCTAAGGTTTATCCTGGGATCATCCAGGGTTCGCCCCTGCCTGAGCACTGGATCCCCTGTGTGTCACCTAGATGAACAGGTTTGACCCCTGGATGATCCAGGGATAAACCTTAGGTCTAGCTAGCTATGGCCATAGTTACAGTGCATTGGACACTGAAAAAGGTGATGCTGTTATTATCAGTAGTAAAATATGAGTTGATTATACTTATATCCCACTTTTCCTTTACAAAAGCTCACGGTGGCTAACTTGGAGCTCCAGGCACAGATTAGCTCCAAATCTGTTTAGGGCTAGGTGATCTCTAATTGTTTACAGGGCCAGGAAGATCAGGAAAATCCCAAGCATGAACCACAACCCCACCTCACGCGTGGACCGGGGGCGTTGCTAGACCTACCGGGTGTTCCGTCGTTGAGGAGCGGTGAAAGCGGCTTTTCCCGTTCAGCCGTGACGCCTCATGCTCCACACCTGCCTTCAATTTGTGGCGGAAGTTTGCGCCGGTTGTGCTGCTGCCGCCGCGAGAACGGTTGCGCAGCCACACCGGCCTGATTGCCGCGGCTTTTTTTTTCGCTTGCTGCACGGTTTGCGCACGTCCGAAAGACCGCAAACTTGCGCAGCCGTCAGCGATGCCGCCGCCGGCCCTGGCGGCGGCAGCGGCGGCAGTGCCAGTGCCAGCTGAAGTGCTGCTGGTGCTGTTGAGGGTCAACATTGATGCGCTCACTTCCTGATGGGGGTCGTGGCGGGTGTCATATGACCCGAGGTCAATCGTCTGCATGGCCACTCTGTGCCTACATCTCCCATCATGCCTCTGAGGTGTCGGCGGCGATGACCGCCTCTGTGCCCTGTGCCCCATCCCAAGGAGCCAACCCACATCTGGCCGTAGCCATGGCAGCAGCCCACAAACAGCTCTGCCCTCTGCCAGCCTGGTACCCACACTAACAGGCAGCGTACAGCACCGCCATTATGCGGCCACGGTAGCTGCCCACCGCAAGGAGTCACCAGCCACTTTTCCGGTCCTCCGGTCCTGCGCAAACTGTCACTGGGGAAATAAAAAAAAAAAGCCGCTCCGCCGCGCTGCCCCAGCTGGCGGACTGCGCGCAAATGGCGGAGGCGGCTTGACCGAAGCCGCTGACCACTCCCCCTTAGCACGCCTTTTCCTGACCAGTGCCGACCGCAGTGACCTCACATCCTCCCACACGTACTCCGAATTACCGCGGGACAGCAGGAAAAGGCGCCCTAAAACTCACTTTTTTAAAGTCGGGAGAAAGAGGCTTCACCGCGGGATAACGGCGGATCCTCATGAACGTCATCTGGAAGCCTCGACGTGACTGCGGAAGGTAACGCGCGCTAGAGCCTCGTCTAGTAACGCCCCTGATGGCGCTTAGGAGATTATAACTACGCTTGTAATAATTTTCCAACGCTTTAAAGATCATCAATCAAAAATAGCCTCTTCAGGCCACAAAGGAATATCATCACGCTTTTCAAGTGTAAATTGTCACAACAGCCACAATCTTTTAAGACCATTCTGATTCTATGAACACAGAGCAACATATAGTTTTCTTTAAATCAAACTTCTAAAATATTCACAAAGTAGTCATCCACATTTTCCTTAGGCCACATTTGCAAACTTAGGACATGAATGGATGCCGAATTTCTCATTGGTTATTAATTAAAGATTTTTTTATGTTATTTGCTAAATTCACATTATTTATTTATTTATTTATTTATTTTATTTATTACATTTTTATACCGCCCAATAGCCGAAGCTCTCTGGGCGGTTCACAATTAACTCTTCATTTCTTAAAAAAGATCACCTGGCAACTGGTTACATAGGAGGCCCCCTCTTAGAAGTGTTGGCCCATGTCCCCCCGCCCCGAAAGACTAATATCCCCAGTAACTAGCTTTTATATTTACAGTTCATAATTTGGGCATTGCCAGGTTATTTGAAAGCCTGTAGTCTCCCTTACGAGCCTGCCCGTGCTTTGAGATCTTCTGGAGAGGCCCTTCTTTCAGTCCCACCATCTTCACAGGCGCGCTTCTCAGTGGTTGCTCCAGTGCTTTGGAACTCTCTTCCCGGGGAAGCTAGGCTGGCTCCCTCCTTGATGGGCTTTTGGAAGCAGGCTAAAACTTGTTTGTTCCGGCAGGCCTTTGGAGAATAATCTGCCCCTCCCCATGTATGTTAATGACTTATAATTTTGTTGTGTTTTTTAAACATATATATAATATATACACACAATGTATGTTTTAAACTTTGTAAGGCCGCCTTGAGGCCCAGTATTGGGCAAAAGGCGGGATACAAATAAATAGAAGAAGAAGAAGAAGAAGTGTTCATGAACCATCAGTTCCTGACTTTTAAAGCAGTAAACAACTCATGACCAGGATACCTGGCCAACCACTATACACATCAAGTTGACCCTTCAAATCTTTCCCCCAAAATCTCACAACAATGCGTTGCCAAGTAACAGCACATAACCAGGCCTTCTCAGAAGTGGAACTCACCATCTGGAATGCTCTCCCACATGTAGTTTGAGATGCAGAAACTGGTGAGTTGTATCAGTTTACTCAGGCTTTCCCTGTAGGTAATTGACCTACTTTGACACTGCTCTGTTCTGCTGTTGTTCTTGTCGTAATGTTCTCACTTAGGTATTATTTTGTATTATTTTTATATTGGGTTTTTATTAGGCATGTGCTCCGCTCCGATTAGAAGCACAGAAGCAGGAGCGAATTGGCCTGCTCCGCCTTGCCCAGAGGTGGAGTAGAAGCGGACCACGGACCCCTAGAAGCAAGGCGAAGAGAAGCGCCCATTTTCAGAGCGCTCCGGTTTCCGTGTTCCGCTTCTATCGCCATCTTGAAACATTTCGCCCATAGGACTGCATTGCGGAAAAGAATCGCAGATAACTGTGTTGTTTTTGAAGCTATCTTTCTAAAAATTCTTGTGCTTGGATGGGGGTCATTTTGAGACTACTCTCACCTCTCTGCATGGTGCGGGTCGCGCGCTAGAATTTTTTTAAAAAACCAGCGGGAAAAATACCTTTTCCAAAGGGCTGAGGGGCAGAGTCAACTCCCGGTCATGATCACATGATCCCAAAGTTGGAGGACGGGATAGGCAAAACGGGTAACTTGGGATTCTGGGAACTTCTCTTTCTTAGTCTGAACGGACTTTTCCCAGTGTTTTTTAAAACAGTAGCCCCACCAAATGCACAAACACAACCTGTGAAATCATAAACTAAGCCAATAATAAGAGATAGAAACACAGCACTGCTACCCACCCTAACTTTGGGGAACAACTGAAAAGATGTGGTGCAAGGGGATGAGCTCCCCTAGGGCATCCCATGTGGACGTGCCCTCACTCTCTCCTGTACTTGGAAGGCCATCAGAGCCTTCCAAAGAGAGTAACCCGGTGGAGCAATGCCTATCATGAGTTGAAGTGAGCGGTCTACTTCTCTTAGTGGTGGAGCGATGCCTATCATGAGTTGAAGTGACAGTTCCACTTTTCTGTTGTGGTGAAGCAATGGCTTTCATGAGTTGAACTGACAGCCTTGCTTCTTAAAAGACTGGTTGACCACCAGTCAAATTGGCAGCTGCTGCTTCCCCCTCCCCTGGGCACGTCCCCCTATTGCTGGTAAAAGACAGATATAGCCTTTTTAAAAAAGTTCTTCATGTTGTTTATTCAGCAACACTGCTGCTTTTAATTCCACCCCTCCTTCGTTTATTTATTTATTCCATTTTATATGCATTACTGGCTTATCCTTGGCTCACTTCCTTATGCCCCCAGAAATGTCTGCTGCCTGCCTGCCTGCCTTCCCTCTCTCCTCCCCTGCCCGCCTTGCAGGGATGTTGTGTGTGTTTGGCTTTGACTCAGGGGAGAAGTCCTTCCTGCGCTCACTTGGACTTTTGGAAGTTCCAAATCCATTTTTCAAGTGTGGAAGAAGATTCATATAGGTTTATCTCTACTCCCCAATTCATGGCGTGTTGGGATTTCCTTTGAAATGGCCCCATTGAGATGTCTGCAGGTTCAAGCCCCGCCAAAAATCAGGGGATGATGGGACTGCCTTGAGTCTGGGCGTGCATCTGTATTCCTGGATAAGCTATCATGGTGGTGAGTTTGAGGTTTTACTTTCTAATGTGCAAATTGACGGAGCTATGGAAAGGGGTGTGAATGGGGTGTTGGATTTTCATAAATTCCCCCAAAATCAGGGGATGATGGGACTGCCTTGAGTCTGGGCGTGCATGTATATCCCTGGATAAGCTGTCATGGTAGCGAGTTTGAGGTTTCTAACGTGCAAATTGATAGAGCTATGGAAAGGGGTGTGAATGGGGTGTTGGATTTTCATAAATTCCCCCAAAATCAGTGGATGATGGGATTGCCTTGAGTCTGGGCGTGCATGTGTATCCCTGGATAAGCTGTCATGGTGGCGAGTTTGAGGTTTCTAACGTGCAAATTGACAGAGCTATGGAAAGGGGTGTGAATGGGGTGTTGGATTTTCATAAATTCCCCCAAAATCAGGGGATGATGGGACTGCCTTGAGTCTGGGCATGCATGTGTATCCCTGGATAAGCTGTCATGGTAGCGAGTTTGAGGTTTTTAACATGCAAATTGACGAAGCTATGGAAAGGGGTGTGAATGGGGTGTTGGATTTTCATAAATTCCCCCAAAATCAGGGGATGATGGGACTGCCTTGAGTCTGGGCGTGCGTGTGTATCCCTGGATAAGCTGTCATTGGTGGCGAGTTTGAGGTTCCTAACGTGCAAATTGACGGAGCTATGGAAAGGGGTGTGAATGGGGTGTTGGATTTTCATAAATTCCCCCTAAAATCAGGGGATGATGGGACTGCCTTGAGTCTGGGCATGCATGTGTATCCCTGGATAAGCTGTCATGGTGGCGAGTTTGAGATTTTTAACGTGCAAATTGACGGAGCTATGGAAAGGGGTGTGAATGGGGTGCCCGATTTTCCTAAATTCCCCAAAAATCAGGGGATGATGGGACTGCCTTAAGTCTGGGCGTGCATGTGTATCCCTGGATAAACTGTCATGGTGGTGAGTTTGAGGTTTCTAACGTGCAAATTGATGGAGCTATGGAAAGGGGTGTGAATGGGGTGCCCAATTTTCATAAATTCCCCAAAAAACAGGGGATGATGGGATTGCCTTGAGTCTTGGCGTGTGTGTGTATACCTCCATGAGGTGTCATGGTGCCAAACTTGAGGTTTCTAACTTTCACAGAAAAAAAGTTGTTTACTTTTTTAGCGTAATGCAAGCCTATGGGGGGGGAAACGGAGCTCCGATCCGGATCCGGAGCTCCGAGCGGAGCGGAGCAGACATGGGCGGAGCGGGGGCGGAGCGAAGCGGGCCGATCCGAAAATCATGGATCTGGAAGTGAAGCGGAGCGGGGGGTCCGTGCACACCCCTAGTTTTTATATTCTATTATATTCTGTTATATGTATTTTGATGTAAACTGCTTAAAGATTTTAGGATATTAAGCGGTATAGAAGTAGTATGTATACATAAATAAATTAAACACCACAGATAAAGCGTTACCTTGAGCACCTGGAGCACAATACTTTCTAGTGGTGTCAGTTCACAAATTCCTCGATCCTCATAATATCAGCTGTTCACCTGCACAACTTCCAACTTCATTTATGCCAACAATGCTTTTCTGTTGCTTACATTTTATTACTTTATTTATTATTGCATTTATATCCCGCCTTTTTTCCTACAAGGAACCCAAGGCAGTATACATAATCCTTCTCCATTTCTATCCTCACAACAACAACCCTGTGAGGTAGGTTGGGCTTACATGGTACAAACAGGTCCGTATCTATCCAAGAGAATAAATGGACACAAATCCAACATCAACAATGACAACATTTGATATACTAGTGGGATATTTTACTCTTTCAAAATACCCTGTCGCTGACCTCAAAATCACCATACTTCAACAAAAAGATTGCAAAGTGAAGCTCCAGTGTGAAATTGCTGAACTGGAATTTATTTGGAAATGTGATTCGATTCAACATGAACTTAATCAAGCTTGGAGGTATCTTTCCCGCTATACAGCAAGTAATTGTCCCTCTGTAGGTATAAATTAACACCACAGGGCAGTGACTGCTGTTGCAATTGGGAAACGGGGTGGCACTCTTCCTACCTTGAACAAATTCGGTTCTGCATAGAAACGTGAAAGTCCTGCTGCCGCTCATTGCGATTCATGGTCTTTTGACCACACTGTTTACAAACTTTATTGTTCATATATATCTTCCAACTGAGGATAACACTTCTTGCATCTGACAAAATGGGCTTTAATCCACAAAAGCACATGCCACAATAAATTTGAGAGTCTTTAAGGTGCCACAGGACCCTGGGCTGTTTTTGCTGCAGCAGACTAACACAGCTACCCCACTGGAAAGCTATGATATAAATATTATATGGTTGACAATTTTATTTATCAGCTTGAAAGAAGGAAGAAGGACTTCTGCTTCTTAAGGAAGGTACATAGATCTTGTCTTCTGCCAAGCTACCGCAAACTAGGTTTCAAGCGTTAGGAAGGTCAGAGCTCCAGTGTGATTTATAAACAGTGGCTGTTACGTTTCAGAGGATACAACAGGTGGCACGCCATCGCTGCCCAGCCCCGTCGTTTGGAGGGCACTTGCAAATGGCCCCAGGAGTTCATTTTTCATTCTAAACACTGCAATGGCACAGTATACTGGGGGTGTAGGGGCATCTGTGTTGGTAAACTTGTAGCATAAATTAGTCCTAAAGAACCATTTTAATTAGGAAGAAATACCATCTGTATGGCATTATCGCACGTGGTCTAATCTTTACCAGCTTAATGAGATGACCTGCTAACCCCACATAAAATGGCAACTTGTTTCAAAAAGTGGCTTTTCAGACATTTGACCATGGCACAACAGACAAGCATTTCATTACGGGTGGGAAAAACTTTTCACTTTATCAACCACAAGTATACTCAAAATGCCCCTAAACAGACCTTAGTGTTGCAATGTGCTGACTATTGCTAAAATAATTAGAATAAAATGTATTAAAAAGGAATGTAAACAGCGTTTTTGTTTAAAAGGCAAGTAATAGGGCCCTGATTAATGTCAGTAACCAATGGTGTATTCTGGCAAATCATTAGCATTTACCTGTGAAGGAATGTCTTGTACTGGTAATACTAGAGCTTTATTGTTAATCCGACAGACAACAAGAATGTTCAATGCTACATCCTGCTAAAACCTTTGGTACGCTCGGCACTAATTTTATCCCACCGTCTGGGGGACAGGTGAGACAAAATATGTGCTGAGGGTGTTAATACCCAGTGCTCTTTTGTGCAAAAATTGAGTGACACTGTGGGTGAAAAAAACCTTCACATCTACAACCATAGTTATGGGCGGAGTGATGTGTGTGTGCAAACTCTGCAAAGCCCATCTGTCAAACTGAATAGATAATCATACTTGGGCCTAGGAGACTGTGCATCTGAAGTTCATGAAGTTAACTGGCTAACTTTAGGCCACTTGTTACCTCATGGGGCTGTTGTACACTTAAGAACATTACATCATAAGAAGAGCCCTGCTGGATCGGACCAAGGGTCCATCTAGTTCAGTACTCTGTTCCCACAGTGGCCAACTAGCTGTCGACCAGGGACCCACAAGCAGCACACTGTGCAACAGCACCCTCCCAGCCTTGTTCCCCAGCAACTGGTGTATACAGGTTTACTGCCTCTGATACCTGGAGGGAGCACAAAACCATCAGCCATCGAAAGCCTTCTTCTCCAGGAATTTATCCACCCCCTTTTAAAGTCATCCAAATCATAGAGTTGTCATTGCTACCTTATAGGGTTGTTATGAGAGATAAAATGGGACCTTAGTGCAACCCTTGTAGGTTGCGCTGATCTCCTTGGAGGATACAAATGTAATAAAGAAATTTCCTCAGTATCTGGCACTAAATTACTTCCAATCTGCAGTTGTAAAATACCACAGTAAAGACCACACGCTGTAGAGGACATTCCTCTAGCTTAGCTTGCTAGGGGCTTTATAAGACTTTATAACACTAAAATTGGATTACATTTGATCCGAAAATTTAAATCCATTTTATTGATAAATACCTTAGTTACCTACTTTTGAAAAATAAAAAATGGACTCAAAGGGAAGTATCCAACTGTGTCATTCTGCAAATTCAAATAATGCAAGTGGAGCACAGAATGACACAGTCTGATACCGCCCACTGCAACATATAATTCATTAGAAAAACATGGATACTATCCAACAGTGGAACAGAACTAGCGCTAATGATATTATGCTAGCATAAACCATTACTTGCAGAATGTTACTAGCACTTGGTAGCAGAAGGAGGGAATGCTGATTTGCCACCGAAATTCAATGGCACAGCAGCAAAAACGGGGTGATTTTTACCAAATTTCAGTAGCCATTTTTTCCTATTGTATTAGCAACTGCTGGTTATGTTGTGCAAAGCTTGGTTTATAGCAGTGTAACATCATTCATGCTCGTGCAGATTGGATATTAACCAATCACAATCAAATAAAGAAGCATATTAAAAACCAGATTATTAAATACATATTAAAATAACAGAGAAAAGTGAAAATAAGGGTAACCATGTTAATCTTTAATAAAGAAAAACTTATTAAAAGGGTCTAGACTTAAGACTAACTCAAAGGCAAGCATTAGTTTTTGTAGGCGATTATTACCTCCTTCATCAGACACTAGACTGGAAGGAACCGAGGGCTGAAAGTCCAAGAAATCAGTTAATAAAATGTTTACCAATTTTCTGATTTTGTGCTGTGAAGTCTCCAGTGAATAGTTTACATTATAGGTACTTGCCCCTTAAAGATTAGAGCAATACTGCATGGGGACAGGAGATCTACTCTAGCATTCAATGAAATAGGTTGTATGTTCCATCAATAAAATCATTTCTGTTAGACTTAAAAGTGCACCTGCATTCTTTCAATAAGAGTCCAGTTGCAACTTTATTTCAACTAATATCCTTTATTTATTTCAACTTATCTCTCACAAGTGTGAATTATATAGATGGGTAAATATTCTCCAAAGAGTTCATTACTAAAACTTAACACATATGAGATGCAGGAGGAAAAGTGGAGGGGGGAAAGCAGGGGTGTGTGTGTGGGGGGGGGGGTAGTATTTGAGAATGGAAGTAGCAAATGACAAATAAACCCCAAAGTAGAGATATATGAGAAATTCAGTTCCGTTAGTTTTTGACAACCTTGCAATGTGATTTGCAGAGCCCAAAAATGTGTTCAATAGCATGCATATATTTGAAAACCGCACCTGAAAAAACATGTACTTTTGAAAAATGCACACAAATGCTTTTTAATCAATGGAAGAAGAATATGTCCATTTCAAAGATGTGCACAAATGATGCATACATTTGGAAGAATTCAGACAAAAATACAGATTTTCATGGGGGGAAAACAAAGCTCACAATCTGACACAAATGCAAGTCAGAATGAGCTTTGAGGTGGGGCTTGGGGAACTTTGGCGATCTCAAGTTCTTCTGATTCCTACAGCCCTTCCCCAAAGTCACCACTTCCCACTGTCTCAAATCATATCAGCCTCAACTTATGTGGCAGGGGCACACTTTGGACCTGGCATTCTATAATGGAATGGGGAAAAATGTCTCGATGAGGGAGCCAGTGATGACACCATTGTCATCAGGGCCAGCCCCCCACCCCCATGAGATGGGGTGAATCCCCCGCCTCAGTTGATAACATGGAGGGCAACAAATTACGTGCTCTCCCCACACCTGCACCCCCACTGCTGCCTTGCTCAGCAAGGCGGCATTAGAGCAGGTACTCTGGAGAGCTCTGTTAGCTGTTCTCCTGCTGTGGCATTTGCTGCAGCAGATGGTGCTATATAAATAAATAATAATAATAATAATAATAATAATAATAATAATAATAATAATAAGAGCAGGGCTCTCCGGAGCTGCTGCTCACCTGGGATACTCACTGTAGTGCTCTGGGAGGGCAGCACTGGAAGAGAGGTCAGCGGGGTTCTCTGTAGCAGCCTCCTACCCTCTGGCTCACTCAGAGAATTTCAGAACAAGCTAGAGGGCAGGTTAGCTCTCTCTCTCTCTCTCTCTCTTTTTTTTAAACAACAACAACAAAAACAACAAATAAAAATCACTTGATACATAAACATAAAATTGCCTTAATATCGAATATTCAAATTTAACCTATTAAACATATTTGTACTAAACATAACAGTGCTCCCCCCACCTCGGGATCTCATTCCTGTTTCCAGAAACTCATAGTTTCATCTGTTGGTGGTTTCCCACTTCCTTTAGAGAACACAAACTCTAGGAACTTTTTCCATATACCCTCAAAATCATTCGTTTTTACTATACCTCTTTTCATTTTAATATTACATGTCAATTTATCATTTATAGCAATGTCCCACACTTCTTTATACCATTCTTCAATACAATAGTCTCTTTGAATCTTCCAGTTCCTAGCTACAATCAACCTCGCAGCCGTCAGCAGGTTAGTTATCAGTTCTTTCGCTTCTTTATTACATTTAAGTTCTTCTTGCAGTGAGAGTAATGCAATCCTTGGTGTAACCTCTACTTTAAATCCCACAATCTGCTAAGTCTCAAAGAACACCATCTTCCACAACTTTTGCACATGTTTACAATCCCACCACATATGTAAATACGTTCCTTTTTCACCACAACCCCTCCAACAATCTGCTGAAAGCTGCTTATTAATCTTATTTAGTCTGACCGGAGTTAAGTACCACCTCCATACAAGTTTATAGTAATTCTCCTTTATTCTTACTGACATATTTCTCAACACTCTCTGTCTCCATAGTCCTTCCCATCTCTGCTGTCCTATTTGTATCTTCAAATCAGTCTCCCAAACCACTTTCCCGACACTATCCAACACTCCTTTCTCAACTAATATATTATATAGTTGACTCATTAACCCTTTTGTCCCTATATTTTGTCCCTTATCAATTTCTTTTTTTTCAGTTAATTCCTCAAATTTCGTCCTCTCTCCACACTCTCCATTTTCTCTTACCCAATTTTTAGTCCATTGTTCCAATTGCCCGTAGTTTAACCACGTTAATTTCAAATCTTTTAAAACTTCTTCCAACCTCTCTCTTGTATTCATCCCCCTTAACCATTCTCTTAATTTCAATTTGTTTTTTTCTTTTAAAACTTTGCTTAATCTATTCTTTAAGTTTTCAGGAAATTTCTTTAGCATTATCACCGGTGTTAAGGAGGAATTACTTGAAAGCATCTCCTTTTTATATTTATTCCAAAGTTCCCAATGGAACTTCAAAAACTGATTATCTAAAACATTAAGCCATTTACCCTTCCCTTTCTCCTTAAAAAATACATTCTGCAATTTTGACTCAATATTACCTAATGTATTTTCCTCCATCCATTCTAAGTCCCCTACCCCTACAATTGCTTCAACAATATGTCTTAACCTGTTTGCTATATAATAGTACTCAAGGTTTGGGAGACCCAATCCACCCTTCTTTTGGCTTAAATACCATTTACTTTTATTGATCCTTGATTTCTTCTCAGCATTACAGTAGTTATTTATAAGGTTCTGCCAACTTTTTAACTCTAAATCTGAAATTCTTATTGGTAACATCCTAAAGAAAAAATTGATCCTAGGTAAAATTTTCATCTTTATTAAAGCTATTCTTCCAAACCAAGAAAGATTCAATTTCTTATACTTCTTTAACTTTTCTACTATCTCTTTTTTCAATCCACTTAAATTCTCACTTTCCAAATCTTCTAAATTTTTCGTAATCTTAATACCCAAATATTTAATTCTTTCTTTACTTTTCAAAACTGAAGCCTTCCCTTCCCATTCCTTTTCTTCCTTTTTGGTATAATTAAATAACATCAATTCCGATTTTGCCCAATTTATCCTTAACCCCTTAACTTCTTCAAATTCTTTCAACTGCTGTTTAATTCTTTCCATTTTACCTATAGGATCCCTAATAATCACCAATGTATCATCTGCAAACATATTCAACTTTATTTTATTACTGCTACCTATCCCCTCTATCTCCCCATCTTCTCTTATTGCGTTTGCCAACAATTCCATCACCAATACAAAAAGGACTGGCGAGAGTGGGCATCCTTGTCTCGTCCCTCTGGCTAGTAGTATCTTATCCGTTATTCCGTCATTTACTACCACTACGGCTGTGTTTTTAGAATATAACTGCTCTATTATTGCTCTAAATTTAATACCAAATCCCATTTTATTTAAAACCAACTTTAAAGTTTGCCAACTCACACAATCAAAAGCCTTAAAAATATCTAACGCTAAAATACCCGCCTTATTCTTTGACTTTTTTATCCCCTGTATTACATTCAGAATTCTACCTATTAATGTGTGCATCTGTCTACCTGCTATGAAACCACATTGGTCTTCCCCTACATAATTAGCTATAAATTTATTTAACCTTTTAGCCAAAATAGTTGAAAAATTTTTAGCATCTTGATTTATTAACGAAATTGGTCTATATGAATCAGGGAGAGTCAAGTCCTTATCTGGTTTCGGAATTAAAATTATTATGGAATGCTCCCATGACTCTGGAATCTTCTCCCCTTCCATTATTGCGTTATATAATTTCAACAACTTTGGCACTATTAATGTTTTAATTTTTTTATAAAACTCTGGTCCTAGACCATCTACCCCCGGTGATTTCCCTGCTTTAAGCTGGTCTATGACCTCCTCTATTTCACTTTGCAGTATATTATTGTCCATTATTTCTTTATGCTCTTTTTCTAATCCTTTCTTCAAAAGTTTACCCACATACTCTTCCATCCTCTTCTTTTGGGTATCTCTTTCCTTATATAAATCTTCAAAAAATTCCTGAATTTTTTTTATTTTATCCTTCATCATGGGACAATAATTGCCCTGCTTATTTTTTACTGACCCTATCCCATTTTTAGCCTTTTCCTTTTGTGTGAGCTTGGCAAGCATCTTCGAGTTCCTGTTACTATTTTGAAAGTATTCCCTTTTCATATAAATTAAATTCCTCTGAACCTCTTCTAAATTAATATTTTCTAAGTCCCTTTTTTTGCCTGTAATTCTATTAATTTATATTTATTCTTAGTTTGCCAATATTCTTTTTCCAAATTTATTATCTCTTTCTCTAAAGTAACCTGCCTTGCCTCCTGTTGTCTTTTTAGATTACACGTTTCCCTAATACAATTCCCCCTAAACACAGCCTTCATGGTATCCCAGACCACTGCAATTCTTGTTTCCCCCTTTTTGTTTATTTCCCAAGTTTCTGATAATTCCTTCTGCATTTTCTCAATTACTTTATCGTACTTAAATATCTTAGTATTCAATCTCCACCTTAATGCTTCTTTATAATCCTTACTAACTGCAAACTCTAAACTTACCAATGCATGATCCGTTACCTTGATTACCCCTAGTTCCATTCTACATGTCTTAGTTATAAAATCTCTAGATACAAAAATATGATCAATCCAAGAATATGTATGATGGACTGGAGAATAAAACGTAAATCCTGGGTCTGTCCCTCTAAGAACTCTCCAACAGTCAACAAAATCCTTTTCTTTAATTAATTTATTTAAAATAGTGATGTTGTTTCTCTTTTCTACCTCAGAGGGATTTGACCTATCTACTCTATTGTCCATAACCATATTAAAATCTCCAGCCAAAATGACATACCCCTCCTTGAATTCTTCTATCTCTCTTAATACCTCTTCATAAAATTCTTTTTGTTTATTATTTGGTGCATACATATTGATCAAAGTATACGTTTTCCCTTCCATTTGACCCTTAATCATGAGATATCTCCCATTCTCATCTTTTTTAATATTCTCCAACATAAACCCACTTCTTTTTGAAATCAAAATGGCCACTCCATTTTTTTTTTTTGACGTCCCCAATGACACTTCATAATAAACAGGCCATCTCAAGCGAATAGCATTGGTTTTTTCGTTAGGTTGATGAGTTTCTTGCAGAAAGATTATATCAGAACCATCCCTATTTAACAATTGCTCAATCCTTCTCCTTTTCACGACTGCCCCCAGACCTTTAACATTGAGCGTTGAGATTCTTATCTTCTTATCCATATCCAGTTTCTTGATCTTCTTTTCGATCCCGTACATGTTGAAAACCTAACTTACATACATAACAACAACCCAAACATACCCTTCCCTCCCACCCCACTTCCCCTTTCCCTCCCAAATCTTTTCCCCCCATTATATCCCCGGGAGTCTAACACTCCGGCCATTAATTTAACCCTGGGGGGGGAAGGCAGCCAGGAACCCAGAGCCAGCAGGATCTAATATGATTATGCTTCTTATCATCATTATATTATCCACTTTACACCCCTCCCCCTGCTGCACCTCTTTCTTCTTCATCATCACTTTTTGCGTCACCACCGGCTTCTCCTTGTGGACCCAAACCTAAGCTCTCAAGAAGCTCCATGCCTTGCTGAAAGGAAAAAACCTTATGATTTTCCTCCTTATATGAGAAACGCAGAAAAATCGGATATCCCCAAGCATAGGGGATTTTCCTCTTCTTCAATTCCCCCGTTATAGACTTGACACTGCGTCTCCATTCCAAAGTTTGTTGGCACAGATCATTAAAGACCTGCACTGTTGCTCCTTGGAACTTCAGCTCTCCCAATGCTCTTAACTCCCTCATCAGTTGTTCTTTCTTGTAATAGCTTGAAAATTTCACCAAAACATCTCTGGGAGTTGAGCCACTTCTGAAGCCACCAACCCTGTGAACGCGCTCCACATCTTCACTTAGCTGCAGGGTTGGGACTAGTTCTTTGAACCAACTTAGGATGTCCTTCCTGAGGTCCTCGCCTTTCTTTTCCCCCATATTACGAACGCGCAGATTTGCTCTTCTCGAATTGTCCTCCAAGGAGATCAGCCTCTTAACATGATCATTAAATTTCACCTCTTGCTCATTCTGGGTCTTTTTAATTTCTTTGATTTTTCATCTGGTCCACCTCTGTCTTCAAAAAGCCTAATTGCTTGTCTCTTATAGCCATTTCTGCAGACAAATCATCCACCCTTTTATTAGTTTTGCCAACTTCCGTTTCAATTTTCATAAATATCTCATCTTTAAGTCCCTTTAACAGAGCTGAGATTTGTTCCATCATCACTTCCTGCCCTGCTGGCTCTGAGCCAACTTTGGCAGCCATCTTAAGCTCTTTTGTTACTTTTGTGGATTCTTCTTGTTTGTCTTTTTGATTGTCCTCCTCTTCTGGCTCTAATTCGGCTACTCTTTGTAATCTCTTGATCGTGTTGTTTGAAGCGTGCGAGACCCACTTCGGTTTCACCGAAGGCTGCTTCTTGGGTGGCATATAGTCCCGCAAATACGGCTGGTGTTAGTTAGTTTCGCTTTTGACTCAGACAGTCAGTGAGCTCAGAGGGGTTTATTGCCGTGTTTAACAATACTTACTGCTTGCTAAAGAAGGGGTGGCTATCATTCAGTCTCTCCCGACTCTGGCTTCTACCGTTAAAATTCCCTTTGAGATAAGCACTCCGTCTGGGAGATTTCTTATGAAACCGCTCTTTGAAGTTCTTAGAGGAACTTTCCTCCACTTGCCCCCCTTACTTTGCCTCTGAATACTCGTTCGTTACACAGCAAAATGCTTTATTCTTTAAATCCCCTTCTGCAGCTCAAAGCTTCCTACACATTCTTCACCGTTCTTCACCATTTCCAGCCCAGATAGTTTAGATGATAAGATTTTTTAAAACTTACTGACCGGCAGGAACAATTTCTCCTACTGCTCCATTGGCACGCTGGCTCCGCCCCCGGCAGGTTAGCTCTCTATCCAGCTGTGCCAACCAGCAAAAGCAATTTGGTTATGGCTCTCCAAAGAGACGTCGAAGTCCAAATGCCTGGCTCTGAGGGGATCCTTCCTCAGAGTCAGGCATTATGGGAAGGGTGTCCCAGTAGATCACCCCCTCCCATGATGCCTGGCTCTGAGAATGGCCCCTCTCAGAGCCAGGGATTTGGGCCTGGTTGGGGCAGGCTCTCTGAAGAGTTGGTCAAAGTAGCCAATATGGCTCTTCAGAAAGATTGCCCTCTAACTTGCTTTGAGAGGATTCTCAGAGTGAGTCAGAGGGTAGGTGGTGGCAGAGGCAATGACGATGGGGGTAACACAATGTGAGGTGACAGCGTGCATGTGCTTTCCAGCCTCGGGTGGTGGTAGGAGAGCTTGTGTTGGTGCTGGTTGTCATGGACAGACCTGATCAAGTTGGACCTTAAGGTGGCCTGCAACATCTGCAACAGTGAGGACTGGTTTGTGTGTTTCGCCCTCAGACATTGGTAAATCCAGATGGGTTTCTGACCTCTCTAGGGGAGTTTCCTGCAGTTTTAGCCAGTAGCCTTGGCCACTGCTTGAAAAGTGGGTGGGATCCAGACCACTGATATGCTCCCTCCCAAATATCCTCAACAAAATCATAGAGCCAAGTCCACTCCTTGGTATGGTGAGGCCATGAAATGGGGTCTCTTTGTCCAATATGAATGGATAATATCTATTTGTAGTCAGAACAAAAAACTGAGATTTTTGCTTCATATTCACCAAGAAAATGGCTTGAAGTAACATTCAGCACCAGTTTGCCAAAGCTTCTAGAAAAAATATTGGTACTTGATTAAATCAAACATTTAACAGGATGTGTATTATCTTTCTATTTCATTTATGAACTCTCTATGCATAGAGCTTAAACCTACAACTAAATGCAAATTCCACATTGCGGCAGGATATATATATCTTATATAACCACCACATCCATCGCAATTTGTAGGGACCAGTGGTTAAAAATAACACAAAATAGGCCTGTTATGCTTGGAGACCAACTGTATTCCTCCAAACGCTTCACCCTCTGATGGAAGCGCAGAGAGGTCCGTGGTTCATTTTAGCCAATCTCCTTTCAACCAAAGTTTTATTTTTAAAAAATCAAATCTTAAATTATGCTCTACTCCAAATGAAATAGCATTACTATTTTTCCTCTTTTTTCTTGCTCTTGTGAAACCTAAATGCCAGTGTAAACTAAACATTTCTAGGTAATTTATTTCAGGATTTAAAGAAAGTAACAGTTCAACATTTCAGACATTCTTTGGCTTAATGAATAGCACTATTGTCTAACTTGCAATCAACAATATGAACTTTACATTTTACAACAAGCACAGTGATGCTATTTTTAACATATTTACATACATGATGCAGCCTTAAAACAAAAACAAAAAAACCTTGTGGAATTCTTTGATGAGGAAGAATAAGATTTTTTTATTATTATAGGCATGTTTACAATCAAAAGGACTCAGTTTATGTATATCATAGAATCATAGAATAGCAGCGTTGGAAGGGGCCTACAAGGCCATCGAGTCCAACCCCCTGCTCAATGCAGGAATCCACCCTAAAGCATCCCTGACAGAGGGTTGTCCAGCTGCCTCTTGAAGGCCTCTAGTGTGGGAGAGCCCACAACCTCCCTAGGTAACTGATTCCATTGTCGTACTGCTCTAACAGTCAGTATATGAATATTGCAAGGCAAAATGCAAAGTTGGATATAAAGCGTAATCTTTGATCTTGACTTCTCACATAGTTAATACATGCATGTCAGGGATAGCAGAACTTGAAATGTGTATGTTACATTGAATGTCTTAGGGCATGGCTAGACGGGGCAATATTCCAGGGATCACTCCAGGATTATCCCTGTGCAGCCACATGATGCACAGGGGATCCTGGGAACAGGGAGGGATGATCCCTCTATTTCCCCAGGATATGGCCCTACAGTTTTATTCCTATTTTCCATGGTCTCTGGATGATCCCAAGACCACGGAACGTGTGGCCCGGTGTCACAGTTTTGTCCTGGGTCCTCACGAGTAACCTCAGGAGCTCTGTGCCCATCAAGGGGGGGGGAGCACGAGGGTTTTTTTTGTTTTTGTTTTTAAAAAACTTACCTTTTTCGTAGGAGCACTCCTGCGCTTTTCCGATTAAAAACTAAAAACAAAATGGCAGCCGCAACATCCTCTTCCTCCTGGGACATCGCGTGCCACGTGTAGTCGAGGGGGACGATCTTGTGATCATAAAATCGCAAGATCATGGCCCTCAAACCCCCTCGTCTAGACATGTCCTTGAACACAGGTTCTGAATCTAGAAACAAAGGCATGTTGACAATCCTGTCCACATCTGGTGACTGCAGGACATTATGGAATGATAATTACCTAGTTTGCACAGCATGACAACCCATGGTGGGTTGTCACTCTTGCTTTTTTTCAGAATGGTGTATTGAGATGTCCAAACCCAGCAGGGTTTCATCAGCGCGGTTTGTTAACCATGCATAAGCACCCTGAGAATCCATGGCTTGTTGTCAGGTAGTTCAGGGTGACTTGTTTTCAAGGTGGCTTGCCATGATGTCCAAACCTAGCATCATGGCTTGTGAGTGGCTTGTTGGTACTGGCTCTGGAGGGGACAAAAAAAATGGGCTGCTCCTCACAACTGCCACCTCCATCTTCCCTCATCAGTGCTGTCCACCGCCACCCCACTACAGAAATGACACTTTGGAATGTTCATGCATTATTGGTCCTTCACAAGTGTAGGGATTTGCCTGTCACTATTTACAATCTTTGATTGAATGTGACAGTTGTGCAAATTTCCTAAAGTTGTGCAAATTTCCAAAATGTATGCAAGTTCATCCACAGAGTGAAGTGTTTAACTCTATGGGGGAAATTTGAACAAATCACAGATCTTTATATAATTTTCTCCAGTTGCACTTGCACAAGTGTGCACATTCACCTGTTTCTATACATATTGGGGTTTTCTTTTTATAATCTTCATTATCTCAGCTATGTAACCCAATAAAATGTTTTTGTGTAATAGAGACTTTATTTTGTATTGCCTAAAATTTGACATCTATCTAGTGACAGAGGCTGGGGACTGGGGGCTATAGAGAATACGAGGAGTTCTGATGTATAGGCTGCTGGGATACATGCAGGGAATGGGAAGGAGGATTTGGAGGGGAACCACAGCAAGCCACAGAACGCCTGATCATCTGTTGGCAGTGATATGGGTTAGCTAGTGAACAGCCAACCCACTATGGCTTATTTCCAGTGAGGCTTATTGTGATGTGTAAACTCACCCACCGAATGATGTTGACACTGACCAGTAGGAGATAGACCAATGGAAGTGGACGGTCTCCCTATTTTCAGTCAGTCACCATATGTATGAGGGATTCTCATCATTCTCGTTTCGCGTTTCTCTGAAAACAATTGCTTTCGATGGGAGGCAAATAACGAGGCCTGCTAGGTAATCTACAAAGCTTTTATTACGCAACAAACATATCTTCCACCTGAAGAGAGTCTAATCTCTTGGAAACTTCCCCCAAGGCAAAACTATGCAAATTAAGCGAGACAACTGTTTGACCAAGGAGAACAGGAAGCCTTTGCCCAAATGCCCATAACTTCAGGGAGCCTGGTGTGGAGGCAGGTTCTGGCACAATTCTAGCCAGACCGACCTTCTCACGCCTTCCTTCCGCTCCGTGCATTTTAGCTTCCGTAGGACCCTAGCATCAGCTAGCTTTTTGGGGTGCTCTCCTCTAGAAGGAAGCTCACTTTCCACTGAGTGTGTAGGATTTGGCCTTGAGGAGATAAGGTCTGGAGAGGGCTGACTCCCAGCTGGTGAATCACCCATGAGAGCTTTCTCCCCCACTGGTTCAGGCTGCCTGGTGTCTGGCACCGCCTCCTCTAGTTCCAAATCTGAGTATGATTGATTACCTGAAACACCTTCTCCCAAAACAGGGGCAGTAAGGTTAGCCATGACATCTTGTGGCTGTGGACATTAATCATAAGATATATATGCCTACCACCTTCTCTGCCCAGTTCATGAATCTGATGAAGTAGGCTATTGCTAGCAATAGTGCTTACTTACTATTAACCAGGTAATTTCTCTAAGTGCTGCAGCACTCTTTCAAAATTAAGATGAAACAAACAAACATCTTCCTAAATTTCATATGCAAGAGAGCCTCAATCTGTTGAAGTTTAATATATATATATATATATATATATATATATATATATATATATCCTCCACCTTACAGAAAAATGTGAGGTTGGGAGTTGGGTGTAACTGGATCAGAAATGTTAATCAAGGCAAACGATTTCTTATTCGTTTAAGCTTAATTGAGTGAAATCGATAAGTGCCTAATGTATGGACATTATTTTTGGGGGCTCCTGAATGCCAAAGAAATTATGAGCCAGCAATCTGCTTTGGTGAATCAGACCTTGAATTTCCATCTAAAAGTAGCTTTGAATTACGACTGGAGATAAGGTGTAAATGTGCAAGGGAATTTTATCCATGCTTCTCCCATGAATCATAAATGAGGGGAAAAAATTACCGTCTAAATTGCACTTAAAAGGAATAAAGTCTTTTCATGTCATACATGATTTATCAAAATGATCTCATTTTAAGGGTACTGTGGTTATCTTGATTAATAACATTAGTAAGCATGATGAATAGCCTCTTTAATGGTAACACAGAATTTATCGGTAAAAAATCTACTTTTACCAAAAAGGCTAGGAAGTAAAATATACAAAGGAACAGTTCATTGCAGATATTGCTTAAGCAAACTTTCCGCAAACACATTTTGATTTGGTGTGTGTGTGTGTGTGAGAGAGAGAGAGAGGTGTGTGTGTGTGTGTGTGTGTGTGTGTATGGTGTGTGGAGGGGGAGAGTTAAATTTATTTCATCATGAACCTTGGCAGCGAACAAACATTTATTGTCAAGCTTGTTTCAAAATGAATAATGAATTTTACTTTCTATGGCAGGCAAAACCACTGTGGAAGTCAATGGGTCTCTTTACAGTTACAAACACATTGAACTGTAAAAGGCAGAGTAAAAGGGACTCTGTCTCTACAACTAGGTCTGGAAAAAGGGCATATTTCACCTTTCAGGAAAACGAGCCCTTCTTTCTGTGCTACGACCTACTTCAATATCCTCTTCAAGGCTTTGGTTTAATATCCCTTTCTAAATTCCCTCTTAGTCAGGCCACTACCTCCCTAATAATAATAATAATAATAATAATAATGCTGATTCAGTCTGCCCTGACTAATTTCCTTTTGGACTGACAGATCCGAGGCCTATTACCACTGTTCCTTTTAGACCTAGGAAGCCCCCCTCATAACCCTGCCTCTCATCCACAATTAATCTTTCCAGTTGCCACACTATTAACACTACCACCCACAGTCAGAGGATGCCGTAGCCTGGCTGGACCACAGTTCCCCACTGAAGCATCAAAGATGTCAATCACATGCTAGTCAGAAAGTTGCCTGCTGTCAACATCAGAGGTTTTCATCCTCTTCTGCCCACTGATCAAACATTTTTTCCCCTCTCAGAAGATTAATTCAAAGTCCCCACCCATTTCCTCTTTCTCCTTTTCAGTTTACTTAATGATCCATCTTTCTTGTATGGAAAAGGAAGCGGCGAATAATAGAAACCCTTTCAAAACAAAAGATGGGCAAAAATCAAATTTAAATCCCAGCTGTTATCAACGATTTTCTCGTCTCCCTACTCCCACTGCTTAAACACGTTTAAAAAGCTTGGATTAGGGACTAGACTGAAATGCCTCTCTTTGATCAAAGATACTTTCTGAGGCACTTGAAATTGATTTGTTTTACGGTAACATATTGCACATTTATAAAGCCCTGCCATTTGTTCCCTTTGATTTTCAAGGGCTTCTATGTATTGACTGCATTGCTGCCCCACCTCCGGGCTGAAGGATTCCTAATATAGCTTGAAAAATCATCACTCATAACAAGTATTTCAGAAATTAAAATCAGCGATGAGCTAATTTTTTTAATGCATTATATGATCACTGATTCACACAAACTGTCTTTCTGCTTTCACACGGAAGCAGGTATCCATGCAGAACTAAGCTGTAGAAAAGGTCCAAACTGTGTTGGGATGAATATGGGCCAACATGCACTTAAGCACTGTTAATTTTGAAGCTTATCAGGTAAGTGTTAACCTGCATCCTTGTCAACTGTTCACAGAGAATGATATGAGTGGGAAAACAGCAGACGAGAGAAATATAAAGAGATGTTGAAGTATCTTCTCCTATATAAACCTCCTAGGACTGCACCAAATTTTTTATGGGGTACAATTTTTTTGCAACAAAAGAAGCCATTTCAGGCTCTGCAAATCTAGGGGTGTGCACGGACCCCCCACTCCGCTTCTCTTCCAGATCCGCGATTTGTGGATTGGGCCGCTTTGCTCTGCCCCCGCTCTGCCTATGTCCACTCCGCTGCGGAGCTCCGGATCCGGATCAGAGCTCCGTTTTCCCCTACCATAGGCTTGCATTGAAAGCTAAAAAAGGATACAACTTTTTTTCTGTTAAAGCTAGAAACCTCAAGTTTGGCACCATGACACCTCATAAAGGTATACATACACACACCATGTTTCAAGCCAATCCCATCATCCCCTGATTTTTGGGGAATTTTTGAAAATTGGGCACCCCATTCACACCCCTTTCGATAGCTCTGTCAATTTGCACGTTAGAAACCTCAAACTCGGCACCATGATAGCTTATCCAGGGATACACATGCACGCCAAGACTCAAGGCAATCCCATCATCCCCTGATTTTTGGCGGGGCTTAAACCTTTTAACTCACCCCAAATCAAGTCCCATTTTACAACTACGTCAATTTGCATGTCAGAAACCTCAGCTGCGGTCCCATGACAGCTTACCCATGTGTCCACATGGACGCCAAGTTTCAAGCCAATCCCATCATCCCCTGATTTTTGGCGGGGCTCTAACCTTTTAACTCACCCCAAATCAAGTCCCATGCTACAACTACGTCAATTTGCACGTCAGAAACCTCACCTTCGGTCCCATGAGAGCTTATCCATGTGTCCACATGGATGCCAAGTTTCAAGCCAATCCCATCATCCCCTGATTTTTGGGGAATTTATGAAAGTCAAACACCCCAGTATCTCAGGGATTTAAAGCTGCAGACAGCTCAATGGGCCCATTTCAAAGGAAATCCCAACATGCCATGAATTGGGGAGTAGAGATAAACCTAAATATGAATCTTCTTCCACACTTGAAAAATTGATTTGGAACTTGACCATAGGAAGGACTTCTCCCCTGAGTCAAAGCAAGACACACAAAAACCATCCCTGCGAGGTGGGCAGGGGAGGAGGGAGGGAAGGCAGGCAGGCAGCAGACATTTCTGGGGGCACAAGGAAGTGAGCCAAGGATAGTTTCAAAGCCAGTAATGCATATAAAATGGAATAAATAAATAAACAAAGGAGGGGTGGAATTAAAAGCAGCAGTGTTGCTGAATAAACAACAAGAAGAATTTTTTTTAAAAGGCTATATCAGTCTTTTACCAGTAGGAGGGGAGTGGACGTGCCCAAGGGGAGGAGGAATCATCTGCCAATTTGACTGGTCCTGTCTAGGTACCAGTCTTTAAGAAGCAAACGCTCACTTCAACTCATGATAGGCATTCTCTCCAGTGATTTACCTTTGGAGGACTCTGATGGCCCTCCAAGGACAGGAGAGTGCGCAGGGCACGTCCACATGCCCCCGGGGAGCTCATCCCCTTGCACCACATCTATTCAGTTGTTCCCCAAAGTTAGGGTGGGTAGCAGTGCTGTGTTTTCTATCTCTTATTATTGGCTTAGTATATGATTTCAGGTTGTGTTTGTGCATTTGGTGGGGCTACTGTTTTAAAAAACACTGGGAAAAGTCCGTTCAGACTAAGAAAGAGAAGTTCCCAGAATCCCAAGTTACCCATTTTGCCTATCCCCTCCTCCAACTTTGGGATCATGTGATCATGACTGGGAGTTGACTCTGCCCCTCAGCCCTTCGGAAAAGGTACATTTTCCCGCTGTTTTACCCAATTTTTCCAAAAATTCTAGCAAGCGAACCGCAGCACGCAGAGAACTGAGAGTAGGCTCAAAATGACCCCCAGCCACGACTCTCTAAGTACAAGAAGTTTCAGAAAGATAGCTTAAAAAACAACACAGTTATCCCCTATTCTTTTCTGCAATGCAATCCTATGGGCGAAATTTTTCAAAATGGCAATCGGATCGGTCACGAAAAGAGAAGCGCTCTGCGTATGGGCGCTTCTCTTTGCCATGCTTCTACGGGTCCCCGGTCCACTTCTACTCCACCTCTGGGCAAGGCGGAGCAGGCCAATTCGCTTCTGATTCTCCGCTTCTAATCGGAGCGGAGCACATCCCTATGCAAATCCCTCCGCTTCTCTTGGCAAAATGGTAGCTTAGAGAGGGGAAAGTATCACACTGCAGCTCACCTCCATTCGCTTTAAAGGAGGGATGGTCTGCTGTGCAATTATGCTCAGCATAATCCATCCCTCTCTGGGGGCAGGACCCACTCCAAAGGAAGGAAAGAGTGGATCACACGGCGGATCACCACTTTAAAGAGGTGATTTCTCCCACCCTTGTTCATGCAGTCCCCACTATAAGATCGTCAAAACGGGTGCCCTTTCTGTAGAGGAGGAAAAGTCGCATGGGGAGGTTTTTCCCCCTATATCTCAATTCTTCCCCACAACTTCCCTGTTTTTCAGGTCAGCAAGCAAAGTCTTGCCCCATATGATTTTACCAGCAATCCACTTTGGGTTTCAGTCAAAACTGATCAGAATTCTAAAGGAGGGATCCAGAACTCCTTTAGAGTTCTGACTGAAACTCACATTAGATTCACTGCCCTACTGACATTCAGTTGCAGCACCCATTCTGTGGAACTCTTTCACCACCAGGTAGCCATACCATCATGGCTTCCCTCAGACTTTTTGAAGGACAATTAAGACCAATTTGGACAACAGAGCGTCAGGAAGTTGCTAACAGCCATTTCCTTTATTCTTTTCATGGCTAGTTTATCATATTTAACTCTACTTCCATTTTCTGTTTTCATTGGTCATAATTGTTGGCTGTTTTGTAACAGTTGGGGGTCTGAATATTAGTATATGCATTATTGTTAAACATATTTCGGTTCACAGGAGTTTAGTTTCTTTATACTATGTTTTATTGCATAAAGGTGGTGTATAAATGTAAAAATTAAAATAAATACACTTTGAGTGTCTACAACAGAGTCTGGTTTAAAGATTACTTACCCAACATATAGAGACCAAGGACTAGCAATCATATGACAAGTGAGGTTTGCTATCATAATATTATTTCCCCCCTCTTCTGACATACCAACAATAAAAGTTTGATCTATACGATGGAAACTTGGTCCTAAAGATGAATGGTTAATGCAAGTTTACTATTAGTAAGCTACACTACTCTTCCATACGATGCCTGGGAAAGTTAACTTTGGGAGTCTTTATGGTGTGGCGAGAGAAAGAAAAAATAGCTCTACCTGAAGCCTCTCGCCACACATCTTAGTTAGCAGAAGGGGGTGCTGTAGTGTAACCTTTTTAAAGATGCAAGAGAGAAATATCTTACACGTTAAAGCTAGAATTTTAGGCCCCTGGTGTGTTCAAAGGGATTGGGCAGGAATTCAGTACAGGAATCATGTTGTTCCTTTTTCTTGCAAGTTTTTAATATAGCTTAGAACAATATTGCTAAGCGTAAAGGCTTTTAATTTGTGGCGTTGATCCTCCAGGAACATTTAACTAGGCCAGCCTTGCAGTGATTTTTTAATTTTTATTTAAGACTACTGAATCTCGGAAATTTTATTGTTCAAGATTTTATTGGCAACCACAGTACTGCCAACAAACCTCTGATAATATACAGAGAGTTTGTAATTAGACTGATACTTTCAAGACGGGTAAAAAAAAACCCTCTCCCCCTCAAAAAAAAGAAAAAGAAAAGGTAGGCTGGATCCAGATTTATGCTGGATCAACTGCGCTGACAGATGTGAACTTCCCCACCCCCTCCATCCTAGGGCAGCCCCTCCAGCCCCCCGAAAATGTTACACAGAAAGTCAGGAAATGCTGCTGAATGGAGTGAGCTGTGATGTGGGGGGGAGAGGGGTTCCCAAAAATCGGACAGAGGGACCTTCCATAAGTGCTGCCCTTCCTCTTATGGGTTTGTACAATCCAATAAGTCTACTTGTTTTACAACAGGGCTGCATTCTCTCTACTGCTTTGGTGAGGACAGGCAAGGTCAAAAGCAGTAATTCCCACACAGGGTACCAGGATGCACTAGTGTGTCATGAGCTTCTAAGAGACACCCCAGTTGTGGAATGAGCTCCCCAGAGAGGTCCGCCTGGCGCCTACACTGTACTGCTTTCTTCGCCAGCTGAAGACCTTTTTATTCTCTCAGTATTTTAACACTTAATTTTAACTTAAATTTAAGTTTTACTGTTCTAACTCTGTATTTTAATCTCATATCAATTTTGTTGCGTGGTTTTATCCTGGTTGTGCTTTTTATGCTGTATTTTGTAATTGTGCTTTTAACATGTTGGTTGTTTTATTATGGTTTTAACTTTTGTGAACCGCCCAGAGAACTAAGAGCTATTGGGCGGTATAAAAATGTAATAAATAAATAAATAAATAAAATATTGACTAAAGAATGAAAGAGTCCTGTGAGCTCAATGTACCCTCCCACAGAAGGACAATGTCCACAGTTACCTGGGGAGGTTGTGGGCTCTCCCACACTAGAGGCCTTCAAGAGGCAGCTGGACAACCATCTGTCAGGGATGCTTTAGGGTGGATTCCTGCATTGAGCAGGAGGTTGGACTCCATGGCCTTGTAGGCACCTTCCAACTCTGCTACTCTATGATTCGATGATTCTATGTTTCTTCATGATTCACTGCCTTCTTCTGGTCTTGCCTTCTTCCAATCCGCCTCCTGAGGACGGGCCATTCTGCAAAGTTGGATCGCTCTCTTTGCAGAGTCACAAAACAACCCTGCCTTGCCTCACAGCAAGCTTCCCATTCCAGAGCTGCATATGCTATTGCTCTGTGCTTCTTCCCAATCAGGAGGCAAGGCCAGATCAGTGAATCGTACTGAACAATGGGCCGGGACTCCTCTAACATCTGGCAATTCTTCCTCTTCCTCTAAAAATAACCGCTGTTCAAGCTTTTAAGAGTGACGTTTCTCTCTCCAATTTTAATTTAGAAAGCAAGCGTGCCTCAGTTACCAGACGTTTCGGAAATATCGGTCTTAGGCTTCAACAGAACCAAACCAGCATACAACCTTATGGCTTAATATATGTTTTTCCCTGACGTGTCAGGTGTTAGATGAGGGACCAAGTTTCCTCCCCTTTACTCCAGCCAATTCCTGCTTTCTGTTTCATCTCCAATCTCCCAGAGACTCATCAAAACTGCGATTTAATTACATCTTAAGGGGAAAAAACAGAGTGTAAACATGACTCCTTTTTATCTCCTGATACATCTGGACAAGTAGACAATGTGCTAAAACAAAATAAATCTGGCCTGACAGTCACTTCAAAGGGTTCAGCAAGGGGCTTGCAGCTACTTAAGGCACAGGAATGCGGTTGCTAAGCGTCCTTCTCCAACCTATGAGCCCTTAAAAGAAGAGCTTTTTCTTTCTTTCAGAAGGACCTGGGGAAAGTAGAGAGTGGGAACCAAGCAGCAGAAGGGAGATTGGGGATTTGGTGAGGATTTTGAAGTCAATTGTGAATTGGTTGATGAAAAACAGCTGTTCTCTTCCTCTTAAAAGACAGTTCCACAGCGAGATGGAAGGATAAACATGGATAGATCTATTTATTTCTGTGAATCACCCTTAAGAAAATGAAACTATTTAGACTTTTATACTTGCCTGAAATTGCTATGCCTGTTAAACGTTAGAGACAAACTCACTTCAGACAACCCATTTTCTCCACATACATTCATGGTCTTTGCAATGGTAGGAGATCCACATTACAACTAAGTGGTTTGAATAAAGTCTCTTGTGCAATTCATTCGGCAGCCCCAATACATTCAACAAGATGCCATCTCTAGCTTGTTAAAAAATAACCTATCACATTATTAGGCCCCTTCAGATAACCTTATTCCATTGGATTCTTACTGAGTTATGGCTCCAAAAGCTATAAAGTATTGTGATAAAAACAACACCAATCTAGCTCTATGAGAGACCAAGGCCATAGCTAGACCTAAGGTTTATCCCTGGATTGTCTAGGGGTCAAACCTGTTCATCTAGGTGACACACAGGGGATCCAGTGCTCAGGCAGGGGCGAACCCTAGATGATCCCAGGATAAACCTTCAGTCTAGCTGTGGCCCAAGACTCAGAGCCACCCAACAAAGTCAACCCCCAAATTTCCATGCCTTTTTGTGCACATTTCTTCTAGTGTATGCTGTATGCATTTTTCCACATGTGTGCACTCCCCTCGGCAATATAATACATTTTCACGCCAATACACACATTTTTTGAGTTGAAAACTGTGTCACAGCATTCTGAAAAGTGCAAATTTTGGTGTGCAAGGATATTTCAATTCACGTATACATTCAGGGGATATAAATTGGGTAAGTTCATACAAAACTTCAAACTGAGTGAATTTCTCCCCCATCCCTAATCGGGACTTCATGAAGATGTATCTCCAAAATGATATAGACAGGTGATTATTAAATACTCTCTTATCCCCCAGAATCTGACAGACGGTCTGGCTTTTCACTAACTGAAAGGGCCTAATACCCTATTTCTTTGATTCTAAGATGCACTTTTTCCCCCATATAAACATCTCTAAAAATGGGGTGCGTCTTAGAATCGCGGGTGTGTTTTAGGTTTTTTGTTTTTTCTGTTGGTGGTACTGAAATTAGTGTGCGTCTTACAATCGATGGCGTCTTACAATCGAAGAAATACGGTAAATGTGGCAGCCTGAGGTGGTACTGTGCAGACACAGGTCTGCCACCACAGTGAGAACGTAGCCTCAATTTCC
The DNA here is from genome assembly GCF_023053635.1 of Elgaria multicarinata webbii. Classification (NCBI taxonomy): domain Eukaryota; kingdom Metazoa; phylum Chordata; class Lepidosauria; order Squamata; family Anguidae; genus Elgaria; species Elgaria multicarinata. The sequence continues at coordinate 110,906,501 of NC_086178.1, forward strand.
TCGGTTTCGATATACTCCAGAAAAAGCGAACTCTGCTGGTGTGAGAACACACTTAATCTGTGGTACCTTCATATGAACCTCATGTGGCGCAGAGTGGTAAGCGGCAGTTACTGCAGCCGAAACTCTCTCCACGGCCTGAGTTCGATCCCAGCAGAAGCTGGTTCTCAGGCAGCCGGCTCAGATCAACTCAGCCTTCCATCCTTCCGAGGTTGGTAAAATGAGTACCCAGCTAGCTGGGGGAAAGGTAACTGCGACTGGGGAAGGCAATGGCAAACCACCCCATTACAAAGTCTGCCAAGAAAACATCAGCGAAAGCAGACGTCCCTCTAGGAGTCAGCAATGACTCAAGTGCTTTGCACGAGAGGTTCCTTTCCTTCCCCTCCCTTTATGTTCTTATTCATTAAATCACTTTTTGTTCTGGTTTTGCCTTATGTAAAACTTGTTGCAAGGGCACCTAATGGCATCAAACACATCAGCAGTCTTACAGGCTGTGAAGTTTTGTTTTGTTTTGTTTTTAAATAGCAAGTTTTCCCATCACTGGGATTGATGAAGAGTTTAACTTTGTCTGTATTGCTGCAATATTTATCGTTTCCACAGGCAAAATGCCCTTGTGGGGATGCAGCTCCTGTCAAAACATTTTGTGTTGAAGCCATATTGCTTTGCACCAGCCAGTTCCCTATATTTCTGGTACATTTAAAAGCAATAGTAGATCTGGCTTGGCAGCCTGGCAAATTTTGCAATAAATACCAGCACTGAAAGATGGACTTCCTTAAAGATAACAGCAACATGGTGATATCTTAGACTGCATATAATTCTGTCACTTCTAGATTTTTCCTTACTTCTCAATAAATCTTCCCTTTTACAATGTTTCACTCTTGTTAAAGCAATTCTACATACATCATCAGAGGAGGCTCCTTCCTTCAAATCCCTCTACGGATACTGTGCTGAATTCCAGAGCAACTGGGACTATCCCTAAGAAACAGCTCACATGACAAGTTGAATTTGTTATCTATATGGTAAGAACTACCATTTATCAAGTAAATATTACAATCTGTGGGCTTCCTTTGGAGCAAGGCCGGGCAATCTGGTGCCCTCCAGATATTTTGGACTACATCTCCCATAATTCCTGTCCACTAGCCATGCTGGCTTGAGATAATGAGAGCTGTAGACAAAAACATCTATCTGAGGGACTCCAGGCGGGAGCATGCTGTTGCAAAACACCCATTTGCAAAAGGCAAATGGGTGAGGCTAAGGGCATGGCTAGATGAGGAGGGTGTGGAGGATGATCTCGCGATTTTATGATGGCGAGATCGTCCCCCTCGTCTACACGCAGCGCATGACGTCCCAGGAGGAAGAGGAAGTCGCACCCGCCATTTTGGATTTCTTTTAAAAGGTAAATGAGCGCATGAGCGCTCGAATGAAACTGTAAGGTGTGTTTTTTTTAAAAAAAAAAAAATCCCCTCGCGCTCACCCCCACCTCCCATGGGCACGGATCTCCTGAGAAGCTCCGTGCACCATGCCTGGCTCCTTGCATTTACTCATGAGGAGCCAGGACAAAACCGCGATGTCGGGCCACACCTCACATGGTCTCGGGATCATCCCGAGACCATGGGAAAAACCGGGATGGAAGGGTAGGGCGATATCCCGAGGAAAGGGAGGAATCATCTCTTCCTGCTCCCAGGATCCCCTGTGCGTCATGTGGATGCACAGGGACGATCCCGGGGTGATCCTCGGGATAACACCCCATCTATCCATGTCCTATGAGAAAAGTAACATGCCAAAGAACCTAAGTAAAAAGCAGAGATGTGGTCTCAGCTCCAAAACACAAACCTGTTCTTCTGAATCCACACTTTTCTTCTCCACCACCCATTTCACAGAAGTCAAGGACTGATGAGGCTCAGATAGCTGTGAAACAAGGTAGAGTCTGAGCCCCAACTACCAAATTTGCACCCACAAAGTGAAAGATGCATTGTACAGAAGGCCACATGGTGCTCAGAGAAACTCACACAGACACACATATCCTTCACACACAAAACCAAAGCACACACCACACCAAAGCAAGCCAACAAGCCAGCTAATATACACCACATTCCAAATAACAACACTGGCACTCCCTACCATGACATCTAACCTCTTACCCACCCCCTAGCCCTCCAGGATGCACCCCATCACCTTCAGCCTACCTTTTCTTTTTTCTGGGGAGCTGGGCACATGTCAAAATGAACAGCTGGGCTCAGGCCATCCACCATTTTTCTTCGCTAAGAATGCCACTGGGGCCCACGTAGAATTCAGACCATTTGAGGCCAGTGGGCTGCTTTGCAGTTAACCAACAACAACAAACCGCCCAGAGAGTTTCGGCTATGGTACGGTATATAAATGTAATAAAATAAATAAATAAACAACAACAACGGTCCAGGAGCCTGGAAGACATCATGGGAGGTGTCTGCAGGCACATTGTTGTCAACAGGAAACACATTGGGGAGCCAAGATCCACAGAAAGCTGTTTCCAAAGCTGAGATGCCTCTAAAATGTCTGCCTGTATATGGTGCACATAAGCCGCAGAGCAAGGCTGGGAAATACACAGGCCACTGCAGAACCGCATGAAAACCACTGTAGACATGCAATGCGGCATTGAGGTTGGATCCCGTCAAAAGCCAGAGATTCCTTCTGGTACCAAAAGCATCCATTTCATGCATTAACAAAAACTGGTGTAGTGCAGTCGCTAAGGCACTGAGGTACAAATCAGGAGATCTCGAGTTCAAATCTCACCTCTTGCATGTACTCACTAGGAGGGTTTAGACAAGCCACTGTCTCTCAGGCACAATCCGCCATCTGCAATATGAAGGCAATAATCCTGATCTACCTTACAGGGGTGTTGCAACAGTTATTGCGATGCTGGTTTCTGAGCACTTTCAAAACACCTATGTAAATGCTCAGTATTATTATTAACGTATCATTTTAAATTATAATTCAAGGTACAAGTTTACATCAGAAACGCCTTATGTGCATCTTTTGCATTAAACACTGTAAGCTTGAGTCTCTATACAAACAGAGTGATGGGGCGGGGGGGATATCTTCGAAATAAATGTGGAGAAAACGCCTTTTCTTTCTCCATTTTTCAAAGAAGATTCTGTTTTAAAAGAAGCTTTATTCTGCATGTCTGGAAGCTATCAACACTGCAAACAATTACAGAGCCAGTGATATAGCACAAATAAATAACACTCAGCATTATCTCCGGCACAATCATATTTCCTAAACAAAGACCAAGGGCAGCAGTAACCATTTTTATTGTCCCATATAGCTCTTATGTTCTAATTAAACAGGAGGTTATTTCCACTGCTAACATAGCCATTTGTCTTATTTGAGTATTGTATAATATTTATTTTTCCCTTTGCCAATCTCAGCTTGTGTGTGTGTGCATCTGCGTGTTTTAAAAAACAGTCTTCAGCATGGTGACTTGCTTTGTCACTTGGCAATAGCAGAATGGGTCATTTGCGAAGGGTCAATAAATAAACTTTTTTTGTTTGCAATTGCCCCTAAAACAAGATAAAGCTGACACTTCCCCTTCCCCTCTAGCTTTAATAAAAGGGCAATGAGCTGTATTATTAAAGATATAGGTCAAGCAAACCTGATGATTTCAATCCTGTGGGGTGCTTTAAGACTCTGTTGTCATATTACCAAGATTGTTCGGTTGGCTCCTAATTATTCCTCTTGGTTGCTTCACATTTTCATGTGATTTCTCACACACTTAATGTCAAAACTGATAAGCTGCTCTGTGTAAAAACACTACATTATTTCCTCACTTGTTATGTTAATACAGTGCAGGAGCTGCAAGAATGCTTTAATCTAGCTGACAAGGATATTGCAGTCTAGAAATGTAATAAACTTTACCAAGGTGTTCCTGCCCTGAAACATTCCACAGAGATAGGCATCTTAAACAAACGCAAACATGCACCCACAAAATTGCTACCTCAAGTATATGTTCTTATTTCAGTATTATTATTATTTTTTTAAAAAAAATCAGATACAAAAAGCATTTGCGGTGAGTGGAGGCAAGAAATAAAGAGACGACACCCAAGTACTGGATTTAAACTGGGCCACATTTTATTAAGTGGTCTGCAGGAGGTGGGAAATGCCTATCCTAAGAGGGCATCTTTAATCAGGCCTCTTGACAGGCCTGTTCCTCATTTGGGCGAGCCCAAATTTGGGACTTCGCCATCCCACAGGCTTCTCCTTATGGAGTAGGGAGACCTTCCGGTGTCGCTCCAGCACAGGCCGCCTAGGCTCTGCGTGAGAGAGGAGGGTCAGCCTCAGAGGTAACCCTTCTCTCTCCTGCCAGGCCACTAGGCTCAAAACAGGGAGCCTGAGGTGTTACCCCTCACCTCAACGGTGCCTGCAAATGCTCACCGCCCCATAACCCCTCTCAAGATGCCCTTACCTACAGCCCTAATTCAAATGTGACCAAATTATGAACGTGAACCAATTAACGTATTTAATACTCCCACGCTGTCCTACAGTATGGAGTAGGCGAAAAAACTCTTGGCCAAATTAGGACAAGAGCAAAAATCCCTACTCGGCCCCCCTAATGGCAACCAGCAAGCTCATACTGTCTACAGGGTGGGAGGGAGGGAGCTGCGTGACAAAAGAGGCAGTCGGGAGGGAAAACGGCAGTTTTGTTTCCTCTCATCCCCTCCCGGCCACGTGACCCAGCCCGGTTGCCATGGCTGGCTCCAGTGTCGCCTCTTGTCCCCACGCCCAGGCTATGCCGGTCATGGCAGGATGGCGTATCGGAGTTAAAAGTGTTCATGCTAACAACATACGACGCTTTCTTCTTCCCATGGATAATCGCAGTTGTGCAACACAGAGTTAACAAGAGTGTACAGTAACTTCTTAGAATCTTCTGGAAACTATTTTCATGAGAAATGCATATTGCTTAAGTAGCAGCCCACTTCTTTGATAAAGGTACTACACATTATGTTCAAAGTATGAGACGGTGCTACTCAAGTGTGCGTCACTGTGCATACGAAATCACCTGTCTAAGCCTATAACATTTGTGACCCACCAAGCTGAATTGCGGTAGTTTAAATTTCAAGTTTCCTGCAAGCCAACGTAAGCTGCCTTTGGAAAGCTGTTGTCTCAGCCTCAGCATCCTCCACCCACCCCCAAAATAGAGGCAATACTAACCTAACATAGAATCATAGAATCATAAAATAGTAGAGTTGGAAGGGGCCTATAAGGCCATCGAGTCCAACCCCCAGCTCAATGCAGGAATCCAGCCTAAAGCATACCTTTTGAATTTGCCTTCAGGCCGCTTTGAGGCCCAGTATTGGGCAAAAGGCGGATAATAATAATAATAATAATAATAACAATAATAATAATAATAATAATAATAAGACAGATGGTTGTCCAGCTGCCTCTTGAATGCCTCCAATGTGGGAGAGCCAACAACCTCCCTAGGTAACTTGTTCCATTGTCGTACTGCTCTAACAGTCAAGATCTTTTTCCTGATGTCCAGCCAGAATCTGGCTTCCTTTAACTTGAGACTGTTATTCCGTGTCCTTCACTCTGAGGGGATTGAGAAGAGATCCTGGCTCTCCTCTGTGTGACAACCTTTTAAGTATTTGAAGAGTGCTATCCTGTCTCCCTTCAATCTTCTCTTCTCCAGGCTAAACATGCCCAATTGTTTCGATCTCTCTACATAGGGCTTTGTTTCCTGACCCCTGATCATCCTGGTTACCCTCCTCTGAACACGCTCCAGCTTGTCTGCATCCTTCTTGAATTGTGGAACCCAGAACTGGACGCAATACTCTAGATGAGGCCTAACCAGGGCCAAATAGAGAGGAACCAGTACCTCACGTGATTTGGAAGCTATACTTCTATTAATGCAGCCCAAAATAGCATTTGCCTTTCTTGCAGCCATATCGCACTGTTGGCTCATATTCAGCTTGCGATCTACAACAATTCCAAGATCCTTCTCGTTTGTAGTATTGCTGAGCCAAGTATCCGCAATCTTGTAACTGTGCATTTGTTTTCTATTAACTGTTTACAGAAAAGGTGTGGAGATACGAACAATTAAAAAGAATATGTAGATGAAAATATTGTGAAAGTAATGCCTCAAAAATTGAAATTATTCTAATAAGTACTAATTTTAACAAAAAGACTTCAACCAACATTTAGTATCTTGTTGATCCGAAACTGACTTTCTAGTGGGGATGTTCATTGACCTATCTTTTAATTGTTTCTTTAGCTTGCTCAGAGATCATTTAGCAGGTGCCATACCTCGATATGCTAATTATTATTATTAGATGTTGGCAGTGAGCTGGGCCAAAGCCGGCGGTGAGCAGGGCTGGAGCTAAAAGTGGGCAGGTCAACTCTTTTCTTCAAGCCTCATCAGACAAGCATTTTATTTCACGCTCACTACTGTCTACTTATGGATGTTCGTGTGTTCTTTAGATGACAGTGTCCTCCTGCTCCTTCTTCTCGTTTTTCCATTGCAATGCAGACTCCCTTTTAATCCGTCTTTTTCTTTTTCTTTTTCTTTTTTGGAAATGGAATGTGCCGCCATTTCTTGCTGTGTGCAAGAAAAGCGGCATGATAAAAACGGCCCTTGAACGGGCCATGTGGTCATTATTGCTTCCTCTTTCTCTCCCTGTGTAAAGAGATCGTCACTATTGTGGGACAGCAGCAGGAGGCCATAGAGACAGTAGGGAAACACAAAAATCCACCCATCTGATGACGCTGTTCGTCAGGCACTCTCTTTTCTCTCTTTCTGCTACCCCTTTTCTCTCTCTCCCTTTCCCTTCTTGCTCAGCAGGCTGCCAGGCAAGTTTTCCTTCTCACCCTCCCCCTGGCAGCTACGTCCCCCCCCAAAAGCCCCTCTGGTGGTGGTGGGCCCTCCTGAGCAATGTGGGATAAAGTATGGAGGGCTGCAGGGGGAGAAGGAAATGGCTCCAAATCAAACTCGGATTCTAGGATAAGTTAACTTGGGAAAGCTTACAGAAGGAAAGTTCCCCATTCCGCTCCTCCAGCAGTCCTCCTGGCTCTATCCCAATTATTGGGGACCCCCTCCAGCCCTTAAATGACAGCAATTATTTGTAAATGTGCATCTATCCATATATTAGCATATGCAGATTTTATGTAAATGTGTCCTCTTTTGTCCTCACTTTTCGTGATGGCTAAGCGGCCACCACAGGTGCAACTTAGGGAAGCTGGCACAAATTGCAGTCTTGGAATCTAATGTAGACGATACTGTCTGTTTTTAGGGATGCATTCGCCCTCACAGTGCTATGCTTGCATATTTGTAACTGGAGCAAACATTACCAAGCACAGTCAGCATCAGCGGTCAGCGTTGTGGGGCACCTCCAGGGGCTCATGCCTCTGCTGAGAGCCCACTGCAGATCCCCAAAGCATCCTGGCCCTGCTGCTCTTCATGCTTCTTGTCTCTGCTTGTTCACCTGCCATCCCTGACCATGCAGGCAGTGACAAGGTAAATGAAGAGATGGCGCAGCACCCCCTGCTTGCCTTGCCTTCTCCCTTTGGGACCCACTTCTTGGATAGCTTCACCCCTTGGATAGCTCCTGCTGCGTTCTGACTGGTTTTGACTGAAACCTGAAATGGATTCAACGTCCTTCTGACAATGGCCGTTTCTACACCAGCCCGAAAATGTGGGCTGGACACGGCCGAGTCCCTGTGCGTCCAAATGACCCACAGGGACTCCCGGAGGCAGGGGGGACGAGCGCAGGTTTTCCCAGGGATAAAGAAACCCTGGGAAAATCCAATTCTTCCCGTGGTTTCAGGATCGTCCCGAGATCACGAGAGGTGTGGCCACCCATCCCAGCTTCTTCCCTCCTCCATGAGAGTAGCGGGGAGCAGTAAAGCGAAGGAACCAGGCCAGGAGGAATCAGGAGTGGGTGGGAGGAGGGTTGGGTTGTTGTTGTTGTTTTAAAAAAACAACAACTCAGTTTTCATTGGAGCACATGTGCGCTCAGCTCTTTTAAAAAATAATTTTTAAAAATGGCGGGCGCAACACCCTCCTTCCTCCCGGGATGTCGCGCCCGCAGGTGGATATCATGAGATCCTCCCCTCTCTCTCCCTCTACACCAATGTCCAATGTCCTCCCCTCTCTCCCTCTACAGAAATGTCCAATGGAGCACCAACCTCCACTGGGGAAAGGGCAAGCACATGGGATGCAGCAATGCTGGTGGTGAGGAAGGTGCTGAAAGGATCTTGCCCAAGGGTCCCCCAAATCTGGAGCTGGCACTGTCAAGAAATCTCAAGCGCCCCCATCTCTCTCTTGTCAAAAGAAAATGAATCCCTGTAGCACTACTTCTGGGATTTTGTATGGACTTTTGTAAAGTTGGGAATGCATGAAGTTACTTTTAATCGCCTGGCTGGACCATTCTTCCATTTATTTTATTTCTTTACTATATTTTATCCTGCATTATCAATAATATTATTTCAAGGATGGCATGCAATAAGGTATCACCACATATCCCATCGACTATTATTCTCTTTCCTCTGTACCCTCTTTAAATCAATTTGACTTAAATCACGATTTAAATCACGATATAAATCACTACTCAGAAAGACTCGATTTAATCATGTGACCCCCCCCCCAAAAAAAGTGCACTCTATTCATTGAATTTTTTGAAACTCAGCACTTAAGAGGTAAGGGGTTGATTCTGTGTACATCAACACCTTGAGGCCCAGCATTGGGCAAAAGGCGGGATACTAATACTAATACTAATACTAATAATAATACATAGATTTGCAAAGGAACAATGGGATTGTGATCTCTGCAGACCCAAATTCAAAGTTTTGAGAACTGTAAAACCAAGCATCTGTGATAATATCTTCTAGATAGAAAAAAATATCCAATAATCTTACAGAAACCTCTGGAAGAGCAAGACATGGTGAATGGATTAATGGCATTCATTTACCAAAAAATTTAAACATTGCATGAACATACAGCCTCTTGCAACATAATTAAAAACTAATCCTTATTTCGTGATAAATAATCTTTGGACTATAATGTATCTTAAATAGAAAACTATCTTTAGATAGATTTTTCCTCAAAAAGCATGTTACTTTAAAAAAATCTGATTTAAATAAAAAAATCTGAATTTTTATTTTTGATTTTTTAAAAAATCATTGATTTTTATCCACTTTGCTTTAAAGCATTCAAAGCACTTCACATGAATTATATTGTAATCCTTATACGAACCTTGTAAGGTAGCTCAATATTATTAACCCCACACTGCAGATGTGGAAGAGGCAGCGAGAGAAAGAGAGAAATGAGAGAGTGACTTGCCTAAGACCGCCTAGTATGTGGGAATCAATCCTCAGATAAGCAAGCATTATCTGGAGATACTTGTAAAGCAGGGGTGAGCAACATTCTTAGCATGAGGTACTAGGTCAGGGGGCCTGCATGTATACACAGACATATACACCTCCCCGCCCCCATATCTCAGCACACATGGAAGGGCAGGTTTAAACCTCCCATCCTTGCCTTTCAAGTAGGATCACTGGGGTTGCAGTAAAGCGTAAACCCAATCCAGGTATTACTCAGCCTGACAGGCAACATGGATACACTGGGGTTGTGGGGGCATGTTTTGAGCCTGCCACCCACCCCCACCCCCACCCCAACAATCACACAGTTCCATCCAATCCCTCATGTGTTCTGGGCAATCTTCTGCATCAGGGAGCCTTTTGAATCCATGAAGGCCCTCCCTGATTTCGAACCCTGATTCAGGGTCCTTAATGATGCATTGAACCTGCACAGCTGCAGAAGTTCACCCTGAACGTTTGAGGGTCAGGAAGAAGCCTGTGACTTCCAAGGCAGGGCTAACTGTGCAGCTTTGCTATTTCTGTTCTGACTAAGGGTGAGTAGCACCTGAAAAGGGCTATATACGGGTTCCAAACATGAATTTGGTGCTCCTTCAGTTGTAAAATGGCCATTGGTATAAATTGGTTCTGTGTATGGGCACTATAGGAGTCCTAAATGTTGACTTTCCCTTAGGGTCGACTCTCCTCTTCCTATTTCCCCTCATATCTTGTCTCTTCAACTTTTAAGACAAAGTCAGTTACAAAGTGAATTGCATAAACGCTCCCATTAGCTTGATTTTATGTACAAACCGCAACAGTCTTTTGTTTGGATTTAATCTGCTGCATGCTTACAAAAAAGAAAAGGAAAAAAATCTGTCCCCTCATGTATAAATGACCCATGTCTGCTGAACATACAATACTCTGATTAATGGAAAAGGCTAGTATGGATCTTATTTCACAGCAGAGAGTTAATTTGTTGGCAAAAACATAAATACAAAGCATAAGATACTGTCAATATAACAGTGTAACTCCTAATTTATGCCACACTGAAATGTGAATTCCATGGAAAGACTGAAATTTCAGAATGTATTGCTGAGCCTTTTTTTTTCCAAAAAAAGAAAGAAAAGTAAATAGGACAAAAGCACTTTTTCTGCATACACACATGTAAAGTCTACCAGCATCAAAGGTCCAATTCGAATAGCAGAAACTGACACAATGGAGTCAGAGACAGCCCAAGGTGTTTAAGTGCCTGAGAGAGTGAACCTATGCACCTAGACAGTGTCTGGGGGACATTGAATATTTCCTTTTCCTGACCTTGGAGCTGGAAACTCCCCTCCTCTCCACCTCCACTTCCCTCACAGCCAGCGTGGAAAGAACCTTGAGCTTGTAGGGAGTTAAAGGGGGGGATTCCCACAGGTGGGATTTGGAGGAGGCTGGAGGCGTGGGGCTACACGTTATTACTGCCTCCACCCCCCTCCCTGAAGCCTCCACTAGATGGATGAAATCACCTATCTAGCTAAAATGCAGAGTGGGAGGTGGAAGGTACTTTCCGCTCTGCATTGGATACTCATAAGCCTCTGAGTTTGGACCCAATAGGATTGCACCCTAAGGCAGAAAATCCAAATGGTACCCTTCCTCCTCCTCTCCCCTAATTTTTGTGAGACTGTCCCTCAAACATATTTTGTTCATAGAACATTACTCTAAACGACAGCTCACACAGTGCACTCTTACTGAAGTTACAGGAAGTCAGATTCTGGCTGGACATCAGGAAAAACTTCCTGACTGTTAGAGCAGTACGACAATGGAACCAGTTACCTAGGGAGGTTGTGGGCTCTCCCACACTAGAGGCCTTCAAGAGGCAGCTGGACAACCATCTGTCAGGGATGCTTTAGGGAGGATTCCTGCATTGAGCAGGGGGTTGGACTCGATGGCCTTGTAGGTCCCTTCCAACTCTGCTACTCTATGATTCTACTTGGGAGAAATAACATTTCTAAGGACTTTGCCCCAATTATCAAAACTTTTCTATTGATATATTTGTGCTTTTCTATATATTGTATTTGTGCTTTTAACCTGTTGGTTGTTTTATTATGGTTTAAATTTTTGTGAACCGCCCAGAGAGCTTCAGCTATTGGGCGGTATAAAAATGTAATAAATAAATAAATAAATTCTCACTGCTCTTGCAGAGCAGCTGCTCCTCAAAATAACAGTTTACAGGAAAATTATCCAAATGAATAAAACACTTAGGCCCAGATGCAGTATTAAATTCAATGGAATATCAAAATGACACAACAATCATCTTTATATTACCCTAATTACACATAAGCAAAAAAATAAATCCAATCAATTCTTTCATTTTTCGGTAAGGATATCTAATGTCATTGATTTACAGTGCAACTCTATATTTCTGAGCAGTTCTCAAATAAGCCCCATTGAGTGCAATGGGGCTTCCTCTCAAGTAAGTGAATATAAGATTGTTGCCTTAATGTACACTTGATAGAAATACCTACATAGCACTTTTAAATCTAAGAGCCTTGCTAGACGATGCCAGATAAGCCAGCAGGGAGGCGGGGCGACTGCGCGCTAACTGTAGCGCGTGCCGCTCCGCCTCCTACACGCACGACGTGCAGGGACTCTGGAAGCCCTGCAGCGTCGGCCATTTTTTTTGTTTTGTTAAAGGGGCCACGTGCGCCCCGAAGACTCCGGAGAAGGTAAGTGGTTTTTTTTACTTAAGCCCCCCCATCCGCTCCTGATCCCCTCCCATGCCTCCTGCCCACTCTTTCCCTGCCCTCCCTCCCCATCCCCGATCTGTGCCACCCTCCGCCATCTCTCCCTGATCTGTGCCACCTTCCGCCCTCCCTCCCCGTCCTCGATCTGTGCCGCCCTCCGCCATCCCTCCCCAATCTGTGCCACCCTCCGCCCTCCCTCCCTGTCCTCGATCTGTGCCACCCTCCACCCTCCCTCCCCGTCCCCGATCTGTGCCGCCCTCCGCCATCCCCCTCTCCTGCCGGTCCGGCCTTCCCCCCTATCCCCCCCCCGGATCCCCCCGGCCCAATGGGCACAGCGCTCGTATGAGCGCTGTGCCCAGTCCGTGGTTTTTCCCGGCTACTCGTAAGCGAGTAGCCGCAAAAAGCCACGGACCTTGCTAGACGTTCCGCAGCCCCGGCCTCAGGCCGGGGCTGCGGAAAAGGCGCGCCATAAGCGAATTCGCTTATGGCGCGTTAAGGGAGGCTTCAGTGTGGCCTGACCCCGGATTCCCCTGTGCGTGATCTGGACACACAGCAGGGAAACCGGGCCTCACAGCGCGCTAAGTCTAGCAAGGCCCTCAGAATGACTTTAAAGTGGCTATTCTTAAACAAAGGAATTCCAAAGACAGATATCAACGTGAAATTGCTGAAGTACAATTCATTGAGAAATTCAACTCTGTTTCCTGTGGTTTGAATAAGGACAAAGGTTGTTGTTGTTTTTAAATCCCACTACATCTGGTAATAGTCATCTGGACGCACAGCAGGGAAACCGGGCCTCACAGTGCGCTTAGGCCTCGTCTAGCAAGGCCCTAAATCTACATGGCCAAGATCAGATGATACTTTCTCCCCAACGTTCTCCCTACATGCATTTGAGAAGCGACATTCCAAATTCCTGCCCATCAGATTACCCAAGCATGGGGCAATTGTGTGAGTAGTACATAGCTATGAAAAGTCCAATTTCCATAGAGTCAGTTCCCAGAATGTATGTAAGACTTCAGTTGCACTGTTCTGGCCTGAGCATGTTTGGTTTTTGACACTGTGGCCTTTTTAAATGCTTCAGGGGGCTCTTTTGTCTACGAAGTGGGATACAAATTGGAGGAGTAAATTTGTGGTGAGTGCTAATTGAAATAATGAGCTAAGAGGGAGAGGAGCAGAGTGGAGCCTGGAGGCAACAGGATCAAAACTGGGGTTAAAGCAAAAACAAAAGATTGAATGGAGGTTAAGTTGTATCCCCCCTCACCCAGAGTGTGAGGTAGAACCAGCCTGAAATTTCTCAGAAGACATTTTTCTGAGAAATTTCTCCTGAAGAGGTGCCTCCAAATTAGCCACACAATTCCCCAGGTCTAATGATGATGCTTTCTTTAGGATACGTTAATCTAGATTTTAAACGCTAGTTTTGTGAAGAGTATTATTATCCACTCCAAGCCACAGAAGCCAATAAAATCCAGTGGCGTCGCATTATAAAACATAGCATCCAGTGAATTCCTTGCAGTTTGTAATGGACCTGCATACTCTGTAAATGTGTCTGGTTATTTGAACACATACTGCTGCACCATCTAGATCTACTAATAACATATTGTGAGCTGCTTAGGGAGAGTGGGGGAAATTATGTTAGCATGATGTTCTACTCAGCAGGAAGACTGTTGAGTGCATTTTTTTAATGATTTACCAGTTCTACTTGACTGAGCCTGCACCCTGTAAATGGATCATATGATCACTGATCGCAAGTTAAACGGCCTTCTTTATTTGTATGGTATGAGCCGAAAGCCCCTTGTACAGTACCAGAGGCTCGTGTGCAGCTATGTGTAAGACATGGCAAGGTTACATCCAACAGGCGGTTAATGGCTCATGCCAGCAAGCCTCCAGCTGAAAGGCAGCACATGAGGTTGAATATTAAAGATGTAGATGGCCCTGCAAATTGGGAGTTTGGGGGGGGGGGTGTTTAGGGTTGCTAAAGGCACTATTGTAACCAGAGGCAAAAAATTTTTAAAAATCAGAAGTCAAAACAAAACATTTTCCTAACTTGGCCAGTTCAAAGGTGAAATGAAAATAATGATGTCAATAAAATTCTATCCTTTAAACTTCTACCATTTTTCAACAGAACATGCTGTGATACAGGTGATAGTGCATTATTATGTCACATCAGCAGCATCCACTTACATTAATCACTTACAGCACCCTTCTTCAACCTGGTGCCCTCCAGATGTGGAAGTACAACTGTCATCATCCCCAGCCAACATGGTCCATGATGGGAGTTGTAGTCCAATATATCTGGAGGGCTCCAGGTTGGGGGCGTTTATGGGTTTCCAACCTTCAAGAATCCTTCTCTGGAGGATTCTTGGGCATATTGTAATGAACACATTCAGATCATGTTGGGTATGGGCCAGTAGGGATGCTTAAGGAACTTATTACAGACCCTGATACTAACTGACTTGATCTACTGCTCCTGGACTAATGTGCTGATCAAAACCTAGCTATCTGTCAGCTTCCTCAATGTTCCAATGCAGTTCTCAACTCAAAATAATGTATTAAAATCCTTTAAAATGTGTGTTTTGGACTATCATATGTTTACAAATGCATATATTGAACAATATTTTTAAAATGCATATTTAAATGCCTCTGTCATGCTTTTATTTTTAAAATAGCAGATTAAAGTGGAAATAGGACTAAAGGATTTATGGATGAACACCATGTGAAAGTGATGCAGACCAGAAATAGACATACATCCATTCCACTAGCCAGGCCCATGAGTCCTCATCACTATCCCATGTTTTGAATTGAAAATGAGCCCTAGAATGCACTGTGCACAGCAGAGAGCCCTGCAATTGTTGGCCTTGCAAACATTTTGAAGGAAGGAGTACATATAAGGAATAAACAAATTTAAAAAACGGTCTTTTGGAGAAGTTTCTCCACCACTACCAATCCTTTTCATTGAGGAAGTCCTCAATGGAGCTTAAAGGAAACCAGAGGATTCCCCCAAATCACAGTTTGAAAACTATTAGCTTACATCAGCAGTGGGCAACTTGTCTTCCAGATATTTTGGCCTACAACTCCACTCATCACTCACCCTTGGCAATGCTAGCAAGGGCTGATGAAAGCTGTAGGCCCAAACATCTGGAGAGTCACGAGTTGCCTACCCGTGGCCTACATGGTAAGCATTTTCAGTGAGATAGTCTGCATTCTACATAGGACAGATAGGCCAGTCTCAAGGCAAAAGAATAAATAGGTTAAATATGACATCAACAATACTCAGAAAACAATGGAAGAACATTTCAACTTCTCAAAGTGCTCTATCAGTAACCATAAAGTAGGCATTGATGAACAAAGGTACTTCAAGAGGGACCACTGAAAAGCAACATTAAGAAGTTTAGTTCTGTTACCTGTGATCTGAATTGAGATAACAGGTGGGGGGATTTAAATCCCACTAAAGTATTTAATTAGTTTACCTATGCCAGGATGATTGTGTTATCATCAACAATGCTTTCTGAGTGGTAACTGTGCTTATTTTACATACAGCTAATTTTCAATGTGATTGTCAAAGTCCATACTTTGTGGATTTTCCTCTGGCCTTACTGCTTGCAATTCTGATTTCACTGCATAGAATTGCATATGCCCGCCCCCCCCAAAAAACCTTGTGCATATACCTGCCAACTTTCGATAACACTGCATGCATCTGATTAAGTGGACTCTTGCCAACTAAAGCTTATGCCGTAATAAATTAACTGGCCTTCAAAAGTGTTGTTTTTACCAGCCTACATGCACCCTTTCTGAATAATGTCCATAGGAACTAAACTTCTGCTTAGTTGAATGAAAAAAATATTATTTCTAAACAATCTATACAAATACTCTAGTTTTCTAGAAATGTAGCCCCCCCACCTGTGCAAAAGTGGGTAAACTAACATGGGATAATGCACACTTGCCTGCCCCTCCCCTCCTCATGCTTGTAATCTCTAACAATTGATACCTACGCAAGTAGAGTCCAACGTACATAGGCCCAATAGATACAATCTTTTACCACTCTCCAATTTTAAGGAGTAAAAAATAGGGCCAGGTATTTTTTGGCTTTGTGTTGGATTACTACACACATATGCAACAGTTAAATGTATGTCCAATGCATGAAGGTGAGGTTGGCAATCCTGCTGCTCCATTATGTGTTGCACATGAGGGGTATGCAGGTGGTAACATTTTAGTTTTAGTCCAGTTGGTATTACTTACAGAGAGATTAAACTTACATTTGAGAAGATAAGAGAGTAACAAAGAAAGATAGTTAAGAAACTGCTGTCTTTTCCAGAATACATGGGCATCTTTCTCATGGAAGTATGGGCACAATGTCTCTCCACTTCAGGTAGAAAACAGCTGTTGGAGGGCACATTGGCCAGTTTCTCCCTCCTTCAAGCAGGCTGCATCACCATGAGGTCATAATGGCCAGCCTCTCTTCTTCAGGCAGGCTGCATCAGCCTGAGGTCACAATGACCAGTCTCTCTCTCTCTCTCTCTCTCTCTCTCTCTCGCTGTGAAGTATGCAGCAGCAGCAGATACGACCACAATGCTTCTCTCTCTCGGAGGAAGGCAGGAGCAGGAGCATATGGGCATGGACTCTCTCATTGAGGTGGATGAATGAATGGGTTCCTGGACACTTCCTCTTTTTCTCTTCTTGAGGTGAGCAGCAGTAGAGTGTGGGCACAACAGCCACCAGCGTCTCTCTCACAGAAACATGGAGCAGTGAGTGGGCTGATAAGCAGCAAGTTATGAGGGGCGTTAGCAGGCAAGCATCCCAGCTATTATAGGGCTTCTCAAGCTTGATCTTGTTGAGATTCTCATTTTCCACCACCATGTTCTTTCCATCCCAGTTCCATATGTGTGTTTTTACCCTGCCTACATACAATTAACTACTAATTTAGGTGAGTATTTACAAATATTGTATGCATATAACACAACATGTTAGAACATGTTAGAACATATAACACAACATGTTAGAAATAGATTTGTTTAGCAGATTTTCATACCATTAGAGCAAGGGTGGGCAACTTTAATGTGTTAGAGGGGGCACAATGTCCCCCAGAACACACTGTGGGTGACATATTGTCGCTGGTGGAACGGGTTGCATGGCCACCGGAAGGGGCCATGTGGCCAGATTCCCAGCGATTCTTCTGGGAAACAAGGCGCAAATGTTCAGAAACCAGTGGGAAAGTATTTCAACCTCCAAGACACTCTCAGAATGACATTAAAGTGGCTATTCTTAAACAAAGGAATTCCAAAGACAGATATCAACGTGAAATTGCTGAAGTACAATTCATTGAGAAATTCAACTCTGTTTCCTGTGGTTTGAATAAGGACAAAGGTTGTTGTTGTTTTTAAATCCCACTACATCTGGTAATAGGCAATGATGTCTGTGCTATCACCCAACAACAGTTTCTGAATCACGGCTGCTGTCTGTTCTTTTTTGCATTTCAATTTTACATGTTATATTATATGTTAATCAGCCCACCATTGCATCTGTGTTATTGTGCAACAATTTGTGAATAGAAACTGTTAAGGTAATTGTCACTGTCTGTAAATTTTTGCATTTTAGTTATCAACACATCTCTCATCAGCCCACCCACAAATGAGTATATACATCAGCCAATCTGAGGTTGATACTTCATTTGAAGTGAAGTCTATGTTAATGACTTGTAATTTTGTTGTGTATTTTAAAAGTGTTTTGTTTTTGTTTTTACATTTCTTTTCCTAGGTTTTACAATGTATGTTTTAAACTTTGTAAGACCGCCTTGAGGCCCAATATTGGGCAAAAGGCGGGATACAAATAAATATAATAATAATAATAATAATAATAATAATAATAATAATAGGACAATGTTGCCAGAATAAATAAATGTGTTCGTCTTTAAGGTGCCACAAGACTCTTTGTTGGTTTTGCTGCAACAGACTAACATGGCTACCCATCTAGAAAACCTCTGTATCGTTAGTAACATATTTAGCTACTAAATATATTAGTTATTACAGTCTAATTTGAAAAAGGAGCAAAATAAAACGTTTCCAGACACTCAGAAACCAACCATACATAGAAGTAAGTCCCACTGTATTCAGTGGGGTTGACTCCCAGGTAAGTGTGCAGAGGGTTACAGGTTCAGGCTCTGACGATCAACTCCAGGGGTATGTAATATTGGGGCAAGGTAAACGTGTCTTGGATATCCTGGCTTTTAGAAACGGTGGGTGTAAATGGAATGAACATCCAGATGCAGATGTTTGCCACTCTTTTCAGTGAGATGTACATCCAAATCATGATGCTGTCCTCCTAATTAAATGAGATTAACTTCCCCTGACACCATGGAAGGAAATCACAAGATGCATATGGAGTTAATAAATATCCACGATCTTATTAAAGCTTACAAAGTTCTGCAATGAGCAGAACATTCCTAAAGCGTAATGCACTTAAAACCAATAGTGCATGCTTTCTTCGTGATTAAGGTGAAATCTAGAGGATACTCTCCTATTATTTGCATAACATGA
Source organism: Elgaria multicarinata webbii (assembly GCF_023053635.1). NCBI lineage: Eukaryota > Metazoa > Chordata > Lepidosauria > Squamata > Anguidae > Elgaria > Elgaria multicarinata. The sequence continues at coordinate 110,925,078 of NC_086178.1, forward strand.
GTGTGATCACCCTGGCTCCAAATGCCAGATCAGTCTAGTAACTGATCCAGGCTTTTCCTTGATTATTCACATTAAAGATGTGCCTAGAACGCAACTGAAGGCTTCCCTTCAACTCATTGGAAAGTCTTAGAGGGGAGGAAGCTAAAAAGTACCAGGGTCCTTTCCCCCCCATATCTTCTCACGACAGACAGAGAAGAGGTGACTGAGGCAAGATCTACACTACTGCTTTAAAATGGTTTATTGACAACTGTTGGGGCCCAGGACACGCTCCATATACAGTTTTCAAATCATTTTCAAAATGTTATATCCTGTTTGGTGTAGATCTGGCCCAAGTTAAGCAACCCTTCTCAACCAAGCTGCCTTGGGGTTCACCAGGTTATCTTCTCCATAATGCCCTTCTAGCCCACATTGGCCTGGTTCAGACAACACGCTAAACCATGGTTTAGCGTGTTGTCTGACCCAGGCCATAGAAACTGCTGGCTGTGGCCAACATGCTGCAGAAAATTATTCCCCCCCCCCAATATTACCAGCAGAGTGGGCAAACAAGGCATTTCTCAATGGTCAACAGTAGTGATGGCCCCAAAACTTCTCAGTCTCCATCAACAATAGCCTAATCCGCACTGCACGAACTAGCCCTGCATCTTTTCTATTTAATACCATTAAAGCTGATTGCAAACAATCTTCCTAGCCAACATTATGGTATAAAGATCTAATTTTCTTCCTTTTAAGAGCACATATGTCATATTACAGCCCTTGGAACTTCCAGAAATATATCTTAATATTTAACTCAGAAACAAAAAAGGAATTCCAGATACCCAATTATGTCCAATCCTGCCACTAAAATTTCAGTTATACATTGTTCCACACACTGGTGGAACACTGCAGTCATTAAGCAATCACAAACATTTTTATGATATAGTTTAGAGTCAATTCACAAACTTCTGAGTTTGCTTTCAATTGCACTCACTGACAAATGCACCCACATGATACATGTGTGTGTGTAAACATGTATTTGCTAAATTTACAGTTTGCATTTTTACATGTGTAAACCTAAAAAAAATAAATGTAATGTGTGAAGTGGCCTGAAAAGGCAAGGCTGCTCTTGTAAAGAGCATCCATGTCCAAAGACATGTGCAATTGCATCATTCGCATTAGAATAGAGGGAGAAAAGATTCATGAACGCCAAAGCTACTTCTGGAGTTGTGTCATTAATGGGTTTTCTCAAGGAGATAGCTGCGTGCATTTTAACACTCCTGTTACATTTGCATCTATCTTAAGAAATTCCTACAAGGTCACCCATGAGAAGCAGCCTATAATTTCCAGAGGCATATTTGCTTAAAGTAGAGTAGAGATTGTAATTAAAAACAAATTAAACATAACCTCCTTTAATTCCCCAATTATGGAGATATACTTTACAGATACAGATACACAGTCACTGGTTGCAGTCATTTATTTTCACAAAGAAACCTTCACAACTCCCTGGGCTTAATAGCTCCAATATGGAGCTCCTGGATTTGGTACCAGGAGAAGAGGTGGATCAAATAGGGGGAAATTCCTTGTTTGCATACACAGAGTAACTTCTAATTTTTCACAATTTCACAAGCAAAATGAAAAATAGAAGGATGCTAGGCAAACTCCCCATCTGGGTTTTCCCTGCCACTCCTAACCCCTCTGCCAGAATATAGTTCACATCAGTTTGGAGCTGTGAAAAGTTGCAAGTTGCAAAAGAAGCCAACATGGATTTGTCAGGAACAAATCCTGTCAGACTAATTTGATCTCATTTTTTGATTGGGTAACCTCCCTTGTGGACTGTGGGAATGCTGTGGACGTCATATATCTTGACTTCAGCAAAGCTTTTGACAAAGTGCCCCATGATATTCTGATTAACAAACTAGCTAAAAGTGGGCTAGATGGAACAACTATTAGGTGGATTCACAGTTGGCTACAGAATCGGACTCAAAGAGTACTTATCAATGGAACTTTCTCAAACTGGGGAGAGGCAACGAGTGGGGTGCTGCAGGGCTCAATCCGGGGCCCAGTGCTCTTCAACATTTTTATTACTGACTAGCTGTACCCGGCCACGCGTTGCTGTGGCTCAGTCTGGTTAAATGGAAAAGAAAGAAAAGAGAAAGCGCACGTTTCTAATATGTTTAATTTCACAATGCTTGTGGGTATACAAAATTTTTTGTTGTTCCATTGTCTGTGCAGATATAGAGATTGTCTGGTTTGCCGACTCTAGAAAACGCAACATATAATTGTCCATGTGAGAACCAATCCGTGTCTAGATCTAAACCGCACAATTCTAAAGATTGGCCCTGAGCTTTGTTGATGGTGATTGCAAACGCCAATCGAATTGGGAATTGCAAACTCTTAAATTGAAATGGCATATCCGTTGGAATCATAGGAATGAGGACATCTTCACCTTTGAAAGGTCCTGTCAAGATTGTTGCTTCTACGATGTTGCTTAGTAATTTTTTTACTGCAAGCCGCGTGCTGTTGCAAAGCTTTGGCTGGTTGATATTTCACAACATGATAATTGGCACGCCGATTTTCAATTGCAGTACGTGTGGTGGCATCCCTGGCAGATCGAGTGAATTCAAAAATTCTGTTGGATAATTAACCGCTTCATCTGCTTCCTCAACACTGTCGACGGACTTGTATGTGACTGCCTCGCTTTGAATGTTAGACTGAATAATATTGTTAAGTTCGTAGACGTTTTTGTTCTTGGCCGCAAGAATAGCTCGTTCACTCAGCCAATCGTGATTCTTATAATTGGTTTGAATATTGGGAAATACTTTTTCAACCAATTCTTCTTTTGACGTCACTAAATTGCAGAAGTTATGAGGCAATGAAATTCGTCCTGAGGTCAGATCAACCGGCACCTTTCCGTTCCCAATTTCCAGCAATTGACGTCAGAATATCTCAGCTGATCGATCGTTTTGCAGCTGGACACGCATATTTGTAGTTAATTTTAACGTCTTTACATGTTGCCACAAAGTAGAGTATTTCAGGGAAGCATTTATTTCGTCCGCTGGTGTCGATCGAGGAATTACAGGTCATGTTTGCCTGAAATCTCCTGCAAGCAATATTAATGTGTTCCGAAATGGTCTGATGTTTCCACACAAATCTTGCAATGATCGATCAAGAGCCTCGAGCGATTTTTTGTGCGCCATTGTGCATTCATCCCAAACAATAAGTTTGCATTTCTGCAATACTTTTCCCATGCCGGATGCTTTGGAAATGTTGCATGTGGAAGTTTCAATGAACTGCATGTTCAATGGCAATTTCAAAGCGGAATGAGCAGTTCTTCCATCTGGTAGCAATGTCGCAGCTATTCCAGACGACGCAAGAGCTAAGGCTATGTCATTTTGGGATCGAATTGCTGCCAGAATCAATGTAATTAGGAACGTTTTCCCAGTTCCTCCTGGCGCATCTAAGAAGAAGATTTCTCCAACCCCGTTATTGACAGTTTGCATTATTTGACCGTAAATGGCATTTTGATCAAGCGTTAGCTTAGGAATATTTGATTGCACATACGACAAAAGATCACCCGTGTTGTAATTTTGTTCACGACGCAACTCTACATCGAACAAAGCAGGAGCAGATCGATTCGGTGATGGCATTCCCAATTGATTGAGAATTTTGTTCAAAAAAAAGAATGTTTTTACCTGTCACAGGTGTGGTGAGGAGGTTAGTGGGTTTTGGCCCCTCTGCTAGGCCGGAATCTCCTGGCAGTTACCTTTCTTCAGAACTTGGAACTTCCATAGAAGGCCGCAGTTCTGAGAAACATCGCTAGATGGCGCCAAATAGTGATGTCACAATGACTTCTCTCCTATTTGCATAAGTGGCTTGGAGGAGGCCTCTGGGTTTTTATATACCCTATTTCTTCAATTCTAAGACACACTTTTGTCCCCATCTATAATATAGCTACATAAAAACACGTGCGCATTCGAATGCAACATTGTGTCAAAATTTCAAAGCAATCGGTGAAGAACTTTCGGAGGTTTTAGATTAGGAACAAATGAACATTTACATTTTTATTTATATAGAAGATTTGGACGAGGAGGTGCAGGGAACACTGATCAAATCTGCAGATGACACAAAATTGGGTGGGATAGCTAATACTCTAGAAGACAGAAACAAACTTCCAAGTGATCTTGATCGGCTGGAGTGCTGGGCTGAAAACAACAGAATGAAATTTAATAGGGATGAATGCCAAGTTCTACATTTAGGAAATAGAAATCAAAGGCACAGTTACAAGATAGGGGATACTTGGCTCAGCAATACTACAAACGAGAAGGATCTTGAAATTGTTGTAGATCACAAGCTGAATATGAGCCAACAGTGCGATATGGCTGCAAGAAAGGCAAATGCTATTTTGGGCTGCATTAATAGAAGTATAGCTTCCAAATCACGTGAGGTACTGGTTCCTCTCTATTCAGCCCTTGCTAGGCCTCATCTAGAGTATTGCGTCCAGTTCTGGGCTCCATAATTCAAGAAGGACACAGACAAGCTGGAGCGTGTTCAGAGGAGGGCAACCAGGATGATCAGGGGTCTGGAAACAAAGCCCTATGAAGAGAGACTGAAAGAACTGGGCATGTTTAGCCTGGAGAAGAGAAGATTGAGGGGAGACATGATAGCACTCTTCAAATACTTAAAAGGTTGTCACACAGAGGAGGGCCAGGATCTCTTCTCGATCCTCCCAGAGTGCAGGACACGGAATAACGGGCTCAAGTTAAAGGAAGCCAGATTCTAGCTGGACATCAGGAAAAACTTCCTGACTGTCAGAGCAGTACGACAATGGAATCAGTTACCTAGGGAGGTTGTGGGCTCTCCCACACTAGAGGCCTTCAAGAGGCAGCTGGACAAGCATCTGTCAGGGATGCTTTAGGGTGGATTCCTGCATTGAGCAGGGGGTTGGACTCGATGGCCTTGTAGGTCCCTTCCAACTCTGCTATTCTGTGATTCTAAGTGTGGCTAGTTCTACAAAGAAAACTTAGTTTTCAGGGAATTGATACAGGGGTGGGAAGGGATGGTACCTTCCAGATGTTTTGGACTACAACTCTAAGCATTCTTGACCATTGGCCATTCTTGCTGGGCCTGATGCGAGCTGAGGTCCAAATCATCTGGAAAGCCCCAGGTTAGGAAAGTCTGGTTTACATGCTGACATTGCTGAGGGCAAATGAAGACAGTACTGAGCAAAGTCAGTAATTCCTGAATTGGCAGATACTTCCACCTGCATTTGAAGCAATCACCCGAAGAATACTAAATACTTTTTGATGCTGCCAAAAAAGTTCACAAGAAGTGCCCCTCCAGCTCATCCTAGTGGTACATATACTTTGCAGAGAAACGGAGCTATATATGAACAAGTGCCTGGCAATACACCTCTAAACTTTAAGACCATTGGCATCGTTATAGGATAAATAAAAATCCAAAAATATTTTGTCTCTCAGTCCCTTCCTAGTTTGAGGATTTATCATCTTTTGGCATCTTTCCTTATGTGAAATATTACTAATATGGGAGGAGGTGAGTTTGCGTGGTCGTTGCAACATCTGCTGTCTCTCTCCCCAATTATTTTCTTCCAGTCCCCTCAACAATCACAAACTACTCAGGTGCAACCAGAAAATATATATATCAGCAAAAGACAAGAAATTATCATACCACAAACAATACACGTTTAAGTGCAGTTCGTAAACTATAAAGGTGCAGTCATAAAACAAAGTGAACAAAAAGAGGATGCAGAAATTTAGGAAGAGAACTTTACTTTTCCGCAGTAAAATGCAGTCCATACAGCCAAACACACACACACTCATCTACACCAAGCAGGATAGTCCAGTATGAAAGCGGTATATAAAAGGCAGGAGCCACACTATAGTGGCATTGAAGTGCACTGAGAACTATTGGGGCCCATTGACACATACCATATACCACTTTCATAGTGTTATATCCTGCTTGGTGTAGGTGTGTCATGGGCCCCAACAGTTGTCAGTGTACTTCAGTACTGTTGTAAAGCAGCCGTGTGGCTCCTGCCTTTTATATACTGCTTTCATAGTGGAATATCCTGCTTGGTGTAGATGAGCCCTCAGTCACTTCTAATCTGTGATAAGTGGTATGAAAGCAGTATATAAGAGGCAGAAGCCACACTACTGCTTTATAGTGGTACTGAAGTGCACTGACAACTGTTGGGGCCCATTGACACATACCATACACCGCTTTCATACCACTTTCATAGTGTTATATCCTGCTTGGTGTAGATGTGTCCTGGGCCCCAACAGTTGTCAGTGCACTTCAGTACCACTATGAAGCAGTAGTGTGGCTCCTGCCTTTTATATACTGCTTTCATAGCAGAATATCCTGCTTGGTGTAGATGAGTACACACACACACACACAAATGGTTGTATCCAATGTGTCTTTCCACCAATGGAAAAGACAACACTGGCAGATGAAATTTCCCTTCCCCCTACAGCTGGCCACGTGCCCTCTAACTTTCTTTTAGAGGGGTGGGGATGGGGCTCCCTCCAGAGCACATTTGGGAGGGGCGGTCATGGAGGGCTGCAGGGGGGAGGTAAATTTGTGTAACTTAACAAGAAGTCCACTTGTGTAACATTGGATTTAGCTCATATCTAAACCATAATCTAAAGGAATGCTTAGAGTTGTAGTCCAGAACATCTGGAGCGCAGCCGGTTGGGGAAAGCTGCTCTAAAGGAATTAAATGGCTTAGCAGGCACTCCTCTGCATCAAGAACAGGTTACCATCGCCAATATCGATGTCTGCGCAATTCCAAAGCAGATCTGGAAGCTTATTTAAAATTATTTCTCTTAATACACACCAAAAATGTCCTTCCTAACGTGTGGTGTGATGTGCACAAATTGCCCGTTGCTCATGCTTTGTATATTAATCGCTAGCATTTAGAAGTGTTGCTGCCCGATTCACAAGGGCTTAAAGTGAGAACAATTCCCCACCCCCACGCCCACCCCACTTGACATTGGACCTGAAGCTGAGCCAGGAAATGCAGCTGAAGCCAGTTCAAAGACAGAAGGGCCCAGTAAACGCTGCTTCGGAATGCCTCAGTGCTTTTCGTAAGTGAGCACATACGGCACCAGGAACATCCGTGAGTTCAGTCTTTTGGCCTTCCAACCAGGGGAAAGGACTTGTGAAGGTGAATGGTTTGCAGACGAGGAGGTTATAAAAGAGACAAAACCAGGATAAAAATTAAATAAAAAGTAGCTGTCTTAAACTGTAATTGCACTTCTCTGCTGAGCATGCTTTCGGATATATAAATGTGATTTACCATCAGCTTGCAACTACAAATCAGGTCTTAAGAAACACTTGTGCTATGAAATTGTTTAATCTCATCAAGCTCTGCTTTCACAGCAAGCCATAAATCACAAAGTCTTTGTTATCATAGACCTCCATGAGCGCCTCTCAGGCAGGCAATGGATCGTGGGTATATATAATCCTGACTGCACAAACAGTGGGGTCGTTGCAAGCTGAAATACTTTCATAATAGCCACTGTGCAGCTGGTGGAACACAAGCCTATGATGGATATCTCATTTCCTACAGTCGGCATCTATTTCGAGCAAATTATTACCACATAAATTTCTTGTCAACAGAAACGGCCAATTAATTAAGTTAAAAATTTACTCGTGATCACATCTACAAACCAAATAGAACTGCAAGGCAATTTTCCAGTTACTGAATATACTGCAGGTCAGTTTAATGAATAATTTTTAACTTTGTCATAAACTCAAAGACAGGCTAATATCTGGAGCAACCTGAACGGAAAGCAGCTGCTGACAGATTTACACGAAATATATTTATGCAGATTCCAATTGCCGACATCTGGGGACAGAAATAAACTTTATACAAATTACAGCAGCATTTTTTGAGGAATGTACACTACCAGAATAACCACTGAAGTTTTACCTCAAAACTATTGAATTTTAAGTGTGAAAGGAGAGTGGCTTGTTCCTGCAGAGGAAAAAATAGCTATAATTGCATTAAACTCTTAAGTATGTGAACGGTTCATTATTGAGGCTAAGAACTATAATGCGTAAAATGCTCTCGATAATGCTTATGCTCAAATTTACTTAACTTCCAAGCATCTAATAGGACACTTTCCACTCATAGTTATCACATGCAAATATCATTAGAGAGCTGTTACTATTAATAGGTGGTGAGATAACTGGGAGCGCTTTTGTTTCTTCAAGAGTAACAGAAATGTGCTTTTGCTTTCTGTAATCACAGCCATTTAGACATTTCCAAGAGTGCAAAGCAGGACTAAAATTTAGAACTATGGCCTCCATTCAAGCCCAAGTAGGCAAATTGATCAGAGCTATGAGTACAGCTACTGACTTTGGGTTATTATAGACATAAAACTGGCCTGCATGATAACAGGCCTCATTTGAGAACACTTCATAATTTTTATTTTAATCTTTTCCCCTAGTGAAAGCACACACATATCTCCGTCACACATGCCATGTGATAACAAAAAAGCAAGAGAAAGCTAATAGGATAAGGAGACTCTCACCTCCAGGTCGATGGTACAAATTTATCCTGGGTAGCTACTGACAGAAAACAATTACCATCTGAAGGTTTGGTTTCTTTTTCTCTCATTTTATTTTTATTTTATTTGTAAAGGTGGGCAAACACAAATTCTAGGCACATCTTAGCGGTGTATTAACTAGTGAAGGATGGGAAGTTTTCAATATACAATATATCTTAGGTATTGAATTACTGTACTATCCTGTTGTTCCATATGGATCACCCAGAGGGCATTCAGTTAATCCAACATTCAGATGAAAAAGAATGCTACTGTCAAAACGTTACAATGACAAACAAGAGGCCTCATGGTGGAAGCATTTAATATGGATTAATTCCACTGGATGAGGACTGCTTTCGCTGGTATTTTATATAGTCATAATTCTGGGTCACTCCTCCAGGAGATATAGCCACATGCTCAGAATGGGAAGAACATTTTCCACTAAGCAGATTAGACCCTGTGGAGCTTCATAATGGAAACCACAGCCAAGCTACCACATTGCATGATGACGTGGTAAACAGTTTCTTTGAGCAATTCTGAGGTCTCCTCAAAACTGACGTTCCCACCATGCTGCGGGATGAACTAAGCATGGCCTTGTGTGACTGTTTTTGTTGTGATAGGGGTTTTTGGTTTTGGGTTTTTTTAAATAAATAGCCAGTGCAGTGGGTAGAGATGTGACTGCCTGGATACAAAATTGAAAACATTTTGGGAAAACATTTCCCCTCATTTTTTCTGAGGACTTTTTCTTCAAGTTTGCCAACACAAAAACTGTAAATTTAGGGAAGCATTTGTTTTTGAGGGGGGGGGGACCTCATATATATTTCTTTTGGAAGGATTAAAGTGCATGTGAAATCAAGATTTTACTACTGAAAATGTATAGGATGAAGATTTTTATGTAAGACAATCTACAGCATTTTAGAACAATAATTCCTGCATATATTGTAGAGTTCAACATTTTCAACATTGTTATAAAGTTTAACGTCCTCTCAATATGTGGCTAGTCCTTTATATTTTGACTTTATTTCTGTCTAAATAATGATTTATTTTGTTTACTACAAAATGTGTGGGCTTTATTTTCAACTTTAATTTTTTCTACTTCTCTGATTACAATAACCATGGCAGGATCTACAGCACTGCTTTAAAATGGTTTATAACAGTAGTGGCAACTGTTGAGGCCCAGGACACACTCCCTATATGGTCTTCAAAATGTTTTCAAAGTGTCATATCCTGCTTAGTGTAGATCTGGCCTAAGATACAGGTGCACAGGTAACATAATGTGCAGCAACTTGTAGCTCTCTTTCTAGTGTTGCATTTTGATTGTACGAAGGCTGCAATTGTATATCAACTTACCTGGGAATAAGCCCCACTGAACACAATGGGACTTACTTCTGAGGAGATCTGAAGAAAATTGCACTGGAAGACCGGTATATTTTTGAGACTTCAGTCCTATGCACATTTACCTGGGAGTAAGCTCCACTAAACAGAGTGCGTCTTACTTCTGAGTAAATATGCACACGATTCCTTTATGTTAGTCAATTTGAGAAGGCTTTTACTCTAAAAGGCAGCCTAGAAAAACACTTAAATAAAATTGCTCTATAATTTTCATGAATATGCCAAATAGTATACTTTTATATGCTACCTCAATTATAAATGATATGTTTTATATTTGTCAAAGCATTAGGTTAAATTTAGGTTTCCTAAGAAAGTTATAATATTTCGTATATTTCTCCAAAATTCCCAGTTTCTTCCCATTAGGGGTGAGGAAAGAGCCAGATTATGACTTTGGCTTTGGGGGGAAAGAGCTTTCGTCCTTTGCCTCCGCCACAGTCTTGACTGGAATCCCCCCTCCCCCAATACTAGGGGAAAGTATACACAAAAATGTGTATATTCGCTAAAGAAACATACCCCCAAAAGTATTATGTAACAGAAAAACGTCTTGCAAAAAATGAGGCAAAAGCGCATACAAATTTGTGTGTATTACACCGCCCTGAGATCCTAGTGATATAGGGCAAGATACAAAAGTTTTAAATAAATAAATATTAGAAATGCAAACCAAAAAAATGTATTCGAATGTCCATGCAGGCTTTACAAAAAAAACCACACTAAAGCAGAAATGGAACAGAATGAACTTAAGGATGGGGAAAAATGAGAAAAAGAGAGAAACACATTTGGCCATCCCTAAGAAGAAAAGCTCCCCTAAACCACCATCATCCCAATCCAGCTGTCCCCAGTCCCCATTCCACTGGATATATTTTTTAAAAAGAAAACCAGCTATACAAAGCCAAAATAACATGAATAACATCACATCTAGTTTGGTTGGCCCTAACTCTATCACATGAATTTGTTCATAATATTCAGATCTAAACATCTGTTGAGCTTTTCACAAGACTAGGATACAAGTATTCAAGCCACTCAAAGTCATGAAAAATAATGGCAACATCCGAAGAACTACTTCAGTGAGATCGAGGGTATTCCTGTCTTCCTTTGACCAGTGGTCCTTTATATTATATCATGAATGACTTGTGAAACCCCTCTCTGTTTCAAAAATAGCCAGCCATGTGGCATGGATTAAATGCTCTTGAAGAAAAGATCTAAATCACCCTTGAGCAGATGATCCAGACATGCAGTTCTTAATTTGTGATTACCAGTGAGTTCAGTAATGATCAAAAATAAAAGCCATGCAAACTCAAACATGATACAGTACCAAAACAAAATAAGCAGGCTGAGAACAATCATGAATAACCATCCCCACAGCCAATAGAAGAGAAGGATGTCACTGATGCGGTGAAAGTTTAAGGACATGTTGATGATTTACTCTATGATGGGCTCACATTCCTGCAAGCATGACACTCAAAAGCTCATTTCAAAAGCTTTAAGTTGTGCAGCCATTTCTCCTGATTTATGACTCTTTTATAGCATCGGGAAATGGACACAGCAGAGGCGTCCATAGTTTTAAATGAAGTTAAGTGGTGTCCTTGGTACAGAACCCATCTGTATAATTCCACTTTAGCACACAAACATAGGGATATAATTAGTTAAAAGGCACTGGTTTCACGTAATGTCAACCAAAAACACAAACGTGAAAAATCTACATGTACTCACCAGAATGAAAAAAGAGATCCCAATTAAATAGTTTAATTAAATATGTGTGAACATTTAATATTTGCTTTTGATCCTTTTCTGCTGCATACAGGGCTTCCCATTTCATTCACTCTGGTGACATGATTTGCCCATAACTAAAAATCCTCCACCACAGCTACCCATTCCAAGTAGTTTAGCATATTGGTCTTCCAAGTCAGAGGAGAACTGTGGCACACAAAACAGAGGGGGGCATTGCTTTAGAGTTAATACTCCCTCGGGAAACTCTGTGTGCACTGGGATCAGCAGCTGGTCACAGACCTCAGGCTCATACGCGCCCTCCACACATTTTGCGATGCATACCAAATGCGCCTGAAATGGAGGATAATGTGCGTGTCTGAACATCTCCCTGATTCTGCAATACAAATCTTGTTTTTCAAGTAGGATCAGCAATATCTATCTATCTATCTATATAAATAAAAATGAAAAAGACCGTTCGTTACTGTCGTTATATCTCCGAAAGTTCTTCACCGATTGCTTTGAAATTTTGACACAGCGTTGCGTTCGAATACGCGAGTGTTGTTATGTAACTATGTTCTATATGGGGTCAAAGGTTTGTCTTAAAATCGAAGAAATAGGCCTCCTCAAAACCAGTCCTGCTGATCATTGTGACATCACCAACCAGTAGGCCAATCCGCTGCCTCTGCCTCCTCTCCTATTTGCATGTACTCTCGCAATTGGCTGAGTGAATATAGATGTCACATCTGTGACAGTTACACGTTCTGAAGAAAGGTAACTGCCAGGAGTTTCCAGTAACCTCCTCACCGTAAAAACATGCTTTTATATCTCCGAAAGTTCTTCACCGATTGCTTTGAAATTTTGACACAGCGTTGCGTTCGAATACGCGAGCGTTGTTATGTAACTATGTTCTCTATGGGGTCAAAAGTTTGTCTTAAAATCGAAGAAATAGGCCTCCTCAAAACCAGTCCTGCTGATCATTGTGACATCGCCAACCAGTAGGCCAATCCGCTGCCTCTGCCTCCTCTCCTATTTGCATATTCTCTCGCAATTGGCTGAGTGAATATAGATGTCACACCTGTGACAGTTACACGTTCAGAAGAAAGGTAACTGCCATGAGTTTCCAGTAACCACCTCACCGTAATAACATGCTTTTATATCTCCGAAAGTTCTTCACCGATTGCTTTGAAATTTTAACTATGTTCTCTATGGGGTCAAAAGTTTGTCTTAAAATCGAAGAAATAGGCCTCCTCAAAACCAGTCCTGCTGATCATTGTGACATCACCAACCAGTAGGCCAATCCACTGCCTCTGCCTCCTCTCCTATTTGCATGTTCTCTCCTATTTGCTCTTATAAGTCAATGTGACATCACCAACCAGTAGGCCAATCCACTGCCTCTGCCTTCTCTCCTATTTGCATGTTCTCTTCTATTTGCTCTTATAAGTCATTGTGATATCGCCAACCAGTAGGCCAATCCACTGCCTCTGCCTCCTCTCCTATTTGCATATTCTCTCACAATTGGCTGAGTGAATATAGATGTCACACCTGCGACAGTTACACGTTCTAAGAAAGGTAACTGCCAGGAGTTTCCACTAACCTCCTCACCGTAAAAACATCCTTTTTTAAAAACCAAACAATCTGCTTTCCTTCATCTAAATAATACCTTGCAGAAGATCACACTTAGGTTGTCATACTCGCAGAGCAGAAGCACTGCGACGAGAAATTGCAAATCAGACTGAGGAAGAACGGGCATCAGCAAACGAGAAAAAAAGAAAAAGAATGCCTCAAATACGTGCCAAGGAACCAGCCAAGCAACGTTCAGCCAGACTTGAGGATGCACGGTTGCGAGCACAGCAATCGCATTCTACAGCTTCAGATCTGCTTTGTTCTCAACAGAATGAACGCGACAGGCTGAGAGTGGCTGAAAGACGTCAACGAGAAACAGCACATCAGCGTCAAACACGACTCCGTGGAAAACAATCACACGATTACAATCGCCTTGCATTTTGCAACCCAGCTGATGATTATAGTTTGAGGCGGCATGTTCTCATCGGCACTATGACTGAAGTGTGTCCTTATTGCAAGGCTTTTAAATTTAATGGAGAAACAAAAGGAATGTGTTGCGCTGCTGGAAAAATTAAACTGCCTCAACTTAGAGAACCACCAGAGCCATTACAAACTTTGCTTGCCGGATATACCGCAGAATCAAAGCATTTCCTATCTAACATCAGGAAATACAACTCTTGCTTCCAAATGACGTCGTTCGGCGCAGAAATAATCACAGCTCCATTTATGCCAACTTTCAAAGTCAAAGGACAAATTTATCATAAAGCCGGCTCCTTCCTTCCATTTCAAGATAGTCAACATAAACTCCTACAAATGTATTTCATTGGTGATGGCAATGATGAATTGAATGCACGCTGCGGAATTTATACCGGCATAAAAAGGTCCATCGTTTCAAAACTGCAACAGCTACTTCACGAAAAAAACAATTTAGTACATTTGTTCAAAACAGCAATTGACATGATGCCATCTGATACACACAAGATTGTTATTCATGCTGACAAAACGCCTGCTGGAGAACATGTGCGAAGATTCAATGCTCCAACTATAGACGAAGTGGCAATTGTTATAGTCGGAGATCAATCTTGACAGGACCTTTCAAAGGTGAAGATGTCCTCATCCTCGCATTCCTATGATTCCAACAGATATGCCATTTCAATTTAAGAGATTGCAATTCCCAATTCGATTGGCGTTTGCAATCACCATCAACAAAGCTCAGGGCCAATCTTTAGAATTGTGCGGTTTAGATCTAGACACAGATTGCTTCTCACATGGACAATTACATGTTGCGTGTTCTAGAGTCGGCAAACCAGACAATCTCTATATCTACACAGACAATGGAACAACTAAAAATATTGTATATCCACAAGCATTGTGAAATTAAACATATTAGAAACATCCACTTTGTCTTTTCTTTCTTTTCAATTTAACCAGACTGAGCCACAGCAACGCGTGGCAGGGTACAGCTAGTATCAAATAAAACAAGCATCTCCCAGGTTAGGAATCACATTAGCTGTGCAATGAGTAGGGTGTGCGATGGTGAATGTAAGCCTAAGAATCCACTCCTGATCTCACCGTGTGTAGACATTTCTGTGTGTTCTTCTGAAAAGATCCACAAAAATGCAAGCGTGTCACTTTGGGACAAGCATTGGCCTTATCAGGAAATTATTCAGTATTTTCTCTCTGATTTTAGCCTGAATGGCTCTTCTATGGAGAGCAACATATGCAATTTCTCAATTTATACATGGTTAAATAGTTTTTCTACTAACCAATCATATAGAATCATAGAATCATAGAATCATAGAGTTGGAAGGGACCTACAAGGCCATCGAATCCAACCCCCTCCTCAACGCAGGAATCCACCCTAAAGCATCCCTGACAGATGGTTGTCCAGCTGCCTCTTGAATGACTCTAGTGTGGGAGAGTCCACAACCTCCCTAGGTAACTGGTTCCATTGTCGTACTGCTCTAACAGTCAGAAAGTTTTTCCTGATGTCCAGCCGGAATCTGGCTTCCTGTAACTTGAGCCCGTTATTCCGTGTCCTGCACTCTGGGAGGATCGAGAAGAGATCCTGGCCCTCCTCTGTGTGACCACATTTTAAGTATTTGAAGAGTGCTATCATGTCTCCCCTCAATCTTCTCTTCTCCAGACTAAACATGCCCAGTTCTTTCAGTCGCTCTTCATAGGGCTTTTTTTCAAGACAAATATATTCCCTTCTTTAAGAAAATGCTTTTTTACAACCTTTACATCCATCCTCGCCTCTTCTCCCTGTCATGTAGCCTACCTCTTATGTTCCAATGTCTCATATGCTACAGAACCGAAAGAGGGGATTATCTATGATTACAGAAAACCTGAAGTGACAAATGACGTGTTTGTTTCCTTCAGATCTGAGATGAGCACAAATTAAAACTCATTACAATTAACAAATAATGGCCTGGTTCAGACAACACGCTAAACCATGCTGCTTAACCACAAAATGGTTAACGGAATGCATGCATTCCATTAACCATTTTGTGGTTAAGCAGCATGGTTTAGCGTGTCGTCTGAACCAGGCCACAGACTGCAATAGGCAAGCCATGTACTCTGGAGAGGTTCCATTCCTGTGCAACTGTATTGTTATGTGGCTGCCGGGTCTCAGGAGTTGATCTACAGATTCAAGCACTTTTCAGGGTCTTCAAGGGAACACGTAAACTGAGAGACCAGAATCAAAGGGTGGGCAGGCTATTTTCTGTATGTCTTGACAGCTTTTATTCTTCCCTTCTTTTCCCCATAGCTTTCTGGCTCCACCCCTAAGGACCAGACATAGCTAGGCTCTTCTGCTGACCCCATCATTGGCTGCTCCAGTCCATCTCTTCTTATGTACAATAAGAATGTACCCTGGCTAAGCAATGTACTCCCCATTGGCTATCATTAAGCAAACCAGTATGTAGGATAGTGAAAACTTCTACAAAAGCTAAGAGGGGGGAGTTGGGGTGAGGAGGTTAAACAAACAAACAGACAAACAAACAAACCATTAAGGAATGATTCAGCACTTGGCCTCTGAGGCTATGTAACATATTTTTAACTTAAAAATAGTCCGTGGGTACAGGCCTGAGCATGAACACACATGCATATACAGCACACACACATTGCTTGAAAGCTGTGAACATTGGGGTGGGGGGGTTGAATGCGCAGCTGCCTCAAGTGACACAGAGGATAACTGTCATTGGAATTAATAGGATTTGAATGTTTCAAAATTGCCAAAAGATTCCTTCACTTTTTGAAGGGTGTCTGATTCCTGCTGTGAATCAGACTAAGTGCCTGACTGTTTGATGGAAATGTTGAGGATGTTTCAGTATATGGTTGACTAACACTCATTTAAATGCATGGAAATGGTATCCAAAAAAAAAAGCCTGACAGAGCTGCAAGCACAAGAACGTATGAAGAATTGAGCATTCTCTCTTCTGCTCTGCATTCTTTTGCTGTCCCTCAGAACCCCATTAGAGTAGGCAGTCGGTATTGCACCCTGGCTAAGCAAATGAGCTGAGACTGGGGAGGCACTCGGTTCAAGTCTTACCTCAAACATTAGTTCACTAGGTGGCCTTTGGCAAAGCCACTCTTCTCTTAGCCCTATCTGCTAGGGGTGTGCTCCGCTCTGTTTCAGATCCCCGAATCCGAAGCTGAGCGGGCCGATCTGGACCTCCGAAGGCCGGTTCCGGAGTGGAGCAGGGGAAGTCCGGGGCAATTCAGAATGGTCTGAAGCGATTCAGACCGTTCTGAAGCTCCGGACCCAGGTAAGTGGGGGAGGGGAACTTACCTGGCTCCGCCGCCACTGTGGTCCATGCGGCGATGGTGACAGGTAAGTGGGGGGAGGGGGGCTTACCTGGCCCCGCCAATGCAGTCCGTGCAGTGGCGGATGGTGGAGCCAGGTAAGAGGGGATTATTCAGCCCCCCTTTTCTCCCCCCTTCCACACTTACCTGCCTCCGCCGCGAGGCAAGTAAGTGGGGAAGGGGGCAAAATGGGGTCCGAATCTCGATCTGGATCTCACTCCAGATCCAGTTCCAGAGCGGATCAGGAGAGGTTTGGATCAACCCGAACTGGTTTGGGCCTGATCTGGAAGGTCCGGATCAGGATCTGAAGCGGTTCGGGGTGTATGTACACAGCTCTACTATCTGCAATATGAAGATAATACTGATCTACCTTACAGGACTGTCCTGAAGATGACTGAGATAATGTGAATTACTCTGAACAACTCAAGTGCTATCTAAACGCTAATTATGATTATCCTCCCTCCCTGCTTGCAATGCAGGAGACAAATGGCTGGACACTTAGTGCACAATCCAGCAGGAACGTTCTCCTGCACAAGCTCAACTGAAATGAAGAGGAGATGCACAAGTGTAACAGACTGATCACAGAAATTATTAGGAAAAGACTGGGGGGGGGGGAAGTCATGTATCATGATTCTTTTACATAAATCCATCATGCAACTGCATTTACAATACTGTGTACAGGAGGAATGGAAAACCCGTGGCCCTCCTGATGTTGTCTGACTACACATCCCATCAGCCCTGACCGTTGGCCAGCCTGACTGGGGCAGATGGAAAGACAGGATATAAATTGAATCAATCAATGAATTCCTATATCCAGAGGCAGTGTACCACGGAGTACCTGGTCATAGGAACAAACTCAAGGGTTGCTTCCCAGGGGCACTTGGCTGGCCACTGATAGAAACAGAGTATTGGACAAGATGGATCCTTATGTTACCAGATGTGATCTTGAGAAACTTCCATTCATTCTAGTGTATCTTAAGCCAGATAATTTTCTCACTGGATCATATCCTTAGAAAATCCTCGAAAATACACTAGGACATTTTATAGGGGGTGATAACAGTCACTTCCTGACTGTTAGAGCAGTACGACAATGGAATCCGCTACCTAGGGAGGTTGAGGGCTCTCCCACACTAGAAGGCTTCAAGAGGCATCTGGACAACCATCTGTCAGGGATGCTTTAGGGTGGATTCCTGCATTGAGCAGGGGGTTGGACTCGATGGCCTTGTAGGCCCCTTCCAACTCTGCTGTTCTATGATTCTATGATTTATTAGGGCAGGTCTAGCCACAAAAGAGCCCTTTCCTGTTGTTGGCTTCCAGAAGAGTTGTATACTAAGATTTTTCTAACCCAGCTAGCAATGTGCAGGAGAACATCCCCACTGGATTATACACTATAGTGTTTTTTGGTTTGTTTCCCTGTCACGGGTGTGTGTGGGGAGGGATTATAACAATCACAACAACAACAACAACAACAACAACAACAACAACAACAACAACATATATCACATGTTCAGTTCTCAAAGCATTTCAGATTATTACCTCAGTATGAGAGTATGTGCATACTGATTCTGGATTGTAGGTGCTGTGCCTACCTCACGAATCCTGACAGAGAATGTTTTAAGCATCATAACCTATCATGTTTGAAGTGTGTGCAGATGAACATATTGAGAGGGGGTTGAGCTGGCTCCTGTTAGGCTCCCACCTTGACATCCTCATGTTTGAGAGCCTACCTACAAAGACTTGGTACTCTCCATTTTTGAGGGTACAGGCTGTATAGTCGAAAGCATGAAGCCCTGTGCAAACAGGATCTTGAATGTGTGGAAGTCAGGGGCAAGGCCATCAGGTGTGATCCCAACACACACACACACACACACACAGAGAGAGAGAGAGAGAGAGAGAGAGAGAGAGAGAGCAACTACCTGTAGACACATCTGCCTAGGGCTAAAATATTGTGACATTAGGAACAGAAGCTTAAGCTTGGTCCAGAGGATCCTACTTAGTTTTTCAAAGCCCCCACAGAAAACACATTAACACAGCGATCTAAGAGTCACTTTACAAAACGAGGCTAATGGCATTGAATGACACTAAACTCACTTAATATATGCATTTATAACATTTAAGAACAGAAGAGGAGCTATGCTGGATCAGACCGAAGGCTTATCTAGTCCACCATTCTGTTATATCCTTCCTTTGACCAAGGTTCTCTGGTGGGAGATATAGTTGTCCTCACAACGGCCCTGTGAGGTAGAGATAGGAATAGGTGACCAGTTCAAGGCCACCTAATAGGCTTCCCGGATGAGTCCAATTCTCCACAGGCCAAGGTCAATACTCCTCCTTGGCTCTAGGGCCGCTTTAGCTTTATATGATCATTGTGTTTGCTGCTGCTACACCATTGTTACATGGGGCTTCTTGCAATAAATGTGGAAAGCATAAAGGGTAGATGTGGAGTCCTGGACTCGCAACATGTGCCTGGTCCTCTGTTTGGTCGTAGCTCCTCTGTGTGAATCTTACTGCCAGTTTTTCAAACATGCTTATACCGTTCATATTTTACACATTTACTGTAAGAAAAACTGAGGTAAGAGTGATGAAGCCACAGCAAACACAACTGCAATATGTATTATAATACCCTAAAGAGGAAGGTTTGCAGTTCAGCTGGACCATTACTAACCTTGTGTCATCAGGTCAGTCATGAGGTCTCTCCTGGATGCTTATTTATTTTATTTATTTATCTACATGATTTTACTGTTTTACTCTGTACAGCACCATGTACATTGATGGTGCTATATAAATAAATAATAATAATAATAATAATAATAATAATAATAATAATAATAATATACCATTCTACTGGGTTCTTGAGTGATGAATAATAAAAGAAAGAAAGAAAAAAGAACCAAAATACAGAATTAAAATATTTACAATCCAATTATATCAATAAAACCATGGTTAGTCAATCAGGGAAAGCTTGTTTAAATAAAGATGTCTTCAGCAGGTTCTGAAAACAAAACTGCTTCGTTGCCTGCCTGACTTCAACAGTCAGAGAATTCCACAGAAAGCGAAGCAGTACACTGGAGGCGCTACTTCCAGTGAATTCCAGATGGATGGCAGAACCATCAGGAGTGCTTCATCAGATGCCCTCAGTGGCCAGACAGTTGGTCACTTCCTCCAGTGAACAGTTCCAGATCCATTGGATCTCAGAGACCTACTTCATATTTAGACAGTAGGGGGATTGGAGGCAATTGACGTTGTATGACTTGACCTTTCTAGATAAAGCAGCAAGAAACAGACCTCAATACCCATCATGTTGTCAGATCTTGGAGATCAAAGGCCACCCACTCACCATTGGGGATATAGGAATCTCAGGAAAGTGCATGAAAAGCCTTCCAATACTGGCTGCCAGCCCACAGTAAGATGATCACATGCATCCATGGCCATGAGCAAGGTTCAGCTTTCAGCATGGGTCGTTTTGCTGCAGTGGCAAGTGAAATGCTGAGACTCAAAGTGAAACACCCGATACACACAACTAGCTCATCCCATTTAGTGTAACAGAGGGAGGGAAGTGGCTTTTTCCATTCCCTCTTTGGATCCCAAGGCAGAAATTCTTCAGCAATATATATATATATATATATATATATATATATATATATATATATATAGAAAACGCTTGACATAAATCATTCTAACAGCATGAATGATGCTAGCCTGAAATAAGCCAATAATGTTTCCTCAAAATAAATGACATGCAGTTTGGACATCAGATTAAAAACATATGAACCTGAAATCATTTTATTGATGACTGTATGGTATAATTCCAACAGCTCTCTCGCTCTCTAGGGAAAGAGCAAGAGAGAAGACAGGACAACTAAAGAATTTGCTGGACAAAGCCCAGAATGTACTGTTAACATACTGCTTAATTTTCTGTTTACTAAATTCACGCATGTAAAGATCAGACATTGTGACCATCGGCACGCACATGCACCTCCTGAAACACAATCAGCCCTTCTGGAAAGGGGAGATGGAGGGAGGGGGGATCTCACATTCTCCTCCCAAGGCCATGAGGAGGCCAGTGCAGTTGCCATACACTATACACAAAACATTTAATTTATAATAGTTAGAACCTGGCCCTTGACCAAGCTGAAAGAACTATGTCTTATTTCACTTGCTCTTGAGTACGTCTCTTTCGGAGATAAATGACTGTGTGGTTTGCCAGTTCTCTCTTCTGTTTGGCGTTTTGTTTAGCTCCGCTTGTGACAAGCCAAGAGTTGATGCATCTGCTCAAATGTGTAATATACATCTTTGGTCAACTTAGCTTTTTTCTTAGACAATATTATGTCAAACAATCACATCACAACTGGCTCTGATCTCTTTGTTGTTAGCTAATAAATTAAAGACTATTTATTATCTGCAATCCTTTTTTCCCTTTTAATGGTGACACATTTGTGGTGAATTATGGGGCAGCTTTATAAACTAGGCTTTGGGCCAGTATCGGCCCCAGTGTTCATGTGAATGTTTCCTCTCCCACTTGGCCTCCCAGCCTGGTGGTAAATCAAGGCAGCTGTCACAGCACACTAAGTTAGTGTGCGTCATTGGGGAAAGCAGGAAGCATTGGGGGGTATAATTCTGTCCATCAAACTAATATGTTATATCAGTAGCTTTGTAATCTTCAGCAATAAGTTATGGGAACTGACACCTAAGAATTCACTTTGAAAGCAACATGTTCCTCAGACCTTAAGCCAAAACAGACCCATTCTGCAGCGAGGGATTCACTGTTTATATGAATGGATTTGTTGTTGCAGCTAGAAGTCCTGTCCCATATCAATGGCTGCCATATTGTAGACATTCCACCACAAACTCTTCCCCTGTTCAGAGTTTTTGCACTAGACTCTGTAAAGTCTGAAAGTACAAATTCTTTCTCCCCCCCCCCCCACCCACTCCTTGGCCTTTCCCTTTCTTTCTTCCTCTTTACTCTTGCTGTAACCTCCAGTAGCAGGCTAGATAAATATACCACTTGAATGTTATCGTGACAAAGTGAACTTCTGACATACAGGAATGAATGGGTGGCCGCTTTCTTGTACCCCTCCCCTTCCCACCTTTCAACCTTTGCCTTGACAAATGTGGGAAATGACTGTGGACAACAGCAGAGTACACACACAACATACAGCGAACTGGTTGTTTTCTCATGCTAAGTGTACACAGGATACTCAAAGACAGCTCTAACTAAGAAGAATACAGGAGTTCACAAAGCTGGAATTCACTTCCTAGTACATCTAAAAAAAAGAAGCTATTTTAGTGACTTATTTAAAAGTATCATTGGAGACCAAGAAGAATGGGATGTGATATTGGAATTATTTGTTTTGGGATAAAATCTATACGGACAGCAGATTATGTGGCATCTTCTTTCAAGCAAGCATGCTCTACAATACGGAACAAATGTCCATGATTTTGTGTTCCCCAAAGGAAAATCAGATTGTAGACATGGAAGAAGTATGCAAAAGTATTGTCTGATCTACAAAAAAGAAACAAAAGAAGCCGTTTATTGTGCAGTTTCTTCTTGCACAATTATCTAGCTTGGGCTTTTGAATAGAAGATGTGCATAATTGTTGATCTGTGGTTTCAACAAGGAACAACTGATGCTAAATAGGTTGGTATGAAGTCAAACTACTATTTTGAGGAGCAATAAGCAAAAGCAACTATCTGCTTACTCACAAAAATAGGATTAGGGTGCAGCTCCCATTCATTTTGAAGGTCTTTGTGCTGGAAGAATTCCTCGTGGGTTGTGCCGAACATAGAACAGATGCCTTGTGCGATATTGCCAACTTAGGCCTTAGCTAGAGCTAAGGTTTATCCCAGGGTCGTCCCTGCCTGCTCCCGGGATCCCCTGTGTGTCATTTACATGAACAGGGACGATTCCGGGATAAACCTTAAGTCTAGCTAAGGCCTGAGTGAGTTTTCAAAACAAAGTCAGTCTTTAAACTAGGAGTAGATTTAAAATAATATTTTTGCTCCAACATAATCTTGCAGTTAGTAAAGGTTAATCACAAACAAGGAAAAAAGGGAAAATGTTTTTTTCAGATTTTTTACATCTAAAAGTTTAAGTCACTTAATATAGAGATGCTACTTTATACCCCTCTTTTTACAGTTAAGCTGAAACTCCTGAGTGATATTTCACAAGGACACAAGGCAAACCGCTTACGCCTCATCCATAAGTTTCTCAAATCAAAAAGGCTTTGACTACGGCCTTAGAATCACAGAATCATAGAATAGCAGAGTTGGAAGGGGCCTACAAGGCCACCGAGTCCAACCCCCTGCTCAATGCAGGAATCCACCCTAAAGCATCCCTGACAGATGGTTGTCCAGCTGCCTCTTGAAGGCCTCTAGTGTGGGAGAGCCCACAACCTCACCAGGCAACTGATTCCATTGTCGTACTGCTCTAACAGTCAGGAAGTTTTTCCTGATGTCCAGCTGGAATCTGGCTTCCTTTAACTTGAGCCCATTATTCCGTGTCCTGCACTCTGGGAGGATCGAGAAGAGATCCTGCCCCTCCTCTGTGTGACAACCTTTTAAGAATTTGAAGAGTGCTAGCCTTGGGCTCCTGTTCTCCCCTTCCTCCTTCTCCATGACCAAGGCAAGGAGCGTGGACATTTTTGCTTCCACTTCTACTTTTATTTAACCAACGTTTGTTGTGTCATCCATTGGACTCCCCCACTCTCAGTCCCGCCCCCTCTCCCTCCCAGTCCCTCCTTCTGCTCTCAGCTGTGTTTATATATCCTGTTGCTTAGCGACACAAACTTCTTCTTATAGCTCAGAACCTCCATGCCACACATCGCCTTAGTGTTTTATATAGAGATTTTTATCACAGAATTTCCCCCAACACACACACACAAAGAACCCCACGATATTTTTCCACAGATGTTTGTATGTCTTAGTTTAATGTTTTGCTGTGATATTACTTATTTTCAGGAGCCAGTACACAACAAGGCTTCCAAGGACACACTGGGGTTTTGCAAGCACCCACACCATGCCCAGTCCATTCCACTGCACACCCAGGAAAACCATCGTAGGAGGTCAGGGGACTCTCCAGAGGAGCCTCCTGTTAGTTGACAGAAGCTGCTGCCAGAAGAAAAGATTGTGGCCGAATCTACATTACCGTAGCTGTAATGTTATAGATAGCTCTGGATGACGTCAGTGATCACGTGATGTGTTCCTTATAACATTATACAGAAAGGGTTTGTATCGTTTTACCTTTCGTTGTAACACTTCTGCATCATTAGACTTCGTTCAATGTGCTTTGTTGTTACGATGTCTTCTGTGTCGCATTGCAAAACTAATGTCACATGATCCCTCACCAGGCTTCCTGTCTGATGTAACTTCCTCTACGCGCCTTCAGTAACCATTGTTAGAACTGGTGAACGGAATGTGTTAAATCTTTCTCATTTTTTAAACATTATTTCCGTGGCATTACATGCAACCTACCTCGGGTAAAAACTTTTTTTAAAAAAATATATATTAAAGGATGCGCATATGCACATCCTTAATTTTTTAAAAATAAATTAAATTATGTGCATATGCGCATCCTTTAATTTTTTTTTTTTAAAAGAAAGTTTTTACCCGAGGTAGGTTGCATGTAATGCCATGGAAATAATGTTTAAAAAAGGAGAAAGATTTAACACATTCCGTTCACCAGGCATCCCTACACTTTCCTCAAGAGACAAACAACTCTGACAATCCACAAACCACTCTCTCTGAAGAACTCCCGCCACAAAGATTTGAAATTAAGAGCATGCGCATAAAGGAATGTTAGCTAGAGAGGCGCGGAAAATACAAAAACAAGGAAGTGGGAGGCGCAGAGAAAGGACAGTCTGGGAATTGCAAGGATCGCAGAAATGAGAAGAAACAACAACACAGACAACGGGGCAACGAACAGTGTGCTCCGCAACAACGTTACAAAAAAAGGTAAGTAATGCTACTGAGCAATGGTATACAAGGTAGTGATACAAGTTACAACGTTACAAAGGCTCAAAAAATCGATGTAAGCAGAAGTGTAGATCCACACTGTCACGCAGCTTCTTGCCTTTGCATGAGAATGCAGTCCTCTGTGGATCCCAGCTCCAAACCCTTTCAGTTATGTGTGCCAAAGGAATTCCATTTTAAAAACCACACACAACAATGACCAAACTGTGTACCCCTCTAAAGGTGAACACTCTGACAAACCACAAGTAATGTTAATTGCATGAAGCCATTGCACATTCAAATTCAGCCCTAGGGAAGACTTTGAACGCGGCACGCTGGCTCTGAAGTGTTGTTTGTTTTAAAACTGGCAAAAAAAAATTTAGCTTAATGGTTAGCCAACATCTTGTTTCATAAGGTCAGAATTAACTATCTGGAGGTTAGTGTGCTGGACCCAGGACTACTATTAAATGCCAAGCTTTGAATTAACATGTACAAGTGATTTGGCCTCACTTTGCCTAGATTTCCAACATCTAAAATAAGTACAAAGAATAGCTGGAGCTTTGAAAGGTGAGACTTTTGACTCACAAACAAGGGCGACCACATCTATGGTGATGCTAAGGCCTGTAGATTCATTTGAAGTCATTTGCAAATAACTGGAGATGTCAGATCCCAGAGTTTTACATCTTGTCCCTGAAATTCACAGAAGGCAGAATTTCTGCTGAATACAAAGATTCTAGCAATGCCAAATATTACTCAGAAACTTCTGGCATTTATCAGCAAAATCCAAAATGCTTTTGATCAAACCTACTACGGGTGTTCAACGGGCAATTTTGAGTGCTGCACAGGGCCGGCCGTGAGCTGCATGGGAAGGGCCCATCAGTCACAGCTGCCCTTTGGGCTGGCGCTCCCCCACCCTTGTGTGCCTCTGTTGCATAATTTCCACTGGAGTGATCCATGTGACAATGGCAGGATCTATACTACTGTTGGGGCCCATGACACATTCCATAGACTTTCAAACCACATTCATAGTGTTATATCCTGCTTGGTGTAGAGACAAAACCCACGCTCTATGTGAACAACTATACCAGAAGTGGGCAAATGTTTGGCCCCCAAGGCCCATGGGAGTGGTGGGTGGTGGAACAGCGGTTGCACCCATGTACACACACATAGCACATGCACAAACACTTGTGCATACACACCCACTCTTCCTCCCCATGCACACTCATGCATACACATATACATACACACCCACTCTTTAAACCTCCCCTCCCTGCATGCGGAGATTGCACCTGATTCTTCTGGGAAGCAGAGCATGCGAAGATGACCCTCTTTGTGTGCTGTTTCCCAGTAGAATCAGGCTCCCACCAGCCCCTGCACCAGGGCTGTGGAGTCGGCACATAAAACCTCCAACTCCAACTCTGACTCCTTTATTCATGGCACCTCCAACTCCAACTCCAACTCCTTTAATTATATATTGATATAGGAAATAAATTTCCTATATATTTCCTACATTGACTGCAAGCACGCAACTTCTTAGAACCCTAACCTGTTAAAGCCCGGGTCTAAAGGCTATAGCTAAGACATTCTGGGTTTTTTTATTTTATTTATTAAAGAAGCCCAAAAATGAAAACAATGAGGTTATATTTTTATTTAATTAATTAATTGCATGAATGTCGCCCCATAGCCAAAGTTCTCTGGGCGGTTTATCAAAAGACTAGAGTAATAGGATATGAAACTATAAAAGAAAACCGGGAACAACTTTCTCTACTAGTTCAAAAATCAAAAGTATATACTTTGATATCAAAGTCAAAACTACAAAAAAGTAAAACAACAACAATTGAACACTTAAAACAACTTAACAAATGACCATTTTAAAAGAAATGAACTCAGTTAGGTACATAAGTAACATAAACATTTTTCGAGATTAAAGTATCATTTGAATATAAAATTCAAGTGAATATACATATCGCAACTCTATATACAATTTAAATTTATTAGGAGTCGGAGTCGGTACATTTTTACCGACTTCGACTTCAGTAACCCAAGAATTGCTTCCGACTCCGACACCACGACTCCGACTCTACAGCCCTGCCCTGCACACCCTGTTTCCTGGAAGAATCAGATTCCTACCAGGGCTGGAAGGAGCCCAATTCTGCTGGGAAATAAGGTGCGTGGGGAATATGCCTCGTTGCATAGCCTGCTTCCCAGCCTTTCCCCCAATGTTCTGGCAAAGAGAGTAACTCCCGTACACCCTCTTCCGTAGTATAATTGTGGTGGCAGCAGCAGGAGCTGCAGATGGTCAAGGGGACTGTGATGGGGAAAATCTGGGGTTTGGGGAGGGGCTGTAGCTCAATGGTTGAGCACATGTTTTGCATGCAGAAGGTCGCAGGTTCAGTCCCTGGCATCTTCAGGTAGGGCTGGGAAACAGCTGCTGCCACTCAGTGTTGACAATAATATGCTAGATGTACCAGCTGACACAATCTAAAGCAGCTTCCTATGTTCCTATGAGACAGACCACCTACACTGGGCTGTACACGCAGCCTCTAAGGGCCACAGGTTGCCCACCCCTGATTTAAACCAACACTTGACAGAGTTATTTATTTATTTCAAACAGGGTTTTGGTTCAAATCCTTGATTGCATCTATAGAAAAGTGAGCATATCTTGTACTAACTGCCACCTAAGACATATGCTGAATTACTTCAAGGACAAGTTGACTGGCCAAGGTTTTCATATGTCTACTGGTGCTCTTCCGCTGGCCAACAAGTATCAGAAGCAGCATGATGGATGCTCAGCTTTAGAGATCTTCTCCCATTTTACTTGGCCTCTCATTTAGATTAGAATTATGGACTACCTTGGAGGGACGCCAGCTTTCGCTGACATTTCTTGGCAGACCTTATAGTGGGGTGGTTTGCCGTTGCCTTCCCCGGCTGTTAATACCCAGCTAGCTGGTGGAAAGGTAACTGCGACTGGGGAAGGCAATGGCAAACCACCCCACTACAAAGTCTGCCAAGAAAACATCAACGAAAGCAGGCATCCCTCTAGGAGTCAGCAATGACTCAAGTGCTTGCACGAGAGGTTCCTTTCCTTTCCTTATGGACTACCACTCCCCATGGTATGGCAGGGCCCATATGAATGTATTATCAGTGAGATAGGGGTGAGTACTGAAGTTGTTCGTGACAAACAGGCTGTGGGAAGGGAAATTTACATTCCTGGTGAAGGATGGGAAATTATACATCCTGAATGACACATTAACAATTTACTTATTCTAAAATCTAAAACCTAACTGAAAACATCCGTCATAGCCACCAGCGTATCAAATATAGAAAGTATTAAACAATACAGACAAAGCTGCAAACTAGTAAACAACAGCCTTAACACAAAAGCAACATCAACAGCCACCTCTTAGATACAAAACTTTTCTAAATAGAAAGTTTCCGCAGTGAGCTAATTAGAACACACACACCCCGTAGTCCAAGAAAGAGAACCACCACAGAGAAGGCTCTGCTTTCCCCCCAGTGCCACTCATCTCATTAGAGCAGAACTTCCTCTGTAGTTCTCGAAGGCTTGGAGGGTGGGGAGGGACGGAGGGCACGCTTTGCATACGTCCCGGTTAGTTAGATGTTTGGGAAACCTAGTTCTGTTTGAAAGGAATGGCAAAACGGATATCCAGCTCCTTCCACAACAGAAATGGTATTTGGCTTCCTTAAAACCATCTTGTTTCAATCCTGTACACATTCTGACACTGTAATGCAACTGTCAACTTCCCCTTTCTGTCTAATATAAACAGAGAGAATTAGAAAGAACAAACAGCAGTTGAGTTAATCCTTTGCTTTGCAAGTCTTCTGCTGACTTCATGTTCTTTAGCTAGTTCATGTCTATTTGCAAATGTTGTGGGGGCTAAACTGCGTCGACACACAGCAAGCTGAACCACAATTCCACCAGGAGCTTTGGGATTACAGTGACTTCCTCTCTGCCCATTCTAGCTAATTTCTTTCCTGTAAATAATGAAATGTATGAGCCTGGCAATTTTGCGCCAAGTCAGACACACTATATCTAGTCCATATTGTTTAAAAAAGCAGGCTACACACAAGTCCTGAGAGGTTTTCCGTTTTCCTACAAATATAAGTTTTCATTTTGTGCTCTCCAGTCACTTCATAGAATATTGCAACTTAACTTTAGTGGAAAAGCAATAATAATAATAATAATAATAATAATAATAATAATAATAATAATAATACAAGGGAAACTGCTGTAATGGTTAAGATACTGAGCTGTAAACCAGAAAATTCCATGTTCAAATCTTGTCTTAGGGCCTTGCTAGACCTACCGGATAATCCGGTCGGGAGTCAGGGCGACGGCGCGCTGCAGCTAGCGCACACCGCCGCTCATTTCTAGACGTAACACGTGACGGGGTAAGGGGAAGCCCCGTCGCGTCCTCCATTTTCTTCGGATCTTAAAGGGCCATGTGCACAGGAGCGCACCAACGGAAATGTAAGCCCTTTTTTTTTAAAAAAAAAAAAGGGTTCCCCGCTCCCCCTGCCCCTGATTTCCCCCCCCAATACCTGATGCCCCCTACCCGCTCACTCGTCCTCCCCCCGCTTGCCATGTCTGCCCCCGCTTGCCCGTGCCCACCCCTTGGCCGCTCGCCCGTGCCCACCCCCTGGCCACTTGCCCGTGCCCACCCCCTGGCCGCCATGCCTGTCCCTGCCCTTCTTCCCTCCCATCTGCCAGGCCCTGTCCCCATCCGCCATGGCTGTCCCCCGTCCTTCTTCCCCCATCTCTCCTGCTGGGTCCGTTCTTTCCCCCGGCCCCCATCTCCCCCCCATGATTCCCCCCCCGGCCCGATGGGCACAGCACTCCTATGGAATGCTGTGCCCAGTCTGCGGCTTCTCCCAACTACTTGCAAGTAAGCGAGCAGCTGGAAAAAGCCACGGACCCTGCTAGACCTTCTGCAGCCCTGGCCTGGCCCTGGGCTGCGGAAAAGCCAGGCCATAAGCGAATCCGCTTATCCCGGGTCAAGCGAGGACTTAGCCTGGCCTGACCCCGGATTCCCCTGTGCGTCATCTGGATGCACAGGAGGGAGACTGGGCCTCACACCTGCCAACGCCTCGTCTAGCAATGGCCTTAGTCATGAATTCACTGCCTTAGCTAAATCATACTCAGACTTCATTTGCCCCTACCCTCGTCTACAATGTGGGGATAATACTGGTCCACCTTATAGAGTTGCTGATAAGATTACTAAGGACACAATCCCATGCAAATTTAAACCAAAAAAAAGTTTAGACAGAAAAATTGTTATGCTGGCTGGGGAATGCTGCCCACCACCATCCTGTTCTCTCTCACACACCATAACATTTGGATCAGGAATCTTCCCTTCTGGCTGTGTAAAGTTAGCCCAAAAAGCAGCGTTCCCCAACCTAGTGCCTTCCAGATGTTTTGTACTACAACTCCCTGCATTCCATACCATTGGCCATGCTGGCTAGGGCTATTGGGAGTTTCAGTAGCATCACCAACAATTAAAAAGGACTCATCTCAAGAAGCGGCAGAAGGTTGAGGGGAGACATGATAGCACTCTTCAAATACTTAAAAGGTTGTCACACAGAGGAGGGCCAGGATCTCTTCTCGATCCTCCTAGAGTGCAGGACATGGAATAACGGGCTCAAGTTAAAGGAAGCCAGATTCCAGCTGGACATCAGGAAAAACTCCCTGACTGTTAGAGCAGTATGACAATGAAATCAGCTACCTAGGGAGGTTGTGGGCTCTCCCACCCTAGAGTCATTCAAGAGGCAGCTGGACAACCATCTGTCAGGGATGCTTTAGGGTGGATTCCTGCATTGAGCAGGAGGTTGGACTCGATGGCCTTGTAGGCCCCTTCCAACTCTGCTATTCTATGATTCTATGAAGGCACTGAAGCAGACAACGAAATGAAAGTCTTGTGCTCAAATAACTTGAGGGATGGAACCGGGGTAAAATGGTAAGCATAATAATACAGACGTATTCGTCTTCTTGAAGGACCATCCAAGCAGGAATATAGGGGCATGGGAGTGGATGGGTCTGTCCTTTTCGTACTCCTTCTGCTTGATCTCCATTGGGCACCATATTTTGTTAAAAACAGTTGAAGAGTATTCATATATACCTCTGTTCTGCAGCTGAAATGTATCAGATGGAGAATCCACAAGACTAGGCTTGATCTTGAGAGTTCCAGTTTTTCCCCCTGTTGTCTCCTGTTGACTATGACACACACAGCAATATGTTGCTATTGCTTCAGTTAACTAGTTAACTGTGATGTCACACTGGCCATTTATCCTAAGGAAACTGGTCCCATCTCTCTCTCTCTCTCTCTCTCTCTCTCTCTCTCTCTCTCCCTGCCCTCTCACAAGGCTTCAATTATTATTATTATTATTATTATTATTATTATTATTATTATTATTATTATTATCTTCCTCCTCCTCTTACTTTGTTTGGTAGACTTTTTCTTCATGTTTCAGAGGGAGTGAAGTGATTCTCCCTCTGTTTGGCCATGCTATTGAGCAATAATGAATCCAACTGAGTGGAAGAGAATGCTAACCCATCGGAGAATCGCCAGGTAACTATCATGATTCCCCAGTAATAGGGTGACCCTATGAAAAGGAGGACAAGGGCTCCTGTATCTTTAACAGTTGTACTGAAAAGGGAATTTCAGCCGGTGTCATTTGTATATATGGGGAACCTGGTGAAATTTCCTCTTCATCACCACAGATAAAGCTGCAGGTGCCCTGCCCTCTTTTAAATCTGGTCACTCTGGTATAGCTCCTGCAGCTTTAACTGTGGTGATTTCACCAGGTTCTCCATATATACAAATGACACCTGCTGAAAATCCCTTTTCTATGCAACTGTTAAAGATACAGGAGCCCTGTCCTCCTTTTCATATGGTCACCCTATCCAGTAATGTCCATTATCATGAAGGGGGCATAATGACTACTGATTGGGGTGTTTTGGGGAGGGAATTAAACCCTGCCCCCCAGCAATCTACTACCTAGCTCACTGCTTCTCCATTGCTAATAGCCGCAGGAAATTAACATTACCAATCCGGACTGCTGTGGAGAAGGTAGAGGCATTAACCTCACCTCCTTCAGGGATTTCAATACTAACTTTAAGCTGTGCCCCTCCTAATGATCCATCCCTACATTTCAGCAGACAGTGGCCATTTCTACACCAACCCAAAACTCTGGGCTGGTCACAGCCAAGTCCCTTTGCGTCCAAATGACGCACAGGGACTCCTGGGGGCAGGGGGGATGAGCACGGGTTTTCCCAGGGATATGTATTCCCTGGGAAAACCCGATTCCTCCCGCGGTCTTGGGATCATCCCGAGACCGCGGGAGGTGTGGGGCTACCTGTCCTGGCTTCTTCTCTCCTCCCCGTGAGGAGGAAAGATCAGGGGTCTGGAAACAAAGCCCTATGAAGAGAGACTGAGAGAACTGGGCATGTTTAGCCTGGAGAAGAGAAGATGGAGGGGAGACATGAGAGCACTCTTCAAATACTTAAAAGGTGGTCACACAGAGGAGGGCCAGGATCTCTTCTCGATCCTCCCAGAGTGTAGGACACAGAATAACGGGCTCAAGTTAAAGGAAGCCAGATTCCAGCTGGACATCAGGAAAAACTCCCTGATTGTTAGAGCAGTACGACAGTGGAACCAGTTACCTAAGGAGGTTGTGGGCTCTCCCACACTAGAGGCATTCAGGAGGCAGCTGGACAACCATCTGTTAGGGATGCTTTAGGGTGGATTCCTGCATTGAGCAGGGGGTTGGACTCAATGGCCTTGTAGGCCCCTTCCAACTCTGCTATTCTATGATTCTATGATTCTACGAAGCAGGGGTCATCAGAGGGAAGGAGCCAGGACAGAGGGAACCCAGGGCCATCGGGGGGGGGGGGAGCAGGGTCGGGGCTTTTTTTTTTACCTTATTTTTCACTGGAGCATGAGTGCACTCCAGTTCCTTTTCCTTTTAAAAAAATGGTGTACGCAATGTCCCTCCTCCCACCTTGGACACTGCGCGGCCGTGTAGACTCAGGGCGATGATCCCGGAAGTAGGTAAGTCTGGGATCACCCCGTCTCTGGCCCTCTACACCTGTAGGTGTAGAAAGGGCCAGGGAGGGGGCATTTAAACCTCCCCATCCTTCCATAGTGAGATGGGGGGAGTGTGTGTGTGTGTATTTATATGCACCCCTTAGGGCCAAAAAGGTTGCCCAACCTTGTTATAAACACATTCTCATGCGAATTTGAACCATGGAAGACTAAATTTTAGACTTCTCCTACTTTAATGTGTTCCCCCCCCCTTTAGCCACATGGGGGGGGAGGTACATTTATAGAAATAAAAGTGGAGAAATTATTTGGAAAATTGCTAAAAAAACCACAAAACAATAGCATAAACTGGATTCTAGTATTATGAGAGAAGGCGAAACACTTCTCCCTATTGTCTTTCTCCACACCCTCCATAATTTTATACACCTCTATCATGTCCCCCTTACTCACCTTTTCTATAAGCTAAAAAGCCCCAAACATTATAATCTTGCCTCCTAGAGGAATTGCTCCGGTGCCTTGATCCTTTTCTGAGCCCATTCTTCCGTATGGCTCTGGAAATTGGCTCCCCATATGTATTAGCTGTATTCAATTTTCTACTCCCTTACCAAACTTGATACAGAATAGAAGAAAGAAGGTTTTCTGGGAGGGGGAAAATGTTTCAGAGGGCTTTTTCATACAATCCCAGGTAATTCTAATCCACCCTTCTATTAAATGGATTTATGCAAATAACATGCCAGCCACTTCAAATGAATGAGCCTAATGCTAGTTCCCCCAAGTTATCATGATCAACTGATCCTCAGCGCTGAAGTTTAAAAATCATCCCCCTTTTAAAGATACAACTAAAATGATATCCCCCCCCACGCCCGCCCCACTCCAATTTGTGGCAGTCACTTTGATGATGGGTGAGGTTGACACAGAAGTGTGTTTGAACAAATAACATAATGCTACAACTTGGCCCTCCACGCATGCAGCAGCTTTAATCTCTGGTGGCCAGAGTAAACAGCACAGGCAGGGGTTCTGCTTAACCCACACACGGCTAATAAGTTTAAGATAGCAGGCCAGTGCATTTAAATAAAAATCCAGAGTCAGTTTAACAGCATTTGTTATACAGCTATATCTAATTATATTAGTCAATCTTTATTAGAAGGCTCATAAGTGCAGAGAACTCTATTATAATCCTTCTTTCTAATGATCACTTCACTATCATAGTCATAAAAGTCTGGGATAAATTAATCATCTGTTTGCAATCATGAGTAAACATTGAGTCAATTAACAATTGATAAATAAACAGCAGACTCCTCAGGCTACTGCTCTTACAAGCGCAAGCACGGCTCGTCCCCCTAACACAGCGCAGCTCTGCCATTTAATTTGAATGTGTGCTTCAGACCTCCCCGACTTTTTAAAAACAAAAACAAAAAACAGCTATGGAAGGTAGTCGAGAAGAGCAGAATCCCTGCGGATGGATGAATCGGGGCATGTCTATACTGGGGAGGGGAGGGGGGAGGATCTTGTGATACGCTGAACACGAGATCCTCCCCTTTGTCCACATGCGGTACACTACGTCCAGAGAGAAAAAAGGACATTGCGCCCACCATTTTGTTTTTTTTGTTTACTGAAGATGAGCACATGAGCGCTCCAATGAAAAGGTTTTTAAAAAAAACCAAAAAAAAACCCCAACTACTCCCACTGCCCCCACCCCACCCCGGAGCTCCTGAAGAACTCTGTGCCCCATGCCTGGTTCCTCACATTTATCATGAGGAGCTGGGATGAAGCCGGGATGGCCACCCACACCTCCCACGGTCTCAGGAACAATCCCGAGACTGTGGGGAAAACCGGGCCAAAAGCCATCCGGGTTGTCCCAGGGAAATGGAGGAATCTTCCTTCCCTGCCCCCGGGATCCCCTGTGCGTCATGTGGACGCACAGGGATGATCCCGGGACGATCCCCGGGATAAGACATGGTGTAGACATGCCCTCAGTTAATTTCAATTTCTCTGTTTCTTACTTTTCCAATCTGAATTTTGGCTCGTCCCAAACGTTGAGATTTTTTTTAAAGTCTCAGGAAAAGCCATGCACATATTTCTGTTCATTTCTACTAGGGCATGAATTTTGCCTAACACACACAATTCTGCAAGCAATTTTCCTAATATAATGCATTTTAAATTATATATCCACCAATATTTCTGTGTGTATTTCTGTGTGTATTTTTGCACGCATTTTTTTTATTGGAGAACTCACTGCAAATTCAGAGATGTGCAAATTTAGAATAACCACGTTTCAGTTTGCATATTGGTTCGCCAGTGCAAAATTAGGTTCTTTAATTTAATTTCTTTCCTATTCCTATCTGTGGTCAGTGAGGAAATGCTTAAACCTCTTCCCGCAGTCTGTTTTTCAACTCAAAAATTGTCTTCTATTCACCAAAGAAAAATATACATAGCTCTTCTACTTATCTTTTTTCTGGCATGGTGATGACCAGCTCCAGGGAGTGGTTTTGTTAGGAAAAACAGCCTGAGGGGGAGATTTTAAGAACATCCTCCTTACCTGTTGATCCACCACTCCCTATTGCAATCCTTTTTTAAAAAAAAAATGTCCCAAGAAACTCTGAACAACTGCAGAGGGTTTGAACCTTCTTTACAAACTCAGCCCTTGTATTAAAAAACAACACACATTCAGTCCTTTGGAGCTTTTACACAGCTCCCACTAAGCAATGCTCAGCATCTAGGAATTGAACAAATAAACAAACCCTTTCAATTGTCATCTAAATTCCATATCTGTTTGACAAAAGATTATCCCTTGCCAAACATTCCAATTTTGACAAGGAAATCATGTCAATCATGTCCAGTCCGCACATACTCAACATATATATTAGTAAGAAGGGGTATTTGTGAAATTCTCCACATCAGGAATGATTGACAAGTTTTGAAATTCCAGTTAGTTTCCAAAGAGGAAGTGATGCATTCAGAATCCCCTTTCGTTGTATTTTCATTAAAACCAAAACTATGTTCTACATGTGCAGTTGGCCTTAAATTTAAATTTCTTCAGTTAAACATTTTTATCCTTTAGCATCTTCTTTTGGGAAAGAATCTTTACTCTAGTTCTGAATGGCATCTGAAAGGCATCTCATTTGCCTTTCTAGGAATACTGCAGACATGATTTATTGATTTATTGCATTTTTATACCACCAAATAGCTGAAGCTCCCTGGGCGGTTCACAAAAATTAAAACCATTCAAAATATTAAACAAGCAGTGTAAAAACATGAAATAAAATACAATATAAAACCTCAACCAGGATAAAATCAGCAGCAGTGCAGAAATACAAATTTCAAATAAAAATTTAAAACAGCAAAGTTAAAATTAAATTTACAGACTGTTAAAATGCTGAGAGAATAAAAGGTCTTCACCTGGCATCTGAAAGAATATCGTGTAGATGCCAGGCAAACCTCCTTAGGGAGCTCATTTCACAGCGGGGTGCCACAGCAGAGAAGGCCCTCCTCCTCCTGGTAGCCACCTGCCTCACTTGCTTTGGCAGGGGCTCGCGGAGAAGAACCCTTGAGGATGACCTTAGGGTCTGGGCAGGTACATATGGGAGGAGGCGTTTCTTCATTTAAAGCCATTTAGGGCTTTAAATGTTAATACCAGCACTTTGAATCAGGCCCGGACCTGGACCGGCAGTCAGTGAAGTTGGAAAAGGACTGGTCTAAAGTGGTCTCGTTGGCCAGTCCCTGTTAATAAACATGCTGCCCTGTTTTGTACCAGTTGAAGTTTCTGGACCATTTTCCAAAGGCAGACCCACATATAATGCGTTGCAGTAATCCAAACGAGAGGTTATGAGAACATGGATAACTGTAGCTAAGCTATCTCTGTCCAGATAAGGGCACAGCTAGTTTATCAGCCTAAGCCGATAAAAGGTGCTCTTTGCCACTGAGTTCACCTGTGCCTCGAGTGACAGCTCTGGATCCAAGAACACCCCCAAACTACGAACTTGATCCTTCAGGGGGAGTGCAACCCTGTCCAGAACAGGGTGAACATCACCT
The DNA here is from genome assembly GCF_023053635.1 of Elgaria multicarinata webbii. Lineage (NCBI taxonomy): Eukaryota > Metazoa > Chordata > Lepidosauria > Squamata > Anguidae > Elgaria > Elgaria multicarinata. The sequence continues at coordinate 110,962,129 of NC_086178.1, forward strand.
AGCCAGACAGGTGAGCCACCCGCTAACAGTACCTCTTGTCTTGTCTGGATTGAGTCTCAGTTTATTGGTCCTCATCCAGTCCATTACCATGCTCAGGCACTGATTCAGTACAGCCACTGCCTCACCTGGGTTTGATGAAAAGGAGAGGTAGAGCTGAGTATTATCCGCATATTGATGACACTTCAACCCACTTCTCCAGATAACCTCTCCCAGCGGTTTCATTTAAATGTTAAACAGCATAGGGGATAAAATAGAGCCCTGTGGAACCCCATGGCCTAAATGCCATGGCGAAGAGCAATAATCCCCCAGCACCGCCTTCTGGAATTGGCCATCCAAGTAGGAGCAGAATCACTGCAACACAGTGCCTCCAACTCCCAGCCCAGACAACCTACCCAGAAGGATACCATGGTGGGATGGGGGCTGGCTGCACCATTTTCAATCTCTCTCTCGTGCTCTCAGTATTGTGTTTTAGTTCTCTCCCTCTCTATGTGCAAAGCTGATCCTGTCACACAGCTTCTTTCAGCACTATCCTTCTCCTAGAATTTTTCAGCTCTAGATTCCACCTTTCACCCGGAGAATAGATTCTTTCCAAATACCACCCAGTCAACAAGGCCCTGCCACTTCATTCCAACCGCATGTAGGACAACAGGAAGATTTGTAAACTGACTGACTGACTGAAAATCTCCCATTTTCTCCATTTCCAGCCACCGTTGAAAGCAGTTTCTCTCTCAAACTCCCCCTTTCCGTGCCAGAAATTGGGGGGGGGGGGGGGAGTTGATTAAGAGAACAAAAAAAAAAGCTTAGACATAATTTGTGGACCCATGCCCCCATATTACTGATGTACATGTGACCACTGACTAAGGCTGTTTCTACACCTGCCTTTTCCCCCGGGATCATCCCTGTGCGTGTAAATGCCACACGGGGGATCCCGGGAGCAGGCAGGGAGGTTCCCTCCATTTCCCTGGGATAATCCTTAGGTGTAGAAAGGGCCTAAGTCCCTGCAAAAAGCAATTTATGTGATTCTACATTTAACGGTATCCATTTCAAGATTCTTTTGTGTGGCGTTTTACCAAATTGCAGGAGCACACGTGTGAATAAATAAAAGTTATACAAAAAAGAATCTCAATACAACCATAATCATATGAAGAACACAGTGCTTTGTAAATGCACATTGCGAATAGTGGTGGGTGGGAGAGATGTAAATAAACTAAAGGCACTAAAAAGTTTGCATGTCAACCAATTCCAGAATTTTAGAAATACACATACTTATATGTGCATTCATGAGGAGAACATGGAGCAGAGGAAATTAATGGAACAATTTGTGAACAGAAGGAAGGGAACACCATCATAATATTTTAAAATAAACAGATACCCTAACAATGCCAAGTATCTCCAATGTATCTTCCTCTCAAGGAAACAGACCTGGTAACGCCTGCCCAAGTGCTTCAGGAAGATGAAAACTTAACAAGCAAAATAATACTTGAGGATCATAGAGAATAGGGTGACCATATGAAAAGGAGGACAGGGCTCCTGTATCTTTAACAGCTGTATTGAAAAGAAAATTTCACTAGGTGTCATTTGTATATATGGGGAACTTGGTGAAATTCCCTCTTCACCAAAACAGTTAAAGCTGCAGGTGCCCTGCCCTCTTTTAAATCTGGTCACTCTAGTATAGCTCCTGCAGCTTTAACTGTTGCGATGAAGAGGGAATTTCACCAGGTTTTCCATATATACAAATGACACCTGCTGAAATTCCCTTTTCTATGCAACTGTTAAAGATACAGGAGCCCGGTCCTCCTTTCCATAGGGTCACACTAATAGAGAAGGCAAAGGGATTGCCATTCAAACTATTGCATTTTCTGCCAACACCCCTTCAGGTGAACTGCAATCCTCAGTGGCTCCCTTGCACACACTTAAAAACTTTGTATCCAGCTGCTACTTGGCAAATTTCTTTTAAATGTTTCCACTCAAATCCCTTTTTTAGAAATTCCAGCATTTCCAGAAAACACAAAGCAATACTAGATGGAAAAAAAAGAAACCAAAGCCGGGTGGAGGAGAAATGCACTTGAAATATTTGGTGACAGAAAAGTAGGTGTGAAAATTGCAGAGCTCCATAAAAATCATTTAATCCATGAGTAGCCTTGATTGCAATTTTTCCACTGGTAGCAATTATGTCATAGCTTCTAACATAGGAGATAGAGAATCTTGTTAATCAAGAAAAAAGGGAGCCATTTATTTCAACTGTCCTTTTAATGCATTTAATAATACTGTATCAGTTTGCACATTGCAAAATAAAAATGGGATGGGGTGGGGGTTTAACAGGAGACATCACAGAATTAAAAAAATGAAGTTTGAGGCAATATTTCAACTGTGAAGTTTTAAACTGTAATGGAGTTGGCACACACTTCTGGTGTTAGATAACAAATCCTGGTGTCAGTACTATAGAAATAATCCACTTGCAACCCTGAGCAATTTTATATTTCTGACATTCTATACCTTGTAAACTGTATTGATAGCCCACATATACCATAATAGTTAGGAATTCACCCATAGGAAATATTTTTATAAGGCAAAACTCTGTAAAAGCACATAAAAGCAACATGAAATCTGAAGAGCAACTCAAAAGTCCATATTGACTGAGGATGAGACCCTGTTCTAAACCAGGAGTGGGCAACTTGTGGCCCTCCAAATCTTTTCATCTATAGCTTCCATGGATCCCTCACGATTGTCTAGGTTGGCTGGGGAAGATGGGAGTAGTGGCCCTTCAGAAATTTTGGCCTACAAGTTGCCCACTCCTGTTCTAAACCAACCCCTGCTGCAACCTATAATGTTAAAGGCCAGCAAACTATGCAGCAAACTGGCAGAATCCAGTCAGGATCACTGTGCTGATTTAGGAAGCATGATTACCTTGATGCACGATTTGTTTTATTTTTTTACATAGACAAGTCCCAAATGGTAAGCAATTACTTCAGAGTCTTGGTCCCAAGGAGATGACTTCTCTCCAAAGTAAGAATTCCAAGGTGCCTCTGCCACTCACTTACTGCCTGCTTTAGGCCATTCGCACATTACTGGCTTTGATACCTAGGTCCCGTAAGGCTTGAAGCAGAAGCCTTGGACACCAGACACCAGTTCCCTATGCACTTGATCCACCAGCAGAGCTGGTCAGAAAACGAGAGGCCTTAAGTCAGAATCCTCTTGAAAACCTTACTTTATGTATTTATTGGGATCACTTTTATCCTTTCCACTACAAAATAGCACTCAGCCTGGCTAACAACATTCAAGAAGCTAAATGCAAATATTAAAGTACAAACACAAAATGCAAAGGCAGCCACCGCCACAATGAAGGCTAGAGCCACTTTTACAGCTACAACAGTAAGCTCAATATAGCAACAGGATGAAACGATCAAAAATAGTATTCCAGACAGGACGCAGACTCAAGAATAATCAGGAAAACTAGCTAAAAGGCTTCATAAAGTGCCTAGACTTGGTCTGGCACTAAAAGAATACAACGTAGGGACCTTTCTTTGCAAGCGAAACAGTGGCCAAGCCTTTTAACATCCCCTTATCAAAAGGAATTAAGGCTTCCAGGAGGCAGACCCAAATATTTCAGGAGCCAGTTTCAGCTCACAGGCCACAAGCTGGTTATTCCCGATACAAAATGATTGATTGGGACACCCCTTAACCCTTATTTTGCTTGCAGGACTGTTCTTCTTAAGCAGAAAGGTAAAGCAGAGCACTCAGGGAAAAAATTGCCCAAAGCACATTCACCCTAAATCAAATCAAATTACCCAGGAGTTCAATCACCCTCTTCTGAGCAACTCTTATAGATATTCCTGAGCATGAACCATCTTCTCCTATATTGAGCTCTAACTTACCGACAGCAGTTTTAATTAAGATCTACTGCATAACATGGAAAAAAGAGCACGTGTATTTGACCATGCTAGGTTGTAATTGCGCAACTGCTTCCTTTGTCATTTGATTGAGGACCTTGATCATATTCATTTTAATAAAATTAGGACAAGTATCATTTCAGAAAGAGAAGTAATTATCTCTAAGCTGTAATCTGCTTTCTTTCAAAACGTATGACATCGAGACTTCTCCTTAATGGCAAAGTTATAGTTCTGAGACTTAATTAAGCATCTTTTCTAATCAAATTAACTTTCACTTCTCAAGTAGAGGTTCCTAACCTCAAAGTGGCTTTAAAACATTGTTTCTTTCAGCCATTACTTTGAAGAGAAAGGTAATGTCCCCTTGAAGTGATCCTCTTAGAATGACTTATTGTGCAGTGGTTGACTGCAAACACATACGATGCTAAAGTAATACACACACACACACACACACACACACACACACACATTATTTCAAGTGGTATTTTAAAGGTTCGGAATTAGCTCTGCTGCCAGTAGGAATCAGGCTTTGCCTTTTAAAATGTTTTGTCTTTTAAAATGTAGAGGAGCCTTTAGTGCCCACCCAGATGTGTCAAGACAACAACTCTCATCACCCCCAGTAAGCATGGTTGTGGAAGGCTAATGTGGAACAAACTTTCCTGACGCACTTCTTCATGAAGAACCTATGAATGGTAGAATTGCAAAATGGCAGATGACCACCCCATCTTCCAGTGTTGTAACTGGCAGGGGGCATCTGAGGTAATCAACTAACTGCAAGAACATTGGAAGGAGCATTTCGTGAAGAGAGACTGACCACAAGGGGTCAATCAGCCTCACCCCACTACTTGGAGCCCAATAAAGCTTTGCTGTCTGAAGGCCAGTCCTGGAAGGGGTGCTTGGTGAAGAGAGAATTGGGAATGTTTAAATGTTGAGAGCATGTGAAGCTTGAAGGAGGATTGACCAGAGATGGAGGAAGGACTGTGAGAGCTGGGAGGAAGGCTGCCACAAGTGAGAGCTGTAGCTGCCAATCAGTATTTATAGGCTTACTGGAGAAGGCCATGTGGAATGGAGGTAGGGAGTAGTTCTTATATTTTTGTTGCACTTTATTCTCTCTTCTGTCTAGTGCTCACCTGTTGCATGAGGTTAGTTTATCTGTGCTGTTTTATTGGATATTGTATGTATTGATACTTCTACTATGCATTTATCTGCCAACATTATGGCTATTTCAATTGTATTTTGGAATTTTACTATATTTACTGCTGTTTGCAAAGTATATTTATTGCTGTTCATTTGTTATGTTGTGAGTTACTTTGGGCACAATTTGGGGGGAAGCAGCATACAAATAATGATTACGATAATGCAACACTAAAATTTAAATACACAACAAAAATAAAACAAAAGCTTTTGTTTCTGAACTCACTTGGAAAGTCAATGGAAGTTGAGATACAGTTGCACTATTAACAAAGGGTTTGTTGTCATCTTTATTTTACTGAATTCCCTACCTGCCAAGTAGTTCAATTGCTGATTGGCTTAAGTTAACTCAACATCGTATTTGGATGGCTTTGTGGATCAAAACCAGCTCAGAAAGCTGAAATGAGTTCACCACAAGAGGGCTAAATGAAAATTGTAGAACTTATTTTATGCAATAAATCAAACAAATTATGCAAACTCCATTCAATTGCTTGTTTACGACAGTGTCCCACTATTGCCAGAGCAGAGAAACTCTGTTAATTACACAAATAGTCAAAGGAAAAGGAATAGTAGGTATATTGGTTGTAGAAAGCCCTCAGGTACCCGGAATTTAGGTAGCTGTGAAGAATTAATGACTGTCACCCTATCTCCTGAAAGCCTCTTGGAGACTTTTTAGCAGAGATTGCTACTTCCTCCTATTTATCTCTGCAAGTCAATTTGCTTACATTAGCACTGAAATTCAGAGCTAGATGGAATTCTGGAAATGATTGACAGTGTAATCATCACTACTATGGAGTTCAAACCGTGTTGTAATATTTGTCGAAAGTCTCAACCTGCTTAGACTTTTTGGACATCTCTGCCAAAGTAGTCATTTTTAAATTATTACAATTATTACTTTGCCAAGACACTAAGCAGCTTTGCAGCTAGAATGTTCCATCTTGAGTTCTACTATGAGTGTGCCCTAAAAACCATTGTCATGTCAGTGCCACCATACTGAATGGGTATGTGCATGTGCAATGTATGTAAGTACTGCGCTTGCTTAGTGTTATTCAATATGGTACTGCTCATATTTCCACTAACAGAATATTTATTGGTTTCCTGCAGTAACATGGGTTTAGTTTCGCAAAGGTTCCTGTGGCAGAGCAAAGCTGATAAACTGAACCACGTTCTTTTGCTTGGATGCAACTGTTGTGTTGTCATAGCTCAGTGGAAGAACACGTGCTTTGCATGTAAACAATCTCAACGGTGTTAGTTGATCTAGTTAAAAGATCTCGTTAAAAGGATCTTGAATTTGCCTGAGATCCTGTAGAGGCATTACCAAACAGACTCATCTGGTCTAGATGACCCAATTATACAGTTCAATATGCTCAATTGGTGGCAGCTTCCATTAGATTTAGAGCCTCGTGTGGCGCAGAGTGGTAAAGCAGCAGTTTCTGCAGCTGAAACTCTCCCCACGGCCTGAGTTCGATCCCAGCAGAAGCTGGTTTCAGGCAGCTGGCTCAGGTTGACTCAGCCTTCCATCCTCCCGAGGTCGGTAAAACGAGTGCCTAGTTAGCTGGGGGAAAGGTAATAATGGCAGGGGAAGGCAACGGCAAACCACCCCGCTATAAGGCCTGCCAAGAAAACATCAGCGACAGCTGGCGTCCCTCCAAGAGTCAGTAATGACTCATTGCTTGCACGAGAGGTTCCTTTCCTTTCCTTCCATTAGATTTACAGTGGAGCTAGGCAAGCTAAGCGACCTGCCTCCTAAGATGCTGGGTTTTCAGGCTGGGCCTATAGTCAGGGGATGGGTGGGGATCCCCCATGCCACTACAGAGGGCTCTTAAGGGGCTTCAGGGAGCAAGAGCTCACAGGCCAGCCCATCTCAGAAGGCTTGTGGTCAGCGGGAGCATCTTACACCATTGCAGTCCTAAACTGCCCTTCCTCCACAGACACCTTCCCATGCAAAAATGTTGTAGGTTCCACTATCGGTAGATGGGCTTTCAGGAAACCAGGACATCACATTTTTGGGAAGCTGTAATCCACAGAAATTGTGGCCATTTTAATCCAGTCCCTCTGTCAGTCCATTGCAGGCCACCTCACTCCACTCCATGTGTTGGGCAGAAGCGTGCTTCATGTGTAATAATTAAACTGCATGCTGCTGAAAATACTGAGGCAGCAAACATGTTATCATCTGAAGATATTATTTGATGCATGGCCTTAGTACTATTAGTGCTACAGCTTTGTCGCACTGTTTTGCATCTATAGCTTCCTCTAAGGAAAAGGTTTGGCTATTTTTCATCATTAGAGTTTTGTAGGTACAACGTGACTTACTTTTGGTATATGCTTGATCATTAGATTTAACAGCGAAACAGCAGGGAAATAGTCAGAGGAATACACCATTAAGTCTTTTCTCCATCATTCCTCCCCTGCCTTCCTTCACTAAGCTTGCTGATTTCGCCCCTATTTTTGTTAAATTGTGATGAACGTCCAAACATTGAATGTGCAAGTTTTGTTCATGGTTGATCCAGGCTGTTTGCCCAGTACCATGACAGGCACCTGTGTTTGAAGTGGAGTCTGCTATTGTAATATTTAGTGAATACAATTTCATTGGGAACTGATCTGTGTGCAGTGAGAAAAAAGGTCCTTTTACACACTACTTGTAATGGAGTGGAAAATTACATTTCCCATTGCAAGAACATCCCCATTAGTGGGAAAGCATATTCTTTAGCAGAGAGCTGGAATGCACCTCAGGCAGTGACGGGGTGACAGCCCAAGTAATGGAGGCTTGGAAAGACCTAGAAGATACTAAAATGAAAAAATGCTTTTCTTTATACATTGTGGTTCCTTCATAAACGTTCTCCCCTGATACATCAGAAGCAATTGGATTTGGAACACTGAGGTAAAACACAAATTTAAACAAGCGTGCTTGTCGTTTCTGAGAAGGAAGTATATCCTTGTAGAATAGAAAATGCTATAATATTCTCCTTAAGTAACTGTCCTAACTGTTCAGTTTATGGTACAGATGCTCCATTGTCTTAGCTCGCTACTGTACCAGCTTCGCTACAAGGGAGATTTCATAAAGTTTGACGGCATAGGGCCGGTTTACGTATTATGAGAGCCACGCGACGACTGCTTGAAACGGTCCCCATTGGGCCATTGCTTCACAATGCAAACTGTAATGTGAACGGTGGCTTCCCTCATGAATCACTCTGAGCATGCGGAACACGTCACATCCACAGACGTTCCTGGCAGTATCTTGTGGTAGCTTACGTGTAGTCATGGCTTGCTACTAGTGACGCCGCTGTGGTAAGACCAGGCTTGCAATTCAGATTTGCCCAGCTGACAACTTGTGAACGTACTGCAAGACATCTCCTTTGCCCTTGAAACTAGGGGTGTGCACGGACCCCCCCCCGCTCCGCTTCTCTTCCAGATCCGCGATTTGCGGATCGGGCCGCTTCGCTCTGCCCTCGCTCCGCCCATGTCCGCTCCGCTCCACTGCGGAGATCCGTATCTGTGAAAGTTAGAAACCTCAAGTTTGGCACCACAACACCTCATGGAGGTATACACACACACGCCAAGACTCAAGGCAATCCCATCAACCCCTGATTTTTGGGGAATTTATGAAAATCGGGCACCCCATTCACACCCCTTTTGATAGCTCCGTCAATGTGCACATTAAAAACCTCAAACTCGCCACCATGATAGCTTATCCAGGGATACACACGCATGCCCAGACTCAAGGCAGTCCCATCATCCCCTGATTTTTGGGGAATTTATGAAAATCGGGCACCCCATTTGCAGATGTGGACTGTTCTCTGACATTTGGACAGATAAAAAAAAGGGAAGTGAGCACACTCACAGATGCCATCTAGACCCACAATCATGCCAAGGTACAAGGCAATCCCATCATCCCCTGTTTTTTGGCGGGGCTTAAACCTGCAGACATCTCAATGGGGCCATTTCAAAGGAAATCCCAACATGCCATGAATTGGGGAGTAGCGATAAACCTATGAATCTTCTTCCACACTTGAAAAATGGATTTGGAACTTCCAAAAGTCTAATTAAGCGCAGGAAGGACTTCTCCCCTGAGTCAAAGCCAGACACACACAACATCCCTGCGACGCAGGCAGGGGAGGAGGGAGGGAAGGCAGGCAGGCAGCAGACATTTCTGGGGGCATAAGGAAGTGAGCCAAGGATAGTTTCAAAGCCAGTAATGCATATAAAATGGAATAAATAAATAAACAAAGAAGGGGTGGAATTAAAAGCAGCAGTGTTGCTGAATAAACAACAAGAAGATTTTTTTAAAAAAAGGCTATATCTGTCTTTTACCAGTAAGAGGGGAGTGGACGTGCCCAAGGGGAGGGGGAAGCAGCTGCCAATTTGACTGGTCCTAGTGACCAGTCTTTTAAGAAGCAACGCTCTCACTTCAACTCATGAAAGCCATTGCTCCACCACGAGAGCTCTACTAAGAAGTAAAGTTCTCACTTCAACTCATGATAGGCATTGCTCCACCGGGTTACTCTCTTTGGAGGGCTCTGATAGCCCTCCAAGTACAGGAGAGAGTGGGGGCATGCCCTAGGGGAGCTCATCCCCTTGCACCACATCTTTTCAGTTGTTCCCCAAAGTTAGGGTGGGTAGCAGTGCTCTCTTATTATTGGCTTAGTATATGATTTCAGGTTGTGTTTGTGCATTTGGTGGGGCTACTGTTTTAAAAAACACTGGGAAAAGTCCGTTCAGACTAAGAAAGAGAAGTTCCCAGAATCCCAAGTTACCCGTTTTGCCTATCCCCAACTCCAACTTTGGGATCATGTGATCATGACCGGGAGTTGACTCTGCCCCATAGCAATCGAAACAGGTAACCTTTTTCCTGCCTTTACCCTACTTTTTAAAAAATTCTAGCACGCGAACCGCACCACGCAGAGAGCTGAGAGAAGGCTCAAAATGACCCCCATCCACGACTCTCTAAGCACAAGAATTTTCAGAAAGATAGCTTCAAAAACAACACAGTTATCCCCCTTGCTTTTCCGCAATGCAATCCTATGGGCGAAATGTTTCAAGATGGCAATCGGACCAGACTGCGGAAAGAGGAGCGTTCCGAAAATGGGCGCTTCTCTTCGCCTTGCTTCTAGGGGTCCGTGGTCCGCTTCTACTCCGCCTCTGGGCAAGGCGGAGCAGGCCAATTCGCTCCTGCTTCTACGCTTCTAATCGGAGTGGAGCACATGCCTACTTGAAACTAGTCCTCTGCTCATAATTCAGATTGGGCATATTATGAGCATATGTGCCTATGTTGCTCCTGTGTGGTCTGTATTCTTCAGACTAGGCACTCAAAAACCCAGCTGCTGTGTTGGTAGTTGGCACATAGAATCATAGAATAGCAGAGTTGGAAGGGGCCTACAAGGCCATCGAGTCCAACCCCCTGCTCAATGCAGGAATCCACCCTAAATCTATCCATTCAGCAATGTTCACCCATTGCTGAAACAGACTGCAACTTTTTAAAATGGATACATAATTTATAGAACAATGCCATGGCTTCTCAGATGCACACACACACCAGGGCAGGTATCATGTCAATCTGACCTTTGCTAAATCCAGCCCATCATCTGCGCTTTCTGCAGGACTTCAAATTGGCAGTAAATCTTGTTTTAGTTGGGTTTTTTTTTTTAAGTATGCATCCAGACTGTGAGTTTCAAATACTGTACAACCTGTAATATGGGGACAAACTTACACATTCACAAGCTCATACTTTGAATCAAGCATCCCACTCTGCTTGGAACCCTCTCTATCACTTGGTTATGTTCATGTATCTTTCAGCTAGGCTATTGGCCTCTTGATAGAATGAGCTGGTGGTCGTGTGACTAAATCGCCACCCTTGTGCTAACTTTTGGAATTCCTCTGATGTATACCACGGCCCGTTCTGTGAGAGTAGTCCATCACAAACGCTGTATCTGGCAAATATAGCCTCATTGTGATTGATTACAGTGCTTGCAAGTATGTTTTGTATTTGCATGACCTTGAAATATCAACTATCATAATTTACTATAGGTAGATATGGCTGCCACCATACACAAACAGCCCATTGCGAACATTTGCCAAGCCCTGCTGGGTAGATTCCTGATTGTTAGGGACTCCTTGCAGTTCTGTCTTAAATTTGCATAGATGTCACAGTTTTGGACCATATCTTCAATCTGGGCATTCAAATTCGACTAATGCATCATATCCTTTGTCCATCATTCAGCATCTCTGGAAACAGCTTCTTTGGAAGCATTGCCTTCTCTCCTTTGAACACCATGACATTTTCTATAGATAGGTGCACTCTGTCTTTGATTGTGCATAGGCCATCCTGCCATTATGACTACACTTAGGAAAGTTAATGTTGGGACAAGCTATGTTGGGACAAGGGAGAGGGCTTTCTCTGTTGTGGCACCCCGACTGTGGAATGCCCTCCCCTTGGAGGCCCGACTGGCGGCAACATTGACTGCATTTCGACGCCAAGTAAAAACATGGCTTTTTAACAAAGCTTTTAATGGTGGAATTCACTAGGCACATTGTTTTAACTGTTTTAATAGTTTTACTGCTTTTAAATTATATATCGTTTTAACTTGGTTTATGGTTTAATTTGTTTTTAGCTGTGTATATTTACTGATTTATACTGTATGCTTTTATCTGTACGCCACCCTGAGATCTTATTGATATAGGGCGGGATATAAATGTTATAAATAAATAAATAAATAAATAAATAATGCAGCATCACAAAAGTCTTCTTTGCTGCTTTCCCTACTATTTCCACTGGCATGCTTGTCAATCAGGTAGATGTAAGCAGGACCACTGACACTTGTACTTCCACGTTCTCTTCTGCTTTTACATTTTCTGCCTGAACTAGGTCCAGGATGAGTAGCTCTGTAAACAAATTCCCTCTTCAGAGGCATGGAATTAGGAGCCTTTTGTTAGAATCTATTTGTTCTCTAGCCATCAGCTCCTTGTGTATAATATAGCGTGTTCTGGATCGCATAAATCTTGGGGTGATGACTTTGTTTTTGGATCTTTGCAAAGGAAGAATTTTGGATTTATTACATCAGCCATCCCCAACCAAGTGCCCTTCTAATTCATTGAACTACAACTCCCATCATCCTTAGCTAGAATGGCTCTTTAGATTCTCAAGTTAACTGAGTTTTTTTTCTTTTCTCCTCCATCCCATATATTTCTAATTCTAGCTTTGGGGAGATTGAAACTTGTAAAATAATTATAATAGCTCTGTCACTGCTTCTGAAAAATCCCACACCTTCACAGTCTTCAATTCAAAGCACAAGTTTCTTCCTGCAATCAGAAAAAAGTGCTTTACAAATGTAAACGTTCAAAGTAAGACCTGAAGAATAGTTTTATTACAGGTAGCTCATTATAAATATTAAAACCAATATGCAAGGCCAGGTTTAAACTTCGAAAGACTTTCATGGTAGTGAGTGAGGAAAACAGGGCCTGGTAGGATGACAGAGATTAAGTAAGAAGCTAATTGCAGACAATAAGGATAAACAGGTAGGCAGAATAAGCCTGGAGGTGGGAAGTTGGCAGGCCCTGCACAGCAGCTGAGAGGCTGCTTCAGAGGACATCTCCACTGAGGAGGAACAGAAAGCCGTGGTTTTATAGTGGGGGGGGGGAAGCAGAAAGTGCTTGGGTTCTGGCTCCAGATGGTGGGGAGGTCAGGCATTTGCTAAGACATAAACACTATCAAAGGCTTTACGGTCCACAAAACACTTCCATTCTCACTGAGCATGGAGCACCCAAAGTCAGAAGCAGCAGAAGAAAATGCTGTGTTTTGGTGCCATGCCTGAAGCACCCCAAAATCATGGAGACAGCACTGAACTGACTCTAACTAGGAAGCTTTTGCCTGTGCTGCCTTGAAAAATATGCAATTCCTTCCACTGCTTGACTCGGGCTTCTGGTTTGAATCCTGCAGCATCTAACATCACAACTACCATGACAGTCAAATGCATACTGAGCTAGTATGTTCCTGGGCAGGTCAAACTAAACTGTAGCCCAATTAGTACTGGATGTTCATCTATTTTCTTTGGTCTCATGACAACCTACCAAACGTTGGATCAACCAATATTGAAGAATGAGGGGTGGGGAACCAGCCATTACTAGTGTGTTGCTTCATCCTAGCATCTCTTGGAAGAGTCCTGGGTGCAACCAGAAACCATCTCAGCACCCAGTAGACCCTAACTTGAATGTCTGCCTCCACCCACATTCCATTTAAAGGCTTTAACTAAATGCAGATTCCACAGCTTTCATATCAGCAACTTCTCTCAGCCAATCCCCGTTTTTGCTCTGTCTACTTTCTTCCCTGACAAAAAGTTCTAGAGGACTCAGTGTTTTACAGTAATTTGTGGCCTTGAGTTGGCCTAATTAAGGTATTGGCCTAATATGGATTTTTTTTTCTTACAGCCAGCATGGGTGCCTTTGCTTTTTGTCTACTTTTGCTTTTTGAAGGCATTCAAGAATAGAAACTCATTTTATCTTATTCTTGCTGTGTACAAGTATGCCTGATAAATAAACTTGTGAAGCTTAAACAATAAGAATCCCATGACAACTTAAGACCAGGAAAGAAACTGTAATACAAACTTCTGTGGAACCGAACTCCCTTAGTCAGATCAGATGCATAAGAAGGTTGAAACTATGAAGGTTAGTTTAAACAAAATATATGTTACTAGCTGTACCTGGCGTAACATACGCCATTGTAGCATATCTTAAAGTTTATTAATTAAATATCGCAGGGGCGCTGGCTGCTTGGAGGCCACCGATACAGCGCCGTCTGGCAGACCTGGGGGGCAGGAAGGTTGGGTGGAAGGAGGAGCAGGTGTCCCCCTTTCCCCGGGGTTCCTGTCAGCCTTGGGCCGGCCGCCCAGCTCACATGAGATTAGGCCGGGGCCTGGGCTCGCAGCAGGTGAGCGGCCTCCCACCCAGCCAACAAGGGCCCCAGCTGTGCCTCGCTCATGCTCTGGACTGTGGCGCTGTCCCCTTCATGTGGGGGGGAGTGAAGAGGCAGAAAGGGGGTAGGATTACCTTGGAAAAGCCAGAGGAGTCGGGCGAGGTAACCTGTATCAGCTGACATTACACGTTGTTACTGTTGCTTAGCAATCTGTATCAGCTGAAGCCTTTACGGAAACACACCTAAGCATTTTATATAGATAGATTGTTTGCTTTCATTTTGTTACAGTCCACCCCAGCCCAGAGCACTGGGTGAAACAAGAACAGAATTTGACCATAGTGCTCATATAGCTGAGCCACTCCCCTGCTTGATGATGATGATGATTTATATAGCACCATCAATGTACATGGTGCTGTACACTGATGGTGCTATATAAATAAAAGGAGCAATTCCATGCAACCCAGAACTATAAAACCAGTGTGATTTTCTCTATCTACTCTAAATGAAATATACATTCCATTCCATTTTATGCATGCCATCTAAATGTGCAAAATACCTATGGTATATAATTATGTGCCTTAAAGAGTTCAATTTATTGTTTAAAAATAGAAGAGATATTGTAGCAAAGAGTATTGTGGTAAAATGATTTAACTTTAAATTATATTGGGGTGGGGAGTGAACTTCTTAGAAATCAACAGGAAATTTTAATAACAAGAATACTCCCAATCATATTTTCCACTGTTAAGTGAGCAAAAATTGTGTGGGAGAGAAATAAATATAAATTTCTAGATGGCACCATCTTTGGCATTTCTAAGCATTCTTTCTGAGCTGTCTTGAAGTACTTTTAATATAATTAAAAGCACAAAATGAGTGCCAGACTTGTCAATTTCGACAACAAAGTGCTGAAAGTCTTAGTGAAACCGAAAGATCCATCTCCCACACATTGTAATGAATAGGTTCATAAAAGGAAAATAGTTTAATTACATTTTAGTTCATGGATTGTTAATAGGCTGGAGTATCTAAATTGAATAATGTGATTCTGGTATAATAATTATGTGTAAATGAACTTGTTTAAATGATATTTTACAGCTTCTTTATAAAATTACAGCTAGAGGCAATGCAGTGATAGACACACAAAGGCCGTGCAAAAATTATCATAAACTATTAGCTTGTTTGCAAAGGGTTTTATGTTAATCTTTTAGTACTTAAAGCACTCTGCAATTAACATATCACGGGGAGCTGCCTTGAAGCAAAGCCATGCAAATTGAAGTACTCAGATAAAAAGCCATTCACATTTTTAAAAAAATGAAAGAAAAAGGGTAGTGTAGCACTCAAAGGAGACTGGTTTTATATTTGAGATTAAGGAGGTGTAATGATTGTGTTATCTAACAACGGTTGTAATTAAAGCTTTTCTCCTGAAGACATGACAATAGATACAGCATTGATTTCGCTGTTTTACTTGTGAAAGTCATTTCATTCCAGGGCAGAAGATATGAATAGCCTAAAATCAAAGGGCTAAAAGATGGCTCTGTTGATATTACTTGTTCAACAGCTGCCTTGTGGCTCGATACACAGATGAGAGGGAATGGTGAAAAGGATCAAGGAGGTGTCTATATTGCAATTTTCCTGCCTGTTTCCTTTCCTTTTATTTGGGGGGGGGGGGTTGGGGGGGGGGTAGCAATCCAGGAATCTGGATGGGGTTGTAAACAAGCAGTCTTTTCACATCTTCGTGCTGTGTTTTCCTTCCATTATATTCCTCTAAACAAAAGGAGTCATAAAAGGACCGGGACTGAGGCTTTTATGGCTGCACTTCACCAATGACAAAAGTTTATGCCATAAAGCCATCATCTGTTCTCGGAGATATCACACTTGCAGTGGAACACAGAACTCTCTGAGCGACTGTAATTCTGATTATCAGAAACACTACAGAGGCAAAACAAAACAAACAAAGGGCAAAGAGCACAACAGAGTTGGGTGGGTTTTTAAAATTTTTTTGCTATGTGTACGTAGGCCACTATTTGTAACGACAGTAGGAACCCAACATGCTCAATTACTAGGTTGCATGAAGGAAGTCAGTTGAGGGGAACACCAGAGACTTGAAACCTTAGAGCAACAGCCATTTTGAGATCAGTCATTGTACAACTCATTCACTGTTAAGTAGAAGTGCGTTTCTGCCGTGCCCGGCAAGGCCTGGGCGCGGGGAAGCTTTTGTGGGGGGGGGGGGGTGAGCACTATTGGATGGACACATCCGGGCCTTGGTGGGAGAGTGTGCGGTGGCTATATATGTTAGCCTTACCCCTCCCACCTCTTTTGCTGCGCGGCTCCCTCCCTCCCTCCCTGTAAACAGTGTGAGCTTGCTGGTTGCCTTGTTGGGGGCCAAGTAGGATTTTTTTACTCATATACTGAATTGTACATGAGTTTTTTCGCCTACTTCACACTGTAAGGCAGCTTGGGAGTTGAAATAGGTTGATTTGCTAATTTGGTCACATTTATTTGGCGCTAGGTACGGGCATCCATAGGGATTCTGAATGGGTGAGCATTTACGGGCACCATTTAAAGCGATTGGTAGGTCCGAGGTTCCCAGTTTGGAGCCCAGCGGCCTAGCTAGGGAGATAAGACCTACCTTTGGGGCCAACCCTACTCATCCACTCTGAACCGGGCGGTCTGAGTTGGGGGTGACAAAGGAAGGCTCCCCTACCCCGACAGGGGAGGCCCGTGGGGAGACGCATGGCGTAACGCCTCTACACGGGTCAGGAATGACTCGCCCGATTGAAGCGGCCTGAAACAGGCTAAAATGGATGCCCGATAGGTTGCAACCCCCTCTTGCAGATCACTAAATAAATAAGTGGCCCTGTTTAAACCCAGCTATGTTGTCTGTCTCGTTATTTATCCACCTACACTCCACAAAGTGTTTTTGGCCTATTCTTAAACCTTGGGCTTGCAATTTATAGTCTGCAGCTGCAAATATTACACCGGCTAGCAGCCAGGGAAGGCAACGGCAAACCACCCCGCTATAAGGCCTGCCAAAAAAACATCAACGAAAGCTGGCGTCCCTCCAAGAGTCAGCAATGACTCAGTGCTTGCACGAGAGGAGAAGGCTACAATTTTAAAACAAATTTACTTCACATCTGTACCAGGTATATGGTAAAAACTCCTGGGACATAGTAAGAGAGGGTAATTTGGTCATCAGTATTTATTTAGTTATTACATTTTTATACTGCCCGATAGCCGAAGCTCTCTTCAAGCCTCCCCCTCGTAAAATAGGGAAACGTAATACCAACACGCCCCCCACAAACCTGGTGAAATCATAATACAATTTAATGACAAGCAACTTGGTTAAGCGTAGAGTTAAAGCACAGGGCTGCATGGGGCAATTTAAATATCTAAAGACATGGAACATGCAAAATTCAAAAATTACTGCCAAGACAGTGTTGCAGTCGCAGTGCCACCAGTTGTAAGACATACTTTTTTTGAAAAAAAAAAGCTTTTTAAAAACATAGAATCATAGAATAGTAGAGTTGGAAGGGTCCTACAAGGCCATTGAGTCCAACCCCCTGCTCAATGCAAATCATTTAAAAGCAGCACCAACATGGCACAAGTTCTAGATACTTCTCAGAACATAACAAGCATACAGAACTAAGCAGAATGGAGATAATATAGTACCACCTAGTGGTTAGAGGTAATTCCTAAGCATTATAATTGCCTTATATTTATACTGGGGGTTGAATTCATTTATTCATTTATTTATTTATTTATTAAATTTATATACCGCCCCATAGCCGAAGCTCTCTGAGCAATTTACAAAAGTTAAAAATAGTGAACATTAAGTATACAAAATTTAAAACCATCAAAAATATAAAAACAACAGTGTAAAACAACAGTATCCATTTAAACAACAACAGTTCTGGGGTCCATTAAAAAACAAACAAACTTAGCACTACATGGCAACTGTGTGTTTCCTATGATAAAATAAATAAATAAATCAGGCCTAGTTCATGAGCTCCTAAATGGAAAATAGATCTCTGCTGCCAGTCTCATTAGCTGGACACCATATTTGAAATGCTCCAATGATTAAATAATAAAAACTTAGTTAAAAGTATATAATTTGTTTTTCAGTGTTCCCATCACAAAATATTACAAAATAGATGCTAAGTGAATTGTATGCCTATCTTATTTTGATGTGATTCATGATTGGTCTTCTCAAGTTATGCATTAGTGCATGCTATTATATTCAACTTATCAGCCTGTACCAAGATACTCAATGAACTGCTTTGCACAATCAAATAGCCCACCATGGGTTGTTAAAGCCACAGTGAGCAGTAATGCATGCTGGTGTGTGTGTGCTGGCCAGCATTTTACATATTCAATCCCTGTTTGGGAGTTGTCATTGCATCCAAACCAGGCCACTATGTAAACTGATGAGTTTATAAATGGTATTGCTGGCAACTGTTAAAAAGGCAGTTACGAGGGTAAAAACAAAAAAGGCAAAACATAACGAGCGTTTACCAGCTCCACCAAGCGCACACAAAAGTCCACACCTTTCTTTTAGTGAAAAAAGAGAACAGCTTTACTCACAAGTATTCCTGCACATAAGATGCAGGCACAGTGTAGGGTTTCAAAACAGAATTTGTTTAGTCCATTTCTTTGTGTTCTATAATAGAGAGAGAGAGAGCAAGCACATGCTCCCAAGAATGGAGAAAGGCAGAGGAGTGGAGAAGGAAGAGGAGGAGCAGGAAGGCACTTGGTAGGCTATAGAGATCCTAAGGCTAGCTATACCCAAATTCCCATGTGTTAACTAGCTCACTGCCAAACTGCCCTCTTCCTGTAACTTGCAGACGAGGTTGCAATATCCCAAACATAAACAACCTTGGCATAACCCATGCTCTGTTGTAGGGTTATGTGAGGGTTGTTTAACCTTCCCACCATCCACAGTGGCTGGGTTTGGACTCAACAACCTTTAGTTAGGTGTTGAATATGCAAAATGCTGGTTGGCATGCACCAGCATACATCACATCTCACTGTGTCTTAAATAACCCATGGTGATTGTATATTTGGAGAACCTGGTGAAATTCCCTCTTCATCACAACAATTAAAGCTGCAGGAGCTATACTAGAGTGACCAGATTTAAAAGAGGGCAGGGCACCTGCAGCTTTAACTATTGGGATAAAGAAGGAATTTCACCAGGTTCTCCATATATACAAATGACACCTGCTGAAATTTTCTTTTCAATACAACTGTTAAAGATACAGGAGCCCAGTCCTCCTTTTCATATGGTCACCCTGCCCAATGTAAATTTGTCAATGCTAAGGCATGGAGACTTCAAAACAAAGGAGATTGCTGATATTATTTATTTTATTGATAATACTTATATACTGCTTAATATAATAAAACCTCTAGGTGGTTTTCATACAAAAATACTAAAAATCACTGCTATTATCGAACAGTTACTACGAATACTACAAAGATAAATAAATAAAAGGCACAATGGAATAAACAATTGAATGGAACAGTGCTATCATAATCAGTTACAAGCCAGGGAAAACTTGTAATAGCTTGTATAACATAGTGTTCTTTGCACCTCCCTGAGGTTGTCGTGTGATAGAGACCTATAAGGTATTTTAGCAACACGCCATTCCTCACAAGCCCAAGACATTGAGTGCTTCCATAGAATTGTGATCTTTTCTCATGCCATAGAGTTATGATTACTCACAAGAATAAACTCCAGGAGCAGGGATGCAAAAATCCAAATAACCAGGAACTATTGATTGGCCTGTGGACAGATAACAAGGAACTTGGGCCTGTGGACTAGCAGCCAGGATGCTGCAGAGATTAGGAAGCAAATTCCTCCTCCCATCCGACACCTAAATATGTTTTCTGGCTCATATGTTTCACAGAGGGTTGCACACCTGCTCATAAGTGAAGAGTAAAGAGAAGTTCACTCCTCTTCGTTTAAGAAATTAAACTCCTCTGTTATTTCATTTTGCTTCAGCGTTCGTATCCCATAATCATGAACGATTCTGAAGTTACATGATGCAATTCTAAGACTGAAGTTAATGAAGTCTGGTCATGTAACTCTAGGGATGTGTGAATCAGCAAATCCAGAGCTCATTGAGGTTCTACGAATTGCACCTCAATGATTGTTCGGGCTCATGTCCATATCAGATCACAAAATTTATTTATTTATTTATGCACCAAAAATTGGGCATATTTTCATGTTCATTTTTTCATCTGTATGCATCAACTGTGCACATTTTTTAAAAACCTGTATGTATTTCTCCCATTGGTTAAAGTGTGGTTGTGTGCATTTTTCAAATGCATTTTTTTTTGTTCTGCAAATTGCATCACAATTTGAAACATATAGATATTTACTGCAGATTGCTTTTGGGTTCATTTCTGGAAGGTACAAATTGGGGAAATTCTGGTCAAATACAAAGTGAAACAAATTTCTCATACATCCATAGCAAGCTGTCTGGATGAGAACTCCGATTGCCACTCCGAACTACTGCAGAAAAATTGAGGTACCAGAGTGATTAATAAATAATAAATTGTGGTCATGGGCTCAGAACCAGAAGGTTTCAGTCAGATGATGGACCAGAGGGAACTTCAGCAAGTAATATCTGAAACAGTATCACCCTAGAAGCCAGAAGAAATCTGCTCCTTCAGATTTTGTTTTGCAGAATTCACCGCTCAAAAACAGACCAGATACAATTTGTGTTCCCGAACCCATATACTTCCAGAGTTGCAATGCATTTTGTGGAGCAGGAAAAACACATCTGAAAAAATGCACACATTGGAAGTGTACAAAAAACAAACAAACTGTGCATGTTTTAAAAATGTATCAAAGCATGCTTTAGTCAATGGGCGGTTGCATACAAAAATGCGCACAATTTAGAAAATGTGCGGGGGAAATACACATTTTTTAAAAATATGCTTTCCAGAAACACACACACACACAAATCTGTTCAGAATTGGCCTGGGATAGAGTTGGAGGTAGAAAAAGGAGGCCGTCCATAAAAATTGAGTTGACAGATCTGCCCATCACTAGAAGCAACAGGAAGACCTGGAGGCAGAGGAAGACTGCTCTGTTCTGATTGAGTGAGATTTAGGAAAATCTGCTCTGAGGGAAAAGCTATTGAGAGCTCATTATCTGTTTAAGATTCTTGTAGTTCTTAGGAACAGTCAGAAAATATATTTAATGTAAATATATACATCCTGTTATTTGAAAACAACAACCACACTCTATTCCCTTATTTGGGGGGAAATGACACTCTGTTCCCTCAAGTACATAATCCCCTTAATAAATACCTTTGTTTTGTTAAACTTGTCTCTAGTGGTGGTGCCAGTCCCATGTCTACACCATAGGAACCAGGCTACTGGCTGCAACTACAAGGTCAGAAAATCAACCTTGGAAAGGGAGAAACGGTACATTCTAACGGGCAGGGAGGGGAGGAGACTGGAGAGGCCAGCATTTGATTTATCCTGAGCCGCCTCCAGCTGCCTTCCCTCCCCCTCTGAAGCACCCTGGCTAAAAAAAAAAAAGGAAAGGAACCTCTCGTGCAAGCACTTGAGTCATTGCTGACTCTTAGAGGGACGCCTGCTTTCGCTGACGTGTTCTTGGCAGACTTTTTAGCGGGGTGGTTTGCCATTGCCTTCCCCAGTCGCAGTTACCTTTCCCCAAGCTAGCTGGGTACTCATTTTACCGACCTCGGAAGGATGGAAGGCTGAGTCGACCTGAGCCGGCTGCCTGAGAACCAGCTTCCGCTGGGATCGAACTCTGGCTGTGGGGAGAGTTTCGGCTGCAGTAACTGCCGCTTACCACTCTGCACCACACGAGGCTCTAAAAAGCCCATCTAGCGAAAAAAGCAAAGATCCATCACTCCTTCTGCCCTGCCAGCTTCACTTTGGCAGGGACTAGGAATCTCGGAAGCCTCTGAGCTGGGAGGCCTCCAGCAGTGAAGATTCAATCTGCAGGAATACACTAGTGAAATGTCACAGTCATTTGTGCTAGTGGAATGACACAGTTGGATACTACCCATACACAAACATACTTTGTCCTGAATTCAAAACTGTATTTGCTCCCATATCTTGCCCATCTAAATTACTCTGAAACTGTTTACCTGCTTCCAGAGGCGTAGTGAGGTGTAGGCACCAAGGCTGTTTCATTTGGCATGTCCTGGTAGTGTTAGGGATGCTTCCCCACAGCTCAATTTGGAAAAGGTTTGTCTCATTCGGAACTAACCTGGGATCAATCCAGATTGGTCTCAAATCATCTCATTTAAGCTTGGCCCCATTCTGAGCCAAGCGCCCCATCACATTCCCAATGTGCATCAGAAGCGGACCCATGAGCCTCTCGTCTCTCTCCCAAAATGATTTATCCTGGGTGGGTGGGTGTAGGGGGGGGGGGTGTCAGTTGGCCACTATGGATATTAAGAAGAAATAACTCCATAGAAAATGATCCTGCTGAGGTTGAATGTGCAGCCCGCTTTTTAAAAATTATTCTGCTCTCAGACAGAAGACAAATAGCCACGCTAGCCCATTTTGCTGCTGAAAAAGAATGAGTGGGTGGGTGGAACAGGAGAAAATATAAACTTGAATTATTTATTTACAAATCACTGCTATTTTGCATTTTGCTAATAGTCTTAATTTTAGCACAACCTCTATGCAGACTCATTACCTACCAGAATCCTTCATTCTGTCTCTTCCTCTGCCCTCCCCCCCCCTGTAAATAGCAAATGCAGTAAACTACAGTGTAATTAATATAATTAAAGTATTAATAAAGATTGAAAGGGTTGGACACTGCATGAAGTGCTTAATTTTATGTATCTTTATCTCTGATAGACTGTTTAGGTTTGTGTTTCAGCTGTCACTAAGATTACGTGTAATTAAGCCAAAGCAAAGACGTGCCTCTCTTTTTCTTTAACCAGAGAGGATGGCAGTCAAATTCATGGCTGTTTGGGTAGTGGGTGGTAACTCTGCCCACTCTTTTGTACGGTTATAATTTCACATTGTTCTTTATTCATGCATTGCACGTTCCCAGCGTATTTTGGATACTTGCATTTATCTGCAATGAAAAACAAATGATTACGGGGGGAAAGCCAACATATGCATTTTTTCACCTCTGATGCCAGTTTTGAAGTATCACCTGGACCGGTGGTAGAGATGGAAGTGAATGTTTGGTCCTTAAACCTGCCTAAGCATAGTGGCTAAGATGATGAGCTGCATATCAAGAAATCCCCAGTTCAAATCGTACATTGTCCATGGACCCACTAGCTGGCTGTAGGAAACCCTCACTTGCAGCCTCAGCCTGCCATCTGCAATATGGGAAAATACTCCTGCCCTACTTTAAAGGGTTGTCTCAGAACAACAACATAATTTATACAAATCACTTTGAACTTCTACAGTTCTAAGTCTTACTGTTTTAAACACTAAACATAGGCTGACCATATGAAAAGGAGGGCAGGGCTCCTGTATCTTTAACATTTGTATAGAAAAGGGAATTTCAGCAGGTGTCATTTGTATGCATGCAGCACCTGGTGAAATTCCCTCTTCATCACAGTAGTTAAAGCTGCAGGAGCTATACTAGAGTGACTAGATACAAAAGAGGGCAGGGCTCCTGCAACTTTAACTGTTGTGACAAAGAGGGAATTTCACCAGGTGCTGCATTCATACAAATGACTCCTGCTGAAATTCCCTTTTCTATGCAACTGTTAAAGATACAGGAGCCCTGTCCTCCTTTTCATATGGTCAGCCATTACTAAACAGGAGCATTGCACGGGGTGTTTCTTTATGTGCGGCCTGTGGAGGACACTACGGGTTTGTGTAATTTGGAGCAGCAGCAGCACAGCTGATACTGCTATCCTCCTGGGTTTTTAAATAAATTAATAAATTAATTAATAAATAAATTAGGGCCTAGAACTGAGAGACAAGCTCTGGACCAGGCAGGAAAAACTTCCTGACTGTTAGAGCAGTACAACAATGGAACCAGTTACCTAGGGAGGTTGTGGGCTCTCCCACACTAGAGGCCTTCAAGAGGCAGCTGGACAAGCATCTGTCGGGGATGCTTTAGGGTGGATTCCTGCATTGAGCAGGGAGTTGGACTCGATGGCCTTGTAGGCCCCTTCCAACTCTGCTATTCTATGATTCTATGATCTTCAGTGTCCCGATGCCTCTGGGCCCCATTCCCAATATAACATCCCTGTGCAATACTGCATAAGGGCCCAGAGACATTCTATCAAAGGAAAATGGCGTTGATTGAAGCTGCCTGGCCTGGTGCTTCTCTTTTCAATTCTGGGCTGAGGGAAGACCAGGTGGCTGGAGAACCTGCTCCTGTCTCTATATATACAAATGACACCTGCTGAAGCAACCAGGATGATCAGGGGTCTGGAAACAAAGCCCTATGAAGAGAGACTGAAAGAACTGGGCATGTTTAGCCTGGAGAAGAGAAGATTGAGGGGAGACATGATAGCACTCTTCAAATACTTAAAAGGTTGTCACACAGAGGAGGGCCAGGATCTCTTCTCGATCCTCCCAGAGTGCAGGACACGGAATAACGGGCTCAAGTTAAAGGAAGCCAGATTCTGGCTGGACATCAGGAAAAACTTCCTGACTGTTAGAGCAGTACGACAATGGAACCAGTTACCGAAGGAGGTTGTGGGCTCTCCCATACTAGAGGCCTTCAAGAGGCAGCTGGACAACCACCTGTCAGGGATGCTTTAGGGTGGATTCCTGCACTGAGCAGGGGGTTGGACTCGATGGCCTTGTAGACCCCTTCCAACACTGCTATTCTATGATTCTATGAAATTCCCCTTTCTATGCAACTGTTAAAGATACAGGAGCCCTGTCCTCCTTTTCATATGGTCACCCTACTTATGAGCAGCATCACTCCATACTTGTGGCTGTTTTGGCCTGAACAGTTAAACAGAAGACCCAGGCTGCAGGACCAAACTACATCATGCTGAGTTGTAAGATGTTTCCCCCTGATATTTTCAAAACTGAAAATACCTGGAGGATTTGACTGAATGTGCAAGGAAGGGTCTGCTTAGCCATTCTCCCTTAATGTTTGTTCACTCAGACTCAGCCCCCCTCCTCCAAGATACTTTCCCACATGTGGAAGAAAAGATATGGATTCCCATATTGCAATATGGGGGAAAGGTAAGCAGCCCTTCCCCACAACGCGGGAGAGGGCCTTCTCGGTGGCTGCTGCAAGGCTCTGGAACTCCCTTCCCAGGGAGGCTAGGCTGGCTCCCTCTGTGCTACAGTTTCGGAGGCAGGCAAAAGCTTTTTGTTTGTTTGTTTCAGCAGGCTTTTGGAACTATACTGGACCTGTGTTAATGTATTGGATCCCCCCCCCTTTTAACCTGTTATAGTTTCTAAAACAATTAACATGTTTTTAATTTTACTGCAGGTTTCATTCTGTTTTAACTTTTGTAAAATTTAAATATAAATAAAGTTTATATAAGTTTATATTTATATGTTTTAATTGCACATGTTTTAATCTTGTAAACCGCCTTGAGCCCCAGTACTGGGGAAAAAGCAGGAAATCATCATCATCATCATCATCATCATCATCATCATCATCATCATCATCCTCCTGGTCTAAAAACACAGCCTCTGAGGCTGCTTTTCCATAAGAAAAAGAAACTATCAATGGACAGAATCATCAAACAGCATGTCATGTGTAGCTTGGCCCTCAATCATACTAATTTATTTATTTACAAATTTCTGCCTAAACATGCTAACAATCATAAAACTAATAGAAAACCAACACTCTCGCCATAAAATATAAAAGTCATAGTGAAATAAAGGACACTGGGAATCCCTCTGTCTGAGATCGGAGATAGCGCTCCGACCTCAGAAGGGGAGTTGGGGATCCGCTCTCCTCTCCCACCCCCTCACAGCTGGCATGGAAAGAACTGTGCTGGATGCCCTCCAAGGTTGGAATATCAACCTTGGAGAGGGGGGGAAAGGGGACATTCTGATGGGCAGAGAGGGGAGGAGACCAGAGAGGCCAGGATGCAAGCTCTCCTGAGTCTCTGCCAGCCTCCTTCTCTCTCCCTCTGAAGCACCAGAATGGTGGTGATGGATTAAGAGCTAATGTGGTCTCAATACTGAGATCTGGAAGGCAATAGAAAATCACCACATCAAGTTCACAAGGTTTATCAGCTTAGGCTGATATACCAACTGCGCCCTTATCTGGCCGGAGATAGCCTAACTACAGTTATCCATGCTCTGATAACCTCTCGTTTGGATTACTGCAATGCATTATACGTGGGGCTGCCTTTGAAAACGGTCCGGAAACTTCAACTGGTACAAAACAGGGCAGCACGGTTACTAACAGGGACTGGCTGACGAGACCACATCACGCCAGTCCTTTTCCAGCTTCATTGGCTGCCAGTCCAGGTCTGGGCCCGATTCAAAGTGCTGGTATTAACATTTAAAGGTCTAAACGGCTTGGGGCCAGGCTATCTGAAGGAATGCCTCCTCCCGTATGTACCTGCCCAGACCCTAAGGTCATCCGCGGGGTCCATCTCCACGAGCCCCTGCCAAAGGAAGTGAGGCAGGTGGCTACCAGGAGGAGGGCCTTCTCTGCTGTGGCACCCCGGCTGTGGAATGAGCTCCCTAAAGAGGTTCGCTTGGCACCTACATTATATGCTTTTAGACACCAGCTTTTTATTCTCCCAGCATTTTAACAGTCTATAAATAAATTTTAACTTGGTGTTTTAAATTTGTAATTTTGCATCGCTGCTGTTTTTATCTGGTTGAGCTTTTATATTGTATTTTATATTATGGTTTTATACTGTTGTTTTATACTTTGAATGTTTTTAATTTTTGTGAACCGCCCAGAGAGCTCCGGCTATTGGGCAGTTTAGAAATGTAATAAATAAATAAATAAATAAATAGGACAACTCTAGTACGTGGAGATGGCATGGGGTTTTTAGGAAGAGAAGCCAGGCTTGCTAACTGCAGTGACAGTGCCCTTCAGGTTATCAGTACATAGTGAATGGATAAACATGGACACAAAGAGTAACCAACTCTATTATTTTATGAGTTTAGAAACATCACTGACCACAGCAGCACAATCCCCAAGAATGCTGAAATGCTTTCCCAAACATATCCTTTAGTAATTCAGAGTGTGTGTTTCTTGCCTAAAACTTAATATGGCAAGCAAGATGAGAAATTCCAAGATAAGATCTTAGCCATCAACTATTTGTTTCCAAACTTGCTGGCAGTTCATGCTTCTCCGTTTTTCTAAGCCATTAAAGAGAGAGAAAATAGATATAGTACGACTGCACAATGGATCAAACACAAATATTTTGCATAGTAAAGAAGTTGTTTGAGATATGTGCAGAGCTTGGTTGAAATATGAAATCTCTCCTAAACTTCAGGAGAGCTTTTTTGTTTCATGCAGGGAGTAAATAAAATAAATCCTTAACATGTACTCACTGCCTTGAATACTAAGAGCTTTATATAAACACACAACAAAATAGCACTCAAATTGTAGTCTCTTTTCCAATGGCCACAGGAGTGAACTTTGCCCATATCAAGAAAAGGGTTAACAGGCATTGAAAGCTGTCTCAGCTACTTCTGCAACTGCTCTTAAGTTCAAATACAACATTCTGGACAATAAAAGAAGATGGTCTGGATATCTTTGCAGATTTGGTTTAAAGAGACCCATGGTTAATCTTAGTATATAATATATTCCATAAAAACTAGGAAAAATATTTAGAGATGTATGACACTGGGATTTTCAGTGGGAGCTTCAGCTATTGGGCAGTATAAAAATGCAATAAATAAATAAATTTCCATTCTGTTTGAGCAAATTGGAGTGTGTGTGTATGTGTGTATGTGTGTGTATCTTGAAATTTGTGCAAATGGGGGTCATACTTTTTAATTTCCTCAATCTTTCGTAAGTACGCAAGAGTGCAGCTTCAGCTGTCCAATATGTCTTGTCAATTTCCTTGTATGTTTCAGCTGTCAGCAAGGGCACAGAAGTGTAGTAGACCACATACCAAGAAACTGACAAAGTCAGACTGCATATAGGCTAATTTGTGCACAGCTGTGAAGAACCAGGGGAAAAATAATAGTAAGACAAAGGAAGAAACTATCTGGGCAATTCAGAAACACTGAAAAAGGAAAAAAATGCAAATGAAAAGTAAGTGCACCAAAGGGGGATGAAGACGAAAATACCTTCGAATGTTCTGATTACACCTATTCTTAGCAAAATATTTCCTTTCAGCTATAGAACTAAACAGCCAAATTGCTACCTGCCCTAATCAAATAAAAACTATATCTGGACAACTATTTCTTAATTATGGTTCTTTGGTTAAGTCAGTGGATTCATCTTGCAGTAGTGATGGGAAATTTATCAAGGCCCCCAGCACACATGAAATAGAAGAAGCACTAGGTTGTATCCAACGTATGCAGTGGTGTCATTCCACTAGCACAAAGCTTTTCTACCAGTTGCAGAATCCCAGTTGTTAAATCCAATACTTTCACAAGGCATTGCATATCCAGTTCTGCAATCATTGCACAAGGAATCCCACAAGCAGCTTCATAACTGATTACTATTTCATTAGACTAAGGGCCTTGCTAGACCTACCTTAAAATCCGGGTGTGTGGAGGGGCAGCCTGCGCTAGAAGTAGCGCAGGCTGTCACTCCTATCCACACGTCAACGCGATGGGGTAAAGGAAAGCCTCGTCGCGTTGGCCATTTTGTTTCTACCTTAAAGGGGCCATGTGCGCAGGAGCGCACCAACAATAAAGGTAGGTTTTTAAAATAAAATAAAGGATTCCCCACTCCCCCCTGCCCCCAATTTCCCCCTGGCCGCGATCCCCCCTGCCCGCCCGTAATCTCTGATCCCCCCATCCCCACGATCTCTGATCCCCCCATCCCCTACGATCTTCAATTCCCCCCCATCCCCCTGACTCCGGTTCCCTCCCCATCTCCCCACCCTGCCCTGATGGCCGGCCACCACTTCTCCCAGCTACTCATGAGTAAATGCGGAAGCTGGGGAAAGCGGCGGAACAGGCTACACGCCTGCGGTCACAGGCTCAGCCCGAGACCATGGGAAATACTGGACCACAACCAGTGCCAGTTAGCCCAGGCCAAGGGAAGGTTACCCCACCTGAGCCCAGGATCCCCTGTGCGTCATCTGGATGCACAAGGGCCGGAGCTCACACCAGGCTGCTCCGTCGTCTAGCAAGACCCTAAGTGTTGCTTGCACTAGTTGTGCTAGTTGTTTAGCTAGTGGTTGTGCAACTACTAGCAAAACTAGGCCAGCTCTTATAATTTTTCTGTTAGTGTAATGTTATTGAACCCCTTGCATGTTACAGAAAATGCCTGAAATCTGGTGAATGTCAGCATTGATATGTGAACATTGACCGTTCCAGGAGTAAGAGACCTTTATTGTAGGTCTCTTACAACAGGAGTGTTTATATTCATATCATTATTGGGAACCTTGTCCTTTTTGCTTTGTTTAGTTGACACACTGACCATCCCATACAACTATATGAGTACTGGAAAGTTCAGATACATTATTTATTATTATTTATTTATTTAAAACATTTGTATCCCACCCTATATCATTAAGATCACAGGGCGGCATACAATATTAGAGAATAATGATGGTCATCTAAATGACAAAAGGCCCCAGGTTCATTCCCTGATATATATATATATCCAAAAAATGAGGAAATATACACCCATCTTTGAGCATTCGTAACATTAATCTAGAATTTTCAGGATTCACATATGATTGTTGACCTTCCACTGAATTTTGGAAAACACTGTAAGTCATGTATTACATAAGCGTTTCTTTTTCTCCCAGAGCACCATCTTCTTGACATTCTTTGTTTCATCTAACTGAGCAGCAAAATGTTAAACCTTTTAAACTGTTATCTTAACTTTGTTTTACTTGTTTTATTGCTGGTGCCTTGGGTGGGTCTCTTAATCCTAGAAAAGCAACTGATCAAATAAACAGCAAAATCCTCGCCACCTATACAGCCACTTCTGAATTACCTGAAGGAAGTTCTTCTACAACTTTGCTAAGAGGAAAAGGTTTTAGAAAATATATTTTTGGTCTGGCATTTCCTCTCTTGCTGTTCTGTTGCCTGCCGTAACATTGGCCGAGCTCCATGGCAAAAATCCCTATGATTTTGAATGAGGTCTTCTTCTCAGAGAAAATCTTGACTCCAAAATCTGCCACCAAAAGCTTGCTTGTGATAGAATTAGTTTGAATTATATACTGATAAAACTGCAATTACCTTGAACTATTCTTGATGGCTATTTTCCCTCCACTGTATCTGTTTATCTTAGGTTTAAAACGTATAACTATATACAAGACAAGAGAATTGGCACCATGAGAGAAACAAAGTTACTAACACAAAACATTATATACGAGGTAGGAGACGGATTCTATGCAACATACAGAGATCATAAACATATGCACAAATTCTGCACCTCACAGAATTTAGAATACAAGTTTATAAGTACAAGAAGTGGGTTATTTGGTTACTATTCAGCCACAACAGACAACTCCTTACTCATTTGGCTTTAGGAGGAGAGCTTTTTTAAAAAAAACCTGGGACTAATACTTCTATCAAGAAGAAAGGGAATGTGTATGGACCAGTTTTACAGTTTAAAATACTGAGCAGAGCACTTTCATGCTCCTAAACCAGATGTTTCAGATCTGTGCAAAGATCTCCAACTAGGAGGTTCTCCTCTTGTTCTGCCATGTTCAAGTTCACCCTGCCATAGATCTAGGGCAACCATATGAAAAGGACAGGGGTCCTGTATTTTTAACAGTTGTATTGAAAAGGGAATTTCAGCAGGTGTCCTTTGTATATAGGGAGAACCTGGTGAAATTTCCTCTTCATCACAACAGTTAAAGCTGCCGGTGCCCTGCCCTCTTTTAAATCTGGTCACCCTAGTATAGCTCCTGCAGCTTTAACTGTTGTGATGAAGAGGGAATTTCACCAGGTTCTCCATATATACAAATGACAGCTGCTGAAATTCCCTTTTCTATGCAACTGTTAAAGATACAAGAGTCCTGTCCTCCTTTCCATATGGTCACCCTACATATATCTCAAGTGCTGGAAGGAGGGACCGGGCATAGTTCAATGTTAAAAACATGCTTTGCAGACAAAAGGCCCCAGGTTCATTCCCGGGCATTGAAGAATCCTGCTTGAAACACCTGGAGAGCTGCTGCTGATATTAGGCTTGACAGAGGAGTGGATTGCTGTGAAATCCTATTTTCCTAACAGTAATCTGAGAATCTAGTGTTCTGAGATGCGTGGAACCCTTCCCTTTAATACTTTGTTCATCTTTGTGAAATCCTTTTGGTTTCCCACTCCACTCCTCAGAGTTTTGCTGAAATGTCTCCAAAACACTCCAAATTTTGCTTTAGGTGAGATTTAGGTAGGGTGACCATATGAAAAGGAGGACAGGGCTCCTGTATCTTTAACCGTTGTATTGAAAAGGAAATTTCAGCAGGTGTCATTTGTATATATGGAGAACTTGACGAAATTCGGTCTTCATCACACAGTTAAAGCTGCAGGAACTATACTGGAGTGACCAGATTTAAAAGAGAGTAGATAGAAGGCTGTGGTTGAATTTAACAAAGCACAATAAGGGTGATAACACTCAACCGCAAAAATTCACTTGGAGATGTAAAATAGACGCAATATATTAGAGATATAAGTGATATATACAACATATATACAGTTTGTAATCAATCTACAGAACAACTTCTCCTAGCTGGTACATGTTCTTAAATCCCTTTAAACAAATCCAACAGTGAAAAACCTCCACAATAACAATTAATAAAGAAAAACAGAAACAAAACAAACAAAAATGTCCAATGTCACCAGCACTGAAGTTCACAGTAGCATTTTATGTTTTTACAAAACTGTCTAAGAGCACAACCTTTAGATAATAATAGTTCAGAAGTATATCACGCCACACATGGACAATGTCAGGTGCCTAGATGACATTCATAAGGTGTCTATTAAACATTCATAATGAAGCGTCTAATAAATAAAGCATCTATTAAACATTCATAATAGGGCGTCTAATAAAACAGTTGTCTGGTACATGTCCTGTTTCGAATACAACTGTTAAAGATACAGGAGCCCTGTCCTCCTTTTCATATGGTCACCCAAATTTAGGCCAAGCTAGCTATGTGTGGGAAACTCACAAAATTACTTCAGATTTGACTGCAGGTGGGCTTCAGGTGACAAATCTAGTTGTACTACAGATCCAAGAGTTTGTTTCGAGGAAACAGCTGGGGATCATAATCCTAACCTGCTACACCACAGTGCTGGAGATGTGCTGGCTTTATTCTATAACATCGGAGATAACTTCGCACGAAGTTCAGGAAATGGACACCAGCAATTTCAATTAACACACAGAAACCCGTATCAATAACACCTTGACATTTTGCACTTGGAAGTAAGGTATTTTCCCCCACGAAGTGTAAAGCTGATAGAGCTGTCATCTTTATCTGCTAAGAGGCATCTAAAAAGTCACAAACATCCCAGGAATTTAAAATATTCTTTTTCATCTGTTCAGAAATTATCAACAAAAGGCCGATTTCTGGCTCCTCCAGCTTCCACATCATTATGAGCTCCCTTATATAAGTGAAAGTCTTTGACACACACTTTCATGAAAGAAGGGGGGGAACCCAAGTCATTAAATGTGTGTTTAGATTTCTTTCATTTAGCAGTTGTTTTAAGTGAGTTTCAGCTGTCAGCTGACTTTCTGGGGTGCAAAGGAAGCACAGTTATTCCATTAACAAACGCAACACCTTCAACCAAAAACTTTATAAAAACTCCCTCATTTGAAAAGCCTATGCAAATTCCTTGGCAGGAAAACTGACAAGGGTGGTGGTGGTGGCATGGAGAAGTGACTTTAAAGAAGGAAGAAAACTGCTGACTGTGTGCAATCCTTCAATTCGTTAATGATGTATAATCTTGAAGATGACAATTGCATTAGCAGAGACAAACAATGCACCAAAACAGTGCAGAGAGGACAAAAACATATCCTGCATCTTTAATTTGTAAAGAAAAAAGAAAAAGCACCCTTTATTAACGTGATATTTGAATTAATTAACTTTAAGAGTACTTTTTTTTTTAAGGGAGGTATTTGACAAACACTCCAATGTAATGTTAAATAAATCCAACTATATTAAGGATTTCTGTTCATTAGTACTGGGGTGCAAATATCCAGGGATGGTACCTGTGTCTGATCTATAATGCCACCCAATGTTAGTTTCTGTGGGGGTTTCATGTGATTGTTTGTTCAGTTCAAAACCTCCTGGACATTTAAACCAAAAGCAATATTGAATGGCTAATGTCATCAGCTGCATCAACACAATGGCTGTGGAATTAAATGAGATTTTCACCATGCTGGGGTCTTGAGACCTCCAAAAATGTGTATGTGTGATGTTTCATTTCCCCCATCCCCATTTACTTTAATTAAGCGTCTAACCCTATAGTGGGGAACTGAAGGCCCTTGGCCTAATTTCATTCAGCTCCCGGCATCATCCAACCCTCTGAATACTGCAGCCCCGCTCTTGCTCTCTGGATGCCACCCTGGGAATCACTTCCTTGGCTTGCTTCGGAAAACATGATAAGCAACGGAGGAGTAAAGAGTTAACTGTCAGTTGAGTTGCTTATTGTGTTATCTGTCGGGCAACACACAACAGACACACAACTGATGGTTGGCTATTTTGCCAAAACAGTCAACAGAGAAAAACAAGGGGCTGCTCCGTTGACTATCCTGTCAACCATTGCCTATTGTGTCATCTTGGGGGGGGGGGGGCGTTTCCATTTACTATTCTCCCCTGTCCACAGAGCTGCGAGGCAAGAGCGGCAGAAACCCAGCCGCTCTAGCCCCACGGGGCTCTATGAGCAAGGAAAAATAATCCCGTGCCAGGGAATACTTCAGGAGCCCCAATCATCCCGTCCCTTGGTGGGGCAGAGTGATCGGGGCTCCTGAAGCACTCCCTGGCACGGGAACATGCCGTCCCTGGGTGAGGCACTGCCAAACTTGATGGGCATAGAAGAGGCAACGCCGGGAAGATGGATCTCCTCACAACAGAGGAGATTCCACCCCAGCGCTGCCGCCTCCACAGTGATCTCCATAGGAACAGGGCAATGAGTGGGTGCAAAAACACCGCCCCTTGCCTTGTTCCTATGGAACCTGACTGTGAAGGACAACTAGCGCTGAGCCCTTCTGCAGCAGGGAGGCTTGGGACCGGCCTCCTCGCATGTCAAGGGCTGTGATCCCACCTCTGCTGAAGGCAGAGATGCAGCGTCCTGCTTTCTTGGCGATGCCGACAGAGTAATTCCATCTCCTCTCAACAAGCAACAGGGCTTCCAGCAGCCCTGCCTCCTGTTGACAGGAGATGGAATTACTCTGCTGCTGGGAACCTCATTTCTCCTCCGCTCCTCCCCCTGTAATGGTGGTGCCGGTAAGGTAAGCACTAACCAGCACCACCTTTAGGTGGGGAGGGAGTACACGGGCAGGGGGAGACGACAACTCAATGGAAAGGAGACAGTGGTCTCCACGGAGTGGCACTTCCATGTCTCCCAAAGGCGCACATGGATTTACCACCCATCGAGTGGCCTATTTCCTCTCCATTGACAAAAGTGTTGTTCGAACTCACCCCTTGTGTGTGTACGTGTGTGTGTGTGGGAGAGAGGGAGAGAGAGAGGTGGGGAGACTGACTAGAGAGACAGAGAAGGGATGGGGCGGCAGCAAGAGAGGAAGTCTTATGCAATCTTGCAATGCTGCAAAGCAAACAGCCAAAAGAACCATAAGCTGCACTCCGAGTTGACTTTTGCCAGGGGTCATCAGATTTTCATAGGCAAAAAGTTCCCCACCTTTACGCCCAGTGGTCATTAAATGAAATATTCCCATGAAACATATTAAACTCACAGGAAGAGGGTGTAATAACTGACCTCTGTTATAGAAGAATGTATGATATCTCATTGGTTAGGAGGAAAACATTGTAAATATTTGGAATTCCTAGGAGGCTTAAGAGCTACGTCCTCCATAAGAAATGCCCAATAGTAGTAACATTTATTTGTTTGATACATATCTCTTGAGACTGACAACCTCTAACTTTTTGTGCATTTAAAACTTCACTAAAAAGTTGCCATCAAGAGAGTTATGAACTAGTGACAAGCACTGTAATTGAAAGTGATGAATGCTAATAAAAACGGTTTAGCCCTCAGTTAATTTTTTTTCCTGTTTACACCTCACATATAAATAAAGCACTTAAAAAAAATAGGAATGTAAAAATCTGCAAGGCAGTTGGCTCTTTATGTGGACCAGGGCCTTAGAGGATTATGAAAAATAAACAATGAAAAAGAAGATTGATTTACTTGGTGTTGGAATGTGATTTCCGTAGCATGTGCTTGGATTTCATTTTGTGTTCCTTTGATATTTTATAAAGATCTTAGCATAGTTACACTCACACCAAAAGATTAATATTATGAATTTTAATGGCTCTGGAGCAGCCATTGTAGTCTGCAAGAAGTTAACAATTAATTAAATGTATGGCCATTCATGCTAATCTCCACAATCATAACGTGATTTACTAATTCTATTTTGAATTGTAAAGTTGCTGTTTTGTTAGTTTTAAAGTTGGGCATTGTTACATTGTTTTTATTATATGAAGCAAATAGCTGTTCTTGTTTATATATATGAAAAAGAAGTATTTCTTGTTCTTTGAGAACAGTTCCCCTAGGCACAAACATGCAGGGTTAGCTACTTCATAGGAATTTGGCGTAGTGGTATCAAATGCGATGTTACGGTTTTAGGCCTTTGAGCCTGAACACATGGTAATGATGCCCAAGCCTGATCTAGATTCACATAATTCACATAATCTTACCAGATATGGATACTAGGCGGCCTGGAGTTTGATCCAAAGCAAATCTAAGGAAAAACTTAGCCAAATCCGATGCAAACCCAGTTATTTCCAGAGTTCATTAAATCGTCTACTGACAACTAAAGTGATCTGGGAGAGAGGTCAGTTGTGGCATCCTTTCAAGTTTAGAGTAGCACAGTGGGAGCTGATTAT
This sequence comes from Elgaria multicarinata webbii, assembly GCF_023053635.1. Classification (NCBI taxonomy): domain Eukaryota; kingdom Metazoa; phylum Chordata; class Lepidosauria; order Squamata; family Anguidae; genus Elgaria; species Elgaria multicarinata. The sequence goes on from NC_086178.1 coordinate 110,998,197, forward strand.
AAAGAGCAGAGCTGTGCTCAAATGACTTCTTGAAATTTGCCATTTTATCTGTGGGCAGAGAAACAATTTCACCAAATTTCTAAAGGGAGAGGAGAAATTCTCAACAGTTTCTCACAGGTGGGACTCAACATAGCCAAGGGTTGTAGCACAGCATCTTTCTTTTTTCTACATTTTTTCCCCCGGGGGTTGTGGTGCTGCCACTGCGAGTGGCAACAGCATCATCTGTGTTGGCAGGCTAGCCCACAATGCAGGTGTGTGTGCGGGGGGGGGGGGCAGGCAGTGTTGTGCCTAGCTCCAGGAAAGAGGTGGACCTAGTGCCTAACAGGGCAGTGCAAATCCGGGTCTCGGATTCGAATACTCGAAACACGACGGCCATTTTATGGCGGATCCACCATATGAATGAAGAGGCCTAGGCGCCCATACAGCCTACAACTCCCAGCATGCAGTGCTTGGGAGGGTCCTGGAACATGGCCCAGGAACATGGGTATACATGTACCTGCCGCCGCTATCGCCCGCTCCTCTTTGCCATTACCTGCTGCTGGTGAGATTGGCCTCCTCTTCTGCAAGATTGCTAGCTTCTCCGCAAAATTGGTTGCTGAGCCAAGATTGCCAGCTTCTCCACAATCTGGCGGTGGACGATCTCATGGAGAAGAGCCGATCTTGTGAAGGAGGAGGCCGATCTCGCCGGCAGCGGGCGATGGCGCAGAGGAGTGGGCGATGACGGCAGCGAGTACACGTATGCCCTCTGTTCCTGGGCCCCAGTAAATGTAGCCCTTCCAGACACTGCACACTGGGATTTGTAGGCTGCATGGGGGCCTAGGGCTCTGCGTTAAAATGGCGGATCCGTCATAAAATGGCCATCGTGATTTGATTATTCGAATCCAAGGCCCTAGTGCCTAAATCTAGTGGGCATTTTATAGTGAAACTTCTCTGTGCGCATGGCAGGAAATTTCATTATAACTCAGAAGAGTCGCATTTTGTTTGGACTATTTTACTACGAAAAGAAATGGCAGAAGGAATGGGAAACCAGTGGGAGGCGTGCAGGAGGCAGTGTTGTGAGAGCGACCCGCGAAAATCCATGAGTGCCCAGTAACAAGTGCGCTATAAAACACTCACCTGATGACACTCACCAAAGACTATTTCCCCCTCCCAGCTCCACTCCAGCTTACTTTTCATACCACATAGAGCACCATCCCCCAAATCAGTACATACCAGATGTTTTGTACTACAGCTCCCATCAGCCTCAACCAATCCCAGGGATAATGGGAGTTGTGGTATAAAACATCTGGAGGGCAGCAGTTTGGGAAAGCTGCCCAAGCATGTCCCAGGGTTTGGATTGTGCCACATTCCAACAGATTTAGATTTGTATACACGATTCTTCACTCCATTGCTCCCTGCTGGACTGACAATTAACATAATCAGAGACAGTGTGGTGTAGTGGTTAAAGCATTGTCTAGAATTGGGGAAATCTGTGCCCCCATTCCCACCCATAGAGCCCGTTAGTAATCTTGGGCTAGCTGCTCCCTCTCAGGCTAACCTGACTCACAGAGTTGTAATGAGGATACAGTCGAGGGGTGGGGTCAACCCATGAACACTACCCTGAGCTCCTTGGAGGAGAGGCAGTATAAAATAAATAAATACATCTGGCAAGGCTCTTGTTCCATCATGTTTTAAAAGAAGGGAGACTCATAATGAGCGCATCTGCAAAAGTAGAAAGACACCTGGATGCAGGTATATATTACTGTACTCAAGCTTGTGATTAAACATTTTCCTTTTCAGTTGTCAATTATGGAAATACGTTTCTTTCCCAGATACAGCTCCTCATACATAAAGAAGAGGTTTTTATTTGCAACTACAGTTCTGTAATTAACTAAAATTGCTGGCAGTCATGGGACTGCGTGACACTGGGCACTGGGCACAATTACTCTGATCCATCACGGGTAGGTGCTCCTTTGCTTCTTTTTTAATGCACAAATGACTATCCAAGCCTGCACCCCCTGGCTTGAAGGCTGTTCTGTCACTAATTCAGCTCTGTGCAATGACTTATTCAAAAACATTTTTTTCAAAAAGGGTAACAGCATAAAAGAGAGCCCAAAATACTTCTAATTCATTTTTTAAACACGATCGTTTGCTGTGTCCATGTCAGTCACGTTCACTCCTCCAACTCTAACACCCTATGGTGTCTCGCTCCTTTAAGCAACTCTGTTCATTCTCCCTTGCCTTGCCTTGCCCCTATAACTGGAACTCCACATGCTGTTTGTAGGGAAATATGGAAGAAGAGAGGAGGCATCTTAATGGGAGCCGGGCTTGGCTGCAAGTCTATATATAATGAGCTGGACCTCAGTTGTCATCCATGACGGCCAATGAGGCCAGAGAAAGAGATATGGGAAGCCGTGCATGGGCCGGTTGTGTTCCAGGCAGATATTTATCCTCCTAGAGTAGAGCTTAAATGGCACATGAATCATACATCTTTGAAAAGTTTGCATAACTTGTAATAAACCAAACTGAAACACAGCTTTGCCTGACAGACGTGTATTTTGGCCTGACAGTTGCTTGGTAGCACTCCTCCCCCCCTTCACCTAGTCTTATGTAATCTGAGGGGAAATACAAGAGTTCTATTGAACTCTGGAGGGCCGCGATCAATCTGGTGAACCACAAATTGTGCAGGTCTATCCCACAAGATATGTAGTCCAGGGCCATATCCAAATTGGAAATGCCTCTCAGGCAAGCGTTGTGGCTGCACTTAATTTGGTGGCCTGAATTGGAGTTTCTTCACTCCAGATTGGAGTGAAGAGTGCATCGGTGAGCCAGTCGACTTGGGAGTGGGAATACCAAGATGGCGTTTTAGCTGGGTCTCAACCAAGACCTGCGGGGAACCACAATGCTCCCCCTCTTCAGGCCGAGGGAGCACTGGACAGCACTGCCAGGGGATTCCTGTCTCCTGCAGTTCAAAATAAATTCTGTGAGTGTATTTTAATTAAAGGCTGCAAGGTTTATGGTTACAGAGATTTGGGCATGAATCACAGAATCATAGAATAGCAGAGTTGGAAGGGGCCTACAAGGCCATCGAGTCCAACCCCCTGCTCAATGCAGGAATCCACCTATCTAGCGGGTCGCTCTTTCAGCGTGTTGGCTAATGGCAGCTCGTCTTCTTCTTTTCCCCTTTCAGTAGGGGTTCCGCAAGGCTCGGTGCTTGGCCAAGCCGTGCTCGGTGTTTTCTTTATACATGTTGCCCTTGGGTAATCTTATTCAATCTCATGGCCTCCAATATCATCTGTATGCCGATGATACACAATTATATCTTTCATCTCTGGATCTTTCTCCTGATGTTCACGATCGTATCCCGGCATGTCTTTCAGATATCTCAGCTTGGTTGCTTCATCGTCGTTTGAAACTTAATATGGCAAAGACTGAATTGCTTGTTTTTCCTCCTAAACCTTCTCCTGATCTCCCATTCTCTCTTACTGTCAATAATGTTACGCTTACTCCAGTCAAGGAAGCTCGTAGTCTTGGCTTTATATTTGATTCCTCGCTCTCCTTTATTCCTCATATCGAGACAGTAGCTAAATCCTGTCATTTTTTCCTGTATAATATTGCCAGGATTCGATCATTTTTGTCTGTCTCTTCTGCCAAGACGCTTGTTCATGCACTGGTTATTTCTCGGTTGGACTACTGCAACCTTCTTCTCACTGGCCTTCCTTCTTCTCACATCAGTCCGTTGGTTTCTGTTCACCACTCTGCTGCTAAGATCATCTTCTTGGCTCGCCGCTCTGACCATGTTACTCCACTTCTGAAATCTCTTCATTGGCTTCCAATTCACTTCAGAATCCAATATAAACTTCTCCTGTTGACCTACAAAGCTTTTCACTGTCTAGCTCCTTCCTATCTTTCCTCTCTCATCTCACACTATTGCCCCGCTCGTGCTCTTCGCTCCTCTGATGCAATGTTTCTCACCTGCCCAAGGGTCTCTCCTTCCCTTGCTCGGCTTCGTCCATTTTCTTCTGCTGCCCCTTACGCCTGGAACGCTCTTCCAGAACATTTGAGAACTACAAGTTCAATCGCAGCTTTTAAAGCTCAGCTAAAACTTTTCTTTTTCCTAAAGCTTTTAAAACTTGATTTTGTTCTGACTTTATACTGCTAGTTTTACCCTACCCTGTGCCTGTTTGGTGCATTCTCTTCCCCTCCTTATTGTTTTATTATGATTTTATTAGAATGTAAGCCTATGCGGCAGGGTCTTGCTATTTACTGTTTTACTCTGTACAGCACCATGTACATTGATGGTGCTATATAAATTAATAATAATAATAATAATAATAATAATAATAATAATAATCCTTGACAGATGGTTGTCCAGCTGCCTCTTGAAGGCCTCTAGGGTGGGAGAGCCCACAACCTCCCTAGGCGAACATTTCTTCCGTGAAGCAGGAGCTATTTAGACCAGGGCAGATGCTAGAGGGGTGGTCTTTTGCAGTTACTCCTTATGGGTCTCTACTTTTGAAGCCCCTTTAGGGAAAGTGGAGGTGAGGTATAAGGATTGGAGCAGAAAAGCAACCGTTTAGGTCTATCAACATCTGTCAGGGATGCTTTAGGGTGGATTCCTGCATTGAGCAGTGGCTTGGACTCAATGGCCTTGTAGGCCCATTCCAACTCTGCTATTCTATGATTCTATGAACATGCTCCTTGGCCAATGCTGACTGGAAACGATTTGGGATTTAAAGATGCTAAGATCCGTGTCTTTATCACAGGGCAAGCCCCCGCCCAGAAAAAAGTCTGCCTCAATGCAATAGCCTCTCTGGTAGAAGCAACTAAGGGCGTTGCTAGACCAGGCCTTAGCGCGCCTTCCAACCCGGTTTCCCTGCTGTGCGTCCAGATGACGCACAGGGGAATCTGGTGGCAGGCCGCAGTGAGGCCTGGTCTAGCGCGCCATAAGCAAAGTCGCTTATGGTGCGCTTTTCCCCCAGCTCCGGCCTCAGGCCGGGGCTGGGGGAAGTGTGGAGACTTCCGCAGCTTTTCGCGGCTCCTCGCTTACTCGCGAGGAGCCGCGAAAAGCCGCGGACCAGCCTGGCACAGCGCTTGTATGAGCGCTGTGCCCATCGGCCCGGGAGGGGGGAAAGAGAGGGGAGGGGGGAGGATGGCAGGGTGGGTGGCAAGGGGGGGCGGTGACAGAGGGAGCGCCGCGCGCCGCCGCCGCCACTCCCAAGCAGGCGAGTGGCACTTGCCAGGCAAGCGCCACTCGCCTGCTTGGGAGCGGCAGCGGCGCGTGGCACTCCCTCTGTCACCCGCCCCCCTTTGCCACCCCCCTTGCCATCCTCCCCCCCCCAGTTTTTTTAAGAAAACCCTTACCTTCCCGGTGTCTTCGGGCCACCTGCGGCCCCTTTAAACAAACAAAAAAAAATGGCGGATGACGCAGGGCTTCCGTCCTCCCTGCAGCTCCGCCGTCTGGAAGTGTGGGGAGGCGCGCTAACGTTAGCGTGCCTCGGCCCCGCCTCCCTGCCGGCGTAAGCCAGCAGGTCTAGGAAGGCCCTAAGTCCTAGTTCATCGGTAATGGATAGAAATTGCAGCACGAAGCATCTGCTGAGGACCAGATAAGTCCAATTTAGGCCCTTAGACCCACACGTCACTGCAATTTCTCGTATTCATCCTTCTTTCCCCTTCCCTCTACCACTTCCTGCCTTCTCTCCCCTCCATCTGTTGCCTCCCCTATTGCCTACACTTAGATTGTAAACTCCTCTGGGTAAGGACATGTTTTTTTATAACTTAAGTTACTCTGCAAAGTGCCCTGCACATCAATGTTTTTACATCACAATCATCACCATCACCCCAATAATCCAGCCTAGAAGTTGGAAGGGCGTGTAACGTACTTCCTAGCATGGACATTTACGAATTGTACTGCGGATGAAAGTTCCTCTGTCCCTTACCAAGCAGCAACTCAAGAGATGACAATACATAGAGAGGATGAGAAATGCCGCCTTTGCAAGTTGTTTTCATGGGGGGGGGGTTTAAATTTAGTTTTGGTTTTTCTTGCTAAATTCAATCCTGTGCTTTCTTGTAATAGCTTCTGAAAAGCAAGCTCCTTTCTTTCTTTGGGTAGTGGGGGGAGTTCTGAAACTTACTTTCTAAAATTCAGATGCCAAAAAGAGAGAAAGCGACAGAGAGAGAGAACCCTTAAAAATGTAAGTAATTGCATGGCTGTTTTGTTCCTGGATTGTCTTTCGTCGGTCGTCTTTTAGCGTAAAGAAGAAGCACTTCTTGATGTGTGTGACAAGCGACAAAATGGAGATACAAAACAAAATTATAGGAGGAAGTTTCAAATCATGTGGAAATAACTTCTTTTGTAAGAAGTATTTTGTATAGGATTGTAAAAAAATAATTCAATACTACTCATAATACTATGTAACATTAACCATTCAGTGCCATAAGCACATCAGAAGAGCCTTGATTAGGGTGACCATATGAAAAGGAGGACAGGGCTCCTGTATCTTTAACAGTTGTATTGAAAAGGGAATTTCAGCAGCTGTCATTTGTATATATATGGGGAACCTGGTGAAATTTCCTCTTCATCACAACAGTTAAAGGTGCAGGTGCCCGGCCCTCTTTTAAATCTGGTCACTCTAGTATAGCTCCTGCACCTTTAACTGTGGTGATGAAGAGGGAATTTCACCAGGTTCTCCATATATACAAATGACCCCTGCTGAAATTCCCTTTTCTATGCAACTGTTAAAGATACAGGAGCCCTGTCCTCCTTTTCATATGGTCACCCTAGCCTTGATGGATCAGACCAAAGGTCCATTTAGTCCGGAAGTCTATTTCCACAAGTGGGCAGCCACTGGGAAATCTAATGGGAGAGAATGAAAGCCACATATCTCCCCATATGGTTTGATCAGCAACTGAGACCGAAAGCAGACGTTCCATTAAAGACATAGCTAGCAATGATGTCCTTTTTACTGTAGAGTAAATGCAGGGGTCCATAGCTTGGGAGGGGGGGAGGGAGGGTCCTTTAACCCTCACCCCACAGTAGTCCTGATCCAGATCGGGCTCCCCACACCTGCAATTTACATTGCCTAATCTATTGCCTAATCATTGCCTAATCTATTACATTGCCTAATCTATCACATTGCCTAATCTATCTATTTACATTGCCTGATCTATTGGGAGAAAGTGATCCTTATCAGGACTGCAGTGCATAATGTTGGTGTTTTTCACTTCTTTTAAATGGTTTAATTATTCATCACCCCGAGAAGGTTATTCGGCTACCAACAAACAAAAATTACAATCAACAGGGGCCATTAACCCTCATCTGACTATAGTCCTCCTGATCCAGATCGGGCTCCCCACACCTGCAATTTACATTGCCAAATAGATCGCTATTTGTTCTATTGGGAGAAAGTGATCCTAAATGGTTTAACTGTTCATCATCCAGAGAAGGTTATTCAGCTACCAACAAACAAAAATTACAATCAATAGGAAAAATAGACCCGTCAGAGGCAGAAACCGAGGGTTCCCTCCCCATACATTCAGGGGTTTTGTTTGTTTGTTTGTTTTTCCCCTGCAGGTTCTTCATTTCCTCCACCGAATATAATAGAATTACCTTGCTCCACTACATTTAATAGGAGTAGATTGAAGATGCTACAGCATCAAAAACAGAGGGTGGTGGACAGCCTACGCCACAATGCCTCCCTGGGCATTGCTGCCACACTCTTGTATTTTTCCCATGTGGCATTACACACACAATGTATTATCCTGTTCCATTACATCTCAAGGCTCAGAGGGAGAGGACTCCAGCAAAGGGCAGAGTAATGGCAGACAAGGCAAAGTCATGGCAGGAATCTCGACAGAATACGCTGGAGCATTCTCATTCACTCTGCTGTTCCCTTAGCAGAGGCCTTCTGAAGGTTGGCTGTCCTCATCGTCCAGCCGTCTGCATTATTAAGAGGCCATTGACTGATTCCAAAGTCATTGGCTCCTATATTGTAGGGAGCCATGAAGACGGCCCTGGGAATATGTTTCAGTAGTCTGAAAAGCCACATATTCCAGCATGGAAGATCCCGGAGTGGCAATAATGGCTGCTCAAGTGACACCTCCTCTGCCTCCATACCTTCAGCTGAGTTTGAGGGAGAAATCAAGGCTTGAGAATGGGGTTCCTTTCCCCGTGAGACTGAATAAGTGGAGCAGCCCTTGGGAAATGTAGATGAGCGGATAATCTTTCAAAAGACCCTTCCATTTGGAGGAGGGAGATTTGGGCCAAGTGAATTTGAGGGGAGCCATGGAGTGTTCACCCATCCATAATTATGTATTGTATTTTGTCTGTTTTGAATCTATTGCTGATCAAATGACTGAAATTCTAATACTTTGTAATCCACTTTCTCCATACCATGTTTTTTTTTAAAGCACCTTCGGCAATATTTGTCTTCGTTGCCTTTCCTCCCTAAACCAAACAGAACTCAGGGCCTCCAAAATGAAATGAATTTTTCATCTCAGGGTGATTGATATGTTTTTAATCAGTTACCTGCTCTTTCAAACACATGAGCATTTCAGATTGCAGTCCTGAGTTTCACTGAGATTCTGAATCGAATTGGGAACCTCAGGAAGAAGTGAGACAAACGGACCCTTTAAATGACACCAGTCATTCTGCCCTTCACCTTGGAGAAGTGATTTGGTAGCTATCATTTGTGACCTCAGGACTTAATGAATGCTTTGAACCTTTTTTCTTTCGGCAAACTTGTAAAACGTTGGGATTTTTGCATGGGAAGTCTATACATGATGTGAATCAGCACCTAGAATGATCGACTTAGAAAAGAAAACATTAAAAATAAGAGCCTCAACTTTTAATTGATGAAATCAGTTTGATGAACCAATTAAAGACATGGCCTGTGACTTTAAAAGCCCCACCAATCAATCTGTGGGGCTCATTTCCTGTTGCCTCTTCTATTCAGTATTCAGGAGATCCAAACATCACTTTGTGTGGAATCTCCTGGTATTTTCCCCCTCTGTGGTTTTGCTTAAATGCCAAAATCAGCCCATGCTGTGTGTCAGAGCAGAGAAAAGATGCTGGGAGGAAGACTGCTTAACCCTTCTCTTACCAGCCATTTTAAAGCTGAAAATTAACATCCCCAAACTGCTTTTTTCATCCTTGGGAGGAAAGATACAAGGTCCCCATATGCTATTCCTTGTGGGTGACAAAATATGTTAGAGACGATATTTTGAGCTCAAGGACTATTGGAGGGGGGGGGGGAGAGAAATTAAGTAGCATCCTCCTTCTACTCAGATGCAGTTTATCCGGGTCTTGTTTGGATTAAAAACAACAACAACAACAACAACAACAACAACAACAACACAGAACTGAAGATGGAGAGAAAAGCTATTAGAATTGCCAGCACAGCTTCTACCCACTGCTGCATTCCTACAGGGCATTTATTGAAGGGGCCATACATAGCTCAGTGGTAGAGCACATGCTTTCATAGAATACCAGAGTTGGAAGGGGCCTATAAGGTCATCAAGTCCAACCCCCTGCTCAATGCAGGAATCCACACTAAAGCATCCCTGACAGATGGTTGTCCAGCTGCCTCTTGAAGGCCTCTAGTGTGGGAGAGCCCACCACCTCCCTAGGTAACTGGTTCCATTGTCATACTGCTCTAACAGTCAGGAAGTTTTTCCTGATGTCCAGCCGGAATCTGGCTTCCTGTAACTAGAGCCCATTATTCCGTGTCCTGCACTCTGGGAGGATCGAGAAGAGATCCTGGCTCTCCTCTGTGTGACAACCTGTCAAGTATTTGAAGAGTGCTATCATGTCTCCCCTCAATCTTCTCTTCTCCAGGCTAAACATGCCCAGTTCTTTCAGTCTCTCTTCATAGGGCTTTGTTTCCAGACCCCTGATCATCCTGGTTGCCCTCCTCTGAACACGCTCCAGCTTGTCTGCATCCTTCTTGAAGTGTGGTCCCCAGAACTGGACGCAATACTCAATAGAATTTGCTTTTTTTTTGCAGCCACATCATGTTGAAAATCCCAGGTTCAATTCCTGACAATTCTAGTCAAAAGGAACAAGCACCAGGTAATGGGAAATACCTCTGCCAGTCAGTGTAGACAATACTGGGCCTGATAGACAAATCATCTGATAAGTCTGACTTGGTATAAGGCAGTTTCCACTGTTGCTATGAGACTGATAGGCAGCAAACAAAGAGAATACTGCTGTGATAGCACGCATCATAGAAGCTGTGTAAGTGGCTTCCACACGGGGGGGGGGGGGGTGTCGGTCCATTTGATACAATGCCTGGGCACAATGCCAGCAGTGTCCTGAAGGCTCCCAATGCTCTGTGGGACAGTTCTGTTGCCTTGTGCCAAGTGGCCCAGAGAGTACATGTGCCAGAAGAACATACGACTACTAAGATGGGAAATGTTTGAGGTTTATAAAATTGTTTGTTGGGGGATTGCAGGTATACTTCTCTCTCTCTCTTTCTTAACACTAAAAAGTGGCGTCTCACACAATGAAATCGATTAGGAACATAGGAAGCTGCCTTCTACTTTGGTCCATCTAGCCCAATACTGTCGACACTGACTGGCAGCAATGGCTCTCCAGGGTTTCAGGCAGGATTCTTTTTCCTCGCCCTACCTGGAGAAGCCGGGGATCAAACCTGGGACCTTCTGCATGCAAAGCAGCTGCTCTATCACACTGAGCTACAGAGTTCATGTCAAGACTATCAATGGCCCTGGGATTGCAAAGCAGAAGTGAAGCACACTATAGCTCCTGCCGTAGCAGATGTTGCCAAAGTTAGTAATTTTCTTGTTCAGAAGATGGACAAGCATTAAGTCCACATGAATTTTCTGACTATAATCTGCGCTGCAGAAGAATTCCTCTTCCTCTTCCTGCTTCTCTCCCAACTAATTTGCTTGGGGATAGCAATGGTGGAAGGGAGGCCTCATTTTCTCCCCCTCCACCACACCCTCGCTACGATAGCAGTATCCTAAGTATCATGGACTGGACAGGGTAGAGACATGTTTGGGAGAGAATTTTTTCTTTACTCTGCTACCACGACTGAGACATCACTGGAGGACAACATTATTATTATTTATTTATTTATTTATTTATATAGCACCATCAGTGTACATGGTGCTGTACAGAGTAAAACAATAAAATAGCAAAATAGGCTTACATTCTAATAGAAACATAATAAAACAATAAGAAGGGGAAGAGAATGCACCAAACAGGCACAGGGTAGAGTAAAACTAACAGTATAAAAGTAAGATCAAAATCAAGTTTTAAAAGCTTTAGAAAAAAGAAAAGTTTTTAGCAGAGCTTTAAAAACTGTGATTGAACTTGTAGTTCACAAATGTTCTAGAAGAGCCTTCCAGGCATAAGGGGCAGCGGATTGCATCCAGTTCTGGGCTCCACAATTCAAGAAGGATGCAGACGAGCTGGAGCGTGTCCAGAGGAGGGCAGCCAGGATTATCAGGGGTCTGGAAACAAAGCCCTATGAAGAGAGACTAAAAGAACTGGGCATGTTTAGCCTGGAGAAGAGACGATTGAGGGGAGACATGATAGCACTCTTCAAGTACTTGAAAGGTTGTCACACAGAGGAGGGCCAGGATCTCTTCTCGATCCTCCCAGAGTGCAGGACACGGAATAACGGGCTCAAGTTAAAGGAAGCCAGATTCCAGCTGGACATCAGGAAAAACTTCCTGACAGTTAGAGCAGTACAACAATGGAATCAGTTACCTAGGGAGGTTGTGGGCTCCCCCACACTAGAGGCCTTCAAGAGGCAGCTGGACAACCATCTGTCAGGGATGCTTTAGGGTGGATTCCTGCACTGAGCAGGGGGTTGGACTCGATGGCCTTATAGGTCCCTTCCAACTCTGCTGTTCTATGATTCTATGAAGAGGAGTAGAGACCCTTGGGCAGGTAAGAAACATGGTTGAGGAGCAAAGAGCATGAGCGGGGCAATAGTGTGAGATGAGAGAGGAAAGATAGGAAGGAGCTAGACTGTGAAAAGCTCTGTAGGTCAACAGGAGAAGTTTATATTGGACTCTGAAGTGAATTGGAAGCCAATGAAGAGATTTCAGAAGTGGAGTAACATGGTCAGAGCGGCGAGCCAAGAAGATGATCTTAGCAGCAGAGTGGTGAACAGAAACCAACGAACTGATGTGAGAAGAAGGAAGGCCAGTCAGAAGAAGGCTGCAGTAGTCCAACCGAGACATAACTAATGCGTGAACAAGAGTCTTGGCAGAAGAGACAGACAAAAATGATCGAAGGGAATCTGTTGGCTCATTCTAGGGTGAAATTCCACCCACCCCATTGAAACAAATAATGTGAGTATTTAAATGGTGGAATGTTGATAGAAACCTGTTACAATACCCAATAATAACTGATTTGCAGGGGTGGGGAATGGATCAGTTTGCCAAGTCCAATTCTGAACTGACCAGGAAGAAGCTTGCTTATTACTAGTGGGGTAACCAAGTGAGGTGTATATGTGTATAAAGCACTGGACCTAACCAGCAGTGCTTCATCTTATGCTAGACAAGCACAGCTCAATGCAGGAATTCTCTTAAGCCATGGCTTCCCAACTCAAAACTATTGCCCTAGAAATGGAGGAAATGCCATAAGGCTAGACGGCAGCAGGAATGGCAAAAGTGCTGATCACAATCAAGTTACGATAAAAGTTTCCCAGAGTTTCAACTTATAAAGAAAAGAGAAATAGTTTCAGGGATATACTTGATTACAAGCCTTTTTAGCACCAAGGTTCAAATGAATTAAATGAAATGAAATTATGGCATAAGTTGTATTCATAGAATCATAGAATAGTAGAGTTGGAAGGGGCCTAAAAGGCCATTGAGTCCAACCCCCTGCTCAGCGCAGGAATCCACCCTACAGCATACTTGACATAGAATCATAGAATAGTAGAGTTGGAAGGGGCCTATAATGTAGGAATCCTCCCTAAAGCATCCCTGACACATGGTTGTCCAGCTGTCTCTTGAAGGCCTCTAGTGTGGGAGAGCCCACAACCTCCCTAGGTCACTGGTTCCATTGTCATACTGCTCTAACAGTCAGGAAGTTTTTCCTGATGTCCAGTTGGAATCTGGCTTCCTGTAACTTGAGCCTGTTATTCCGTGTCCTGCACTCTGGTACACATGCAACCTTAGCTATGCTTGTACACATGCAACCTTAGCCACCCCTACTATGGAGCCTGGCTACTTATGAAAGAATCAGTTTGTGCAGCAAAAGAGCATTTTGGGACCCAAAAACAATGCCTGGAAAATAGAATAACCCCCCTTCCAAGAATACAGAAGATGACCACCCTTGTACGAGAAGTGGAAGAGAGACAAGCTGCTGTACAAGTCTCACAATTGGCACAGATGAGGAGGGGATCAGGAGATCCCATGAGCCTAGGTAGAGCACAGAGTCGACACTATACGTCTCCCTGCATCTCCTGTGCTCTAGTTCTGCCTGTTCCCCAGCTCAGGAGACGAATCAAAATACCCCAAGCTTTCTAGCGACATTTAGCACATATCCTATGGGTCTTTTGCCACTTGGATACTGTTGCAACAGTATTGCTGGGCATAATCGCAGCCCTGGTGCCAGCCCCCTGGCGGTACTGCCATCCCTGCCAACTAAATTTGAGTGTAAAAGGTGAGCACCACCTGAGATAATGGGGAACACCTGTGTTGGGCTTGCTCAGAATCCATTATGAGCCAGATTCAAAATTTGAAGCGGGGTTTGGGCTCAGCTCATAATTGACTCAGGAATTCCAGAATCGGATGCTTGTTCCTCAGTCCCACAGTGACAAAATTCACCTCAATCACTACTAGCGCATACGATAGTTCTTCATATTGTGCAAATGGGCTCATAAGCAACAAAAGATTAAGTTTACAAAATGATTCAAAACCTCAGTGCTGACGCAGCCGCCTTGACTAGGTATAGCTTCATGAATTAGAGCCATTTTTGTTGCGTGTTAACAATTATTTCAGCTGACAAACATCCTTTCAAACTTAACTATGTTTTAATGACTTTTTAATTGGCAGTTTTTAGACTTCACTAGAGACACATAAAATTGCACTCTTTAAAAAACAGTTCAGTTAACCAACTGATGAAGTGGCTTTTTCAATTTTAATTGTTCGGCTAATTTTATTTCTGTGTTTGAGACAGATTAACTTCTGAGCCAAGCTGAAAACAGTAAGCCCAGTCAGCGCTTCAAAAAATATTTTGATTAGACTCAGCTTTGCAAAACACCCAGTGGACGCACGTGTGTGTTTTACAAAAAAAAACTTTTAAATTTTAAAAATGAGATAACCCATGGGACTACTAAATCTATGCATATAAGATAAATTATGTAGGAAGTGATGGAATGAAAACATACTTCATACTGTACATCTACAAACTCTGAAGTTTGCATATTCAATCCTTCAGATTAGGCTCATAAAATTTTGCTTTTGAATAAACAGACTTTATTATGTGTGACATCTGTAAAATAACACACACCTTGGGTCTGGTTGTTTTTGAAACTATGAAGCTATCAAAGCATAAATGTCTACAGTTAAACACTGTAACCAGGGAAGACAAATCTCACAATACATTAAGACTAGCTGCTGCCAGACAAGGTGAACTTGTGTACATCTTGTACCACTTAAGATTGAAGGAAAGACTCACTTGGAATTAGGAATGGGGGAGAAATTCATTCTAATTTTGCACTTTTGAACCACATGCAAATCAAAACTCAGTTATCCTTCTAAATTCTAAATTCTCCAAATTTTGCAATGCAGTTTTCCAATTAAAAATGCATACAAAAATGTGTATATTAGGGGAAAGAGCACAAAATTGTATTTACTAATGAAAATAATATGCTTGCGAAATATGTAAATTGGGTAAAATTGCACACAAAAATATGTGCATTATGAGGAATACACAGACAAAATGTGTACAAAATTTCAAGTGAACTTAAAAAAAAATCAAGAGGAACCAACTTTAAGACTGGAAATGAGAGAAACCAAAGCTGCCAGGTTCATCCATCCCTATCTGGAATGTTCTTCCTCTGAAATAAAAATCCCTATGCATAGAAAAACAGGCTAGGCTAGAATCTTTGACATAGTAGTTTTCTGTGCACAGGGAATGGTATGGGGGTGGGGGAATTGTTTATTTTTTATAAACAATATTTATAAACAAATAAATAAATTTATATACCACCTTCCCACACATGTCACACAACAAAACAACAATACATAAAACATAAAAGGAATAAAACAAAAGTTAAATGTTTTTAAAACAACTTTAAATGGTTAAATTCACTAAGAAGGCACATTGTTTTAATTGTTTTACTGCTTTTAAATTACATATTGTTTTAACTTGTTTCATGTTTTAATTTGTTTTTAACTGTGTATATTTGCTGTTTTATATTGTATGCTTTTATCTGTACTCCGCCCTGAGATCTTAATGATATAGGGCGGGATATAAATGTTTTAAATAAATAAATAAATAAAACACTGAAACGATATTCAACTCATGATTCAGTCACGCGGGGCCTTTATTGCAATCTAAAGTGGTTTAGTCCCCAGGCACAGGGTTACCACCTCACATATTAGTAAAGAAAAAAAAATCTCTCTACCTATGCATCTTCTCATTGATTCTTAGAGTAAGTTCAGTGTGATTCTATTCCCTGCAAAGCAAAAACTATCAAAATAAGATAAAGGCTGATAAAATTTTATGACATAGAAAGTATAAGAGCAATGGCAGAAAGGGTCCCTTTGTTTTCAGACTGATTTTCATTTTGCCTTTTTCTGGGATGCCATTTGAGAAGCCTAGCCAGAAAAATACTTCTTAAACGCGCCCTGCAGAACTGCATCTCTAGGGATGCATCACATGTATATTGTTACCTGCAACTAGCTTAACTGAATATTGAGTTCCCCATTCAAAAGCACAAGCCAGGGGTGGGCTTGTGGGATCTACTTTGTTTTTCACCAGAACCCTGACGTTCACCAAACAGAGCCAGGTGCAATATAGTGTTTCAGGAAGACAAAGATAGGCTGTTTAGATGTAATTATAATCCAAAATTGTTAAGAACCCCTGGCTCGTTGTTCATGAGCAGCTTACCTTGTGCATACTGCCTAATCACCCTTTTGACTCCTCCCATCAGTGGGAGTGGCTAAAGTAATGAGAAAGCAAATGCTTCCCATTACATCAAAATCTGGGCCCTGGCTTGTCACTCCCCTAAGAAACCAGGAATAGGAATCCAACTTCAAATCCTAGCTTCAGACTCATTTGTTTCTGGTTGGTTAGGTGTTTCTGCTGACAGGGGCCAGATCTATACCTTGTTTAAAATCATTGCCATCCCATCATGGTAATGCTGATCCCTCCTGTACATTTATACCTTGTAAGTAACACAATGAGCATTTTCAGATGGGGGGAAATCGTGTTTCCCTACCGTTGCTTTATCTCCTGCTTCTGGTCCACACTAGGGATGAGCAGTTTCCTCTTTCTTAATACGGGAAAGAAAGAAGAAGCAAGGAGTGACCACATGGCCCATTCAGTGGCTGTTTTTGTAGCACAGCTTCTCCTGCACACAGCAGGAAATGGTGCCAATCACTGTCAGAGCCAAGAAGAAATGGATTTTCTGGGTCGTATTTTGTAGCCGAAAAAACAGCAGCAGAAGCAGGAGGCGTGCAGGAGGATCTCTGCATTGTCAAAATGATCCGTGAAGATCCATGAGTGGCCCAGTCATGAACATGTGATAAAATGTTCGTCTAAAGATGCTTAATGACATTTGTTGCGGTTGTACAATAAAAAGCAGTAAATGAAATGTGGAATGTGCCCCAACAGTTATCAGTGCACTTTAATACTGCTATAAAACAGTAGTGTAGATCTAGCCCTGGGAAGCCAGGAAAGTGCAATTGGACAACATGCACAAGTATGCAAATGATAAGCCAGAATTCTCAGCAGTTCTGGCTTATTATTACTTCTGAACATGGTCCTAGAATTGCAGAAGACTCTGAGATCATGCCCAGAAATTTGTTTTCAGTACCAGAACTGGAGCTCACACACAAATCCTTTCACTCTCATCTACTCCTGTTTTTCCTACAAGCTTTCTTGATTTCAGCAGCCTAATTTAGGAGAGGGAAATGTTTTTGTTGTTAGTTTTGATAAACAATTGTGAGTCGGAAATCCTATCATCACCACCTGGAGATCTACCCAGTAGATATAGATCTACATTTTACCGACGCCGGCTCTAGGCAACAGGTCTGAGTCCATGATGTGCGTTGCATGCACCATTATCTTAACTGTACATCAACTTGCATGCCCAGCTGCTGCTTTTTTGTGTGTGTGAATCCAATACCATATTCTCAAACTTTTCCACAACTGCAGATATTGGGGTTTTCCCATTGGAAGGGGGAAATCACTGCTATTTGTGTCATTCCACAACAGATATGGCTAGATTGGGGCGTGTTTGCACTGGGGCCCAGAACTGAAAAGAAGCCAATCTGGAGCATATCTGAGAGTGTGTAGACTTCCTTTCCTTAGTATAAGGTACCAACAACCATATTATACACATCTGGGATTAAATGAGCAGAGCTTCCACACGAGACATGGATTAGAAACTCCTGAGTTCAAGCGCCAATAATCAACCAAGTACAATCCTCAGGGTTTGGATGAGGGATGCGTTTCCTTGGTTACTACAAAACCTTGGGTTACTGAAAATGAAACCTGGAGATGGGAGGAATAAGGGATGGGCAGGACGATCTTTTCTAAACATCAATAGGATGAGAAAAGGGCTGTGGTTCCCCAGGCCCAGGCTTGCAATCACATTAAAAGTTTAGAGAAAGTGATTCCTGATTCCTTGGAAGGATAAAATTCCTTATTAGCTGTATAACCAATTCCACATGTGGATCTCTCTGACTGTTTGTAAACATCTGTCTTAAAACAATGGGGATGTGTCTTCTGCTGTGTACATTCTGCAGGGAAACCATTTGCTGTCCCTATATCATGTTCCTCTGGCCACACAAATAATATGCCAGGTGAGGGGTTGGTAAAGATCATCCCTTACATGCTGATTTCAAGGCATACATAAGAGAAAAGGTGATACTGCTTGCCCCAAGTCCGAGCTTTCAGTAAAACACTAAGGCCATAGCTAGACCTAAGGTTTATCTCAGGATCATCCCGGGTTTGTCCCTGCCTGAGTGCTGGATGCCCTGTGTGGCGATGAACAGGCTTGACCCCCAGGACAATCCTGGGATAAACCTTAGGTCTAGCTACGGTCTAATTGACACAACGTAAGTATGCTTAGCTCTCTTTTCAGCCATATCCCAAATGGAAATGAAATTTAAATGGCACGTTTAGTGCAGCGGAATATTGACAGGGTGATTAAAGCAAATTTCCCTTTGGTGTGTACTCCCTGACACTTCAGAGAAAGTTACGTTTTATTCTTGAAAAAATGGTTCAAACAAACCCACCGAGCACGTATTAAAACAGCCACTTGATTCACAGAGTTATTTACTGCGTTTGCCCTTTAGGAACTGTTGATTCTGTATTTCCATTTTGAAAAGCTAAATGCCTCAGATCAATCAGTCAAAATTATGCTGGCTGCTCCTGCATCCAACCTTCTGTTGTTTTATAACAGGGACCAAAGTCTTATTTCAAGGAAAGGCTGACAAATTTACAGCCACAGATGGAGAATTTATGACATCCTTTGTGGCAGGGGTGAAAGAAAACAAGATTGAGGAAATGGGCATCAGAAGGCAGACATAAGTGGAAGGTCCTATTATAGTTCCAGGCTGAGGGCCAGTTTCTAAGCTCAGATGTACAGTGTCCATCATAATATACCTATAAAAAGTGTTATCCTGGAAACCATTTAAATGGAGAAAATATATACTTGTTGGATAAACACAATGCAAGATACCCCAATGTTTATAGCAGGGCTTAATTACATAATGCAGAGGATGAGATGTGGTCCATGCATATATTAACTACACTCTATCTCATCCATATGCTTCTGCATGCGCACTGTGATTATCTCATAGAGCATAAAGGACATGCCTAGTTCGTGGAATACATTGCCACAAGATATGGTAATGGTCAATCATTTTGATGGCTGACGTCCAGCTCTATTCCTCTTTGTTCCTGGAGTCAGATGAGGTTGTTGAGGTGCTGAACCTCTGTCTAGACTTGGTAATGGGCTGGATTAGGGCCAACAGAATGAAGCTAAATCCAGAGAGGAACTCTGGATTGGTAATTCCCAGGTCTAAAAAAAATGGTGCTATTACTTCTCCAGGGCAGAGTCCTGCACAACTTGGGAGTGTTCCTTGATCCAACTGTCATTAGCGGTCCAAGTGGCCTCAGAGGTTCACAGAACCTTTTACCAGCTTTGCTTGGCTCAACAGCTGCTGCGTTACTGGGATAGCAATAGCCATAATGAGGCATTCTCTGGTAATCTCTGAGGGAATTCATCAGTTTGGGCTGAAGGGCCACCAACACGCGGATGATACTCAGCTCTACCTCTCATTTCCAGTTGCACATGCCAGGGAGGCTGTGGAACTCTTGAACCAGTGTCTGGAGGCTGTTTTGGGGTGGATGAGGGTGAACAAGCTGAAACTTAATCCAGACAAGACGGAGGTACTATAGGTGCGGAAACCAAATACTTCGGAGGGAGGTTTACATCTGGACTTAGATAGGGTTGCGCTCCCACTAAAAGAACAAGTACGCAGTCTAGGCGTCCTCCTGAACTCTAAGCTAACTGGGGAAGCCCAGGTGGCTGCGGTGTCCAGGAGTGCATTCTACCAGCTTAGGCCGGTATGTCAACTGCAGACTTATCTGGAGAGGACAGACCTTGCCTCAGTTATCTACACACTATTCACGTCCTGGCTGGACTACTGTAATGCACTGTCCGTGGGACTGCCTTTGAAGATGGTTCGGAAATTTCAGCTGGTGCAGAACATGGCCGCCCGTGTATTGCTGGGGGCAAGGCGATCTGATGACATAACGCCTATGCTGCGCCAGCTGCACTGGCTACCTGTGTGTTTCTGAGCCCAATTCAAAGTGCTGGTTTTGACCTTTAAAGCCCTAAATGCTTTGGGACCAAGCTATTTGAAGTACTGCCTTCACCCATATCAGCCTGCCCACACTTTAAGATCAAAAGGACAAGCCCCTCTCACCTGCCCACCCGTGAGAGAAATTAGGTGGTTCTCCACATGGGAGAGGGCCTTCTCAGCAGTGGCCCCACAGTGGAATGAACTCTCACCGGCAGTCCGCCATGCACCATCCTTACAGGTTTTTAAGAAGGCCTTAAAAACATTTTCTTTTACCATGGCCTTCTCCAAAATGAAAGAGCCTCGTGTGGTGCAGAGTGGTAAGTGGCAGTTACTGCAGCTGAAACTCTCCCCACGGCCTGAGTTCGATCCCAGCAGAAGCTGGTTCTCAGGCAGCCGGCTCAGGTCGACTCAGCCTTCCATCCTTCTGAGGTCGGTAAAATGAGTACCCAGCTAGCTGGGGGAAAGGTAACTGCGACTGGGGAAGGCAATGGCAAACCACCCTGCTACAAAGTCTGCCAAGAAAACGTCAGCAAAAGCAGGCATCCCTCTAGGAGTCAGCAATGACTCAAGTGCTTGCACGAGAGGTTCCTTTCCTTTCCTTCTCCTAAATGAATACTTTGCTGATACTGCCCTTGTTGTTTTTACTGTTAGTTTTTACCGTTAGCTTTTATTGTTTTTAACTGATATTTTACTGTCTGTGATTTTATTGCTTTTAATGTTAATATTGTTTTATGCATGGTTGTAAGCCACCTTAGGAGAACTTCTGCCCTGAAAGGCAGCTAAGAAATGTTTTAAATAAATAAATAAATAAATAAATAAATAAATAAATAAATAAATAAATAACCCAGGTTGGGTTATTCTAATGCGATATATGTGCAGATGTCTTGGTAAATTGTTTATTATTTATTTATTTATATTCCACCCTTTTATCAAAAAATGGCACTCAAGGTAGCTGACAATAAAATTAAGAACAGATTAACATCAGAGTTAGCACATAACATAAAAAATACAATAAAACACAATTTATAAACTCATTTCAGAAGGCCTATCTACTGCAGAATTTGGCTGCTAAATTTCTGGCTGGTTTATGATGGAACCATGTTGCATCCACTTGGAAGGAACTACATTACCTGTCTATTTCCTTCCAAATGAAATTCAAGGTGCTGCTACTTACCTTTAAAGCTCTGAACAGTGTGGGGCCCAAATAACTTAGGGTCTGTCCTCCCAAATCATTCTGCCTATGCACTCAGTTTGTCGGCTGTGTTCTAGCTATAGGAGAAGTGCACTATGAATATACAGAATGAAGGAACTTCTTGGTGGTGGCTCCATGACTTTGGAATGCCCTCCCAAGGAGGATATGTCTAACATTGACCCTGTTTAGATGACACACTAACTCATAGTGGTTAAGCACCTTGAACTAAATATCATGGCTTAACGTGTCGTGTGAACCACATCTTGTTGTGTCATGTGAACCATTCCTAACCATGGTGGTTACATAGCCACAGTTTAAACACACTTACTAACCATTTGTTGCAAAAGGGGTAGCAGCCTAACCATGGCTCAGTGTGTTGTCTGAACAGGCCCATTGTATTCCTTTTGGTGCCATCTTTTAAATGGCCCAGGCATTTTAAATTCTTGTATTTTCATACGGTTAAATAGTTTGATCTCAATGTTATTGTTTTCCTGTTTAATGCACGATGTTTTAATATTGTATTGATTTCACATTTCTGTAAGCACAATCCTGGGAAGGGCAAATCAGGGTGGTTCACTTAAATATGTAAATCAAATGAAATCCTCAAGAATCCCTAATCTTTGATTTTACACTTCTCCGCTGATCACACTGCAGCTGGTATCCATGCCTTATCTTCTTCTGTACATCCTGCCCTCTCACATATACCAGTAGTATGATGGCTTGCTGTTGATTAGTCAGTCATTGCAATGCAGACCATCTCCAGGCTAACTGGATCCCTCAATTCTACTAGAATTGCTTATGTGAGTTGTCTTCACTTCCCTACAGAATCAGTTCTCTGATATTCCTGAACAACAGAAACAAGTGCACCAAGGCAGTAGGGCACATAAAAGAATCATAGAATAGCAGAGTTGGAAGGGGCCTACAAGGCCATCGAGTCCAACCCCCTGCTCAATGCAGGAACCAACCCTAAAGATATAGGAAGCACCCCGCACTTGCTACTGCAGAAAAATTATTGCCACATTCTATAGCACACTTCGCTCCAAGGATAGAGACCGCCTGGCCATTAATACCTTTAATGTTTAATAACTAGCAATGCCAATAAAATGAAAGATGGAAAGTCAAAATGGCCTGGTCTGGATATCTGGGGTGTTAACATAAATCAAGAGGCAATAAGTTGGGATAATAAGTTGTGTTAATGTTAGTAACACTAACATTTTGGAGGGCTCAAGTAGCAGAGGAACCAAGGCACAAATTAATAGGTATTAGCCAAAGGGTTTTGTTGAAAAATTTCATTACAATTAGATGAGTGCCCCCCCTTTTGTGATTTTTGTGAAGGATTATTGTGAAAGGATTTGTTTTGTGAACCCTGATCAGCTCCTGTATAAGAACTGTCCTCACTCTAAATGGTTTCAGTTGTTTGTAATGATGTCAGCAAACCGTCAAATCGAATTGGCTACATAGGACTGTAATCATAGCCTCTGGTATATGATCCCTGATTGGTTGGGATAACTAAAAAGGAACACAGTAGAGAGGAAAAACAGCCACTGAAAAAAATAGCAAAGGGCTGTGAACAATCTCAGAACAGGGAAAATTAATGGGTTTGAAACTGAAAAGTGAACTTGAAGAGCATTTGGCTCAAGTCTACTAATTAATGCTATGAAATTGTCTTGTTTTCTCTTCATGATTAAAAGTAAGAAGCATATAGTAGCCATGGGGAAATGTGTCAGAGGGTAAACATCCTAAACTCATCACTGGCATCAGGGAAAGATAACATCTGACTGAGATGCTGTTAGTAGGTGATTCCGCTGACAGGATGGGGGGGGGGGTGTTCTACCGGTTCTGGATGGGATTGCACTCCCCTGAAGGAACAAGTCCATAGCTTTTAGATCCATCATTGTCACTTGAGGCTCAGGTGACCTCAGTGGCACGGAGTGCCTTCTACAAACTCTGGTTGGTGGCCCAGCTATGCCCCTATCTAGACAGGGATAACCTGGCTTCAGTTGTCCATGCTCTGGTAACCTCCACGTTAGATTACTGCAATGCACTCTACGTAGGGCTGCCTTTGAAGATGATTCAGAAGCTGCAGCTGGTGCAAAATGCAGCGGCCAGATTGATTTCAGGAACCATATAACACCTGCTCTGGTCCGCTTGCACTGGCTGCCTGTATGTTTCCGAGCCCAATTCAAGGTGCTGGTTTTGACCTATAAAGCCTTACACAGCTTGGGACCACAATACCTGACGGAACGCCTCTCCCGACGTGAATATACCCGGTCACTACGTTCAACATCTAAGGTCCTCCTCCAGGTGCCTACTCCGAGAG
Source organism: Elgaria multicarinata webbii (assembly GCF_023053635.1). Classification (NCBI taxonomy): domain Eukaryota; kingdom Metazoa; phylum Chordata; class Lepidosauria; order Squamata; family Anguidae; genus Elgaria; species Elgaria multicarinata. Next base: position 111,021,710 of record NC_086178.1, read on the forward strand.
AGGCTCGGATTGTGGCAACGAGGGATAGGGCCTTTTCGGTGGTGGCCCCCAGACTATGGAATGATCTCCCTGATGGGGCTCGCCTGGCGCCAACGCTATCTTTCCGGCACCAGGTTAAGACTTTCCTCTTTGCCCAGGCATATGGCGGCACATCTTAATCACCCACATGTTTAGTTTTTTAACGGTTTTTAATGCTTTATGTGTGTATGTTCTGTGTTTTAGAATTTTAAATTTTGTATACTCATTTTAATCTTAATTTTAGAATTTCTGTAAACTGCCCAGAGCGCTCTGGCTATGGGAGCGGTATATAAGTGCAATAAATAAATAAATAAAATCTAAAAAAGTCTACTAATACTTCACTTAACTCTCCCTGTTTTCTATTGAGAAGAGAATATGTCACATCATATGTCACAGCAAGACTGATCTTGCCCCACTTTATTTATTTATGTTTATTTAAAACATTTCTTGGCCGCTTTTCAGGGCAGGGGTCTTCCCAAGGCAGCTTACAGCAATAAAATACATAAAAAACAGTTAAAATATTAAAAGCAATAAAAACATAAACACAGTAAAATAGCAATAAAAACAACAGTGAACACCAAGAATAAAACAAGCAACAACAGCAGTCATGTCAAGAGAAGGCCGTGGTGAAATACGATGTTTTCAAGGCCTTCTTAAAAGCCTGCAATGATGCAGCATAGCCTGGTTACATCTAGATTTGACTGCTGTAATGCGTTCTACAAGGGCAGCACCTGAAAAGTGTATGGAAAGTGCAATTAGTAGGGAATGTGCTGCAAGATCAGAATGATGGGGGGTTTATCATTATTTTGCTGATGATTTATCAGCTGCTCTTGCTGCCAATTTGTTTCTGGGCCCAATTCCAGGTGCTGGTTCTTACCTTTAAAGCCCTGAGTGTTTTGGTACCAGTTTCCTCCTGTGTGAACCTGCCCACATGCTAGAATCAACAGGAGAGATGTGGTTGAGCATCTCTCTGGCCAGTGGGGACGTGGGATTGACCCTTTACAACTACAGCATCCAGACTGTCGAATTTATTGTGCAGTTAGACCTGGCAAGCCAACTCTTCTGAGTACGTTCATATGGCAAGTGAAAACAGTGTTGTTTGAGGATGCGTTTTATGGCCCTGCCCACTATGGATTTGGGGGACTGCTATTTTTTTATTCTTTATGCATCTTCATTATATATTGATTGTTAATGTTTCATGTTATTTGTAAGCAGTTGTGAGTGTCCTATTTGGGGTACGGTGAAAAGAATGAGTAATTTTATATTTTAACCAATTGCTGGGAATGGAGAAAAATCACTTCAAAATCTTCTTAAAGGCACAATAGAAAAACCAGTTTGACATACCCTGTTCAGGAAAACTGCCTTATACACCTAAGGCATATTAGCAGTGCAGCATGTAAACAAAACTGTCGTATGATAATAAAACTAATATCCGCTTTCCCCAAGGACAGAACAGTAAAAATGTTTTCTTTTTAAATAAGAATATGATTAGATCTATTGTGCCCCCCAGCTCCACTACTTCAGCTTGTGACACACACAAATCTTACTAGTGTTCTAGTACTTTTTTCTCCAAAATACTTCTGCTGCTGTAATTCTTCTCACTAACTTACTAGTACTAGAATGACAGCTATTTTGTGTGTGTGTTCTTTTAATGACCAGCCATTAGTCCTATTCAGATCATACATCTACATAGAACTAATGTGGGGTGGGTGGGTTGTGGCTGCTCCCCCCTCCATGCATTCATCTTAAGTACTAATCAGAGCCTACACATGGATAAACTGTATGCACATAGGTTCCAGGAAGAAATTATAAGGCGCACGTAGAGGTTGTCAAGTAAGAGCTTGCACAGCAGGCCTGATCCTGACTCCCTCTCCAAGCTTTCATTCCATGCGGGCATGTTGTCTGAACAGGGCTTTTGTGATCCAAATTGAAATGCACTCAGTTTTTAATGCTCATTGTCTACGAGCTCCATCCAACGAGCGTTTTATTGCACACTCGTTACTGGGCACTCACAAATTTTTTGCAGGTCAAATGACATCGTCTGCCTCTCACACGCCTTCCACCCCTTTCGGCCTTCCTTGCGCCGCAAGAAAAACCAGAAAAAGTCTGGTTGCTGCTCAATCCTGCTGTATCGCCTGACTGAATGGGCCTTGTGCTCATTGTTTACTTCTTGTTTTCAAACAGGAAGTAACGAGGGTGACCATACGAAAAGGAAGATAGGGCTCCTGTAACTTTAACAGTTGCATAGAAAAGGGAATTTCAGCAGGTGTCATTTGTACATATGGAGAACCTGTTGAAATTCCCTCTTCATCAAAATAGTTAAAGGTGCAGGAGCTATACTAGAGTGACCAGCTTTAAAAGAGGGCACGGTGCCTGCAGCTTTAACTATGGTGATGAAGAGGAAATTTCCCCAGGTTCTCCATATATACAAATGACACCTGCTGAAATTCCCTTTTCTATGCAACTGTTAAAGATACAGGAGCTCTGTCTTCCTTTTCATTTGGTCACCATAAAGTAACTGAGCAACGAAACCATGGTAGCCAGCGTTTTTTCCCAGGTGTGATGGAGCTTTACGTCTGGTTTTTGTACTCCCAACAAACCTCTCAGATAGAGCCAAGATTTACACAATAAAGAGGGGGAATTGGAGATGCCCTTTGGAGAACTGTATCTTCCACGCTCCCATGTCTTCTGGTAGTATGTCAGAGCGATGGCGAAGGGAAGGAAAATACTCTTCACGTGCTCATTAAAGGGAAGAAAGGGTGAACGGAGGAGTATGGTTGAAGGTGTGGAGGTGAGGGCTTTTAGCTACAGGGAAAGACCAAAGCAATGGGCAGCAGGGTGAGTTCTCTGGCTCAGATTTTAATCTGTGATGGAGAAGAATTTCAGGGCTTTAATACCCACTGCACATTTGAGGTGGGCTTTTAAGACCCCCCCCCCAAAGTTCATTTCTGGACCTGGCTTGGGAGAACTTTGCCAGCATTCCTAGTAACTGTGAAATGCAGTCTTAAACGGACATGAGAAAATCTGGACCAAATGGAGATCCCACCCACAAGTTCATTTCCATGAAGATAGTGATTGAAAACATGAGAAATTCCAGTCTTTCAGCTCAGAGCTATGAAGATGTATTGACACAAACACAGGTGACAGGATCAATTGTATTATCAAAAATACAGAATTTGCAGTCTCCATAAACTTATTACAGATGCCTCTAAATTTACTAAAATCCTTCTGAATATCACAAAAGCGTTTTTCTGTAGAAATATATATTACAATTTTAGCAGTATGTAATTCCTTTGCATAAGATCTCAATGGTATTGCTTCATTGTCAAAGAATGTAACTTAAATCTTTTAAATAAATGATCACAATATGGAGTACTACATACACTCTACATGAATTATTATGTTTGCAAAAGGCAAAGACTTTGTTCAATGGATCTCTTGTAGTTTCAACTGGAAGTTGAGCTAAATAAAGGGGGGAAATTGTCAAACCACAAGGCTGAAAAAAATTGCTACTATGTTCAGTGAACCTTTGCCCACACATACACTGAAACTCCCATGGGAGAAAGAAGTTTGCACACTAATCATAAAAAAAAACCTTTCTAACTTGCAGAAGAAAACATTTTACTACCCTTTAAATTTTTATTTTCCCAGCTGCAAAATGACTTTATTAAGAGAGATAACTCTAAGTCAGCCAAGTAACTTGGTAGGGCTCTAGTTATAATGATTGTGCAGTTAGCACTGCTTCTTTAGCGTGATTTCTAACTAAACTTGATAGGAAACTAGATTGATTTCCTACTTTAAAGCTCTAAGTCCATACAGAACTTTTGGTCATTGTAGAAGTAGGCTTGCTGGATATACTAAGTGGTACACAAACTCCAGCTTACAAAAGTTAGAAACAGAGTTTGAAAAGAGCTGGGTGAGAAATTTGTAGGGTTTGCATTTTAATTATTATTTATTTATTTATTTCTTACCCGCCTCTCCCTTTGGATCGAGGCAGGGAACAACATTAGTGCAGGAATCAATACATCTTTAAAATTCTTGATTTTACATTAATCTGGGTAGGCCTGCCGGAAAAGGCTAGTCTTCAAAGCTGCCTTAAAATCACAGAGGGAGTTAATATTACGAATCGCCTCCGGCAGGCCGTTCCATAATCCAGGGGCGACAGAAGAAAAGGTCCTCTGAGAAACTGATGTCAGCCTAGGTTTGGCTGACTGAAGTAAGTTCTCCCCAGAGGACCTGAGTGTGCGGGGCGGACTGTATGGGAGAAGGTGATCCCGCAGGTAACCTGGACCCAAACCATTTTATGCGCAAATACCCAATTTGCACCTCCTGACACTGAGCACGGAATGAGATGCATGTTGCTGACTAAATCCATACATTGCAGAGGCTTGTAATGAGTTTGTGCTGGGGGCACAGGCGATGCGTGCATTTCAAGTGTGTTCAGAAAGAATGTATAGATTTGAAAAATGTGTGCACAACTGCTTTTCTCAAATGCAAACAAACAATGCATACATTTAGAAAAGTGGGCACATAAATACATACAAATTCCTCTGCAGCAGGTGGGGTTGGGAGGGGAGGCTCATAAACTGAGACGGACCTGAGTTCAAACAAGTTTAGCTATGGAAAAAGAACCTCTACAAGATCGAGCTTGCCAGATTCACCCCTCCCTGGGCTTGCACAGATAGGAATGACTCACATGTGTAATGGAACAACCAAAGCAGGACTGGATGATCTTACATAGGCATGACATGGAGGCTTCTAAGGGACTGACATGCTACACCCAATGCCCCTTCCTATGTTATGTTGGCAATATGGGAGCCTCTGAAGTGCAGCTCATTCCTATAACAGTGGGTAACATGAGAAGCTTATATGTTAGGAGCCCATGATGAGGCTTCTCTCCTGCCAACACTGCTCCTTTCCCTAGGAGTGTTGGGAGAGAAATGCCAGGAGTACCTACTATCAGCTTCTCCTGATATGCCACCTGCGCCCCTTCCTAGAGTTGGAAGACCTAAAGACGGTAGTGCACGCGCTGGTAACTTCGAGGCTCGACTTCTGCAATGCGCTCTACATGGGCGCATGTAGAGCGCATTTGCGAACCGCCCAGAGAGCTTCGGCTATTGGGCGGTATAAAAATGTAATAAATAAATAAATAAGGCTATCTTTGTGTCTAGTCCGGAAACTTCAATCAGTCCAAAATATGGCAGCCAGGTTGGTCACTAGTACACCTAGGAGTGACCACATTACACCAGTTTTAAAATCTCTTCACTGGTTGCCAATTAGTTTCCGGGCAAAGTACAAAGTGTTGGTTATTACCTTCAAAGCCCTTACATGGTTTGGGTCCAGGCTACCTGCGGGATCGCCTTCTCCCGGACAATCCGCCCCGCACACTCAGGTCCTCTGGGAAGAATCTACTTCAGTCAACCAAAACTAGATTGACAACTGTTACCCAGAGGACCTTCTCTTCTGCTGCTCCCAGACTGTGGAATGGCCTGCCGGAGGAGATTCGGCAACTTGACAGTCTTTTAGAATTTAAAAAAGCAATAAAGACTGATCTATTCCGGCAGACCTACCCAGTAGAATTTTAGAATGTTTTTAGGATGTTTTAAGGATGTTTTAATCATGTATGCTATGTTTTTAATCAATTTTAATGTGTTTTTTATTAATTGTTGTTCCCTGCCTTGATCCAAGTGGAGAGGCGGGTAAGAAATAAATGATGATGATGATGATGATGATGATGATGATGTGGCACCTTGAGCTGAGTGGAACCGAATGTCTCTGAACATGAGCAGAATGCCACTCTACTACAGCATTTTTTTTAAAAGGACTTAAAGTCAAAGGGATGTTGTTAAATCCTAACTCAACTGATTTCTAGTTGACTTTCCAAAACTGTACGAGAAAAACCCCACTTTTCTGCTCATTCCTACCTCTAAGCAAATACCTGTTACAACACAGTAGAGAGTACTTAGTCCCGTGTGTGTGTCTGTGTGTGTGTGTGTGTGTGTGTGTGTGTGTGTGTGTCTTATTTTCCCACATCTTACAGAAAACAGCAGCTAACTTCGAGCATCAAGCCACCAAGCTATCTTTCTGGCTTAGTATCACTCTGTTCTGGTAACTAGCCAAGAGGATAAAATTCTGTCCCAACCATTAATTTCAGAGCAATTCGCCATCCTAATACTGCCAGGTCTAGATATATGTATCCTGCCTGATTTATTTAAACGATGCAAGTGGTCTTAAAAGAATTGCTTTAGCTTTTAGACTTAACATGTCTTCAATCTTAACCTCCATTACATCCCTGACAGAATCATTAATTTTAGTCAATCAGTCATTTAACCAAAACAACTCTCAGGTGACCTCAAAATAACATATAATCAACAGAGAACCAGTCACAACAACAATCTTTAGATCCTCTTGGAAAGGAAAATTAAGCCAGCTATGTGTGGCTCGGGGCAAACTAAGCTGTAAATCTCTCTTTTCTGATCTCTTCATATAGATGAAAGAACCAGTGCCGCTCTGGATTACACAGAACAATTATATGTTCTGAAAACTCAGGGAATCCGCTTTCAGACAGCCCTAATCACTACCAATTAACCACATTTTCTGACATCCTGTAATAGCCGCACCAGTGCTTGTCGTGAACACCGGAGCCCGCCTTTAGGCAGCCAAACCTCACAGTAAAGGCTTACATAGTTTTAAGTTTTGGGTTTTTTTTTAGTTTTTAAGTTCACTCTGTTAATATTTGCTGACAATTCCAAACAGGGGTCACTTTTGTCATTCTGCAAGTCCACTTTTCCTTCTCCGAATGGTTTGCAAAAATTAGTAGATGAGGAGAGTGGTTTTATGATGATTAATTACACTTGTATCCTACCTTTCTTCTAAGGAGCTGAGGGCTAGATAAGTGGGGCTTTCTGCTATTTTATCTTCATAGGCACCTTGTGAGGTAGGATAAGTTGGGAGTGATCAAAGTAGTAGAGCATGTACTTTGCATGTATAAGGCCCATCACCAGTTAAAAGGATTTCAGGTAGCAGGGCTGGGGGGGTGGGAAGCTCTTTGCTACCCCTCTGAATAAACAGCATCAGTTTATTCATGAGGGGGGTGAAGCTACAGCCTCTTCCCCCTAGCAAACCGAGCAGCAGCAGCTGATGGCTCAGAAACAGTGCTCTTCACTGGGGCTGCCGGGGCGATGGAGATGGCTTTAGCCTCCCACTCATAGGAGACCCCTGGAGTAGGCCTCCAATGCCAGCGATCGTGTGCACATAGAGCATAGAACATAGAATCATAGAGTTGGAAGGGGCCTACAAGGCCATCGAGTCCAACCCCCAGCTCAATGCAGGAATCAATGTACATGGGGTTCCCAGGTAGTCACCCTTCCAGAAACTGACCAGGCCTAGACCTGGGGGGGGGGGGGAATCTACACTACTGCTTTAAAGCGCTTTATAACAGTTTTGACAACTGTTGGGGCCCAGGACACACTGCATATACAGTTTTCAAAACGTTTTCAAAGTGCTTTAAAGCGCTTTAAAAGCAGTAGTGTAGATCCCCCCCACTTAGCTTCCTCAAGGTTGCAGCCTCCCATGCCATCACACCAGATAGGGCACAGGTGTAGCCCCATCACACACACCCCGCCAATACCCTTATGTGGCTCTCAGAGACCCCCCAAAAAACCTTGTGCACCTGCTCTAGATAGATTAATTGATAGATTAATCAAAAGCTTTGTAAGTTCAGAATAGTGACAGGCCCAAGATTACCAAAAGAGTTTCATAGGAGAGCGGAGCTTTAAACCAGGGGCAGTATCCAATGTTAGTCTTACACAGAGTAGGCCTATTAAAATGAATGGGATGTAAGTTAGTTGTGATTCCCTTAAGTCTCATTTGTTTCAGTGGGGCTAGTCTATGGCCTTAGCTAGACCTAAGGTTTATCCTGGGATCATCCCGGGGTCGTTCCTGGCTGCTCCCGGGATCCCCTGTGTGTCATTTACATGAACAGGGGCGACCCCGGGACGATCCCGGGATAAACCTTAGCTCTAGCTAAGGCCTATATAGGACTAACACTGGAGACTATGCCAGGTCTCTCTCGTTCAAGTCGGTCACTATATTCACTATGCCACATAAATTGTCATTTAAAACAAAACAAAAAAACCATTTCTACTCTAAGAAGTATTAGGACCCCTCAAGTTTATCACACAGGCTCAGTTTAGGCAACACAACAAATCATGGTTTCCACTAGGCAAGTTTAGAACTCAACCCATGCTTTCACTTTCTATCTGCTCAGTATTTCCTAGTGTGCAGGGCTGCTGGGGGCGAGCTCTACAGTAGGGTGACCATAAGCCCAGATTTGCCCGGACATGTCCAGAAATCCCACCCCCAAGCGGGATCCGGGGGGAGATTTCAAAATCCCCCCCAAATGTCCAGGAAAATCATGGCCCTGGGCACCAGCACAGAGGAGGAGGTCTGCATTGCTGGGGGGGAGGGGCTGGGAGACCCATTTTCCAAGAACGGGCCTCGCAGCCCCCGCCCCCCCAGTGACACCCCCTCCTTCTCCTCTGTGCTGACACATGTGCGCCAGCAGAGGAGGAGTTCTGCGTCGCTGGGGGGGAGGGGCTGGGAGACCCGTTCTCCGAAAACGGTATCCCAGCCCCCGCCCCCCCGCGACATCAGAGCAATAGAAGGCAGAAATCGGCCCTGGGGGGAGGAGCTGGAGGATGCATCCTGGGACTTCCGCCTCCCCCCAGGGCCGCAGAGGAGGAGAAGGAGCAGTGGGAGCTCAGCAGCAAAGGCGGCGGCAGAGTGGAAGAGAAGCAGCAGCAGGGCCAGGCCATGGCAGCAAGAGCACCACAGAGAAGGTGAGGAGGTGGCGCCACTCATGGCTTGCTCTCACCCGGGCCAGCATGGTACTTTTTGATCAGCCATGGTGCGCAGCTCACCTGGGCTTGACAGTGTGGCTTGCCTAGGCTTGCTATCTCTCCGCCTGGGCCAACATGGCCCCGTGTTTCAGCCGTGCGGTGCATGGCTTGCTTGGACTGATTCTTCCCTACCCAGGTCAGCGTGGCTCTATGTTTTGCTGTGCCACACGTGGCTTTTCCGGGCTACTTCCTCCCTGCCCAAACCAACACAGCTGTTTTTCAGCTGCGCCCTACACAGCTTCCCCAGGCTGCTTCTCCCTGCCCAAACCAACACAGCTCCATTTTTCAGCTGCGCCCGGCGCGGCTTCCCCAGGCTGCTTCTCCCTGCCCAAACCAACACAGCTCTGTTTTTCAGCTGCGCCTGGCGCGGCCTCCCCAGGCTGCTTCTCCCCGTCCAAACCAACACAGCTCTGTTTTTCAGCTGCGCCCGGCGCGGCTTCCCCAGGCTGCTTCTCCCTGCCCAAACCAACACAGCTCCGTTTTTCAGCTGCGCCCCACGCGGCTTCCCCAGGCTGCGTTCTCCCCGCCCAAACCAACACAGCTCTGTTTTTCAGCTGTGCCCCGTGCTTTTGCTATTTGACTGTGGGTAAGAGGAGGTGGGGCAGGAAGCTCTGGCTAGGGGCTCTCTGTCTTAATTTGAAATGTATCCAATCAATGTTGGTAGTGAAATGTTGGAGTGGCAAACAAATTAAGGGAAACTGCAACTTTTATGGTCCATTCATGTTAAACTTGGGGGATTTGGATTTGCCATACATACATACCTTTCAGCAAGTATGTATGGCAAATTGCATTGCCTTCAGTTCTCCATCTGTAAAATAGGAATCGTTGCACCCTAACTTTTTGATAGAAAAACAAGACTTTTTTTAAAAAAGTAGTTCATACAATAAAGCAGTAGCAGCTAAGGGTGTGAGCTGTGAACCAAAAGGATCACTTCAGGTCTTGTTGCAGCCATGAGTTCATTAAGTATTTATAAGCAAATCACTTATTCACTTCAGCCCCACCTCCTCAATGCGGGAAGAATACTAATCTACCTCAAAGGCTTGTTGCAAGAATTGAAAAGATATCTGTGAATAGTCAAATACAATGCAAATGCTAAGTTATTATTATTTAGTATTTGGTATCTGTGTGTGAGTGCATTTAGGTGAGGGGCAAATGGAGTGCATGGTTGTTTGTCTATGAATGGATGTGTGTGCATGTATTTGGGGTGGGTGATTTTGAGAGTGTGTGTGTGTCTATGTGTGAGTGTATTTATGTGATGGGTGATTGGAGTGCATGGTTGTTTGTCTATGAATGGATGTGTGTGCGTGTGTTTTGGGGTGGGTGATCCTGAGAGAGTGTGCATGTTTGTGTGTGTAATGGCAGTATGTGTATTTATGTGATGGGTGAAATGGGTGCATATGAATGTGCTTAAAAGCATGGCTGATACATGGCCATGTTTGGGTGGGCACGCCCCCTTGGGGGCTGGACATGTTGGTGGATACGCCCCTTTGGGGGCTGGACATGCTGGTGAGCTTGCCCCCTTGGGGGACGGCCATGTTGTCCTCCTTTTTGGTTTCCAAAATATGGTCACCCTACTCTACAGCCACACCAATGGTTTGACAATTCAGACAAGACGCCAAACCATAGTTACGTTTCCTTAACCAGAATAGTATATAGAAAATAATAAAGTCTCCGAAATCAGAACTCCATTAAGCTGCTTTTCAAATACTCATATAGGGGTGGGCATCTGGCATTTGAAATCTCTATGTTTAGTGATGATGATATCAGTTACTAAGAATGTAAATTCAGCATTGCCCCTGTGCTGCTCCACTTAAAACAGAATATCCCCATAACACACCACAATTAATATTCCACACCTCAGGCTAAACATAACTGCTACTTTATAAGGAACTGCCTGGATATGTAGAAAAGAAACAATACTAAATGTCTTGCAGTAACATTAAAGAGATCCATTTAATAAATGTTGCATTATCTGTAGTTATTTTTAATAGCTGCATATTGTATTAATAAAAACTACACAGAGACCAAGATTAAAGAGTGTATTTTGCTAAGTTGACAATAAAGCCCATTTTTAATAATGTCATATTACACAGGAGCCCTTGGCATTATTGGACTGTGCACATTCTCATATTTTTTGGCAGTCTTGCAGCAATAAAGCCCCATTTTATTGGAGAATTCTAAAGTGCACGTTTGTGAACTATATGCCTGGAAACATTAATTAGAAATATTACTGAGGGCCTTGCTAGATGATGGGTTAGCCCGGTGCGAGCCCCAGGCTCGCCCCTGTGCGTCCAGATGACGCACAGGGGATCCCGGGCTCAGGCAGGGGTAACCCTCCTTTGGCCCAGGATAACCAGCACCACTTTTGGCCCAGTATTTCCCGCAGTCTTGGGCTGAGCCCGAGACCGCGGGAGCGTAGACCAGTCCGCCGCTTTTCCCAGCTACCGCAATTACTCTCAAGTAGCTGGGAAAAGCGGCAGATGGCGCGCAGCGCTCCACAGGAGCGCTGGGCCCATCAGGGCAGGGGGAAAGATTGGGGGTGGGGAGATCACAGGGGGGAAAGCAGGGATCGCGGGGGGAAACGGGAATTGCGGGGGGGAACCGGAAATCACGGGCAGGGGGGAATCGGAGATCGGGGCGAATCATGGCCAGGGGGGAAATTGGGGGCAGGGGGGCTGGGAACCCTTTTTTTTTAAAAAAAAACCACAACCCACCTACCTTTGTTGCTGGTGCACTCCTGCACACCTGGCCCCTTTAAGGCTTAAACAAAATGGCAGACGCGACGGGGTTTTCCTTTACTCTGTCGCGTCTGACGTGTGGAAAGGAGCGACAGTCTGCGCTACTTCTAGTGCTGACTGGCCCCTCCTCACCACCGGATTTTCAGGTAGCTCTAGCAAGGCCCTGAGTGTAACCAACAGATTTCACAGAACATCTGGACAAGCGTGTGTGCATGTGGCACATGTACGTGAATATATATATATCACCTAGTTCTTGAGGGTGTGCATGTTGTGTGACCCCCAGTTCTGCAAGCAGCCAGTGAGCCAATGTAACCCATTAGTTTCCTTTGACTTAGAGAGAGTAATGGCAATTTACAACATAAGAACATCAGAAGGGCCCTGCTGGATCAGACCAAGGGTCCATCTAGTCCAGCACTCTGTTCACATAGTGGCCAACCAGCCATTCACCAGGGGCGAAAAAAGCAGGACATGTTGCAACAGCACCCTCCCAACCATATTCCCCAGCGACTGGTGCACACAGGCTTATTGCCTCGAATACTGGTGATAGCACACAGCCATCAGGGCTAGTAGCCATGGATAGCCTTCACCTCCAGGAATTTACCCAACCCCCTTTTAAAGCCATCCAAATTGGTGGCCATCACTACATCGTGTGGTAGTGAGTTCCATAATTCAACTATGCGCTGTATGAAGAAGTATTTCCTTTTATTTGTCCTGGATCTCCCACAAATCAGTTTCATGGGATGACCCTGGGTTCTAGTATTTTGAGAGATCCACATTCTCCATACCATGCATGATTTTGTACACATCTGCCTCCTTTTTGCCCAAGCGAAACAATCCCAGTTGATGTAACCTTCCCTCATAGGGGAGATGCTCCAGCCCCTTAATCATTTTAGTTGCCCTTTTCTGCACTTTTTCCAGCTCTTTAACATCCTTTTTTAGGTGTGGTGACCAGAATTGTACACAGTATTCTAAGTGTGGTCGCACCATAGATTTGTATAAGGGCAGTATGATACTGGCCATTTTAGTCTCAATTCCTTTTCTTATAATGCCTAACATGGAGTTTGCCTGCTTTACAGCTGCTGCACACTGGGTGGACATTTTCATCCAGCTGTCCACCACAATCCCAAGATCTCTTTTTTGTTTGGTCAACGCCAGCTCAGATCCCAGCTTGGAGAGATCCCTTTGGAGCTCTTCACAATGGCTTTGTGTTTTAATGTGGTGTCATCCTAATTCCAGATAATTTATGAGCAAGTTGGAAAGAATTGTTCCCAATACTGATCCCTGTGGGATCTCGCTATTTACTTCCCTCCATCGGGAGAATTGACCATTTATTCCTATTCTCTGCTTTCTGTTCTTTAACCAGTTACTGATCCATAAGAGGACCTCTTATTCTGTGCCTACTAAGTTTATTCAGGAGTCTTTGGTTGGGGACTTTATGAAAAGCCTTTTGGAAATCCAAGTAAACAATGTCCACGGGATCACCCCTGTCTACATGTTTGTTGACACTCTCAAAGAATTCTAGTAGATTGGTGAGACAGGACTTGCCTTTGTGGAAGCCATGTTGATTCTTCTTCAGCAGGACCTGCCCTTCTATATGCTTACTAATTTTGTCTTTAATAATGCTTTCAACCAATTTACCTGGAACAGCACTTCCAGAAAATAGCAGATCTACTACCTACACATTTGAATCCCAGAGAGAATTAACATCCACTCCAAGGTGCCTTCACCAACTTTTAGCACTCTGTTTTCCTGCTCTCTCTATGGCCTTAGCTAGACCTACCTTTTATTCCACGATGGAGGAGGAATTGTGATTATCGCAAGATCCATCCTCTGTTTACACATGAGGCACGATGACCTCAAGAGGAGAGGTGTCGCACTCGCCATTTTAAAAAAAAATTGTTAAAAGCAACAGGAACGCACGAGCTCTCAAGTGCCGAAAGGTGAGCTTTTTAAAAAAATGATTTAATTTCCCCACTCCCCCCACCCTACCCCCAATGGGCACAGTGCTCCTGAGGAGTGTTGCGTCCCGTGCACGGCTCCCGGCTCAGCGCGAGGAATTGTGCAGAGTCTGGTCAACCCGCAGCAACGGGCCACATGTTCCGTTGACCCCGAGACCACAGAAAAACCGGGCCCATAGTGTGGGGCTCTATCCCGGGGCAAGGGAGGGATCATCCCTCCCTGACCCCGGGATCCCCTGTGCATCATGTGGACATACAGGGACGATCCCGGTGTTCACCCCGGGATAAAGCCAAGTCTAACTAAAGCCTATTTCTCAGTTCCAAACTGGCAAGCCTAATTTTGCTCAGGTTTTTTTCTCATTTTTTCCCACTTCTGAGTTCATTCCATCTCATTTCCATACCATTTTTTGTTTTGTTTTTCCACATGGAAATGTGTATTGATTTTGTGCATATTTTTGAAAATATGCAGTTTGCACACGTTTTTAAAAACGTGCATTTTTGTGCACTTTTTAAACATGATTTCCCAATTAATAAAGCATTTTGTGCATATTTTTGGATACATGCATTTTTGCAAAATTATGCATTTGTGATTATTATTATTATTTGCAAATTGCATCACAAGCTTTGGATATGTATGGATTTCAATGGCAAACTACATTTGGGTTTAGGTTGAAAAGTGTGAATTTGGTAAATTTGCAATAAAATGTAAAAAAAAAAAACTCAAAAAATCCCATCCACTCCTGCTCAGAAGTAAGTCCTATTATCACCCAGAAAGCCAAGCCAAAAATAAAAATCAACCCCTACAGTCAACTTCAATGTGCGACATTGGCCTCTGATTCTCAGCCTAACCTGCCTCACAAGGTTGTTGTGGGGATAATATTGAGAAGACAAAGACAATGTAAGCTGCCTTGGGTTCCTTGCAAGAGGGAAAAAGGTGGGATATAAATGTAATATTTATAAAATAAATAATTCTGGACTATATGAACATCATCATCATAACCATCTTATTTAGAGGCAGCATTTCTCATTGTTTAAAATGGAATAAAACTAAAATAAAAGAAGAGGAGCAGGGGAAGATCCAAAAACCAAACTACACACATTTCAAAACAAAACTGAAGAACTGGAAAACCTTGGGATGTTAAAAAAAAGGTCTTCAACTGGTGCCAGAAAGGCTAAAATGTAGCCAGGTGAGCCTCTCTGGGAAGAGTATTCCACAAATGAGGTGCCACCACTAAAATGTCCCTCTCCTTAGTAGCAACCTATCTCACTTCATTTGGTGGGGACCCTGGAGGAGGACTGCCACGACACAGGTTCTGAACAACAGGCCCGGCCGCAGACACTCCCTGCTCAAGCCAAGCACCACCGCTTGATATGCCTGAGGCGAGGGACAAACACCGCCTTTCTCCAAACTATGTGGATAATAAACTTCAGATGATAAATGCCAAACAGACACGTGCAATTTTTGTGGTAGTTAAAACAAAATAATTAAAATTTATTTTAAAAGTTCACAAGCTTTGTTTCAAAATAAAACATTTAAAAACCTTCTTGAAACCTCTCATCCAATCCTTTCACCCGTTCACATACACGCTTTCCTGTCACCCACACACTCACTCTTGAATTTTATTATCAGTATTGTTTATTTTACACAGTCTATCAGCACACCCCACTCAAAAGATACCCCTCTCTACACCGAACCACAAACTCTCCAGAACCCAAGTACTCTACACACAGAGAGCTAAAGCACTAAAAGCTAAAGACTCTAAAAGTCTCCCTCAATCCCCTCAGTCATTCCCTTATATATCACTCCTCCCCACTCCTAAGACATTCTAACTCCAACCACTCATACCGTATTTCTTCCATTGTAAGACGCCATCGATTGTAAGACACACACTAATTTCAATACCACCAACAGGAAATAAAAACCCCTAAGACACACCTGCATTTCTAAGACGCACCCCATTTTTAGAGATGTTTATATGGGGGGAAAAGTGTGTCTTGGAATTGAAGAATTAGGGTACATTAGGGAACTGACTTGGGGGTGTAATGCCACAATGACTTCTGAAATTGGACATAGGGTCTGGGCAGGTAACCTGGCCCTGAATCTTTTAGAACTTTAAAAGTTAATAAAAGAGTAGAATCCTGATGGTTAAAATTCAGCATTACAAAAGTGAGCAGACTTTAACTATCATAGCAGTCACTTAAATTGCTGTAGAAAATATGTATAAAACAAATACTTCAGGGCAGAACTGCAATATTGAAAAAAAAAACCCCACATCAAATGCTTCCCTCCAGCCACATAAATGGCTTGCTAGATGTTCAATAATTTCTCAGATTAAGTTCCTCAAGCCTTTATTAAGCTTGCTATGCATGGCCAGTGGGCTATGTTTAGTTCAATGGGTCACAAGTTGTGCAATCCTGCTCTAGAGCATTTTAACACCCTACGAAAGAACTTCTCTAATTTTGTTTTGGATAAGCAATGCACTTGTGGCCTGATTCTGACATGTAATATAATAAGAACTATCTAAGACCAGAAGCTTGATTTACTATGCAAGAAAGGGTTTTTTGAAATGCTAGCTACTGGGCAAAATATATTGTTCTAAGAGATGGGTGAACATTATGTTCAAAAGAAACCATGGAAACGTATCTCTGGAACTGAAGTTGCTTAAAAATGTTTAACTTCAGCTCCATTATGTCTAATAATAAGCCTTATAACAAAATTTGGGTACAGATTCTTGGGTTGAGCACAGAGAAAGCCTTCTCTAAAATGTCGAAGAATTGTTGATGACTGCCAGGGTACAATTTGGGGGGTGGGGGCACAGTCCACACTCCTATCTCTTAGGCTACATATTATTATTCTGCAGGAACACCTATATGGTTATTGTGAGGTATAAAAAAGCAACTGCAGCCTCCTAAAATACAATGTATGTGTGTTTGGCAATGTAACGTGCAATATATCCAAAACCAGCCATTTGGAATTCATTTTAAAACTCAAAATGACATTCCTGGGTGACTGATTTGGGATGAAACAAGTCACTGGCCATCTGCAGAAGTTATAAGGGGGGAAAATGGAAGGAAATTAAACAATTTTGTAGATATCTATCTATCTAAAAGATGTTTTAAGGCCAAACATAATACTAAAGTTGTAAAGATCTGACCTTGCAATTGTCTCAAGAGTTTTATCTCCAGTACTGACAAAGATCTAACACAGTTCAGAGGTCACACAAATGCATAACCAACAATGGCACCTGTCATCAGCTCATGCAAATCCCATCCTACTGCATCACAGATAAAGGCAACAGTAGGGCTAGCATTTCTGGCCCTGACTGCTTTTACATATTGGCTGAAAAAGTGGCTACGATTGTTTCTCTTAGACCACATAATTCCTGCTATTAAAAGGGATGCATTCTGGAGCCTTATTACTTATATTTAGTTTTTGCTACGTTCCAGCAGGAATACTCTTCAAAGCCCTTTTAAAAATAAAATAAAATTACAAACAGTAAAATATAGTATCTAAAAAGCAGAATGAAAAACAAAACAATGAAGGAACAGTAACAGTGAGACAGTAACAGTCAAAAACCTCAGCTCCCCCCAAAAGCTCAGAACAGCCATTTTTAGCCAGCTCTTAAAAGGCAAGAGAACCTGCCATTGTGGCCTCCTGCTAAAGGAAATTCGATCCTGGAGGCACTTCAGAAAAACGCTCAATCTTAGTTGAAAACAATCTAATGTCTAAGACTGATGTCCCTAGAGCAGAGAAGTTCATTCAAACCCTCAAGGAGGGGTCAAAAGGAGAAGTGTTCATAAGAACATAAGAAGCACCCTGCTGGATCAGACCGAGGGTCCATCAACACTCTGTTCATACAGCGGCCAACCAGCCGTCAGCCAGGGACCAACAAAGGAATATAAGCAGTAGGCAGGTGGATGTGAGGAGTCAGACAGGCACCAAAGAAGCACACCACGAAAGGAGACAGGCCCTGAGCATTGGCCCCTGAGTGACCTTTTGCTCAGACAGAACAGCAGCAGCAGCAGCAAGCCCAGAGGTTTATAGGATTCATTTTCATCATGTGGAATCGTTTCCTGGATTGTAGGCTAGGTGCCTTTCCGTTTGTGTACAGCATCAAGCATCATGAGTGACAGATACAGTCTAAGTCATAAATAATGCTGAAGATGAGACTGTGGAGGTCAGGTAGTTTTTCTAATCACCTGGTTTTCTGGATAGGAGGGCTCTGCCAAAGGTTTCTGTTCATTGGCTTGAAGCTGGTGGTGCAAGGAATAAAGTCCAATCTACACATGCAGCAGAATGACATGGTAGAGTCCTGAGTTGATAGAATGGACTGTAACACGTCAGACATACGACCTCAAAGTGTAGACAGGCTGGTATAGGAGAAAACGGTTCTTCATGTAACTTGGGAGCAAATCATTAAGGCTTTAAAGGTTAAAAACAGCACTCTAAATTGGAATCGGAAACACATTGGCAACCAATGCAGCCGGCACAGTATCAATATCATACGATCAAACCACCCAGCCCCCACCAATATCAGGGTGGCTATATTCTGCACCAACTGAAGTTTCTGAACCATCTTCAAATACAGTCCCACACAGAGTGCATTACAGTAGTCAAGCCTGGATGTCAGCAGAGCATGAACGACCAAGGGAAGTTCCTCCCTCTCCGTATAAATTTGCAGTTGGCGTAACAGCCTAAGCTGCTAAAAAGTGCTCCTGGCCGCTGCTGCTACCTGAGATTTTCTAGTTACCGTCGAGTACAGGAGCACACCCAAACTATGCACTTGGTCCTTCAAGAGAGGTGCAACCCCATCTAAGATCAGACGTATTCCTAAAATCAGATGCATTTCCCTACCCATAGCACCTCTTTCTTGTTTGGATTAAGCCTCAGCTTGTTTGCCCTTATCCCTCCCAAAACCGATTCCAGACACCAATTCAGGCATTCAACAGCCTCCCTGGAACCTTAGACGAAACAAAAAGCAGAGGTGAGCGTTATCTGCATATTGATGCCACTTCAGCCCAAACCTCCAAATGGCTTCCCCTAGTAGTTTCATGTACATGTTGAAGAGCATCGGGGACAGGATGGGGCCGTGTAGCACCCCCAGGCCAATATCCACAGACTGGAGCAAAAGTCCTCCAGCGCCACCTTCTGAGACCATTCATCCAGGAAGGACTGGAACCACCACCGTAGCACTGCGCCTCCAATGCCCAACCCAGACAATGGATCCAAAGGATACGATGGTCAATGCTATTGGAACAGGGTTGCACTCTACACATCAATTCCTCAGCATAAGAAAACTACTAGGGCATCCCAAAGCCAGACCTAAACCCAGATTGGAATGGATCATAATTATCAGCACATCCAACACTATCTGGAGTTGATAGTCCCAGAGCCAGACCAGGATTTATTTACCCGAAGAGTGCAAAAGCTTAATGAATTTTTTTTGTTTATATATGACATAAGTGTCTCAGAAAAGTGAGCCTTACAAAATTCCAGTGGGGGGCGCTGCGTGATAATGCCATCAATATGGCTGCCATATTTAAATATGCATAACTTCTCACTCGTTTATGCTACAGAGATGATTTTTTTCTGAAATGTTTCAAATTTAGTGACAAATACTTTTTGTAATTACACATTTTTGTTAACTCTATTAGTTTTTGAGATAATTTCATTTGAACATATAAAATCAGAGTTCACATTGTTTATGTGTAACGTTTAACCATGATTTACTCCAAAACTATATGATTTTCAAAAGAATACTCTAGAACAAAAAAGTTGCAATTTTAATTAGGATTAAGAAAATGTATAATAACATGGGGTTTACCCCAACGCTTTGGGAATTATGAGTGATATCTCGTTATATTTTTATACTGTTTTTATGTTGTTGTTGTTTTTTAAAAAATGTATACTTTTAATGTTTACTATTTTTAATGTTGTAAACCGCCCAGAGAGCTTCGGCTGTGGGGCGGTATATAAATGTAATAAAATAAATAAATAAATAAATAAATATTTCCTGACTGTTAGAGCAGTACAACAATGGAACCAGTTGCCTGGTGAAGTTGTGGGCTCTCCCACACTAGAGGCCTTCAAGAGGCAGCTGGACAACCATCTGTCAGGGATCCAATTCACTTCAGAATCCAATATAAACTTCTCCTGTTAACCTTCAAAGCTTTTCACGGTCTAGCTCCTTCCTATCTCTCCTCTCTCATCTCACACTATTGCCCCGCTCGTGCTCTTCGCTCCTCTGATGCCATGTTTCTCGCCTGCCCAAGGGCCTCTACTTCCCTTGCTCGGCTTCGTCCATTTTCGTCTGCTGCCCCTTACGCCTGGAACGCTCTTCCAGAACATTTGAGAACTACAAGTTCAACCACAGCTTTTAAAGCTCAACTAAAAACTTTTCTTTTTCCTAAAGCTTTTAAAACTTGATGTTGTGCAGACTTCTACTGTTACTTTCTACTGTTAGTTTTTCCCTACCCAGTGCCTGCTTACCCTACCCTGTACCTGTTTGCATTCTCTTCCCCTCCTTATTGTTTTACTATGATTTTATTAGATTGTAAGCCTATGCGGCAGGGTCTTGCTATTTACTGTTTTACTCTGTACAGCACCATGTACATTGATGGTGCTATATAAATAATAATAATAATAATAATAATAATAATAATAATAATGCTTTAGGGTGGATTTCTGCATTGAGCAGGGGGTTGGACTCGATGGCCTTGTAGGCCCCTTCCAACTCTGCTATTCTACGATTCTATACATCCACTTTCTTAGGATTGTATGATTTTAAAGTTTATCATACAGGGCTTTCATTTCAAAAGTAACCACCCTAAATATCTCTCGATCTGATGCACATATGCACAGATGAATTTGAACATGTTCAACTGTGATTTTTACAGTTGAACATGTTCAAATGTTCTTTACAAAATTTCAAACAGGACGAGTATGATGAAATATTGAAAAAGACAATTTATTAGGCTGAATTGTTTTTAACAAACATTTTTTAAATCTTAAGCAAAAATTTACAAAATAAAAACTATGTTCTGTGAGAAGGGTTAAATCATGAAAAAGAATCATGAATTCCAAGAAATTCTCAGCCAGCTAGGTGAGTCATTAACTTTAACCGAAGAAAAGATAGCTGGGTTGGAGAAATTTGTCTGTGCCATGTACGGCCACCCTAGATACTCCTCTGTGAGTGAAGTAAGATACAGTCTATTTATGAAGAAAACAACACCTAAGATCCAGTCTAAGGCATTCTCCAAAGTTAAAGGGAGTGACCCCACAATGCAGCCTCCATCTAAACCTGCTTTGATCCAAAAAAATTAAAAGAAGCAATTCAGTGTCATGGCTGTGGAAACGAGCAGGTTGTAGAAAACCTAACGATGGCCTTGATCCTATTGATTACGGCTGGTACCTGGAAAATGGCAGGTACCACATAAAATGGTACAATGGTCCAACACTCCCAGAAAATCTTGAAACGGCAACAGAAGAGGACAGTGAAAAAGAAGACGAGGAAAGTGATTTTGGCAGTGATGATAACAGTTCCAATGAAAGCGAAGAGGACATCCAATGAAATTTATTTGTTAACCCTCCTCACAGAACATAGCTTTTATTTTGTAAATTGTAAATTTTTGCTGAAGATTTTAAAAACATTTGTTAAAAACAATTCAAACTAATAAATTGTCTTCTTTAATATTTCATCGTACTCATCCTGTTTGGAAGCATCCCCTCATTCCTAGCAGAGACCAGGACATCAGCAGGACCACCAGCTGAGCCTGCTGGAAAATCTCCAAGAGACCTCAGAAAGCCATCTGGATTTATCAGCTCCCTGGGACAGACCATCAAATTTGGTCCATCACCCCTGCAGAGGTTTCCAGCAGCTTGAAGATAAAAAATGTTCAAGTAATTTGATTCCCACACACACATCATTATCCCCTGGTCCATTACAGAAAACCAAAGCTATGTATGTCCTGGCACATGTGTTGGGCCAGATATCAACTGAGACAAGCCCATGCTTGACATGGAGGCCATGAAATCCTGAGCTGCCCTGGTCAAGGCAGACTTGGCATGAATATTGAGGTCCCCCAAGACCACCAACCTTGGGGTCCTCAGCTCCACACCCAAGACCACCTCTATCAGCTGGTTGTTAAATCAACAGAATCCCAGTCTTGCTTTGAGATCATGTACCATGTGCATTAAAAACAACTGCATCTTAACCTATAGCCAGAAGTCATACAGTCCACTGTACCACTCAGAAATCTATGCCCTCACATAGACCAGAAACAATAAAACAAACCACATTGCTTGACTCACAGTTTGAGTTCTGTGGTGCTTGAGACTCTGTACCTGCCATTATCCTAAGGGCCATTACATAATGGTAGAAGGAAATACCCATCCTTTGACCATATTTGAGAGATTATAAAACCATGAAAAGGGGAATATTAGAAAAGAACCATCAGGCTCTCTCCCACAGTAGAAGAGCACTTTTAGAACGTTTATATGATCTGAACATTATCCCATGCTCTATATGAAACTAAGCTCAGGCAGGGCCAGTGCTACCATAGAGGCCACTCAGGCGGCAGCCTAGAGCACCAAGCTAAGAGGGGCGCCGGGCACAGCACAGCGCTCACGTGCATTGGCTGTGAGCCAGCCCGGCCCAAGGATTCAGCTGGGCCTGGGTGGGCGAGATGGCGCCCCGCGCCCGCCCAGCCAAAGCGAAGCCAGGGACGCTGGGGTGGGGGTGGTGCGGCTCCACGTTCGGACTTCCGGAACACTCCCGGAAGAGAGAGAGAGAGAATGTATGGGTGAATGGGGTGCATGGTGTCTTTGAGTGAATGCATGTGTTCATGCGTGTGTTTGTTTGGAGTGAGTGATGCTGAGTGTGCGTGTGCGCGCGTGTGTGAGTTGGGGGGGATGATTTGGAGGTGATATCCTATTAAACAATGCATTTTAGACCCATAGACGTTCCTTTCCCATTTGTTTGCTATAATTGGCATGACGTATTTCTTGCACTTTAAAATAAATTTAGCAGTTTCAAGTTTTGTGCTTCTTAGTTTTTTCCAGGAAACATATGTTCTTAAAAATCAAAGTTGGCATTTTTTGGGGGGGTAGGGGTGAAAGTAGCTCACCTTGCCTAGGGCGCAAAATAGTCTGGCACTGGCCCTGAGCTCAGGGGCTACATAAAGCATTGCCCGTCTATCCCTCCAAATGAGGCCGTGTCGGCAATTCCGTTGGCAAGCTCTGTTGAGCACATTGCGTTGTTGCGCCCCAAAGAGGCCGCCTGCATGACTCTTAAGTTTGAAGCATCTCCTTTACTGTAATCTGTTTTCATTAGAGCCCTTTGATCTTCCCTCGATTCTTTGTACACAACACGTCATCACCTTTATTTTCTATCATAATTGCACGTGAAAGATTTTCCCTTTTGATACACCCCGAATGCCAAATCATTATCAAAAGAGAGTGCTGAAAAGTGTCATGTGTTGCTCTCCTCTGCCTCTTGCTGGAGATGGAAACCCATACACCTGTGGAAGACAAACAGCTTTTTTCAAAGATGTGACACATCTATCATCCGTCCACAGGATATGAGCTGCTCTGTCTGCTTAATAGCAAGGGGCTGTGCATAGCAAAAAGACTAACTGCTGAAAGAAATTTGTAGCACATTGCAAACTGTCTGGCAGCCCTCCCGAAGCCTCAGCTCCATCCAGGCCTGCTGATAATTCGCAGACTGTGTTCCCGTGTGCTCATCACTCTGGCAGTAAGAGTGGCTAGATGGGGCCTCCCGTCTCTGCTCCTTGTCACACTGTCATTCAGGTACGTCTGTCTGCCATCACCTGCTGACAGCACCACATGTGTCTCAATTACAGCCCAGGCCTCCACTCGCACGGCTGATGAAGATGTTCAGCCTGTTCTGGCTAATAGCATTCGCTCTCAAAAGATGCATCTTTGGGGGTTTCACGAAGACAGGCGCCAGGTAAAGCCTATGGGATGTTGCACATAGGACTCATCAGAGTTTCTGGGAATGCTAGCAAGGGTCATGCACAGCAACCCCAAGATTTCTCCTCTGTGCCCATTCCTATAAGAGAAAGAGAAAGAATTGCCTCCCTCTCTGCTTAAGCATGAAAACAACTGATTAGGCAACTGATTAGGCAGCAAAAACTCAACAAAGAATGATACCGTATTCTGCATACAAGAATAATTGACTTCCTTCTCCAATATATCCAGGGCTTATTACCATAAGACAATGCTAGGTGACGGCCATGGGCAGCACTTTGGCAATGCTTTTGCAGCAGCTCTGGAGGCACATTCAGCTTTACTGATGGCTACCTAAGGTTAGGAACGTACTAATAAGCAAAACTCAAACTGGTCGAAATTCTCCAAATACTACCTTAAAGCTCATTCTCTCTCATGTCTGTGTCAAATTGTGATGGTTGGGCTTTGTTTTGTTTTGTATGAAAATTCATGTGTATGTTTGTGCGTATTTCCCCAACTGTACACATCAATTGTGTGCATCTTTGAAATGTACGCATCCTTTTCTCACTGATTAAAGTGCGTTTCTTTATATTTTTCAAAAGTACACATTTTTTCATCCACATTTTTCAAATGTACGCATAATCCTGAACACATTTTATTTGGTCTACAGATCACATTGCAAGCCCGGAAACACTCAGATTTCAACTGCAGGTTTTGTTGGAGTCTGTGTTAGGTCTGAGAGCTGTGAACTGGATAAATCCTGATCAAAAACCAACTGAAATAAATTTCTCATATGTTCTTACCCAACATACCCAAGGTTAGCTGAGCTGGCCACAGGGAAGTCATCCATCATAAACTACCGTATTTCTATGATTCTGACACACTTTTTTCCCCATATAAACATCTCTAAAAACAGGATGCGTCTTAGAATCGCGGGTGTGTTTATTATTTCTTAGAATCAAAGCTTTTTTCTGTTGGTGGTACTGAAATTAGTGTGCGTCTTACAATCGATGGCGTCTTACAATCGAAGAAACACGGAAAACTAAGAATTTGCAGTCCAGTGAACCCAGCATGAAGTAATTATCTGAAGGGTGGTAGATGTGATAGAGGTACCATCAGCCACAACAAGTCCAAAGGCTAGGTAGGATGATGGGACACCAGGTCCAGGATCTCATGCATTTAACCCTTTCACGCTCACACAGTTTTCTGTATTACTTTTTCTAGGAGACACAAGTCAATGGTTAATTTGTTCTAAATGTTCCCAAAGCATTTTTGTTGTTTATTCTCTTCTGAGATATGCATTGTTAATTAAAACCTTATTTATTTTAAAATATTAATATTACACTTTATCTACAAAATAGAAATCAAAGTCACCAGCATCAGCGAGAGCTGAGGAAAATGATTGAACATAATTGGTACATTGTTGTTGCTATATAAATAATAATAATAATAATAATTAAAACACCAGCAAATACACAAAACAAACAAGGTACAGATCGCGTTGGCTGGTCTATGGCATCCCAAAGCCCGAGACTCATCCATGGCTCAGGCTTAATGATGTTATGGAACAGGATCTCATGATTTCATGGGGCTGCCAATTCTTAATTGACAGAAGTCTAATATCTAGGCAGGGTTCAGGGATGTGGCAAAGAACTAGAAATGTAAAAGTCCAAGGAAGTGGAAATATTCAGGAAATAAACAAGGGCTTTTGTTTCCATTTTTATTTAGAGAGGCTTCCCTCTCCAGGTGAGTTTCCTTGACAGCATTTCATCGCGTAGGTGCTACCAGAGAAAAGGCTCAGCTCTTCATGACCACCCACCACACTTCAGTCTGTGAGGAGACATGGAGCAGATACTGAGCAGAGTGCAATGCAAAATGTGTGTGGCCATATTCCATGACCTCCCATCACTTCGTACTCGCCAGTGACTGCCTAACCAGCATTGGACACCTTCCCAGACTCACTAAAGCAGGACTGGGGAACCCATGACCTTCCAAATGTTGTTGAACTCTAACTCCCATCAGCCCCAGCTAGCATGGATGATGGAAGCTGCAGTTGAACATCATCTGGGGATACATAGGTTCCTCTGCACTGCAGTAAAGAACCAAAATTTGCATCAAAACTACATGGTTCATTACATTGAGGGCCTATTCTTTGCAACTAAGTATCCAGTGCCTAAATTTGCTTTTTTTCCTCCTCCTTCCCAATCCCTTTTCCTTTTGTGTCAAATTTTTAATAGTCTAAGCCTGAGAGCAGGGACTGTCTTAAGAATTATTTTTATAAGCCGCCTTAAGAGCCTTTTTTTTAGGCTAAAGGGCAGGATAAAAGTGATATAAACTGCCACATTAGCTGTAGGAAAATGCCCAGCCCACATGCAACTCCAAGTAATAATCCAGGACAAGTATGTAAATTTCTTTCTTGAGAGCCATGGAAAAATATGTAGAAATTATTTTATGCCCTAGCCCTGATTCAGCTTTCTGAGTTTAGTAACAAAAAGGCTGTATCAAATTAACTAAAAGATCTGCATAGCATAAATTATCCAGAATACAATTGGAGCTCCACGATGCCTCTCTCTCTCTCTCTCTCTCTCACACACACACACACACATACACACACAGAGAATAAATAATGATATTGCAAAGCTGAATACAACTGTTAAGTCACCCATTGTGCTCAGAAAATTGAAACCACGTGGGCTCTTCTATCAAGAATGCATCCATTCAGCATGAAGACACAAGAGCCAGTTGTAAGCCACTGAGTGCTCCACCATGTAACAACCTGTGTTGCATGAATTGTATTCACAGCTGCCTAGTAGACAATGGGATCATGGCAAGTTCCTGATGGTGCCCCATGAAAAGCCCATGCCTGACCTTTCGTTATCCTACCAGGTTGAAGCAAAACAGTAAGTGAGTGGAAGAGACACTCCCTTCAAGAGACACATTCCCTCAGAAGGCATTTGTTGGGGGGGGGGTGCACATCAGTGGTGGTTGGAGCCAGAATTACCACATTCTCACTCTCTTTCTTAAGATCATCACCACCCCAGATTATCGCTCTTTTTCTAATTAGAGAGAGAGAGAGAGAGAGAGAGAGAGATGGTGGTTGTCTCTCTCATGCAAACATCCATCCATTCATTCACTCACTCACTCACACACACACACACACACCAACTGCAGAAACTTCTTTTTTTTAAAAAAAATAAACCATATGGCTAATGTTATTGCAGACTAATGTAATATTTATATTATATTATAATATAAATTATATTAACTGTAAATCACCTTGGGGGCCCTATTTGGGCTGAAAGCCAATTCATACATTTATAAATAAATAAATATAAATATTTCTCATACTGCACACAGAGAATTATTACATGATTTCTATTAGTATTAAATGTTTATGCACAATGTTATTGTTACATGTTTATAATGAAATGCAACAAAATTCAGCAGAATTCAACTGCAGACAAATGCAATATTTCTAATTCGGCACAGCTGGAAATAGCTGCTCCTGCCCAGAATCTCTCTATTTACCAGGAGTTCAAAATGATAAATGAGACTACACCTCTGGAAAAGAAAAAGAAAAAGATCACTCATCTAACATTAAAAATTATAATATCACTCAACAAGCAGTCAAACATCCAAGTAGGCCCCATGGACATCATAACAACTACCTGAGTGCAAGAAAAAAGTGATGTAGCTGCCTGCCATTTAGATGTAAAAATCAGAATTTTTGCCATATATTATCATAGTTCATTTATATATATTTTCTAGAGGTTTTCCCTGTTCATGTGTTCCTGGTGAGTTCTTGGCATCTATGAACACACAGTGTTGATGGGAAAAAAACATAAATAGAGAACAAAATAAAAGGTGGTATCACAACACCAGGTATTTTCCCTCCACATCTTGTATACAGATACTATCTTTTTCAAAATCTGTATTTCTTGACGCAAAGCTTGAGCCTTGGAAAGTGAGATTACTATTCAACACCAAAAAGCATTTACAAGATTGAATACAGAGGATGAAACTCAAGGACAACGGTGCTGGCTGGAATTTAATCTTTCCAACATTTAAGACATTAAATTAAGTTCAGGAACATCCCCACAACAATGGCAGGAATGAATCACCGCTGAAGTCACCCAGAGGTAGGTGCATGAAGGAAATGGGAGCTGGGTTACTTTTCCTCTGCTTCGTAGATCACAAACATTTACTCTCCAGTTGTGACTCGAAGAAAATGTTGCTAATATTTCACATATTTATTTATATACAGAACAAAATTATGTTTCACACAAGTGCTTTGACTTGCTAATATTTTACAATGGACTTTGCTCTGACTTAAAAACAACAGCAGCAACTGAGTGAAGTACAAGAGTAGTGAATCACAAAGGGAATAGATGTTTATTTGGGGACAGAGGGTTCAAGAGCCCTACTTTTTTCTCATATTTTCACTCCAGATCCACATAATCATCCTTATGGCCAGTTTTTTAAAACCATGTTGACTGGAATATTGATGATTGTAAACTGGCAATGTGTATATTCCTGAAATTACACCCCTGCATAGACTGGAGAGAAACCCAGACACCCACTTATACTTCTGCATTCAGAACAGAGACACTGATATCACTTCAGTCTTGGGCTGGTGGCATTTTTTTGTGTGTGTGTGCAGAAATGAACACATGGAGGAAGTATTGTTTGGGGGGGGGACCAGCTGTCCTTATCCCCTACCTCCTGTTTGCCCAGGAACAATTGTATGTATACTCAAAGTCTTATAGGCTCACTACACGTTATAGGGACTTCAGGGAGGATAAGACGCCGTTACAGATCCAATCATAAAATGGCTTCATAATCATTTCTGAGAATTATGAAGGTATACATTCAATTCAAACAGAAAAAATAAGGCATTGGCACAGTCCTATACATGTTTAGACAGAAAAAAGTCCTACAACTCCCAGCATGGCTTAGCTAGCCATGCTGGGAGTTATAGGACCATTTTCTCTGTCTAAATATGCATAGAATTGAGCTCTAAGAGGTATATTTTCTTACATTATAACACAGACGCCTAATAATTAGCAAGAAGATGTTTGTGACATTCATAACTATATCTCAGCATTAAAGGGGCTATTCACTAAAGAGATACTCTGGGCCTTGCTAGACCTACCTTTGAATACTGTTGGGAGGAGGGGCCAGCCCATGCTAAAAGTAGCGTGGGCCATCACCCCTGTCTACACGTAAGATGCAACGGGCTGCAGGAAGGACTCGTTGCATCCGCCATTTTTTTTACTTTAAAAGGGCCATGTGTGCAGGAGCGCACCAACAATAAAGGTAGGCTTTTTTTAAAAAAAGAGGTTCCCCGCTCCCCCACCCCTAATTTCCCCACCCTGGCTGTGATCCCACCCACCCACCCACGATCTCCAATCCCCCCCATCCCCCCTCACTCCGTTTCCCCCCCATCTCCGGTTATGTGCCGGTTATCCCGGGCCAAGAGAGGGTTACCCCTAGGGTGACCATATTTTGGAAACCAAAATGGAGGACAACATGGTCGCCCCCAAGGGGGCGTGTCCAGTACCAAGGGGGCGTGCCCCCCCGAACATAGCCTTAGTCACATGTCTGATTTTACAGCACACATTTAAGACAAATCTGTTCTATATAACATCTTAATGTTAAAATCACTGAAATAAACAACAAGTGAGAGATTCAATGTATCTGAAATTAACTTCATTCACTCCTACTTTTGTAGGTTTTGCTGTACTTTGAAGCTTTTGCTATGCTCTGTGTGTTACATTCTCCCCTTCCCTCAAATATCTTTCCTGACTGTATCTTCACTCATTGCAAACTGCTGTTGTTGTTAACAGGGTTTGCTACTGCCCCCAGATCTGTTTCAAATTTGGTACAGCTGAAGCTCTACCTAAAAGCTTTCATGGTGCCAACTTTCAGCTCTTTATCTTTAAAAATGACAGTTTAAAAAATAATAATTTTAAAACCTCATTTTTAAAAAAATTCCTAAAAAATCAATGGATGAACAGATCTGTTTCAAATTTGGTGTGGCTAAAGCTCTACCTAAATCCTTTCATAGTGCAAAGTTTCATCTCTTTATCTTTAAAAATCACGATTTTAAAAATAATAATTTTAAAATCTCAATTTTTAAAAAATACCTTAAAAATCAATGGAGGAACAGATCTGTTTCAAATTTGGTATGACTAAAGCCCTTCCTAAGAGCTACTATTGTGCCAAGTTTCATGTCTTTATCTTAAGAAATGACAGAGTTATAAGCATTTTTGTTAATTCCCATTAGAGCTGTTCTTTGGAAAAAATCCGGATTTACCCTCCCCCTCCCAGATTTGCCATCAAAACCCCAGACAAATCCGGTCATATGGTCACCCTAACTTTAATCAGGCTGTTAGAATGCAGTGAGGGTCTTGTATTTGGCTTTAACTAGTGTACAGCACCTAGTACACATTAGGTGCTATAAAATAATCATTGTGAAAAGCTTTGCAGAAAAGAGCAACTAAAATGATCAAGGAGCTGGAGCATCTCCCCTATGAGGGAAGGTTGCAACAGCTGGGATTGTTTAGCTTGGAAAAAAGGAAGCTAAGACGAGACTTGGCAGAGGTGTACAAAATCATGCATGGTGTGGAGAATGTGGATGGGGAGACATTTTTCTCCCTCTCTCAATACTAGAACCTTGGGTCATGGCATGAAGCTGATTAGTGGGAGATTCAGGACAGATAAAACACAGTACTCCTTGTAAGGAAGGGGTTAAGTGTACAAAGAATTGCTGTTTTTAAGAATCTGTATTCATTGTCTATTGTCTGTTATAGAACTGCAGAAGTATCGCTTATCTCTCCACCTGGCCGTGGGCGTGAGGCCATCTCCTGGCTCCGTCAAGGCGAGAGAAGTGGCCTTGGGGCAATTTGCATCTGTGAAGGGAAAATGGCCCATCCGGAGGGAGCGGGGAGTAGAATAGTGGAGTGGCCATAAAAAGTCTACCAAACGTGGGGCCTGGCGCCTGAGCTGAAGGACACCTGGCTGGGGAAGTATATTCTGTAACAATGTATTAGTATTGCTGGTATTGGGGTTCAGGGTGTTATTTCTGTATCAATTTTAGTAGCTAATCTGATGTGATGCTTGCCTCTTACCCTTCCAATTTCAATAAAGGATTGGGCCTAACCCTTTCAATTTGAGAGCTGTGTGCTTTATTCCAAGATCTGTGCAAAATCCAGTGGACAGCCGGTTTGGCTGAGTGTGGTTTCCTTTACATGGTGGCAGCGGTGGGCTTCGACACAGATCTGGAGGAATAAATGCTGGCAAGACAAGGAGAGCAGGAGATGGAACTGAACCCTAAACCAGCAAAAGGTAATCCAGCCAGGATGTTGCAGGGGATGTCCCTGGGAGAAGAAGAATTAGCTCAGATTCAGGGAGCGGAAGCTCCAGGAGTAGAGGATGGAGAAAACCCTCGGGAAGAAGCAGTGGGGGAGTCCAGTGCAGCCACCTTAGGGTGGGGATTGCAGGAGACGCCCGGCTTCGAGGGGACAGTTCGGAGACGTTCGGCAGCACGGTGGTGGATGCCACAGGCGGTGGACAAGGCGTGGTACGAATGCGAACGTCCATGCCGGCGGAGTTGTTGGCTGAGGAAGTCAAGGAAGGGCCCAGTTCGCGACGGGCCACAGCGTCATGGGAGCCCGAAGGACCGGAGGAGAATGGTCAGAAAATATGGGTCCCGCAGCGGCAGGAGAACCGGCCACCTCTGCTCCCTCGCTCTCCAGGAAGGATGAACGGGAACGGCGGGGAAACCGAGGAGCAGAGGATGCAGAGAATGTATGCGGATTGCATGGAAATGATGGCTCAGCAACTGCAGCTGATGGAGAGGGGAGGAAACCCCGGCCCACGGATCGATAGAAGGGCATTCCCCGTGTTCCAGGAGGGGGACGATGTGGGAGTGTTTCTGGCCCTGTTCGAGGACACGTGCGACGAGATGGGGGTGCCAGTAGCCCAGAGAATGAGTTTGCTGAGGCCGCAGATTATGGGAACTTTGCGAGAAATGGTGGCTACCATCCCGCGGGAGCTGCGTAATAGCTACCCATATTTCAAAAGCTTGGCCAAGGAACAGTTTGCTTTAACAGCAGAGCACTGCCGGCAAAAGTTTCGCCGGCTGACCGAGAGTCCGAAAGAAACTTTTTCCGCCTTTGCCACGAGGATGGTGACAGCCATGGATGCTTGGATGGAAGCGGAAGGGGTGTGAGACTTGAGAGGGGCAAAAAATTTGGTGGCTAAAGAACAACTGTATCGGCAGTTGTGGCGTTACACCCCACAAGTCAATTCCCAAAAGGTATGCCTGCAGTTTGTAAGTCTGAGTGGGCGGAGTTAGAATGTCTTGGGAGGGGGGAGGAGTGATATATAAGGGAAGGACTGAGGGGATTGTTCTGTTCGGTTCTGTTCTAGTTCTGTTCTGTTCTTTCCAGGGAGACTTGTTAGAGACTCTTAGAGTCTGTAGTGCTCTCTGTGTTTATGGTACTTAAGTTCTGGGAAATTTGAGAGTCAGTGTAGTGAGTGGTGTCTTTAGAGTGTGGTGTGCACGTAGTAGAAGTATATTAATCAATACTGATAATAAAGAAAGTTCAAGAGTGATTGTGTGAGAAAAAGGAAAGCGCGAATGTGGGAGTGACCAGATTGTATGAAAGGTTTCAAAAAGGTTTTTAAATGTTGTTATTTGAAACAAAGCTTATGAACTTTTAAAAATAAATTTTGATTGTTTTGTTTTTAAACTACCACAAAAAGCCCATGTGTCTGTTTGGCATTTATCATCTTAAGTTTACACATATAACACCCACTCTGACAATCATTCACCTAAGCAGATATAACTCACAGCGCATTATTATATATAATAAAATCCTTCTCCATTTTAAACCCCTTTCTCCACATAGTTTGGAGGAAGGTGGGCTTTATCCCTTGCCTCAGGCGTATCAAGTGGTGGTGCTTGGCTTGAGCAGGGAGTAGCCTCGGCCGGGTCTGGTGTTCAGAGCCTGTGTCGCCCCATAATAAGTGGTGGCAGACATGAGGTCTGTTGTTCAGAGCCTGTGTCGTGGCAGCAGTTCCCGGAGAAGTTCGATGCATGGGTCGGAGAGAAGAATCCGAGAACCGTGATGGAGGCGGCCAGGATGACGGACCGGCTGCAGGCGTTTGAGCGGAAGGGAGCTGGCGGGGCACCGAGGCTGCCGGAGGGGCGGGCTGAAGTGGGCCCTACGGAGAAGAAGCCTGTGTGGCTAGCCAAGGAGCGGCGAGAGAAGGGCGGAGCAGCAGCGGTAGGTGGAACCCCCAGTGGCGGGTGTTTCTACTGCAAGGATCAGGGGCATATGAAGAGGGAATGCCCCAAGCTAGCCGCTAAGTCACCAGCCGTAGGGGCAAAACCATCACCCGGGGTGCGAGCGGCTGTGGCACCGACGGCGCCACCCTCACCTGGGTCCAACTGGAGCGATGACAGTGGTGGCGAGGCGACCGACTTGGAGTGGGAGCAAATGCGAGCGGAATCAGCAGGAGTGGCCCAGGCCGCCGCGGCATCCAGGATTCCCGAGCCAGTGAACGCGATTTCCATGCGGCTGGTGACTCCGGCGCAGCTCCGGTGGAGTCGTTGCAAATTCTGTGAGTGCGTGGTGGTCAATGGGAAGACAATTTGGGCTCAGAGAGATACCGGCGCAGATTTAAGTTCGGCCCATGTAGGACTGCTGAAACCGGGACAAAGTTTGGTGGGCTGAACCATAAAAGTGACCCCGTATGGAGCACCTCCCTTTGAGGCGCCGCTGGCCCGAGTAAAATTGGTGTTTCAGGGATGGGAGGGGGAGCTAATTATCCTTACGCATCGGGAAGGGCCAGCTTTCCTTCTGGGCAACGACTTGTGCTTTAAAGTAACCCAGCTAGTGGTCACGACCCGGGGAAAAGCGGCCCGGGAGCAGAAGGATTCCTCGGGAAAGGAGGGAGCCCCTGCTACCCAGGGAGAACCGGTGCAGGGAGGCGGGGGGAAAGGGGAGGAGGTAACCCCAGAATTCCTCAAAGAAGTGTGACAGGACCCCTCTCTGCAAGAGTGTCGGGATGCCGCAGAAGGTCCCGGGGGAGAGAGAGGAAAAATGGGAAAAGCCACATTTGCGTGGGAACGGGTCAGGCTATACCGCAGGTTTTCGCCGAAAGGAGGAGGGGGAGTGGAACGAAAACAGCTGGTGGTGCCCAAGTCAGAGTGGGGGAAGGTGCTAGAAATGGCCCACGAGCGGTTGTGGGGGGCCATTTGGGAATCCGCCGCACACTGGAGCGGGTGAGCCGGGACTTTTACTGGCCAGGGTTGGCTCAGGAGGTAAAAGATTTTTGTAACTCCTGTGAAGTTTGCCAACGGGTGGGCTTTCCTCGGGATCACCCGAAGGCCCCACTACACCCGTCCTTGATTATGGAAGTACCCTTCGTGTGTTTATCTGGATGACGTGGCCGTATTTAGTGACACATGGGAACAACATCTAGAACATCTAGGGCAGGTGCTGGGACGGTTGCGAGAGGCGGGGTTGACCGTGAAGGCTTCCAAATGCCAATTTGGGCGAGGAGAGGTGACCTACCTAGGGCATAAGGTGGGGCGGGGGGCGCTGAAACCGATGGCTACCAAGGTGGAGGCCATCAGGCAGTGGCCGCTTCCCCAGACTAAGAGGCAGGTGCAGTCTTTCCTTGGGCTAGCCGGGTACTACCGGAGGTTTATGCCGAATTTTAGCCAGCTGGCTAAATAATGGGCTCAAGTTACAGGAAGCCAGATTCCAGCTGGACATCAGGAAAAACTTCCTGACTGTTAGAGTAGTACGACAATGGAACCAGTTACCTAGGGAGGTTGTGGGCACTCCCACACTAGAGTAATTCAAGAGGCAGCTGGACAACTATCTGTCAGGTATGCTTTAGGGTGGATTCCTGCATTGAGCAGGGGGTTGGACTCGATGGCCTTATAGGTCCCTTCCAACTCTACTATTCTATGATTCTATGAGATTGGGGGAAATGAAACTAAATATGGCTGAAGTCCTCCTCCTGGTCACAGAGGAGCAGAGGGGAGTGTGACCCCAAGTCTTGCTAGGATTTGGTCCAGTTCACGCACGTACTGTTAAACCCTAATTTAGAATTACATGCAAACTGGTCCAATACCTCAGTAGTCCTAACCAGAACCCTGGAAAGCAGTTTGGGATTATTATCCCCACAGTGCAGATGTGAATCTGAAACTGACGGAGAATGATTTACTTAAACCTAGGGAGGCTTGAGAAATTGAATCATTGGGAATTCCTATACAAAATGATCAGATCTGCACCTCTTAGACTAACGTACAGATTTGAACTTAACTACCCACTGGATTTCTCACTCCTCCAAAAGTTTCAGTGTGATTCTTGGCAATTTAAAGATATCCAAATACACATTGAAATATCCATTTGAAAAAAAATACACATTTAAATAAGTATTTTGAGAGGATGTGTGTGTGTTTACAAAACACCGTGCTAAGTAGTGCTGAAGTAGAACAGAATATAATTATAAGTATAAAAATATGCAACAGTGACAAGGACTAAAAACAGACTTGTCCATTCCTGTTTAAAGCCATTTAGTGAGTTCATGGCAGAGGTGAGCTTTGAACTGGAGACTTCCTGTTACGTCTTTTCCCCGATAACAGCCGGTTGGAACAAAAACGGTTACTAAATCAGAAGAAATTATTAAGCTTCTCTGAAACACCAGGGTGGCCATATATCTTAGTTTATACAGGAGAGTCTTTTAATGCAGGGATGGGGAAGTGAGGGCTGGGGCCACCCCCCTCCCCAAGGGAGAAGCAAGCTCTTATCTCTGATAAAAAAGAAGCTGGGATCAGAGATAGGAGCTTTCTTCTGCTACGTGTTGAGATTTATCTCTCCCAGTTTGGGCAGTTCAATGCCCTTATGTGCTGCAGATGACAAAGGAACTCCTATTATTACCACACAGCTAGGAAAGGCAGAGGATTTTCCATGTGGGAAAGGAGCAATCTCTCCCTCCGTGGGTAGTTCGTTGCCTTTCCATGTAGTATATGTGAAGGTGTGTGTGTTTCCAGTCAACTGCTTTGGGCTGTGGTCCCACTCACTGCTGCCATGTGGCCCTCGATGTGCCACTTGCCAGAGCCATTGTGGGGCTGCCTTTGAAAACGGTCCGGAAGCTTCAGCTGGTACAAAACAGGGCAGCCCGTTTACTAACAGGGACTGGCCGACGAGATCACATTACGCCAGTCCTTTTCCAGCTTCATTGGCTGCCAGTCCAGGTCCGGGCCCAATTCAAAGTGCTGGTATTGACATTTAAAGCCCTAAACGGTTTGGGGCCAGGTTATCTGAAGGAGTGCCTCCTCCCACATGTGCCTGCCCGGACCTTAAGATCATCCACAGGGGCCCTTCTCTGTGAGCCCCTGCCAAAGGAAGTGAGGCAGGTGGCTACCAGGAGGAGGGCTTTCTCCGCTGTGGCACCCCGGTTGTGGAATGAGCTCCCCAGAGAGGTCCGCCTGGCGCCTTCACTGTACTGCTTTCGTCGCCAGCTGAAGACCTTTTTATTCACTCAGTATTTTAACACTTAATTTTAACTTAAATTTAAATTTTACTGTTTTAACTCTGTATTTTAATCTTATAATCAACTTTGCTGTGTGGTTTTATCCTGGTTGCGCTTTTTATACTGTATTTCGTAATTGTGTTTTTAACTTGTTGGATGTTTTTTGTGGTTTTAATTTTTGTGAACCGCCCAGAGAGCTTCGGCTATTGGGCGGTATAAAAATGTAATAAATAAATAAATAAATAAATAAATAAAAAATTGTGGTCCTTAGCCCAGAAAAGAGTCCCCCTCTCCTGCTCTATTTGAAGGGCTGCCCAGCCCAGGACTGGTTTAAAGATAAATTTATTTATTATTTATTTATTTATTACATTTTTATACCGCCCAATAGCCGAAGCTCTCTGGGCGGTTCACAAAAATTAAAACCATAATAAAACAACCAACAGGTTAAAAGCACATAAAGAGCCATGAGAAGGAAGAGCAGGGTCCTTAAAGTTGCCATCTGCCCAATCATAGTTTCAGCAGGCATAAAATTCACCTGGACACAGTCTTACCCGGTATTATGAAATGCATTTCTATTTAAATAAAATTATTATTATTATTTCTAAATTTCCATTTATACATATAAATTGGCACATGCAAATTTTACACAATTCTGTGTCTTTTTTGTGTACCTACACTTTTTTTTTTTTTTTTTTGGTGATACATAGCATGCCACCCTATGGAGCACTTTTCACAAAATGTATGCTGTCGGCACATGCTGCAATCCAATAATACACCTTTGCATCGCTGATTTTAGTAATGCATAAATTCTTAGTACCATTTCAAATGCAGAAGTGAATGTCTGCTGGAGTTTCTATCAAAAGCTGAAACCTAAAAGATAATTTGAAAATACATATTTTAAACTTATTATATGTTGGGGGTCATGACTGACCCCAAAGGAGTACAAAAGTATATAATGTTATCATCAACCTGTGGCATTTTGTAATCCATATATTCTCCAACAGCAGAACACATGATATATTCTCCAGCAACAGAACTCCCCTCCCATAATGCTTTAAAAAAAGTTTAGATTTTACTGAAAGGATACTGGGATCAGTTAGCCCTTATTTAAAGCAAATTGTTGGGTAGGGAGGATTTAAACTGTACATTCAGATATTGGGTAGCTAAATTACCTGCTACATGGTAAGAACTCTCACAGAACACTACAATAGCTACATTATGCGGATGCACTTAAAACAGTGAGGTGTTGACCATTTGATTTTGAGTTTTTTAAAAAAAATTCTACTTCCAGGAGATTTTGAATTGAAGAGAAAAAACATTTGAGTATGGTGTCAGGGTCTGTGACCCTCACAGAATATATTTGGGGTCCAAAGCCGGATCTACACTAGTCTAATGACGTGGTTATTGTTCATTTCTAACGTTGCTGTCTGTATTGGTTTTTATAATCACGGGGCACACTATGGGGATCTAGCGGTACTTACGTTTTCCCTTTACGTTATAAATTCATTAATCCAGGGCACACTATTTGTTCTTCCATTGTAGCTGTTCTCTGTCTCCTCTGTGTTTAGGCGAGCTTCTCAGTTTGCTCCGCCCACTTCCTTTTTTCTTCCCTTCCTGCCCCCTCTTTGCTAACTCATCTGCTCATGCTCGTAATTTCAACATGTGGAAACCAGGGTAGCAATTGGCTGATCACTCAATTCAACATTTTCGGAAAAGAGCTAATGTCATTAGAACAGGGCACATGATTTCTAAATAAGCGCTAGTACTCAGCAACAACGAACTGGGACAATGAAATCAAGGAGGTAAGTACAACTCGTTTACAACTGAAGATACAGAGGGTCATGTGATGCTTTGCATCACAGTTGCTGATTCATAACGTTATAATAACAATAGTGTAGATTCCCACCAAGGCTAAGCTGAAGTGCCCTGTACAAATTTCCTACCACACTATAAAGTTTGGGAGAGGGGATAAAAATATAGATGAATATTTCACCCCACTTACTGGTTGCAACTCTTCGGTCTCCCTCTTGCAACAATGCTACTTTCTCAGATGTATTGCACTGTATGGAGGCGGAACTTCCTGGTTCCTTTGGACAGGACTTGTTTGTATTTCTTCCTCTGGAGCAGAGGGGGAGAGGTGGCTATTGAAAATAATGAAGTATTCCAGGACTGTGAGCTTCATCCCACATACCTATTTCCCTTGAATTATCCTCATAGCAGAAAGCTGTTGTTGTTAGCTAAATCACACCCTGGGCAGCAGCACTCCTAAGAGCCTTTGCATACCAGGAAAAGGGTTTAAGGGGGGGATGTAAAAAATCATAAAAAATCAACGGATGACCCAATCTGATTCAAATTTGATATGCTGAAAGCCCTCCTTAATATTTATTACTGTGCCAATTTTGATGTGTTTATCTTAAAAACTTACGCAGATGTAAGCATTTGTTTAATTTGCAGTTTAAAAATATCAAATTATCCTCCTGCGCCCCCAGTGGCCGCTCGGAGAACAACAAAAGATTTGCTCTTAAAGGGGTACAAAATACGACGCTTCTTTTGGCTAAGAAGCACAATTAAAGCAGGATGCATGGGAGTGCTTCACAGTCAAAGCAGATTATAAGCTGAAAAACTTTGGAGTCCTTTGCACGCAATTCACAGTGATTACACAGTATAACCCTGGTGTGATGAAGCTCTGTGTGTACCTCCCACTGGTCAACCACATGTATTCCCTCTCCCACCCCAACAAAAACGAGCAGCAAAGAGTCACAGTTGGGAGCTGTGCTCGCACTCATCCTTCCTCAGGTGTTTTGGACTATAATGCCCAGCATTCCTGACCACTGGTCATGCTGGCTAAGGCTGATGGGAGTTGAAGTCCAAAACATCTAGAGGCTGCTCTAACTTTGGATTCTAAAACAGAAAAAAAGCAACAAGAAAGGTGAAGCAAGAAAGGGGTCACAAAATATTCCTCCCCACAAAGCCGCCCAAAAAGTCTGATTGAATATGTTTTGGCCTGGCTCTAGTCTTTACAGACCCCATATACATTTGCAGTACAGTTGTAGCTTTCATATTTCTGGACTCTAACAGTTAAATCACTTTCTTTTTAACTGACTTATTTAGGGTCTATCTGAGCCCAATATCAGGTGAATAGACTGCCTTTTCCAAATGTAAGAGGGTTATACTCAGAAGATGCCATCAAAATCCCATATAGTAAGTGCACCCAAAGGCATGGGAATTACATGGATTTTGGAGGTGATGCTTTAAATCGTACAAAGTGGCATTCCTGCTTCTGCCTGATAAGGTGTGGAATTCTCTGGCTAAGCTGTCCGGAGGTGAAACTGAGAGGAGAGGGGAAAAACTGATTTTGGCAGCCTTAATGGGTTTTAATGGAGCTCCTTCATTAATTATCCGAGTGCTGGCACTGCTTGCCATGAACCCGACATTATATAAAGAAGGAAAAATTTCACTTGGCCGCAAGCACTTGAAGGTTACCAAAAAAAAAAAAAAAAAAATGCTTTTCACCAAGATGCCACATTTGTATGCTTATCTAAGAGTTTTTTAATGTCATTTTACAGTTAATAATTAGCCTTTCCCTGGTCTCCACAAAGAGTGCCACCGAGACAAAAGGAAACATTAAGTGTGTTAGCTATACTTGCCACTGGTATAAATAGTCAAAGGGATGATTAATGAATGAAGGAGAGAATTAAACAGAGCAGTGGAACAAAGACAAAGCCCGTTCGCTTGGCGGCCCGCAAACCAAGACAAGCCATAGCTGCAAAAGAAACTACTGAAAGTGACAAACAAAAAAAACCACAGCTTAATAGACAGCTCATGAAGTCTTACTTTAACCCCCACATTATGACAGCCTCAAGCACTTTATTAACACTCGGACATGTTAAGATGCGGGGGTCGTTTGAGGCTAAAACATATGTTTATCAGTGAGGCCAAAAAGAAAAGAAAAAGAGAGGAACCCCCACTTCTTCTTTTTTTCTTTTCTTTTCTTTTTTTGGTGTGTGACAGAAAGAGAAACAGAGAAGCCCTAAATAACTTAAACAGCACTCTTCAGTGCTCCATTGTGGAGCATGCCAAAATCGACATTTTTAAAGAGTTGTTTAGAGACGTCAGACAAAGCAGAGGAGGCAGCTACACAAATGGCCGTGCAGAAGTAGCCTGACAAGCCTTGTCCTTGACTTAAATGGCTACATTGTAGAAAAGAACCCTCTTTCTACGTTAAAAAAAGAAAAGCAAGAAAAATAATTAAGCAAGGTTATACGAGGGTGGACAACAATCTCGCATGGCATTTCTTTTGCTTTGCTTTGCTTTTTTCAGCCCTGAGAATCCAAGCTTTTAAGTTCTTCTTTTTCTTTTCAAAAACAAGTTTCCAGTCCTTGTGGTAACAGAGATAAATTCTAAATTGTGAAGGCAAAAAGAGTTGAAAGGATTGAAATCAGGAATGGAAGTCCTATTTTGCAGTACTTCTATCTATAAATCTTTGCTCAGGATGGATTTTTAATACCAGGGCTCTCCAACCACTGATAAATTAGGTTCAAGTTTTCTGTACAGCCCTGTCACCTTGAAGTTATCAAATTAAACACTTAAAGGCATAATCCTATGCCTGTTTAGACAGAGGAAAGGCCTACAACACCCAGCATGTCTCAGCTAGTATGGCTTGCTGAGGCATGCTGGGAGTTGAAGGCCTCTTCACTGTCAAAACATGTATGTGATTGTGCCCTATGTCATCTAGCAAAACAGAAAGCACTGTCCACTGACTTAGGCTATTGGTTCATCTAACCCAGTACCATCTAGTCTGGTTGGCAAGGGCTTCCCAAGGTCTCAGGGAGAGATTTCTTCTGCCCTGAAACCAGAGATCTTTTTACCTGGAGATATTAGGGAATGAACCTGGGCTAGTCTCAGTTGTGTCACTGAATTACGGACCTTCCCTTCTATAATCTTCATCTTGACCCTGTGGGGAGGAAGAAGTGAGGGAGACAGGAGCACACGGAGAGACCATCAGGGCCTGCTCCAGTTGGGGAAAAAACCCACAGGACTAATGATCATCTTGACCCTGTGTGGAGGAAGAAGTGAGGGAGACAGGAGCACACGGAGAGACCATCAGGGCCTGCTCCAGTTGGGGGAAAAACCCAAAGGGGTAACTGACATCATGACGCTGTAGGGATGAAGAAGGAGCTGTTGGTCTACCCCTCCTTTGGGATATGAGAGTGGGGAGGAGGCCCTTCCCACAAGCCCTGCTGAACAGTCTCCTTAATTTCTTTTTCTTTTCCCTCCTCACCCCCTTTTCCTTGTGTGTCATGTATTTTTTAGAACATAAGCCTGAGGGCAGAGACTGTCTTCTTTACTGACTGTAAGCCACTCTGGGACCCTTTTTGGCTGAGGTGCGAGATAAAAATACCATAAATAAATAAATAATCTCTACAGAATTTTCGTAACCGTTTCTTGGGCAGTTTCCTTCCCAAGGGCCATAGACGAACGAAGTCTTCCCTAATCCAATTTTGTCATACTGGCAGGTAATCTTTGAAATAAAACACAAAAATGTGTGTACAATATACTGTAGAAAGAAAATATACAGCCTGTTTTCTTTATGAAAAATGTCCCAACTTGGTTTAACCAATTGGTATATGGTGAGCACCTCTCCCCGTTACTCTTAAGCCACTGATATTTTACCAGCATCCATCATGGGCAAATATATATTCCAGAAATCATAGCTCAAAAACAACTACAGAAAATAGATGACCCCCCCTAATTCATTAAGCGATGGAAATTCTTCTATAGCAACTTTTTATACAATCTTCATCTTGCAACCCAAAGTGATTAGTTGACGGACCTTCACCGTTGATCTCTGTATCCCATTTTAAATTTGCACTCTGTTCTCTGAATTTATTAATTTCACAATGAGTAAGTAGTCTTTAATTTGTTTGATTTGTTGGCGAGGGAAGAAATTAAAAAATAAAGAAGGGCACGGAAATGTAATCATTTAATAAAGAGATGCATAAAATAAGAATGAGAACTGGGTGGCAACAGCCACTTCTTTCTTCCTGGTATTATCACAAGGCATGTAAACATCTCTTAAGCGGAGGGGGGGGAGCTTTGTTAAACAAGAGATGGTCACCCACTCCAAAATGCCTTTAATACATTCTCTGGAGCTGCACACATTGCCAGTTTCACCAGTCCATCATTTTATGGGGATATTCATAATATTATTGTGCATTTTTCAAAGGAAAAGAATGGTCCTGTCTAAAGTATAAATATAAATAAAATTATACTTTAATTACAAAACCTGAGCATGGGCATGGTACACTACAGCAGAACAGATCAGCCATAGTTAGGGTGACCATATGAAAAGGAGGACAGGGCTCCTGTATCTTTAACAGTTGTATTGAAAAGGGAATTTCAGCAGGTGTCATTTGTATATATGGAGAACCTGGTGAAATCATCACAACAGTTAAAGGTGCAGGTGCCCTGCCCTCTTTTAAATCCAGTCACTCTAGTATAACTTCTGCACCTTTAACTGTGGTGACGAAGAGGGAATTTCACCAGGTTTTCCATATGTACAAATTATACCTGCTGAAATTCCCTTTTCTATGCAACTGTTAAAGACACAGGAGCCCTGTCCTCCTTTTCATATGATCACCCTAGCCATAGTAAACCTGTACAGCAGAGCAGAATCAACCGCATCTAGAAACAATTTGTAAACAAGGGCTGAGATCTAAATGTCTATATGTAGAACACTGTGCCTGCACCAGAGCTTTTTACAAACACACCTCTCAATGCCTTAAAAGTCACTCCTGAACGTTGGGGGATGCTCTGAAGTGGAATTCCACACAGTGAAGGGGGTAAAAAATG
This sequence comes from Elgaria multicarinata webbii, assembly GCF_023053635.1. Taxonomy (NCBI): domain Eukaryota; kingdom Metazoa; phylum Chordata; class Lepidosauria; order Squamata; family Anguidae; genus Elgaria; species Elgaria multicarinata. Next base: position 111,064,701 of record NC_086178.1, read on the forward strand.
ACAAAGAGCCCCCACACAGATGAGGGCCAGGATCTCTTCTCGATCCTCCCAGAGTGTAGGACACGGAATAATGGGCTCAAGTTAAAGGAAGCCAGATTCCAGCTGGACATCAGGAAAAACTTCCTGACTGTTAGAGTAGTACGACAATGGAATCAGTTACCTAGGGAGGTTGTGGCCTCTCCCACACTAGAGGCATTCAAAAGGCTGCTGGACAACCATCTGTCAGGGATGCTTTAAGTTCAATTCCTGCAATGAGCAGGGGGTTGGACTCAATGGCCTTGTAGGCCCTTCCATCTCTATTCTATGATTCTATGAGATTTCAGCTTGTAAAATGGGGAGGGGGATTTATTTATTTTATTTTTATTCATTCATTTATTTATTACATTTATATCCCGCCTTTTTCCCTCCAAGGAACCCAAGGCGGCGTACATAATCCTCCTTCTCTCCATGTTATCCTCACAACAACAACCCTGTGAGGTAGGTTGGTCTGAGAGGCTGTGACTGGCCCAAAGTCACCCAGTAGGTTCCCATGCCAGAGTGGGGACTCGAACCCGGATCTCCAGACTCCCAGCCCCACACCTTAGCCACTACACAAGGGCTCCTGGCCAACAGTAGGAGTGGGGAACCTGTGGCCCTCCAGATGTTGTTGCATTCCATTTCCCATCAGTGTGGTGTGTAGTGGTTAGAGTGTTGGACTGAGATTAGACAGATCCGGGTTCTAGTCCCCACTTGGCCATGGAAGCCCACTGGGTGACTTTGGGCCAGTCACAGACTCTCAGCCCAACCTACCTCACAGGGTTGTTGTTGTGAGGATAAAATGGAGAGAAGGGGGATTATGTACGCCGCCTTGAGTTCCTTAAGGAGAAAAAAAAGTGGGATATAAATATAATAAACAAATGGACAAACCCCAGTTCTACAATTTATATCAACGTGCACATACACTACAGCAGAGCTTTCCAAACTGTGTGTCGCGACACGTTTAGTGTGTCAGCTGCAGTGTGTAGATGTGTCACGTGAACGTAATGAGAAACCTCTGAGTCTATGTGAAATAAGCAATACCAACTTGCATGCATTTTTACGCAGCAAAGGTGCCGATTTGTATGGTGCACTAGTATATTCCCCTTCCTTCGTATCCGTGTATGCACACCACGGTCGAGGGATCATACAGGTACTATGCATGCTCAGTATGCGTAATCAGGTTGAAACAGCTGATTCTATGTCACTTCCGGTGACGCAGCTGCACCTGAAGTGACACATTCGAGAAATTCCATGGGTCCAGTTTTTTGATAGAACACAGTCTCAACCGCCGCTCGATCGCAGCGCGACAAAATTGGTTCAATGTGAAAAGTCTTGGAAATGTATGTTATTCCCTTGCAAATCATATATTTTAAAAAATATAAATGAAAGGTTTTCATGAGATATGTTGTGTCCCCGTACATTTCGTTATTACAATTTATGTATGTCTCTGTTTCTCATATAAGGTGTTAGTTTAACCTCCGGTTTGCTAGTAAAACTGAATTACTGTGTCGCGAAATGATGCATGTCTAAAAAGTGTGTCAACAACATGAAAAGTTTGGAAAGCTCTGCACTACAGCATACCTCTAACCTGTAAGGCAGGGGGTTGGAAATTGGGCTGTAATTCTCTTATAATAATAATAATAATAATAATAATAATAATAATAATAATAATAATAATAATAATTTGTTACCTGGCTCTCCTTCATGGATCGAGGCGGGGTACAACACAAATGCAAACACCATATAATACATATAACTAATTAAAACATTTAAAACTAATACATTATTAAAAGCAGCACATTATTAAAAAGGCATCTTAACATTCAACTGGGTAGGCCTGCCGGAAGAGATCAGTCTTTATGGCCTTCTTAAATTCCAGAAGACTGTTAAGTTGATGAATCTCTCTCGGCAAGCCATTCCACAAACTGGGAGTGGCAGAAGAAAAGGTCCTCTGGGCAATAGTTGTCAGCCTTGTTTTTGTTGGCTGGAGTAAATTCTTCCCAGAGGACCTGAGTGTGTGGGGCGGATTGTACGGGAGAAGGATTGTACATGGTTTCTTTTTCACTCTTAATGTTGTTCCCCACCTTGATACAGAGGGAGAGGCAAGTAAGCAATTATTAGAATCATAGGATAGCAGAGTTGGAAGGGGCCTACAAGGCCATCAAGTCCAACCCCCTGCTCAATGCAGGAATCCACCCTAAAGCATCCCTGACAGATGGTTGTCCAACTGCCTCTTGAATGCCTCCAGTGTGGGAGAGCCCACAACCTCCCTAGGTAACTGATTCCATTGTTGTACTGCTCTAACAGTCAGGAAGTTTTTCCTGACGTCCAGCTGGAATCTGGCTTCCTTTAACTTGAGCCCGTTATTCCGTGTCCTGCACTCTGGGAGGATCGAGAAGAGATCCTGGCCCTCCTCTGTGTGACAACCTTTCAAGTATTTGAAGAGTGCTATCATGTCTCCCCTCACTCTTCTCTTCTCCAGGCTAAACATGCCCAGTTCTTTCAGTCTCTCTTCATGGGGGTTTGTTTCCAGACCCCTGATCATCCTGGTTGCCCTCTGAACATGCTCCAGCTTGTCTGCATCCTTCTTGAATTGTGAAGCCCCTCACCACTGGTTATGTCAGCTAAGGGCTCATAGAGGGCCACACTTTCCCCATCTCTGCTGCCACGAAAAAGGACACACATTGAAATTGCTCATGTGCAATAATCTGAACATAATCTGAAAATAAAACATGGAAGAATGGATAATAGCTAGATGCCATTCCAGAAGCAACATTGTGTCATTCAGAAGTCCAAATTCTGAAAGAAATATGGAAGGGAAACCTTTGAAAGCATCATTAATGCTGGTTATATGTGTAGAACATTTTTTAAATACATATATGAGAGTACTTTCAAACATGTAATATAGGTAATAATGTCCAGAAATCACACAAGCCTGCTGATCAAATGTTATCGGTACTAACTTATAAGTTCTACATACGTGACCAATTAATGGCACATCAGTTGGCTTTGCCATGCTGGGATACTGAGCTGTAGCTGCTGCCACAACTCTATTTCAAACAAGTAACTTCTGCTTAGAAAATAGCCTGAATCCCGTGTGTAGTTTGCCATCCATGACGAACGACACATGGTATCTTTTTCACTGCTGCCTTGTAGACACATGACTATTTATGTTCAATACTATATTGCCGATAATCCAGCACTGGGTTAAAAATAAATAAATCCTGAAAACACAAACTGTATTTAGTTCTTTAAAATCATTAGCTTCTTCGGTTACTGATGTGTGTATCTGTGTTTAATTGTAATGGTATGTTTATATAGCTGTAGTATTGTTAACTGGCTTGTGAGAGCAGTGCGCCCCAACAGCAGGTTGAAACATTCTTAAATGAGTAAATAATTCAGGATTCACATAGGTTCCTGCATAGAAGTGACTTAGCAAATTCATGCTTGTGCAAATCAGACTTCAGGTAACTTTACCTTTCTCATTACTTTGGGGTGGGACTAAAAAGATTTCGACCTCAAGCTTCTGTATTCCCGTAAAATTGGGCTCCTCCTTATCCAAAAGCAAAAAGGACATAATTGCATCACTGTACTCTGCTGCCCACTGCCTTGCCCAATAAATGCGTAACAAACCACAAGGCTTCTGTTCCCAGGAAACTAAGGGGGGATCTACACTACTGCTTTATAACAGTTTTGACAACTGTTGGGGCCCAGGACACACTGCATATACAGTTTTCAAAATGTTTTCAAAGTGCTTTAAAGCGCTTTAAAAGCAGTAGTGTAGATCCCCCCAAAGAATCAGCTAGCTAGATGTTTCACCGTGACAGTGACAAGTAAGAATCAAACAGGAAAAAGAAGCTTGTAAAGTTATCAGGACTTAAGGAAATAAGAAGAAAGACTGAGGCCACAGCTAGACCTAAGGTTTATCCTGGGATCATCCCGAACATAGCCTTGGTCACATGTCTGATTTTACGGCACAGATTTAAGAGAAATCTGTTCTACAAAATAATTTTAAAACCTCAATTTTTAAAAAAATCCTAAAAAATCAATGGATGAATGGATCTGTTTCAAATTTGGTATGGCTAAAGCTCTACCTAAAACCTATCATAGTGCAAAGTTTCATCTCTTTATCTTTAAAAATGATGATTTAAAAAATAATAATTTTAAAACCTCAATTTAAAAAAAATTCCTAAAAAATCAATGGATCAATGGATCTGTTTCAAATTTGGTATGACTAAAGCCCTTCCTAAGAGCTACTATCGTGCCAAGTTTCATGTCTTTATCTTTAAAAATGATGGAGTTATAAGCATTTTTGTTAATTCCCATTAGAGCTGCTCTTTGGCTGGGGAAGATTGGAAAAATCCGGATTTACCCTTCCCCCTCCCGGATTTGTCACCAAAAACCCAGACAAATCCGGTCATATGGTCACCCTAACTTTAATCAGGCTGTTAGAATGCAGTGAGGGTCTTGTATTTGGCTTTAACTAGTGTACAGCACCTAGTACACATTAGGTACATTGATGGTGCTATATAAATAAATAATAATAATAATAAGGTGCTATAAAATAATGCATTATGAAAGCTTTGCAGAAAAGAGCAACTAAAATGATCAAGGAGCTGGAGCATCTCCCCTATGAGGGAAGGTTGCAACAGCTGGGATTGTTTAGCTTGGAAAAAAGGAAGCTAAGGGGAGACTTGGCAGAGGTGTACAAAATCATGCATGGTGTGGAGAATGTGGATGGGGAGACATTTTTCTCCCTCTCTCAATACTAGAACCTTGGGTCATGGCATGAAGCTGATTAGTGGGAGATTCAGGACAGATAAAAGGCAGTACTCCTTAACACAGTGCATAGTTAAACTAAAGAATTCACTGCCAGAAGATGTAGTGATGGCCACCAGTTTTGTTGGCTTTGAAAGGGGATTGGATAAATTCCTGGAGAAGGCTATCATTGGCTACTAATCCTGATGGTTATGTGCTACCTCCAATATCAGAGGCAGTAAGCCTATATACACCATTTGCTGGGGAACATGGGATGGACGGTCTTTGTGTGAACAGAGTGCTGGACTAGATGGACCCCTGGCCTGATCCAGGATGGCTTTTCTTATGTAACAATAAATGAGCAAAGACTCAACACACTTGAAAAACTGAGGAAATCATTATCCCCCTTTATACTGATTGAAGGTCCAATTTCAAACTGAGCATGCAAAACTCAGTTAATGAAACAGGGTTCCACAAAGCTGATTTTGCATTTAAACCGGAATGCCAACACCTATGCATACAGTTTTAGCATGCCAGCATGGTGTGCACCTGGTCCATAGGTCCTTGGCATTACAATGTTGCGTGCATAGAAGCCAAACACATGATTTGAATGTGACATTGGCTGCATGGACTAAATTTCACACAAGTAAGGATAGGTTTTTTTGTATTGTTTTGTGTTTGCATGCCAGAATCACCTTTAAATGGGGGGGGGGGGCATTTAAAGAAAAGAAAAGCCAGAGAAGTCATTCCTACAGTATATCCAGTAGTAGGATGACCATATGAAAAAGAGGACAGGGCTCCTGTATCTTTAACAGTTGTATTGAAAAGGGAATTTCAGCAGGTGTCTTCTGTATATATGGAGAACCTGGTGAAATTCCCTCTTCATCACAACAGTTAAAGCTGGAGGTGCCCTGCCCTCTTTTAAATCTGGTCACTCCAATATAGCTCCTGCAGCTTTAACTGTTGTGATGAAGAGGGAATTTCACCAGGTTCTCCATATATACAAATGACACTTGCTGAAATTCCCTTTTCTATGCAACTGTTAAAGATACAGGAGCCCAGTCCTCCTTTTCATATGGTCATCCTAGCCAGTAGGACAGTCACAGTTACCTTCTTTTCGAAGGCCACTGGTACCTGGATCCTGCGAAGATATCCAGGTTAAGTAGTTTTCAGTGCAGTACTTTAAGGAAAACCTAAGGTTGCATGATCAATGGCTGCTGGCTATTCTTGTAACACTGAGGCACATACTATACTTCACAGAGCAAAGTTAAGCAGTTTAAGGTTGCTTTCCTGTTTGCTGTTTTTATATCTGCATGGATCACTGAGTTGCTATCCAGGCTGGGCATGGCATGGAGCCTGAAAACCAGCAGGAGTAGATGGACTTAGAAGGAAGAGCAAGGGCACAATCCTAGGTGTATTTAGACAGGAAAAAAAGTCCGACTGTAGAACTTTTTTTCTGAGTTGTAGGACCTTTTTCTATCTAAACACACATAGGATTGCGGCCTAAGAGAGTTAGAATGGATAGTGTTATGGAAAGCAGGTGGCATGGTGTGTGTGTGTGTTTTTCTAGAGAAGAATTTCCAGCCTTTTTATTGTATATGTCCTACATATTTACTATCTTGTACATTGCCTTGAGAGGATTTTATACTTAAAAGTAGGTGTAAATAATTCCAAATAAATAAATAAATAAATAAATAAATAACATATTATCTCGGGAGGTGAGGTTCAACTTTCAGAGTAGGGCTGTGAAATCTACTTGAGGGACATTGAGGGAGCATCGAGGGATGACTCCAATACCTAGGGGGGATCTCTTTGCGACTGGGGATGACTGATCTTCCATAAGGCTGGAGCAGCTCATTATAGTGGCAGCTGACTCAGGTGGTGAGTACATGGAAGAATCAGCACAGTTGCTAATGGCTCAGTGTGACCCATCTCTTCCTCTCAAAAATACGAACTTTTTGAGGGAGACAGAGCACAGTTTTGACATTTCCTTGAGGAACAAAGCAGAAGTTCTTAGGGTCTACGTTGAGTGTGTATCAGGGAGGAGGAGCGGCCAAGCTCAGCCAGCCCCATCCAACTGCCAGGGGCCAGACCTGACCCCAAATGTACATTACAGGCAGGGTAATACCATGGTAGTCTAGTAATATCTGAAGGGGGTGCAACCCTTAGAGATGTAGGATGGCAGCTCATGAAAATAGCTGCTGCTCCAGATGGTGAGCACTTAGGAGAACCAATTGAGTTGGTGGTGACTCTTCCCAGAGTGGGAATGGCTGCCTTCAAGGGGGGCAGCCTGCTAGCCTGTATCAGGTTGGGTGCTTCAGGTGGTGTCTCCTGAGCAGGCCCAAATAAATATCAGATACAGCTTCCCTCTGCATAGACTTCAGACAGTTAGGCACAATTTGCCCTGTTCTTCAATAAAGTTATGGCATTTAGGTTTTACATCGGTGCCTGAGTCTTTCTCCCACTTGTAGCAGCAAGTACGATCTGTATCCTCCTTCATTATTTAATGTTTTAAGAAAAAAGCTGTAGTTAAACAGCTTCAAGTAATAATAGCAAGCCAGGAGGATCTATAAAGAGGCCCATAAAGCCGCATTGGCTGTACAGAGATTAAGAGCCTGCTCCAGTAGAATTCCCACTTAATGCATGTACATGGCAAATAATTGTAATATAGTATATAGTTGTTACATTTGTCCAAGAGCATGAGAGCCACAGACATAGGTACAGTGACATCTAACATTTGGCAAACTAAAATATTTGCATTAGTAAGCAAAATTGTTCCTAGGCTAGCTTTCTTTTCAACTTGATTAATAATTCTGTTACTCAAAAGATTTTACACCACAAGGCTAATGGAATGTGTGATCCAATGCAATATATAACCGGACGTCATCCTGAAAATAATTGCAACAAAATTCTGAGTAAACTCCTCCTTGGCCATTTCTCTTGGAAATTCTTGAGTAAAATGAAAGAAAATAGGGCATTTTTTAAAAAAAGTGTATGAAAACAGAAAGAACCCCCCCACACACACACACACAGAGTTATGGCTTCAAGGCATTTGTGAATTGATAGATAGATCTTTAATAATGCAATTAGGGAGAAGTGGATTCCCCTTGTTGCATTCTTTTATTCTTCCTTGGGTTTGCTATGCACTTCATTCCATTCTTCCTCAATTCTAGTTTTAACTAGGAGAATTTATAAAATTAATTCCAGAATTGGAAGATGCAAGGATCGCCTCTGCTTTCAATTCCATCCATTCTTTTCCCCTCATCTACATTACCAATCCCCACATGTGTGCATTGATAAAACACTGCAAAAAAACAGTCTCAGTATATGATTGCATTGTTTTGTTTGTGCTGTGTTGTAAGTAAAGCATACATACGCGCCTGTGCAGTGGTAAAGAACCACAGAAAAAAGTCTTGGTACAACTCTGTGTACAACCACATCAAATTTGCTTTTCTATGTTGTTGTACTGATGCACACAACTGAACATATGCATTAATAAAACACCACAGAAAGGTAATCATGATGAAACCGTACATACAATAATGTGTAAAATGCTTTTTTGCAATATTTATCAATGTGCACATGCACGTTGGTAATTTAGAAAGGAGATAGGACATAAATGAACTGAAGAAACTACAAACTATGCATGCATGCAGAGTGCTCTAAACAAAATTCAGAAATAAAAACAAAAACCGAGGAGTTCCTACTTTGGAAACAACCCCAGGTAAAACTTCAAAATCCAAGAGAAATGTGCAAGAGGTGAATTTTGGACGCATCCCAATGTGCTTCACAAAGATTCTGTGATTCATCTTCACAGCTATACTGAGCAGCAGATTTACAGCTGAGATTGAGCAAATTTGCCAAAGGCCAACTATGACTAAAGTAGGAGAGGACAGATACGCATGATTCTACTGCTCTACCACTCTTCGATTTATTCAGTATTGCAAATGTATTTATTTATTTATGACATTTCTATACCGCCCAATAGCCGGAGCTCTCTGGGCGGTTCACAAAAATTAAAACCATTCAAAGTATAAAACAACAGTATAAAACCATAATATAAAATACAATATAAAAGCCATGTATGAAGTTCATCAGGCTTTTCTGATATGATCTACCATCCAGGCCCTTTATCATCTACATTTTTCCCTCTGAATCTTTTCAAATTTGTCAACATCTGGAACTACAGTGTATAGTCCTCAGCCAGGACTTTACCAGTTCTGAACGGAGCAGTGCTTTATTGAGGGCCTAAAATTCAATGCACACAGCCTACAAAACGGAGCCTTCACTTCCTTTAAAGAAAACAACAGCTGTGACTGTGAAGTGAAATTACTTACATTCCCTGTCCCTTTTCCTCAAGAATACATTTCTAGAATACAATTAGTTCTATACCTCTTTCCCAAGAAAAGTAAAGAATCTCCTAGACAGCAGAAAATTGCTCACCATTTAGTCAGTTTATCAGAGTAGCTCGATACAGTTAAAATGACAGTACTTTCAGCCTCTCTAATTTGTTTTCATGTTTTTGTCTTCATCATTACTCGCCCCACCACTTCTATTTATTTACTTCACTAATTCCTCATGACACTCTTTTAAATCTGTTACACTGGAAAGATTGTAGCCTATTATTATGACATGTAACTTAAATTGTTTTAATCAGCTGGGGCACTTTAATTGTTGAGATGAAACTTACTTCTTCCTGGAGAGAAATATCTATATACTTGTGTTCTGTTGTGTGACTGGTAAATTGCACCCATGCCAGTGTGCAAAATTCTTGCATGGCTAGTTTGGCCTTAAAACGTATGAATGAAGTGAGAAATGTGTAACCAAGCGTCTGCCTGCCAAACAATTTGGCACTTATTTTTTCCCTGCTCCAACCCCAGGGAAGATTAGTAGATAACTGGAGGTCTTCTGTAATGGAGTGGCTGAAATAAATAATTAGGATTTCTAAAAGTATGTCCACATTGATTACTGCTATTTTTGTTGTTGAATATGGAATCATTATTCTTCGTATTTTGGCCAAAGGATGAAAAGTATCTGGATAATTAGGTCACGGGTCAAGATACCTCCCACGTGTGGAGAAGTCCCTGACAATTCGATATCCTGACCGCCACCACCAAGTAATCTCATCCGGTCCTGCTCCTTGTATAAGGCATGGATGTCACAAAGAATATGGCTGGATGGAATATGGGAGGTGCATATGGACCACCCATTCTGTATGGCCCCTTGCGCTGCCTGCACATATGCCAGTGTGCTTGCACCAACAAGTAGACAGGGAAAACAAACGTCTACTGAGCCCTGTGACACTCCTCTTTGCATGGGTTCATCCCCTGTGCTTGGCTGCAGTAAGCCCTATCTAATAACATTTTTCTATAGAGATCTGATTTAACTATAAGATTAAAATGACAGAAAATATAGGTTCTCTTTGGAACACCTGATGCAATTTCTCACATCAGGGAATTATTTGTACTTCAAAAGAAGCTTTCTGCTCACCAAGGGAAGAACAGTCTTTTATTACCATTTTTTCTTTTCCCTTTTTTAAAAAATGTAGTGCTAGAATGACTTTAATTGCTCACATTTCCAACGTGCACTCTCTGTTAGAAACATTTAAAGTTTGAAGACATTGAAATTTCCTATAATTTTCTTGCAGAGGGGATATTGCATCTCAATTCCTTTCTTGATGTTTGTAGCTTGAGATGAGCAGTGAGCAAGCTAAAGGGCATTTTGAAGATAAGTTTCCATGACACCCGCCATAACTCTTTTATATTACCATCTGGCTATTTTATATGTAGCATTCAGAAGCAAATATAAAAAAATGATGTAAAGCCGAAATTATTTCCTTGATAACACTTGTTTTAAACACCGTGCCACTAAATAGCTAAAAAGTCTCAAAAGTGAATGCATAACGCATATAAAAGCTACAAACCTACTTACATAAATTCTTAAGATTAAAGTAATAACTTCTAGAAAAGGGTGGGAGAAAACATACTACAATAAATCTATTTGTAATGGTATTTGGGTTCCAGCAACTGCTTTCATTGTTCTCAAGTGGCTTACATATAAAACAATACATTTGATGTATGATTTCAATTCCTTATGGAAAACTGTTCTATCTACAAGCAACCTGTCAAACAGAACAACAAAAATAGGTTAGTACTCGGAAGAAAAGCAGCACTTTAAAATATAAAGTAAGGACACAGATTTTTTTTTTTTACAGGCAGTTTGAACTCTAGATAATCAAGGTTTGAGTAATCTTAGAATGTGAAGCGAGCAGTAAAAGAGGTTGCCACAATGACAAGCAATTCCAAAGCACTAACATTAGCATCTTTTAAGATTAGAATTTATATTTCAATGTACATGCATGATCTAAAACAGCGTTGATTCCACCATTAGTGGGAAGCTGAGATACACAGATAAGCACTGCCAAGAAGATAGCATGCCATCAAGGTGAAGCATTTCACTAACCACCAAGTGGAAACGTAAGTTGTTTTCTCCACCCTCCCAGTATGGAGATTTACCTCCATATCAGAAAAAGGCATGTATTTGTAATGTTTCAACAGTGGTATGTTGTAGTTTTTAATGGCACACTACAAAGATCAAGTAGCTGTTTCTCAATGTATGTATCTGAGGCAAAAAAAAAAAAAAGACATACAGAGCAGTTATTTTTCCCCAGTGGCAAAATAATTACCTCAGGACTATTTACACTACCACCAGCGACTATAATACATTAATCTCTGGTGTATTCCCTTACTGCTCATGGTATTGGGCCAGGCTCACAGACCTACTGTGTTTCATTTCAAACATAAAATGGAGCCACTTTAATTGCCTGACAGCAAATGCCATGATAAAAAGTCAACATTTACTAAATTTCTGTGATATATTTCACCATTCCCTATGACTGGGGAAAAATGGAATGGGAAAACATGCACCATGTAATGGACAGAGTGTTGGACTTTTGACATGGGTGCCCTGGGTTCAAATCCCTGGCCCGCCATGAATCTCCTGAGTGACCTTGAACTAATCAGCCAGAGCCCACCTACCTCCTCAAGGAATTCAGACTTGCATAGTTACTACATAGACACTTGGCCTACCCATATATTTGATGCATCTGATGCTGTGACTTAACAACCGTATGTTTTAATTATCTTGTTGAAAGGAAAATCACAATAGAGATGCGTCTCTGGGGTTTGCATCTGCTATTTTTGCATGCATTTTTGCAATTGCAAAAGCCCTCTCATGTTTGCCCACCATCGACATCTCAGAGAGGGAGCAGAGCTGTACAGGCAGAAACGGTCCTTTAGGTATCCTGGTGCCACTTCATTCAGGGCTTTAAAAGGTGATAACCAGCACTGCTAATGACGCCTGGAAATGCGTCATTATGCGTCAAGGCAAGTCACAAGAAATTGGCCCCTGTCAGCAGTCTAGCTGCTGCATTCCGTACTAGCTGCAGCTTTTAGACGATTTTCAAGGGCAGTCCCAGATAGAGCTTGGCACAGGTCTACTTACTCTTAATGTAACCAAAGTGTGCACGACTATGACCAGGTCCATCTCCCCTAGAAATGGGAGCAACTGGCAACACCAGCTGAGCCTGCTCATATCCACCTGACAATCAATTAGAAAAGCTGGGTCCAAAAACACTCTTAAACCTAAAATCTGCTTTTTAAAGGAGAGTGCAACCCAAAGATGAACTCAGCCAAAGAGAATTCATCCAAAATAAGATGAGGCCCTAACTAAGGAGTCAACTGTCCTCTTCACTATTCTGTTTTGTCTGGATTAAGTTTCAGTTCATTAACTAACATCCAATCCATCACTGCTCTCAGACACTGATTCAAAGCTTCCCCAGCCTCTCCAGAATGAGAGCTTGGTGTCATCCATGTATTGGTAATATCAAATTCCAAATGTGTGGACAATAACTTCCATTGGTTTCATGTAGATGTAAAACAGCAAGGAGAACAAGATGAAATGCTATGAGACCCCATACCCCCAAATGCCAAGGGTTCAAGACAGAGTGCCCATTCTCCCACCTTCTGAAATCTAACTTCCAGGAGGCACCAGAACCACAATAAACCATGCATTAAGCTTCTGAGAAATCCAGCAGAACCAGCATGGATGTCCAGATCCCAGGGTAGGTCATCTAACCAGTCTCAGTCCAAAAACGAGGTCAGAAACCAAACTCAAATGTATCTAAATTCTATTTATTACTTCTTTGTTATCATTTTAATCTGCCCAATAACAGATCATAAAAAACTAAACACATATAATATAATATTATAGATAATCTGTGCTATCCAGAAATACCTGGAGGTAAGCATAAAGGGAGCTTAAGAACTAGTGCAAAACACAGAAGCTCAACTGTTGTCCGGAGCTGCCCTTTTCAGCATGGGACTCCTTTGCTGAGGGAACTGCACTGGCTGCCTATTTGCTACCAGGCCAGGATTAAGGTTTTGGTTCTAGTATACAAAGCCCTGTAGTATCCCTCAGGCATAGGGACCATACGGGTGATTAAAGGTACATACATCGACATATCACAAGACCTAAGCAACTTGGGACCAAGATACCTGAGAGAACGCCTTCTCTCTTACCAACTTGCCTAGTCACTGAGGTCATGCTCCTGGTAGTTCCACATGGAGCTATGGCCCAACTGGAGACCACCAGGAGAACAACCTTCAGTGTGGTGGCCGCCTTTCTTTGGAACTCCCTTGCATCTGGAGGTCAGGCAGGGACCAACACTGTGTTACTTCCGGAGCCTCAAGAAAGTAGCTCTATTTCTTTAATGAACCTGCCATGGTTTTGTTGGCATTCTGTTTTTAAAAGAATATTCTTAATATGGTGTTTTATTCTCTTTATCTTTGTACTATTTTATCTCTTATTGCTCACTACTACAGAATTTCTTTAGATATGGAGTTTTATATAAATGCTGTAAATAAATAAATAAATAAATAATTTATTACATTTTTATACCGCCCAATAGCCGAAGCTCTCTGGGCGGTTCACAAAAATTAAAACCACAGTAAAACACCCAACAGGTTAAAACACAATAAGCTTCACGTTTCCATTTTTGGAATCCTTTATTCAAGGGTTGTGACAGCAGAGGGCAAAGAAGAAGACAGAAGCAAAGTGACTGCAAACAGTTAGGGGAAAGAATCAGCAAAAAGGAGGAGCACGGGTGTAAGAAAAATGGCACACGACCACTAGAATCTGGAGGCCTTGCCCAGCCTCCATTAACAAGAAAAAAGAAAGAAAGATGCTGTGTACAACATTTCCAAGCTCTGCCTTCTAACCATAAAGTTTAGGGACTTAAAAGGAAGGCTTTTTTTAAAAAAAGATGTCGAATTACGTGTATGCTTTGTCATCTCAATACAACCCTACAGCATACACAAGAAAAGGAAGAAACATTTGTCAGTGTTGCTGAATTCCATGATTAGGAAGTCCAGTGATTAGAAAACTTACAAAAATCTTCTAGATGGTCTTAGTGAGAATCTCAAAATCCAAAGAAAGATAATAAAGAAAACTTAGAAGGATTTTGAACTAAGACATTTGGTGCATGTACAAGGCAACTCTGCCCAAGTTTGAAGACATTATTTTGGTTTGGGTTCTGTGGTAAGGAGTTTGTGGTTCAGGTTTCACCCCTGTCTGTGATGTTAAAACAGTTTCACTCACCCCATGATATTTAAATATTTCAAATTGATGGGTCGCTTCTACAACGCAGAATACACATACATACACACACACACACACACACACACACACACACACACACACACACACACACACACATATATATATATATATATATATATATATATATCCGATTTCAGTAATGCTTGCTAATGAAAGCTTTTAAAAGAGGGCCCCACTGTATAAAATTATCAATCTCTGTCAGGAGCGGTTAACAGCCTGCCTTGAGAATGCTGATTAAAACAAAAGGTCAGAGCAAACATCAGTGCTCGAGAGACTCTTGCAGATAGGAGCGTAATTAAAATGTAACTCTAGCTGCTGTGTGTTTTCCGTGTCAGCGTCTTTTCCAGCAGGGAACGGGGCAAATAGCTTCATGAACTCAAGCTGCCACTGCTGAAGCAGCAAGGAAATACATCTGACTAAGGAAGCTAATAGATAGCCATCAGTGTTATCACCTCATACTGCATGCCGGCACCCAACGGTCCCCCCCCCCCCCGCCCTGCCATCTTCCTTCTCTCTGAATTATTCTTTTTTCTTTTTCCTTCAGTGCATGCACTGTCCTTCCTTTTGTTCTGCTGGAGATAAGATGTATAAATTATGAGTAGTTGACAAAGTAGACTGCAGTGCCTGAGGCAAGCTCATCAATCATCTTCCACATGTCAACAGGTAATTGATGTGAACCCTGTAGGCTCATCCCCGTCAGGTAAAAAAGGGAAGGAGAGAGAAATTCAATTTGCTGTCATGAGCTGAGCAGCTGATCTGTACTTAACATTCTTTTTAATTTTGAAATTGTTTATTTTAAACCGCGCTTGGTAGCCACAGGATACTCTGGCTTGTGAGGAATTGGCTGCACTGTTGAAATCTACCCTAACCCCCCCACCCACCCACCCCACACATACTACTCCCCTTAAACCTCTCTAAGCAGGGCTTCATCACAGGGCAGCCGCAGACCACCCAGACACTTTTCAGAGGCGGTGTTCTGCTTTACTGAAGCTTAACATCAAAGGCGTTGGCTGTCAAGCAATTATCTGTCAAGTGAATCAGATTCCAACCAATCAACACGAGAATAACAACTATAAAGAACTTTACTGCACATATTATCTTATTTGATTCTATTTAAACATCTCTGCTGCTTAAAGTGTAATCTCCAAAGCTTTAAAAACAGGCTTTAGCAGAAATTCTTAACCTAAGCAAGAAAGTGACATTGCTGGCCTTTAGAAGCTATACATATGTCCACACTGTAATCCTGCAAGGTCTAGCTAGCGATGGCTGGCTTGGGAAGTTACATGGTTAATGGGTACCATATGTAGAGTTGTACATGACATCACTTTATATATAACTTTGAATACATCCACTTCAATGTCCCATATCTGGGGGGGGGGGGGAACCCTCTCTATCTATAAAGAGGAAGTGAGCTAGAAAATTGCAGAGCCTCAGTAGTATTTGCCTCAGAATGTATTTTCCATTTTGCTTGTGGCAAAGAAGACAGCCAAACTGAATGGCTGAGTTGCTGCGATGGCACAGAATGTTCACAAATATATCAACTGCATCATGGACAAAGCTGTCAGAATGTTGCTATCTAGTTGTTGAGAGAAAGGAGAACGTTTTCCGTTTTGCTGGGATTAAAACCTCACAGGCCACTAGGCCAATACTAGCTTTTGGAGAAAACCTAATTACCAGGTTCCAGAAGCTAGTAAAATTAGGTGGTGAAGAGCCAAGAAGCAAGGGTGAAGAAGGAAGGAAGCAAAGTAGGAAATGGACATAGAAACAGGAAACTGAGGAAATGGTATTTGAAGGAGAAAGCAGTTTGACGAGACAGGGAAACGAAGGCACTTTTACATGATAACTTAGGCCATAGCTAGAGCTAAGGTTTATCCTTGGATCGTCCAGGGGTCAAACCTGTTCATCTAGGTGACACACAGGGGATCCAGTGCTCAGGCAGGGGTGAACCCTGGATGATCCCAGGATAAACCTTAGGTCTAGCTGTGGCCTGAATCTAACAACCTATTGTTTGAGATAAAGTTTTTTTTACAGCTACTATTTCCATCACTTTTTTTTTTTTATCATTTTTATGTGAACAAAGGCCACCCACCAGACAAGCTTGGAATGAGCTCATGTATAGTCTGTTGATGGGCAATAATGGGAAAAATCCAAAATCCCAGAATTCTTAATTTTGACAAACGACACTATAATGGTAGAGCATAAGCTCTGCATACATCAGACTGCAGGCGTCCCCAATTAAAAGGATATCAGATAGCAGAACTGGGAAAGCTAGTCAAAAGAGATAATACTAGGGTAGATGGACCAGTAAGAGAACATAAGAACTCGATAACAGATCCATCTCACCCAGAATGCAATCAGTGACCAGCCAGTTCCTTCTGGGAAGTTTACAAGCAGGGAATGAAGGCGCCAGTTTCCCCCTGGTATTTAAAGATAGGCTGTCACTGGCCAGGGAGGTTACTTTGAGCTAGTCTTCCCCAACCTGCTGCCCTCCAGGCTACAACTCCCAGCATTTCTGACCACTGGCCATAATAGCTGGAAGGCTGTGTTAAGGTGCAATCCTATGCATGTTTAGATTGAAAATGCACCACAACTCCCAGCATGCCCTAGTAAGGCATGCTGGGAGCTGTCAGCCATTTTCCAGTCTAAACATGCATAGAATTGCACCCTTAAACTATCAAGGCAAAAGACTACAGGTAAACCTTCTAAGCTAATGGCCATCACTATGGGCTCATCTACACCAAGCAAGATATTCCACTATGAAAGTGGTACAAAAGCAGTATATAAAAGGCAGGAGCCACACTACTGCTTTATAGCGGTATTGAAGTGCACTGCAGGATCTACACTACTGCTTTATAGTGGTAATGAAGTGCACTAACAGCTCGTGGGGCCCATGACACATCTACACCAAGCAGGATATAACACTATGAAAGTGGTATGAAAGCAGTATATGGTATGTGTCATGGGTCCCAACAGTTGTCAGTGCACTTCAGTACCACTATAAAGCAGTAGTGTGGCCCCTGCATTTTATATACCACTTTCATAGTGGAATATCTGCTTGGTGTAGATGAGCCCTATATCTTTGACTGATTTAGTATAACACAGCTTCATATATTCCCACCCACACAGCTTATGATTGAGGAAGGCCCTGGTCCGAATCGCTTTAAATAAGTAGAGCAGTGCCAAATAGGAAGATGATGGCCTTCACAGTCAAGGCTCCAAGGCTCCAACGTTTCACAGTAGGGATGATATAAACATTGTGGAGTGTTGGTTGGTTGGTTGGTTTTGGTCTTGGTCTTTTGATGTTGTAAGGTGTATGTCGGTGCGTGTTTTTTGGTTGTTGGTTTGTGTTTTTAGCTATCTGGACTTTTAAATATTATCTGTTCTTTTTTAAACTTTAAAGGTTTTATGTTTGGATTGTTCTATGATTTGGGATTTTGCTTGCGCTGACTTCAGCACAGGATGGGGCAGAGTATAAAAATATAAAAATGTAAACAGATGGGTAAAAGACTGAATCTTTCACTCATTTAATAATATAGGGCATTTAGCTGGGCACACCCACCAACTCTTGTCACTGTTAATATCAATATTTGCTGGTACAACAGAACCCAATGCTAATGCGGTTATCATGGACAAGGTCTACATGAGAACTTTTGTTTAGCCTGAAGAAAAGTCTAATTAAAGTTCTCTAGCCTTGAGTGCATTATGTTGTTTGCCAGATCCAGGCTGGCTGCTGACAACTCAAATCTCCTCTTCGGCCCTGAGAAGAGCTTTTTTTTTTTTTTTTTGCATTCGTTTTGATGTGGAAGCTTTAATCTAGCTGCCACTTCCAACACGTTTATCGGGCCTGAGAAATGCTTTTTGCTTATCCTGGCTGGCAATTCTAACCTCTGACAACAAGACTTCCAAGTTGGAGCTATGGTTAGGAGATCCAGGAGCCCAAGTAGACATCAAGGGTTTCTTCACTGATCTGGAGAGACATGGGGGGGGGGGACCAGGAGTAGAAGAAAGCATACCTGCTGTGATCTAAGAGCTGGTTCACATCTGCATGTACATGCGCTGCCACTCTAGCAGGCTGTACAGAGGGACACAAGAGGGAAAGCAGGGCCATTCCACAAGCCCAGCTGAAATACTCCCCCCCCCAATCCCATCCCATTCCTTTTTCCTTGTATTCTGGTCAGAGACTGGCCTCAGCTAGACCAGCGGGTTTTATGGCGACGATCTTGCGATTTTACGATCGCGAGATCGTCTCCCTGGTCTACACGCAGCGCGCAATGTCACGCCTGCCTTTTGGGGTTTTTTTGTTTGTTTCTTTGTTTTGTTAAAGGAGACGGAGCACACATGCACTCGTGCGAAAATTGGTAAGTTGTTGTTTTTTAAAAAAAAAAATGGGCACAGAGCTCCTGAGGAGATCTGCGCCCCGGGCGTGGTTCCCAGCTCTTCGCGTTTACTCGCAAGGAGCCGGGACAAACAGCAATGCCCGACCACACGTTCCACGGTCTCAGGATCAGCCTGAGACCGCAGAAAAAGCGGGCTAGAAGTGTAGGGCGAGGTCCCAGGGAAACGGAGGGATCATCCCTTCCTGCTCCTGGGATCCCCTGGTTGTCATGTGGACGTACAGGGATGATTCCTGGGGCGATCCCCGGGATATCGGCCCGTCTAGCTTATGGCCACAGTCTTGTCTTGCTGGTTGACTTACTGGTAAGTCATTCCAAGAGACTTCTTTGGCTGTAGGATAAAAAGGATTTTAAATAAATAAATAAATGTACATCACTTCATGACAGGCACCTGTATGCGTGAAACGAGTCAAGTGAAAAGCATTGTATTTGGGGTGAAGTGATAATATATCAAAGTTCTCCCTGTGTTGTTTATGATAACCCATTGACCCATGCGTATCTTTACTCAATGTTGCAGACATTAAGGGATAGCATGCGTGTATGATCAAACAGTATAGTTAGCTCACAATCAATGCTTTTCTGGATTATATTGGCAGATCTTATTTTTCTCCTGACTGTTAGAGCAGTATGACAATGGAACCAGTTATCTAGGGAGGTTGTGGGCTCTCCCACACTAGAGGACTTCAAGAGGCAGCTGGACAACCATCTGTCAGGGATGCTTCAAGGTGGATTCCTGCATTGAGCAGGGGGTTGGACTCAATGGCCTTGTAGGCCCCTCCCAACTCTACTATTCTATGATCCTCCCAGAGTGCAGGACACAGAATAATGGGCTCCAGTTACAGGAAGCCAGATTCTGGCTGGACATCAGGAAAAACTTCCTGACTGTTAGAGCAGTATGACAATGGAATCAGTTACCTAGAGAGGTTGTGGGCTCTCCCACACTAGAGGCCTTCAAGAGGCAGCTGGACAACCATCTGTCAGGGATGCTTCAAGGTGGATTCCTGCATTGAGCAGGGGGTTGGACTCAATGGCCTTGTAGGCCCCTCCCAACTCTGCTATTCTATGATTCTACGATTCCTAATGTCTTCTGTGTAGGCCCTGTTGTTATTTACTTGTATTCATAATTCTTTTTGCTATTACCTGTTTATTTACCTTGCTCTTTAGTTTTGGTAAGGTTGAAGAACTAAAATAAATAAATAAATAAATAAATAAATGTGTTTTTAAAAGGAAGTCCAGAATAGTGATAATTAATACTTTAGATAGCAGTTGTCTAGATAATAAAAATGGAATATGCGATATGGGAAGGAAGAAGGCAGCTGCTACTCTCCAGGTGGGAAAATATTTTCCATGAAAAAATGCTAGAATTTTTTGTCTGCATAAGGGGAGGTAATTCAAAATGTTGATAGGGGAAAGGGCTAACTTTCTAAAGGCAAAAAAAAAGATAACACTTTACTCCCAAGATGGCCAGATCTTGGAACCTGGCTTTTACAATGATGAGATCCAAGGTTCTGACTAGGGTTGGCTCGAACTTCAAAGTAATTCACAACTGATATTCTTCCACTTGCCAACACAATACTATTTTGGGGGCAGATGTGTTGTCCAGAAAACGTGCCATGTGATTGCCTTAGAAAATCTCTTAAAGGGCAGAAAGAATGTAAATGTTCATGAAATCATCACAAGGGGAAAACTACAGCAAGCACAATTTTATTTTATAGTGTGAACAAAAGAAATTTTTATAAAATGATTGCATTTACTGTTGTTTGCGCCCCTCTGGAGTCTACTAAAGCTTTAAGGTTACAAGGAAAGATTTCTAGCGCCATCAGTAAATGCAGCTGCTATGAGAAAATGATGTTTTAAATTATTTTGCAGATGGTTAGTAAGTTGAGTGCACATCCATCTGCTGAAATGGTACGTGTTCACGGTTCTAAATTTGGCCTGCACCTTTCAGATTTAAAGTTCATTTGGGCAGACAGGTTCCCCTCCTTACTGATGGGAGCCCACATCTACATACTACTGCATCGCATAACTTACAGCCCAATTCTGAGAACCTGCTGTGCCACCAACTCCACATGCAGGCATTGGTGCACCAACCACTCAACGCAGTAAAACATGGTCTTACATTGGTGTTCCAGGAACAGGAAGATCTACCAAAGTCCCTGCTTACATCATTCCTCTTTTTCAGTAATCATTACTGCTGGGACGAATTCTGCCCCCTATTTTGAGGAACTTTCTCTCTCCCTGTGAAAGTGGCATTGGTTTTTCTGCATCTTTTGCAGGGAGGAGGGAGGGGCCAGGATTTCCTCATAGGTTTTTAAAGTATAGCTGGTTGCTGAGGGGCCTTCTTCCTGTTTTTTTTTTTTTTAGTTTTTTTTAAGAAAAACCACAAAAAACCCAAACCCACACCCCTTTGTTCAGCATTTGGATGAGCCCAGCAGTGAATGCCTACTGGAGACCATGGGGCATGGCTAGACGGGGCAATATCCCGTGGATCGTCCCAGAATCGTCCCTGTGTGTTCACATGACGCACAGGGGATCCCAGGAGCAGGGAAGAATTATCTCTCCCTTGCCCCGGGATATTGCCCTACCCTTTTAGCCTGCTTTTTCTGCGGTCGCGGGATGATCCCGAGACCGCAGAACCTGTGGTTGGGCGTCACGGGTTGTTCTGGCTCCTCTTGAGTAACTGCGGGGGGGGGAGGGGATAGGTACTGTGTCGAAGATGCACTCCTGCACATCAATATGGTTGTATTAAAAAAAAAAACATGGTTGGCACCAAAACAAGCCAATAGCCAATCAAAAACTGTGCCAGAAATGGTGGCAGCCCACTCCTGCACACAAACAAAACCGCTGGACAGTGAGTTGGCTATTCGCGAAGCCAGGAGCTCATGCCAAACAGCAACAGCTTCTGGAAGGGAGGGCACACCAACTGCAGACTTCAGGATCATAGCAATAGAGCCGCCATGGCAAAAGCAGTATGCCATATCCCTGAATAACTGAGGGGTTGTCCCTAGATCACCACAGGAGCAGGTGAACGTCATGTGGCGCGGTAGGGACAACCTTGATATTATCACGGAATAAACGGCTGGTGTAGATTCAGCCCTTGTGGTCAGAAGGAGGGATAACAGTATTTTAGATAAAGGAAAGAAAGAAATATAGTATCATTATTATTATTATTTATTTATTTATTTATTTATATAGCACCATCAATGTACATGGTGCTGTACAGCATAAAACAGTAAATAGCAAGACCCTGCCGCATAGGCTTACATTCTACTAAAATCATAGTAAAGCAATAAGGAGGGGAAGGGAATGCAAACAGGCACTGGGTAGGGTAAACAGGCACAGGGTAGGGTAAAACTAACAGTATAAAGTCCGAGCAACATCAAGTTTTAAAAGCTTTAGGAAAAAGAAAAGTTTTTAGCTGAGCTTTAAAAGTTGTGATTGAGCTTGTAGATCTCAAATGTTCTGGAAGAGCGTTCCAGGCGTAAGGGGCAGCAGAAGAGAAGGGACGAAGCAGAGCAAGGGAAGTAGAGACCCTTGGGCAGGTGAGAAACATGGCATCAGAGGAGCGAAGAGCACGAGCGGGGGAATAGTGTGAGATGAGAGAGGAGAGATAGGAAGAGGCTAGACCATGAAAAGCTTTGAAGGTAAACAGGAGAAGTTTATATTGGATTCTGAAGTGGATTGGAAGCCAATGAAGAGATTTCAGAAGTGGAGTGACATGATCAGAGCGGCGAGCCAAGAAGATGATCTTAGCGGCAGAGTGGTGGACAGAGACCAACGGACTGATGTAAGAAGAAGGAAGGCCAGAGAGAAGAAGGTTGCAGTAGTCCAACCGAGAAATAACCAGTGCATGAACAAGCATCTTGGCAGAAGAGACAGACAAAAATGATCGAATCCTGGCAATATTATACAGGAAAAAATGACAGGATTTAGCTACTGCCTCAATATGAGGAATAAAGGAGAGCGAGGAGTCAAATATAAAGCCAAGACTACGACCTTCATTGACCGGAGTAAGCGTAACATCATTGACAGTAAGAGAGAATGAGAGATGAGGAGAAGGTTTAGGAGGAAAAACAAGCAATTCAGTCTTTGCCATATTAAGTTTCAAACGACGATGAAGCAGCCAGGCTGAGATATCTGAGAGACATGCCGAGATACGATCGTGAACATCAGGAGAAAGTTCCAGAGATGAAAGATATAATTGTGTATCATCGGCATACAGATGATATTGGAGGCCATGAGATTGAATAAGCTTACCCAAGGGCAACATGTATAAAGAAAACAACAACGGGCCAAGCACCGAGCCTTGCGGAGCCCCTACTGAAAGGGGAAAAGAGGAAGATGAGCTGCCATTAGCCAACACGCTGAAAGAGCGACCCGCTAGATAGGAGGCAAACCAGTTATAGACAGAGCCACAAAGTCCAAGGTCATGAAGGGAATCTAAGAGAAGATAATGATCAACCGTGTCAAAGGCTGCAGTTAGATCAAGGAGAATAAGAACAGAATAAAGGCCTTTAGACTTGGCAGTAAGAAGATCATTGGTGATCTTAGTAAGGGCTGTTTCAGTGGAATGCAAAGGACGGAATCCAGATTGAAAAGGATCCAGAGCAGAGTTACTAGAAAGAAAGTGAAGACAACGAGAGTAGACCACACGCTCCAGGATCTTTGAAACAAAAGAGACAGGTCGGTAGTTAGACAGAGATAGCCTATCAAGAGTAGGTTTCTTGCGAATGGGAGAGACTGTAGCATGTTTAAAAGAAGAAGGAAATGAACCAGAGGACAGAACAAAATTAATAATATGAAGCAAGGAAGGGAGGATAGCGGGAATAAGATTTATTAAGACGCGAGAAGGAATCGGATCACGAGAACAAGTGGAAGGCTTCGAAGAGCGCAGTATTGTAGACAGTTCATCAGCTGAGTTGGAAGGGGCCTATAAGGCCATCGTGTTCAACCCCCTGCTCAATGCAGGAATCCACCTTAAAGCATCTCTGACAGGTGGTTGTCCAGCTGCCTCTTGAAGGCCTTTAGTGTGGGAGAGCCCACAACCTCCCTAGGTAATTGGTTCCATTGTCATACTGCTCTAACAGTCAAGACAATTTTCCTGATGTCCAGCCGGAATCTGGCTTCCTGTAACTTGAGCCCATTATTCCGTGTCCTGCACTCTGGGATGATTGAGAAGAGATCCTGGCCCTCCTCTGTGTGACAACCTTTTAAGTATTTGAAGAGTGCTATCATGTCTCCTTCTCCAGGCTAAACATGCCCAGTTCTTTCAGTCTCTCCTCATAGGGCTTTGTTTCCAGCCCTGATCATCCTCATTGCCCTCCTCTGAACACGCTCCAGCTTGTCTGCGTCCTTCTTGAAGTGTGGTGCCCAGACACAATACTCAAGATGAGGCCTAACTAGTGCCGAATAAAGGGGAACCAGAAGCTGCTCAGGAACCAATTTTCTTTGAGTGGGTCCCACACAGCTGTGGTAAGGGTTAAATGACTCAACTGTACAGTTAGGAACTGAACCAGGAGGGAGTGCCAATTCTGTGGGAAAGACCCATTCAGTCACTCCCACCCACCCTTAGGGGTCATTTAAATGTTACCCCAGCACTACAGGGTAGGAGCTACAATGAGAAGCAGATCTTATGCTGTTGGGATAAAATGAAAAGGGCATCTTTGTGTGAACTCGGTTTGTTGACAGGAAGAGGAAGATAGTACAGGCCAATGATGACAATTTGTACTTTCAGGCCAGATCCAGCCCAAGAGTAGCTTTATTTGGATCTCAGAAGTCTTATATTTTAATCAAGGCATGGTAAAATATGTCTCCACGTTTTCACTTGCAAGGAAAAGCAACAATGAATCTCCTTTTATTTTTCATAACCATGTTATTGTATTGCTCATATGCAATCCAGAAAAGCAAAGGTTTGCTGCCAATCTGTCCCTTGAGAAGTTCTTCAAGGAAGCACATTCCTATCTCTCCCCCATATCCCATCAATTACTTCATACTATACAACCCTTTGCTCTATACCTGTGAAATCATTCCAGCTAAGGGATGAAATCTTTGTGATAGAGCAATGGTTCCCAACACCAGGTCCCCCAGGTGTTGTTTGACTATAAGTGATCATTGATGAATGGGTTGCATAACTGAACATATAAATATCAGCCATTTTATACTGAGTCAGGTCATTGGCCCATCTAGCCCTTTATCATGGCATTAAGATCCCAAACAGAGGTCTTCCCAGCCCTGCCAACGAAGAGCCATTTAACTGGAGATGTCAGGGATCAAACTATTTTATATGATGTTCACATGCCACCTAAAAACAGAAAAACATACACATCACAACGAAACCACAACTTTACAACAAAACAAATAAAAAATAATTAATTTAAAACAAAAACAAGTCCGCCTTCAAGACAACATTTGTCCCTTATGCATCCAAAGTGTATCTTTTACCACTAGCGCATTTTTATCTGACAAGTATGCATGGTAAAGGAGAGTTAGGCTGTTCTAAAAGAAATGTCACTTTTAGCGAGCTTCGGGTTCTGTTAACTTCGTGTGCAAATACTGTGGTCGCAACATGAACCATAAGTTTAGTATGAAACCTGGGGAATATGAATGGCCCAGCTCTCACGTCATTCAACGATATCAACCTGAGTTTGCACGACTGATCCCACTGTGCAGCTGGCACAGCAGTTTCATTCAGTCATGTTTAGTTCTGCAAGTCAATGATGTCACGAAGAAAAAGGCTGAGGGCACTTCATGGCATTCATTCATGTGCTACTTGAAATGCAGTCTATGGCCTTTAGTGTTTATGTGAAAGTGATTAGTAACTGTCAGAGGTGGATTAAGGATTGCAGTGCAGACTAACTACCTGAGTGGATGGAGAACTAGATAGCTGCTGCTATCAGTTTTAGAGTTTCCAAAGCATCAACTGAGTTTTAGATATGCACATGATGGAAGAGTCACACCAAGGGCATCTACACCGGTGGAGATGGTGCTACTGTTCTGACCTTCTGAAAACAGTTTAGACCTTATGCAGTAAAAGGTTGGAAGATGCTCTGCGAAAACATGGGAGGGAGTCACAAATGGGAGGAAGACATTTTGTGGACCTCCTACAAAATGTGAGTGAATGAGGGATGGTGATTCCACACTAAATGCCTAGTGTGGAAGCAGACTATGGTTTGGCAACATAACAAACATCAAATTTTCTCTATAGTTACTGAGATTCTGCTCGTGTTCTTTTTTTCTGTCCCACAAGCCCACAAAGGATATAGCTAAAATCTGAATCTCCGAGTTCTTTCCCCCGTTTTTCTCTTAATTAACGAACTTCTGTTTTTCCTTTTGGTTGCTTGTGTTATCAACTTCATTTCAAAATAAAATGTCATGTAATTGTGTGGGCAGCACTTAATTGGGTCCGATCGGCAAACAGGCATAGCTGGGATAATAAATTGGCTACAACTTTATGGACTCCTTTGAATAGGCTTGGCAAGGGCTTAGGGTGTGGATCCTGTAATTGGCCAGCCTGCCTGCTGACCAATTCACTACTGGTGGTGGATGGAAGGGCCAGGGGCACACCATGGTGCAGACTGCTCATGTGAACCCCTTGCCGCCACCACAGACGTGGGCAGCTCGCAGACCCCATGCTGGTCTGGTCTTGGTGCCACATCCCCGAGATCCCTTACAGGAATCCTCACCGTGGGAGAGCAGCGAGGCCAATCTCACTCCCCCTCACCAATAGATCCAGCCCAATGCCTATCATACCCACGTGACAAATGTTATAAAATGATGTATCAACAAAGAATTTACTGATAGTCCAGCTCAGTTGTTGTTGTTTTTACAATGGAATTAATCTTGCAATGGGGAAGGCAAAATTCCTTCCCAGCCCCATTATCTGATGACTACTTCTGCTACTGCAAGACATCTTGATACCACAAGTGAAAGAGAAACGTAGGGGGGATCTCCTTGGGATTTTCCTGCTGCTTGGGTGCATTGTGATGTTGTTTGCGGCACATGACGTTGTGGCCAGTGTGCTCCCAACCAGCTGCTTCTGCCTGGAAAAGCCGCAGCATCAGAGACTCCTTTTACTCTGTTCTTTTTAGTTAAAGCAGCTTGCTCTGCAATGTGCCCCCGTGCCTCCGCATTAAATCCTGGGCGTGCTTGTGATTTGGCTACCCCTTCCCCCATTACTCCTTTTTCCTAGCGTTCCCATTGCGAGACGTCAATGTGCTCCCTTATCGCTGCATTAATTCGGTTTTCTGATGTAGTGTTAACTCCAGAGCTGCACAGCTCCAGTGCTGGGAGTTGTGTCGATTCGCTTCTCCGATGTAGTGTTAGGGCTGGTGTGATACTTTGGGGAATAGAGTTTATTTGTGCCAGTGGGTGCTCTCGTGGGGAGCCAGTATTGTGGGCTAGTTACTCCCTGTTCCCATTCATAAAACTGTGGTAGCAGGGAGAACCTGGAGAGGGGCAGGAAACAAGCCTCTCTCCTTGATGATGTTGGTTCTATTCCACCACCACCACCACCACCACCACCACCACCCCAACCCAGAAGTATGCTTTTTCTGGCACTGAAAAGCTGGATTTTAGGGACAGCTGGCTCCATTGTGTAACACTGACAAAGCAGACCCAATTTCAGCATACTACGGAGAATAAAAACAATGCACGTTTCTCCTGTGCTCATGAAGATGGGGGCCAGGGGGCCCATCCACTTTTGG
This sequence comes from Elgaria multicarinata webbii, assembly GCF_023053635.1. Classification (NCBI taxonomy): domain Eukaryota; kingdom Metazoa; phylum Chordata; class Lepidosauria; order Squamata; family Anguidae; genus Elgaria; species Elgaria multicarinata. The sequence goes on from NC_086178.1 coordinate 111,092,251, forward strand.
CCCTGGCCCTCTTTCTATCTAAACTAAGGGCACATCTCTATTGCAAATCCTTGTAGCCAGGGACATGTTCTAAGAGCCACGTATGAGGGGGGATCTGCCAGTCACCATTCCCAGTTTTGTAGCTGACTGTACACACAGCGCACCTGGACATTTGTGCACTGGTATAAAAACAGGCAAATAGTTTGCAGACATTTAGTGTAGTCCTAGTTAATATTACTGTTGTTGACTGATCAAGAATTATTTAATTAAATATGCATATTACCAAAACCTCAATATAGATGCTGTTGTTAGTACATATGTTTGAGATCTTGAGAATAACTTTTAATAATTTAACCTTACCACTCGTTGTTAGAAAGGTAGGAATCTTCAATAACTTTTCTTTCCAATTCCCTATTATGGTAACACATCAGAAACATGAATTAAACGACTGTGCCCTTTTCTCATAATAATAATAATAATATTTCTTACCCACCTCTCCGTTTGGATCACAGCGGGGAACAACAGTAAGTATAAAATACTGATTAAAAACATAGGATACACTGTTAAAACATCCTAAAAACATCCTAAAAGCATACTAAAAGCATCCTAAAATTCCACTGGATTATGCTCATAAGAGCGTAATACTATCAGTACTCTGAGATTGCAAAGTTGCTCACGCTGATCGAGGTGGGGAACAACATTAGAACAGGAATCAATACATCTTAAAAATTCTTGATTTAACATTGATCTGGATAGGCCTGCCGGAAAAGGCTAGTTTTTAAAGCTGCCTTAAAATCACACAGAGAGTTAATTTTACGAATCTCTTCTGGCAGGCCATTCCACAATCTGGGGGCGACAGAAGAAAAGGTCCTCTGGGAAACTGATGTCAGCCTAGTTTTAGCTGACTGAAGTAAGTTCATCCCAGAGGACCTGAGTGTGCGGGGCGGACTATATGGGAGAAGGCAATCCTGCAGATAACCTGGACCGAAACCATTTAGGGCTTTAAAGGTAATGACCAACACTTTGTACTTATATGCTGGACCAGACCAAAGTCCATCTTGTCCAACATTCTACATCCATCAAGACCCAGCTGGATGTCTCTGAGAAGGTCACAAGCAGGACACAGACACCCACTGCTTGTCTCATATACTGACCATAAACTCGGGCGATCCATTTCACTTTTATGCCAAAATAACTATCGATAAATGCAACCTCACAAGTTCTGTTGAGTTGACCAGGGATTCCAGGGATAATGAACACATGTGAGGGGTGGGGTGGAGCAGACTTACATTGGCCAACCTGAATACCAAGCTCCATGTGTTCATCCTAATCTCTGCACTAAGCCTGTGAGCCTACAGGCTTGTGCAGAGGTTCTGATGAATGTATGGATATCAGGAACAGGCCAGTGAGCACAAACCAGGCATCATCTCCACATCTCCATTATCCATTAATCCAGACTGAACATGGTTAAAGTCTTGCTGACTTGGTTGATCAGTCTATAAACTGGCCAAAGTTTGTGGGCTTAGCTGATGTATATAGACTAGTTAAGGGAAAGTTTCAGATGTATGGAATAATTTCGCAATGCACGGCAGAAGTTATTATGCATGAAAAACCCTTGTTTGTATATTTTTTTACTAGTAAATTCCAAGTCAAAGCTAGCTAGCATTAGTTGATAAAACATGTCAACTGACACCCGATATTACAAGTGGTAAAAGTCAAGGTGCAGAATCATGCTAGATTGGTTTTGTTAGTGAAAGAAAAGGAAGATTAAAAAAAAAAATCCTCAACCAACAAGTATTGCACTGGCATCATCTCAACACATAATTTCAGTGTTTGCTCAATAGCAGTGACATTTAAAAGGCAATACATGTAGTGTAAGGAGCTACAGCTTTAGAAAAGGTGTTAGGTTTGCATGCACTCGTAGCGTCAATTAAAGCCATGATACACTTACTGTTGCACAAAGCAGGCAACCCCCCCCTACTCCTATTAAAGGAGTAAGTGTTAAAACAAAATTTGAATTAATGACATCACTGCTGGGATATTTGTGGATAAAGTGCCTAAATGAGAAAATAAGCACCCTGCACTTGTCATCCTGCTTCCCACTTTTACACCATGGCACTGTTTAGTTGCTACAGGTTCTTAATTTGCAAGGGTGTAACAATGAACCTGAGAATTGAACTCACTAATGAAGCGACTACAGCAAAACAAAATGATTGGAAGTGCAAAAAGTACTTATTAAAAAAAAAATTAAATGGCAAAGCTGGAAATCACTCTTGAACCACTATAGTGATTTTATTTATGTGAGGGGTGGGGGTGGCAACAAACAGCTACCCACACAAATGTATTTAAGTGCCATATGGGCCTCAATCACATATTATGAGTGCAATATTGCCACTATCGCTCCAACAGAGCAAGCATTTTTTCTATCTTGCCGTGGTGTCTGGGAGCTATTCTAGTGTAGCGATTAATAGGTTAATCTCATAAAACCCACTCTTGCTCTGCATCAAAACACAATACAGGAATAATAATATGGCCTTCCTTGGAGGACGGTTGTAAGGATTATAACAAGATAATGTATGTGAAGCACTTTGGATATTCAAAAATGGTAACAGTTGTAGTCATCATAGGTACAGAAACAGATTATTTCTGATAGCCAGAAATCCAGCTCACAAAGCCCAACATGTTTTGGGCCATAGATACCCTTCCTCATCATGGATCATGGATAGTTTCTTCTAATGTCCACTAGTGGGTGAGTTAAAAACCTAAACATGCAGATACACACACGGTCTCCTTTTCTTTACTGGAAAATATGCCTAAAATCATTTTTTTAATAAATTAAAAATACATCTTATTGAAAAATTCCTCTTCTGTTGGATATATTCCTATGCAAATTTAATTGAAAGATGAATGGAATAAAAGTCTGATTCATTGGGTTGCAAGTTCAACATACAAGTGCCAGAAACCCTAGTACAAAATACACGCGTTGTAAAGGTACCCTAACAGGAAGCCATGATTAGCTGTCATAGGAATGCGCAAATCAGTAAAACCAAAGTTCTTTGAATTCCATGTCAAAGCTCATTCTGACCCGAGTCAGTATCAGATTGTGAGCTTTTTCTTTTCTTTTCAAAGTCTTTTTTTGTGCCTATTTCCCCCCCAAATGTATTCATCAGTTGTGTGCATATTTGAAATGTACTCATTCTTCTCCCAATTGATTAAAGCATATCTGTGCACATTTCCCCCCCCAAAGTATGTATTTTTTCATACACATTTTGTAAATGTACGCATGCTGTCAAACATATTTTATTTGCTCTACAAATCACATTGCAAGCTCGGAAATGTATGGACTTTAACTGTACATTGCATTTCAGTCTAGAAAAAGTGCAGAAAAGAGCAACTAAAGTGATTAAGGGGCTGGAGCACCTCCCTTATGAGGGAAGGTTACATCAACTGGGGTTGTTTAGCTTGGAGAAGAGGAGGCTAAGGGGAGACATGATAGAGGTGTACAGAATTATGCATGGTATGGAGAATGTCGATGGGGAGACATTTTTCTCCCTCTCTCAAAATACTAGAACCCGGGGTCATCCCATGAAACTGATTGGTGAGAGATCCAGGACAAATAAAAGGAAGGACTTCTTCACACAGCGCAGAGTAAAATTATGGAACTCACTGCCACAGGATGTAGTGATGGCCACCAATCTGGATGGTTTCAAAAGGGGGTTGGATAAATTCCTGGAGGCAAAGGCTATCCATGGCTACTAGCCCTGATGGTTGTGTGCTATCTCCCGTATTCGAGGCAATAAGCCTGTGTGCACCAGTTGCTGGGGAACATGGGTGGGTGGGTGCTGTTGCAGTATGTCCTGCTTGTTCTTCCCTGGCCAATGGCTGGTTGGCCACTGTGCGAACAGGATGCTGGATTAGATGGACCCTTGGTCTGATCCAGCATCAGGGCCCTTCTGATGTTCTTATGTGAGTCTCTAGTTGAGTATATCCCTCTGTGGCAAGCTGTGTTCACTTCTGCATGAAATGTGTGAAATGCCAAAAATGGAAATGCAGTTGTTGCAATATTCTGGTCACTGGTAAACCAAACAGAAATGAGAAACCGCAACAAGCAACATTTCTTCCTGGTGATGAAAAATTATATTCCAATGTAAGTTACACATCAGGAAAAGGTGACTGTCTTATAATGAGAACGATGCTCCTACAGCTATTCACGCATTACATGGAGCTTAATGTTAGAGGCAAAACAGTAATTTGCAATCAGTCTTAATCATAGTTATTTTAATCTAACTTCCTTCAAATGAAACAAGAGTGTAATTATCTTACACACACACACACACACACACAGCTGTCTGTATATCACATGTACACATGAAATCTATAGTTGCAGCTGGTGGTTCAGAGCAAGATGGTGGATCTCTGGCTAGGGCAGAGATTCTAAGGTTCTTGTTCTTAAGTTGTTGAGAGCTCCTGCAGGGTAGAGGTTGGGAGGCTGACCTGTGAAAAAGGTTCGCATTTCACCTCAGTCATGAATTCAGTTAGGTGGCCTTAGGCAAACCAGTCTCTCCAGCCACAACTCCACATGTTGCAATATAGAGGTAATAGCAGTTGTTGTAAGAATTACTGAAGTAAAGTACACAACGCACTTTGAATGTTCGGAAGTGGTTGGGTTGTTGATGGTCAGGGCCAGGGCCTATTCCCCAACCCATTTTTCCTAATCCTTAGGGCTGGCCCCAACTGTTTTGCTGCCTGAGGTAAAGAAGCAAATGGCGCCCACATACATCTCAAGTCAAGATGCGTAAGTACCCAAGGCTAGTCAAATTATTTTCCATCCTGGAAGTAAAAATACAGCCATAATAAATTAAATAGCTAACAATTTGCTGTCCTTTCAAGAAACTCACAATCAGGGGTCTGAGGCAGCCACCTCACTCTGAGCAGGACTGACCCTGCAGAGTCCACTGAACTCCCACTGGAAAACTGTCTCCAAGAGCAGCTTTACCATTTTTCCATAGTAATAAATGACAGCCTTTCACTGTGCACGCTTTTTGTCTTATGCCCCAGACTGAAGCCCATATAATTTGTCCCACAGAACTGAATTAGAGCTTCCAATAAATCAAAGCAATCCTGTCTGTATAACACTACCCAAGTTTCTGTTTTTTTGTTTTGGTCACACTAGAGCTGCCTTCCCAACTTGGTGCCATCCAGATGTTTTGAAGTACCTCTCAGCATTCCTAACCACTGGCCATGCTAGCTTGGAGTGACGGGGGTTGTAGTTGGACACGTCTGGAGGGTGCAATCTAGCAATCTTGAGAGAGGGAAGGAGCTGCCATCTTTGTGAGCAATGAAAGGTAGATCCCAAAATGGAGAGTGCCCTGATACTTCAAGACCCTAATCAAGTTCATAGAATCATAAAATGGTAGAGTTGAAAGGGGCCTATAAGGCCATCGAGTCCAACTCCCTGCTCAATGCAAGAATCCACATTAAAACATGTCTGACAGGTAGCTGTCAGGCTGCATCTTGAAGGCCTCTAGTGTGGGAGAGCTCACTACCTCCCTAGGTAATTGGTTCCATTGTCGTACTGCTCTTCCAGTCAGGAAGTTTTCCTGATGTCAAGCCAGAATCTGGTTTCCTGTAACTTGATGTGGGATGATTGACAAGAGATCCTGGTCCTCCTCTGTGGGTCAACCTTTCAAGTACTTGAGGAGTGTTACCATGTCTCCCCTCAGCCTTCTCTTCTCAAGGCTACAAATGCCCAGTTCTTTCAGTCTCTCCTCAGTTGCTGATATTTGTGTAGAAGAAATGTAGAATGGAGTTTGATGAGGGGTGGGGAGAAGAAGGAAAGGGTGTGGACCCTACATTGGAGTAGAGGGAAGGATAACAACTTTGTTTTTATATATTTAGGCCAATGGTTCCCAATTGGTGGTCCACGGACTCCAGTGGGTCCGCGTAACCCACCCAGGGGGTCCGTGGCACCATTCACATATTCACCATTCATTTCTGGAGTCCACTGACGATGAATTCCTACCAGAAGTAAAATATAACATCACTGAACACCTGCGACTAGCTTCAGAGATTACTTCCCTGCACCTAATCCTGAAAACTCATGGATAAACTCACATCCTTTTGAATGTGGTGATGTACAACTAACAACTCTATCTGCGGAAGAGCAAGATGCACTTGTTGACGTGACTTGTGATGGTTGATTGAAATCATTTTTCAAAGAATATAGACTGGACCAATCCTGGGTGACGTTTTTTTCCTGATTATAAGAACTTAGGTGAAAAAGCTTTGAAACATCTAGTTCCCTTTTGTTCCACATATCTTTGTGAACAAACATTTTCGACATTTTGTTATATGAAGAACAAGCCTAGAAATCGGTTCAATGTTGATCCAGATTTGAGATTAAAAGTAGGAAATATTGAACTGGATGTGGAAGGGATTGTTCGGGACAAAAAGAGGCAGGATTTCTCCCATCACATTTAGGTTTAGTAGCTGCTAGACATGTCATAATTTTTTTAATTGTATACTAGACATCAGTAAAATTAAATTCGTCTTTATATTCCTAACTAAATCATTGTAATTTTTGCATGATAATATCACAAATATCACAAATTTTATGGTCTTTTTTTTAGTTTACCTAAAATCCTTTGCTTATTAGCAAAGTAATTATTGCTTATTTTCTCCAAAAAATTACTTCACACAGGTAACTACCATAGAGATAACACATTTCTCAAAAGTAGGGGGTTCATGGCTTGGCATTTGAAAAACAAGGGGTCCGCAGTACTTACCTAATTGGGAACCACTGATTTAGGCTATTCAAAGCTCATCTTTGCATACATTACTGTGTGGCAATTTTTAAGGTAGATCACTATCGTTACCCCATATTACCAACTGGGGTCAAGTCTAGGAGATGGTGGCTTGCCTAAGGCCACCTGGTGTGCTCGGGGCAGTGGTGAGCTTTGAACTGGACTACATCCTACTTCACGACCTATATCTGGGAGTATTCCTCATGAATATAGCGAAGCTTACTTCTGAGTAAACATGCACAGTCAGGGCCGGCGCCTGACTATTTTGCGCCCTAGGCAGGCGCACCTCTGCCCCGCTCCCCACCGCCCACTCCCGTTCCCACTCCTGGCTTTGAAGACAGGATGCTGGGGTTGGGGGTCGGGGCGGAGGCTTCGAAGCGGCGCACCGGAAGTGGCTTCCCGGCACGCCGTTCTGAAGCCGCCAACCGCCAACCCCAGCATCCTGGCTTCCTTTGGTTGGCGCTCTAGGCCGCCACCTGAGCTGCCTCTATGGCAGCGCTGGCCCTGTGCACAGTCAGTCTCTTATCCCCTATGCCACACCAGAAGAGACTGAGCAAACCTCTTCATGGGCATTCATACCAGCAACCCCAAGAAGACTGGATTATCTCGAGGAGAAGTGAGGGAAAACGGATCTTTTCTAAAAACTTAGAAGCAGCGGCCACTGGACTGCTCCAGCAAAAGAGATATTACATTGCCCAGCAATTTAAGCACAAGGCACACCAGTACAATTGAAGCTTGTCATGTTGCCTATTAGCTTGATGTCTTTATTCAGGGGCCATCTGCACCACTGAGAGATACAGAGGCAGCTAATGTCAATATGAACAAATGCCTCCTCTTTTACAAGAAATGTCAAACATAGGACAGTGTAGAACTGACCCTCGGAATACCAACAGATGTTAGCTACAAGGTTTGGGGGTGGGGAGGAATCAATCATTCCTACTGGGACTAATTAAGATGAAATAAGGAGCCAAAGAAAGAAAAACCGTGCTGCATGATCAGGAACTTCATACATACTATCCAAGCTCATTATTGGCTTATTGCCCTGCGGCCTTTGGAGAAAGGTTAAAAAGAGGTTCAAGAGCACACACAGTCACAGGAAGGGAAGGGAAGGGAAGGGGAGAAAAAGTTTAATTCACACTCTGGTCCTGAATTTTGGAAGGCGTATCTCTAAAGAAGGTATGCAACTCTTACATTGGCCAACATGCCCCCATTTTATTTTATTTTACCCTGCATGCCACAGTACATATATTGATCCTCTCTATCGATGAAAACAACCATGTGGGCTTGACAACTTTGCCCAAAGCTCGCAAACAGCATGGTCAGGGCACCCAATGCTAACCTTTGCTAACCAGATTTATTTGTCTATTTATTTTGCAAACAAAACATCACAATGGACTATGCAAGCTTTTGAACTTTTCTTCTGGCTGGAACATAGCAATGGGAGTGAGGAGGCATTTGGCAGGCCTAATGAGGCAAGACTGGCCTTCTCCTGAAAGAGGAGTCGCACATTCATTGAATACTCGGGAACACGAACGAGGCTAAACAAATTAGCCATGCCCCCAAGGTGGGTGCCCTGCTTTGACTACGCCCCTGCCGTTCATTAATTAAACTAAAAGGGCTGCTGCACATAGAATCATAGAATCATAGAACAGCAGAGTTGGAAGGGGCCTACAAGGCCATCGAGTCCAACCCCCTGCTGAATGCAGGAATCCACCCTAAAGCATCCCTGACAGATGGTTGTCCAGCTGCCTCTTGAATGCCTCTATTGTGGGAGAGCCCACAACCTCCCTAGGTAACTGATTCCATTGTCGTACTGCTCTAACAGTCAGGAAAGTTTTCCTGATGTCCAGCTGGAACCTGGCTTTCTTTAACTTGAGCCCGTTATTCTGTGTCCTGCACTCTGGGAGGATCGAGAAGAGATCCCGGCCCTCCTCTGTGTGACACCCTGTTAAGGATTTGAAGAGTGCTCTCATGTCTCCCCTCACTCTTCTCTTCTCCAGACTAAACATGCCCAGTTGTTTCAGTCTCTCTTCAAAGGGCTTTGTTTCCAGACCGCTGATCATCCTGGTTGCCCTCCTCTGAACACGCTCCAGCTTGTCTGCGTCCTTCTTGAACTGTGGAGCCCAGAACTGGACGCAATACTCTAGATGAGGCCTAACCAGGGCCGAATAGAGAGGAACCAATACCTCACGTGATTTGGAAGCTATACTTCTATTAATGCAGCCCAAAATAGCATTTGCCTTTCTTGCAGCCATATCGCACTTTTGGCTCATATTCAGCTTGCGATCTACAACAATCCCAAGATCCTTCTCATTTGTAGTATTGCTGAGCCAAGTATCCCCCATCTTGTAACTGTGCATTTGGTTTCTATTTCCTAAATGTAGAACTTGGCATTCATCCCTATTAAATTTCATTCTGTTGTTTTCAGCCCAGCACTCCAGCCTATCAAGATCACTTTGAAGTTTGTTTCTGTCTTCCGGGGTATTAGCTATCCCACCCAATTTTGCGTCTTCTGCAAATTTGATAAGCGTTCCCTGCACCCCCTCATCCAAATCATCCATAAAATTGTTGAAGAGCACTGGGCCCAGGACTGAGCCCTGCAGTACCCCACTCGTTGCCTCTCCCCAGTGTGTGGGGCACGTCAATTACACATTGAGCTTCCCAATTGTGCGGAAGCTGCATGTACCTAAGGGCCTTTATCCAACATTCTCTTGAAAGTGTGGATGTCAAGGGCTTGTCCAAAGGGGCATAGCTGAGTGTCGCTGCTTCCTACACACACAATGAATGCACAAGTGCTTTTGCCTGCAGGGGAGGATCTTGAGTTGCAGCACAGCATGCTGAGACGAAGAAATGGATACTTCTCTTTTGAAAATACAACCCAGCAGTTATTCAAATCCATCTCTAGCATGAATAGGGGTTCATTGTAAGGCAATCAATAGAAGTCAAATTGGGCAGCATTTATCAAGTGGTTGGAGGTAGGGTTGCCATATTCTGAATCCACAAAACTGGGACAATTTGGGGGGGGGGGCTAGGTGTTTTTTTTTTAAAAAAAAATGAGCAATATGTAAAGGTCTAGGGAAAGAAAGAAAGAAAGCTATCTAAGCTTTAGTTATCTAACACTGCAATCCTATGTGTGTCTACTCAGAAACAAATCCTATTAAGTTAAATAGGGCTTATTCCCAGGTAAGCATGCATAGGATTGCAGCCTAAAGTACTTAAACACCTGCAAATAAATAATAGGCAAAGAACAGTTTAAGCAAACAAACAGAAAAAAATGACACTAAATTACATTTCTCTACTAGTTCTCAAAAGCTAGAGGAGACTTCAATATGGAGACTTACACTCCACTGAGCAGGCTCAAGGCACCATTTCAGAGGTTGGAATTTCTCTGGCCGGCTGGAACAAAAATCCGGGATTCTTGATTGACTGGCCGGGACATTTTGGAAATGCTTGGAAACCGTGACATTCCCGGTTTTCTGGGACGTATGGCAACCCTAGTTGGAGGGCATGTTTTTCCCTTTAAGACTTGTTATATGTGGTCTGGATGGCAGTTTCTTGTCTGTTTTTTTTAACCAGAATTATTTTTATAGTCAACTCATTTACAGGGTACAGATCAGGTGTATGTAGGGATGTGTGAGTCAACAAAATCTGAGCGCATTGAGGTTTTAAATCTACAATTCTTTCTCCCATTGATTTAAACATGTTCGTGTGCATTTTCCAGAAGTACACATTTTTATGTACATTTTCCAGATGTTCTGCAAATCAGATCACTAGCTTGAAATTGTACAGACTTTGATCACAGATTACGTCCGGGTCTGCATTAAGTCCTAGCAGCTAAACACTGGATAACTTCTGATGAAAAATGAACGGAAACAAACTCCTCCTATATCCCTACGTGGACAGAGCACACATGTGCACAGATTGCATTTATGTAGGTTCTGTTCAGAATTTAAACCAAATGTACAGAGGTTGGAGCCACTGTCAATAGATATGCTCCCAATCCCCCTCCCATACATTCATTGAAAAGGACTTACCACTGAACTATTAACGAGTTTATTAATAGTATATTGCTCCCATTTTGGGAAAAACAAATGCTCTATCGCTTTCCTAAATGATTTAAAACAGAGGTGGGCAATATGTGGCCTGTGGGGGCATGGGTAGCCCTTCCACTCCACTGCTCCCTGAAATTAATAATAATAATAATAATAATAATAATAATAATAATAATAATAATAATAATAATTGTCCATAGCAGTTATGGAGTGCCAAAAATTTAGCTTATTTGCCAGCTAAATTTGACCCTTTTGGCACCCATTAGCACCTCTTTTAATTTTTAAATTGGTATACATGGGGTGTCTGTCCCACAGAGGGGTGGGGGCAAAATGGTCCACAGACCTCCCAAAGTTGCTACCACTGGTTTAAAATAATAAAATTATATTTATGTCTAAATTAGCTAACTTCGTTAAAGCTTTGAGTGTACAGGAAACAGCTCTGTTGAAACAGGAATTGTGTTTGTTATGTATTGGAGTGACATGTTTTGAGATAACATTCAACCTTAAGCTTATGTTCCACATTGCAATTAGAGATGTATGAGGAATTCATTTCAGATTGTTTTTTAATAAGTTTTACCAAGTTCACACCTTCTGGACTGAACACGGACATGGATGCAATTTGTGGTTGAAGTCTGTAGATTTTTGAGCTTGCAATGTGATTTCCAGTCCCCCAAAAATGCATTTGATAGCATGCGTACGTTTGAAAAAAGGTGACAAATGCACATCTTTGAAAAATGCACACAAATATGGTTTTATCAATGGGAGAGGAATGTGAACATTTCAAAAGTAAGTACAAGTGATGTACATTTGGGGAAATGTGCATGGAAACATGCATGGATTTTCATGTGGAAAGAAAAAAGCAAAGCTCACAATGTGATACGGAATCGCAACGAGAGTTGAGAAGGAATTCGGCGAATTCAAGTTTTGCCATCCCTAATTTTAAAATAAGATAAAGAAGTTCCATCTGCAAAAGGGAATTGTACAGGAGAGATAAAATACAAAGTAGTTTGAATGAGGCTTTAGTTTATCACACGTTTGTATCCTGTTTTTTCCTCCAAGATGCTTGATGCAGTGCACAGAGGGGATTTATCCCATTTTATCTTCAAAACATTCCTAGGATGTAAACAAGGCAGAGATGACGATTGAGCCAAGGTCACCCAGGGAGTTGTCATAATTGTGCAGAGATTTAAATCCAGCATGTTCCAAGCCCAGGACTTCATCCACTACAGCATACAGACACTCAATATCAAAAGCTAGCATGTATGATAATTGCATTCACATAATTAACATCATGTCTAGTTTGGCTCTAAGATAATGCAAGTAATAACTTTGACAAAGAGAGGATACAAAAAGGCTCTGTAGGAGCATTGTTATTAGAACCAATGGCCACTCTATGCTAGTTCCCCCGCCCTTAGTATTACAACGTCTACCTCAATTAGTGGTGCATGTGACACAGAGCGCCATCACACCAGCGATTTATCGCATACTCACTATGCCTGATATGCAGTTTTTCAGGCCAGTACTCATATGACGTCGTCCACGTGCTGCACTCATTTCACTTCTTCCCCTCCATGTTCGGTTTCTTTTTGGAGCGAAGAAAGTCTGGATTATTTTCCCTCCCTGCAAAATAAATGCACTCCTCCCTCCCATGTATTGCTGTCATTGTGTTCTATCTGACCAGCCCGTTCTTTGTTGGGGGAGGGGTGTATAAGGGTGGTCTCGCTAACAAAAGAGGAGGGCGGGGTGGTTCTCCACTCAACCATGGAGGGAGAGGGAGAGAGTTCCCATTTCACCCTATGTTCTTACTCCTGAGTAGGCATTTTCACGTTAAAAGAAATGTGGAAAATACACCCTCCTTGCCCTCAGCTCCCTCATTTTTAAAGATGAAGAGATCAAAATTGGCACAGTGATAGCTCTTAAGGAGGGCTTTAGCCACCGCAAGTTTGAATCAGATTGGTTCATCTCTTGATTTTAAGGAATTTTTAAAATGGATTTTTTTTAAAAAAAAATGCTTACATCTGCATAAGTTTTAAATATAAAGAGCTCAAATTTGGCACAGTGATAGCTCTTAAGGATAGTTTTCAGTATGCTGAGTTTGAATCTGATTGATTCATCCCTTGATTTTTTATGATTTTTTAAATTTTCCCCAATTAAACCCATTTTCCAGGTAGTCCACAAGTGCGAAGGATCGATCTTCCTTTCCTTTGAAGGCTGTGCATCTCCAGGTTCATAAAATTGAGATATGCTGTTTCCCTTACCAAAGAATAAATCCCATTGATTTCAACTGCATTTATATCCAAGCCATACTAAAATCCGATGCATGCATACCTTTGAGTAAACCCCATTGAACAGAGAGAGAGACTTACTTCTGAGTAAACAGAAGTAAGACCTCAGAAGTAAGCACAGGGTTGCAGAACATTTCTTTCCAGTTTGCTGTTTCAGACTTTTTTTAAAAAAAAGCCTCTGAGAGACCACACTATTAAAAGTCAGTTGTATATGTGTTTACTTAAAAGTAAGTCTCTCTCTGTTCAATGGGGTTTACTCAAAGCTAAGCATGCATTGGATTTTAGTATGACGTGGATGTAAATGCAGTTGAAATCAATGGGATTTACTCTTGAGTAAGTGAACCAGCAGATCTGTAGTTTATGAACCTGGAGATGCACAGTTTTGCATGATAAAAAGAAAGGAAGATCAATCCTTTGCACTTGTGGACTACCAGGAAAATGGGTTTAATGGGGGGCAATAAAATAAAAAATCATTAAAAAATCAAGGAATGAACCAATCTGATTCAAACTTGGCATGTTGAAAGCCCTCCTTAAGAGCTATCACCATCTGGGTCCTGGAGCCGCCCCTGACCTCTTCCTGGTGGAAGACAACCAGTTGCTCGTCGCTTTCCACCAGGCTCTGCCCTCCAGGTTGACCTTGGTGTGACATTACACACCGGAAGTGCTGTGTCGAAAGCAAATAGTGGTGGGGCAGGTTTAACCCTCTCTTCCCAGTGCCCTGTGGTGGTATCAATCCAAATCAGGGCTGCACACACATTGCTCATCTGGACTTGAAAGCACCAGTCATTTCTACCACATTTGCAGCAGTACTTGTTTGTGTGCGGCACGGAAATGCATGACAACATAAAGGATACTGCACAGTATTCATGGCCATGTGCTCACAAAGAAGCAACTGTGTGGTCCAAAAAAATTGGATTACTGCAACGCACTCTATGTGGGGCTGCCCCTGAAGCTGGAGCTAGTGCAGAATGCTGCAGCTCGGCTGTTGTCTGGAGCTGCCCCTTTCCAGCATGGAACTCCTCTGCTGAGGGAACTGCACTGGCTGCCTATTTGCTACCGGGCCAGGTTTAAGGTTCTTGTACTTGTGTACAAAGCCCTAAACAACTTGGGACCAGGATACCTGAGAGAGCGCCTTCTCCCTTACGAACCTGCCCCGTCACTGAGGTCATCAGAGGGCCTGCTCCTGGTGGTTCCACCTAGATCCATCCTCCGATTGGAGTCCACCAGGGGAAGAGCCTTCAGCGTGGTGGCGCCCCTCCTGTGGAATTCCCTGCCTCTGGAGGTCAGACAGGCTCCAACCTTGTACTCCTTTCGGCGCCTCCTGAAAACATCTTTATTCCAAGAAGCCTTTCTTTAACATGCAGCCTTGGATTTCTGTGTTGTTGTTGTTTTGCTTCTTTTTAAATTTTGTTTTAACTGTTTTATTTTGTTTTTATTTTCATTTTACCTTGTATACCACTCCGAAATTTTTCAATGGGGAGCGGTATATAAATATTCTAAATAAATAAATAAATAAATAAATAAATATAAAAAAATAAAAAATACCAATATAGTGAAACCAAAGGGCTGGTGTACTGACTATATTCAAGACATGTTCATCAGACAATTATTAGTAATCATGAGATAAAGTATAAACTCCTCCTTGCATGCCAATGGTAGCAGAGATGGAATGGAATGGTCAACCTCTAGCAGGACTCAGAAGCAAGAGGCAGGGGAAGGTGAGAGGAATTAAGGCAACAGATCCATGATGGGCTTAAGGAGAGGGGATTCACAGAGCTGTGCCCCATAATCAGTTTCTTGTGATGGTAACAGAAACCAGACAAAGTATTTCATTTTATAAGCTCCACAATCGATTATTAAACATCTGGTCTATCTTCTCTCTTTGAGAAGCTCTACCTTAAACATTTGCTTGGCATTACATCCAGGTAGGATGGGAAACATCTGTAACGGCATCTTCCGCTCCCTCCTCCCCATCTGGGCTAAGTCTCATAAAGAGCAGATTTTTAAAAAATGCAATACCATTTTAAGCCACAGGTGGGAATGCACGTGATTGGATTGTTCTTCATACAATGGTTGTACACTTGGGACATAGAAAACAGACATGTCAAGGAAATAGTAGGTGAGAATCATTCTCCCTGGATTCTGGATTTATTCAAATGAGACATGGGATATAAATATTGCTAATAAACAAATAAAATATGTCTAGGAAGAGAAATGTTTTGTTTAATTTAGGAGTATTCAGTGATGTGAATCACCGCCATCAGCACCCGCTCCGAATTTTACACAAGCCTAAAAGCATTTAGATCCAGAAACTTTTGCAGGTACGTTCAGGCGATCTTGGAGGTTGTAGAGTTCCCTTCTCTTAAGGTGGTGGACCTTCCCTGAGCCTTGCTAGCTCACAGATTGCATACTTCCTTGGCTGCTCTACCCAGCTTTGTTGGAGCCGATTAGGACCCAGGAAACGGACAAAAGAAGAGCGAAACGTTCAATTGTCATGCAATATACTTGGCAGTTTGCCAATAGTTTCTCTCCTACTGAACGTGCAAATTTTGTCATAAAAAATTGAATCTCTCAAAAGCTCAGCTCAGCTTTGGCCATAGCTAGACGGGGTGATCCCCGGGATCGTCCCTGTGCATCCACATCACACACACACATACACACACGGGATCACGGGATAAGAGAGGGATGATCCCTCTCTTGCCCCGGGATCTCGCCCTACCCTTTAGGCCTGGTTTTTCTGCGGTCTTGGGCTGAGCCCGAGACTGCAGAACGTGTGGCCAGGCGCCGTGTTTTTGCGGTTCCTTGTGAGGAGCCAGAAGCTCTGTGCCCATTGGGGGTGGGGTGGGGGGAGTGGGAAAAAGAATTATTTTTAAAAAAACACCTACCTTCTGTGCACGAGCGCTCGTGCGCTGCTGCTTCTTAAAAAAATAAAAATGGCGGGCATGACGCCTCTCCCTCTGAGGTCGTCGCACGCCACATGTAAACAGGGGGGATCTCGCGATGAAAAACATTGCGAGATCTTCACCTCTCCATCGCGCTATAACAGGTAGGCCTAGCTAAGGCCTAGCATGAAGGCTAAATTGAACCTGCATGTTCAGAGGCAGCGTACCTCTAAAGGCCAATTGCTGTGAACCAACCCACAGGAGAGGGGCGTTGCCTTCATGCCCTACTGGCGTGCTTCCCCAAAGCATCTGTCTGGCAATGACTGAGAAAAAGGATATTAAAGCAGATGGATCCTTGGTCTGATCCAGCAGCGCTTTTCTTATATTCATATATCTAACACGTCCCCCACTTCCGAGGTGACAACTTTCAGATCCTTATCCTTAGAGCATTGTAGCAAGGGCAGCTCATCTTGAGTCCAAATCAAGCTTCCTCAGAATTCACAGGCTCATTTCCTTTGCTTCTTGTGGACAGTAAAATGCTCCGAATTTCTCTTGCTGGTGTTATATATCTTGTCCCTGGGGCTTCCTAACATGTCTCCTCTTGTGCCTGACAAACAATTCATACACAGGCTCCCTTTTCTGATTTACTGCTCAACCTTACAAGAAAGAATTATACAATAATGACAGTTTGGAAAACCAGAGGTAAAACTTGGAAACAAACACAGGCAAGGCAAACTACTTTACAAGTAACTGTCACCATTTATCAAAATCTGTTGCTGGAAGCAGAGTAACAGGTAACATTTGAGGGTGTGCTTTTTTAAAAAAAGATCTCCATGAAGAAGATTTTCCACCACAACCTATGACTTTCATGTTTTCTCTTTATATAGAGGAATGAGCTGCAGCTACTAGAATTCAAAACTGGAGTTCAAATTCATACATTATCCAAAGTTTCTGGGTTTTTTTAATGTTTGACCCATCCCATCGCTGTTTTTTAAGATTATCACTCTATTAGCATATACTCTAAGCAAAGGGTTGTCAACTCAAGCTATTGACCTGCTGAGATGCACCCAGGGCTTCTGTTTGGGTATCAAAATGACTCTGGAAAAGGATCTTTTGACAACCAAAGTTGATTCAAAGAAGTGAAACTACAATTTATGGAATCACACCTGTTCAAGGAAGCACATTATTTGCCCTATTGAAATTTGGCTCCAACTACATGCCTATCTATAACACAGCATTTTTGGATGCCAATGACTTTCTAGATATACTTTATTTATTTATTTATTTATTTATTTATTACATTTATATACCGCCCCACAGCCACAGCTCTCTGGGCGGTTTACAACTTATACTTAAGTGCTGGTTGTCACATAGAAAGCCTAACAGTGCATGTCTTCTCAGAAGAAAGTCCCACTGAGTTCGTGGATTTACTCCGAGAAAAGCAGGTATAGGCATACAGCTTAAATTACTCATACATTGTGGAGGGGTGCCCCAGAAGATCGCCTGGGACACCCCTTCGAAGCCTGGCTCTGCGAAAGGACACCCACAGAGCCAGACATTTTGGCCCAGCCAGCTCTCTGAAGAGCTGGGCCAGCTGCTTCCATGGCCCTCTTTCAACAGGATGAAGGCAAGAGCCTGGGTGAGTCGCAATGCTGCGGTGGGAAGGGAGGTGGGGTGGCACAATGCAGCAGTGGGGAAAGGAAGGGGTGACATGGCAGCATGTGTGCTCTCCCTCAGAAGGTGGAAGCTCTTGCACAGGGGTTGGTTAAAAAGTAATATCATAGAATCATAGAATCGCAGAGTTGGAAGGGGCCTACAAGGCCATCATGTCCAACCCCCTGCTCAATGCAGGAATCCACCCTAAAGCATCCCTGACAGATAGTATCTAGTTATATATAACTAGATACCATTTATAAATTGCATTGAAATGTTTCTAACAATCAGTATAATAGTCCTGTAAGGTAGGCCACTCCAATTATACCCCCTGGTAGGAACATACAGATGAGTTAAAATGGTATGGTCCAAGGTACAGTGTCTTGTCTAACATTAGTGAGTTTGTGGCTGAGGTAAGATTCAACCCAAGGACTTACTAGTTTACAGCTCACACCTGATACTACCTTGAGCCTGTTCTAGGGTGACTGCAAACCCCAAAGCATATAGAAAACCCCAAATGAATTTGGGATGGTGAATATGAACGTATGAGCATGTGGCCTGTTGAGCATGTGGTAACTGTATATCTTCCAAATCAGAAAGAACAATGTAGAACAGTGCAGTAGTCCTGCACAGCATATATGGTAAACCACCCAGAGAGCTTCGACTATTGGGCGGTATAGAAACGCAATAAATAAATAAATATGGTTGATTATTAGCATTTGATCACATTTCCTGCATGCCTATTCATCCCCACTGGAATATCATCTAGGATACCACCCAATAATTTGCTTTCATCAGCATGCATGGACTAAACAAATATATAAAATCAACATGCATACACACAACACACATACAGGCAAACAAGCCTGTGTACACTACAGCACTTTTGGAGATATTTGTCTGAACATGCACAGAGAGGGGAGTGGGATCATTAGTTGTGGGAACCACCCCTCCTACACCCACATTTAGCAAAATGCCTGAAATAGCTGCACACATACAAGCCGCATGCATGGAGGCTCTGTCTGCACAAACAGACCCCTATTTAGGATTCCCGATTGTGAAGAAAGAGCCCCCCTGCATGTACAGTTTGTTTGTGAGCAGATTACTTCAGATGCAAGAAGTGATGGGGGCTGAGCCAGTGGGCACAATCCCATACTCCCTACCACCACCATGTGCACTCATCTGAATGTTTGAACAGTGCCTGTTTGTAAAGTATACATGTGTAAAGTTTGAATAAGCTTTGGGAAAGCAAGAAGCTCTCAGAGTGAGCAGGCCATTGGTAAATATTCTGTTATATCTATGCATCTGCGTTATTCCCAATTGTAAATATAATGGGTCTTTCCACACATGATGAGCTTGAGGAAGAGTATGATCAGCAAAGCTAAAGATTTTTGCACAGCAATACAAGACTACCAGACTTATTATCAATATTTATCAAATTCCCAGAACCTACGAGATAAACAACACAGTGGTTAGGGTTGTTGCTGTTTTTTGGTTTCATTTTTAAAGAAATTAGGTTAGCTCATGAATCAAACTGAGTCCAGATGTTTCTGAGGGCAACCACAAGCTTCTTTCACTCGAAGCTGACCTTTTCCCATAATTCCCGGTGTACTGCAGGTCTATGCAAGTAGTAGCCTCCAGATGTTTTGGCTTACAACTCCAATTAGCCTTAGTCAACATAGCCAATGGTGAAGGATCATGGGAATTGTAGGCCAAAACATCTGGCCACAAGTCTCCCATTCTTGGTGTACAGAATTTCCTTTTAGACATTTGTCTCTGCGAAGGAAAAATGTAACGTATGAAGCACATCGAATAAATCTAGCCTTTTAGGACAACACACCTGAGCACGTCCATCCCTTAGGTCCTTTTTCTTACTTACCCATCCCAGAACCATGCCAGAAACAAAGGTTTGCTACCAATAATCCATCCCTTTGCTATAAGGTTCATTAATATCATTACAATGTTAAAAGAAAGAGAGCATTCCCCCCCCCCACAAAACGCCATTTATATTTTATTATATTATTTAAAAATAGGTGGGAGTAGTAGAAAACAAAAACAATCAAATAGCTCAGTTTGAACCTATGACCCATGAAGCAAAAGCACTCCAGAATGAGATTAGATGCTTTCCTCATCTTTAGCACCTAATAAAAAGGTTTGAGGTGTTTTTTGTTGTTTTTTTAAACTATTCCAAGTTCCCAAAGAAGCTGTAGTCTAAACAGATCAGCACTGAAGAGAATGACACGGATTCAGCTAGCACCAGCAGTCAGCTTTCTAAACACTAAAGCATCAGCTATCAACCTTATCTGTTCTGAAGCAAAAGAATTTTACCCTAGTGCTATAAAGCACAGTGTGTGGTACTTTATCTGGTCTGTACACACACACACACACACACACACAGACAGAGAGAGAGAGAGAGAGAGAGAGAGAGAGAGAGAGAGAGAGGGTTGTAGCATATCAGAAAGTGTAAACAATGGGTGATAGTTAAACGTGTTGTGCATTATCCCCAATCCAACTTGGCAATGCTATAATTATTATGTAACTATGAAACATCTGCATTCCCCTCTCCGACTTCTATGTTCTGTTCCCATGATGCCCTCTGTGTCTGTGCTGAGCTACAGAAAGGTCAAGCAGCCCATCTGCAATCCCCCCCCCCCCCCGGTTCATCCATTCTCACTCTTCATGTCCCTGGCAAAAAAAAAAAGAGAGAGAGAGAGAGAGAGAGTTTCTGCTGAATTTGTCACTTCCACCTGTTCTGACAGGTCCCCCTTGCCTGACCCAGAGATAGCCGTTGGGGACATTAATCATACAACAGTCAGAGCTGTGAAAGAAACAAGGCTTGGCTGGATACTGTTACAGTCTCTGTCACCTACTAATCATGTTCTGTGACATAGAGAAGCTTAATCAGATGGTCAGGTTTCTCGTTACTCATCATGCTTGCAACAATGAAACTCTTCTCTGGAAGATTAAAGTTTTGAATACTTTGGGTCTCCTGTCCCTAATAGTACATCACCTGCATTCTTGCTATAAACGTCCAAGAGTTATGATCTAAGCTAAAAAAAAAAAAAAAAAATTAGAACCCCTGACCTTGTCACAGATATTTCATGAATTTCTCATTTACAAGCATTTATTTGGACTCTTATGTAATCATATTGATTACAGTCACATGAAAATCAGGTTTAAGGTGCTAGACTGAAACACACATAACTCAGTAGCACAGAGAAGGTGCAATCACTGGGGGGGAAGGTCATAGAAGTGGACTGGAAAAAATAGAATATTGGGGGCAAACACCATCAGAACAACAGGTTAGGGTGTATGTCATAATTCATTCATTCATTCATTCATTCATTCATTCATTCATTCTATTTAAAATATTTCTTGGGATGCCTTTCAGGGCAGAAACCTCCCCAAGGCGACTTACAGCAAAAATACATAAAAACAGTTAAAATATTAAAAGCGATAAAAACATAAGCATAATAAAATAGGAATTAAAACAACAAGAGCCAGCAATAAAACCAGAAACACAACAATAGCAATAGCAGCAAAACAGTAGTCATATCACGAGAAGAAAAAAAGGAAAGGAACCTCTCGTGCAAGCACTTGAGTCATTGCTGACTCCTAGAGGGACGCCTGCTTTCGCTGACGTTTTCTTGGCAGACTTTGTAGAGGGGTGAGTTGCCATTGCCTTCCCCAGTCGCAGTTATCTTTCCCCCAGCTAGCCGGGTACTCATTTTACTGACCTCAGAAGGATGGAAGGCTGAGTTGACCTGAGCCGGCTGCTTGAGAACCAGCTTCTGCTGGGATCGAACTCAGGCCGTGGGGAATGTTTCGGCTGCAGTAACTGCCACTTACCACTCTGCACCACACGAGGCTCTTAATATCACGAGAAGGACACAGTAAAATGATAGGTTTTTTAAGGCCTTCTTAAAAGCCTGCAGTGAAGGAATATGGCAGACCTCCGATAGCAGCTTGTTCCAATGGTGTGGCGCCACTGTAGAGAAGGCCCTCTCGCTTGTGAACACCCACTTAATTGCTATCCCAGATGGGCAAATGATAAGGGCCTCTCTTTCTGATCTTAATGTGTGGGCTGGCTGATATGGATGAAAGCGGACCTTCAAGTAATTTGGTCTCAAATCATTTAAGGCTTTAAAAGTCAAAAACAACACCTTGAATTGGGCTCAGAAATATGCCCTGTGACTAAGCCTGACACTACAGTACTGAAATTAAACACCGGTGTCAACTGGCTCCAGGTCTAGATCCTTCCAGCTCTTGGTTCAAGATAGCACTGTGGCTAAAACTGAACATATGAAGCTGCCATATAGGGCTGTGCACGGACCCCCCGCTCCGCCCCATGGGCCGATCCGAAAATTTCGGATCAGTCCGCTCCGCTCTGTGCCACTCCGCCCATACTCAGCTCCTCTTCGCTGAGGAGCTCCAGCTCCGAATCGGAGCTCCACAGTGGAGGGGAGTGGCGCCAGGTAAGGCCGGGAGAGGAGGGTGGGGGGGTTACCGGGCCCTGCCGCCATCGCTGCCCGTGCAGCGATGGCGGCAGAGCCCGGTAAGGGACCAAGGGGGAGGGGGGCCTTACCTGCCTCCGTCTGCGGTCCGTCGGCTTCTTCAATTGAGCCCGCGGTTCAACTAGGAAGTCTAGCGCGGCCTAGACTTCCTGGTTGAACCGCGGCTCAATTGAAGAAGCCGATGGGCCGCGGACGGAGGCAGGTAAGGGAGAGGAGGGCGGGGGGGTTACCGGGCCCTGCCGCTGTCGCCGCCCGTGCAGCGACGGCAGCAGAGCCCGGTAAGGGACCAAGGGGGAGGGGGGCCTTACCTGCCTCCATCTGCGGTCCGTTGGCTTCTTCAATTGAGCCCGCGGTTCAACCAGGAAGTCTAGTGCGGCCTAGACTTCCTGGTTGAACCGCGGGCTCAATTGAAGAAGCCGACGGACCGTGGATGGATGCAGGTAAGGGAGAGGAGGGGGGGTTACCGGGCCCTGCCGCTGTCACCACATGGGCAACAGCGACAGCGGCAGGGCCCGGTAAACCCCACTTACCTTTCCAGCGGAGCTCCGGATCGAGGCGAAGGATCCGCCTTCACCTCGATCCTCTTCGCCACGCTCCGCCGGCCCCCCAATCCTCTTCACCTCCGCCTTAAGGGCAGGCGAAGCCCCCCGGTTCGCTTCTAATTTGCCGGTCCGATTAGAAGCGGAGCACATCCCTACTGCCATACACTTTGCTCCATGCTGTTTATACTGAGCGGTTTTCCAGGTTCTAAAGCAGAAATATCTCTCCTACTCCTTTTGTGAGACACATTTTATCTAGAGAACAGGAACCGAACTGGGACCTTTCTGCATGCAAAGTATGTGTTCTACCACTGAGTTATGTGATCTCCCCAAAAGACTCAAACACACCAGCATAAGGCAAGAGAGGAATTCCAGTGAATAAACACTATCATATATTGAAATCACCTTAATTAATCAAAATGTTAGCAAACTAGGAAGGGCAGGTAGCAAAAAGGCAATTAACATAATGTCCATTCGCACTCATGTGCTGCCATCAGTAGCAGAAAATAAGAGGATTTGAAAGATTGCTCTACCCCTCAGCCACTGTTGATAGATAACGTGCAGAAGCTTGTGCTGAAGACAGGTGATGATTTTTAAGAGATGTGGAAGTGTTATGACATTGCCCTGAGCATCCCTGCATGTTTCTTTTCTCTCACTGTTTTCCTTGGTCCAGCTAGTTGTGTAGGCTTTGGAAACACTACTAACCCTACTTACCACCAGGTGCAATGGTGGGATGAGTGCACATACCACAAACAGGACTCTGATGCCTCGACCACATCACCTTCAACACTCAGACGAAGAAAAGTATCATAGGGTGACCAACTGTCAGGATTTCCCCGGATTTGTCCTGGTTTTTGATCTTTCCATGGTGTCAGGGGGGGGTTTCTATAATTTTCAATAATGTCCTGGAATGACACACCTTCCTCTTTAAGGCTGCCATTAGCATGGCAGGAGGGAATGACATGCTTTATTGAGGCACATCGTTCCCCCACCCCGAGCTCCAATTGAGGTCTTAAAGGGGAAAGTGGGTCATTCGTGGACATTATAGAAAAGGCCCCAATTGGAGTGGATGGTGGTGGTGCAGAATGAAATCCTTTCCCCTCCTCCACTCCAATCGGGTTCTTTAAGGTGGCGGGGGAATAACGTACTTTCTGCAGGACTCAGAAAGCTGCTTCCCCACACACACACTAGGTGTCCTCTTTTTTGGTTTCCCAAATATGGTCACCCTAAGTATCATCATATCATAGAATCATAGAATCATAGAATCGCAGAGTTGGAAGGGGCCTACAAGGCCATCGAGTCCAACCCCCTGCTCAATGCAGGGATTCCTGCATTGAGCAGGGGGTTGGACTCGATGGCCTTGTAGGCCCCTTCCAACTCTGCGATTCTATGATTCTATGATATGATGATCATTCTATCCCCACAAGTACACATTTAAGCAAGGGGAGCATTACTCCTATGCAACAACAGATATCGGAGAAGTGCTCGGATTGTGCTGGGAACGTTTATGTTGATAGCCCCAAATCTTTCTCTAAAAACTTTCAGGTGAACACAAATTGCAATGATTAATTGATTCAAAGAGGAGGAATGGTACTGATTTTTTAAATTATTATTTTATTATTATTATTTGCTTATAATTTTCATCACTTCGAAGTCTGGAAGAACCCAGCTTTAGGAAACCAAATGAAGTGAAAATGAAGACGTAGATTTCTGAGATGATAGACTAGTCTGTACTATGTCAGCCTGAAGGGTGGTGGAATCACATTTTTGAATTAAAAAAAAATCCTTGCAAATAGAAAACAAATTCAAGAGGCTGAGGTACAACTTCTTCTGTTTCTTGCTGCTGCTGTTGTTCTTATCTGGGAGAATTGTTTATTCATTTCTACTTTGGAGAACATTCAGAAATAGTATCTTTCATCTGCAGTTTGCCTCAGTACTTTACCACCTCATTCTGCTGCCAATGTGCATTGTAGCCCAGACGAAAATGCTTACAAAGAGAAGATTTCCAAGTTTATTCCTTTTATGGCAGGGGTGAGCAATCACACCATGCAGGGCTGTTTTCCCAAGGGGTGGGTTCTCCCCCTCTCTCATCCGGATTTTATTTATGATGTGCTCATTGGCTATTTTGTCTGTTCGACTGTTCACTTGTTATATTTTTTTCATCACAACTTTTCCAGAGAGTCCAATGTGGGCATGCAGTATAGAGAGTATAGGGAGGTCCCCAAAGCCAAAGCTTCCATCTCAATGAGCTGGGAGATGGTAGGACACTCCCAAGACCAAGTGGCCCATGAATGAGACTGCTGTCTGTAGAGGTGAAGGCATGGGACAACCAATAGCAGGTCCAACACTGAACCTTATACCAACCTCTTCTCCACAAGAGAAACCTCAAGTGACTGTCCACAGCAGTGTCCCTAGGCGGAACAACAGAGGTACCAGCTACCCCATTCATTCTGGTCTTAATAACTACTGCAAACTTCTTTCCTCAACCTTCAGATGTTTTGGACTTCAACTCCCATCAGCTCTAGCCAGCAAAACTAGGGTGTTACACCATATTCCTTCAAGCAAAGTTGTGGCCTGTTTAATCTCAGCTATTGACACCTGCCTCCTTATTTTCGTCCTCCTGCAATGCGCTTGTTAACTATGGTTACTTTTGTTGCACTGTACCACGATGAGGAACTGGTATGGTTTTGCCCTTTAAACAATGAATGAATTTGGACTTTTTAAAAATCTAAACCATCTTCTACTCTTGTTAGCAAAGGACCCTGCACTCAGGAGGTTACAGCAAAGAGCTCCAAACTGCCTCTTACCTGCCTCAACTTGACCTGACAGCAAGTCAGACAAAGTCACTGCTAAAGCAACGCTCTGCGCGAGAGCTGCTGTTCAAAAAGCTTGGTGCTTTAACCAGGTTATCTAACAATAGCTCTCCTATGAAGCTTGCCACAAAAGGGCCTTCAACGCTGCCTTACTTTAACTTCACAAACGCTGAGCTGAGGACTGAGCTGTTGTGTTTGTTTCTATTCAGCGATCCCGCCATTGCTAGCCTAGAAATGACAGTAGGTGGAAACGCTATCTTTCATTACAAAAAGTATAAATAGTGTAATCTATCAGCGCTGTCAATCATGATGATTGATTACAGGCTGTCATAGAGAAGAGTGACATATTAGAAAAGTTTTGTTAACAATGCCTATTGCTAGTCAGCCTGCCACAGAAGCTGGTGATTAATGTGTTGTCAGGCTGTAATCCCACACCCCTGGCTAATGAGGCAGGAATTTATCATCTTTAGAGAGTGGCAGATGTCAGAAGGAAAGGAATCCAAGTGCTGGAAACAATATACTTTTTCTTACCACGCCTGACAAGCCTGACAGGCCTAAAAAACCACAAAGAAGCTTTGTGTAAGCACAAACTTAGAGAGAGAGAGAGAGAGAGAGAGAG
The DNA here is from genome assembly GCF_023053635.1 of Elgaria multicarinata webbii. Classification (NCBI taxonomy): domain Eukaryota; kingdom Metazoa; phylum Chordata; class Lepidosauria; order Squamata; family Anguidae; genus Elgaria; species Elgaria multicarinata. Next base: position 111,118,390 of record NC_086178.1, read on the forward strand.
AGAGAGAGAGGGGAACTTTCATTTGGTATCTTTGCTTTAAATACTGCCGCAAGTTGGTCCTCTATCCTTCAAAGGAGTCACAATGAAAAGCGCGGTGAACTTTGAACCACTCCCATCCCCGGATCCTTGACAACTAGGAAATCTCCAAAATAGGTTTTCATGGCGAGTAAACAGGCAGCTTTCTTTGAAAGAGTAGCAGCAAGTAACTTTTAACTCTACATGTGAACTTGTGACTGATAAAAAGCCTTCCGAGAGGGACGCGTAAATCTCACACAGTCCTTGCCTTTTGCTGCAGATTATCTGTACCCTGAAAAGCTGCTCCTCGGGGTGGGGTGGGGGAGAAATCCTCTCACTAAAGAGTCTTTCGGGGTGAGGATAAGAGAGCAAATGAAGATAGGCTTAGAAAACCGAGCAATAAGAAATGCTTGCAATTTCGTTTAAAGGGGGTTTCCTTCTGACAAATAAGAACCAGACAAGAAGGTTTCAACTTCCGCTTCTTACCGCCTTCCTCTCTCCTACACGGTTGCCATTTAGGGAGGGCACTTGCTCCCTGCCCCCTACACACACAATTTGTTTCTGACTACAAGCAATTATTCTTGAGGGGCATGGCTATGTTTCTGATGCTGTACACAAAGGGCAGAGAATGCAGGGTCCTTCATGTTGGACTGCAACTCCCATCAGCACTAGCCATCATAGCCAATGGTGAGGGATGATAGGAGTTCCAGTCCAACGATACCTAGGGGGAGGGCCTCTTTCCCAACCCTACTGTACAGTGATTATTGTTAAAAAGAATTAAATGGATCTAAAAAGAGCCAGTGTGGTGTAGGGGTTAGAGTGTTGACTGGTTTCCAGATCTGGGATCTAGTCTCCACAGGTTTCAATCCTGAGAGGAACAAACATACTAAAGTTGAGAGATATTGTGGTGTAGTGGCTAGCGTGTTGGACTGGGAGTTGGGAGATCTGGGTTCGAGTCCCCACTCGGCCATAGAAGTTCACTTGGGTGACTTTGGGCTGGTCACAAACTCTCAGCCCAACCTACCTCACAGGGTTGTTGTTGTGAGGATAAAATGAAGAGGAGGAGGATTATGTACGCCACTTTGGGTTCCTTGGAGGAAAAAAGGCAGGATATAAATGCAATAAATAAATAAATAAATCTATAAACCAGGTAGCTATTAGGGATTAACAGTTCCGTTCCATAATTGTTGTAGAATTCTGTCATCTGGTCAGTTCTGCATCTGTTAATCTCCAGTCGGAAATCTGGAAATTTCTGAGCGTCAGGATGGAGCAGATCCAGCGCTTGCACTATCCCTGTTTCTAAAAAGGTAACGCAATTGCACTGTACCATCGAATTCAACAGGGAGATGTAAACAGTTTGTCATACCAAAAATGCCTGGTTGGAGACAAACAACTACCCCCCACTGAAGACCTTCCTCCAGTGGTTCCTCCTTGCACTTGATTGCCCCGGGCACTTTTCTCCTGGCCCATGTGTGAATTGCACTCGGAGGAAAAGAAGATGAAGTGATGGAGGATGCTGAGGTGAGGTAAGGCAGGGGAGGGCCAGCTCTCTTTACTCATATACCACCCCTGATTTATACATGAATGGTACAGACATGTGAATAAGCAAATGTGGCAGTGCCGAAGGAGCTTGGTCAGGGCCGGTGCCAGACTATTTTGCGCCCTAGGCAAGATGAACTACTTTCACACACACACGCCCCCAAAAAATGCCAATTCTGATTTTTAAGAACATATGTTTCCTGGAAAAAATAAGAAGCACAAAGCTTGAAACTGCTAAATTTATTTTAAAGTGCCAGAAATACGTCATGCCAATTATAGCAAACAAATTGGAAAGGAACGTCTATGGGTCTAAAATGCATTATTTAATAGGAATATCACCTCCAAATCATCCCCCTCAACTCACACACGCACGCACACGCACACTCAGCATCACTCACTCCAAACAAACACACGCATGAACACATGCATTCACTCAAAGACACCATGCACCCCATTCACCCATACATTCTCTCTCTCTCTCTCTCTTCTGGGTGCGTTCTGGAAGTCCGAACGTGGAGCCGCCCCACCCCCACCCCAGCGTCCCTGGCTTCGCTTCGGCTGGGCGGGCGCGGGGCGCCATCTCGCCCGCCCAGGCCCAGCTGAATCCTCGGGCCGGGCCGGCTCACAGCCAACGTGCGTGAGTGCTGCGCTGTCCCCGGCGCCCCTCTTAGCTTGGAGCTCTAGGCGGCCGCCTGAGTGGCCTCTATGGTAGCACCAGCCCTGAGCTTGGTTAGTTTTGTTTTTCCATATTTTCCATGGGATATGGTTTTTTGGGTAGGGAATAGTAGCAAGGGATTATCTATTCAATACACTTTTTTCTTGCTCCTCTCTTCCAAAGCCTTGCTTTTCATTTTGGCTGCCTTAAGTCTTCTAAAAGCTCTCTTGTGCAGTGCAAAAGATTAAATGAATTGCTTGGGCTCATGTCAGTAAGTTAGGTAAAGGGGCAAATCATTTGAGAAAGGTTTTGACTAACATAATCCTTTTTCAAACACAGATATCTCTTCTGATGCAGTTTCATACAAACACACACACACACACACACACACAGAGAGAGAGAGAGAGAGAGAGAGAGAGAGACGAAAGAGCAAACTAGAGAAGAAAATAGCTGTCTTCTTTCAACTTCATCTCCCAAAATAGAAAACACAGCAAAACATTAAGATAATTTAATCTTCAAAATCAGCATTCTGCACTTGAGACTTGAGAAAGCCCTGAACTTCCCATGTCTAAAACAATGGGCTCATCTACGCCAAGCAGGATATTCCAATATGAAAGCGGTATGGAAGCGGTATATAAAAGGCAGGAGCCACTCTATTGCTTTATAGCGGCATTGAAGTGCACTACAGGATCTACACTACTGCTTTATAGTGGTACTGAAGTGCACTGACAACTGTTGGGGCTCATAAGACATCTACACCAAGCAGGATATAACACTATGGAAGTGGTATATGGTATGTGTCAATGGGCCCCAACAGTTCTCAGTGCACTTCAATACCGCTATAAAGCAGTAGTGTGGCTCCTGCCTTTTACATACCGCTTTCATTGTGGGATATCTTGCTTGCTGTAGATGAGCCCATGAAAAATTGATTTACTGGAATTTGTTCCTGACTCTCCAAGGAAGAGGCTACATGGTGTAATAGCTAGAGTCTTGGGTTTGGACATTGAAACCCAGGTTCAAATCCCTAGCTCAGGTGTGAAGCCCACTGGATGACACTACATCAGTCAAAGTAGGGGTGCTAAAAATGCTAGAACCCCTGTTCACAAAATTAAGGTGGCCTCAATTTTGAGGCAGGCAAATCCTTTGAACTGCCCTCTGTGTAAATTGGGCCATGCACCTCCTCTCCACCTTTTTCAGCTTGAGATCATCAATATTTGCAAATCTTTTTTTATTGTTCTTCCTTTCACGCCCAGGCTTCAATGGCCGCAGGCAGCCACCATGGCTCTGTTGGAGAAAACGTGATACAGTGCAGAGGTCAACAATCTGGTGCCCTCCAGATGTTTTAGACTGCAATTCCCATAAGCTGCAGTCAGCATGGCCAATGGTCAGAGAGCCCGTGTGGTGTAGTGGCTAAGGTGTTGGACTGGGAGTTGGGACATCCGGGTTCTTGTCCCCACTCAGCCATGGAAACCCACTGGATGACTTTGAGCCAGTCACAGACTCTCAACCCAATCTACTTCACAGGTTTGTTGTTGTGAGGATAACATGGTGAGGAGGGTTATGTAAGCTGTCTTGGGTGCCTTGGAGGAAAAAAGGCGGGATATAAATGTAATACATAAAATAATAATAATAATAATAATAATAATAATAATAATAATAATAATAATAATGGGAGCTGAAGTCCAAAACATCTGGAGGGCACCAGGTTGCCTGGCCATGCAGATATTGTCTGCTTGGATTCCCCATTTTGTCAATAAGACACAAAAGCTGGCTGGCTGGCAAAGAGTAAGTTCCAAGGCAAGACTACTTAAACAGCAGCATATCTCTGCAGCCAAGGAGCTGGTGCTAGAACCAGAGAGGTCCTGCATGTGCAACTTCCAGGTGGCAGCTTCATTTCCAACCTCACTCCTTCTCTGGTGAAGTTCCAGAGTGCATCCTGGGCCAGATCTACACTAGTCTAATAACGTGGTTATTGTCCATTTCTAACGTTGCTGTCTGTGTCGGTTTTGATAATCACGGGGCACACTATGGGGATCTAGCGGTACTTACGTTTTCCCTTTACGTTATAAATTCATTAATCCAGGGCACACTATTTGTTCTTCCGTTGTAGCTGTTCTCTGTCTCCTCTGTGTTTAGGCGAGCTTCTCAGTTTGCTCCGCCCACTTCCTTTTTTCTTCCCTTCCTGTCCCCTCTTTGCTAACTCATCTGCTCATGCTCGTAATTTCAACATGTGGAAACCAGGGTAGCAATTGGCTGATCACTCAATTCAACATTTTCGGAGAAGAGCTAATGTCGTTAGAAGAGGGCACATGATTTCTAAATAAGCGCTAGTACTGAGCAAAAACGAACGGGGACAACGAAATCAAGGCGGTAAGTACAACTCATTTACAACTGAAGATACAGAGGGTCATGTGATGCTTTGCGTCACAGTTGCTGATTCATGACGTTATAATAACAATAGTGTAGATTCCCACCTGGACACATTTAAGCCAAGCACCTCATTGAATCCACAGTGCACAGAGATATGTAACAAAGGGGAGTAAGGGCCAAGAGTTTTGACTATTGGGCAGTATAGAAATGTAAAAATAAATAAATAAATAATTCAATCAATCAAAATGAGTATGCTCCTCTGGGTTATAACAGGGCAAGTTTATCCCAACCCCACTAGACAGGGTGAAGCATTAAGAGACAGGGGAAATGGCAAGACTCCATATAAGCAATGGAAGGGAGCCAGAGACTGGCTTTTAGGGCAGTTCCCCCTTTTCCTCCACATAGAATCATAGAATAGCAGAGTAAGAAGGGGCCTATAAGGCCATCGAGTCCAACCCCCTGCTCAATGCAGGAATCCACCCTAAAGCATCCCTGACAGATGGTTGTCCAGCTGCCTCTTGAATGCCTCTAGTGTGGAGGAGCCCACAACCTCCCTAGGTAACTGATTCCATTGTCGTAGTGCTCTAACCGTCAGGAAGTTTTTCCTGATGTCCAGCTGGAATCTGCCTTCCTTTAACTTGAGCCCGTTATTCTGTGTCCTGCACTCTAGGAAGATCGAGAAGAGATCCTGGCCCTCCTCTGTGTGACCACCTTTTAAGTATTTGAAGAGTGCTATCATGTCTCCCCTCAATCTTCTCTTCTCCAGGCTAAACATGCCCCAGTTCTTTCAGTCTCTCTTCATAGGGCTTTGTTTCTAGACCCCTGATCATCCTGGTTGCCCTCCTCTGAACACGCTCCAGCTTGTCTGCGTCCTTCTTGAATTGTGGAGCCCAGAACTGGACGCAATACTCTAGATGAGGCCTAACCAGGGCCAAATAGAGAGGAACCAGTACCTCACGTGATTTGGAAGCTATACTTCTATTAATGCACCCTATTGATTTCTTGCAGCCATATCACACTGTTGGCTCATATTCAGCTTGCGATCTACAACATGCAGCACTGGGTTAACATCAAGCTCAGTGGAGCTGCTCCTGGAACCAGGCAGATGCAAGAGATGCCTGGGCAATGGGGAGCTGAGCACTGAAGGGAGAGAGCCCAAAGAACAACTCAGTGCCAGGGGAAGCAGGTGGGGATTAGGTTTGCCTGGAGAGGACCTGAGGAGCGGAGCTGGGCATGTGGTGGTCTCAGAACTGACATTGCAGCCTGTATTGTGGACCACAATACCTGACGGAACGCCTCTCCCAACATGAACCTACCCATACATTACGCTCAACATCTAAGGTCCTCCTCCGAGTGCCTTCTCTGAGGGAAGCTCGGAGGATGGCAACAAGGCAGAGGGCCTTCTCAGTGGTGGCCCCCAAATTATGGAATGATCTCCCCAACGAGGCTCGCCTGGCACCAACATTGTTATCTTTTCAGCGCCAGGTTAAGACTTTTCTCTTCTCTCAGGCAGTTAACAACATATGCTGAGTTAATTGACCCCAGAATAGTTGTTTTAAATGATATTGGTTTTATGCTTTTGATGGTTTTAAATTTTTGTATATCTGTTTTTAGTGTTCATTGTTTTTAACGTCTGTAAACCACCCAGAGAGCTTCGGCTATGGGGTGGTATGTAAATGTAATAAAATAATAAATAAATAAATAAATAAATAATGATAATAATAATAAATGTATTTCTTACCTGCCTCTGCATTTTGATGGAGGCAGGGAACAACAGCAAGTATAAAATACGTAAAATATTGATTAAAAACATAGTATACATTTTTAAAACTTCCTAAAAAGCATCCTAAAAGCATCCTAAAATGCCCCACCATCCCAAATATCATTTTTAATGGGCTCCAGCCCAGTGCCAACTGCTTTTGTGATTGCATGCCTAAGCAGGGTACCAAGGACAAACCATTAAAGAAAAAAAGGGAGCAGAGGTTCAGGACGTGCCCCACTTGGCTTGCAGCCCAACTAAACCTGCTCCCTTCAAAAATGTTTGGAGTGGTACCCCCAATAGAGAGGCAGGTGGTCACATTTTGTTGGAGTTTTCTTTTCATTTCAGGACTAGGCAAGCATGTGCATCCTGAGCCCAACAATCAGTCATGGAACTCATACTGATAGCCAAAAGGGAGGTGGGAGGGGCCAGGGTGACAGGACCTTTTGATCATTTTCTGCTAACCAAATTAAGGGTTTCTCCACCTGATGAGTTCCACCTATTCATAATCTGCCCCATCCTAAGAGCACTTCTGTTAATGATGGAATACCAAGTGACCAGGGCCGGTGCCAGGCTATTTTGCGCCCTAGGCAAGGTGAGCTACTTTCACACACACACAGACAGACACACCCAAAATGCCAAGTTTGATTTTTAAGAACATATGTTTCCTGGAAAAAATAAGAAGCACAAAACTTGAAACTGCTAAATTTATTTTAAAGTGCAAGAAATACGTCATGCTAATTATAGCAAACAAATTGGAAAGGAATGTCTATGAGTCTAAAATGCATTATTTAATAGGAATATCACCTCCAAATCATCCCCCCCAACTCACGCACACGCGCACACGCGCACACACTTAGCATCACTCACTCCAAGCAAACACATGCATGAACACATGCATTCACTCAAAGACCTCATGCACCCCATTCACCCACACATTCTCTCTCTCTCTCTCTCTCTCTCTCTCTCTCTCTCTCTCTCTCTCTCTCTCTCTCTCTCTCTCTCTTCCGGGCACGTTCTGGAAGTCTGAACGTGGAGCCACCCCACCTCCACCCCAGCATCCCTGGCTTTGCTTCAGCTGGCACGGGGCGCCATCTCGCCCACCCAGGCCCAGCTGAATCCTCGAGCCGGGCCAGCTCACACCCAACGCGTGTGAGTGCTGTGCTGTGCCCGGCGCCCCCCTTAGCTTGACGCTCTAGGCGGCCGCCTGAGTGGCCTCTATGGTAGCACTGGCCCTGCAAGTGACCTTATAATGGACCAGTATGCATCTTTTAAGCAGGCAGTTCAGATTGTCAGACAAAATCCACTTTCTGGCTGCTTCCTGTCCAGCTAGATATTTATTTATTTATTTATTTATTTATTTATTACATTTTTATACCGCCCAATAGCCGAAGCTCTCTGGGCGGTTCACAAAAATTAAAACCACAATAAAACAACCAACAGGTTAAAAGCACAATTACAAAATACAGTATAAAAAGCACAAACAGGATAAAACCACACAGCAAAATTGATATAAGATTAAAATACAGAGTTAAAACAGTAAGATTTAAATTTAGGTTAAAATTAAGTGTTAAAATATTGAGAGAATAAAAACGTCTTCAGCTGGCAACAAAAGCAGTACAGTGTAGGCGCCAGGCAGACCTCTCTGGGGAGCTCATTCCACAACCGGGGTGCCACAGCAGGTAAAATGATTTTTACCTTCTGGGGTGCACATTTTGGAGCTAGTATTGTGTGGATAATGATATGGGTTATTCCATATCCTGCTTGCCCTTCGAAACATTCAGCACATTTCTGGAATAGGCTTTTAGGAATAGGGTAGATTTAACCTATAGCTCATTTCTTGCAAATAATGAGCTATCTGTAGAGGCTATCTACAGATTATACTCTCTACATTTTTTAAATTTCCAGGGTGGGTAACGGAGCAGTTTGCATATTTGAGGCACAGCATTGCAGCTTTGGAAATTCAACTAGGTGTCCCAAAGGCTGATGATAAATCTGAGAATCCTTCACCTTACATTACATTCCTGGAGATAGAGTTGGATACAGGTGACTAAGTTAGATACACTTATAGAAAAGCTGGGTGTCTGTGGTAAGGCTGGAAAGATGCTCCAGCAATTGCAGTAACTACTAGACTACCTTAATTTTGCCTGTAACATAGTGGCCCCAGGAAGACCTTTCCTGTGCAGACTGTGTGATGGCACCATGGGCACCATAGTCAGTCACTATCACATTAGGGTTTTCGGGCAGATGAGCCCTGATATTCAAATGTGGAGGTAGTTCCTACCTGGGCACAACTGTTTTGGAGAAAGATGCTGTTGGAGAGAGGAAAAAAGGCTGAGGCTGATGTTGGAGGGGGGCATCAACTCCTGATGTTATCTGACCCATGGTGGCTCTGATGGGAGGGCAATCTACACACACACTCACACACCGAAAACAGTTCTGCACCTCTTGTTATATACATGGAACATGATGACTCTTTCAAACCACTTTTAAGCCTGCAATCCTATATCTACGTATTCTTATCAGAGCCATTGAACTCAGTGGGACTTACTTCTGAGTACACATGTATAGAACAGCACTGTAGGTTTCTTCAAAGCTATAAAGATATTAGGCCGCTGCTACTTTTGGGGTTAAAAACTGTTGCCTAGCACCACTCTGCGTGGAGCTAGATGTGTGCAGAGGAGATTCCACACTGCCTTGGGCCATGATGAATGTATGTACCAGACCAATGTCCTTTGGGGCAATGGTGTAGGAAGACAGGGGCTTTTACCTATTCCCCAATGTAAATTAGTTTTAAATTTATTAGACAGCTCTGCCTTTTTCCTACTTTAAAATAATTAATAATCCACTGTATTTGGAACTCAAAATATGATTGCAGTCTGTCATAATGACTGTTTCAGCTTACAAGGTATGGTAAGGATTTATTAGAGTTATTTTTTCAATCAATCAATGCTGCATAGGAATGATGCCATCCTGATTTAAATTCCATTTATTAAGCCTTCTAAAATAAACTTAACAGGGGAATAGTGGCATCGTAGAATTGCTTTTCCCTAGCGTTAATTTGAAGATTGCTATTTCCCAGACAAAGTGTTACATCTGGCATGAAAGTCAAATCAGTTTTTGATGGATATAACCTGTTAGGAAGTCTTAACTAAAGCTCTGAAATTATACTCATTATCTAGTTGATTGGAAGCCTCTTCAAGCACGCGATTTAAAGCAGTAATAAGCTTTTTTGAGGGGTGCGATCATACGAATCTAGAACTGCAAACCGAGAAGGGTTGAGAGAACAGGAAAGTTCATTTGAAAGTCAAGTTTTTGGTATAAATTATATGCAGTTGTGCAAACATGTCAAGCTTTGGTAAATTGGCCTTGTGTTAATGTCAACAATTTGGGGCCAAAACAATAACACAGCTTTCCGGAAAAGCTGTTACGCCCCTATGCATTCAGAAAGTTTGTATAACTTGGGCGAGAATTTTACTCACCGTAATTCTCTCCAGAAATCTATGGAGACATGAGTGAGGATTGTATTTCTCTTCAATAATATGGGTTTATAATCATGCCAGCAGGAACTGCTGTAGCAAAGTGGTGGAAAGACTGAGCTACAAAGTAGGAAGTCCCTAGTTCATATCTTTTCTCAGCCGTCAACTCACCGGGTGGCCTTAAGCAAACCACTCTCTCTCAACCTCAACACCCACCTGTAAAATGGGGATAATAATAGTGACCCATATTTACAGGGTTGTTGTATGTGGGCAACTATGGGCTCCAGAAGGCCCAATCTCTTGTTCAAAGACTCATAGATCTAGACCTACAGCATTTAAGAACTGCTGCTAACAAATGTTGCTCTCCACAGCTATACAATAATTTTAATAACTATGGATTCACTGCAACTTCATATCTGTATGCTTTAACCATTCCCAAGTATAGGACAGCATTTACCCTTGCTTGCCACCAGCATTACTAGAAGGACGATTTAGTAAAATCCCAGTTAATGAACGGATCTGTCCCTGTGGTTCTGGAGCAATATAATCCGTTGAACATGTCATTTTGCATTGTAACATGTATGAGGAATGCAGAAAAAAGTTAATCTTTCCTTTATTAACAGCCTTTTCTGGATGTAACCCCACAACGTTGGTATTAATCTGTTTAAGGGATGTGTCCTCCCATATTACTGAAAGGGTTTCTAAGTTTCTCATGACCTCAATGCGAATTAGAAAAATAACGCTGCAATCCGCCTGAGAGAAGCAACTCACCAAGCTGTATTTTGTTTTTATGCCACCTTTTATCTATCCTTTGCATGTTTGGGTGTTGATTTTGCTGGCCTGAGACTGTAATAAATAACAATGAATGAATAAAAATGTAAGGTTGTTGTAAAAAAATTTTTTTTACAAGATTATGAATACGAAGTGCTCTGGATACTTGAAAGCACTTTACAAAAGCACTGTACAAATAGGGCCTCTACTTCCCTTGCTCGGCTTCGTCCATTTTCGTCTGCTGCCCCTTACGCCTGGAACGCTCTTCCAGAACATTTGAGAACTACAAGTTCAACCACAGCTTTTAAAGCTCAACTAAAAACTTTTCTTTTTCCTAAAGCTTTTAAAACTTGATGTTGTGCAGACTTCTACTGTTACTTTCTACTGTTAGTTTTACCCTACCCTGTGCCTGCTTACCCTTCCCTGTACCTGTTGGCATTCTCTTCCCCTCCTTATTGTTTTACTATGATTTTATTAGATTGTAAGCCTATGCGGCAGAGTCTTGCTATTTACTGTTTTACTCTGTACAGCACCATGTACATTGATGGTGCTATATAAATAAATAATAATAATAATAATAATTCAGTATGTGGCTACCACACGAGGAACAGAATGAGGGAGTGCGCCATGTTTTCCAGCCACAAGCCTTATTCACACACATTGCAATGAATGCACACAGAGGAGCAAGGACACGCCTGCTGTGCTCACTCCTGCCTCCTACTTATGTCCAGTTTAGCTTGTTGTGAAAGAGCCTATACACATACAAACTGGCCAAGCAATCGGGGATCCTGGGTTTCCCATCGCATGGGATGCCAACACACAGGCAGCAGGCACAATCTCACTTTGCCCACTAGTGCATGTTAATTAAGAGATTGAGACTCTCTATCAAAGAAGCCGGGGGAAGTACACACTGGAGCTGGTATCGTATTCTAAACTTCATTTATGGATTACCTATGAGCCTGCTTTAATTTTTGGATCAGAGACGCCAAATGTGTTCTTTTAGATTAATTTGTGGCCAAATTAATCTAAAATCAAGCACTCTCTCAATATTTAATTTTTGTGAACCGGCCAGAGAGCTGTGGATATGGGACAGTATAGAAATATAATAAATGAAATATTATTAAGTATGATAATTATAAACTGTACTTCCATCCAAAATGATTTCAGAGCAGTATATATTTAAAAAATTGAAGCCAATACAATATTAAAACAAACAAAACTTTAACAACGATATAGCAATATTGAGAGGAATAAAAACTATACAGCTAAAATATGATAACTTAAATTGCCGGGACAAAAGGCACAATCCAGTCAGACACCATCTTTCATAGAATCACAGAATCATAGAATAGCAGAGTTGGAAGGGGCCTACAAGGCCATCGAGTCCAACCCCCCTGCTCAATGCAGGACTCCACCCTAAAGCATCCCTGACAGATGGTTGCCCAGCTGCCTCTTGAAGGTCTCTAGTGTGGGAGAGCCCACAACCTCCCTAGGTCACTGATTCCATTGTCGTACTGCTCTAACAGTCAGGAAGTTTTTCCTGATGTCCAGCTGGAATCTGGCTTCCTTTAACTTGAGCCCGTTATTCCGTGTCCTGCACTCTGGGAGGATCGAGAAGAGATCCTGGCCCTCCTCTGTGTGACCACCTTTTAAGTCTTTGAAGAGTGCTCTCATGTCTCCCCTCAATTTTCTCTTCTCCAGGCTAAACATGCCCAGTTCTTTCAGTCTCTCTTCATAGGGCTTTGTTTCCAGACCCCTGATCATCCTGGTTGCCCTCCTCTGAACACGCTCCAGCTTGTCTGCGTCCTTCTTGAATTGTGGAGCCCAGAATTGGATGCAATACTCTAGATGAGGCCTAGGAAAGGAAAGGAACCTCTCATGCAAGCACTGAGTCATTACTGACTCTTGGAGGGACGCCAGCTTTCGCTGACGTTTTCTTGGCATGCCTTATAGCGGGGTGGTTTGCCGTTGCCTTCCCCGGCCGTTATTACCTTTCCCCCAGATAACTGGGTACTCATTTTACCGACCTCGGGAGGATGGAAGGCTGAGTCCACCCGAGCTGGCTGCCTGAAACCAGCTTCCGCCGGGATCGAACTCAGGCCGTGGGGAGAGTTTCAGCTGCAGAAACTGCTGCTTTACCGCTCTGCCACACAAGGCTCAGATGAGGCCTAACCAGGGCCGAATAGAGAGGAACCAGTACCTCACGTGATTTGGAAGCTATACTTCTATTAATGCAGCCCAAAATAGCATTTGCCTTTCTTGCAGCCATACCGCACTGTTGGCTCATATTCAGCTTGCAATCTACAACAATTCCAAGATCCTTCTCGTTTGTAGTATTGCTGAGCCAAGTATCCCCCATCTTGTAACTGTGCATTTGGTTTCTATTTCCTAAATGCGCTCTTCAAACCACAATCTGGACATCAAGAAGTGCTGCAGGCTCACACACTCCCTCTTGTACCACTTTCTCTTCGATATCTTGCTTTCCTCTAAGCGTATTTTGCTATGATGTCTGAATTGGCAAAATATAGTTAGAGATAAATTCCAAACCGAAGGTTTCAAGCCTACTTCAAACCAGGATTCTAAATTGTAGATTATTTATTTATTATTCCACCTTTACTAATTAATTAATAATACCCCGTCTTTCTGCAAAAAGGTTTAGAGGCAACCATAGTTTTCGGAATTGGACAGCACTTCAAAGTATGGTTAGCACCGGAAGCACTGGAATGCATGACTAAAGCAAACCATCACAGTTTAGCCTGGAAAAGAGATGATTAAGAGGCAATATGACTCCCATCTTCAAATATTGAAGGGCTGTCACACAGATGATGGAGCAGATTTGTTTTCACTTGCTCCAGGGGACAGAACCCTAACTAGGGTGAACATATGAAAAGGAGGAGAGGGCTCCTGTATCTTTAACAGTTGAATTGAAAAGGGAATTTCAGCAGGCGTCATTTGTATATATGGAGAACCTGGTGAAATTCCCTCTTCATCACCACAGTTAAAGCTGCAGGTGCCCTGTCCTCTTTTAATCTGGTCATAGTATATCTGCAGTATAGCTCCTGCAGCTTTAACTGTTATGATGAAGAGGAAATTTCACCAGGTGTGACATCCATGTCAATGACACCTGCTGAAATTCCCTTTTCTATGCAACTGTTAAAGATACAGGAGCCCTGTCCTCCTTTTCATATGGTCACCCTGCAACGAAGGCCTAGATTTTACCTAAAGTTTAAACATAAGTAAATTCATGTCTGGTTTGTGCCATTTCAGAATACAGGTGAAGACTCACATGACTGAATGCTCCTCCACACACACACACACAAATCTTTCCACATTGAACACCAAATGTTAGAGAGACTTTAGAGTAATTTTCACTTTCATGTATCATTTTTCCCTTGTAGGAAGTTTTTGGTATTTTTTTTAAGTAAGAGTAGACACTCACACAAGTCTCCATGAGGAAAGTGTACCAAAAGGCAGCGCCCAATGACAAAGGTAGCTCTCTTTATGAATGTCACCTGCCTCACTTCAGAGAGCAGGACACCAGTGATTTTACACTGGTAGGGATTTTATGTGGCAAAGCGCTCAAAAATAGCAATTGCCACCTGTGCTCTGAAGTGCTACAGCCGTTTCCACAGCCTCAATTTGCTACAAATACAGAACAGGCCAAATTGGTGTTCCATCCTGTGGTAGATGCTCAAGGGTTCATTGGCAGGTGAGTTAATGTGGAAAGTCTACACCCTAAATGCAGAAAGGTTAGAAACCATTACTGAAATGCATGGCCACAGTCATCTCAAGCAATGCAAACATTTCCAATAGTATAAGTTCAGACCAAATGGCAAAGCCAGAGCTACTCTGGGCCTGCAATTCAACACATCTTTGTTCGTCCCCTGAAATATTCCCATCAAGAATTCTTGAAAAGGAGCCTTCAAGAGAAATGGCAAGAGAAAATTTCCTTGAAATACTACATTCAAACAAGATTCATTAATATAACATTTATTTTAGATGGCTAGAGCCCAACAGAGAAACCATGCAAAATAAAAGTAGATTATATATACTAAAGGCATCTTACTGAAAATAAATGGAAGGTGCTGGTAATGTAGCGGAAAGCTTGCTTATACAGAGCTGTAGATATATTTATTAAAGTTTGCAATTTAACTGCTTTCTCACACATTGGCAGTTTGCTTTGACCTGGGACGAGGCAAGGTGACAGGATGCAGTCTTTATGGACTAGATTATTTACAGTTTCAGCCTCCTCCCACTGCTTTCTCAAACCTTCTGAGTAGAATAGTGCACAATATCGTGCTTTGGGAATCACTCACTGTAAAATCAGGGGTGGGGTGCTGCCAGTCCATAGGCCAGATTAAGCCCTGAGACCTCTCTCCATTGGGCCTGCCGAGGTCTCCATCACCATTCCTGACAAGGATGGGCAAAGGGCACTTGGAAGAAGCCGTTCTCAGGGGTTCCACACACCCCATCAACTTTCCCCATGAGGAAGCCATCACTTTAAGGGGCAGTTCCTGAAGGAGCACCTCCCTTTTTTCCACTGAAGCAACACTACCAGAGAGAGCTGCTCTGGCTGTGTGTGCGTTTGCCCGTGAGTATGGGGGTGGGTTAACTAATCGGATGAATGGTGCGGGGGCAATGTCAGTGGGATGAATGGCAGGAGTGGTTGTGGATGTATGCATCTGTCAGAGAGAGAGAGAGAGAAGTGGTCCCACCCATTTTGGGCTCTGGCCACACCCACTGCTTGTATGCGACCGCTGGGAGATTTCCTGGGTGGCAATCTGGCTCTTGGGCCAAAAAAGGTTCCCTACTCCTGCTCTAAATTAATACAATCTAATCATGTTTTAAACATTCTTAATTTTTTATATATACAAAAAGAGCATTTGCTTCACATATAATAAAATTTAAATATTAAAAAATTGCATCTCCATGGGGCTACTCCCGATCTCATTTCATGCAATACACAGAGAGAAACTTAGGTTTGCCACTAGCTGCATATTCAAACAACGGATTACAGTAAATCATAGCTCCATGGCAAACAGACCTGATTGGTACATGTGTTTATCACATTCATGTGCTTACGTTTTAGGAACACAGCTCAAAATAGAATGTGAGAAACCAGGTGCCTGGTACCAGCACATGGCAGACTTGGGCAGGATCTACACTACTGCTTATAACAGTTTATAATGGTTATGACAACTGTTCAGGCCCAGGACACATTACATATACTGTTTTCATACCGTTTTAAAGTGTTATATCCTACTTGGTGTAGACCGGCCCTTGAGCAAATGCCAGCAACCCAGGGCTCATCAATGCTGCTACCAAGCACAATACGTAGAGGATAAATAGGAAGAGGGAAGGCTTATCAACCCCCTAGCTGTGGGTTCATTTGCAGTGCCTGTAACAGCACCACCTTTTCACATTTTCATAGGTAGGTCTGTTTCTGAACATATAAAGCTGGGCTATGCCCCCTCCCTCTCAGTCATCAGAGCCAAAGCATCAGACAAACAATGGTCTGTTGGTATCGCTGCACAATTATCAACACAGCCTCAAGTGGTCAAATGGAACTAAAGTGACCAACAAAAGATCCCCTCCCCCCTCAGCAATGATGGTTTTTAAAGTTAAATCTCAATGTTTTTGTTGTCTTTACAGCGCTAGAAGAATTTAAAACAGAGAGAATCTCTCTCCTCCTCTTTTCATCCTGTAAACCCAACCTGGACCAAGATGGTGCCTGGGGTGAGGTCTGCCTTGGTCATCACAGATCAAATGTTGGAGACAGATCTCTTCCCTTACTTGTTGTGCTTTTCAGTGGAAGCAGTTCACACATTCACTGTAACCAAGGCCTTAGCTAGACCTAAGGTTTATCCTGGGATCGTCCCGGGGTCATCCTTGTTCATGTAAATGACACACAGGGGATCCCGGGAGCAGGCAGGGACGAACAATCAGGGATAAACAGGCATGTGTGAAGTCAGTTCCTTGGTTTGACCATGGAGTCTTTGAAAACACAGAGCTCTGGGGCAGGCTGTGTTACTCACTTGTGTTGCATGCATGGGGTTTCACGCTCAATCCCTGGCATCTGAAAAATACCTCCCATAGAATAGCAACAGAGTTGATGCATCAATAAGCCATTTCTTTTATTTAAAATACATGTTTGTGTAGTTTGGCTTTCTCTATCCTTGGACACATATTTCATCCTTCATTCTAATCCTTTCGCTCTACCCTAAGGCATTTACTGTCCTCATTTAGACAGTGAAAGACTGGGAGGTATGCTGTGGTTATTTCATACCTATGGAATGATTATTTTTGCTGTCATGAAGTGGAACGTTTATATGGGTACTAATAAAAATCCATTTTTAAAATGGAATCCGTGCATATATATTACTACAAATTAAATTTGTGGATCAATTCACATGTCTTGTGGACACATTGAAAAGATTAATTCATATTTCGACACCCATCTCTCTGGTTTCAAAATACATAATTATACTTTCCTGAATAGGCACTTTATTTGCACCACACTCTCAAACTAGAAATTCTTCATTGCGAGAATGCATTTCTATATTTCATTCTTCAGAGTGAACTTGGATTCATAAAGAGTCTTTCCAGAGCATAAATAACATATTCTGTTAATCTTCTGTGTTTATATTCCACTAATGTCTTGGAGCACAGAGGTTAACAAATTTATTTCAGCTCCAAATTACTTTTATGGCCAAGTATTAAAATTTGGAATCTAGAGACTTGATAATTGAAATCATGTCAAACTCTTAACTAGGGGTTTACTAAATCAGGTATGAAAATTCCCACTCCAGCTTATTTGAGTCCTATGTAACTCCAGAAAGAAATGAGAGGGCCAAATACCTGCCAAGTCATGGCCACTGAGAGTAATCTCTTAGCTTGGATAGCATTCAGCTTATTCGGCAGCCAACTGCTCCAACTGCAGTTGGATTTTAATTGGGGAAGCA
Source organism: Elgaria multicarinata webbii (assembly GCF_023053635.1). Classification (NCBI taxonomy): domain Eukaryota; kingdom Metazoa; phylum Chordata; class Lepidosauria; order Squamata; family Anguidae; genus Elgaria; species Elgaria multicarinata. The sequence continues at coordinate 111,135,940 of NC_086178.1, forward strand.
GCTTTATGGTTTCCCTCCTGAGACAGTATCTTGCCTCCTCAATTACCTTGAAATGTAGGACCAAAAGTTAACTCTTCAAAAGGTCTCTGGAAGGATCTGCATTTATGTACAGGAATCCATCAGCACTTAATCCATCTGCTAATAAGATAGATGTTAACTGCAACATTCAATGCTTGATTTATGGAAACTAAATGGTGAAATTACTTTCCAAGGCTACAGTCAATTTCATTTTCCTCCTGCTATATCTCAAAATTCCTTCATATGTATATGAAATTTGAAAAATCTAGTGTATAGTAAAGATGACTACTTTCTTAAGTCATGGGTGCACATCCAGCTCAACTAATGTAAAGTGCACCCCTCAATTTCATTTCATCAGTCTCTGTACCATTGTTACTAGGGCTGCATTTAATTAATTTAATTAAAACAAACGTCTTTGAAAAGAAGAAAAGCAGTATTATTATTATTATTATTATTATTATTATTATTTGTATCCCGCCTTTTGCCCAATGCTGGGCCTCAAGGCGGCCTTACAAAGTTTAAAACATACATGGGGGGTGGGGGAACAAAACCATAAACGTTTAAAATATACAACAAAATTATAAGACATTAACATAGATGGAGGGCCAGATTATTCTCCAAAGGCCTGCTGGAACAAAAAAGTTTTAGCCTGCTTCCGAAAGCCCATCAAGGAGGGAGCCAGCCTAGCTTCCCCGGGAAGAGAGTTCCAGAGCACTGGAGCAGCCACCGAGAAGGCCCTCTCCCATGTTCCCACCGAGAGCGCCTGTGAAGATGGTGGGACTGAAAGAAGGGCTTCTCCAGAAGATCTTAAAGCACGGGTGGGCTCAAAAGGGAGAATACGGTCTTTTAAATAACCTGGACCCGAGCCATATAACATAACAACTGAAATAGAGATCAGCAAGGCAACATATTACATACCCTGAACAAAATATCTGAATAAATATCTCTATACTGAAAATCTGAGGAGGGGTGTGTGTCCCGAGATTGGGAGAAAATTGGCTTGCTTATTCAGCCTGATGAGTTCATGGCAAAGGTAGGATTTGAACCTGGGACCTCCCAGCCTACCATTCTGAGTCACATTGTTACACAGTGTTACAATGTCTGTCTGTCCGTCTGCCTGGGTTAATTGAATTCATAAGGATAAGTTGAACTCTCAGCACTATTTCCTCTCAAGTGTACAGTCTGGTGTTATTTATGCAGATAGAGCAACACATTTTGTCCTGAATTAGCTAGTAACTCACTACGGCAGTAGCAATGAACAATCATAAAGCCCTTTGATTTTTACAAGGTGTTCATAATAGGCTATTCTATATGATTTATAGGAAAAACTCGCGTTAGCTCTCCAAATACAGGTGATCTGCCGACAGTGGCCTTGCCGTGTGACCTCTTGTTAACGTTGAGGTGACTCATAAAGCTTAAAAGGGTTTCTGCAACCTTTTCCTATTAATAGGACGACAAACACCATAGTAAAATATAGGCAGGTGGACTCTCCGGACCATGTTTTTAAAATTATGGTTTCCAGTTTACTTTTATGAGTTCCACATAGATGGCTCTTCTCGCTGCCTCACCCCACCCCACCCCACCAAAGGAAAACCTAAACCAACAAGAAATGGTTAAGTTGATGAATAGGATTTAACTGGTGAAACACATGCCACAGACAGATCAACACAGCCCTTAATAAAGGTGAGCATTAGGATCAGAGCTGGAAAACAGCTACATCAGCAACTTATGTAGGGCAAGCACCAGCCTCTGCCATACCTTCATCTCAAAATAACAACTTTCAAAATCATTATACTTCCTCTTTGGTCGTCATTTTATAACTCCAGTGTGTTCTTCACCACCCAGATCTTGGTGACTCCTAATGCATTGATAATTAGGCAGCAAAGGTACTCTGTCACCCAGACTGCCACTTTGCAGCTGATTGACATCGAGTCTTTGGCATACACACATACAAGATTCTGCAAGCTTAAAGTCCGCTCATCCACAGTCTATAATACCATAAGATGATGTGTGCCTTTTAAGAAAAATTCTCTCAATCTTTGATAGTCAACGTAAGACTTTGTTAATGCATATTTGGAGGCAATAAATAAATAAATAAATAACCTGAGTATTTTTATGAGAAAAGTTGGACAATTCATCTACCTATGAAGATAGTAACTATTTCTCTCCCACATGCTTTGTTGTTATTATTATTATTATTATTATTATTATTATTATTATTTATATAGCACCATCAATGTACATGGTGCTGTACAGCGTAAAACAGTAAATAGCAAGACCCTGCCGCATAGGCTTACATTCTAATAAAATCATAATAAAACAATAAGGAGGGGAAGAGAATGCACCAAACAGGCACAGGGTAGGGTAAAACTAGCAGTATAAAGTCAGAACAAAATCAAGTTTTAAAAGCTTTAGGAAAAAGAAAAGTTTTTAGCTGAGCTTTAAAAGCTGCGATTGAACTTGTAGTTCTCAAGTGTTCTGGAAGAGCGTTCCAGGCGTAAGGGGCAGCAGAAGAAAATGGATGAAGCCGAGCAAGGGAAGGAGAGACCCTTGGGCAGGTGAGAAACATGGCATCAGAGGAGCGAAGAGCACGAGCGGGGGAATAGTGTGAGATGAGAGAGGAAAGATAGGAAGGAGCTAGACTGTGAAAAGCTTTGTAGGTCAACAGGAGGCGTTTATATTGGATTCTGTGGTGAATTGGAAGCCAATGAAGAGATTTCAGAAGTGGAGTAACATGGTCAGAGCGGCGAGCCAAGAAGATGATCTTAGCAGCAGAGTGGTGAACAGAAACCAAAAAACTGATGTGAGAAGAAGGAAGGCCAGAGAGAAGAAGGTTGCAGTAGTCCAACCGAGAAATAACCAATGCATGAACAAGAGTCTTGGCAGAAGAGACAGACAAAAATGATCGAATCCTGGCAATATTATACAGGAAAAAACAACAGGATTTAGCTACTGTCTCGATATGAGGAATAAAGGAGAGCGAGGAATCAAATATAAAGCCAAGACTACGAGCTTCCTTGACTGGAGTAAGCATAACATTATTGACAGTAAGAGAGAATGAGAGATGAGGAGAAGGTTTAGGAGGAAAAACAAGCAATTCAGTCTTTGCCATATTAAGTTTCAAACAACGATGAAGCAACCAAGCTGAGATATCTGAAAGACATGCCGAGATACGATCGTGAACATCAAGAGAAAGATCCAGAGATGAAAGATATAATTGTGTATCATCAGCATACAGATGATATTGGAGGCCATGAGATTGAATAAGATTACCCAAGGGCAACATGTATAAAGAAAACAACAACGGGCCAAGCACCGAGCCTTGCGGAACCCCTACTGAAAGGGGAAAAGAAGAAGACGAGCTGCCATTAGCCAACACGCTGAAAGAGTGACTCGCTAGATAGGAGGCAAACCAGTTATAGACAGAGCCACAAAATCCAAGGTCATGAAGGGAATCTAAAAGAAGATCGTGATCAACCGTGTCAAAGGCTGCAGTTAGATCAAGGAGAATAAGAACGGAATAAAGGCCTTTAGACTTAGCCATAAGAAGATCATTGGTAATCTTAGTAAAGGGCTGTTTCACTGGAATGCAAAGGACGGAATCCAGATTGAAAAGGATCCAGAGCAGAGTTACTAGAAAGAAAATCAAGACAACGAGAGTAGACCACACGCTCCAGGATCTTTGAAACAAAAGGCAACAAAGAGACAGGTCGGTAGTTAGACAGAGATAGCATATCAAGAGTAGGTATTTTGGAGGTTCCTTTGACGATAATTACAACATGGGGGGAGATTTACGACATCTCAGCAGGCAAATTATCATATGGAAGAAGATATCCATATTTTGCTTTTGGGGCTTGGATTATATCTTCTTAAAGATGCTGTCAAAAAATACAGATTTTTTTTATTTACTGGTATGGCCTATTTGATATGGAGATTGGAGAATTCTTTCCAGTTTTATCAATAGTGTAAACCAAAAACCAAAAAACCAAAATCAAAATAGATAAATATTGCATTTATTTGGACAAGCTAAGTGTATTTGTGATGATCCAAATGGCATGGCATTTCCTCCAAATTCTTTTGTCAATGCTAGTTAAAGTCAAAAGTTATCTTAAAGTGGTTTCTTATCCTGAGAATAGTCAAGTCCAGCTAATTGTAGTAAACTGCGGCTGTCATAAAACCACACAGTTGGAAAGGATCAACTAGCACAACAATCCCAACTCCCACCCTGATGAAATGGCAGAATTCCACAAACTGTTCCTAACATGTTTCAGATAACATTAAGAGACAGTATGCAGTACCCTGCAGAAGATGGAGATATTACATTTTACAATGCAGTTTCCTTTCTTCTGGGAAGTTCACTTTGGCAGAGTAGAAGTGATGTCTGCCCAATTCACATTTAAAGGGAGGGAGATGAGAGTATGATTGTAACATCAAAAGGGGCACATGAATGATGGGAGCTGAGCATTCCCCCACTTTTCTACCCAACAGCTGGTTGGCCAAGCTACTTCCCCCCCACCCCAAGCCTGGCTCCTGACGCAAGCTGGCCTGGGAGAAAAGTGCCTGGAGCATTAGACTGCAGGGAAGCAAAAGGCCAGCGGGGCCCCAGGCATATTCCTTCAGCTGTGTGTCCCTTTTGAAGTTAAACCCACTCCAGCACCCACTTTATATATGATTAAACAAATATGACTACTGCTATTGCTGCTGCTAGTGGATGCCATACAGAGTTTGGCCCTCAAATGACCTATTTTGTTTCTTTCAGCCAAACAACTCTGTGCAAACAATAAGTAAGAGACGGAAATGCCTTACGATAGCAGTTCCACTGGCATAGGGCCACTTGGCACATTTTTGAAAGGTGAGCAAAATAACAACATATATATAAACTGTCAATTGGTGGTCTCTTTCTGTTCTCCCCACCCCACCCCACCCCAGTTCTGTTACTTTTTCTGGCAAACAATAAGAAAACATTCGAGAAAACATATGCTTTTGCAGTTGAAAGTCGTTAGGGGATAGGCATTTCACAGAAACTTTATTAACAGAAGGTTGTAGTTGTAGTTTCAGTTATTGCTTTCTCCTGCCACTCCCTCCGTCCCCAATTTTGTATCTCCCAGCATTAGACATGGTGAATTCTACTTCACCAGCAGAAAAATGACCCTGAGCTCTGTGCTGACCATTAAATGCAGGGCCCTACCGCTGGCCTCCATGCATATAGAGATCAGTTCTGTGCAAAAGACAGACCATGAGGAGAGGACCGAGTCTGTTCATGCAGAGGCCCTATGCAGAAAAACTGGCTGACACACAGAGGTCAGGGATGAAGCCAGCGGGCACAATCCTGTCTCTCCTCCTCCTCCCATACATTGATTATTCCCACATTTAGTCATATCTGCAGGGCTTGTATCTATGAATCTCCCTTTTGGGAACTCCGGCATAATAATGTATAGAAAGCAATACATTTTCTCTCCCCCACCCCCATGTGTCCGTTGTATTGAAGATAAAAAAAGAATAAAGGTTGGCTCTGTTTTTGCCCATACTTGTATTAGTGATTCAAGAGAATGGGGAATAAAAATCTCCACGATCAGCTCAAGTGGATAATGTACACATGGGAAGAAGCTTCAATATTATAATGCAAATATGCTAATCTGGCAGAAATGGGATGAGCAATTACTTCACAGATTCGGAGACAAATTCAAATTGAGAGACATTAATAGACCTCCTTTATGTGCCTTTGCAATATCTGATGATATGGCCTCTTCACGTAGTCATTAAACTAAGTAAATTTTAATCTGGTTCAATATGCTTTATGAGCAATAAACTTCACCTTAAGTCTTTCAATGGGGTTTCCCCTCCTTATTGGCATTACATGCCTATTTACACAAAAAGAAGTCTAGAGAAGGAGGCAAAAGGAGCCTTATATCACATACCTAGACAGCAAAGAAACACTGCAAGGTAACATGCCCATGAAAGACACATCCTGATGATGGAAGCCACACAAATGCGACAACATGCACATGGCAAAGACGTATGCTTTCAAAACAACAACAACCCTTACCTTTTTAACATGAAAGTAGCATCAGCCCTGACTCTGGCTAGGATTTCAGTTCTTTTGTGCCTTCTGTATCACTGCTTTTAAACCAGAAATCGTAGTTTTGTTCCTTTTTCTTCACTGTCAACTCCTCAAAGGCACTTTCCTCCCCGGTCAGGATACAAATCTCAGTTTGAACAATTGTCCTAGATTCTAGTTTGACTTATTGGTTATGGCAGGAGTGGGGAACCACAGACCATTCTCAGTTTTTCCAGGGTCCTTTTGATGACATGTGTCTTTTGCGCGCCTCCCACTCTTTCTTAGTTTTGAGTAACAAAAAAAATGGTTTTAATCCGAATCTTCTGAGGTTGTGCTATAAATTGCCCACTAGAGGGCGCTGTCCCCATTGGAATCTACAGGCCATGTGGTCACTGGTCTCTTCTATGTGAAAAGTGCTCATTTTGAAAGCGGAAGACAACCAGCAACAGAGTCCGAGGTAAAGAAACACGATTTTTCACGATTCCCCCCAATTCCCCCCCATCTGATGAGCCCCTGGGTCTGAAACAGCTATGAGATGAGGTAGAAACCAGGACTTATTTAGGCTTTCCTGCCCAGCTCAGCCACCAGTTGGGGGCTTAAAGGCAGCACAAACAAATCTTCACACTGAGAGAGTAGGGGAGATGACCCTGGGAAAGGAAGGGAGCCATGCTACACCAACATTTTCCCTATAGCTAATGGAGTAGTATAAATTATACTAAGTAAAGAAAGTGCATGCGAAGGTGCCCAGGACGGACATGTTGACTGAGAAGAGGATGGCCCAGCAGTTGCAAGGCTGGAGATACTCACAAGTGGGGCTGGTCATGAAAGAATACTAAAACTACCTAGACTTGCAGGTGGTTTCAATGGGGAACCTATTTCACATCTTCCTAAATTACTTGTTCCACCAAGGGAACAAGTAATTTATCAGTTTCCACTTCTAAGTAAGCTGAATTGCACCAATGGAAGCTTCCACCTGGAATATGTTGCAATGTGTTCTGATGCAATATTTAAAGAGAAGCCTCTTGGACATTAGTAGTATTAATCTAGTAGTATTCATGGAAGGATCATAGAATCATAGAATAGCAGAGTTGGAAGGGGCCTACAAGGCCATCGAGTCCAACCCCCTGCTCAATGCAGGAATCCACCCTAAAGCATCCCTGACAGATGCTTGTCCAGCTGCCTCTTGAATGCCTCTAGCGTGGGAGAGCCCACAACCTCCCTAGGTAACTGGTTCCATTGTTGTACTGCTCTAACAGTCAGGACATTTTTGCTGATGTCCAGCGGGAATCTGGCTTCCTATAACTTGAGCCCATTATTCCATGTCCTGCACTCTGGGATGATCGAGAAGACATCCTGGCCCTCCTCTGTGTGACTACCTTTCAAGTATTTGAAGAGTGCTATCATATCTCCCCCCAATCTTCTCTTTTCTAAGCTAATCATGTCCCGTTCTTTCAGTCTCTCCTCATAGGGCTTTGTTTCCAGACCCCTGATCATCCTCATTGCCCTCCTCTGAACCCCCTCCAGCTTGTCTGTATCCTTCTTGAAGTGTGGTGCCCAGAACTGGATGCAATACTCAAGATGAGGCCTAACCATCAGGAAAAACTTAGTGACTGTTCGAGCAGTCCAACAATGGAACCAGTTACCTAGGGAGATTGTGGGCTCTTCCACACTAGAGGCCTTCAAGAGGCAGCTGGACAATCATCTGTCAGGGATGCTTTAAGGTGGATTCCTCCATTGAGCAGGGGGTTGGACTTGATGGCCTTATAGGCCCCTTCCAACTCTACTATTCTATGATTCTAGCCAGTGCTGAATAGAAGGGAACCAGTACCTCACGTGATTTGGAAGCTATACTTCTATTAATGCAGCCCAAAATAGCATTTGCTTTTTTTGCAGCCATATCACACTGTTGGCTCATATTCAGCTTGTGATCTACAACAATTCCAAGATCCTTCTCGTTTGTAGTATTGCTGGGCGAAGCATCCCACATCTTGTAACTGTGCATTTGGTTTTTCCTAGATGTAGAACTTCATTCTGTTGTTTTCAGCCCAGCACTCCAGCCTATCAAGATCACTTTGAAGTTTGTTTCTGTCTTCCAGGGGATTAGCTATCCTACCCAATTTTGTGTCATCTGCATATTTGATCAGCGTTCCCTGCACCTCCTTATCCAAATCATTAATAAAAATGTTGAAGAGCACTGGTCCCAGGACTGAGCCCTGCGGTACCCCACTTGTTATCTCCCCCCAGTTTGAGAAGGTTCCATTGATAAGTACTCTTTGAGTCCGATTCTGTAGCCAACTGTGGATCCACCTAATAGTTATTCCATCTAGCCCACTTTTAGCTAGTTTGTTAATCAGAATATCATGGGGCACTTTGTCAAAATATCATGGGGCACATTGTCAAAAGCAGTGAATAACTTCAACCACTGTGTTTTCAGATTCAACCTTACATCTTGAACATTCCCTCTATAGGATACCTTTTCAGGGATTGATCTTTCGTTATAAACAAATTCTGTAGGGAAAATTGTAAGCCTGGTTGTGAAGGACAAGAGAACCATAGGCTCTTTATTGGATGGCTTGGAGACCACAAACCACATTCAGCCAGGGGTTTATTATTTAGAAGAAATGAGGTTGTGCTAACTCAAAATGTTACCTCAGGGGAGCAAATCAAGTAAACCATCCAGCAGCAAGATTACTCCTTAGTTCATGCCCATTTACAGAATAAAATGAAAACACAAATATTGGAGAGGTTTTCTCCAAAGGTGCTGCTGGATATGATATATAGTTAACAGTGACAGAAAAAGCTACAATAAAAATATGACACAACTCATTAGCTGTGACAGCTGAAGCCTCAATAAAAAAGGAGTTAAAGAACTCATTTCCTCATTTTAAAATGGAAGAAAGAAAACCGCCACCCACCTGGCCCCTGCACCACAGTGTGTCATGCAGGCTGCTACCACCAGAGGGCGACTGAAAGGAAAGGGTCCAGCCACAGAACTGGATCTGGTCCCTCTCTTCCTTTGTTCAGCGGGTTTGGCTGGAGGACTGTAGCACTTATTAACAGTTTTACAAGTTGATTTGAGGGCCGGCTTCCCTATTTTGTTTTTCTTTGCTTTAAAAAGGAAGCTGCAGCTTGGCAGCAGAGTACCTGCCAGGGGGTTGGAGTAGATGGCCTTATAGGACCCTTCCAACTCTACTATTCTATGACTTGGAGAATGTGCAAATTTCCGCCACTTCTCTTGAACTGCAGGAGCAGAAACACACCCTGAGCCAGTGTCATGTAGTGGCTAAAGTGTTGGACTGGGAGTCAGGAGATCCGGGTTCTAGTCCCCACTCAGCCATGGAAACCCACTGGGTGACTTTGGGCCACTCTCACACTCTCAGCCCAACCCACCTCACCGGGTTGTTGTTGTGAGGATAAAATGGAGGGGGGGAGGATTATGTATGCCGCCTTGGGTTCCTTGGAGGAAAAAAGGCGGGATATAAATGCAATAATAAAATAATACCATATTTCTTTGATTGTAAGATGCCATCGTTTTGTAAGACGCACACTAATTTCAATACCACCAACAGGGGGGGGAAACCTAAGACACACCCACGATTCTAAGACGCACCCCATTTTTAGAGAAGTTTATATGGGGGGGAAGTGTGTCTTAGAATTGAAGAAATAGGGTAATAATAAAAAAGGCCTCACAAATATATGCAAAACGTTTTGTACAAAAACAGGGTCATCAAGTGTTCAAAAGGGCTAATGCATTAGCAGAACCATAGTTTCCAAATCAGAAGAAGTAATAGTTCCATTTTATTCTGCTCTAATCCGATTTCATCTGGGCGCCACAATTTTAGAAGGATATACACAAATTGAAACAGGTTCAAAAACAATGAAGATGTTCAGCAGTATGGAAAACAAGTCCTATGAAGAAAGACTGAAGGAACTGGGTATGCTTACCCTGGAGCAAAGACAACTGAGCAGGCTGTGGGGATGGGCCATCATAGATGCTATCTGAAGAACTGCCTACTCCTCTATGAGCTTGCCCAGGCATCAAGATTAGCTTCGGAGGCCCTACTCTCTTGCCCACCAGCAAGAGGCATTAGACTGGTGGGAAGTAGGGACAGGGCTTTCTCAACGGTAGCTCTACGCATTTGGAACTCCCTCCCCAGGGAGATATGTAAAGCTGACTTAAAAACACACACCTGAAGACTCATTTTTTCCAGTCTGCATTTGGTGCTTCAGAAATATTATTATTATTATTATTATTATTATTATTATTATTATTATTATTATTATTATTTTAACAATACTCAAGTATCTGAAGGACTGGCACATAGTAAGGGTCCTGTTTCCCCAAGACGTGTTCTCTCAATAGGGCAGAACTAGATCAAATGCCTGGATCTCGGCTTCGAACGTCCTGCGACGTGGGTGGCAGATGGGGAGTTGCGACCGGCGGAGTTCCGCCGCCTCTCTGCTGATCGGACCGCAGACGGGGAGCCGCGATTACCAGCGCCGGCTGACGGGTACACCCCTCTTCCAGCCCGACAGCAGCAGACGCCTCTGGAAAGGCACTGGTCAGACGAGATCCAGGCAGGGACACAAGAAGCCTGGGTGAGTGTTGGTTTAAACACCAGATACAAGTCCCGGGGAGGAAAGTCCGGCTGAATGTGTGTGTGTGAGAGGCTTGCGGAGAGACTTTCGAGATTGCGTTCCTCAAGTCTCAGTAGCCAGTCGAGTGTGGAGGCACGGAGCCACGGTTCCAGGCTGACAAGCCGAAAGGTGCTTCCTGGCCGGTGACTGCCGGCCGAAGCGGTTGTGTGTGTGTGTGTTATAAGTCAGACGAGGCCCTAGAGACATGGGAGGGCGCCAGTCTCAAGAGTCCCAGACGCCATTGCAATGTGTCTTAAGGAATTTTAAAGCTTTTAAAGGAGATTATGGAGTCAAGATGACAAAAGAAGGATTAGTACAATTCTGTGAAAGAGAATGGCCAGCTACAAGTCCCGGGTGGCCCAAGGAGGGATCCTTCGATCCCTAATTGGTGTCTATGGTACATCAGACTGTGAGAGAGAGGGGATCCTGGGATCAGTTTCCGTACATAGATTGTTGGTTGGGCGCTGTAACTTCAAGGCCCCCTCGTAAGTGGCTGTTAATTAACTGTACTGTCATGCTAATGAAAACCTCTAAGAAGACCATGCGCCACATAGACAGCGTGAAATTGCCTGTCCTCCAACGACAAGACGAAGAACTATTACCTCCCCCACCATACAGAGAGCCCCCCGAAACCACGTACCACCACTACAAGACCCTTTGCCCCAGGCGTCTGCACCACAGCAAGTTGAACCTGATACCCAGAACTTCGAATTAACCAGACAACTAAGAGAAACAGCAGAGAGAGATAGAAGAAAAAAGGAGAAAGAAAGACAGGCCCAGACTTTAAAGAGAAAAGGAGCTCAGAAGCAGGCACTCACCTCAGACTCTGAGTCAGGAGATGAAAGTCCTGGTGTTACTACTCAATTGTCCCTTCGAGCTTATCCACCAGATGATACTGGCCATGTCACCTACGCGTATATAACTTTTAATACCACTGACCTATATAATTGGAAACAACAGAATCCTCTTTTTGAAGAAGATCCAATGCCCTTGATTTCCCTTATGGAGTCAGTAGCTGTAACACACAGCCCCACCTGGCAAGACGTCCAACAGCTTCTTAATAGTTGCTTCTTAAGTTCACGGACACAGATATTGGCTGCATGTAGGTCAGTCTTGGCAGCCGAAAATCCAAATTGGGACCCTAATTCTCCCAACTTTAACGCCCGTTTGCCCACTGCAAACCCGGGGTGGGACATCCATACGCCTGCAGGGCGACAGTCCCATGCCGACTATTTTTCCCTTATAATAAGAGGCATGAAGAAGTGCTCCCGTAAGGCCCCCAACTGGAGCAAGGCCCTTGAAGTTAAACAAGAGAAAAGAGAAAACCCTGCACAATATCTGCAGCGTTTAAAAGATGCCTTACGGAAATATACAGACTTAGATCCAGAGAGTCCTGACAATAGCCGCGTCCTTAACACGCAGTTTATTGCAAATAGCTGTGTGGACATTAGAAAGAAGTTAGAAAAAATCCCCGGAGGTCCAGCAGCCAGCAAGGCAGTCCTCCTGGATGTAGCCATGAAAGCTTATGAGAGGAGAGATGATGAAGAAGAAAAACAGCAACTTAAAAGACAAGCAAGACTAATAGCAGCAGTCTTTGAAGAAGGAAGTGAGAGAGGAACATTCCGGGGGAGAAGAAGAGGGAAGAGGAAGAGGCCGAGGAACTGAGCGAAGGCCCGGAATTAGGAGAAATCACTCAGTGTGCCTGGTGTAGAGAGGACGGCCACTGGAAGAATGAATGTGCTAAAAGATTAGAGTGGATAAAATGGAAGCAAGGTGGCGAAAGTCAAGATGCCACCAAAGAATGCCCTCAGTGGAAATCAAGTCACCAAGTGATGTATGAAGATTAAGACAGACCAGGTTCTCAGAGTTCCCTCTGTGTGCAAGCGGCACAAAAAGAACCTATGGTCATTATTGAAGCAGGGGGAACCAAGTATCCAGCCCTGATAGACACGGGGGCTTCCCTTTCTCTATTGCCCATCCAGAAGCCCCCAGGGGGGTCTGTCCACACAAAGCAAATTATTGGAGTAGAAGGGCGTGTCAATGCAGTTCCTGTCTCTCGACCCTTGTTAACTAAGGTCGGAGAGCATCAAGTACAGCATGAATTCCTATGTACACCAGACTGCCCCATCGCCCTATTGGCAGCAAGCAGCCAAATTAACAGCTGATCCAACAGATATTCCTGTAGTGTGCCTTGAGTCAGATCTGCTCGCCAAATTAAGAGTACAGACCACCTTTGATGATAAAGGCCGAGTTCAAGTCACCATGCCCAAGCAAGTTAAATCAACATATGTGATGGCCTGCCTAACTCCTCAGAAGGCAGCCACTACTATCCCAGATGAAATTCTTCAACAAGTTAACCCCGAGGTTTGGGCTGAAGGAAGAACCCCTGGCCTTGCTAAATCAGCCGCCCCCTTAAAAGTGAAAATAAAATCTACAGCCTCCCCTGTACATATACGGCAGTATCCAATGAGTTTTTCCAGACGCAAGGGCCTCAAACCCCTAATACAAAAGTTTTTAAGAGACAGAAGGTTAAAGGAGATTCAATCACTTTATAACACCCCCCTCCTCCCGGTTCCGAAGGCTAATGGGACTTATCGCATGGTACAGGACTTGAGACTCGTGAACCGGCAGATTATTGCCCCACATCCCGTAGTGCCAAACCCACACACCATCCTCACCCAGATACAGAAAGAGGATGCCTGGTTCTCCGTCCTAGACCTCAAAGATGCCTTTTTCAGCATCCCACTACACCCTGATAGTCAACAGCTGTTCGCCTTTGAGTGGGAAGATCCTGATACTGGCCATAAGACTCAACTAGGTTGGACCGTATTGCCTCAAGGGCTGAATATGTTCACGGACATTTGTGAACCGCCCAGAGAGCTTCGGCTATTGGGCGGTATAAAAATGTAATAAATAAATAAATAAATAAATAAATATCGCACCTGATGCCTTCAGTCGCCAGCTCCAGGCAGATTTAAAACCCTGGAAGGAACAACACAAAAATGTTACCCTCTTGCAGTACTGTGATGATCTTCTGATTGGAACCCAAACACTCAGGGAGGGCAAAGAGGCTGTACTCAGTCTTTTGAATACCTTATCAGGTTGCAGATATCGGGTATCCCAAAAGAAGGCTCAAATTTTAAAGCAAGAAGTTACCTTCTTAGGATATCAAATCCGCCAAGGACAAAGACTGATCAGTCAAGATAGAGTCAAGGTTGTGCAAAATGCACCAGGACCCACATGTCAGAAAGAACTCAGGTCTCACAGGATTTTGCAGACTATGGATACCAGGCTGTGGGGACATTGCCAAACCTCTTTATGAGGCCCTAAATAAAGAAAATGCCCACAAGTGGGAATGGACTAGAGAAAGAAGCAAAACATTTGCTTCCCTTAAAGCTGCCCTTGCTAAGCCGCCTGTCCTTGGTCTACCAGACTATCAAAAACCATTTCGCTTATATATTTCTGAGAAGAAAGGAGTAGCATCCGGAGTCCTGTGTCAAAAACAAGGACCTGGCTGGCACCCTATTGGATATTATTCTAAAGTCCTAGACCCCGTCGCTAAAGGGTGGCCAACTTGCCTTAGGGCTGTAGCAGCAGCCTCTGTTTTGCTTCAAGAAGCACAAAAGATGACTCTAGGAGGGCACACTGAAATCCTGGTTCCCCACGGGGTGCCTCAGATCCTGGCCAGCAAGAGTGGCACCAAATTCTTAAATCCTGCCCGACAACTGAGATATGAAGTAGAACTCCTTTGCAATGAAGAAATAACTTTTAAGGCTGTGACAGGATTTAATCCCGCCAGCCTGCTCCGTAACAACCCTGAAGAATGCCCCCTAGAGCATGATTGTGTTGAGGTACTTGACTTTGAAACAAAGGCCAGAGAAGGCCTTCAAGATGAGCCATTGAGTAACCCCGACCTCAACCTTTTTGCAGATGGATCAAGTTATGTGGACCAAGGGAAGAGATATACTGGTGCGGCCATTATTTCACTGGACCCACCCCAGCAATGTGCAATCAGGTTGCCTGGAACATTGTCAGCACAGGCTGCGGAGCTAATTGCCCTTACTGAAGCTCTAGAATGGGGAAGAGGAAAAAGAATTAATATTTTTATAGACAGTAAATATGCTCACGGGATCCTCTTCGCCCATGGTCGCCTGTGGAGAGAGAGAGGATTTCTCACCGCAATAGGGAAACCTGTGAGTCATGAAGAGCTCATCTTGAGGCTCCTAAAAGCTGTATTAAAACCAGCAGAAGTAGCTGTTATACATGTCCCTGCGCATGGGAAAGCAAAAGACCCCTTCCTCAAAGAGGGAAATATCATGCTGACCAGGCAGCCAAACAAGCGGCCCAGTGGGGAGACCCCTATCAAATCCGGACTATGATATTAACTTTGCCACCACAGCCACCTAAGTACTCCACGCAAGACCTGCAGCTCCTAACAGATAACAAGATTCCTACTATAGTTAAAGACGATGGATGGATAGAAGTAGATGAAGGACAGCTTTATATCCCTGAGGCTCTGTTAAGGCCTATGGTAGAAAAATATCACCAGACTCTCTGTCATCCCTTATCGAATACATGCAGAGACAATTCCTCTGTCCTGGAATCGCCCAGCATGCAAAAAGAGTATCACAATCTTGTTTAACCTGCCAAAAGGCCAACCCAGGTGGGAGAAAAGTCCCTCCTGGAGGACACCAATGGGCCTTTTACCCTTTCCAGTGGATCCAGATTGACTTTGCAGAAATGCCCCCAGTTCGACAACACCGCTACATGTTAGTAATAGTCTGCCAGCTTACAGGATGGGTAGAAGCCTTTGCCTGTAAGACCTGTAAAGCCCAAGAAGTAGTTGTAAAGCTTCTCCAAGAGATTCTGCCTCGATTTGGCCTGCCTGACTGCATCGAGAGTGACCAAGGGTCTCATTTTACCATCACAGTTACAAAGAACTTGGCACAAGCCCTCAATATCAAATGGCATTTTCATGCCCCCTGGAGGCCACAGGCCTCAGGTCAAGTAGAGAGGACCAACAGAACTCTTAAAGAAACTTTGCGAAAAATCCAGATAGAAGCTCATCTCAATTGGGTAGAAGGCCTACCATTAGCACTGACAAAAATTAGAAAGATGCCCAGAAGAGGGACGAAAATTTCGCCTTTTGAATTAATGTTCGGGTTCCCACCTAGCATCCCAAGAGCCACTAAAGAAATTCTTAATTGAGAAGTAGGAGACCACATGTTACAAGAACATCTTACTGCCCTGCAAAAAATTCTCTTGCAGCTCCGGCCGTATGCAGCTTCCTGCCAAACGTTGCCGCTCGATACCTTCCTGCACCCGTTCCAGCCTGGACACCTGGTTTGGCTCAAAAAGTGGAATAAAGAAAACTTGAAAGAGCAGTGGGAAGGACCTTATAACATCATTGCCATCAGCCATGCTTGTGTGAAGCTCGCCGGAAGCAGTAAGTGGACACATTGCAGTAGGTTAAAGAAATATCACCCCCCTCTGGTCCGGGACCCAGAGGACACAGCTGAAGAGGACACCAGCCCTCTGCTGCCTGACACACCGGAAGCTGTCAGCAGCTTGGGCTCAGAAGACAACCAGAACTCGAACTATATACATAATACATCTTTTTTTTTATTTTTAACCCTGATGCTCCAGCTTTCAAGCCTGCAAAAAAAAAGGAGCACAAAGACTAATTGATTATGACTATTACTAAAAGACTTTTATTATGTTTAATCATCCCTGGTCTGATCCCCTGTTTTATGTCCATGATGAGAAATATGCAAGAGTCTTTGCAGAAACAAATAAAGATGTACCAGCAAGTACACAATACCGAAGAAACAGATGATAGGCTTTAAGGAAAAGCAATGCTTTAGGGGGGATTGTGAGGGAAAGAGAAATGTGTTTTGTATTTTTTCCACTGTGCCGCGCTGTATGTTATTGCTGCCACGTACAGAAAGTTGCAGAGCTCCGCCTTATTAGCCACGTGACCTCCACTATCTTAGAAGTGGTGCTTAGAGAATATATAACCTGATGCTTGCCGCCATTTCGGGGTCCAACCTCGTCGCACCTTTGGTTGCAACTAAATAAACTGTTAGCCTCCACTGCTGTCCGGACTCCATTTTGTCGGGGCGTTTCCTGTCAGAGCAGAGAACAAGGATCTGTTCCCTAACAGGGTCAGGAGATTATTTGGGCTCAGCTTCAGGCAGCAAAATATCTTGGGCCAGCACTGTTTATTATTTCTCTCTCTCTTTCACCAGCCTCATAATTTCCCACAGAATTCTACAACCTCCTTAAGGAATTTCTTCAGTTTCTATAAGGACAGCATTACAGGCTCATTCAACAGAAGAGAACTCGAGCGAGGGAAACAAAATGGCAGGAATTTATAGCAAAATGAAAACAGTTAATCAGGAGCTTGAATGATCAGAGTGTATGTGTTTTTAACAGCTTTAAACTCATCAGACTTATTTGCTAAATTCAAAGGTTCATTCTGTACAGCACTCATCACACCTGATTTCTGACCTGTCAACATGTCAAGAAGCTTCATTTACAAAAGGCAGCCATGTATTATTTCAACAGAATGGTGTGCGTGTGTTTTTCTAACCAATAAATACATCTTTTTTGTTAACTCCAATATTCTCCTTTATCAGAAAAAGGGCCCGGAGAATAATTAACTTTAATAGCTCTTCTGTGAATAGAATGGCACAACAGGATAGCAAGTATAAATGAGCAAATTTTTAAATCTACCAAAAATTACAAGAAACAAAAATTATAGGTTCAGCTTTGCTCTAGGGAAAATGTATATTTGCAATAAATGTATCAAATCCCTTAAAAAGCGCACCCATTGAAACTTCATATTTAGGCTGATTTGCTTTCCAAATCATGTAGACAGCACAGTTGCATACAATCTTTAAACAAGTATAACCACAGAGAAATGTAGAGAGATTTAAGAGAGAAATAAAAACACGATCAGCTAGCTTGTAATCTTCTTTTCTCTTATTCTCCTCCCTATAGTTGCATTAAATTGCCTGTTGAGAACAATAACATATTTGTGCTTTTATAGGTAGAATGATTTGTATTATGTAAAGATTTGGCTAACAGACTAAAGACACATTCACACTGAGCTGGATTACATGCTGTTAATAATTTTCTGGATGCTCTGGGAGACCCATAATTCTGGAAGACAAAGCTTAGCTTTTGAAATACACCCAGCAATATCACAAGGTAGATTTTTATTCAAGCTTCTGGAACCACAAAGATTCAGTGTTAAAGTATAATTTTGATAGAAAACCTTCTGAAAATAACTTTTATCTAGGCATGTTCACAATGTGCTGGTGGAGTTCTGTTTTAAGGAGCTATTTTCTGACCTTGAGCAAACAGATTTCCATGGAGACCCCAGCTGCTAATTTGAATGTCGGCAAGTTCTGCTTCTGTGCGAATTCATTCATTATATTCTCTTCCTTACTTTAAAAGGGCCTTTGGGAAAGTTTCATGTGTGGATGTTTCGTTCACAGTTGCACTGGATCATGGGTGTTGGAGTTTTAAGAATCCATAAACAATTGTTTTTGAGTATGTGTATTTTGCTCAATATAAAGCAGAGGTAAGGAACAAGAAGTATGACAAGGTACGGCCTGAGCACAGACATTTTGGCTTTCTCATACATGCCTCAATCAGGAGGATGAAGATGGCTGGGGTTGAATGTTTTAAAAAATACTATAAGGATGGAAGATAGTTGGGCCTAAAAGATAGACTTATCTGAAATAACAACGGGAATGTAAATAATGCTTATTCATGTAAAGACAGCAGACTAGAATGGCCAATGACATATTTGAAGGTAATGGAACCATAATTACTTTCCCCTAATACATTCCTTTTTAGTGAATTATGTTTCTAGAGGCTTTTTGTATTGTTTTTCTTTCCTATTTTATTTTTATATTCAAGCAAAACAGCTACAAACGAAAAGAATCAAAATGTTATAGTTGTGTTTAAGCCAAATCCTTATTTATTTATTACATTTTTATACTGCCCAATAGCCGAAGCTCTCTTAATATGACAGGCATCTGCTGGACATCCGAAATTAATTAATTTAAAATCAGATCCATCCTGAATCAGCTAGGCCAAAAGGCCCCATCCTGTTCCTAATAATGGCACCAGAGAACACCAGGCTCCAGAGACTGCCCCGCTCTGCATCACCATGAGACTTTTGTGTCATCGCCTTCACCAAATTTCCTGGGGACATCAGTGAGAGCTGGCAAGAGCCACAGGACCTGTGATCAAAGCTAGGATGCTGTAGAAAGCATATGCGGTAGCATTTTCGTGCACTAGATAACATGGAAAATGTAATTTCCATGCTCTCTGGTACATCTGGGCACAGCCATGCGTGCTTGATGCAACATTTAACAGCACCAAGGAGTATGGGAATGCTCTTTTCCATGCTCGACAACATGGATTTCTTTCCGAATCATCTTAAACTCAAAGCCATGTGGGATGTATGTGTACAAGTATTACAAAAATAATACTGCAGAACATCTACATTAAAATTAGCTCGCTAGGTAAAATGTTTAGAGTTTGCCAAACAACTACTCAGTTGACTGGACGTAGTAGAAATTCTTGCTTTTTTATGACCTTTGGTCTTCAGTTCTAATTAGCTGTCTGGTCCAAATTGCTTGCAATGTAAACAATGACTGATAAATCCACATTGGCTTCAAGAATTTATTACATTACAACACAGCTGCCAACTGTCTAACTGTTTTAATAAAAAGCTATTTTCTAAGGTTTATGTTTTATTGCATGTATGACTCCCTTTATTGGTTAGCATTTTGGAGTTGTGGAAAAGGTTATGAATTTAGAAACTGACTGCATTCATATCATATTTAAAACTTAATGCTATTTTATTAAAGACATATGGGCCTCCAAAGTACACATATTAAATGTCATGTAAGAAAAGTAGCAGTTTAAATCATGGTCAAATTCATTTTTGACGTGACTCATGAGGCTTCCCAAGATCTGAACTATTTCTTTGTAAATCTGGCAGTTTAACCACGCTCATAAATCATTTTCAAAGCACATTATTTCTTAATTTTAGTGCATTAGAAAGCATTTGGCCTACACAGTGAACTGTTTGTAGCAGTTATGTGATCTAAGTTGTACATTTATCCACACACCGCTGGGGAGGAGGGGGCAAAAGTCCCCTAACTTTACTGTATTTTTTAAAGCACAGTATTTACTTCCTTTTTCTTAAACCTATGTAAATAGAATTCGTGATTAAATTTCCAGGCTAAAACCAACATTCTGGTGTTCTATATATGAGAGGATGATTTGCATTCATTAATTTTTAGATTATGTGTTAGAAACACAAAAGCAGCCGTAATTTCATACTTCAAAAGCCCTATAGCTATCTCCTCGAAAGGAGGAAGAGCTATACATTGCAGACCTTGTCAAGCCCATGGAATACTGCAGCTCATAGAAGAAATAAGCAATTTTTATATGTAGGTCATGATATCTTCATGATGGGGGTAATAATATGTATGTGTGAACATACATAGTTTGCACATCTTCAGTATTAAAGCACACCGTGGTTACTAGAACACATGACAAAGGAACAGCTGGAAAAGGCACCTGGCGAGGGCAGGGAGAAAGGTCCTCCTTCGTGGAATGCTTCTTTCAGTTATAGCATAAAACTCAGCACCAAAGCAAATGAGACACAGGCCTTAGCTGGACCTACTCGTTAGTGCGCGACGGAGGGGTCCCTCCTCTGTTTACACGTGGCACGCGACAACCTCAGAGGGAGAGGCGTTGCGCACGCCATTTTTTTTTCTTAAAGGGGAAGATGCACACAACCGCTCATGCGCAAAAGGTAAGTGTGTGTTTTTAGAAATATATATTTCCCCCGCTCCCTTCACCCCACCCTCCATGGGCGCAGTGCTCCAGAGCAGCTCTGTGCCCCATGCAAGGAGCTGGGACAAACCACGGCGCCCGGCCACAAATTCCACAGTCTTGGGCTCAGCGCGAGACTACGGGGGAAAAACGGGCCTAAAGAGTACTGTAATATTGTTGGACTGTATTAGATTTGTATTCTTGCATGTATGATATATATTATTGGTTGTTATAGTACCCAACATTGTGATTGTTAACCACTTTGAGACACATCAGTTGGTTTTATATATCCTTATAAATTGTAAATAAATGGGTTATTTGATCATTATCACCTTTTATTGGTGTTTGGAGTAGTTGTGTGCCTTTTTGGCACTTTATATAGTACTACTTAATAACTACTGCCTTCCATTACTTGTGTTTTATATCATGTGAGCCATTTTGTGAATAGGTTTGTTGCCATTCCAGTGTGGTTTGAAACTATGCAGTCCCTCCGTATATGTTGTCTAAGCCAGTGGTTCCCAATTGGGGGTCCGCGTAACCCACCCAGGGGGTCCGTGGCACCATTCACATATTCACCATTAATTTCTGGAGTCCACTGACAACGAATTCCTTCCAGAAGTAAAATATAACATCACTGAGCACCTGCGACTAGCTTCAGAGATTACTTCCCTGCACCTAATCCTGAAAACTCATGGATAAGGAATCCTTTTGAATGCGGTGATGTACAACTAACAACTCTATCTGCGGAAGAGCAAGATGCACTTGTTGACGTGACTTGTGATGGTTGATTGAAATCATTTTTCAAAGAATATAGACTGGACCAATTCCGGGTGACGTTTTTTCCTGATTATAAGAAGTTATTAGGTGAAAAAGCTTTGAAACATCTAGTTCCCTTTTGTTCCACATATCTTTGTGAACAAACATTTTCGACATTTTGTTATATGAAGAACAACCATAGAAATCGGCTCGATGTTGATCCAGATTTGAGATTAAAAGTAGGAAATATTGAACCGGATGTGGAAGGGATTGTTCAGGACAAAAAGAGGCATGATTTCACATTTAGGTTTAGTAGCTGCTAGACATGTCATAATTTGTTCAATTTTATACTAGACATTCGTAAAATTAAATTCGTCTTTATATTCCTAACTAAATCATTGTCATTTTGCAAGATATCACAAATATCACGAATTTTATGGTCTGTTTTTTAGTATACCTAAAATCCTTAGCTTATTAGGGGCTACCCCTTATTTTCTCAAAAAAATTGCTTCGCACAGGTAACTACCACAGAGATAACATTTTTTTCAAAAGTAGGGGGTCCATGGCTTGGCATTTGAAAAACAAGGGGTCCGCAGTACTTAGCTAATTGGGACCCACTGGTATAAGCTAATTAACTTCATGGAATGTAGCCATTTACACAGTGTAAACCTGAGATTCTAAATAACAATATACTTCTTTAAAGGTACAAAATCATGTTCTCTTATGCCTTAACCCAAAGGATCATTAGGGCACAACCCTATGCATGTTTAGACACCTATGCTGGTAATGGTCGGATTTCTTTCTGGCTAAAATGCAAAGGATTGTGCCCTTCATATGTTACATTTCTTTCCCATGCAACTGATGCATGTGTCAGGAGCTCACAGTGGGGCTTGAACCGGTGACATGAATGATGTCAGGCCGTGTATACTGCTATTTAGCTCTGGCCAAAGGAAGGAACATCAAGAAGAAAACCCACCCCCAGTCAAAGAAACAATGTCACACTGATAGGCCAGAGCAAGTGAGGACACTACTCCTCTGTATTTATGAAAAGCTTCCAGGTTGGACAGAGCATCTAGTAGACTTGGTCCTGTGGACTACAGACCGTTTTTACTGCTGCCTTTGCCCAATAGACAACTTTATTGGAGCCAGTCTGATACCCAGAAATCTCTGGGTACACAGGCACATAAACCCTATATCATAAGGTGTGGCAATCATAGTTATGAGCTACTGTTTTGCTAGCTCATCCTCAGCAACATTCTACCCAACATGCTTCTATCACAGTTCTGGCAGTACGGCTGACCACAGTCAGAAAGGCAGAAAATCCAGCTGTTCTCCTTCCTTCTGTATACCAATGTTCCTGATAGCTCACTTAAGTGGCACAGATAAAAGCCAGAAGGCTCATACTCAGAAGTCAAACTTTCAAGATGCATATCAGTAACGAAGGACATAAAGAGCTGGGAAAATGTATATATTTATCTTAGGGTTCAGCACTGTATATTAAATTTTCTTTTAATGTTCTCAAGCCTACAAACTGATTTGCTGCTTACTAGAAAGAGACCTTCTGTTTAACACTTCTTCTTTTTTTTACTACAGTGCCCCAGATGAATCAGCCAGATTTAAAAGTAATAAAACACAGGGAATTCAGAGTAAAGTGTGATATTCTTTTTTGTACCCTCTCTTTTGTGGGTTGTTCCTGTGAAAAAAAGAAATGGTGGTAATTGTTTTCCAGAATAAGATCCTGAATTCCTTGGAGTTTTATCCATTTCACAGAGATTTTCTCATGTGAGTTCTCATGCCTTCAGTTTCTAGCTTACAGATTTTGTTGTAGTCAAATATTTAAAATCTATTAAATATAAACAATTCTTTGGTAGCATAGCTCATACCAGCACATGTAGCAACATTTGTAGACAAGACAAGAACACTTTTTTATACTTGCTTGGGCTTCATTGTGTGTTAATCTAACCCAAAAATAAACCACTTCTGATTTTTTTTCAGTAAGAAGCAGTATATAAATATTGCTAACCTTTTAGAAGGAAAGTTTTATACATTGGCTAGATCAGTGTAGAAGAAAGTCAACCATGGTATACGTAAATATGCTCTTTAGTTTCCATTGATACACTACCTTGTGCATGAATGTAGGAGGCAGTTTAAGAGGATGAATAACATCGGCCAGTAAAGAGTCTTTTTGTCTGTAAAGGAAGGAAACATTTCTTACCTTCTGAGTTTGCAAGTCTTGCTTCTGTCCAGTGGCTCATCCTATCGCCAAATCCCAGCGTGAGGGGAGGTACTGAAGAGCAGAAGGGAAGCACACTGGCTTTTGCTATCAGCCAGAGGACCTAGGGCCAGTGGAAGGTTGCACCCACTACGGCCTTAGCTAGACCTAAGGTTTATCCCGGGATCGTCCTGGGGTCATCCCTGTTCATGTAAATGACACACAGGGTATCCCGGGAGCAGGCAGGGATGACCCCGGGACGATCCCAGGATAAACTTTAGGTCTAGCTAAGGCCCCAGTCTCTGGCATAATATCAAGCCAAGTAGGAGAGCAATCTGACCCATCCATTGACCAGAGAAGGGGCAATTGCAGAGAACTTGCTTCCTCCGCCCTGGCAGAAAGAACGCTGGGGTCCAACTGACAGAAGGAAGGGGAAGAACACTCTGGCCCCATCCATTGGCTAAAGGAACAAGATCCACCAATTGCCATTCAAGCAGGAACACCAGCAAGGGGAGATCACCCTGGTGCAAAGTGCATTTAAATGCTCGTTTACACCTCACTACCTTGTCCTGGCCTTGAAAACCAATCTCCTCCTCTTCCTTTTCCCTCCACTTGCCTTCCCTTCTACGTGTTGTCTTTTTAGTTTGTAACCTGATGGCGGCAGGGGGCCCTTTTTCTTTTTTATTAATGTGAGACACTTTTGGAGACAATAATTATTTGCAAAGCGGGATAAAACAATGCAGTAAATAAAAATAAAATAACACCCACTATGTTTTCCTATTCCTTATAATCCAATCACTACAACCCAACATTTCACAGATGAAAATACAGACATGATTGCAACCCCCATTCTCAATACCATATGGCAGTGGTTCCCAATTCGTGGTCCGTGGACCTCAGGGGGACCACGTAACCCACCTAGGGGGTACGCGGCACCATTCACATATTCACCATTCATTTCTGGAGTCCACTGACAACTAATTCCTACCAGAAGTAAAATATAACATCACTGAGCACCTGTGACTAGCTTCAGAGATTACTTCCCTGCACCTAATCCTGAAAACTCATGGTTTAGTAGCAGCTAGACATGTCATAATTTTTTTCAATTGTAAACTAGACATTAGTAAAATTAAATTCGTCTTTATATTCCTAACTAAATCATTGTCATTTTTGTGTGATAATATCACAAATATCACAAATTTTATGGTCTGTCTTTTAGTATACCTAAAATCCTTTGCTTATTAGGGGCTACCCCTTATTATCTCCAAAAAAATTGCTTCGCACAGGTAACTACCATAAAGATAATAATTTTTTCAAAAGTTAGGGGGTCTATGGCTTGGCATTTGAAAAACAAGGGGTCCGCAGCACTTAGCTAATTGGGAACCACTGCCGTATGGTATATGGGTTTACTCTGGAAGATCCTGTCTTTCAGTAATTTGAAAACCAAGAGGACAATTAAACAAAACACATAATAGGTTAACAAGAGATTAAAATATACCTCAGCAGGGGTAGTGAATATCATGTATCATAATATACATATGTACTGGTATATATTTTTGAGGTGTTCCTGTGCACAGGCAGTGGAAGCAACTTTCTTGACTTTATCATCATTTTATTAGCAAACAAAAAAAACCTAGTGTCTTCTGTACTAACCAATGGTCTTTTCTGAAAATATGAAGAGTTAAATAAATGTTTCAATTATTCAGTTCTTAAACTTCTATAGAAAGGATTTAGCAAAAGATAATGCAGTAAAGCCCCCAACAATCCTCACCACTGACACAGATGTTGAAATTAAAGAGTTTTTTATATTGTCCAAGAACCACGAAGTTGGGCATTTCCTGAAAACGTAAAACTCCCAAAGTACCCCCATTGTTATGCCAGCAAAATGAGGTCATGTTTTGGTTATTAAATTAAGCTTCCTCAAAGGTGGAAAGGTATGGCCAGGGAAATAATCCCATTAAAAACATAACGAAATACAGCAAAATGGATGTTCCCTCTCTCCTCAATCTCCATGTAGCCCCCACCCCCTGATGAACATCCAAGTCCTTCCGGTACTACTGTACAAGCTTTGAACAGAATAAGGGCACAGCTCTAAATAATTATGTCAAAGAAATGACAACTGTGCTCTTTGCAGGAGTAGGGATGAATAATTACAAGGCTGGGACATAATTAAGCAATTTTGGCTGTCGTATTCTTGAGCTGTCATTCTGATGTGAAGAGCTGTCAGGCCCAGCAACATGCTTTGCACTGGACTGGCATCTTCGACTTTGATCTACACTTATGCCAGCAAAATGAGGTCATGGTTTGGTCATTAAATGAAGCTTCCTTCTCTGGCATGATGCCCCTTGCCCAGCCAGGCTTACAAGATTTTTATTTTTAAAAATCAAGCAAGAGACTATGTTCAATATTTTGACATCTCTAAATATAAACATCGCTGGGTAATGAAGTTCATCTCGCTTTTACACGGCGAGACGGAACGGAGCGTTGCAGTGTTAAGCTGTTTTCTAATGAATGACTGTATCTTCCCTGTAACGACAGTCCCATCACGAACAGACTTTAAGCAACAAAAGATGAAATGAAGCAAAGCAGAAGAAAGCAGCATTCTGTTAAGAGAAATAAAAACTAAAGGAAGGCAGGGAGTTAGACAAAATTAAATATTTATGGTTTCGCGAAGATGGGCGATCGCTCGCTAGTTTTGCATTTGAGTAAACATCAGCTAGTTGGAGGAGAATATCCTGCCTTGAGACTCATTCCATGTGTTGTTTTTCAGAAGGGTAACTTGCTCTCTAAAGATTTTTTTTTCTAATGTCAAACATCAGATTAAAGCAATTCCCATGTAACCCTCCTCCAACCCCAAACTATTGTCCATTGTTTTCTTCTGCTGAGTAAGCTATTTGTCTCCAGGTACTCACTATGGGTGAACGTTAACCTGAAACTTAGATTTCTCTCTAAAAAAAATATGGTTTAACAGCAGCCGTACACGTCAAAGGAAAATCATTTCATATCAATGCACAACATCCCCTAGAAGACTATAATGTACATTACATATCATAGCATGGGTGTGTATACACACAAGCATGCAAAGATATATGCATGGTTATCATAGAATCATAGAATAGCAGAGTTGGAAGGGGCCTACAAGGCCATCGAGTCCAACCCCCTGCTCAATGCAGGAATCCACCCTAAAGCATCCCTGATGTGTGTAGGTTCTGTGTTTCAGAATTTTAAATTTTGTATACTTGTTTTTATCTTAATTTTAGAATTTCTGTAAACTGCCTAGAGAGCCCTGGCTATGGGGGCGGTATATAAATGTAATAAATAAATAAATAAAGGGGATGTACATAACCACAAGCCATTTTGCACTAACATATGAACACATAGTGCATGAACCGGGGATTCTGTGCATTGCCATTTAGTGTCATCATCATTATTATTATTATTATTATTATTATTATTATTATTAGCATTTCTATTACATAAATCACCTAAAGTGCTGTACACAGATCAAAAAGAAGACTGTCCCTTTACAATCTAAAAGACACAACACAAAAGGAAAAAAGGGGGGAAAGTGGAGGAAATAGGAAAATAAACACAGAAAGTAGTACTTAAAGTTACACAGTTTTCATGATGACCCGCTTAAATGAAAAGTTAGAGAGGAGAGATTCCAAAGAGAAGCTGGTCTTTTTGCCAAGTCAGTGGAGTAGGCTTTGCTGTCCAACCTCTCCTTCAGCTGCAGTCATGGACAGTTTCCAAGTAATGATGGAGAAAGTGGACAGTGGGACAACGTCAGCTGCTAATGTGCAGATTAACTGGTGAATGTATGTATCCTCAACGTGCGCAATGTAAGAACCTGACATAGAGGCTATACGTATTAATCAGGCAATGAAGAAATGCCTGATTAATTCATATTTCCTGCTAATCATTGATGGATGACTATCCTTATTGACTAGGCAATGTGCAAAATCCCTTGTTGATACTCTCAATTTATGCACATTCTCCAAGCCTATATGTGCAAAGTGCCAGTCAGTAGCAGTCATCTTACATTAACCCAAATGTAACAGAATCACAAGACACAAATGCTTTAAAAAGCCAGTACTTCATTGTTACACAGCAGACACATGGTGGATTGATGCTCCACTAATGAACCTTACTAGAGGTGGTCAGTCTGTGGTCAGCCTGTGTCTTGCATGACTGAATCCTCCTCCACACAAAATAAATAAATAATTCCCTGCACATGGAAAACCAGTATGCTAGAACCCCTCCCCTTGACCTAGTTTTTGACATGTAGGGACTTTCTGTGTATGAAGGAACATTTATTCACGTAAGCCCGCAGATGGAGACTGAAGTGATATAGCTCAAACACAGGTTTACCACCTCAGGTGAGAACGAGGCCTCAATGCCTACCTGAAGGAATATGTGTGGGCAGGGCCGGTGCTACCACAGAGGCCACTCAGGCGGCCGCCTAGAGCGCCAAGGTAAGGGGGCGCCGAACACCGCACCCGGAAGCCACTCTCCTACAGTGGCTCTGAGAGGGTGGCTTCCGGGCGCGCCGTACCAAAGCCACCCACCCGCCAGTCCCCCCAGCCCAGCGTCCTGGCTTCACTTTGGCTGGGTGCCCACCCAGCCGAAGTGAAGCCATGCCTCCCCCCCCCCCCCGCCCAGTGTCCTGGCTTCGCTTCGGCTGGGTGGGTGCCCAGCTGAAGCAAAGCCAGAATGCTGGGCTGGGGGGCTGGGGGCTGGGGGGCTTTAGAACAGTGCACCCGGAAGTCGGTCTCCCAGAGCGGCTTCTGGCCGGGCGCGCCGTTCCGAAGCCCGCACCCCCACCCCAGCGTCCTGGCTTCACTTCGGCTGGGCGAGCGAGATGGCGCCCCGCGCCCAGGTATGCTGGGGTGGGGGGTGGGTGGGTGAAAGCAGCTCACCTGCCTAGGGAGCAAAATAGTCTGTGTGTGGGATCCGAAAGAAGCAGGACATACCAAATGATGTTATCTTGAACTGACCAGAGGGTGCTGTTTTCTGGGTAGCCAGAGAACATACTCCGCAAGGCAGAGTCTTGTTTACAGAAAAAAAGATACTTGGAATGTATGTGGCTTAGAGACAAGGGGCAGAAAAGAGCTTGATACAGGCAGACTTTGATACACACTGCCTGGCCTAGCATCAAACACCAGAAGAGAGTATGACCTGTGGCAGGTGACTGGCTCAGCAGACCTTCATATCTGCAATGAATGCTTCCTCAATTAAAAACTTGACTGTGTAAACAATTAAAAACTTGACTGTGTAAACAGTCAATATAGTAGGCATGAGGATTTGTACATACAGATTTTGTGCACCAAATTCACTTTAATAAATTCAAGCCCACTCCACAGTTTCTTAGGGTAAACCAATATATGGATAACATATAATAAAGTATAATGATAATAATTCTATTGCTCACCAAGAGGCATTTACTCATGATGTCCAAAATGTTTACAAAGGGGAATATATTATGCTAGGTAAGATGTAGCAATTCTGTAGTAAGCAATTTTAGAAAGGGCTTTCAGAATGTTAAATTTGTACCTTGCGCTAAAAGGATTGGGGAAATAAGTATATGTTATAGAGTAAGATTTAACAGGTAAGTAATTCAAAAATTATACTGTTTGGGACATGGAACTGTATTACTAGGACAAACTACCAAGGCTTGATATCATCTTTGTGAATTGGAAAACCTTATTTAAGAGAACAGATTAAAAAGAAGAACAATACAAAATTGCAGCAAATAAACTGGAAATAGTTCAACAAAAGCCCATTTCTTCATTCCTTGACTGGGCCAACGTGTGTGTCTATTTCGAAGAATTTAACTGCCTGCAGTAACTGAGTAAAATCCAAGAATATAGAGATATATATTATAAATTGTGGATTTGATATTATTACAAAATGGAGATAGAATGAACTTATGTTCATATATCCCTTACATGTTCAACTGTTGCATTTTACAGCTTCAAACAATTTCATTTATTACAGGCTGCACTGTAACAGCCAAAATAGCTAAAGGCACTAGTAAACAATGTGTCAAACCAATCCCCAAATAAGAACTGTTAAAACTTTAATAGTTATAAAATGAATAGCTCTGAATTAATTTGCTTTCTGCTGCAAACATGCAGCGGTTAACAAATCTATCTAGCTACACTTCTATGCCCTCAAAAACAGTTTACTTCCATAACTGCTATACTGCTCTTTAGGCTGATTGGAAATCTGCAATAAATTATTAACCATATATATTATAAAATAAACCGGCATGTAGAGAGCTGCTGAATGAAACACATGAATTGAGTTTGAGTTTTAGATAGCTAATAATTTCAAGAAATATTTGGATTTCTGCAGAAATACAGAATTATTCAGAATGGCATTGTATAACACTATTAAGTGGGTTTGCAAGAAATAAAGTTTTCTGAGTAGGCATGATACAATTTCCCCAATTTGTGGATAATGTATGCAAGAAGGCTTGACTCTGAATTGGACATTTGGGAGTTTCTCCTTCCAACATGAGCTCCAGCACAGAAGAACCAAACAGATCATCTCCCAGAAAGTTTCCGAGCAAGCCCTCAAGAAATCCATCCTCCTTTGAGTTGGATCCCAAGATTTTTTTACATCAGAGGATAGGCACTTCCACAGATGCAAGTTTCCTCCTCATGGATCCTGCCAATTCTATCCCCCTGCTCCAGCCCAACACCCCATCCTACACCATTGCAGAGATTCTTCCAACCCTCAAGGAAGGGGTACAGGGAGCTGCAGTGGAAAAGAAGGGTGGGAAACCCCACTGAACTAGCAAACGTTCATGTTCACTTCTCTAGATCCAACCTTATATGTCACACTGTGGCAGTATGAAACAATATTCGAGACCACAAAGTAGAATTACTTTGCAGATAAAACAAAATAAAGTCAAAACACCCACAATAAATATGAAGTCTGAGGCCAGTGGTAGCTGTAGGGACCCAGAAGGTGTCGTATGAGACGGCAGGGTCCTGGCAGCCGTCTTTGGCCCTTTCTTTTTTCTCCTTCGGTCATCCGTAGATGCCGTAGCCCCTAGCTTGTTAGACTTGGCCTTTTTCGATAGTTTCTTGGCTGTGTTAATAGTCACAGCATGGGACAGCGAAAGGACTTGCGTTCTAGGGCCTGCTTCTTGTAGAAGTGGTGATGGGGGAGAAGTGTTCTCGAGAGGTTGATTTGGTTCTCCTGAGGTATTGGCCGCTTGTAATGTCTTAGGGCCTTCCTAGACGAGGCCTTAGCGCGCCTTCTGTCCCGGCTTCCCTGCTGTGCGTCCAGATGACGCACAGGGGAATCCGGAGACAGGCCGCGCTGAGGCCTCCTCCAACGCGCCATAAGCCAATGCGCTTATGGCATGCCTTTTCCCCAGCTCCAGCCTCAGGCCGGAGCTGGGGAACGTCTAGGGACTTCCGCAGCTTTTCGCGGCTCCTCGCTTACTCACGAGGAGCCGCGAAAAGCCGCGGACCTGGCACAGCGCTCATAGGAGCGCTGTGCCCATTGGCGGGGGGGCGAAGGCTGGGAGGGTGGGTGGCAGGGTGGGTGGCATGGGGGGAGGGCGGGTGCAATCGCGCCGCGCGCCGCCCGGGCAATGCCTGGCATGGGGCGGCATTGCTCCCAGCCTTTGCCCCCCCTGTAAAAATAATAAAAAAAAAACCCTTACCTTGTCCGCTGTCTTCGGGCCGCACTCGGCCCCTTTAAAAAAAAAAAGTGGTGTATGACGCAGGGCTTCCGTCCTCCCTGCGTCTCCGCCGTCTGTAAGCCTGGGGGAGGCGCGCTAACGGTAGCGCGCCTCAGCCCCGCCTCCTTGCCGGCGTAAGCCGGCAGGTCTAGCAAGGCCCTTAGTCCACATAACGGCTTTAAGTCTATCTGAGTGGTGCCGTTGAGTCTGTTTAGAAAAAGCTTGGCAAAAACGGCACTTCTCCACAACGCAGCCTTCGCTCAAGCACAAAAGGCAAAAGGAATGGCCATCTGAGGGCGGGAGCTTACTTCCACACTTAGTGCACTTACAAAAAGGTGCCCTCAAGGCCATACAACTTCTCCAGAATCCCTCGGACCGCAAATGCGACCCGTGAAAAAAACGTACTATTCTAAACTATACTAACTAGCAGAACTTTTTTTTAAAAGAACGCTATAAAGATTTCTATTCATGAGAAGTTCTCCGAACGATGTTGCCACAATGGCAGTCGAAAGAGAATTGAGGAGACTGGGCAGGAACCCCATTTGGACATGCGCACTGCACTCCGAAGGGAGGGGTTCCCGCCCTGAATGCCTCAGCTATAGAAGCTTCCTGACGATGTTCTATGCAGGCACAGAACCCATGTGTGATGGACAGAGACCATGAAGGAGAAGCTGCAGTATATATTACCCCCCCCCCCAAAAAAATCCTTCTTCTGGAGCACACCGCAAACGCCTGATGACATGCATCAATCCTAAGTGACTACGCACAACATAATCAAATGTACAACGCTAAAGCAATTTCTGATTTCAACAAACTTAAGAAAGGTTAACACTTCAGAAGCAATGTTCTGCAAATCATTTAGAGGTGACGACTGTTCAAAATGATCAACAGATTCTAGACCTGCAATTTTACATGTCCATAAACATTCTTATAGTCTCCCTTCAGTCCCTTACCTTAGTATCTGTAGGTTTCACCACTTTCATAAAGGCACCCCTCAAAATGGCCTCATCGCGTTCACTTCTGCTTACTTTCCGAGAATCCAGAAACCTCAGGTTGGATAATTTGTGTAGAACAAAATACCTGATTTTTTTATAAAATGAAAACTTTAGATTAGAAAGTTCCATTGACCTATGACATAATAGTCTCAATTCAAAAAATTTAAAATAAGCATATAGGAGGAATCATAGAATAGCAGAGTTGGAAGGGGCCTACAAGGCCATTGAGTCCAACCCCCTGCTCTATGCAGGAATCCACCCTAAAGGAAGGACCTGAATTTCACCAATTTATCATACATACACACACACACCAGTTCAGCTCTTCATTCTGCTTTTTTGTAGAATGTATTTGAACTCAAGCAAAATAACTTTCACAGACAAGGTTAACATCTTTAGCCCATCTTTTTTTCTAAGACATACTGTATACCTCATTAAGCAATGGGTTCCACCCTAAATAGGCAGACATGCTGTTCCTATACTATTCATTGCGTAAATAGCTCGGTCATAACTTCATTATAATTTTACTTCAGTCTTCATGATCTGTAAATGACAGAGGAGGAAAGATTCCAGGATACTGAGTGATCATAAATGACTATTGTACCTTTACTCCGTGGATAGAGGGGGAAGTAAGACCACATTCTCTTGTGGCTGCTGGCCGCACTGTACCTCACCCCGTACTATTTTACATAATATCTGAACAAGCCCATTTACATACCTATGTAGCCTCTGCATGGACAATCAGGGTCCCCGCCTACATTAGGGTCTTGAGTTACATGAACAGGTAATAACTACCCCAGAGGCTCTTTCAGAAATGCCAAATGCACATAGGGAGTGGGGTCAGTGAGCACAAAGCCGTTCCTTCTCCATGTGTGTTGCATGTTCAAAATAACATTTGAGCAGTGCTAATAGCTATATGCTACCAATCTGATTCCTGCATTATCTGAGGAATACTTAGCAAGAATTGGTAAGTATTGACAAGTCAGGGATAGCGCCACAACTAGAATAATGTGATAATGCCTTCTTTACTTCTTTACAGTGTTGGCTAAAACTATGAAGGATATCTTGTGATTCAAGTTCTAGTGCTTCAGTTGTGCAGGTTTCACCTTTGGATATGATCTTCTTAAGTACAGTCAAAACATTGCACAGTGCAGATTTAGGCCCTACTAAAACTTTTCAGTGCTTGCCTGACTGGTCTTATTTATTTGATCGTTTGTTTAAAACTACTTTACTTAAAGATTTTTTAGTTACAAAAGAACAATGCCTAAACCATCAATAACTACCACCAATTTTTACTTCCATGCTCTCTTTTCAAGGTTATCAGAGATTTAACTCACTAAACATTTCATTTATTCATTCACACTATTATATGCCACTCAATAAGAATGTTCTCTGGGCGACTGTATATTATCAAAGCAATGTTAAAATATCACAATAAAAATAAAACAATGAAACAGCATAACACTCAAGCAGCAGAAACTAAAATGAATAAAAATAAACGATTTAAATAGATTTTAAAAGATTGAGACTGGAGCAATAAAAAGGTATTTGCCTGATGCCAAAATGACCACAAAGTAGTTGAACCTCTCTGGGAAGAGTATTCTATAGCTCTTCCTAATAGCCACCCACTGTATTATTATTATTATTATTATTATTATTATTGTTATTATTATTATTTATTTATTTATTTGTATCCCGCCTTTTGCCCAATACTGGGCCTCAAGGCGGTCTTACAAAGTTGAAAACATACATTGTAAAACCTAGGAAAAGAAATGTAACAAAAAAAAAAAGTTTAAAATACACAACAAAATTATAAGCCATTAACATAGATGGAGGACCAGATTATTCTCCAAAGGCCTGCCGGAACAAACAAGTTTTAGCCTGCTTCCAAAAGCCCATCAAGGAGGGAGCCAGCCTAGCTTCCCCAGGAAGAGAGTTCCAGAGCACTGGAGCAGCCACCGAGAAGGCCCTCTCCCATGTTCCCACTAAGCGCGCCTGTGAAGATGGTGGGACAGAAAGAAGGGCTTCTCCGGAAGATCTCAAAGCACAGGCAGGCTCATAAGGGAGAATACGGTCTTTCACTGTACCTCACTTGGGAGGTGCACCTGGAGAAAGGCCTAAAACACAATGTATTAAAATTTTGTAAGTTCTTCCCCAACCTGTGGCAATGAAATTATTCCCCCAGGTTGTTTTCTCTTTCCCCTGTAACTTATAGCCTGTCCATTTGTGAGAATCAATTTCAGCTGTTTGTCTTAGGGTAAACCTGCTCTTTGCTTTCACTGTACTCTATTAGCCTTGATGATATGTGTGTGCTGATTTGTAACTTTCCCTTAAAAGTGTGCAATTCTCTTATTTTAATTTTTTTCATTATGCTGCCTTCTAGCTCTGTATTTCAGGCTAAACATACCAGTTCAAAAATCTAGCATTTTTTTTAAAAAAAAAATCGTGACAAGTTTGTGCATGCAAAAGCAGGATACAAATTTAAATATATACAATATACATGCATCAATTTTCCTTTTACCTACTTCCTCAGTGAGTTTTGGCAACAGGATAGGAAACAAATTAGGGAGAAGAACAGAGGTGCATGACTGCATCTGATATGAGAATGAGTCCTCCATTTTTTACTAGAGCTAAAGGAAATATTCCCATTCATTTTGGGGGAAATCTAGGACTGCCTTCTCGGGGGGAAAGTCCATGAAATTGAGGAAAGCAAAAAGTTTCAAAACAGCAAAATTTCTTGACCAGGAAAATGGGTGCTCACTACATATATAGTGACAGACATCAAAAACTGCTCAAAACATTTGAGAAGCAAAAGCATTTTATAATAATAATAATAATAATAATAATAATAATAATAATAATAATAATATATTGCTTACCTGCCTCTCCATCCTGATTGAGGCAGGGAACAATAATAAATATAAAATACATAAAATATTGATTAAAAACATAGTATACATTGTTAAAACTTCCTAAAAAACATACTAAAAGCATCCTAAGGGTTGTAATAAGGGTGGTAGTGACTTTTTCAGTGATGTTACAAACATCCTCCTTTTTTTCAAGTGGAGTACAACTGAAAGGAAGCTAAGGTTCATGCTATTATAGAAAAACACAATCTCATGTCTGCAGAACACACTGGATTCAAAATTGCTTTTTGGAGCCTTCTCCAGCTTCCTCTAACATTTTGACAAGAAAGCTGGAACTTGGCTAGTCAAACACCCCCACACACACATAGCTTTATTCACTAAAAGCTGACAGAGCATGGCACAGCATGGCATGAATCAATGTTTAAAAAAACAGCCCTGGAAGGTGATAATATCAACTCATCTCAAGTACTTGCTATTTACAGCCAGCCACCTAGATATGAAACAGACTTAGTGGAGACGGAGAAGGGAAGCACCAGATCCTTTCCTGGCAGGAAACAGAAAGGTGATTGATAATATTTCCCACAAATGCCAAGTTTATATAGACCGTCATTCTAGTAATCAGGCAGAGTCCCTGCGGCATGTCGAAGAGGCAACCGCACATGTCCAGAATTATGAGGGGGGAGATTGTTTAGGTTCAGATAGAAAGGTCAGCCCTTTATATATCTGAACTCAATGTAATAAGCTGTCTGGGCAGTTGTAGAATTCCCTTCCTTGGAATTTTCAGGAAAAGGCTGAGCAGACTTTTGTGGCGGGCGTTGAGCTAGTTTTTGGGTGCCTTCCAATTTGCCTGCAGTTGCAGAAGCAACCGTGGTCATGCTTTTATTAATTATTTACTCTATCAACAACCAGGCAAAACAAAAAGCCAGCCAGTTACACCTTCTTGCATCTGAAGCAGTGAGCTTGTAAATTCTTAACGAAACAGAATATGCTCACTGACATGCATTAAAATCCAACAAGAATCTGAATGTAAACCTTCAACCATTGATTTCTATGAGAGTAACAAACGCGAGAGGGCTCCTTACAAAGCACAACATGTCCTGAGCTAGACAATTTGTGAAGCATAGCTGGACGTCTGGGGATATTGAAATATTCTCTCACACATCTCCAACTCCTCTGACTGCCCTTTCAGCCTTCTGTGAGCCTCTGATGGCCCTTATCTCTCAGTGGAAGAGAATACTTCCATCTTGTATTACTGGTAGAAAAGCTCAGCGGACAAGGGGTTCTTTCAAACACGGACATGAACAGAAGGAAACAATATGTCAAGAGTAAAGCTCAGGAGGAGTACAAACACCCCTCTAAGTGCAGGGTGGAAAATGATTAATACTCAGGTGCAGAAAACATCACTATTTGAAAATCAGCAAATGTTTAATGATGGAGTGAAAGATGCCGTCAAGAAATAGACAGCCACAAAAATGAAAACACATTCAGGCAGTGTAGCCCTAAAGGTCAGTTTCGCATAATCCCATCTAAGATAGTAGAGGTTTCTTCATCTTAACATTTCTAGAACTTGTTCCCTAAAGAAAAGGAACAAGCAACTTCCCAATCCTGGGAAGGCTGGGGGGTGGGATAAAAGGCATGTGAATCATATGACAGAAATCTTCCCCCAATCATCTTAGCAGTGCAGATGTTGTATAGCAGAGGATGATGAACTATAAAAGGCAATCTGTAGCAGGCATTAAAAGCTCCCCTGTCATCAGTGCTGAAGCATTGCAATAATGATGCCATTTTGAAGAACAGTCAGATGAAATCTCAACCGCAAATTCCTTCCATCAAAGGGAGAAATGACACATGTGCATACAAACAGACACACACACACACACACACACACACACACACACACACACACACACAGAGTATGGTGAACTCTATATGCTGAAGGTTCACACTGTCTGACCCTTGTTCCATCTTTTTTCTCCTTAAGCTTCGGCTTGTAACAACATTTAAGATTTTCCTATGGCTAAATGTTACTACATTAATATTGAAGCAAAAGTCACAATATAACATCTCATATGTTCAGGTCATTGGATGAGGGGCTCTGCTCCATGTTCTCCAGGCTTCAGGGGTAAGTCTGATGAGTATGAAGAGCAGAGCTTTTTCAACTGTGGCACCTTCCCTGTGAAATCTCTACTACTTATGATTATTCGCTCACCTGTGGTTTTCACAAAGGTGGCCAAAAAAACCTTGCTTGTTTGTTTCAAAGGACTGTTGGGGAGGCTAGCTGGCCATGTCTGATACAAACACAGAATCATAGCATTGGAAGAGGTCTCACAGACCATGTAGTCCAACTCAAATTCGACTACTACAGCATCCCTGACAGTGAGCTGTTCAACCTCTTAACAGAAGACCTTTAACAAAGGACCTTCCACAGCAATCTGTTCCACTGTTGAATAGCTAATTCAACCAGGAAGTTCTTTCATAGAATCATAGAAAAGCAGAGTTGGAAGGGGCCTACAAGGCCATCGAGTCCAACCCCCTGCTCAATGCAGGAATCCACCCTAAAGCAACCCTGACAGATGGTTGTCCAGCTGCCTCTTGAAGGCCTCGAGTGTGGGAGAGCCCACAACCTCCCTAGGTAACTGATTCCATTGTCGTACTGCTCTAACAGTCAGGAAGTTTTTCCTGATGTCCAGCTGGTATCTGGCTTCCTTTAACTTGAGCCCATTATTCCATGTCCTGCACTCTTCTAATAGTGCTGTGCTGAAAATTTCTCCAACAATTTTTTTGACCATTCTCACTCAATTTCATAGAAAAGAAATTGCTTTCAAAAAGAAATTAAAAGGAGAAGAAATTTCGGAGAAATTTTCATCGGTTTCATTCAGGGTCCTTGTGCCTTCCTTACTTATGAGATGGCTGAGGAGCGTGTGTGAGTGTCCTGTCTTTAACAGTACAGTCATCTCTTTGACAGCCTGTAGCCTCCTTGGCTTCTTGCACTTCTTGCCCAGAGGAAGATAACCATGAATTTATTCCTCCCATAAGGCCTCCTCAGGTCAGGAAGTGAAAGCAGCCTGGTAGGCTGTAGAGCAATGGTGAGATGTGTAATAGAAAGAAAAAATATAAGCAGTACCCTCAGCCATGTTACAGTGATTAGGCAAGGTCAAAACACCACCCATTCAAAATCAATAATAGAATGTCCTGAGAATGAGGCAGAAAAATGGAAGCCCCTTTTATGGGGAAAGAAAACTTACAGGAAATTCCTGAATTTTTTTCTTTTTTTACCACCTAGAAATAAAAGGATGCTTTTCCGAATTCCCCCCACATTTTCATCATCATTATTTTTTGTGGTGGCTGCATTCGCTCCTCTCAGTGCCCTGGAGTGATGCTTGGTATATCGGGCATTGTGGAAGATGCAAAATGGGGGCCAGGCTGCCAACACAGTTGATGCTGTTGCTTCTTGCAGTGGCAAAAACAAAACCTTAGGAAATAAAAAAGAAGCTGCTTTGCCACCCTTGCCAATGGTGATGCCTACCTGTGAGAAATGGTTGGAAAATTTCTCCTTTCCTTGGAGAAATTTGGTGAAATTGCACCCCCAATTGCTCTACCCACAAATAGGGTGGAGAACTTTGAGAGGCTACTTGTGCATAGCACTACTTTCTAATGTTTAGCCTAAATCCTACTTCTTGTAATTTGAACCCATTGGTTTGGATCCTACTCACAGGAGGAACAGAAAACAACTTTGCTTCATCATCGATGTAACGGCCATTCAAATATTTGAAAGTGGATATCACATTTCCTGTTAATAGCCCCTTCTACAGCCTAAACATACTCAACTCTTTCAACCTTTCCTTAAAGGACTTGTCCCCAGGCCTATCACCATCCTTGTTACCATCCTCTGGAGACATTCCAGTTTGTTTATGGCCTTAAACTGCAGTGCCCAGAAGTGGACCCTGTAGCTCAAGTGAGGTTTTACCAAAGCAGAATAGAGCAGAACCATAATCCTATTTGGGCATTATTGACCTGTGTATACTAAACGGGTGAGAAAGGGAAGTGTACTAGTCCCACACCCATCCATCACCACTTGCTGAAGGGATTTGGAATGCTGGAAAATTAGGCTCATTACTTCTCAAGATCTAGAGACTACTTCTTTTGTTGTAACTTAGAATTGAATTAGTCTTTTTGACTGCTGCATCATACAGCTGTCTAATGTTTAGCTTCAACTAGTTCAAAATATGGCAGCCAGGCTGGTCACCGGTACACCTAGGGGTGACTACATTACACCAGTTTTAAAATCTCTTCACTAGCTGCCAATTCGTTTCCAGGCAAAGTATAAAGTGTTGCTTATCACCTTTAAAGCCTTACATGGTTTGGGTCCAGGCTACCCATGGGATCACCTTCTCCTGTACAATCCGCCCTGCACACTCAGGTCCTCTGGTAAGAATTACATCTGTGTCAGTTTTAAAGCTAAAGAGTTCAAAATCGGCACAGTAATAGCTATTAAGGAGGGCTTTCAGCATACTAAATTTGAATCAGATTGGGTCATCCGTTGATTTGTTATGTTTTTTAAAAAAAAATCTCCCTCAAGCCCTTTGGAGCTTATAGTGCACTAGTTTTAGGCACCGAAAGGAAGTATCCAACCCCCACCAGGAAAGCGATCAGCTGTCCGAGGCTTGAAACTTTAGTAAGACAAAACAATAACGATGTAAGGGGGCACATAAGAAGACTTGCAATGCTATTTAAAGGTAACAACGGAAAAATACAACGAAAGAAGTATGATAAAACGATGATAAAACGTTATAAACATAGCGACATATGACCCAATAAGTTATCACAACCCTTCCTTAACGTTTTAAATCATTAGTGTAGATCCCACCCAGGCTGTATTTGTGCAACTGATTCTTCCTATGTAAGTGAAGAACTTTGCATTTTTCTCTGTCAAATTTATTATTGTTAGTTTTGGCACAGTTCTCCATCGTGTCAAGATTATCCTGAAACCTATTTCTGTCTTCCAAGGTATTAGCTTCCTCATTCCGTTTGGAAATTTGATGAGCATCTCTTATATTTCTTCATCCAAGTCATTTATAAAAACGTGGAACAACACCAGGCTTAAGAAATAGCCCTGAGACCCCACCCTTGTCATTTCCTTCCATATTTATATCTATGGGATTGCACCCAGGATTCCATTAAATTTTCTAAGGTCTAGCTTTCCTAGTGCTCATTTAAACGCTTTTACTTTTTTGCAGTTTTCATTGCTTTACTAACAAGGGCATTAAGCCAACATCAAACCACAATGTCCATGCTGAAGCCAGCATATGAGAGGAGGGGAAAGTTTTATAAATCACAGTTTATAAAGCTAGGAAAATTCTGTCTGTACAAGCCCAAAATGTGCATCTTCCACGTGGAATCAGATAACAGGGTACAGAAATAGGGTACTAATTTAGTAAGGGTCCTATTCTACAGCACATTTACTTTAATGGCTATTAAAGTTATGTACAACATCTGGGAATGGCTTTGTCTTTTTAACATATCAAAGAAGCAAAGAAGCAATGTATCTATTTGAAGATGGAATTCCAGTCTAAACATAATTCCAGTTTCTATAAAATACAGAAAAGGATTGCTAAAACTACAGAATGAACATGTTATAATATAAATCCAAGCCTTGTAAATTTAATCCAAGGTTATTTGTCGCTCCAGATCTCTTTACTGTGATATACGACTTAGTTACTAAGGTTATCACAGCACTATCCCAAAGTTGCATAGTACATAAAACATTCAAGTTAACAATGCAAGGAGGTTAACTCCCAAAGATAACCTACTATCAGAGGGTTAAACCAGATGATAGGCCTCTGTCAGCTTCCAAGGAGCTATTGATGGTTCAATCAGTTTGTTTTGAAGGTAAAGTACAACAAAAGGGCACTAAACTTATTCAAACTGTCAACAGACACTATCTGGAATGTTGCTTGCAGGTAAGTAATTTGGGGTGTTTTAAGACTATTATCAAACGGCAATGGCTGCAGAAAGAGACAGCTACTAATAACACAGAATGCAGCCATCATAAAACACTTTATGGCAGGCACAGGGATCTATAAATGGCATGACATATTGCAACTGCTTTCAACATAAAATTGCTAGTTAAGAGACCACTGCTTAATGAAAAAGGATCCATCTAAATTTTAAATTCTATGTATAGAATATTTTATTTTGACTAAGGGAGTGAGTACATGTGCATTTTTAAGCATCACTTTCAACTCCCTTCAGAATTCCTGAGACTAGTGTTATGAGGCTTACCCTTATTTTCAGAAATGTGGAAGAAGGTCATTATCTGCAATGGTGAGGGAAAGCAAGGAGCTTTGAAGAGAGGAAAAACAGATATCCCAGGAAGGTCTTTAAAGGCCCATTTATCTCTGACTAGGAACCTCTCTACTAGTCTACAATGTGCTTAGAAAATTGGATATGCATAGAGTGCAGTCAATTCTGCAGCAGGTCAGGGGAAGGAGGTTAGATGTCCGTAACAAAGACACCACATTAACATCAACCATCCATTTATTCTTTTTAGGCACAGAACTAGGGACTCAGGTACCTTGTCAAAGCTTTTCCTGGCTGCCAGCTCTACAAAATGGCTTCTGTGGCTTTTGGAGCTTTCAAATATTTCTGGGCCATTCATTCTGGAGTACACGGTGTGTATATACGTGTGTGTGTGTGTGTGTGTGTGTGTGTGTTCACACACATAAGTGTATATGGCATGGCTTATCATGGCAAAATAATAGCATTAAGGATTCTGTTGGTGTATTTTTTAACAGTGTAGTATTGCAACTGCCATATTTTGCTTAAACCTTCCCCTGGCAAAGGTTACTGTTCTCATCCATCTTTGAGGCAAATCCAGAGGACCTTGCATGGGCAAAACATGTATAACCTTTATGAGTTGTTTTTCCACAAGCTCAATGTAGACTGCAGCTTATAAATTAATTGATTGGGAGGTGTAACCTCATACCTTGGACAGAGGTAGAGGAGAGGGAGGAGGAAGAAGGAAAGAGCATTCCACATTGAGACATTTTGAGTAAAATTAAGTTACACTAAGTATTTTTCAGGAACCGTTCCACACATCCCTGATTTTATTTCATTTCATTTTTATACCGCCCAATAGCCAAAGCTCTCTGGGCAGTTCACAAAAATTAAAACCATGAAGAGCATAATAAAACAACCAACAATTTAAAAACACAAATACAAAATACAATATAAAAAGCACGACCAGGATAAAACCACACAGCAACAATTGATATAGGTTAAAATATGAGATTAAAACAGCAGAGTTTAAATTTAAGTTAAATTAGGTGTTAAAATACTGAGAAAATAAAAAGGTCTTCAGCTGGCGATGAAAGGAAAACAATGTAGGCGCCAAGCGAAGCCCTAAGTTATCAAAAACATTTACTTGCAGCAAAATTTCAAGACAAATTTGGAGGGACCAACTTCAGGAGTTTTGGGGGATGTTAAAAAAAGTTTCTGACAATTTAGCAAATTTCAGGCTAGATTCACATACTAGCCTGTGCTTCTTTACATTTCTAAAGAGTTAGACTCTCTTGAGTTGTATCCAATTGGAGTCCCACTGCTGAAGGCAAGCTCTTTGGTCCTGCAAGGATTCCACAAGCAGAACAGGGAGGGAGGCAATCTTGGGCAATTCCCCTTTCCCTCTGCAGCATCCTGTCATCGTCGTCCCCCGCCCCCCGGCCCCCCGGCCGCCTCAATCTGCTCCATTGTATTGAACAATCTTCGGAACCATGTGGGAGTTACCACAATAGGTATAGGGGATAATTAAAAATCACCTCCCTCCCCATTCTGCTATGGGGTTTTATCTCATTTATATCACAAATCTACAGGATAGATTAGACTGAGAAATAGTGACTGACCCAATGCCATGGAATAAACTTCATGGCTGAGTAAAGGACCAAGAATCTAAGGGCATGTCTACACCAGCCCTATATCCTGGGATCATCCTGGGATCATTCCTGTGCATCCAAATGCCACACAGGGGATCCAAGGAGCAGGCAGGGATGATCCCTCCATTTTCCTGGGATGACCCTTAGGTGTAGAAAGGGGCCTAATAATCTGTTACACCACAATACTCTGAGTGGAAGTCCAGCACTGTAACTCAGAGATAGGGAATGTGTGGCCCTTCAGATATTGGCAGACTGCACCTCCCATCATCCCTCAGTTTTAGCTATGATGGCCAGGGCAGATGGGAATTCAGTCTAACTACAACTGGGTGGCCACAAGTTCACCACCTCTTCTCTAAATATTACACCACAAGGACGAGAGATATCTATTGGAAAATATATTATTTTGGAAGTACATCCAAGTGTCTCTGGTGAACAAACCAAACTGGACTTCATAGAAATGACAAGGTCTTTTAGACCGCTATGGCCATCATAGGAAATCTGTTGTATGTTTGATATAAAACGTGTATATTACATTGCGCACAGTCATGCGCAGTGTAGTTAAGGACCGTCAGTAAAACGAGCATTCCGCCATGTTAAATGGAATTGCTGGGGGGTGGGTCAACCTAGCAACCTAAAATGAAAAATATTTCAGCAATCTTTCTGAAACGCAGTACTGCCAGAAAGAAATGCTGGCTTTACATTCCCTGTGCGTTTCAGGGAGATTGCTGGAATATTGAGGGCTGGATGGGAGTTTAAAGCAGAAAAGGGGGGAAGCATGTCTGTTTAAAGTGATCAGACTTACTTCTGGGTTGGCGAGTTTTTGTGTGTGCACTTATAGCGCTAAAGGGGACACCTCCCCATGCAATCCATTAGTTGGATTGCATTGCCCTATCCAGCCCATTGATGGAATGGCCTTTCTTTTTTCAAAAGACCATTCCATCAATTTTTAATTAAATTTTAAAAAACCCCATGTTTCCCTATGGGGAATCTGATAAGCTAACGCATGTGTTAGGAACTACAGCAGCAGCGGCGGTAGGCCGGGGCGTGCGGGACCGGGTCGCACTGGTGGGTGGTGGGTGGGTTCCCTGCCCCCCCCCGCTGCTGCAGTAGCAACTACGATGGCAGCGGAGGTAGGCCCGGGCGAGTGGGGGGTGGGTTCCGCGCGGTACTTACCTGCCGCCGCTCACCACCCATTCCTGGCTTCGAAGCCAGGATGGTGGGGATGAAGGCGCAGGCTTTAGGGCGGCGCGCCAGGAACTTCCTGGTGTGCCACTCTAAAGCCTCCGCCTCCAACCCCAACGTCCTCGCTTGGAAACCTGGAGCGGGCAGTGAGCGGCAGCAGGTAAGTGACCACGCGGCGGGCGAGGGAGCTGCGGGGGGGAGGGACGTTGGGTGGTGGGGGTTGGGTGGGGGTGAGCCCTGGCCAGGGGATGGGGGAGGAAGGACTTACCTTCCTCTCTGCCGGCCGTCCTAGGTGTAAATGGAATCCCCGCCTTAACAAGAAGTTAAGCCTTGGCCTAACTTCCTGTTAAGCCTGGGCCTCGATTTACTCCTGGGCCTGCCGTCGGAGAGGAAGGTAAGTGAAGGTGGTGGGTGGGAGTGGGGGCTTGGGGTGGGGGGGATTTGGCCGGGTGGTGGTGGGCAGGAACGGTGGGGGGCACCAGGTTGGGGAAGGGCTGCTCTAAACAAAAAAAGAAGTAGGTGGCTCTAAGTTGTTCGTCATCAGTTTTCCACAACCCCACAGTCACCTCTGCATATCCTATTCTCCATCCTGTCCTCATGGTTTATCTGCTTTGGCAGAATGAGAATTTCACTGGTACTTTCTGCCTCCTTAGGGAGGATGTGGCGTTAAGGCTGGCGAGCCTTAACTCCCAATTTCCCCGCTTTTT
This sequence comes from Elgaria multicarinata webbii, assembly GCF_023053635.1. Classification (NCBI taxonomy): domain Eukaryota; kingdom Metazoa; phylum Chordata; class Lepidosauria; order Squamata; family Anguidae; genus Elgaria; species Elgaria multicarinata. The sequence goes on from NC_086178.1 coordinate 111,180,861, forward strand.
GGTGCTTGGTGGAAAAGTGTACGTCCTTAACATTGTTTTATAAACCGTAGGTTTTTTGTTCATTGAATTAAAATTTAGAGTAACGGCAATTCAAGTCAGCAACTGGCACTTGAGAAATTTAATATCATTCATTTGGATCACAGGCATCAGTGAAGAGCTGCTTCATGCTTTGAGAAGGATTGGATCCCATAGGTGAGGAAAGGTAGCAGGAATTACTTCCCTCAAAACTTGTCACCGCAAAATCTGGAATTGTAAATAGGCATGTGGGCTAAATACTTTAGTTGAGGCTGAATGTGATTGTATCCTTTAGAAAGTCCATTAAGGAAAAAGGAAAAACAATCAATGTAGCCTGGAAGAAGTCAGAACAGAACAGCCAAAACAAAAACACAAAACGAAAACACACACACACACACACACACACACACACACACACAACTAGAATAAAGTATCACAACAGGTGGACTCCTATGTATCTGGAAGTTCAAGGAAAGAGGAAACACTAAAACTATGTAACACACATCTCATTTGCAATTTTTATCTCACCAATAAAAATAAGTAAGACCACCTATATTAAAAAATACTTTGCAATATATTTTGACCCCGAACATTTTTCACAGTCCGGTAATAACATGGCTCATGTTTTCACTGCAAACAACAGACCCCCACGACAGATAGAGCATTGCTAGTAGGAGACAAGTAACCAGCAATTATTGTGTTGACGCTCTGTGACTTTGATCTCTTGGTCATGACCTTTGCTTTCGAGAGATCTTCAAAGCAGAGACTGCAGATGAGGTTATTTAGCATTTATGCTTCTTAGCTAGTCATGTTACTTTTTCCAATATTGGAATCTCTCTCCACAGGCATCCCTCACCACACTATATTTTGATTACGATTAAAGTTTTAAAACCATAAAAGCAGGCAGTCATTTCTACGCGATGAAACTTAGGCCTTAGCTAGACTTACCTTATAGTCCGTGACGGAGGAGGGAGGAGGGAAGATCTCACGTTGTGATTAACGCGAGATCCCTCCTCTGTTTACACATGAGGTACGACGACCTCAGGAAGAGAGGCGTCGCGCCCGCTATTTTTTATTTTATTTTTAAAGAGGACGGAGCACACGAATGCTCATGCACTAAAGGTATTTTTTTTTAAAAAAAAAAAATTAAACTACTTTCCCCGCTCCCCTCACCCCAATGGGCACAGCGCGCCCCGTGTGCGGCTCTCAACTCCACGTGAGTAATCGCGCGGAGCCAGGTCAAACCGCGGCAATGGGCCACACGTTCCACAGTCTCGGGCTCAGCCCGGGACCGCGGAAAAAGCAGTCCCAAAGGGGAGGGCTCTATCCCGGGGCAAGGGAGGGATGATCCCTCCCTGATCCCAGGATCCCCTGTGCGTCATGTGGACGCACAGGGACGATCCCGGGATTCGCACCATGATAAAGCCCGGTCTAGCTAAGGCCTTAGTAAACAGCTATTTTTGTACATTGTATGTATGAGTTGCTGTTATATTTTGTTTTGTACATATCTTTCTGAGTGTTTTCATTTCTGTCCTGCTGACCACAACAAATTATTTCATTTCACTTCTTAGTAACAAATAATAACTACAATTTATTGAATTTGACACCTTTGTAATTTCACAATATCCAAAATATTGCTACTGTTACATTGCTATCTTCTCAAATGCATATTAAATTTCTAACAGATGTATCATATTTTCCTCCCGATACCTTTTCTTTTTTATAATGTTCCTCTTAGGGCATGTCTACACCTCCTGGTGATCCAGGTGGGAATGGGGAGGATCTCACGATATGCTAATCGCAAGAATCTCACCCTGCATTCACACGCGGCGCGCAACTTTTTTTTAAGAATATAATGAAAAAGTAAGTAAAAAAAAAAAAGGCCCGACCCTGCTCCCACCCCCACCCCCAATGGCCCTGGTCTCTTCCTGTCCCGGCTCCTTCCCTCAGATGACCTCCACTACTTACGGGGAAGAGGGAAGAAACCGGGATGACCAGCCACATTACCTGCAGTCCTCGGGATTGTCCCAGGACCGCAGGAAAAACTGGGAAAAAAGGATATGGCGATATCCCGGAGAAATGAGGGATCATCCCTCCCTGTTCCCGGGATCCCCTGTGCGTCACATGGACGCACCAGGACAATCCCCGGGATATTGCCCGGTGTAGACATGCCCTTAGATTGTAAGCCATTAATTACCTTGGCAGACAGGTTGTATATTAATGGACTATACAAATACATACATATACACAAAATACATTATGATACATATCCATCTTGTTACTAAGTCTCATTAAAAAAGATGTTTGAGAAATGCTGAAAATGTAGGTTTCATGTTGTGGCTTTTTTAAAAATTTCATAACTAAAATGCTAATCACTATTTATTTTTCGTCATATATAGATACACACACCTATACAAGCACGCACACACACACACACACACACACAAAGTCCACCTATGTCTAGGTTACAGTTTTGCTGGGAGAAGTTAAGTTAACAGGAAAAACTTTTTTGTTTCCCTTCTTTGCAACTTAGGCTGTGACAATGAGAAGCCCTTCTTGCAAGCCTTTCCCAATCTGGTGGCCTGCAGAAGTGTGAGCGTACAAGTCCCATCAGAGAGGCTTGGAAGATGCAGTATATGAACCATCAAAATAAATACATATAATAATTTGCAAAAAGGAAGAATACTCAATGCTAGTCCCATGGGGAAAAATGAAAGCCAGGGTGTGCCACATGGGCTTCAGTGTAGTTTGGTATGGAATAAATCAAAACCAAATTCATTTTAAAAACCATTTTAATTAAGAGAAATATCAAAGATAATTTGAAAAGAAAAAAAGCATCAAATTGAAAGAATATTGCACATGCATAATATAGTCTTCCCATTTTTGGCATGATGTTTTGCCATAAATGTAATCTGAAATTACCTTGACCCTCTTTTTTTTAAAAAAAAATCAACATTTTGCATGTACCAACAACAGACATGATTGTTCTGATGTATGGTTGTCTGACATATTATAAATATTACATCACACAAGCGCAGAGAATGTCACTCAACAAGACTTTTCCCCCCAGACAGCATTAAATGAACCATGGATTCTTGCCTCTGAATAGCTCCTTTAAGGAACTACTTTTGCTTAAATGATTAATAGGAGACATATTGTCAGAAAAATGTACTTAAAGTGAAAAACAGTAAACTGTAGAAATATCATTCATTTTTAAGCAATTCTGTGATGAAAATGTCTCATAAATTTACATGGTGACACCACTATCAGACTCTTTGTAAGCAGGACAGCCAGCATGCTCTCCAGTTTGGGGTTAAAGCGATGGGGAAATATTTAATTCAATCTAGTCCACTTAGCAAAAATATGCTTCCCGCCCAACCTAAAGTTTGAGCGGGAAAGCAACGGTTGTGGGTTGGGAGGGGCCGGAAAGGAGAGAGGGCTCACGTAGCTCAGTGTGTGAGCCTCGTGAGCCAGGGGCGGGGCCGCAGCTATAAGAGCCACACCGCCCAAGGCTCGGCCTCTTTCGGTTTTTCGGCTGCCGATCGGGCAGCACGGACGAGGAGGCTCTTCCCGACGCCGGCAAATCGGCGGCAAATTCGGCGGCCTGGAGGCTTGGCTGCGGCAGCGAGGCTTCTCTTTATCCCAGCGGCGCAGCGGCTTTTGTGGGCGGCGGCGACGCCCTTGCTTTATTCACAAAGCGGTTTGGAGCAAAGGGGGGGAGGCTTGAAAGGACATAGGGGAGTTGGGCTGCCCAGGGGTTGGGCATTTTGGGATCAGCTGTTGGGGGCTTCTCTCCGGTGGGGTTGTGGAGTGGCCGGGACCACCTTACCACCGACGGTTTCCCATCCTTCGGGATGAACTTGCCCCTTTCGCTCGTCCCTTTCTTCCAGGTCCTAGCCCCGTTTTTTGGCCAACACCCCCCTATTGTTTACACAGTTTTCCCTCATCACCACCATTCATTTAATTATCCCTGCTTATGGCCTTCTGCCACGTGTGTACCCACGCGGCCCATAACTTTAAATGCTGTAGGGCGATTACCCTGCAGTTTTGCGCATTGATTTAAATACGTTGAGCCATCCATTTTGTTGAAGCTAAGAAGGGCAGGGTCTATCATTGTTTGTTGGTAGAATAATTTGAAAAGTTTAGTTTCACTTTTGGTTCCTTATTGCATTCCTTGGTTCAATTTCTCAGCATTTTTTCTTCTGGTTTCATTTTCTAGTCTAATTTTAGGCTAGTAAATTTTGGCTTTTGACTTTTATTGCCTGGATTTAGCTTAGGTGCAGCTAAAATTGTGAACTATTATTGCTATTTTTCTGGTCTCACCTTTTCAGTGGCAATTTTAAGTCAGTTGATTGATATTCTAATCTGGTTATTATTCACCATTTGATTTTAAATTTTTACGGATTAAATTTGGATTTAAATTTAAATTTAATTTAAATTAATTTTTAATTTTTTTTTTGGCTCCTCTCTACTCTCTTCCCTACGTATCCAGTTTACCATGCCTTTCAAGAAAGGTCGCGGGGGGAGTAAGGGAAAGGGAAAGGCACCCAGTTTGCCTGCAAAGCGCCCTATCCAAACACCATTGTCTTCTTCATCTGACGATGAAGACTCTTCAATGTCTTTGGTTTTACAATGCATTGCTGCTTTGGAGCGCGACAATGCAGCTCTCAAGCAACAACTGAAAGCAAGGGATACAAAGTCTAGGGGTAATAAGCAGAGGAGTAAAAGAGCTAGTGATTTATCTGTAGTTACTTTTTCAGAGCAATCTTCTGTGGTGCAAACAGCAGACATAGCACAAGATGAGTCAACTTCCGCGCAAGTTTCTGAGGCTTCTCAAGTTACAGCATCTTCATCGGTGGCCATGTCAACCCCAGCGGCATCTCCAAGTTCCTCACGTAGTGAGTATCATTGCACCACAGCAGGTCATACACCTTCACCATTTGCACACTGGGGAATGCCTCCGTGGGCCATGAGCCCATTCTGGCCCTTTTCTAGACCTATTGAGCTAGGAGACACACAAGAAATGGAAACCCCTCTGCAGGTGACCCCAGAAGCTTGTGTGTCTGTTTGGCAACCCACACCCAATTCTACCGGGCAAGCAGTAGCTGAGACTCAGACATCAGCAACCCCTGTTATAGAATGCAGTGCTCCTGCTCCAGCTAGAGCTTCGCAAACTACCCAAACTGAATCTGAAACCAGTAAAGAGGAGCCAAAGTGTGATCCTTATTCCTCGGCTAAAGGGTCTAATATCTTTTATGGAGCAATTTCTATGCCTGTAGGGTATCATTTATTACCTGCCACCAAAGAAAAGATTTAGAAGGGCGAGTTTGTCGATCTATTCTCTCTCCTATTTAGAGAGGAAGAGCAGAAAGACAAGGATAACAACAAAGAAAGAGATCAGGAACGTAGTAAGAAGAAAAAGGTTGAGAGAACCTGGGCCAATTGGTTGGCCGGATATATAATATTCATAGGGGTGGCTTTATTGAAGCACCCTGAAAAGGCAACAGTGCTAATTAAATATTTGGATATAATTTTTAGATGTTACACTGAATATGTAGGTCCAGCATGGCTCGGGTATGATGAGGCTTTCAGATTGGAAGCCCAGTTTAACCCAGAAGTTAAATGGGATGTGAAAGAGCCAGAGTTATGGCTACAATTTATGACCCCCGCTAAACCAATCTCTGGCGAAAGAGCGGACAGCGGGCATATTTTATCACGCCCGGCTGGGCCCTTTCAGCATAGAGGGACGGCCGGGCAATCGGTTCAACCCCGATTATTGTGCTGGGAGTTTAGCTCCAAGGGCACTTGTGCACGGACACAGTGCAAGTTCAAGCATGAATGCTCAATTTGTGGTGGGGCTCACCCATACTCTGGATGCCCCAAGATCAAAGGCTCCAAGGGTGGAAGAGAATTCCGCCCAGGTGGCAAACCCAATGTACCCGGCCCTGTTACAAAAGGGCCCCAGCCCAATTAAGATTAAGGAATTATCCTTAGCATTGCGTGATTATATGCGTCAGGATGATGCATCATTTCTTTTCAACAGATTTATGTTTGGTTTTAGAATTCCTTTTCAGGGTCCCAGGGTCCCAGTTTTTTCCAGGAGTCAGGCTTCCATTAATGCAATGGAAGATCTGGTACAGGAAAACATTCTAAAGGAAGTGAAAGCTGGTAGGGTTTTAGGCCCGTTTGCACAACCACCTCTGCCTCGTTTAAGCGTTTCTCCCTTGGGCATTGTCCCTAAGAAATCCCCGGGAGAATATCGCTTAATTCATAATTTGTCCTTTCCCCCTGGTGGTTCTGTTAATGATTTTATCCCAGCCCATTTATGCACAGTTAATTATACCTCCTTTGACACTGCCGTCTGGATGGTACGGCAGTGTGGAATAGGGGCATTAATGGGGAAGTGTGATATTAAATTTGCCTTCCGCCTTTTACCTGCGCATCCAGAAGACTTTGAGTTACTTGGGTTCTCATTCCAGGGACATTTTTATGTGGACAGGGCTTTGCCAATGGGATGCGCTGTGTCTTGTTCGGTTTTCGAGAGATTCAGCACATTCCTCGAGTGGTATTGGCAGTGTAGAACTCGATCTCAGAACTCTGTCCACTATCTGGACAATTTTCTTTTCGCTGGGGCGGCTTCCTCGCCCCAATGCGCTCAATTCATGCTGGAGTTCCAGGAAATGGCCTCCAGCCTGGGGGTGCTCTTGGCTCAAGAGAAGACAGAGGGTCCTTCTTCCTCACTAACTTTTCTGGGCGTCCAGCTGGATTCCTGTAAGCAATCTTGTAGTCTTCCCAGAGATAAGCTAGAATCTCTCAAAGACCTCATTGAAACCATATCCAAGGCCCATAAAATCACTCTGAGGCAACTTCAGGAGCTTGTAGGCCACCTGAATTTTGCTTGCATAGTGATAGCACCGAGTAGGGCATTTTCCAGATGATTATGTGATGCGATGAAAGGGGTGAAGCGACCCTTCCATCGCATATGCGTATCGGCTGAGATGAGAGCTGACCTGGAAGTATGGGCATCATTTTTGAACCAGTTCAACGGCATTTCCTTTTGGAGGACTGACTTACTGTTAGAAGCTCAGCTACAGGTGCACTCAGATGCATCGGGGTCATATGGCTTCGGGGTGATCCTTAAGGACCGCTGGTGCGCTCAACAATGGCCAATGGGTTGGAGAGAGGAAGGCATCTGCTAATCCTAATTATGACCTGACCTTTCTGGAATTTTTTCCTATTGTCGTAGCAGTCTGGCTTTGGGCTGACCTCCTTTCCAATTCATCCATACACTTCTGGTGTGATAACCAAGCCATGGTGCAGGTTGTCAACTCCCTATCTTCCAAAAACAAGTGGGTAATGAGACTAGTCAGAGCTTTGACGCTCCGTTGCCTCCAGTTAATATAATATTTTATGCAAGGCATGTTCCCGGGCTGGATAATGGAATCGCTGACGCTTTGTCGCGTAACCAGATTTTCAGGTTCCGGGAGTTGGCCCCAGCAGCTCGGCAGTTTCCAGATCCCATGCCCAGGCACTTGTGGGATCTTGGAGGGACGAAGCGTTGGAAGCCATGAAGAGGTCTGTGGCCCCAGGTACCAGAGTGCTATATGAGCACGCAGGTAGGAACTTCCACGCATTTCGGATCTCCACAGATTTAGTAGCTCAATGGCCCATACCCATAGAACACCTGATGCAGTTCTGTGTGGTTTCGCACAATAGAGGCGTAGCCATCAGGACCTTGAAAGGGAAATTAGCAGGTTTGTCATTTGAGGCTAAGATTATGGGGTTCGAGGATACAACCTCGGACCCCAGAATCAAGCGTATGCTGGAGGGCTGGGCTAGAACTGCACCAGCCCCTTCCGACAAACGCAAGCCAATTACCCCGGAAATACTGGTGGAACTGCATCAACAGTGGGCAGCAGTATGTTCATCACCTTATGAACAGGATTTGTTTCACGCCAGTGCCTTGATAATGTTTTTCGGTGCATTCCGAGTTAGCGAGGTGTTGGCATCCTCTAAAAAGGATGTGTCTAACAAAGCTTTTCAAATTAAGGACATCTCAATCCTTGGGGATGAGATTAGGATTGCCCTTAGGCAATCCAAGATGGATCAGAGAGCAAGAGGCACAAGTATAATATTAGCATCCGCTAGATGTCCTGAAATTTGCCCAGTAGCAGCAATGAGAGCCTTTTTGTTTGCAAGAGGACTTGGGCAGGGATACTTATTCCGACATGCTGACAAGTCCCCATTAACCAAGTTCCAGTTTTGGTCAGTAGCCAAGAAAGCAATGGGATTGGATAATTGCCAATTTGGAACACATTCTTTCCGGATTGGAGCGGCATCTATGGCAGCAGTGGCCGGGATGCCTGAAACAAAGATTCGGGCCATCGGTAGATGGCGTTCCAGAGCCTTCAAGACTTATGTTCGTTATTAGTTGAATTGGGAATTAACGATTTTTTCATTCCCACCAGATTATGAGTCAAGATTGGAACCTCCCCTGATTCTCATATGTGGACACAGTATGGTGTTCTGGGCCCATCGCAGAGCGTCTCGGACAAACATTGGTTCACAGCTGAGGCTTGGACTGGAAGCCGCCATACACTGGGTTGGACGGCGAGGTTTGAGATGGGGAGGTCTCTTTCACACACTATCACAGTTTGAGTGTAAGTTTGGCCCTCCACAGGTGTTGGTGATTCACCTGGGAGGTAATGATTTGGGTCTTCTAAAAGGAAAGGCCCTAATTATACAAGCTAGGGAGGATTTCGAATATATTTGGAGACGATGGCCACTGACGTGGATCGTGTGGTCTTGCATGTTCCCTCGGCGCCATTGGCATGAGGGACATAATATCAAAGGTTTAAATAGGGCGGTTCACAAGGTGAACAGAGAAATTAGAGCGTTTTTGTGGGGTAAGCGGGGATGGGTCATCCCGCACCCCGACATTTCACCAGACAGAACAGAGCTATATAGGGCAGATGGGGTCCACCTTTCCGATGCAGGAAATGATATTTTCCTGCAGGATCTGAGTGTGGGACTGCGGGAATTTTTCCCGGGTCGGTGGGGGAAAGAGGACCTAAGCTGAGGCTTGGTCCCCTTTTGTGGCAGGAAGGTGCAGGAATCTAAACCTAGGACAGGGACGGTGAGCCCACTGGCACCCTTGGCGGTGAGCTGCATAGCCAGAGGACCTGCTCCTCGGGGTTGTGTGGCTCACGAGTCAGGCTATGGTGTGCAGTTGGAGACCATGCTGTCTGCATCTACCCACTGTCCCTTATGGCAGCAGGCAGGGGTGCAGTGGGATGGTCTCCCCACACTCTCAGAGTGTTGTACAGGCAGGGAGCCGATGAACCGGCTTCTTGCCTGGAGAGTGGCTCGCCCTTTGGCAGGCAGTAGACCTGAGTAGATGTGAGATTCCCACACTGTCACACTCAGATCCGGGGAGGGATGGATTAACGTAATTATTCAATAAAGAGGCCCTAGTTATACCCAATGCTCTGGTGTCTGTGTCTTCTTTCATGCGTCCTCCCTCACCCACAAGCCAAGGTGACACGTTTATGCACATTTCAGAAGTTGGACTTGTTACAAATATTGTTGTTGTTTTTAATCTCTAAAGATAGTTTAACATTTATTTTTTAAAAAAGTCTGAAACACTGAGCATGGAATGGCTACTACAGATCAGGGTGGGGGTCTGTCATTCAACTAACATTCAACTAGTTCAACTAACAGCAGCATTAGCAAAAGAAAAATAAATAAATCCACAGCTAGCAAATTCCTCTCTCTTCCGGACAATCCTCACTTCAGGTTTTTAATACATTCATTACAGTTAAGTGGAAAACACCAAACATTTCCATCTGAAATTTGTGATCGTAATTAGAAGAGCTGATTCACACAAACACACTTTCATCACTCAGTGATGGCATCACATTAATATGTATTTTCTTGTGTCTTACATAATCTGATGCCAGAACTACATGGTACTTTGAATGTGCTGCTGAATTTAATTGCTCCGTCCCTGTGTCTGGGGGGATCTACACTACTGCTTTAAAGCGCTTTATAACAGTTTTGACAACTGTTGGGGCCCAGGACACACTGCATATACAGGTTTCAAAACGTTTTCAAAGTGCTTTAAAGCGCTTTAAAAGCAGTAGTGTAGATCCCCCCTAGTGTCCTGATTTTACAGCGTTGTGTGTTTCCTTACCAATGTGAGAGAGAGGGGTGAGGAAATACACAATGCTGTGCCAATAAGCTGGCTGAGATTGGCCTCCACCAATTAAATCTATGACTGTTGATACTTTGCAACCCTCATGTGATCATTTGTGAAAAGACATGTGATTGATGGTGAGCTTGGGAATTGCATGGAGTCACTAGTTGTATGATCTGGTACCTCTATATAGGGTTTAAAAAGAAGCTTCTGTAATTTGCATAATCATGTCAGGTCAGAGAAGGGCTGGGTCGGTCTGCATAGGCCCTGCATGGAAGTGAAAATTCATACATTTGAGTCAATTTCAACAAGGCATGTGCAGGAGAATGTCTCAGTGGATTGTGCCCCATGACTCATATTTGTCTATGTCTAACTCTGCTATTCTTAATAGGTCTCCTGTTGCCAAGTTTCAGAGGTTTACCCTTTTTGTCAGGGTCTCCATAGAAAGGACTAAAATGAGTGAAGGGGCTTGAGACATTTTACTATTTGCTTCACTCCCCCATGTCCACCTGGCTCCACTCATGAAGGTCAGCCAGAGTCTTCTCCTCATACAACAGGTGACATCTTCCCATCTCACCAAGCACCGGTTAGTCTTCTGATCCCACAAGGAACTAAAAACTTCAACTGTATATTCCCACTAGATGCAGCTCCTTAGCAACCATACTTTGAGGTTGAAGAAACCTGGCAACCCTAAATGGCTTCCATAAACCTGTCCCAGGTTTCTCAGCCTCCCTCATAAAAGGGCCTCTCTTAGGATGACCATATGAAAAGGAGGACAGGGCTCCGGTATCTTTAACAGTTGCATAGAAAAGGGAATTTCAGCAGGTGTCATTTGTATATATGGAGAACCTGGTGAAATCCCCTCTTCATCACAGCAGTTAAAGCTGCAGGAGCTATACCAGAGTGACCAGATTTAAAAGAGGGCAGGGCACCTCCAGCTTTAACTGTTGTGATGAAGAGGAAATTTCACCAGGTTCTCCATATATACAAATGGCACCTGTAGAAATTCCCTTTTCAATACAACTGTTAAAGATACAGGAGCCCTGTCCTCCTTTTCATATGGTTACCCTAGTTCTAATAAATACAGGTGGGGTAGGTTAGGGAGAGAATAATTTTGTCAATTCTTCACACATGCCCCCCAAATCCTTGTAAGCTGGCCTGTGTCTTGAGTTGCAATATACATTAGGCTATTAGTTCCTCTTATTTGCTGTTTAGTTGTTTTACCTCAGCAGCCATTTAAATTTGACTGAATATTTTATAGTTGAAAGCAGCCCAAGATACTAACCTGTACCTTTGGTAGTCTCCCTCATCCTTGTCTTTGCAGACCAGTTCGTTTGGGCATGCCGTATTTCCCAGCAAACTGAGGTACTCCAAGGAAGGTACTGTATCAACCAAGTGATCCAGCAGGCTCTCCAGTTCAGTTATGTGTTGTCCAAAGTTATGGGTTAAGGATTCAATGACATTAACGGGGGAAAAGGCTTTTAAATAACCACAACTACAACACATACACCCCAATATCACACATACTATAGACAGTGCAGCATTTGGGGAAATGCAAAATTAATTGTTCCCAAGCTAAAGGGGGCTAGATCCAAGGTTTTGGCAGAATCTTGCTTGGGTTTTTCCCCTCTTCTTTTTCTTTCCTAGATGATTCTCTGCAAAATATTAAAAACTTTGACAAAATGATGGCTGTTGTATGGGGAAATGGTTAGCAATTGCTGGAGCCATGAAACTTTTCCAACATGGCAACAAGCAGTGACTTTCACAGTACATTCATCACAAAATTTAGGGACTTGCAGTCATGAGTCTCTGGTAAAGGGCCAACAGGGAAAAACAAGTTCTATAATTCTAAATGAGTAGCTGGTCATTCTAACTTTTATAAAACCAAAACTGTTTCACCAATCTTTCTGAAATTTACATGTATTTAAAAGAAATGTTGGTTTTACATAACCTGAAAATTTCAAGAAAATCGGTGAAAGATTGAGGGAAGGAGGGCAGTTTAAAGTAGAAAAGGGGGGAAATCTCTCTTACAGTGATAGCTACGAAAGGGCTAGCTAGAATGTGTGCTCTTGATTTGTGAAATAATTAAAGCCTTATTAATTAATTAATCCAGTGGTGGTGTCTTCTTCCCCTTCATGGTAGTTGGTAGAATAGCATTTTTTAAAAATTCCCCTTTGTTGATTTTTAATTAATATTTATTTATCCCATTATAATGAATATGTGTTTTTAGATTGTTGGTTGTTTTTATGCTCTTAATGATTTTAATTTTTGTGAACTGCCCAGAGAGCTTCGGCTATTGGGTGGTATAAAAATATAATAAATAAATAAATATGGTGGCCATTTTGAGGCATAGTGCATGTATGCTCCAGCTTAATCTAAACCAAGCAGGATATTGCACTATGAAAGTGGTATGAAAGCTACAGTGACCATATTTTGGAAACCAAAAAGGAGGACAGCATGGTCGGCCCCCAAAGGGGCGTGTCCACCATGTCCGGTCCCAGGGGCCATGTCCAGCACCAAGGGGGGGTGCCCACCCAAACATAGCCTTAGTCACATATCTGATTTTACAGCACACAATTGTTCATTATCAATTTTCTACAACCCCACAGTCACCTCTGCATATCATATTCTCCATCCTGTCTTCATGGTTTATCTGCTTTAGGAGATTGAGAGTTTCACTTGCATTTTCTGCCTCCTTAGGGGCAATGTAGCGTTAAGTCTTTTGAGCCTTAACTCCCAATTTTCCTGCTTGTTGGTGCTTGGTTGAAAACTGCAGAGTCTAAACATTTTTTTTAAACCATAGTTTTTGTGTGTAATGAATATATTACAGCCCATTTAGAAAAATGATTTTTAAAATGGAGTCAAATGACAACAGTCCATCTGCAATACCAAAAAGTAGAAAGGCACCACATCATGTAGTAAATTATTACACGTAGGCATAAAATGCTTAACCAAATCTTACCACAAGAACGTTGTAGTATACCACACATATGACTTCAAAGTGGAAGGAAACTGTAAAATTTGCCACTGAAATAGCTGCACGGTGACACATGCAGTCTTGGATGCCTTACATTTGAAAGTGCTTTAATGCATTCACTGCACACATATCCACAGGACAGGCTTTAGAAATTAACATCCATTTGAAGACAAGTATTCCCACAATTAGAACTGAGCTGGATTTTCCTAAGCTTGGCGTTTTGTGTACAAAAATTTTGCATATTTGAGAGGGGAGTCTAGTTCTGGGACTGCACAGTTCAGGTGTCTACTGAGCTTGTCATGCATAGCTCAGCTCCCTAGAGCCTTTAACCCTCCATCACCAAACAAAGTAACAATTTGATATTGGGATCACATATACTCCAAGAAAGCCGTACAAATAGCATACCTGCTAGAGGTTAATAAGCCTGACATCATTTGCAAATAAAAAAATAAATGTCTTTATAAAGATTTTCCCGTTTCCAGTAAAATAGTATAGTTGCACACAAGTCATTGGGGTCAATAATACCCCACAATGCAAACTACAAAAACCTACACAAATAAATGGGTTCTAAGTAATCCTGCATTTTTTAAACAAACAAAAAATGGCATCGTTAACATACATAACAATTGCACAAATCTAAGAATGCAATACTCATGAGTTGTGAACTACCACTAATAGCAGTAAGTTTCTCATTGATTGCAACCCCAGCACATGCTATCCGAGCAGCCTATGTGCATTCACCATTTTTGGGGAACACTGGGTGAATTTCTGCATCATTTATGTTTCAATGTGCCAGACAGAGTTTGTTTTTTCTTAGCTAATTTCCTGGCTACTAACACACTATTATTATTATTATTATTATTATTATTATTATTATTATTATTATATATATATATATATATATATATATATATATATATATTTATATAGCACCATCAGCGTACATGGTGCTGTACAGAGTAAAACGGGATATATATATATATATATATATATATATAGACCCCTGTAAATGTGGTGTTAGTTTATCAACCACTCTCTAGCCTATATTTTAAGGTGCCAAGGCACCCTTATATTGTTGTAGATCGCAAGCTGAATATGAGCCAACAGTGCGATATGGCTGCAAGAAAGGCAAATGCTATTTTGGGCTGCATTAATAGAAGTATAGCTTCCAAATCACGAGAGGTACTGGTTCCTCTCTATTCGGCCCTGGTTAGGCCTCATCTAGAGTATTGCGTCCAGTTCTGGGCTCCACAATTCAAGAAGGACGCAGACAAGCTGGAGCGTGTTCAGAGGAGGGCAACCAGGATGATCAGGGGTCTGGAAACAAATCCCTATGAAGAGAGACTGAAAGAACTGGGCATGTTTAGCCTGGAGAAGAGAAGATTGAGGGGAGACATGAGAGCACACTTCAAATACTTAAAAGGTTGTCACACAGAGGAGGGCCAGGATCTCTTCTCGATCCTCCCAGAGTGCAGGTCATGGAATAACGGGCTCAAGTTAAAGGAAGCCAGATTCCAGCTGGACATCAGGAAAAACTTCCTGACGGTTAGAGCAGTACGACAATGGAATCAGTTACCTAGGGAGGTTGTGGGCTCTCCCACACTAGAGTCATTCAAGAGGCAGCTGGACAACCCTCTGTCAGGGATGCTTTAGGGTGGATTCCTGCATTGAACAGGGGGTTGGACTCGATGGCCTTGTAGGCCCCTTCCAATTCTGCTATTCTATGATTCTATGTCACCATCCCAAATAAGTTTTGTTAAACATATTTGCAAGTCATATATTGCTTTATTGCGCACCTTTCATTGAACGGCAATATCTGTTTTAAAAATTATAATATTATTATATGTTATAAAACACAGTGGGAAAGTCTCACAGTTGGGCCAAAATTACCCCAAAAGCCAAATTAGTAAGTTTCATGCAAAATGAAAAAATAGTTTTGCTAGATAACAAGGAAGAATATAACTTGGGCGGGGATGTTAAAACTTCAGCTTTGTTAAAAGGTTTTGTACTCCTCCTCCTAAGTGTTTGTGGCATTATAAAGAAAAGGGAGTAATTCGTTCATGATAAAAATATACAAAATATCGCTTTTCACCCTTTATGCTTCTTACCACAGAAAACAGACAGAACATAATCTGGGTTAAGCATCTTTAGGCATGACAAGTAACTAATAATTTTAAACAGCATTTGGCAGGGCCATAGACCCCTCCACACCATAAAAGTAAAAACGTATTTTCCCCACTATATTAAGAAAGGGGGTCCTTGAAACACCACATAGTCAATCTCACCTCATCTTTTCTGAGGAGTACCTGAAACATGGTGTTGTGAAAGACTGGCAAAAAAGTTTTTTCAGTGCTGTCAGGGTGCCTTTGCCCCCAGCTGTTAATAAAGGGTTAAAAAGAAGCGAGCAAGCAAGGCATCCATCCAGTCTTTGGCACTTCCTGCTCAGCTTTATGCCTCCAGCTTTGCCTCTAGATGTACTCCAGCGGGTATATCTTACAGAAACCACATAACACCGGTCTTGAAGGAATTGCACTGGCTGCCTATACGCTTCTGGTTGGAATTCAAGGTGTTGGTAATGACGTTTAAAGCCCTAAACGGCTTGGGACCTCGATACTTGAGAGAGCGCCTCTCCTTATATATGCCTGCCCGAGACTTGAGATCTGTTGGAGGAGCCCTTCTCCACATCCCACCAGCACAACACATTCGCTATGATTGGACAAGGGAGAGGGCTTTCTCTGTGGTGGCACCCTGACTGTGGAATGCCCTCCCCTTGGAGGCCCGACTGGCGCCAACGCTGATTTTATTCCGGCTCCAAGTGAAAACATGGCTTTTTAACAAAGCTTTTAATGGTTGAATTCACTAAGTTGGCACATTGTTTTAACTGTTTTAATAGTTTTACTGCTTTTAATTTAACTTGGTTTATGGTTTAATTTGTTTTTAGCTGTGTATATTTACTGTTTTATACTGTATGCTTTTATCTGTACGCTGCCCTGAGATCTTATTGATATAGGGCAGGATATAAACATTTTAAATAAATAAATAAATAAATAAATTTTCATTCATTTATTATATTTCTAGACTGCCCCATTGCCAAAGCTCTCTGGGCAGTTCACAAAGATCCTAGATTTTGGAATTAACCCACCCACCGACCCCAGAAAGTTGAAATTAAACAGCAGAAAAATCTTAGAAAAACTGATTTTTTCTGTAGCTGTGAAATACTTACAAAGACTGCTTGGGTGTATAGAGCATTATTCTTAATAGCTTGGGTGTGTGTGTTCTGTTTATATGTTTGTATATTTTTAAGGTTGATAGTCTTTGTAAAGTGCCCATAGAGCGCTGGCTATTGTGCAGTATAGAAATGTAATTAATGAAATGAAAATTAAATTTCACGTGTTAAAAACATTTTTTTATCATCATCATTACATACATTAGCTCAACTATCCTTCAAATAAAGATGATTGGAAATCCTTAGGAAAGCTGGTATCACTACCTACATACCAGAGGTAAAAGGCGGAGGCACAGAGTTCTTCAAAGGGTCAGGCAGCAAGTGATGGTAAAGATCGTTCCCTGCCTGAGACCCTGAGGAACCACTGCCACTCAGAGAACACGCTACTCAGCTAGACAGACCAAGAGGCTAGAGGATAGTCAAGGCAGTTTGCTCTATTTCATGCCAAAGGAAGTGAGACAGGTGGCTACCAAGAGGAGGGCCTTCTCTGCTGTGGCACCCCAGCTGGGGAATGAGTTCCCTAATGAGGTTCGCCTGGCACCTACACTATATTCTTTCAGACATCAGGTGAAGACCTTTTTATTGTCTCAGTATTTTAACAGTCTATAAATTAATTTTAACTTTGCTGTTTTAAATTTGCATTTTAAATTTGTATTTCTGCACTGCTGCTGATTTTATCCTGGTTGTGGTTTTATATTGTATTTTATATTATGGTTTTATACTGTTGTTTTATATTGAGCCTCGTGTGGCAAGCAGCAGTTACTGCAGCCGAAACTCTCCCCACGGCCTGAGTTTGATCCCAGCGGAAGCTGGTTTCAGGCAGCCAGCTCAGGTCGACTCAGCCTTCCATCCTTCTGAGGTCGGTAAAATGAGTACCCAGCTAGCTGGGGGAAAGGTAACCGTGACTGGGGAAGGCAATGGCAAACCACCCCACTGCAAAGTCTGCCAAGAAAACATCAGTGAAAGCAGGCGTCCCTCTAGGAGTCAGCAATGACTCAAGTGCTTGCACGAGAGGTTCCTTTCCGATCCTTTTTTTAAATACTTTGAATGGTTTTAATTTTTGTGAACTACTCAGAGTGCTTCGGCTATTGGGTGGTATAGAAATGCAATAAATAAATAAATAAATATTTCTGTAATGCTACTTGTCCAAAGCAATCCAGTGGGTTCATGACTGGGGTGAGATCTGAATCAAGGATGTCTCAGCTCATGGAGTTAGCCAAAATGCTACACAAGGTAGCATCATCATCATCATCATCATCATCATCATCATAATAGACATATTGATTTGAAAATCTTTGAACGCTTTCTATCAAGTCATCTTTATCTTAATTTGCATCTAGTTGAGTACATACAAGGACAACTCTTTTTCTAAAAATAATAATAATGGAACAAATTGCTGGTTTAAACCAACAAGTCACTCTTTTACTCATTCATGCCTAGAGTTGTGTACCACAATTATTATGTGGTTATCTTAAATGTTCAGGTCTCTTATGTTGCTTGTCCCGACTTTGATTTATGTTTTCCTGTTATCTTTGTTATCTCTTGCAGATGAAATATATCCCATTGCTTCACCTCAATAACGGAAGGGCAGTGGCATCACCACAGGATAGAAACAGAACTTTTGCCCTTGAAGACCTTCCCCTCACGATGTGTATTCCAATTTACATCTTATTTGCAGTAGCCAAACAAATAGCCCAGCAAGTAAAGTTGGAAAGCTATATATAAAAAAGACCTATATGGTAGGTTTGTAGTGAGTTGTTGTTGTTGTTGTTGTTGTTGTTGTTGTTAATATTATTATTAGTTATTGTTATTTTCCAGATACTGGGCAAAACTATATGTGGTGCATGAGACATGAAGTGACCCAATTGTTCTTTTTTTCACTTCTGTTCACCTAGAAGGGCTCCAAATGTGGTCAGAGCAGCAGTGGGCTGGAGAGGGTTCTTCACCCTTTCTCCATGGTCCATTTTTTTCTGAGAAAAATTGCCCCTCCCAAGCTGCTCTTTCACTCATATGGGGGGGAAATACTGGACCCACATCTTTTTCCATACAGGGAGAAAAGCGGCTTGGGAGGGTGGTCTTTAGCGTACCGTCTGTGGGGAAAAGGTTAAGCAGCCCTTCACTTAGTGGTTTCTCTATGAAATTTGTAGCCTCCTGCTGCCATATCTATATATATAAAACGCTTAGGTACTGTATGTTTCTGTAAAGGCTTCAGCTGTTACAGGTTGCTAAGCAACAGTAACAACGTGTAACGTCAGCTGATGCAGGTTGCTAAGCCCCTCCCCCGACTCCTCCGGGCTTTCCAAGGTAACGCTACCCCCCTTTCTGCCTCTTCGCTTCCCTCCATGAAGGGGGCAGCGCCATGGTCCGGAGCATGAGTGAGGCACGGCCGGGGCTCTTGGCGGCTGGGTGGGAGGTGGCTAGCCTGCTGCAAGCCAAGGCCCTGGCCTAATCTCATGCGAGCTGGGTGGGCGGCCCAAGGCTGACAGGAACCCTGGGGAGAGGGGGACATGTACTCCCCTCCCAGGTCTGCCAGAAGGCGCTTTATCGGCGGCCTCCAAGCAGCCCCCGCCCCCGTGATGATATTTAATTAATAAACTTTAAGATATGCTACAACGGCGTATGTTATGCCGGGTACAGCTAATTCAAATAAAAAAAAGTCAAGGAACACTTCATGTGCTTCCTGCATCCTGTCTAATGTGGCCCACTTTATATCCCCTTCTTATGGCTTTATTGACAAGGTTTTATGCTCACATACAAACGTGCCATCAGATAAATCCTAAAACTCATTTTCCCTCTTGCCTGTAAATCCCCCTTCAGAACCAAACAAGGAGAGAACAACCATTTCTGTGGAAGCTCCAATGAGCAAAGTACTATTAAAACAGATCCTTGGCGCCCACTTGTATACCAAACCTGTTATACAATCTAACAAATTTTCACTGACGTGCAAAATACCTAAGAGCCAGCCCCCAAAGTTTCAAATCTTTTTTTAAAAAAGCAACAACACATCTATCAAGTGCTACTTATCTTACTTGGTGATTCCACATGGCAACTTGCATGAGTATGACAAATAGGAACTTTAATCTGTGTGTATCTAAGTCACTCTTGGCCCATCAAGTTTGTCAAAGGGACAGAGGACTAAGCATCCCAGAGGGCTCCTGTGTCCCTTCTCCCCTGTTGGACTGGGAGTTAGGAGATCCGGGTTCTAGTCCCCACTCGGCCATGGAAACCCACTAGGTGACTTTGGGCCAGTCACAGACTCTCAGCCCAACCTACCTCACAGGGTTGTTGTTGTGAGGATAAAAATGTAGAGGAGGGGGCGGAGCCAGCGACAACATGGACCAGTAGGGCATTTCTTTGCTCTAGGACGGTGAGTCCGAATAATCTTATCATCTAAAGTAAATGGGCTAAAAGTGGCGAAGAAGTGTTTGGGAAGCTCTGGGCGAAAGACGGGGGGGAAGATTGAACTGTTTTAGTATGGGAAACTGGACAATTATGCTGTAGAAAAGTGGGGGCCTAGAGAAGCCGATCTCTCTGAGAACTCTCTCTGACGGAGTGTGTTATTTTGGAATGAAAAACTTGTTGGAAGAAAGCCAGCGTCAGGAGAGTGATTGATGGTGATAACCCCACTTCAGTAACTACTGTTTAATTACGGCAATAAATCCCCCGCCAGAGTGCTCAGTTGCGAAACGGCAATTGTTTTTGTTAAAAGTGAAAGTAAGAGAGTAGCCCGAAAAAATAAGGATAAAATCCAATCTATGCCACCAAAAAAGAAACAAGTCGGTAAATCTAAGTAGCAGAGAAAGCACCCTTCAAATAACACCGCTTTGCGTCTCCAAAAATTAACTGATTCTGACGGAGATAGCGAACAAAGTGAAGGAGAGTCAGAAATGGCCGCGAAAGCTGGCATGGAGCCAGACTCACAGCCTGCGACTGTTGCGGAACTCAGAGAATTGTTGAAAGGCACAAAAGAAGCAATTTTTGGGAGAATTGATGAACAAGCTGAAAAATAAATAAGCATGTGGATCAATTAGCTACAGAGATTGCTAAGAATGATAAGCAAATAAAGTCTCTTAAAACAGAAGTGGATCAGATGGGAAAGCAAATGCAACAGCTGCAGGAAAAGCATGAGTTGGAATTTAATGAGCACGAGAAGAGACTGATTTCTCTGGAGGATCAAAACAGAAGATCGTCAGTTCGTCTTCGTAATTTTGTGGAGAAGCAAGGGGAGGACCTCAGAAAGATCTTGCCACGTTGGCCTAAAGAACTGGTCCCAACCCTGGGAATTGGAGAAGAGGATGTGGAGCGTGTTCACAGGGTTGGAGGCTTTAGACGTGGTTCAAATCCAAGAGATATCCTGCTGAAATTTTCAAATTACTTCAAAAAAGAGCAGCTTATGGGTGAGCTGAGATCATTGGGGGAGCTGAAGTTTCAAGGAGTTACAGTTCAAGTTTACAATGATCTTTGTCAACAAACTATAAATTGGAGGTGCAGTGTCAAGCCGATAACAAAGGAGGTCAAGATAAGATCGATAAACTATGCTTGGGGCTACCTGGTTTTTCTGCGGTTTACGTATAAGGGGAAACATTATAAGGTTTCCTCTTTGCAGCAAGGGATGGAGTTACTCCAAAGTTTAGATCTGGGTCCCCGAGATGGCGATGGTGCTGTTTCAAAGGCTGATGACGGCGGAGAAGGAGGAGCTGCAGTTGGTGGGAAGTAAATTGGACAACACTGAGATGATAAGCAGTATTGAATTAATTAGAAGCCTTACTGGTTCTAGATAGCTGGCTTTATCCCCCCCAAGGGTTAATAATTAATGGCCGGAGTGCTAGACTGCCGGGGATTTAGTGGGGGGAAAAGATATGGGAGGGAGGAGTATGGTTGGGTGGGAGGGAGGGATTTGAAAGGGGTTTTATGTTTTTATGTATGTAAATTTGAGTTTCAGTGCACAAGGGATCGGAAAGAACATCAAAGAACTAAGTACGGATAAGAAAATAAAAATATCAACGCTCAATGTCAAGGGTCTGGGGGCAGTCGTGAAAAGGAGGAGAATTGAACAATTGCTAAATAGAGAAGGTTCTGATATTATTTTTTTGCAGGAAACGCACCAATGTAATGATGGGGTAAATGAAATTCGTCTGAAATGGTCAGTCTATTATGAAAAGTCGTTGGAGACTTAAAAAAAATGGAGTGGCCATTTTGATTTCAAAAAGAAGTGGATTTACCCTGAAGAATATTAAAAAGGATGGGAAAGGTAGATATCTTTTGATAAAAGGTCAAATTGAAGGTAAAATAGATACTTTGATTAATGTCTATGCACCAAATGACAGAAAGAGAATTTTATGAGGAGTTATTTAGAGAAATAGAAGAATTTAAGGAGGGATATGTTATTTTGGCTGGAGATTTTAATATGGTTATGTACAATAGCGTTGACAGGTCAAACCCCACTAGTGCAGAAAAGAGGAATAACATTACTATGTTAAACAAAATAATTAAAGAAAAGGATTTTGTTGACGGGTGGCGATTTCTTATGGGGGCGGATCCTGGCTTTACTTACTATTCTCCAGTCCATCATACGTATTCTAGGATAGATCATATCTTTGTCTCTAGAGAGTTTGCAACTAAGGTATGTAAAATGGAATTAGGGGTAATTAGAGTAACAGATCATGCATTGGTAAGTTTAGATTTCACAGTTAGAAAGAACTATAGAGAAGCGTTAAGGTGGAGACTGAATACAAAGATATTTAAATATAGCAAAGTGGTTGAAAAAATGCAAGAGGAATTGTCAGAAACCTGGGAAATAAATGAAAAGGGAGGAACGACGGCGGCAGTTGTTTGGGATACCATGAAGGCTGTAACAAGGGGGATTTGTATTAGGGAAACATGTAGCTTAAAGAGGCAACAGGTTGCACTGCAGGAAAGGTTAGAGCAAGAGATAAAAAATTTGGAGAAAAATTATTGGCAAACTAAAAATAAACATAATTTAATAGATATACAAGCAAAGAAGAAAGAATTAGAGAATATAAATTTAGAAGAAGTTCAGAAAAATTTAATTTACATGAAAAGAGAATATTTCCAAAATAGTAATAAAAATTCTAGAATGCTTGCTAGACTCACACAAAAGGAAAAAGCCAAGAATGGGATAGGAATAGTGAAAGATAAGCAAGGGAATTATTGTCACATAATGAAGGATAAAATAAAAAAATTCAGGAATTTTACGAAGAATTATATAAGGAAAAAGATAAAAAGAAGAGGATGGAAGTGTATGTGGAAAAATATATAAAGAAGGGATTGGAAAAAGAGCATAAAGAATTAATGGAAAAAACTATATCTCAAAGTGAAATAGAAGAGGTTATAGAGAAGTTGAAAGTGGGTATATCACCTGGGGTAGACGGTCTAGGATCAGAGTATTATAAAGTTTTTAAATCATTATTCGTGCCAAAATTATTGAAATTATATAATACCATATTGGAAGGAGAGAGGACTCTGGAATCATGGGAGCATTCGTTAATAATTTTAATTCCGAAACCAGATAAGGATTTGACTCTCCCTGATTCGTATAGACCAATCTCGTTAATAAATCAAGATGCTAAAAAAATTTCAACTATTTTGGCAAAACGATTAAATAAATTCATAGCTAAATATATAGGGGAAGACCAATGTGGATTTATAGCAGGTAGACAAATGCATAATTTAGTGGGAAGAGTCTTAAATGCAATACAGGGGATAAAAAAGTTAAAGATTAAAGCGGGAATTTTAGCACTGGATAGTTTTAAGGCTTTTGATTGTGTGAGTTGGCAAGCATTAAAGATGGTTTTAAATAAAATAGGATTTGGAAATAAATTTAAAGCTATAATAGAACAGTTATACTCCCAAAATACAGCCGTAGTGGCAGTAAATGATGGAGTTACAGATAAGATACAACTAGCTAGAGGGACAAGACAAGGATGTCCACTCTCACCTGTCCTGTTTGTATTGGTGATGGAATTATTGGCAAACGCAATAAGAGATGATGGGGAGATAGAAGGGATAGATGGAATTAAAAAAATAAAACTGAACATGTTTGCGGATGATACATTGTTAACTATCAAAAATCCAGTAGGAAAGATGGAAAGAATTAAACAGCAGTTGAAAGAATTTGAAGAAATTACTGGGTTAAGAATAAACTGGGCAAAATCAGAGTTGATGTTATTTAATTATACTAAAAAGGAGGAGAAGGAATGGGAAGGAAAAGAAACAGAAATGAGAATTAAAGAACAGATTAGATATTTGGGAATTAAAATTACTAAAAATTTAGAAAATTTAGAAAAAGAGAATTTAAGTGGTCTGAAAAAAGAGATTTTAGTAAAATTGAAAAAATATAAAAGATTGAACCGATCGTGGTTTGGAAGAATAGCATTAATAAAGATGAAGATTTTACCAAAGATTAATTTTGTTTTTAGGATGCTACCAATAAAAATCTCAGATTTAGAGTTAAAAAGTTGGCAGAATATTATAAATAATTATTGTAATATGGAAAAGAAAGCCAGGATAAATAAGAGTAAATGGTATTTAAGCCAAAAAAAGGGAGGATTGGGACTCCCAAACATCAACTTATACTATGTAGCAAATAGGTTAAGACATATTGTAGAAGCAATTTTAGGAGTAGGAGATTTAGATTGGATGGAGGATAAAACCATAAGCAATATAGAATTAAATCTGGATAATGTATTCTTTAAGGAAGGAGGTAAAAAATGGGTTGAAAATTTAGGTAATCCGCTCTTGAAGTTCCATTGGGAAATTTGGAGCAAATATAAAAAGGAGTTGCTTCTGAGCAGCTCCCCTTTAACACCGGTAATAATGTTAAAGAATTTCCCTGAAGAATTAAAGAATAGATTAAACAAAGTTTTAATAGAGAAAAATAAAATGAAATTAAGAGAATGGTTAAGAGGGATGAATACAAGAGAAGAGATGGAAGAGGTTCTTAGAGATAGAAAATTAACTTGGTTAAATTATTGGCAATTGGAACAATGGACTAAAAATTGGGTAAGGGAAAATGGAGAGTGTAGAGAGATGTCGAAGTTTGAGAAATTAATTGATAAAAAAGAAATTGATAAGGGAGAAATTACAGTGACAAAAGGTTTAATGAGTCAAATATATAGTATATTACTTGAGAAAGGGTCGATGGATAGTGTGGGGAAATCGGTTTGGGAGACAGATCTGAAGATACAGATAGGACAGCAGAGTTGGGAAGGACTCTGGAGACAAAGAGTGTTGAGAAATACGTCAGTGAGAATAAAGGAGAATTATTATAAAATTATATGGAGGTGGTACCTAACCCCGGTTAGATTAAATAAGATAAATAATCAGCATTCAGCAAATTGTTGGAGAGGCTGTGGTGAAAAAGGAACATATTTACATATGTGGTGGGAATGTAAATATGTGCAAAAGTTGTGGAAGATGGTGTTCTCTGAGATTGAAGGAATTGTTGGAATGAAAATAGAAGAAACACCAAGAGTTGCATTACTCTCACTACAAGAAGATTTTAAATGTAGTAAAGAAATCAAGGAATTGATAACGAATTTGCTGACTGCAGCAAAGTTGATTGTAGCTAGGAACTGGAAGATTCAAGTTGATTATTGTATTGAAGAGTGGTATAAAGAAGTATGGGAGATTGCTATTAATGATAAATTGACATGTAATATTAAAGTGAGAAGAGGTATAGCAAAAACGAATGATTTTGAGGGAATTTGGAAACAGTTCCTAATATTTGTGTTGTCTAAGGGAAGTGGGAAACCACCAGCAGAAGAAACTATGAGATTTTGGAAACAGAAATAAGGTCCCGAGGTGGGGGGTGCACTTTTAGGTTAAGTTTGATTATGTTAAAAAGATTAAGCGAGGATATGTGATATTAATGTGATGTAATATTATTGTATTATGTTGTTTTTCTTTTAATTGTATTGATGTATGTTTAAGTATTGAAAAATAAAAAAAAAATTTAAAAAATGTAGAGGAGGAGGATTATGTATGCCGCTTTGGGTTGTTGGAGGAAAAAAAGGCCGGATATAAATGCAAAAATAAATAAATAAATCTTACAAGAACTGGGGATAGGATGGTGCAAGACATTTTGCTGCCCAAGTCAAGATGCACAGTATGCAGAGCAAGTCATGATATTTTGAGACCTGAGGTAGAAAATCCATAAGCACTTCTCCCCCTCCCTGACACTAAAAGCACAATTATCATCGTCATCATCAATGTGTGGCCCTTCCATTACACCCAAAATCAGCCACCTGAGGTAGTCACCTCTCTGCCCACATCCACATAGCTCAGCCATGTAAACAAGGCACTGTTTCAGCAGTCTCCCAACTGCTCCTAATTCACCCACCATACTAAACCTCTGTTCTTCAATGAAGCATCCATAACAGTGGCTCCAAGAATTGCTCCCCAGAACAGCCACTATAGGATTGCTACTAGGCTGAAAAGTTGAAAGGCAGGCAAGTGGGAAGGATATCCTCTCATTTTCCCCATCAATCAATTCTTTAAGACCTTCTACAGGATTCACAGACTGAAAGTTTGGTAGGGCTCAGAGACTGTCACTTCTAGCCCATATAGACTTGATATTAGAAGACTATGGAGGTGTACAAAGATGGTCCTGTCCCTTTTAGAAAGGGAGAACTCTGCAGATGTCCCAAAAATGTAAAGTAAAAAAAATAGCTTAAAAGATTCAGATTATCAGATATTTCTCATCACGCCTTCCTTTAATGCCATCTTGCCCAATAATAATTCATTTGGCAATGATAAAACCAAGTAGATCAGACAAGCATTCTGTTAGGGCACTGACTGTGTGATCAAGACCTTGCCCAATAATCTTCCATAAAGCACAGGATTTACATGGCAAATCCGCTGGGATCTATTGGCAAGCACTTTGGAAGTACACATTTTGAAAACCACTGGTGTAAAATTAAACATCCTACAGCAAAATAATGTAAGAGAACATGGTTTGCACGACACCACAACCTACAGTGGGTTGTCACTGTTGCTTGTTTCAGAGTGGCTTTTTGGGTTGTCTGAACCTGGCACAATGGCTTAAGTATGGTTTGTTAACCATGCACAAGCCATCCTGAGAACCGATGGGTTGTTACTCCGAGTGGCTTTTTTTCAGAGGGGCTTGTCATAATGGGTGAACCCGGCAGCATGGGTTCTGCATAGTTTGTTTGAAAGGGCTCCAGAGATGCGTGGCAAGAGCACCAAAAAACCCAACCGCTCCCCACAGTTCAGCACTTTATCCCTTTGTGAGCCATGATAGTACAGCTATGCATGGTAAACTTAGCTCTAGATAAAAGTGATTTTGAAAAGGGAGGCAGTCAAACTTTCCCCCTTTTTGTTTTTATGCCAAAATTCTGCCCCCTGTGGGGGAGGAGGTTAAAAAAGAAAAAAAAGGGGGCTCAATTCTTTTTCCTTTTTTATCCTCCACCCATGTGTGTGTAGGGTGGGGGAGGATTTCAGCATGAAAACAAAAAGGGGGGAGCTTTAAAAAAAACCTCCTGAATTGGGGCTGCATGCATTTACCTAGAGGTACATCAATCAGATTTACATGTATAGCTTTACTAGGAAGAGGAATGTGGCTTTCCCCCCTGCATGTTAAAGAACGAAAATAAATAAAAAGCTCAAGCAAGTCATCCTAAAAAGTAAGGTAAGCCCCCCCATCCTTCTGAAGGTTAAAACCACAGACTTTTTGTGTCTTACCACACATAAGGAACCGCGTGTGGCGCAGAATGGTAAGCGGCAGTTACTGTAGCCGAAACTGGCTTGGGACCACAATACCTGATGGAACGCCTCTCCCGACATGAACCTACCCGTACGCTGCGCTCAACATCTAAGGTCCTCCTCCGAGTGCCTGCTCCGAGGGAAGCTCGGAGGATGGCAACAAGGGAGAGGGCCTTTTCGGTGGTGGCCCCCCGACTGTGGAATGATCTCCCCGATGAGGCTCGCCTGGCGCCAACATTGTTATCTTTTCGGCGCCAGGTCAAGACTTTTCTCTTCTCCCAGGCATTTTTAACAGCATTTTAACAGCATTTAACAACGTTAAGTTTGTTTTTAATGGACCCCACAATTGTTGTTTTTAAATGGATACTGTTGTTTTTATACTGTTTTTTATGTGTGTGTGTGTGTTTTAAATTGTATACTTTTAATGTTTACTATTTTTAAATGTTGTAAACCGCCCAGAGAGCTTCGGCTGTGGGGCGGTATATAAATGTAATTAAATAAATAAATAAATAAATAAATAAACTCTTGCCACGGCCTGAGTTCAATCGCAGTGGAAGCTGGTTCTCAGGCAGCCGGTTCAGGTCGACTCAGCCTTCCATCCTTCCGAGGTTGGTAAAATGAGTACCCGGCTAGCTGGGGGAAAGGTAACTGCGACTGGGGAAAGCAACGGCAAACCACCCCGCTACAAAGTCTGCCAAGAAAACATCAGCGAAAGCAGGCGTCCCTCTAGGAGTCAGTAATGAGATTACTTTGCACGAGAGCACGATTACTTTGCTTTGCACAAGAGGTTCCTAGAATCATAGAATCATAGAATAGCAGAGTTGGAAGGGATCTACAAGGCCATCTAGTCCAACCCCCTGCTCAATGCAGGAATCCACCCTAAAGCATCCCCGACAGATGCTTGTCCAGCTGCCTCTTGAAGGCCTCTAGTGTGGGAGAGCCCACAACCTCCCTAGGTAACTGATTCCACCGTCGCACTGCTCTAACAGTCAGGAAGTTTCCTTTCCTTTCCTTTCCACCACACACAAGAATGGCTTATCTATGGCAGGTGCTTTTCAACTCAAGAAAGGGACAGGGTGGGGATTAATCAACCCACCATGGCTTATCATGACATGCGGACTGGCCCCACTGCGTGTGTATTCCTGGGGTTTCATTTTTAAGTGCTGAGCCTGGACCTGTTAAGGAAACTTGGGAAGGGGTGACACAAGCAGCTGGGAAGTGCCCCAGCATAAGAAGATGCAATTATAGTGGTAACAGAAACTGGAAGACCAAGAAACACCTGAGGCCATGTTTCTCCTCCTTGCCCTATACACCCCCCACGTCTAGTAGAGCCTTACTAAACACACATTAAAGGCAGGACTCCAACATTCAGGTGTATTCTATAGTCTTAGCATGGGTCTTCAAGGAGCCATAAAATACAATTTTGAGGATATTTGACTTTTTACCTTTGAATCTCACACTCCTGTAGTGTTAGCATTACACTTTTATTTTGTATTCCCAAATTCTACAGTCAATAACATATCCCAAGAGCAACCTAATCCACAACTCAGCTTGCATAGGGAACTCTCCATGCCAGAAGCAGGGTATGGGTTTCTTGCTTGTTAACCTAGTTATCTGTGTATGCATCCCAGAATCCCTTGTACCATCATAGGTGGTTGCAGGCCGCACCTTCTGTAAGCACTTGCTGCCAATCACATAGGAAGCAAGGTGAGTCCCATCATGCTTCTGGGGAAAAAGGGGCCTATCTTAAAAATACTCATGTTTTCTCTACTGGAGGAAATGTGTATAAAGTGTGAGCCAGGGAATCACCAGTTCAAATCTTGCCTTAGCCATGAACGTGCTATTTCGCTGCTTCATTTTACCATCTGTAATATAGGGATAACAATACTTTACACTACACAGTAAATCTATACAGTTTACAAGATGGTGCATCCCTGAGGTTTGGTGATTTTTATTTTATTTTAAACTGGCAAACGGATTAGGATATGCATGGGTGAGAATAAAGGCTTCAAGCAAATGTATGCAGCTGGCAGAGGTGAACACACTGGGCCTGCCCTCTCTGAGTGAAGCCACGCCTACACATGGCATCTGCCATGGTGCATCCCTGAGCGAGGGGTCTGTCTAGTCAGGTCCAATATGGGACTGTACTACAGCAGGATGGAGGGGGCAGGTGTATAACTCTGTCCCTTCATGGTATCAAACTGGATTGATTGCAAAGGTGTGCACTGGTTAGGGGAGCCTGCCCCTAGGGACTGAAGATGTTACTTCAAACAAACACATTTATATAAATTAAAATGTATTAATACAATTTAAAAACAATGTGGTGCACATCCCTAGTGTCTCCTTAGTATGCATGCCAAGTTTCAGGTGTCTAGGGCCATAGCTAGATGGGGCTTTATCCTGGGGCAATCCTCGGGATCGTCCTTGTGCATTCACATGATGCACAGGGGATCCCGGGATCAGGGAGGGATGATCCCTCCCTTGCCCTGGGATATGGCCTTCCACTTTAGGCCCACTTTTTCCACCGTCTCGGGATGTGGGCGGGCATCATGGTTTGTCCCGGCTCCTTGCAGTTACTCACGAGGAGCTGGGACCCACGCCCAGGGCGCAGAGCTCCTCAGGAAATTTTTTTAAAATTACAAAACACTTACCTTTTGCATACGAGCACTCATGCGCTCCTTCCTCTTTAAAAAAACAAAACAAAATGGCAGGCACAACGTCCTCTCCCTCTGAGGTCGTCGCACGTCACGTGTAAACAGAGGGGGAGAGCTCAGAATAAAAATATCGTGAGATCTTCACCCTCCATCGCGCTAGACCGGTAGGTCTAGCTGAGGCCTAGATTTCCTGAGTTATGGTGCTGATAGCCAGCCAGATTATTATAGATTATTTTTAAACTGCCTTTAAGGGAATCCTTCCAAGGTGATGTACAAGACACAGAAATTAATATTATGATTAAGTTGGCAAGTCTGTACTGTTGGAAGGCGTGTGTCAAAATACTGGCTTAATTTATAGGAACCATATTGTGATTTAGATCACGGAGGATATCAGTTGTGGTGCTCCTGGAGGTTCCATATGGACCTCCAGTCCCTTTGGAGTTCCCTCAGAGCAGAGCCTTCAGAGTATTAGCTTCTTTCCTGTGGAACTCACTGCCTGTTGATATCAAGCAGACACCAACACTGTTTTGTTTTCAGTGCCTGTTGAACACATTTTAATTCAAGCAAGCCTTCCCTAATCGAACCAGCCACAGTTTTACTGATAAAATTGGATTTAAAATATTTCAATACTGTAGATGCTGTATTTTTTTTTTCTTACTCACCAGTTGGGAATCGAGTTAGATATAAAGCAATACATATATAAATCTTGTAAATAAGTAAATAAATAAATAAATAAATAAAAATTAGACTTTGACTTGCCCAAGGACACTCTTACTTGATGTAAGAATTTGTCAGCCAGGGTTTACCAGTACAAAGCCAATGAAAGTTTGTCAGGCCCATTCTTTAAAATATTCAACCCCATTGATTGAGGATCAATCATAGCTGGTTACTTGATTAGAACTGTAGGCTTGACTTGGAAGAGAGCCGGTAACAGCTCCACCCTTGCCCCATGTTCTGGGCTTCCTGTATAGTGCTTTGCATTCCAGATTTGGATAAAACTTAGCAAAAAGTTATTTTGACAACAATGAAAATGAAGATAAATTGAATAGATACTTTCAGCTCAGCCCCATCCTAGTCACAGAATAAAATATTGCAGACATGGTTAGTCTGTCTCTTGCTACCAGCATTTCTAGTAATACAATCCACCCCACACACCCAGGTCCTTTGGGAAGG
Organism: Elgaria multicarinata webbii; assembly: GCF_023053635.1. Classification (NCBI taxonomy): domain Eukaryota; kingdom Metazoa; phylum Chordata; class Lepidosauria; order Squamata; family Anguidae; genus Elgaria; species Elgaria multicarinata. The sequence goes on from NC_086178.1 coordinate 111,211,844, forward strand.
GTTTACTCCAGTCAGCCAAAACTAGGCTGGCAACTGTTACCCACAGGACCTTTTCTTCTGCCGCCCCCAGACTGAGGAATGGCCTGCCTGAGGAGATTCGTCAGCTTAATGCTCTCTCTGAGCTTAAGACAGCTGTAAAGACTAGTCTCTTCCGGCAGGCCTACCCAAATGAATTTTAAACCTAAGACTTTTAAGATATTGTGATTGTTATTTTAATATTGTATTGGTTTTATATGCTCTTATAACTAATTTTGTGTATTATATTTTATTTAGTGTTGTTCCCCGCCTAGGGCCACTGTTCCTAACTGGGTGATAAGGAAACAGTGACAAAGACATTGAACATTTTTAAATGAATCCAGCACAGGATATAAGAACCATGTTACCACATTCAGCACATCTCTGCTGATCAGAAAAAGAGTAAAGGCCATTTGGCTGGGACATTATTTTGGAGCATATTTCGCCTAAAGTTTAACCTAGTCCGGCCTGCTCCTGTTGGGAGATTGCTATTGCCAAATCCAACAAGACGTCTTTTCTTTAAGAGACATTCGGCATATAAAAACCAACGTTTTATCTTGTTTCACTGCACACACTATTCCACTAGAGGTCAGCCTGCCACAGAACCCAAGCATTATGGGTTACTAAGCGCAACCGGCTGCTATTTCCACCTCTCAATCTATTAACAAAGATTCCTTCACAGCCATAAACTTAGGTCTCACACTAAAAAACAGAGCAACAGGAAGATATAGTGAGGCATTTCGTTTATGAATGACCCGTAATAAATTAGTGTGAAGTATCCTGGTTGACAAGAGAAAAAGAGTGAATGCTTTGTCTGCATATGAACGATATTTTACATACTTTAATTTGGCTGACAGATAAGGATTATTTGACATTTGCCAGGGTATCTCCCTCTCCCGCCCCCCCCCCGCCCCCGCTTCCGTTGGAAGGATATTTGGTTCTTGTTGAGCATCAGGGTATGGAGGTGTGGTAACCTGGGTAACCGGAGGTCATTCCCGAGGAGATTGTTGTCCAAGATGAGCTCTTCCAAGCCGCTAAATGTCTCTAGTCCTTCCAGTGACCTGCAACGACAAAGGCAACAGGAAAAATGATACTCCAGTAAATCAGGGAGGCCATTATGAGCTGAAATAAATATTTTAACCTTCCCTTTCAAGGAGCGGGAAGAGTTTTGGTTTAGTCCTGTCAGGAGACTGAATGACAAGAATTAGTGGCAACGGGAGTGCCGGTACAGCAACACATCCCTCACATGCTGGCAGAATGAAGGATGGGGGTCACTTAGTGAGTAGCCAGGATCCAAAACAAAAGGCTTCAGATATGAGGCCTGCAGGATGAATTTGTCAATGTCTTGTGCCTTCAGGCACCCAGCCTCGCCTGACCCTAACCTCCATTCCCAAGATAAATAACTCTGTCACAGTTCACCTTCATTCCCTGGACACAAATTTAAGTTGTCATCCATCATTTCTGCCATGAAATATCATACCCCACTAACAATAATAAATACAACTTCAAGAATTGTTCTCAGCAGCTGCCCTATATATAAAACTGTAGGGAAAATACGATAGGAAGTTTCTCCATCTCCTTTTTGTGTTTTGTTTTATTTTATTTTATTAACCAGTGAATTCTCTCTGTTTGTTTGTTTTTTAAAAGCACAAAAGATACAACTGTTAGAGAGAAATGCAGAATTACTCCAGACCCAGAAACATCAAAGATTTATTTTATAAATGACTTCCCTCTCACCCCCACCCTTGAAAAGAAAAAGAAAAAAAACCTCAAGCCAGATTTAAAAGCAACAAGCAAGATCTTTTCGGCATGGAAGCACAGCTCTTGGGTTGCAAACACATAGACGTTTGTAGGAATTTGGCAGCCAATTAAGAAAGCTAGTAGAGAAGAATTAAAAGGCTGGCTTTGTCACTTTGCAGGGGCTGTTGTTTCAATGTTAACTCTTAATTTCATAGCTTTGCAAGTTCTTACAGCACTGCATGTGGGAAGCTTCACATTAATCAAGTAAGAGCGGCATGGTATATGGGGCATACACACAGACACACATTCACAGCTCATTCACCTACCAAACACCTAGAGATATGCTGAGGTTGCATGACTTGACAGCTGAGGTAGTATGCCTACCAGTAGGAAGGCTCATCACTTTATCTCCTGCCTCGCTGTTTTATAAAATGTGATGAATAAGAGAGATGAAAGCCTACACTATTTATTCATTGTCCAATGACATTTATACTAAAGGGAATTATTCCCTCCATCTTTAACACCCTTCATCAAGGTCTGCATAAGAAATGCTTCATCAGGGGTGCATAACAGGCCTGCTTTGGGAAGAGCAAATGAGTATTTATCCATCTCATACAAAATGTAAAGGAGGAAGTGTTGATGGGTCAGACGAAACTTACTCCAACACTGTCATCTGCAAAACCTAGAGCCCCTTAGTAAGAAGATGGAGGTGAAAACTCTTCTGTGGGAAATCAAACAAGTGACCTTCAAGCTTCAGGTTTAAGGACACCACTGAGTGAGCTATAAATAACCAGCAGAACTCTGTGCTTCGTCGTGCCTTAACTCTGAGGGTTCCAAATCACAGTGGAGTGAAGTATGGGTTTGAATGAATTACAAAGATTATTAAATCTTTGTAATTTTTCTGATGGGGAGTTTAAGGTACATAAAACAAGGTCATATGAACTTGCCTCAAGACAGTGACTGTAGCCCTAAATGCAGTGCCTCCTTTCATGGTGAGATTTCTATATTATAGTTTTGCGGAAATTCATAACTTTCTCCACAATCCTTACAAAAACCCTCTAAAAAATGAACTCCTGTTATTTCCTCCCCGCGTGTTGAAATTTCAACATGGAACATCGAATGCCAACACTCTAAGGATCATCTCAAATGCAAGGTAAGTTGGACTAAACCCTGTGCCACGCACATTTGGTAATATAGAATTAGGATGGTGGGGTGTCACAGAATTTGGAAATGACACTAAAGAATTAGCATTGCCATGAGCCAATGGTCAGATTGCTCATCCAAGACATTTTGTTACCTGAGATGGAACAGCAAATCCCACCTCCCAGTCAAGGTACAGAGTACCTGTGACAAACCCCTATTTCTGATAGGTCTCAACAGTGTCTCCTAGAGCTTCTGGTCAGTTGGCACCCTGCCAGGCAACCTGAATTATTTATTTATTTATTTATTTATTTATTTATTACATTTTTATACCACCAAAGCTCTCTGGGCAGTTCACAAAAATTAAAACCATAAAGAGCATGAAAACAAGCAACAATCTAAAAACAAAAATAGGCTTATCTCACTTATTTTTATTCTCAAACATGTAATCAAAACCTTAATCCTTTTTTTAAAACACACACACAGGTTGACTGGTTCCAACCAGGTTGGGCTTATGAGATGTATGTTTACAGCAATTAAGAAATTGGGTTAACCCAGTAGGGTCCCCCACCCCAGTGTTCCTGGCTAGACCACTGACATCAGAAATGGAAGCTATAGCATTATTGGACAGAACAACCATCAATGCTTAAGGGCCCAACTTTTACTGAACGGAGATCCCCATAAAAAAGGTTAATTTAACCTTCCTAAACCTTTCCATATAGCATTTAACTGGAGATCAATATGCTCAGACCATCTTCTCTGCAGCAAACTCTGCATGTGCTCTGGAACCCAAGACTCTATTCAAGTAGGTTGAATTTATTGATTTTATTTGAATCTCTGTGTATTGTCTGAGATTGTTGCCTTCTCTTTGCCCACTCCCCTCTTTTCCCAATTAAACTTCCTTTTTACATTTGAACATTTGGCTGTACAGTTTTAAAAGGGACTGTTCACTAAACTCTTTCCTTAATGAAAGACCACATGGTTACAAAGCTACCACTTGTGTTTTTAATATTTCAAGGGTTTTGTTAAGTTCTGTGTTTCTAGGATCCAGGAAGGTTAGGGTGACCATATGAAAAGGAGGACAGGGCTCCTGTATCTTTTACCGTTGTGATGAAGAACTGGGCATGTTTAGCCTGGAGAAGAGAAGATTGAGGGGAGACATGATAGCACTCTTCAAATACTTGAAAGGTTGTCACACAGAGGAGGGCCAGGATCTCTTCTCAATCTTCCCAGAGTTCAGGACACGGAATAACGGGCACAAGTTACAGGAAGCCAGATTCCGGCTGGACATCAGGAAAAACTTCATGACTGTTAGAGCAGGACACCAATGGAACCAATTGTAGGCCCCTTGTAGGCCCCTTCCAACTCTACTATTCTATGATTCTATCATTCTAATAGGGAATTTCACCAGGTGCTGCATGCATACAAATGACACCAACTGAAATTCTCTTTTCTATACAACTATTTAAAGATACAGGAGCGCTGTCCTCCTTTCCATTTAGTCACTTTAGTATTTTAGTATTTTACTCTTGCTGGCCATGATCAAACAGACCAGAGTTTCAGCTACATGTGCTATACAGTTTTAATCTCCTGTTCTTCTGTAAGCCATTTAGGCCCTAGATTCTAGGGGAAGGAGCAGTAAACTTATCATATGGTTATGACTGTTACTTTTGGTTTATAATAAAGCCTAACTGGCAATACCCATTTAAATTCTCTATATAAATAGTTAGTAGTGGATTATGTCCAATTTTCAGTTTATTGCTATTTTAAAAAAAAGAAGTCTTTCCACTTGCCAAAAGGAGTTCAGAAAGGCCGCCACCCTGTCAGCACCACAGAGCCTTGTGGGACGCTAATAGGCCTTTTGTGAGTATGCATTGCTTAGGCTCTGGTCTGTGTCAGCCTCGAAATACACATTGTTCATGAGTTGTGTTATGCAAATATAATACCCTTATCATGAGAATCTGCAAATGCTTGGCAACTGGCAAGAAGAATAAAGCACACATCCAAAACTGCTGTAGGGGAGGCATAAAACAAAATGACATGCCATGAAGTGGGACAAAGGGGGAGAGAGTTCCCTATTGACGTAGCCCCTTTCTTTTTGAAATGGAGGCCAGGGCACAATGCCTGCCTAAGCTTTAGGCAGGAGCAGAGAGAGCTGTGTGCACAATCCTCCTTCACACCTGGCTGGGGTTTGATCATTTTTGCCATGTAATGTTAGCAGTCATTCTCATAAGGGGTTTGTTTCTTTGTTTTAAAAGCAGTCGTGCTATAAATGGAGAGTAGCATCATTTCATTTCATTTATTACATTTCTATACTGCCCAACAGCCAAAGTTTACAAAGATCATACCTTTATTATGCTCCCCACCGTTGAAGAAGAAGAAGAAGAAGAAGAAGAAGAAGAAGAAGAAGAAGAAGAAGAAGAAGAAGAAGAAGAAGAAGAAGAAGAAGAAGAATGGCACAGAGTGGTTGACAAACTTTTGAATTCACCAGACCTTTTCTTCTGGCTGGGTTTGTTTGTTAATTCCTATTTTCATGTCACCACCAGGAGTAGTTTCATTTATCAGTTAAATTTTCAGAGCTCGTGGCCAGTGATGGAGAGGCTGCAAGTGAGAATAACTAGTGTTGCATCCTTGGTCCATCCCACCTCGCCCTGACTTGCCCCATTCCACCCCCACCCCCTAATGCTTCTCTGTCCCCAATTGCCCTGTCCCAAAGTGGCTGTTCAAGCAAAAATCTTAAAAGCTCTGGCAGGCTATTGCTACCTGCTTTTGCATGTAAAGTGTAGCATGGCCCCAATACAAGAACCATTTTCATTACACTCTCTGCCATCCTTGGCCTCAGTTCTCATCCCCAATGTATGGGTGCAGAACTGGAGGAATGAAGGAGTATTGGCTAGATGTTTCTCCGAGATCTGAAATTTCCATTTCTTTTTGCCAGATCTGTCTTGAACGAGCCCTGTCAATTCAAGCAGTTTCCACATGCCTCAGTTTCCCAACAACCTTACGCCATGAGACTGTAAAGCTAGCTGTGCCTGAAGAGCACTTGAAGAGCTTCAGCTGAGAAGTGCTATTCAAGTTGACGGGATTAGAATCACCGTTTTATTGGATATGAGGAATAGGCCGTTTCTGCGCTTGGAATATTTCTTTTATTAAAACTCTGCAGCAAGGAAAGCCTGTAAGCTCTCTTAGTTTGTAGCAAAGAACCTTCTATCTGTCTTAGCGAATTAAAAGCAACACGGCACAGGCTCAATACCATGAACACCACCCAGGGCTTAAGGGGTAGTGGCAGGTAGCCGTCCTCCCTAGTTGCTCTAGAAGGCTAATAAGCTTCACTCAAGTGCACTGCAGGTTGATCTCTCCCTGCTCTAATGACATGAAAGCTGCCCATTATCTCACCCACAGGTACCATCTCGGTTACCTCATTGCCGGCCTCCTACTCCCACCCCTGGAGAAGAGCAAACGTTGCCAAGAGATTTCCAATGCAATTTCCAAAGTCACATCAAAATGACAAAACATCACAACGCATTCAGCTCTGTCTGATTCCAAGAGAAAGAACTTTAAGTTTCCACTATAATTAACCCTATCCTCGTTAAGATAATTATGATCAAGCTCCCTGTCACAGCTAATATCACAGCATCATTGCCTATGGCTCACGCTTTGCCCTCATTAGCTTACAAAAACAGTGTGCTGAGCAGGCAAACTGACTCTCTCTCAATCTCCCTCCCTCCCCTCCCTCCGACTTAGAAGCTCAGTACCCAAGACAGTACAATAAAGCCTTTGGAACACAAAGGTCTCTAGAAATATTTCCCCTATTTAAGCCCTTCAAGTAATAAGTAGTGTTTTCCCCCCAGCTTATCTGCATCCTCTAATTTGTTCATAATTTGGAGGGAAAAGATTTTATTTATATACACAGGGTAAGTGCCATCTCCATGCTATTCTGTATGCCGGTCCATCTGACCTGGTATATATATAAAAAATAGAAATAGATTTGGTTACAATAAAAAAAAATTAAAAAAATCAGCTCTTGCCTACTGATAATTTTGGACTATGAATTGAAAAAGAAAGAAAAGAAAGCGCACCAACAGTGTTGTTTCAACAAAGAAAAAGCACAAACTAAGCAATTCATGCAGACCTCCTTGTCATTCAACTCCAATCAATACAAGAGTATATTAAATAGAACATGTTTAATAGAAGATATCTGACACATTCGAAATGACATCCTCCCCTCCTCTCACTGTTAACTATATTAAATGAGAACTGGGACATTTTTTGAAATTGATTTGTTCTCACCGCAGCATCTTTTTCTTCTAATTTTAAAAAATAATTTAGCGTCAGGAGTGGCCATCCAGACATATACATGGTTACAGATTCTCATTCTATTATTTTTGTATAAAATATATTATTTTAAAATGTTGCTTATACCCCTAATAAATGTGTTTAGTAGCAGAAGTGAGCTCTATTATATTCCTGTAATCATGATGGTGCTAAGATATGAGTTGAAAATGTGAAACTGCACATGCTCAGAGAATTTCTTTTTAATCAGGATTGGCAAATGGCAAATGGGTGAGGAGAAGATAAATATTAGGTGTGTGATTCACAACCTAAGTAATACACATGGCTATCTGAAGAGGGATCCCATAAGTCCATTAAGTCCAGGGGCAATAACTACCTAGCTGCCCCACTGAACTCAGTCTCAAGATGGAGACTGCAACACCCACCAGTGACTAATTCGTTTAGTCTGAACTCTCTTATGCCCTCCATGAAATATGCTAGAAGGAATCCAAATTGGTGAAAGATGGATTTGGTGGTCAACCTGCCTATGTCTTCATCAGCTATTAAAATGGTCTGCCCCTAGAGGCATGGAATCTCTGGGGGGCTCTGGGGTTTCCCGCCTCCTGTTGGTATAGCTAGCGCTCTGTTTGATGCCCTGGTCACTCCATGGAATACAGAGATGTCAACACAATTGCACCCTCTTTGGCACAGCCCATACAACTCCTTGGTATACATCAGAGCTGAGGGCAATGAAACAAGTGAGATGATGGCTAGAATGCAGGTGGAGAAAACACACAATGAATCCTACTGAACACAACTTAGAACCCATTATCACAGCTGTTCTGTGGCGCTGAGGGTGGTAAAGGTTTGCAGATGGTTCATCTCTCATCCTCTTCTGGATGGGGCCAAGTTGCTTGAAGGCGTGTATCCTCACAAATATACTTTATCTGGGGCCTATTTCGGGTGCCCCCACCAACAAGGTAAGGCAGGTGGCAACAAGAGAGAAGGCCTTCATAGTGCTGGTACCTCACCTGTGGAATGCTGTCCCCAGAGCCTCGTCTGGCACAGATATTATGTTTTTTTTTCAGCACCAGGTTAAAACCTTTTTATTCTCCCGGGCAGCTTAAGAACTTTTTAGTGCTTTTTTTAGCTTTATTTTGCTGCTGGTATTACCACATTGTTGTTATATTGTTGCTGATATTACCACTTGACCATTGCTGTTGGTTTTATTATGTGCTGTTTTTTAATCAATAATTAGTGTTTTGCATTTTATGGATTTAATGCATGTGTATATTGTCCAGAGAACTCTGGTTATTGAAGTGTAAGGTTGAGCATCCTCCCTTTTGCTTTGAAAGTTGTTCTCCTGACTTCATATTTATTGTTTTCAGTTTCATATTTATTGTTACTTTAAACACTATAAACGTTGTAAACGCTGTAAACCAGGCAAGAGTTAAAGTGAACTGTTTACTAGATCCAAGCAAAACACAGCCCTGCCCAGCTGGTCAGCAACCTGAGCCAGCTTTGTGGACCATTGCAAGTTAACTAAGGGCGAAAGTAGATTAAGGATGATTGAATTTGTCTGTTTTGCTTTTTCCCACATTCCATTTTTAAAACTCTCGGTTCTTTCCATTCAGTTTCTAAACAAATTTGCACATTTTGGTAAGTTCTTCTTAAAAACAAAACCAGTGAAAATCTCACCCATCTGCATTAGCCAAATTTAATAAGTACAACTATCCTAACATGTAAAGGACCATGTTGTACCGGACTGACATATAGCTGGTTAAAGATGAGGCGCCTGTCAGAAAAAGAGGTGGCAACCCCAATTCAGCACCACAAACATGATTCATTCATACATTGATTATATTTCTATAGCGCTCCATAGCCAAAACTCTCTGGACGGTTCACGAAAATGACTGAATACCCAGGGATTCAAACCCAGACTTTCGAAAGCTCAGCACTTAAGCACTCTGCCTGGATGGGTGAGTCTGTCAGTTTCAGTTCCTCCTATATTTGACTTTTTATAATCTCACATTTTTCTGTGCTGTTTATGGAGAAATTGTGGCAAGTTCTCCCCCACCCTTTTTTTTAAAGAACCAAATGAAATTTTATTTATTTATTTTATTTATTACATTTATATACCGCCCCACAGCCGAAGCACTCATTCCTAAACTAGATGTGATGTTAGTTAGTTTGTTCATGTGTCTGCCCCATTAACATATAACAGAGAAGATGGGGTACTAATTTTAACAACGAAAGTCACACATAGGTGAGGGGAGGTTGATATGTTTTCCCCCACAGCCTGGCTCATTTCCAGGATCAAAGTTAACTTGGGAGAAAAGTGCCTGGATTGATAGATTGTGGGGAGATGGTAAACGGTTCAACTCTGTTCATCCATACTCTCCTTTTGCTGCAAAAACAAGAGCTCCCTTGAAACACAATGACCAGATTCGTATGATCACCGCAGCTCACCACTGTTTATTTAAGCCATGATGGGTTGAGGCACCTTCTGGAAGCCATTTTGAATAGTCAACTCCCAGCAGGTCTTTTACCATGGTTTGTCATGTCATCCAAATCCAGACGGCAGGGGCTGAGGGTTAAATAATCCTCAAATAACCCCTGGTCTGTTGTATGTGAATGGGGAAACAGATGAGTAAGAAAAGGTGGCTGTTCCACCATGTCTAGTTTGTCCCTAAGACAACACTGCTAAACCTGATCTGCTAGGTATCTCTCGAAGATTGTGCAAATAAACTTTGCAACTTATTAGATTTGAAATATGCAGTTGTTTTGGTTTAGCAAGTTGTTTTTAAATGAACTCCTAATTATGCCTTTAATTAGATGCTTTGCCAACAAGGTAATCAGAAAATGCCTATAACAGAAATTCCAAACAGAGTAGAACGTTTCAGTCTAGCATTCAGCTGCAGTGCATGAAACATCTTAATGCTTTAGTTTTTAGCTTCCATTTAGGAATATAAACTTTGAGGACGTTCGGACACCTATTCTGAATGTGATTGCATTCCCCCTTAAGTAGCAGGTCCACAGTCTGGTTGTGATGCAAGAATCAGCTTTGCACATGATATATAAGCATGAATTACCAGCTAGCCCCAGCTCTGTCACTGTGTAGCTCCCCCATCTCTGACCTCAGCACAAACAGCATGGGCATTTGAAAAGGGGAAGCTATTCATTTAAATCTCCATGTGCGTAAACTTCAATGGGAGCTGGTATTCTGGTTGCTTAAAATGTGGATATCCGGGGGGGGGGGGACCACATGACATTGTGTGTGGTGCCCAGAAGGCCCACTGCCCCCTTTCAACTTATATAACATATGAAGGGGACCTTAGTGGGCAATAATAATAATAATAAGAATAAGAATAAGAATAATAAGAATAATAAGAATATTTATATACTGCCCCATAGCTGAAGCTCTCTGAGCGGTTTACAAAAGTTAAAAACAGTGAACATTAAAAACAAATATACAAAACTTTAAACCATAAAAAGCATAAAATACAAACACAAACATACAATATCCGTTAAAGGGGGGTTGGATAAATTCATGAAGGTCAGGTCTTTCAATGGTTATTGGGCATAATGGTGAAATGGATTCTCCAAGTCCACCGTGTACAAATCCATTCCCCACCCCACAGTCTCTCTTGCTTCCCTCCTTCTGAAACCTTGCAGTCCCAGCCCCTACCCCACATTGGGGGGTATTTGGAAGGAGAATCAATTCCTTACAAATATCTCCCAGTCAACAAGCTCCAATTGCAGGTAGATGTTCAAAGAACACAAAATGGTTTGCTTTGTAAATTGATTGACTGGATGGGAGAAGTCCATTTCAAATCTGCTTTTACTTGCCTGCTTCATTCCTTCTGTTTCTACCTTTGCAGTTTTACTCCATTCCTGAGCTCTACTTGCAACGGACTTGTCTCTCACACTTAGCCTTTCCATCCATACCAGAAAGAAGAAAAAAAAGACCAGGTCCTTTCATTTTATTCTGTGGAGGCTGATCATGATAAAGATTGGGTATGAAAGGGAGCTGCTGCACAGAAGGAAGAAAAATCCGGAGCGGATTCCTTTAGAAGAGATGGAATGCCTGTCTCTTGGTCTTTTTAACTCTGGTTTGAAAAGAGATGCTTGATGTGCTGGGGTAAAGTTTAATTCTCAAAAAGAGACCTGAAGGGACTCAGGTTTATGGGGAACAATGCCACCTGTTCCATTAGCCCATCTCCTTAATTCTGTGAGAGGGATGGATTGCTCCTTTTTTTTATGAACCGCCCAGAGAGCTTTGGCTATTGGGTAGTATAAAATGTAATAAATAAATAAATAAATAAATAAAACTTGCTGGGTGGAAAGGGAAAGACACTCTGCATGGTTTCGGAGGCACTTTTACTATATTCCTGGTGGCTAGCAAAAATAATAAAATCCCAGACATAATTTGTGGACCCTGGCTTTTATGTTTTTACAATGATAAGAGTGTTGAATTTAGATTGGGGCAATCTGTATTCAAATTCCTACTTAGCCACAAAGCTTGTTAAGTGTACTTAGGCTAGTCACACATTTTTTAGCCTAAGCTACCTCAAAGCTTGTTGTGAGGATTAAAGGGAGTGAGCCATGTATGCCACCCAGATCTTCCTGGAGGAAGGGGAAGGATAGAAATGTGAGTAATATATTATAATTATTCTTCAGAATAAGCCATGAGAAGAAGGCAGTGTGGACATCAGAATCAAAGGCAGGGCCTAATATCCCTCTGGGCAGATAGTAGGTCTACATGACGCTTCACTTATATTTAAACCAAGGGCATTGTTTCCAGTGTTAACAACATAGTGGTGCCTATACTTTTAACAATTCTGAGATAGAATCTCAGTATTATGGTACAAACAGTCCCCTCCCTTAAGAAAAAAAAAGAACTAGCAGAAGAAAGAGAGCAAGACAGTATATACCACAACTACCAGTATAGGGAGAAAGTGCTGGAGGATGGGGGGACAGGAAGAGAGAAAGTAATTTTTCTCCCATCTTCCACAACAACCAAGGCTGGGGAGTGACAAGCAAATTGACGCACTGCTCTGAGGGCAAAAGATAAATGTTTGATGAATTGGCTATCGCTGGAGGAGTGATGGGCTTCATATGTGCATAATGGACTAGCTGCCTTTCAATTGAGATTGCCTGCCAAGATAAGAAACTATAATGAATGGACCAAGCAGAGGCTCTACCATAAGAAAAGTATAATCTGACTAGTTTTAATAAACTTAATAAAAAAGATGAAGTGGAGAGGGGCCAGCAGAAAACCAGCCTTTGTGACCAGCTACCAGAGGTGCAAGCAAATAACAGAAGGACTCAGGCATGATAGGGAAAGGGGAGGGGGGAAATGTCATGAAGAAGTTGCATTTGAATTACTATCATTGTTCATAGAAGACTTCACAACTTGAAGTCAACCTTATTATAGTAAAACATATTGTAGTTAAGGCTCATGTTACCCCTTGGCCCAGGTATGCCTTTGGAGAGCAATCCACATTCTTGAGTGATATGGAAATTATTCAAGGAAAGGATGCTCCCTGCTGCTGTCCTCGGGTTTCAAGCTGAAATGCCCCAAAGTTTCATTAAAAAATCTCCTAAGTTGGGTGGTGTCCAGTGTGTTAGGGTGGGGTGGGGTGGATCTTAGTTACTTCGAAGTAGCAAGGTATTTTACTATTCCCTCTTTTAAAGCAGCATTTGGTTTTCATGGCTCTGGGTAGAATCTGCCAAAGATCTTCTGGGTGAGGCTCACTCTGGCTTCTTGTATATGGTACTCAAAGCATCACTGGACTGGTACCAACAATCTCTCAGTCATGTGAGAGCTACTAAAGTAGCTCTCTGTCTTATGCTGCCAGAGGTAACATGAGAAGCAATGCGGTAGGAGCCATGCACCTCCTACGTGCACCTGCATTAATCCACTATGCTTAGGTTTGCTGCTGGCACAGGGAGGAACATGTGAATCCCTCTCATGTGGCCGTGGCTTCTTGAATTACCTTGATAATGCAAGAAGGAGTAGTACTGCAGCAGTGGAAGTTCCCATGATGCCAGGATAATTTATATATCTGCCCTTCCAACCATCAGAACACACAAGGCCTTAACAACCATATAAAACTATACAATTGAAAACATAACTAATTGCATCATTTAAAACAGCAGCAGCAGCAATTATAAGGACACCAAAGCTAAGCAGGTCATAGGGACAATCGATCATCTCCAAATGCCCCCTGAAATAGCAGAGTTTTAATCTGCCACCTAAACTCCCAAATGTGCATATTTTCTGAATGTACACACCTTTGAAATGTACACATTTTTCTACCATTGATTATAGCGTGTTTGCATGCATTTTTCAAAAGTACGTTGTTGTTTTCTTCCACATTTTCAAATGTCTACATTTATTCGAACATACTTTTTTGTTCCTTGAATCACATTGGAAGCTTGGACCTCAACCTCACATTGTAATCAGGTCTGTGTTTGGTTCCAGGAGGTGCAAACTGAGTAAACGCTGGTCAAAAATTAACTGAACTGAGTTTATCATTCATACCTCCCTGCTAATCCTGCATTGCCACCAAAAGCAGGTGGGCAGTGCAGCCTTCGGGTGGGGAGGTGGGATCCTGGCCCATGTAGAAACTGCTGGAGTACTTCTCCCATTGACCCAATCCACAAGAGGAAGGTGTAGCAAGTCATTGGCCCTCTTCTGCATCCCTCCTTGTCATGGCCCATAATGCTGCCTCACCCCTACCACTCAATATGCAGGGGGCAGAATTTTAATTTCTTCTTCTAATATAAAATAATACACTTACATCATCTCCCTTGAAGTACTTAAAATTGACATTTTCCTTAACAAGCCTTATGAAGATCTGAGCAATATTGTAGTAGAGATTATTAGACATTTGCAACTGAAGATATGGTTCGTTCAATTCTACACTGCCTCTAACCTTTGACTCCTTCAACCACAATCAATTAGCTTTTCTTGGTTCTTTCCTTCCTGCTGGCCATCATCCCCTTTTGTGTTTTTAGCACTATATGAGCTTTCCCCTAGCTCCACTTTAGTGTCTGACGGTCCCCTCTTTCCATAACTTCCTGCCGTTTCACTCATGCCTCCTTCAAATCCCACCTAAATACCCAACATTTAGATGTGGCCCTTAATCTTTATTCCCAAATGTAACAGACATTTAACTATGTGCATTTGCCCATATTCATCCGTCCCTAATTCAGCTCTCCTCCAACTATCTTGGTTGTTTGTCCCACAATCTACTTTTGATTATAAACACTTTGGGAACAGTAGACCTGTCTAGTTTTGCCTATGAAGCTCTAAGATGCGCCATGATGTACACTGGTGGAGCTGGACACATGGACACACACACACACACACAGGTTGGAGAAAGCAAAACTGATGGTCTTGTCCATCCAGGGCTTTGAGTGCTTTGCTCTTAAAAAGTCTGGGGTTGAACCCTTGTGTATTCCTCCTACCCCTCATGTTGAACAGCTACATGGCAGGCAGATACAATATGGTCTTCTCCATACTGGGAATAGCTATACCTACTGAATTTGGCCAGTGCAGATGGGTAAGAATTTCAGCTCAGTTCAGTTTTGATAAGAATTTACCAAAAATTCACAAGTTTCTTTATAAACAAGGAAGGAAGGGACTTCAGTTGTTTGTTTGTTTGTTTAAAAAAAAATATGTGGGAGAAAGCAAAACTGACAGATTTGTTCATTCCTACATTCATCACAACTCTCATATGCTTCCCTCAAAATTTCTTGGGATATTTCTCCATCTGTCATCAAGCAAGATGATAAATGAACACTGCCTGTGTCATTCAGATGCTTCCACTACACACAAACATCTTTTAACAAATAGAATTGGTCCGGTAGCATGTGGGATCCTTTCTTTCCCATTCTAGTGTTCATCACAAATTGTGTATGTGACCATGAAAGGAAATGAACGCATTATTAGGAAAAGCAGGAAAAGCTCCCTCTATTGAAGGAAATTAAAAGGAACGTTGATCACAAAGCTCGGATCCTCCTCATGGATGTGTGTGTTTGAGAACGCAAGGAAAGGAAAAAGACAGAAAGATAGAGAGCTAAGGCTCAGGAGAGCTGGGTGAATTATAGACTGCCTCTCAAGATTCACAGCTCTTCAAGGTAGGAGGTTAATATTCTCACATGTCATTGGGTCTGCTGGCTCTACTGATGGCTCATTGAATCAGGCAGCAAATTATTTCCTCATGCAGCAGAGGACATCACACTTCAAAGGAAAGGAGCCAGGGTCAAGACGGCTCTCCAGTTCGATTAATGAGTTGGGATCAGCAGAGGTTGCCTGTAGGTAAAAAAGTGACTGAAGCTTTTGACAAAGCTGACTTTCTGAACAGGACCCCCCTTGCTGCCATCCCTCCCTCCTTGCCCAGCACCAAATTTTATTTCCAACCATTGCCTCTGACTGACCTGGCTTAGGCCTGCTGGGATAGTTTTGACCTCCTCATTCTTTGATACCAGACAGCAGAGTTGTCTAACTGTGGTGGATGTGTGCCTTTCTGAAGGTCTCACAAGGGTTTCAAACAAATTCTCCACAAATATAGAAGGATCAAAAGAATTTGTACATAAGTCATGATTTTAAAAGTTTTCTTAATTAATATTTTCTTAGCAAATTCACAGAAAGAAGCCAGGGCTTAAAGCTATATAATTCATAACGAATTATACATATCAGAATGGAACACCTTACATTTTCATACAGGAAGATGGTATTTTTTAAAAAAACTTTAACTGCAAAATATAAAACACATATGCACAAACCATTGCAAGCATACAGAAAATGTATTAAGATTATTATTAGGGGGTGGGGATTAGGGAAAAAAACATTTCTCTTTGTGGACTTGCTAACCAGCACTATTCCTGGCAAATAATGTATAAAATCAAATATTTTTTGTGCATTAAAAATGTTTATTGCCATGGTAGCAGCAGATAAGAGATAATTAAAACTTAACGGACACTGTATTCATCAGTCTCAAAACAGCTGAGCAGGGCACTCAGTTTGAAATGCCCCTGTAATATTTTAATGCATATTTAACTTGATCTAATAAAGCACTGAAATGAGCTTTATCACAGCAATGTAATTTTTAACACATATGATCTAGTCAAACATGACTTTCAAAAGCAAGAGTGAATAATTACATCAATGCAAAAGCTATTGAAGTGTTTTTTGTGGGGGTTTTTTGGGGGGGGGCAGTTTCTCTTTTCCAAACTGAAGACTTGGTGAAATATTTCTTCACAAATACCAATTGACCGATAGTTTTAATCTAGCATAAATGCCTATGGACTGACCAGACCTGTAGCATTGCCTATCTGGTAGTTAGTTATAAGATGGTTTCCAGAATTCTCTCCAACTCCTGTTTATTTATTTGCAAGTATTTAGGATCCAACTTTTATCTAAAGATTTCAAAGCAGTAGAGATAATAGAAACAAAAAAATAAAGACCAATACATGGAATATATCATATCTACATAAGATGGCAAGCTACACTTCACAGGGAAGGCTTGCGTAAACAGATGGGTCTTCAACATCCAAATAAAAATGAAAAGTGTTGGCTCATGTCTAATGTCAGTAGGAAGATTATTCCACGTAGTGTACACCACTAAACTAAACAGCCTGCTCCAGAGCAAACACAAACACAATGTGCTATTGGAAACCCACACATTTCTGAGCTTGCACTCAGATTCGCGAACCAAAAAACGTGAGGTCAACGAGAGAGAAAAGAAAAGCTCGCTGTACAATCCTATTATATAGTTTTCCCAATTTCATTTCAAAGTTGCAGAGAGAATTTAGTGACCACGTGCAATGGAGTGGGCATGGTCTGTGAAGTGGCCACTCCGAAGATCTTAAGGGCCTATATGTATCACTGGGTCAGATCTATAAACACCATTTTTTCTGCTTTTTTAATAAGCTAGGATCACACTCTCTTAAGTATTTGCATGGTAGCTCATCATTACAGCCACTTGGCCAATGTTTTGTTTTTCCAGTTGTTGCACATCTCTTGCCATTCCTTTAAAAAATAGTTCTCTTTTCCTTTCATCTCCCTTTCGTCCCCCGCCCATCTGACAACACCTTGCTGCGACATTCACAGAATATTGCTATGCCCATTCTTTTTATAGATGCCTTTGCTCTAAATTGATGACCTTTTGCTGGGAAAGGTGGTAAATGACTGAACAGCTCTCTAGGTTAGAAATATATAGTGGTAATAGGACTGAAGTAGATTGAAGAGGAGGAGGAAGATGATGATAAAGATCATGCTTGCATAATTTATAGAGCTTAACTTTTATTAACATATATTTGCTTTCTCCAGCCTAGGCCGAATCTACATTACTGTAGCTGTAACGTAATAGATAGCTCTGGATGACGTCAGTGATCACGTGATGTGTTCCTTATAACATTATACAGAAAGGTTTTATACCGTTTTACCTTTCGTTGTAACACTTCTGCGTCATTAGACTTCATTCAATGTGCTCCGTTGTTACGATGTCTTCTGTGTCGCATTGTGAAACTAATGTCACATGATCCCTCACCGGGCTTCCTGTCTGATGTAACTTCCTCTACGTGCCTTCAGTAACCGTTGTTAGAACTGGTGAATGGAATGTGTTTAATCTTTCTCATTTTTTAAACATTATTTCCGTGGCATTACATGCAACCTACCTCGGGTAAAAACTTTTTTTTAAAAAAAAATTATTAAAGGATTATTAAAGGATCTAATCTAATTTAATTTCTAATTTAAAGGATGCATATGCACATCCTTTAATAATTTTTTTTTTAAAAAAAAGGTTTTACCCGAGGTAGGTTGCATGTAATGCCATGGAAATGTTTAAAAAATGAGAAAGATTTAACACATTCTGTTCACCAGACATCCCTACACTTTCCTCAAGAGACAAACAACTCTGACAATCCACAAACCACTCTCTCTGAAGAACTCCCGCCACAAAGATTTGAAATTAAGAGCATGGGCATAAAGGAACGTTAGCTAGAGAGGCGCAGAAAATAGAAAAACAAGGAAGTGGGAGGCTCAGAGAAAGGACAGTCTGGGAATTGCAAGATCACAGAAACGAGAAGTAGAAACAACACAGACAACGGGGCAACGAACAGTGTGCTCTGCAACAACGTTACAAGAAAAGGTAAGTAACGCTACTGAGCAACGGTATACAAGGTAGAGATACAAGTTACAACGTTACAAAGGCTCAAAAAATCGATATAAGCAGAAGTGTAGATCCACACCTGGTTCCCCTCCAGATATTCTGGACTACAACTCCCTGCATTCCTGATCATTAACTATGCTGGCTGGGGCTGATGGGACTTGAAGTCCAAAACATCTTGCTGGCACAAAGTTAGAGAAGGCTAGTGTACATCATAGACCATAAGAACTGCCCTGCCACGAGGCTGGGAAGACTTCAGAGCTGGTGAGAGAAGAGAACTGGGGGAGAGGACTGCTCTACCATCCACAGCAGCCTGCTGCTTGTGTCACTGCCCCGCCCACCTCCCAGTTCCATTGACTGCTGAGTGGAGCCAACTGCCAAGGTTCTCTCCAGCCAATTGGCAGAAGAGTGCTGTCTCCGAGCCTGTTGAGACCTTGAGGCTTGAAGAGCATAAGAACTGCCCTGCCACGAGGCGGCGGTCCGCCCCAGTCAGAGCGTCCCCGAAGGGGGCGACCCCAAAGGGGGTGCGCCCCTTTGGTTTGCCCCCTTCGGGATGCCATGAGGGTGAGGGTGATTCTCTATTTCTCTCTCTTCCCCTGGGCTGTCAACTCGCTGCTTCTTTGAACCATTACCTCAGTTGTGTGAGAAGAGTTTCCCTGAGTGAGAGCAGGGATCTCATGGGAAATGATATAATTACTTCTTGTGTCCTCCCCACCCTGAGGCAGAGGTTGGGGGCTTCACCAATTATAGCTGCTTCATCTGCCCAACGTGAGAGGCTGTGGTACTTGAAGCAGGAGGCTCCCCTGTGTGAGAGGGGGAGGAGTGTGGCCACACATCAGGTAGTAGTAGAATTAGCAGTTACTAAGAGAGGGAGATTATGGGGGCGGGGGAAAGCACTTTATCGCTTAGTTGGTAGTAGCCTGATGTCCATCTGTGACCAGTGGCTGGTTCTTCTTCATGGTCTCTGTGCATCACACATATGGGCTCTGCGCCTGCACAGGGCCAGCTTCGGAAACTTCTCTAGCTGAAAGTCTTTTAGGCGGAAACCCCTCCCCCACCGTCCACTGAGCATGCTCAGGGGTTCCCGCCTAATCCCCTCAGTTCTCTTCAACCGCCTGTAGGGTCAACAGCTTGTGGAGACTTCTCGTGTGTGGTATACTTTACCTCAGCTGAAAATATTCTATTTTCCTTCTTGTCTTTTCTCTCCAGTTTTCTAATCTTTTCTATTTAGTTATTTTATATTATATATATATATATATATATATAGAGAGAGAGAGAGAGAGAGAGAGAGAGAGAGAGAGAATTCGTTTGTTGTTAGTTAGCCTTGTGGCTTATGGCACATCAAGGCCTCTTCAAGAAGTGCCCCGTTTGCGGGCTGAAGATCACACTAACCAACGGACATTCCCTTTCTTTGCTTTGCTTGGGGGACACACATCGTGGAATCTTGTGTGTTTTGTCTAAAATTCTCGAGGCAAGCGAGAAATAACCGATCAGACTGCCTTCAGGCGTTGTTCTGAAAAAAGACGTTCGAGGCAGTGGAGGTACCAAGAGGATCTCGACGCTCCAAATCTCCTATTATAATGGAGTCTATGCCCCAACCTCCTCCCGCGCGGAGTGAAGCCTTATCGGTTCCCCCTTCCTCCTCTCAGCCGCATCAACAAAGACGGCAAAGAAGATTTCTAAGAGAGTGAGAGAGCATTCTGGGGCTGACAACCCCAGAAAGAAAAGAGCAAACTTAAGACGGATAATGGGAAGAAAAAAACCATTGAAACCGACTTCGTCGGTACCGAGGACTTCGGTACCAAGGCATCCGACAGGGCACAGGAGCCCGATGTCAAGCCTTTCATTGCAAAGGTCTCCTCCGGAACCGAAAAGCCCGATACGGAGGCTATCGTTACCGAGACCATTTTTGATACCGAGATGGGCGACACCATCCGCACCACCGGTATCAAATTCTCCGCCCCAGGCAGGGCACGGTATCGGCTCACCGATACTTTCTCCGCTGCAGATCATCACGGTACCGACAGATGATCCCAGCGTAAGAGCATCATTTTCGGAAGACGAAATCAGAGGTTCCTCCCTGGATAATACCATACCTGATCGGGGTCCCAGTTCCCCTCGGTACCGAGAGGAACCACAGCCCATCGATACCAACGGACGTCGGTACCGACAAGTGCCCCAGCAAACGCCGGTCGATACCAAAGGCTATCGATACCGACACACACCTCACCAGCAACCGCCGGTCGATACCGAAGGCTATCGATACTGACATACGCCTCCTTACAGATACGACCGGGGTCGTTCACCGGCTTTAGGTCATTCAGGTCCTCAATATATGACCTATGACGAGTGACATCTGTCCCCTCCAAGAATGTGGGACTATTACGCTGATTGGCAACCTCCCTAGTATCCTCCATATTATTACGAGGATTGGAGACACAGAAGGCACCAAGATTACTATTATCAGTATCCGTAGGAACGGCAACACGAGCCGTACCCGCGTTTCCGCCAACCACCCTCCAAAGCGATCTTCCCTCCATCCCTCCCAGAGGATGTCTTGGCCATGCCACCACCGCCTCTACCATCTGTACCGAGGCACGCTCCGCAACCAACGCAAACCAAAGTACCAACCGCTTCGGTACCATCGGAAGCATTGCAAATGTTGCCTACATCAGACATGGGACTGGATGTTCCATCGGAGGAGGATTACCAATCGGACTCCTCATAAGATACATCACCACCAGATGACCTCGTGGTCACTGCAGACGTGGTGTCCCCTTCAGAGGACTTAGCACACTTTACTGATAAGGTACAAAGAATGGCAAGGTCCCTAGGGGCTCAAATATCCCAACCTATAGAGAAATTTAATGACCCAGTTTACGATGATGTATACTGTGGGTCATCAACCCCAGTGGCTATTCCATATTTGCCTGTGCTGCTGCGCACAGCACTACAATCATGGAAGCTGCCCTCCTCTATGCCACAGCGTCGAGGAGGCTAGATAACATATATTTATAAGATGCAAGACTAAATTGTCCCGTTCCTATTTACATACAAATAATGCACCAGTGGACAAAGAAGGCCGTAGGTTGCACGGCCTGGGGAGAAGAGTATACTCTTCTACAGCTTTATCCCTTTGTGTGCATAATTACCAAGCCACAATGGAAAAACGTAAGCTCTTTTTATGGGGGAATATTACATCTCTCTCTGGATTCTTGCCAGATG
Organism: Elgaria multicarinata webbii; assembly: GCF_023053635.1. NCBI lineage: Eukaryota > Metazoa > Chordata > Lepidosauria > Squamata > Anguidae > Elgaria > Elgaria multicarinata. The sequence goes on from NC_086178.1 coordinate 111,233,416, forward strand.
ACCAAAGGGAACTGGCAGATGTTTTTGTATTGAGGCTATGAGACTTTCTCGACAATAGCTTAATACAGCACGCCACGCTACGGACTGCGCCTCAAAGCCATGGTAGTTTCCATTGCGCTATGAAGGCATGCGTAGCTGAGGTCTGCAGGGCTGTCCCAGCAGGCACGCACCCGCATAGAGGATCTGCCGTTCGATGGAAGCCAGATCTAACCACTACTGTTAGAGTCCCCATGGCTGGCCTCCTCGGTAGCAATAATAACTAGGTTCTTCAGTACACTGAAGCCTCTCGATACCGAGACTTGCAACAATATAACTAGCTTCTTCAGTGCCTAGCCTGTGACCTCTCAGTACCTAGATTGAAGCCTCTCGGTACCCTGACTTGCAACAATATAACTAGCTTCTTCAGTACCTAGCCTGTGACCTCTCGGTACCTAGACTGCTCTCAATACCGAGAAACAATATAACTAGCTTCTTCAGTGCGGAGCCTGAAGCCTCTCGATACCGAGTCTGGCAACAATATAACTAGTTTCTTCGGTACCAAGAATGAATCCCTCAATGCCGAGACCAGCAACAATGTAGCTTCTTCGGTACAGACTGGAGCCCTCGATACCAACAGTGGCAATTACATAACTAGCATCTACAATGCAGACGCTGGAGTTCTCTATGCTGACACTGGCAATGAACATAACTGGCTTTTTTGGTACCAAGGTTGAAATTTTTGGTACTGAAAATGACAATAACATAACAATAATGTTAATAGCTCTTTGGTACAAACGCTGAGACTCTTGATACCAAGAGGGCATCTCGCATGCAGCTTCAATGTCAGAGGGTGAGATGTAATATCTCTCCCCTCCAAAGCCAATGGACATCTGTCCACCACATCAGGCAGTGTATACCTTGCAAGCGAACCACCTATTTCAAGGTCTCCATTCCAGAATCTCTACGCTCTGAGTGCTTTGCTTTCAATGGAGAGCGTTTTATTACCATGATGTCTGATGTCATCATTCTTGGGGCTCCCCCCCCCCTTGGAAGAGGAGGGCATACAATGTTAAATGGGCCACGTCTCCTGAGAATACCATACAAGCATGGATACTGGCTTTAGTACCGTGATGGGGATACGTACAACCGTGATCACTGTCATTGCAACCGATACACAGGGCTCAGCTGTTACAGCCACAGTGCATCAGCACAATTACTTAGCTCTTCCCCATTCCACCCCCATTCCATGGGACATTAGGAGATCAACTTGGGGAAGATGAGTTAGAGCATAAGAATAGACCTGATTCCCTTCAATCCTTTGAGGACTATCAGTCGGTCTCAACATTGCTCTCTTCTGCATCACCTACACAGGGCAGAACCTCCTTTGGAGGACTTATACCACTTCCCGGTCCTTGAGGATGACCAGGCTTGGTATTGAGACACATAACTAGGAAAATAAAGTGCAGGATTTTGTAAGTCATGCTGTATGTACTGAGAAGCCAACTCCAGTGTCGATATTTTTCCTCCCAGCACTGCTTCTGACAGTTAAAAATTCCTGGAAGGGCCCTTCTTTGATGGCTCTGACATTGGAAAGTGTAGAATCTTTACATAAGGTCCAGTAATGGACATGGGTTTTTTTCTTTATGCACCCGTGTTCCAATTCTATATTAGTTCAGTTAGCCCCAAGGGGAGTTTTTAGAACATATTCATCTACTTTGGGCCCCACAGTCATACACTATCTAGTTATGATGTCCAGATACAACTTTTCCTCTTGTCAGCAACTTTACATGACCCGTCACTTCACTGTGAGTTGAGAGCGATGGTCCGCGCTCTGGCGCTTTGCATGCATACCTATGATTAGCAGGTCTCACTCTGTGAACTAGATTGAGGACCTACCATCCGATGGTGAAGGATTGTTCATTCTCATTGCTCATCTCGTTTCCTGCATCAGAACCAGCAAATTACAGATGACACACTGTCTTTCTTAATGCTGCTCCTCAAGAAGGGAGTAGGTTTTGCCCCATACACATAAGTATGTATACTTCCATATAGCCATTCAGAACACTCGCCAGAGGTACCTTGGGTTTATCATAGGTACCGATATGTCCCTGTTTGGGTGCGTCTATGGACCTAAGCACAGCCCACCGAATGTTTGCAAAATATATGGCAGTTCATTTGCCTACACAGGGAGAAAGTCTACCTATATTTAGACAACTGGCTTCTAGTAGCATCTTAGAAGAGGATGCTATCGAAGGCAGTGGGAGTAATCCTCAATTTATTGAGCTCTCTGGACCTCATAGTAGAAACCACAATGTTAGACTGTCAATCCTTACCCCCTGATATATGGGACATAATTCTAGCAGCTAAGAAACAAGCGACTAGAAAGTCATATGCTATCAAATGGGAAGCTCACTCCTCCTTTGCACTAAGCAGGAATGAGAAACCCCTTTCAGAGCCTATTTCCACCATCCTCACTTTCCTTTTTTCCTTGTTAAAAGAGGCCTTAAGTTTCCTCACTTAGAGTTTATCTGGCAGCGATTCTGCCTCACATTTATGGATTCAGGGCTGATGACACGCAGCTCTATCTCCCTGTGACAACTGAATCAGGTGAGGCTGTGCAAGTCCTGGACCAGTGCCTAGACTCAGTAATGGGCTGGATGAGGGCCAATAAACTGAGACTAAATCCTGGCAAGACGGAAGCCCTGTGGGTGAGTGGTTCCCGAGTCCGGGAGACAGGCTCATTGCCTGTTCTGGATGGGGTTGCTCTGCCTCTGAAAGAACAGGTTCGTAGTTTGGGGGTACTCTTAGACCCATTTCTGTCGTTGGAGGCTCAAGTAGCCGCCACGGCTCGGAGTGCCTCTTACCATCTTCGGTTGGTTCGCCAACTACGGCCTCTCCTGGACAGGGATAGCTTGACCACGGTGGTACAGGCATTGGTAGCCTCAAGATTGGATTACTGCAATGCGCTCTATGTGGGGCTGCCCTTGAAGCTGCTCTGGAAGCTGGAGCTAGTGCAGAATGCTGCAGCTCGGCTGTTGTCTGGAGCTGCCCCTTTCCAGCATGTAACTCCTCTGCTGAGGGAACTGCACTGGCTGCCTATTCGCTACCGGGCCAGGTTTAAGGTTCTTGTACTTGTGTACAAAGCCCTAAACAACTTGGGACCAGGATACCCGAGAGAGCGCCTTCTCCCTTACCAACCTGCCCGGTCACTGAGGTCATCCGAGGGCCTGCTCCTAGTGGTTCCACATAGATCCATCCTCCGATTGGAATCCACCAGGGGAAGAGCCTTCAGCGTGGTGGCGCCCCTCCTGTGGAATTCCCTGCTTCTGGAGGTCAGACAGGCTCCAACCTTGTACTCCTTTCGGCACCTCCTGAAAACATCTTTATTCCAAGAAGCCTTTCTTTAACATGCAGCCTTGGATTTCTGTGTTGTTGTTGTTTTGCTTCTTTTTAAATTTTGTTTTAACTGTTTTATTCTGTTTTTATTTTCATTTTACCTTGTACACCGCTCTGAAATTTTTTCAATGAGGAGTGGTATATAAATATTCTAAATAAATAAATAAATAAATAAATCATGCAAAAGGCGGCAAGCATTACCATTCCATGGTAGTCTTACTAAAGACTCGTTGGCTTAAGAGACACTTTCCATATGTGGTACTTATTCACTGAAGTATAGGTCAAGAAGTAGGTCATTTCCTTAAGAGTTTGATGATACAGATGCAGCAACAGTACATGGAGTCATAATCAATCCAACTATGCATCTAAGAGCCAGAAATATCAGAAGACTTCTTGCCAAACTAAAACCAAACCGATGAGCAGGAATTAAGAATGCATAGATTAGCCTAGGCCACAGCTAGACCTAAGGTTTATCCTGGGATCATCCAGGGTTCGCTCCTGCCTGAGCACTGGATCCCCTGTGTGTCACCTAGATGAACAGGTTTGACCCCTGGATGATCCAGGGATAAACCTTAGGTCTAGCTATGGCTCTTGATGTTCTTGCATCTGAGAGCCAGAAACATTACAAGACTTCTTGCCAAACCAAAACCAAAACCAATGAGCAGGAACTGAGAATGCATAGATTAGCCTAGTGTTCTTGAGTGGTACTAGTCTAGAAGAACACCGGTTATAATGTCTATGGATAAAGAGAGCAGCCAGCCCAACAATCTGAAATGACTGTAAACGAGGCAAAACGTCTGGAATATACTGAGAAAGCCATGACCACATTCAAGACACCCACAGCCGGTGGGGGCACTGTACCAAAGTAGTAACATGAAAGTTAATGATTTGCTGGAATCTGGGAGTGGCTTGGCTTATTTGTTCCTGACACTTAGGTAGCTGAGGGACACTATTTGGGGTCATACTCAAATATGGCACCAATGTTTATGAACCTGATCTTACATCAATGCAATATTGGAAATTTTAAAACATGGGCCAGTGCATTAAAAAGGCAGGGAGGCATTATTTTAAAATAAGGAAATCCAGCAATGCACTGCTGATTATTACATTAACAATGACATTAGGGTTCCTGCTTAAACCAGAATCTGAGACAATGGTTTGAAGTGTGTTTTGGATACAGTGTGACACTACAAACATAATAATTTGATGGGTTTAGGCCAAGTGGATGGAATTTGAGCTCCAGAGGCAGGGGAGGGTGTTTTGGGCAGGTAGTGTGCAATCTATTATTAGAATAGTAGCATTACATCTTCACTAGCCTTACGTCTTGGTGACTTACCAGTAGGAATCTAGATACATCTTTAACAGATGGCCCACGTTCCTTTCAAATACCATTTGAGAGGTTAGTGTCTTACACAGAGTAAATTTTGGCCAAAATTTATCAACGCTGTATGAACTGAAAATTGCAAAAGGCAAATTAGCTAATGTATGTCTGTTGAAACAATGCCTTGTCCTTACTGGAAGGTAAAGGAGCAGGTTATTAATTTTGGGGGGTAAAAATTAAAGCAAAAATTAAATCATATTATTATGTAATTGGAACTAGGCCTCAGGCTTTAGCAGTAAAGAAGGGATTAAGGCCTTCAACCACCTGGGTTGTCATCCTCTGGGGCCCCATTAACACCCCCCTTATTCGTTTTTATAGCCAACAGATTAAAATGCAAGCGCCACAATCTTTGATCTTTCACTTGCTGACACAAATCCTTTCAAGCCTCCAACGTTTTTCTGCTGAGGCAATTAGTACTAATTAAAAGGTTTCCAACAGCCTTTGCTCTAGGTTTTCTTCCCCCATCCAAAGAAATTGCTTTTACAAGTGCCTTCCATCTTTGAAATGTATGCATCGCTCACTTTCTTCTTTATCTGACTCAGAGAGATCAAGTAGATTAGTGACTCCATTATTTGCCAAGACAAAGCCAGACAACAAACAGGTTTTCACTATCTCCCTGACCTGTTGAGGTGCAGGGTTTATATTCAGAAACAAGTGCCTCCGCGTGTATTAAAAGACAGTCCAATTATGCATTAACAGACACAAGGCAGGGTTCCTGCATTTAAGCATGGACATCATTTAATGATCCACTGTTCTCTGAGGAGGGACAGAGGCAACTAATCAAACTGACAAGTTGTAGAATAAATAATGGAACTGGTTTGTTTTCATTCTTCTCTACGGGTGACTATTAGGCAAAGTGCAAACATTTTTTAAAAAATGCTGTTAATGCTTTTTAAAAAAAACCAAGTTGAAAACATATCCTTTAGGGTAAATTAGTTATTCTGAATCTACCTTTGCAAAAGTTTCTATTATGAGCAACAGACACTATGGCAAAGGTAAACTGATTATGACTAAAACATTACTGAGAACAAAACTGATTGTTCTAAAGTAGATTTTATACACACACACACACACACACACACACAGAGAGAGAGAGAGAGAGAGAGAGAGCAGACTGCAACAAAAATAAAAACACTTCCTACTAAGTACTTATATTTTGATCTTAAGGTGTTTCAAATGAACACTCAGCCAACATGGATACTGTATGGATCATGTTTCTTTATGAAACCTGGAGGCTTTGTGCCTACAGTGATAAAAATAAATTGCACTTCATGCAGCAAAAGTGCTATTCAGGAAAGAGGACTTAAACTTCTCACTTTCTACTGCACTTGACAGCAACTCTCTCTCTCTCTCATGCTGTAGTTTCTCTGGCACAGCAGATCAGGAATCGCACACACAGCTACAAAAGGCTATCTAACATATCATTACAAACACAGGGGTCTATTCTCCTCTCGCAACACGAGCCCAAAGCACCTGCCAGCACTAATGGGTGTTGTGTGCATCAAGGAAGGGCACACACACAGAGAATGCAATATTCTAAACTGGACGGACAGAAATATTTCTAAGACCAAACTTCAAATAAAACTCTAAGACTCAAGTTTTCTAAAGTCAGATATTAGATACTACACTAATAATGAAGCCAGACATTGGCCTGCAGGCAGACCATACCTTGAACTGCCTGGGATCTGCATGAACCACAAATGCCAGGCAATTGTTAAAGTCAACCTCAAAAGCAACTATGTGCACCCACACTATATCCTCATTGGAAACATACATCACCCCAAGGGTACCACATGTGGCTTCGTGTATGATTCAAACCTAGCCAGATTTTGGGGATTCAGATTAAAAAAACCAGGGCATCCCAATCTGCTCACAATGGGCTCATCTACACCAAACAGGATATTCCACAATGAATGTGGTATATAAAAGGCAGGAGCCACACTACTGCTTTATAGTGATATTGAAGTGCACTGCAGGATCTACGCTACTGCTTTATAGTGGTACTGAAGTGCACTGAAAACTGTTGGGGCCCATGATGCATCTACACCAAGCAGGATATAACGCTATGAAAGTGGTATGAAAGCGGTGTATGGTATGTGTCAATGGGCCCCAACAGTTGTCAGTGCACTTCAGTACCACTATAAAGCAGTAGTGTGGCTCCTGCCTTTTATATACTGCTTTCATAGTGGAATATCCTGCATGGTGTAGATGAGCCCAAAGATTGCAAAACATACCTGGCTGTGTTTACTTTATTATTCATTCATTCATTCATTCATTCATTCATTCATTTCTATACTGCCTAGCAGCCGAAGCTCTCTGTTGCACAGAGCCTAACTTTGGGCCGATAAATTATGAACAAGATGATGATGGGTAGAAGCACACACCAATAGATTCGCGGTATGCTCTCTATGACTAGAGATTGGTTGCCCTCACTCAAAACCTTCCATCCTCCAAGTAGATGAAGATTGTGAGGGAAACACTCTGGCATTTGCTGCTTAACTCTTCACGTAATATATGTCTTCTTTGGCACAGACATCTCCGCAAGGCAAGGGGCTTGTCGTCATGGCTATAGGGACAGCTTGGGAAACCAATAAAAATTGAATACCTCTGAGTAGTTGTAGCATAACTTCCCATGACTACTTATTAAAAGGCATGGCACCATTTGTACTGTACATATTAGGAAAGCAGAGAGGCTATATTATGACACAACTTCTGAGGCCCTAGTTAGAAATTAGTTCTGTTAGTGAGTGAACACACAAACAATTCTTATTTTCACAGATATGACCATGAGTAGTTCTTCAAAATGCCACAAATGGTATCCATGTAGAATGAGAGAGAGAGAGAGAGAGAGAGAGAACAGTAAAGGAAATTATTTCTGTGTGAGATCTCCAAGAAATACACTCAAGATGAAAATGGAACAAAACTGGAATTATGAAGGAGAGAACCCTGTACAGTGGCTGTCCACTTTACATTTAGCCTTTGAAAAATATCCTGTCAAAGCATGGTTTTGACAGTGAAAAGATGAAAAGCAGAGGGAAGGATGGGCAATCTGTCACTTGGTGACTTCACACTACAAGCTGAAATCAAGACTGAACATTTATAAAACCCATTCAGGGTTACAAGAGAGTAAAACAACCATCTGTACACTGCTGTACTGACCATTTTGGAATTGCAGACTTCGGAGTGTACAATAGACCCAGCTTAACTTCCCCTGTTTGGTTTAACATCTAAGCCTAATGAAGACTTCCGGGGAACTCAAAAGCTTGTTCACGATTTTATGACATTTCGATGTTACCATACTGTACAGGATATTTTGATATTACTGTACTATACTGGATGAAAGAAACTGTGCTATGGTTTAACAGAATTTGCCAAAACACATTTAAGATATTTGCTTGAATATGCATAGATTCAAACAAGGCTCAAATGACTGAAATGGAGAGAAAGTCAATTGTTCCTAGCTCAAAAGGAAATTGTTAGGACACAAGTGGTACAATAATAGAAATGTTTGGCCTGGTCTGGGAGCACCCAACCCTAGAGTGATATAAGGACGTGTGGAGGCTGATCAGTTCCTAGTTTGCAGACACTGGAAGCCCCACAGAAGCTGCTCGGAGCTTTCTAAATAAGGGGTGGGATATAATCAGTAAAACAAATTCAGTGCTGTTTCATACTCACACGTGACTAGAGGTGTCATTTCAGATCTTAGTGGAAACGGGCAAAGCTATTTCAACAGGCAATGCTCAAGATATTCTAAATCAGCCTTCCCCAACCTGGCCATAATGGGAGATGCAGTTCAACACATCTGGAGAAGGCTGCTCTAAATATTCAAGATTAAATAGCACACACACAAAAAATGAGTGCACGTTGAGATATTGATACCTTAGAATACCAGTGCTATCAAGATAGGTGAAACCACCACTATTTTATTTATGTAAAGAGATGTGTGCCCTTGGCATGCATGCGTCCTATAATACGTGAGGCCTGAGGCACGGCCTGAAGGCACATGATGCAGTCTTTGTCAGTGAGCAGAATCTTGCAATTTTAAAGTAACTATTTAGGTACTTATTCTTTATATGGACAATTATTTCCAATAATTGTAAATCTGCCATTTCTTTTAAAAGGTTCAACACATATGGATCATCTGTAACAGAATATTGAACCAGCCTTCCATGGAGATTTATTCAGAAAAGTAAGAAATTATCTTTGTCAATGCAGGTTTGAGTAACTTTACACCTATTTTGATATTTTAGTAATATGTTGTATGTATATTTGGCATTTGTTATCGCTGTCTTTTGTAACTTGCAGTTGTGTTCTAGATGACTACTGCAGTTTGTTTTTCCAATTATATTGTGTCAATGCAGTAGGAATGCTTTGCTGTTACAGTTATTACTATTGACTGTGCTCTGTTAGCATGAACTTATTCAGTCTGTTGAAGCTAAGAAGGTCCAAGTTTGGTCAGTACCTGGACAGAAGATTGCCACTGCGTTTAGTTCTTAGTGGGAAAGTGGTATATGGGAATGTCTACATGGGTGATATCCCGGGGATTGTCCCTGTGCTTCCACATGAGGCTCAGGGGATCCCAGAAGCAGGGAGGGATGATCCCTGCATTTCCCCGGGATATCGCCCTACACATTTTCCCCATTTTTTCCTGCGGTCCCGGGATGATCCCAAGACCACGGGATGTGTGGGCAGCTGTGCCGGTTTGTCCCAGCTCCTCGCAGGGGATGGGGTGGGGAGACTGGGAGGGTTTTTTTAAAATAGCTTTTGTGATGGAGTGCTCCTGCACTCGTTTTCGATTCAAAAACAAAATGGCGGGTGTGACGTCCTCTTCCTCCCAGGACGTTGCATGCCACATGTAGACCGCCTGGGACAATCCCAGAAACAGGTAAGTCTGGGATCGTCCCACCTCCCTCCCTCTACACTGTATGGTGTAGACATGCCCTATAAGTGTAATAAAGATAGAATAGGGGAACAATAGTCCACAAGTTCCTATTTTGTTGTTGAGCCATTTGAGGGGAAGTAATCTGTTGATTTAAATTACTATAGGATGACAGTCACTCCTATTTTTCTCAGAAGCTGTATTCATAAGAGCAAGGCTAAGGCAAAAGCAGATCACATAGTAAAACAGTACCATTTCAGCAGATGAGAGATAGCATGTCTGAATAACCCCATATATCATTTACAACAACCAAAACCCTGCACATAGAATACTAGCACATCAGGCAAAGGGTTTCAGTCTAATCTTCTCTCTGACATGGTAGTTTTCTGTCTGCAAAATCCCCCCACCCCACTGCCAATGTTGTTTGTGTATATCAGACTCGAAGAAAGTTTTGGCTCCACATGGTTGGGACAGGATTTATATTTAAGCCTGCACTGAAAAGTAACAGAAAACCAGCTTTTTAAAGGAGATGATTAAATAAAGGCCTGACAGGGAAAGTCAGCTCCTGGTGATTTTCCCTCCCCCCATAAATTATTCTGTAAACACAACTGTAATTAGTCAGCGACAGAACAAAAAAGAACGAAAAGAACAGAAAAGGGAATATTGTTGAAAATAAGTATTATACTGTGGTGGTGCTAGCTGTGATAATGCTAAATTTGAAAAATATTAGTCACTACATTCTTGTTCTGTACAGCACCATGAACATTGATGGTGCTATATAAATAATAATAATAATAATAATAATAATAATAATAATAATAATAATAATAAATTAACACAGTTAGGCAGGATCTACACTACTGCTTTGAAACGGTTTATAACAGTAGTGACAGCTATTGGGGCCCAGGACACACTCCAGATACAGTTTTCAAACCGTTTTCAAAATGTCAAATCATGCTTGGTGTAGATCTGGCCTTAGAGTTTAACCACCCAGAGAGCTTCAGCTATTGGGCAGTATAGAAATGCAATAAATAAATAAATAAATAAATAAACCAATATCTGCATGAGTAGAGCAATTTGTATCTGAGCAAACCTGCATACATAGGTTATAAATCCAGTCTTTATTTCAGTAAAGCAGGCATTTCATATAATTTTGGTTGTTTGCATTTTATCGTCAATTACTTTCAGCTCCAAAAGGATTCGCTTTACTCCATTATTCCTGTTAATATAATGATTCTTTAGCAAGCACAGAATTTTAGCTTCTTACTATCATCACATCTTTGGTCAAAAAAGAAGTGGCCCATCATTCGCCCTCTCACACACACAATATTTATTGTAGACAAAGAGTCATAAAAATAATAATGACCACCAACAATAGCAGCAGCACATATTTAAACGTCATTTAATAGGCAGATAAGATTTGTGAAATGATCTTATTTAAATATGTATTTGGATATATTGCTTTCATATTTGTAGTATTCTGTATTGTTTGATATGATTTGATAACATTCATAGCTGTATTTTGGTTTGCGGCATAATGTTCCTTGTGAGTGTATACTTTTTCTTCGTAAATAAATGCTTTGTAATCCTTATCTTGTCTGTCTCCACAAAAGTCCTGGGAAAATTAGTAAGAAGCTGAGAAGATCACCCTGTCCTGATGAATCCATTGGCAGAGAAGGGATTTAAAACCAGAACTCTCAGTTGCCAATGCAAATATATCCTCTGGATCACTCCTGTTCTCAAATATACTAACAACATTCGGCCATACACAATTCCCTTCGTGCTTTAGAATGTAGAACAACTTCTGTTTTGTGCGACATATGCTCATTTGGTCATATGCATACATACACCCACTTTAAAACTTCAGTAAAAGCAATAAAAATATATGCACTCAAATGCCAGGAAGCAGCCTCAGGCCTCTGAAGCAACACATGTTTCCTTCAAAAACATAACACGACTTGAGATAACGCATCTCAAGGTCAATTGAAACAGGGGCGCACCAGGAAAGAAGTGCTTAAACTGTGGCAGATTTAACAGCTTAACCAATAAAGCTACTTCAGCCTTCAGTCAATGGGAGTCAAAACAATGATTTCAAACTATTTTATTCAATCTACAGGCGGGATTACTAGGTGATAGCACTCCCCCCCCCCCTTTTCTTCTGAACTACAGAAGGTAGCTCATTCTGCCAGGTTTCTTTTTTAAAAGGTTCCATTTAACAGGGGTACATTATGCACCTTTTTATGGCTGGAATCACAAGGACACAGATTATATTTTTAAAAGATGTTCTATATTCATTCTGCACTGCTTAAAATCTTTAAGTCCCTTGAACCAAAGTTCAAATCCTCTCATCTGCTTTTCTGTGGAAGCCTCAAACAGCAACAGAATTTCAAATTCTGCCATTTAGTAGCCATTGATTTCTTTTAGATCCATGGTTAAGACCACCGAGTTGCCAAAGAGATCAGCTTAGATATATATATATGTATATAATTGTAAATGAAGTCATTTGCTGCCATAAGCAGAATAAAGGTAATGACCCAAAATAGGATAAATTACCGTATCAATCATCATCATTAATGGGGTTTCCCCCTCTTGAAATAATTCAAAAACTGTCAATAAGGAATTCAAAAGATCACATAGATTAACTCTCTTTTTCACACACATGCACACGTACACGGACCCTACTCATGCCCGGTGCCTACACTGCACTCTTTTCATTGCCAGCTGAAGACCTCTTTATTCTCTCAGTATTTTAACCCTTAATTTTAACTTAAATTTAAATTTTACTGTTCTGTATTTTAATCTTATATCAATTTTTGCTGTGTGGTTTTATCCTGGTTGTGCTTTTTTATACTGTATTTTGTATTTGTATTTTTCACCTGTCGGTCGTTTTATTATGGTTTTAATTTTTGTGAACTGCCCAGAGAGGTTCGGCTATTGGGTGGTATAAAAAGTGTAATAAATAAATAAATACTTCATTCAGCTTAAGTTCCTAAAAATAAAATGTTGGGCTGACATAGAAAAGACGATAATTTCACAGTACATATTCCATAATAAATTATGGGATGTGCTATATTTGTAGTCTACCTAGGGCACTTTAGTTATTGGGTGGATTAGAAATGCAGTAATAAATAAATAAATTGGTCTGCAAAATTGCTTTAACTGTTACACTCAAAGATGCCCTCTAGGTTTTATCATTGGGGTGTGTGGGGAGGGAGGCCCTCTTTAAAAGCCATTGTGTGTCATCCTGGCTCAGCCTCCTGCCTAGCAGGGACATTGAAGTTGGGCAGCGGAGGAGCTGCGTCTCAGGCTTTAAGGACTACAGTAAATCTTCAAACAATTTATCCAAACAAAGGCCAGCGTGTAGAGAGTAAAATACATGGGAAGCAGATGAATAAGCAACATCAATTATGGGGGGTTGACCTTTCTTGCCCCGCACCATGGCACAGATTTCACACCAAATCGCAGCAGATTGAAGCTGACATGCCTGGAGTGAACGCACCGGTCTCCACAATGTTGCCACTCTGCATTCACCAGGGCTGCCGAGAAAAGGAGAGGAGGGAGAAAATAAAGCGGAGTGTGTGTGTGTGTGTGTGTGTGTGTGTGTGTGTGTGTGAATGAAAAATCACACATAATGGTCCTGGGTTTATTTTTACAGAGAGCAAAATAGCTCAATTTGAGCACTTAGATGGTCGAAATTGGCTCATGTGAGATACAGAAGGGACATCCAAAGGGACAGTTGAATCAAGTGCCTTAAGCTATATAGCCAGATAAAAGGAGGAAAAATTAAACACGGTTTTTGACATGTAAGTGGCATGTGTATGCACACACACACACACACACACACACTATGGATATAATGATCAGCTTTGCAGGGTTGTTGTGAAAGTACTACATATTAAAGGTGTTATTATGAATAATAGGTTTGTTAGGATGTTATTCACAGTAAAGCAGCAGTTTCTGCAGCTGAAACTCTCCCCACGGCCTGAGTTCGATCTCAGCGGAAGCTGGTTTCAGGCAGCTGGCTCAGGTTGACTCAGCCTTCCATCCTCCGGAGGCCGGGAAAATGAGTACCCAGCGAGCTGGGGGAAAGGTAATCACGGCCAGGGAAGGCAACGGCAAACCACCCCGCTATAAGGCCTGCCAAGAAAATGTCAGCGAAAGCTGGTGTCCCTCCAAGAGTCAGTAATGACTCAGTGCTTTCACGAGAAGTTCCTTTCCTTCCTTTCTTAGGATGTTATTCACAAGGATCCTAATACACACTTTCCCATACGCACACGCGCGCGCGCACACACACACACACATTTTGAACATGAACTTCTTGCTAAGAAAACAAATGGATCAAGACAATCTAATCTGAGTTGCAAACTTTTAGCTCCTCCAGGTTTCACTACAATAAAAACAACAGCACTGCTCTCATTTAAACTGAAGGGTTTATCAGAGATATAAGTCTTGAAAAGAATTGCCTAGAAGAGATAAAACCATTCAACCCAAGAAAAAGCCACACTGACTAATGTGTATCAATTAAAATGCAGGTTCTGGCCTTTGGAACAATCTATTTAAAGATTTCCTTCCCTACACTGGCTGTAGACAGATGATTATTAAAAATTTATATCTCTGCGAAAGGCAACGTGAAAGCTTTTGCTTTGTTTATCCAAGGATATTTCCCCCAAAAAACGTGTTTATGGGAGATGATTTTATTTAGTTGTTTCATCACCTGGTTATTCACAAAACAGCCACACCTTTCCTCCAGTGCGTCAAATAAAAGCATAGTACAGACTATGACACAATGAGAACAATCCAGAGGCAAGCGCTCCTGGGCAAGCCCTATTTAAATCATTGACCTGCCCCAAGAGGATGAGAACATTTTTGTGAAGCTTCCATTCATTTCATTATAGCATGGACACGAGAACATCCCATTGGATCATGCGAACTGTTTTTATTTCAGATATAGCTTAATGTGCTCTACTCCGCAGAAAGTACGACAGGAAGTAACTCATTAAAAAGTGGCACTTCGTACAATAGATCTCTTGTGCTATTGGCATGGTGCTAGCTCTGTCTCCAGTAGTGATCCCGCTGGTTTGTATGGACTAGCACTCTGGGTGGCCTTAAGTAAGCTAGTATCTTTCAGGCTCAGCTCCCCTGTAATGTAGGAATAATAATACTGAACCTACTTACAAGATTGTTGTAAAGATTAGTATGACGATGTAAACAAAATGTTCTGAACACTGTAATGTGCTTTAAATATATTAAGTTTTATTTTAGGCTAGACCTAAAATAAAACAAACCTTTTTTGGTTTGTTTGTTTTTTAAATACTTAGCTTCATGTTAACAGCAGCACACAAATGTAAGCACCAATGTAGCCACCTTGGAGATTCGATTGGCACGACAAAAAAATGCCACATATAAATATTTTAATAAATAATTATCAATATGTTCTTTTCATCCCCTGTAAAGTAATCTAAACAACTTTGATGACAGCTCTCGCCAATTATTTACTATAAAACTAAGGCCTTTGCTAGACCAGGGGTTCTCCCTGGCTGATACCTGGGATCGCCCCCTGTGCGTCCAGATGATGCACAGGGGATCCCGGGCTCAGGCAGGGATCAACCCTCCCTGGCACTGGGATAAAGCCTACTCCTTTGGACCTGCTTTTTCTCACAGTCTCGGGCTGAGCCCAAGACCACGAGCGTGTGGCCCGTTTTCCTGGCTTTTCCCAGCTCCGTGCAATTACTTGCGAGGAGCTGGGAGCCGCGCATGGGGTGCAGTGCTCCCCAGGAGCGCTGCGCCCATCAGGGGCAGGGTGGGGGGGAGCGGGAAAAACCATTTTTTTAAAAAAAAAACACCCTTATTTTGGCACACAAGCATTTGTGCGCTTTGTTCCTTTAAAAAAAATGGCGGACACCACGGCTCTTTACTTGAGTCGTCTCGCAATACATGTAGACGAGGGCGGGATCTCGTGTTATTGACAACACGAGATCACCCCTCCTCCATCTTGGGATATCCAGTAGGTCTAGCAAAGGCCTAAGTTTTCCCCTGCTCTAATTATAAACAATAACATGTGGCCCTGTCCTGTCCCCCGCTACACCTTTGTTTGTCATTTTTTCCATCCCAAAGTATTTTTTCTCCCTTTGCTCATTTTATCTCAGACAGGAATTCCTTTTCTCCTCATCCAACTGAGCTCATTCTATATGGTATCATGGGTCTTGTGGATTCATGTCATGAAAAGACCCTGTTTGGAGGAGCTTGTTTGAAAGGTATATCAAAGTATTTAGTACTTCTGGGTCTGAGGACCCCATAAATGTGAGAGTTGCCTATTTCCAAACATTACTCACGATATGCACTTGCTAAGTTTCAAACACAAGTAACGGGGGGCATGAATAAGAAAAGAGAAACAGAAATCCTCCACAGAAATAAATCCCTGCTAGATAGCCAGAGGAGATTTGATACTCAACCTTCTTTCCTAGGCCCTGAAAACTGCTACTTTAGTGTGGAAGGCTGAGTGATGGCTTTGGACCAGGATATCTGCATTAAATGACCTGCTTAGCTGTAAAACTCTTCAGGTGGCCATGGGCTAGTTGCTACCTATCTAAATAACATCCCTCACAGATTTGTGAGGATAAAATATTGAGCTCCTTGATGGAAGGGCAGAATACAGATGTGATAAACTAGGGTGACCATATTTTGGAAACCAAAAAGGAGGACAACATGGTCACCCCCAAGGGGGCGTGTCCAGTACCAAGGGGGCGTGCCCACCCGAACATAGCCTTGGTCACATGTCTGATTTTACAGCACACATTTAAGACAAATCTGTTCTACATAACATCTTAATGTTAAAATCACTGAAATAAACAACAAGTGAGAGATTCAATGTATCTGATATTAACTTCACTCACTCCTACTTTTGTAGGTTTCACTGTACTTTGAAGCTTTTGCTATACTCTGTGTGTTACATTCTCCCCTTCCCTCAAATATCTTTTCTGACTGTATCTTCACTCATTGCAAGCTGCTGTGTTGTTAACAGGGTTTGCTACTGGCCCCAGATCTGTTTCAAATTTGGTATGGCTAAAGCTCTACATAAAAGCTATCATGGTGCCAACTTTCAGCTCTTTATCTTTAAAAACGACAGTTTAAAAAATAAGAATTTTAAAACCTCATTTTTTAAAAAAAAATCCTAAAAAATCAATGGATGAACAGATCTGTTTCAAATTTGGTGTGGCTAAAGCTCTACCTAAATCCTATCATGGTACAAAGTATCATCTCTTTATCTTTAAAAATGACAATTTTAAAAATAGTAATTTTAAAACCTCAATTTTAAAAAAAATCCTAAAAAATCAATGGATGAACGGATCTGTTTCAAATTTGGTGTGGCTAAAGCTCTACCTAAATCCTATCATGGTACAAAGTTTCATCTCTTTAACTTTAAAAATTACGATTTTAAAAATAATAATTTTAAAACCTCAATTTTTAAAAAGTTCCTAAAAAATCAATGGATGAACGGATCTGTTTCAAATTTGGTATGACTAAAGCCCTTCCTAAGAGCTACTATTGTGCCAAGTTTCATGTCTTTATCTTAAAAAATGATGGAGTTATAAGCATTTTTGTTAATTCCCATTAGAGCTGCTCTTTGGGGGGGGGGGGAATCCAGATTTCCCCTTCCCCTCCCGGATTTGCCATCAAAAACCCAGGCAAATCCGGGCAAATCTGGTCATATGGTCACCCTAGATAAACGAGTCTTTAAAAAATAAATCCAACTGCAAAATTTTGCCTCTGTCATCCAGTATGTAAATTACCTCTTTAGAGACAACATAATTTCCATACTGACACAAGAAATAATCAGTATTGCATGACTTCTCTGTGATGCAAGCTCACATTTTTCAAAGTCTTACAAAATAATGGTTGCAGATCCAATACACTTTTGAAATCTCAGGGATAATGTCATGTTATGGAAATGAGTGAGTACATACGAGACTAGCATGTACCATGGTGATCCCCTTCATATACAGCTGTCCTTCACTGAGAAAGGTGAGGAATTTGGCTTAACTTTAATATGCTTGTTCAGCATTCTGTTTGTTTGCTTGCAACATGCTATTTCCTTTGAATGCAAAGATAGTGGAATGAAATTTAATTTTCATATTCAGGACACAGTTCTACATTTAAACTCAAGTATCAGCTTGACTCCTGAACCCAGGCAGGAGAAGAACAGAAGAAGTGCCATGCTGGATCAGATCAGATCAGATCGAGGGTTCATCTAGTCCAGCACTCTGTTCACACACAGTGACCAACCAGGAACCAGCCATGCAGGACATGGTGCAACAGCACCCTCCCACCCATGTCCCCCAGCAACTGGTGCACACAGGCTTACTGCCTCAGGTACTGGAGGTATTACCTAACCATTAATAGCTAGTAGCCATTGATAGCCTTCTCTTCCAGGAATTTATCCAACCCCCTTTTAAAGTCATCCAAATTGCTCAGAAAGATTCTGAGCAAATTGTATGGCATTGAGATGAAAAGTGCTCAGCCAACCAAACCCATTTTCAATGGGGTCAGAAAAGATGAAGAACACACTGGGCCTATTCAGAGAACATGCTAAGTCCATGGTTAGGCCACTAACCTTCTTGTAGTAAATGGTTAGTGAGCATGTTTAAGCCATGGTTATGTAGCCACCATGTTTAGCAATGGTGCACATGACATGCTAAATCATGGTTCACACGACATGCTAAGCCATAATGTTTAGCTCGAAATGCTTAATCACTGTGGTTTAGTGTGTCATCTGAACAGGGTCGCTGTAATGCAACTTCCCCCTCAAATACCAAGTGACTACATGAAACTTGATATGTATTCTTCCGATATAATTCTCCAGCTGAAGCTCAAATGGCATCTTGATCCCGTCACTCATTTTCCTGGGCAGGACAGAGAATATCCAAAATGTACTTCAATGTGATTATCTGAAGCAAGCCTCTCAAAAATTGTATATTGCCAGTTTTATCATGGGTATGGCGTATATACAGGCCATTATGATATATGAGCCAAAATTACATTAAAAACACAGGAAAAATCAAACAAACATAACTTCAGGTCTGGTTCTCACTTTTTTTTTTTTTTTGAGGGTATATGCAATATGCAAGTACTCTATTTCCCTAAAATGTGCTGTAGCCCTTCGTTATGACAGCCTTAAGCAACACTGGGCATGAATGGACTCTGTAACTAAGATGCGATAGATAAATTAAGATTTCAGCACTTTATAGGATTTGAGATAACTAAATGGTATTGTTGCAAGAAAGGTTAAGAGATTTTTCCATACAGAAATGATTGGGATGAAATGAAACTGCCTAAGAAGTGCTGGACATCAGCCTTAAAAAAAGAGAAGTCATTCAAAAACGACTGAAATAAACACTAAAACGCTCACCGTTTTTACTAAACCAAAAAGTAACAGGTTAGTCCAGACAAAATCCATTATTTTAGACATTTATATCTGTAAGTTGACAAAGCTACTACTTACGCAAGAAGCAACAGAGGTAACTGTCTTTTTTAAAAAAAGACTTCACACATTCCCTAATTAATTCAAGAAGACTTCCAGTTTTAGATATTATTATTCCTTTTATCATTTGCCATCCAGCACTTGGTATAATGTCAACACTTATATCTTTCTCCCCCCCCCAATCATTTTTAAAACATTTTTTATCCTAAAATGTTCACCTCGATTTAAAAAAAAATTATCTTAAAGATAAGAGAATTCTTTCCATTTTAGTCCCACAACAAGGAGAATGTCAGCACAGCTTTTTTGACAGACAAATTATTGAATCAAAGAAAGAATATGCCATTAAACCCACAGGTTAGGAAGTGTCAGGAATGGCTTAAAGAGATATTCCATTTATCTTCAAAACATGCACAGAATGTCACTAATGTGTGTTTATCATGTATAATCAGACAAAGAAAATATCGAAATAAAGTACTCCTGCATACAATAGAAGTCTCCTTCCATCTCTCAAGATATCAGTGCTATTCAAATAGAATAATAATGATGAAACCCTTTTTTCTTGAAAATGGAAATCAAGCGAAATGTAGATAGAAATGATTTTCTGTAGTTGATGTACATTTCTAAAAGTGCATTAACAGGAAATCCAGAACTTTTTAGGTCAATTATATTGTCAGCATTGTCAATGCCACTGAAATGAATACCTAAGCAGCACAAATTCCTGCTGGAACTGAGATAGAGAGTGAAATCCTACATTCTTTTATACTAAGAAAGAGAGACTGAGTGGATGGATTTAAAGGGCTACTTTGTTATACAGTTGTTATATTCAGACAAAATTAGCTCCAAACAGTATTCAGTTCTGCTCCATGTTGCATACAAAACAGTAGTAGCAACATTTAAATAAATCATTTGTAATTTTTATCATTTCCCCCAATTCTCAGTTGTTCTTTTGAGCCAACTGCATGAAGCACTTTTAGATATTACTGTTTTATTTATTACTTTCTTCTCCCATCCTTCCTCTAAGGATGGAAGGTGTTGTACAGGGTTCTCTTCACCACCATTGCCTTTTTAATCCCCACAACAACCCTCAGAGGTAGGCTAATCTGAAAATGCGACTGGCCCAAGGTCATCCAGTGAGCTTTTACGGCTGAGCAGGAATTTGAATCTGGGGCCTTAGCTAGACCTACCTGTTATTGCACGATGGAGGGGTGAAGATCTCACGATATTTTTATCGTACGATCCCCCCCTCTGTTTACACGTGGTGCATGACAGCCTCAGAAGGAGAGGCGTCGCGCCCACCATTTTTTTTCTTAAAGGAGAAGATGCACACAAGCACTCGTGCGCAAAAGGTAAAGTTTTTTTTTAAAAAAAATTCCCTGCTCCCCCCCACCCCACCCCTGATGGGTGCAGTGCTTCTGAGGAGCTCTGTGCCCCGTGCGCGGGTCCCGACTCCTCACAAGGAGCCACGAGGAGCTGGGACAAAACACAGCACTCAGCCACACCTTCCGCTGTCTCGGGCTCAGCCTGAGACCGCAGAAAAACCGGGCCTAAAGGGTAGGGCGAGATCCCGGGGAAATGGAGGGATTATTCCTCCCTGATCCTGGGATCTCCTGTGTGTCATGTGAAAGCACAGGGACAATCCTGGGGATCACCCCAGGATTTCGCCACATCTAGCTATGGCTTGGGTCTCCCCAGTCTAAGTCTAATCCACAGTCTACTCAATCCAATAGATGGGGGAATTTCAACGGGTGCAGCTTTTCTCACCCCTACACGGCAAGCTTAACCTTCTGGAAAAACCCTTCTACACCACTATTAAAATTGCAGAAACCCTTGCCATCCTTTGCCTCTTGCCACCCTAGGAAGAAAGGGAAAATGACAGATATATGCAGTAAATAAATTAAATTGGGTTGCATGTTGCAGGTCTAAATGAAAGTGCCTGTTCTGTTTGCACTACTACGTTAGAGCACAGTGGGTCACATCTCAAATGTTGACTTGTTGATTTCATAATTAATACATTTTACTAACTAGAGGCTGTAAATAAAAACAAAAAAAATACTTGTCTGCCTTCCCTTCACTTCTCCACCTCTGTTAACCTGTATCCTCTAACACGATGAGGACAGTTGCACGCAGAGCCATCAAAAATAAAAACCTCAGCAAGAAATAGTTGTAACAAATGTTGCTGGGCAGCCAGCAAGCTTATAAATGCAACTGTGCACTTTGCTTAAAATAAAGGAGACTACTATGCTACATATACATTAAAGCAAGGCCCCCAGCCAAACTGCAGCCCAGCATATTCAGTGTGATCCCGTTAAGATTTCCAAGGCCAAAAAACAAATTAAAAAAACAGAGTTCCCATTTTCTTGCACTTCCCTCACAGCTCAGAACATCACAACTTTTCCTTCACTACATGACACAGACACTGCAGCCATCATCTTAGACGTGGACGTAACACTATAAAAGTACTGGATTCAGTCTGAATGGGTTGTGGTTCCTGAATGGAACCAGGAAGTGGTTGAGAGCAACACCAAGTACTCCTGGCTTGAGGAGAGAGAGGCCATTGCCTGAGAGAGCTCAGTGGAAAGGATTTAGAGTCTGTGGGGTGCAGTACACGAACCTTGAAACATGGTGGCAGTGGTGACTGAGTCCTAGACAGAAGAAGAAGAAAGAGCTATGAGTAGAAAAAGAGAAAGAAAGAGAGGGTGAATGGAAGGCCTGAGGCCACCAAGCACATTAAACCTGCAAGCTCAGGACTTCATGCTGGTATGGAAAACCTGGAAAGAGGAGTTTAATCTTGATGTGGACATTGCAATGGCAGATAAAGAGGAGTCTGTGAAAATGAAATTGTTTCTATATTTGATTGGAGAAATGAGGAAACAACAGTTGTATGCAACCATGTGCCTGGAGGATAAAGCTTTACCATTTCCATTAGACTGTGGTGCCAGTTGCAATATTATCCCCATCCACCTAGTGATGCCATGGATTTGAATGAGGGACAAGCATGTAAACAGCAGGGGATCCTGTGGGATGAAACAAGCTGGGAAGCCTTGCCATGTGCTGACCAAGGCAGAGACACCCAAGGATAGTCCAGGGGAGATGACAGAAGAAGAAGAGAATGCAGCAAGGACACCCTGCGAGTCTACAGGGGAGAAGAATAAAGGATGGAGCTGAAAGACATCATCACTGAACCCAGACACAGTTGAAGTGGGTGAGTTTGCACACCCAAAAGTCCATGTGCAAAGTTCTAGTTTACTTTTCTATCTTACTTTATTTTTCTTTCTCAAAAGAGAAACAATATAAAAGAAGTACTGGTTTTGGCCTGAGTGGGTTGTGCTTTCTGGGACCTGGGAAAAAACAGGAAGTTGTTCAGGGCAACACCCACTGCTTCTGGCCGGAGGAGAGAGAAGCCACAGCATGAAAGAGATCAGAGGAAAGGCTTTGTTTAAATAAAACTTAGGTTTGTTTGGAAGACGGAGAATGTGTGAGTCTGTCTAGTATACCAACTTCGAAACAGTGGAGACATTTAAAGTATCAGTAGCCTAGCTTGCATGAAGAACATAATATTCCTGTGTGATGAAGCATGGATCTGAGGGGGCGGGGCCAGTTCTGTGCATGGTTTAGTTTTTACAGAGGTGGTAAACCTGTGTCTGGGCGCACACATCCCTGCACATAGAAAAACAGATGTCAGAAGAGTTGTTTTAGCAAACCATTTCTCTCACATGCAAGTTCTAAATTCAATCTTGCGAATCACCACCTTCAGTCTTAAGTATTAATGCCCATACACAGGTTTACCGCTTCTGTAAGAACTAAGCCCAGGTGTTACACTCAAATATTAATGCCAACAAAGTAGAAGAATGAGGGTCTTCAGTATATAATAAAGTCCACAAGTCCTTTCATTATTATTATTATTATTATTATTATTATTATTATTATTTATTTATTTATTTATATAGTACCATCAATGTACATGGTGCTGTACAGAGTAAAACAGTAAATAGCAAGACCCTGCCGCATAGGCTTACATTCTAATAAAATCATGGTAAAGCAATAAGGAGGGGAAGAGAATGCAAACAGGCACAGGGTAGGGAAAAACTAACAGTATAACTAACAGTCTAAAGTCCGAGTAACATCAAGTTTTAAAAGCTTTAGGGAAAAGAAAAGTTTTTAGCTGAGCTTTAAAAGCTGAGATTGAACTTGTAGATCTCAGATGTTCTGGGAGAGCGTTCCAGGCGTAAGGGGCAGCAGAAGAGAATGGACGAAGCCGAGCAAGGGAAGTAGAGACCCTTGGGCAGGTGAGAAACATGGCACCAGAGGAGCGAAGAGCACGAGTGGGGCAATAGTGTGAGATGAGAGAGGAGAGATAGGGCGGAGCTAGACCGTGAAAAGCTTTGAAGGTCAACAAGAGAAGTTTATATTGGATTCTGAAGTGAATTGGAAGCCAATGGAGAGATTTCAGAAGTGGAGTAACATGGTCAGAGCGGCGAGCCAAGAAGATGATCTTAGCAGCAGCGTGGTGGACAGAAAGCAATGGACTGATGTAAGAAGAAGGAAGGCCAGAGAGAAGAAGGTTGCAGTAGTCCAACCGAGAAATAACCAGTGCATGAACAAGCGTCTTGGCAGAAGAATCCTGGCAATATTATACAGGAAAAAGCGACAGGATGTCCCAGGTCACCATAATATAAAGGAACAGGCTACTACCTAAGCATATTAACCTGGAAACAAATCCAATTGCACTAAGTGGGGCTTACTTCCAAACATATATGTTTAGGATAGTGACAGTAGGCTCAAAAGGTCATATCATTAATTTTGTTTTGTAGTACTGGAACAAATACATCCTCATTGGGGATTTCTTTTTCAAAGCCTAAGAGGGGTTTGATGTTTTACCAGTGCTCTCATGTTATGCAATTTTAAACAGAGTGCCTTCTACAAACTGGACAGGGATAACCTGGCTTCAGTTGTCCATGCTCTGGTAACCTCCAAGTTAGATTACTGCAATGCACTCTACGTAGGGCTGCCTTTGAAGACGGTTCGGAAGCTGCAGCTCATGCAAAATGCAGCGGCCAGATTGATTTCGGGAACCATATAACACCTGCTCTGGTCCGCTTGCACTGGCTGCCTGTATGTTTCCAAGCCCAATTCAAGGTACTGGTTTTGACCTATAAAGCCTTACATGGCTTGGGACCACAATACCTGACAGAACGCCTCTCCTGACGTGAATATACCTGGTCACTACGTTCAACATCTAAGGTCCTCCTCCAGGTGCCTACTCCGAGAGAGGCTCGGAGTGTGGCAACGAGGGACAGGGCCTTTTGGTGGTGGCCCCCAGACTGTGGAACAATCTCCCTGATGAGGCTCGCCTAGCACCGACGCTGCTATCTTTCAGGCACCAGGTTAAGACTTTCCTCCTTGCCCAGGTATATGGCAGCACATCTTAATCACCCACATGTTTAGTTTTTTAACAGTTTTTAATGCTTTATGTGTGTATGTTCTGTGTTTTAGAATTTTAAATTTTGTATACTAATTTTAATCTTAATTTTAGAATTTCTGTAAACCGCCCAGAGAGCCCTGGCTATGGGAGTGGTATATAAGTGCAATAAATAAATAAATAAATAAAATATAAATAATAAATAAATAAACTGGGAAATGTTTATTTCAGCTTCACATGGCTGATCTGAGATATCAAATTGAGGGTTGCTACACACAGGTTCAATTTCTACACAGATCTGTTTTCCAAGTAGGAAATTGAGCATGTACAGTTGTTTTTTTTAAAAATTATTTATTAATGTATTTTTCCTGCCCTTCAATCCACATCTTTCCTGGGTGGCTCACAATAATGAATAGAATAAAATAATGAAATGAAAAATGGAAAGTAACATCAATACGAAAATAAAAACAGATCAATTGAAGCATAAAACCAGCATCATAAATCTAAAATGTCTGGAAAAATAAAAATGGCTTTGTCTATTACCCTGGCGTGGGTGTCAGGCAAGCCTCCCTGGGTAGAACATTCCGAAGTGGGGCACCACACTGAAAAGCCTTTTGCTCAATCACCACCTGCATTACCTTGGAAGGCAGGCACCTGAAGGACAGCCCCTTTGTCTACCTGTAGGCTCATAGGACTGTTCCCATATTCCTACTGCGCCACACATACACACAACAGGAAGTCCACACTTGTGGCACATTAATAACACAGTGGTACACAAATGTTGCCACAGGCACATGTGCGCTCATTTGTTTGGCACATGACTGGCCTAGTACTCACTGAGTTGGTTGACTTATGTCTACTACTTCAGACTGGAGTTTTCTGCAATACCCAAAAATCAACAACAGCAGCTACACAAAGAAACGTAGATGATGTTAGGGAAAACCCTAGGTTGGACTCTTTCTTCCTGACGTCTATTACTTATTTAAGAAATTATTTAGCCAGCATTTTAGGGTCACAAACTAAAATATATGACATCATTCAGAATGATCCTGAAACCTATTTCAGCACCAAATTACAACCACAGCACAATAAAATATTTTAAGAAAAGGTGGTTCTATACAAATTGATATTTAAATTTCACTTAAAAGACCTGCAATAATAGTGGGCCTATATGTATCCTAATTGGAATGGAATTCCACAAACATGGGGCCACCAGCAAGAAGGCTCTGTGATTTGTGCCTGCAAACCTAATTCATTTCACTGGTGGAGTATAGAAGGAAAGCCTCCAAAACTGACCTCAAAGTGTGGCAAGGCTGGTATGGGTGAAAGTGGTCCTTTAACTAAGCTGGTCCCAAACTGTTCAGGGCTTTAAAGGTACTTTGAACTGGATCCTAAAAAGCACGGGCAGCCACTGCAACTGGTGATAATATTGGTGTCATGTTTTCAGATTGCCTAGCTCCCAGTTCTCCTTGTAGATAGGAACGGGGTGGGGGTGTTGATCAGATTCTTTTTTGTTCTGTCATACTGGGACATGGCTAGACGAGGGCAGTGGATGGGGATGATCTTGCAATTTTATGTTTGCGAGATCGTCCCCCTTGTCTACACATGGTGTGCGATGTCCCAGGAGGAAGAGGACATTGCACCCACCATTTTGGATTTTTTTTCCACTCAAAGTGAGAGCTCGAGCATTCCTTTGTAAAAGTACAGCATTAAAAAAACAACCCACTTCCACCTCCCCCACCCCACCCCCAATGGGCACAGAGCTCCTGAAGAGCTCCGTGCCCCAGTTCCTTGCGGTTACTTGCGAAGAGCCTGGAGAAAACCACGATGGCGGGCCACACGTCCCACAGTGTCGGGATCATCCTGAGACCACAGGAAAAATCAGAATTAAAGGGTAAGGCGATATCCCAGGACAAGGGAGGGATCGTCCCTCCCTGCTCCCAGGATGCTCTGTGCGTCATGTGGACACACGGACGATTCCCCGGAATATCGCCATGACTAGACATACCCCTGATCTCCACTCCCAGTCAGAGGTGGAACCATCCATACCCATACCTACAAGTACCCATCTTAGCAAGAGACAGGCCAATGTCCATGTCAGGCAACTGCAGTTTATTTCACATAGAAGCGATATTTGTCTAGGAAATTTGTCTTGGGTAAAACATCCCCAACACTGGTCACAGTCAGACAAACATCTTGCACCTGCAGAGAGCCCCTTTGCTTTGCTCCTAATCCTGGCTTGTTTGGAAGTAATGAACCATAGTTTCCTGTTTGGATGTAATGGGACACTAATATGAACAGTGGCTCCCTGGTTTGTTTTCCTTCTACTACGAAATGAAGAGAGACTGAAAGAACTGGGCATGTTTAGCCTGGAGAAGAGAAGATGGAGGGGAGACATGATAGCACTCTTCAAATACTTAAAAGGTGGTCACACAGAGGAGGGCCAGGATCTCTTCTCGATCCTCCCAGAGTGCAGGACATGGAATAACGGGCTCAAGTTAAAGGAAGCCAGATTCCAGCTGGACCTCAGGAAAAACTTCCTGACTGTTAGAGCAGTACGACAATGGAATCAGTTACCTAGGGAGGTTGTGGGCTCTCCCACACTAGAGGCCTTCAAGAGGCAGCTGGACAAGCATCTGTCAGGGATGCTTTAGGGTGGATTCCTGCATTGAGCAGGGGGTTGGACTCGATGGACTTGTAGGCCCCTTCCAACTCTGCAATTCTATGATTCTATATGATTCTCTGAAATGAGGAGCAAAGCAGCTGTGCATCTCCTGGATTATTAAACCAGGATTTGATTGTCCGAACTGGGCCACTGCTACAGAGACATATAGTTTAACTTTTTCTGCCTGTAAGACAATTGTAAGCAATGCAACTGAGCACCCAGATGCCCATAAGAGGCTCTATAATACTAAAATCATGTGCTGTTATCCAGAAGTTTAAAATGTTGCCGTTTCTCAAGAGAGGTCACGCAAGAGTAGAAATCCAAGCTTTCCACCTGTCTGCCACCAGCAAATGCTGCTCCTCTCCTAAGCCAACCTCATGCCCTAATTCATATTATAGAAATCATTTGGCAATGCAGCAAGTATGTATTCTTTTTTTTTCTGTCTTCCCCTACAGAATATAATTCATACCTTAATATTACATGCCCCTGCTGTAGCACGGCACAGCGTTAAGGCTTATTATGATAAATAAAAATTAGTGAAAATAGTTTGGAAAACACTTAACTCCTTCACTGGCAACATAAAGGGGAGAACTACATGAGAGGAGGGGGGGAAATGGACACCAGAAAAGTAAATAAAAATATATCAAGAGAGAGGTATAATGCGGCATTTCAACACTTTGCCTCTTGAAAATTTAAATGAATGCTCCTTGAGAGCAAACTACAAAATGCTAACCTTGAAGTGTTGAGTGGCAGAAGGAATTATGGGTTATTGTACTGTCAAAATGCCAGACAGCTGTATGTTGAGTTACTGTGTTATTTAGACAATCAGAAACTTGGAAGGTAATGTGACTTTTTTCCTCCTGTGTGAGAGCGCCTGACATGCGTCATGATAGTTTCTAAAGGGACAAAATGTGAGGTAAAAAAAGAAGAAGCAAGGGAGGGGAAACCCAGTGCTTTTAAGGAACTGGCTCACACATAGAATGGTCTTGCCAGCAGAACTGATGTGTGTGCTATCATTAATATTCCAAATGGTTCCCAAACAGCAGAACAGGATTCTCCTATTGTGTCTGTATAACTAAGCTCCTAAAAATAATAGTAAAAGGTCTAAGGATTTCATTTTTGGTTCAGAGATGGGTACCGACAGGCAGGGCTGGCCCACGACAATTTGTTGCCTGAGGCAAACTGCTGAACTGGCAGTTAACTCTTATTTCAACACTAGTGATGGGATAACATCTTCCTGAGGACAGCAGGCTAGTTTAGGAGGCACAGGGCAGGATGTGTGGTCCACACAGCTCTGTCCTCCACTTCATCCCAGAATCGGTTGCCTGAGGCAGCTGCCTCACTCTGGTTAACAGTAGGGCCGGCATTGCCTACAGGTTATTTCTGATTCTACTTAGAGTAGGTGGTTTGGGAACTAGTTTAACGTAGTGGCTGGGAGACTGAGCTTAGAGTGGTCCATTCCCAGTTCAAATCTTTCCTCCACAATGAATTCAATGGCTGGCCTTAGCCAAACCTTTTCTCTCACACCCTCAGACCCTCATGTGCCTATTTAAGAGCATTACTGCCATAATGTATGTGACATATTTTGAAACTAAAATATAATATACATGAGTTAGGAACTACTATTATAATATTTGTAATCCACCCAGAAAATATTGGCTTTCGGGTATATTAAAAATATAATGAATACAATAATACAAATAAATTATATTATACTAGATTCACCCATATTTCTTAACCCTTTTCGTGCAGCCTTCCAGAAATCTTCAGTCTCAGAGATGATGGAGCCATTGAGAGGTTTACACATTGGAGTTCTTACTTGTGTTCACTCTTATGGGGTGTGTGGATCACCACAGCATCCCAAAATTTCCCTTAGGGCCAAACTAAATATTAACTCTGTCTTTGCATCCAAGGTACAGGTTTATAAAATGCAAACTGCATCAATACAGAGTATGTCTAGTGGGAGAATTTTACCCATTCCTCCCATGCTGCAGTCCTGGGGTGGGGGGGACCCTCTTCTGAAGCTAGTATTTGCTTTGGGGGGAAATCCCTCACTGGTGCCAGTTGCACCCCATGAATATCTACAGTAAGCACATGCAGCCACCACAAAACCTGCAGCTAATGGAGGCATTTATGTTTTCCAGGATCACGAGTACTGAAACGGTAATTTCTGTATCCTCTCCCTGCTCCTCTTCTTTGACAGTTATGTTTGACTTCCTTATTAAGAAGGATTTGAATTACCTGCATTGTGCAGTTATCCACTTGGAAACCTATATGCATGAATGCCCAATTCATGCAATTGTTTACTTAAAAATAAAGATGGGGGGTAGGTATGCGAATGCATGAATTGGACATCTCTGTGATCAGAGCCCCTAGTCATACATAATGTTAACTCTGATAGTGGTGAGAGAAGGGTCCCTGTGAAGGCTTTTCCATCCCTTCAAGCCTGCTGCCAGCCCTGGAAAAAAAACACGGAACAGGACTTTCCCTCAGCAACATCCATGGAGCATGCCGTGTGTGCTTTGGGGATGTGCATAAGATTTCTGCAAACAGATTTTTTATGTATACCGTATATGTGTTCCCCCCACCCCACCCACCCCATGTACTTGAAGCTGCACCTCCCAGGATTCTGAAGACTGCGTTCAGATTTTTTTTAAAGCAATCTAACAGCAGTTGGGTTTTTTTTTTTGGGGGGGGGTAGCCAGTTCTACAAATTTACACACACACCTCCATGTTGAAGGGTGCAGTCCTATGGGATCCACCCTTGATAAGCCTCCAAACCCATGCAGAGCGGGAGGCACAGCAGAAGTTGTCCTCTCCTCCAACTCACCTCCTGCTTTGCATTTCAGCTAGACAGGCTTTTTCCCCCCATTTAGCTGATGTGTTGCAGAGGGAGAGGGTAAGAGACTGGAGAGGCCTCAGAATCATAGAATCATAGAATAGCAGAGTTGGAAGGGGCCTACAAGGCCATCGAGTCCAACCCCCTGCTCAATGCAGGAATCCACCCTAAAGCATCCCTGACAGATGGTTGTCCAGCTGCCTCTTGAATGACTCTAGTGTGGGAGAGCCCACAACCTCCCTAGGTAACGGATTCCATTGTCATACTGCTCTAACAGTCAGGAAGTTTTTCCTGATGTCCAGCTGGAATCTGGCTTCCTTTAACTTGGGCCCGTTATTCTGTGTCCTGCACTCTGAGAGGATCGATAAGAGATCCTGGCCCTCCTCTGTGTAACAACCTTTTAAGTATTTGAAGAGTGCTCTCATGTCTCCCCTCCATCTTCTCTTCTCCAGGCTAAACATGCCCAGTTCTTTCAGTCTCTCTTCATAGGGCTTTGTTTCCAGACCCCTGATCATCCTGGTTGCCCTCCTCTGAACACGCTCCAGCTTGTCTGCGTCCTTCTTGAATTGTGGAGCCCAGAACTGGATGCAATACTCTAGATGAGGCCTAACCAGGGCCGAATAGAGAGGAACCAGTACCTCACGTGATTTGGAAGCTATACTTCTATTAATGCAGCCCAAAATAGCATTTGCCTTTCTTGAAGCCATATCGCACTGTTGGCTCATATTCAGCTTGCGATCTACAAGCCTCAGGATACCTCTCCTCTCCACCCATGGGAACATCCCTTTACATCCTCTTCAGGGTTGTTCTCTCCATGCCAGGAGTGAGGGGGAAGGGGGTTGGGGGCTCATATTCCTGGGTCTGAGGTCAGAGCACTGTCTCCGACCTTGGATCCAGGAATACAAAATATCCAATGGTCCTGAATTGCACCATCATTTTCATATTACGGAAGCACAAGCTTCAAAGTCAAACTATTTCCTAGGATCCATTTCATCATCCTTATTTATTTATTTATTTATTTATTGCATTTTTACACCGCCCAATAGCCGAAGCTCTCTGGGCAGTTCACAAAAATTAAAACCATAATAAAACAACCAGGTTAAGCTACAACCTGCCAAAGGCTGAATTAAAATCATGTGAATTAAAACCTGATAGTTTTTGCACTTCCAGAACAATTATAAAAAAATATGTTGAGCTTCAGTTGAATTAAAGCTAACATTTCAGTAAAAAGACATTTCAATTATGGTAGGCTCTGGTTAAGGGTTTAAATGAGAAATGTCTTGTCTTTTCTTTTTTCCAGCTTATTAATTTTTATTTTTATTTGACAGTTAACCTAATGCTAAGATAATACTGTGTAACTTTAATGCTGAAAATTGATATATAGCTATAGGGCATGCTTTGTGATGGATGAGTTCTGCCTTTGTAAAAGGAGCCACACAATTTGATTACTATTGTTTGTATTGAACCAGGGTGATGAATATTCTACAGATTAATATTTGACTGAATCAAAAACAATGGTTACATTAAGATGTGCAGAGTAACTACCTCTGAAGCCTTGAGTTCAGTCCCATGCTTTGCATGAAGGAAGTCCCAGAAACATCCCCAGTATCTCCAGTTAAAGCATTTCAGGTAGCAGCACTAGGAAAAGGCTGTCTAAACCTTGGAGACCCACCTCTCAATAGATGGGCTATGGCCCAGTTCTGTATAAGACAGCTCTGTATGTACATTAAAAATAGAACAAACTGCATAAGCATGGATTACGGGATTGATCAGGCAGGCATGTTTACCACTCACTGACTGTGTGACCTGTATGTGTGAGTGAACCAACACGAAAACTAGGTACCACAGATAGAACATATATATAATCTGATGCCAGCTCATTGAAACACAATAATTTTCAATGGTGCCTGTTCAGTTTTTCACCTGGGAGTCCAAAATCATTGAGTAATGAAGTGATGAAAAATTGTGAAGTACATTATGTCCATTCTGACCGTGAGACTGACAAAACGACAAGTAAGGAGATAATTGTTTTCTTGGGTTAGATAAGAACTTTCTTCTCAACAAACATTTTTCTCTTAAACCCCCCTTTTTTTTTGGTACGCCATTTTTCATCAGGTATGCATTTTTGGTTTTGACAGCTGTGAAAACCAAAAGATAATTGTATTCCAGTTTGTGTCTTTGTTTGTGAAGTGCTTATTATGTTGGTTTATAAACCATATTCCTACAAAATGGTGATAAACAGCTGTAATCTAACATGGTGCATTCTGCCATGTGCACTAAGGAAAATGCCGAAACTGCTTATAAATAAGGTAGCCATATTCTGAATCCACAAAACCGGGACAATTTTTTTTTTGGGGGGGGGAAGATTTTTTTTAAAAAAACCCTGAGCAATATGTAAAGGTCTAGGGAAAGAAAGAAAGCTATCTAAGCTTTAGTTACCTAACACTGCATTCCTATGTGTGACTACTCAGAAACAAATCTTATTACGTTAAATAGGACTTATTCCCAGGTAAGTATGCATAGGATTGCAGCCTAAAGTACTTAAGTACCTGCAAATAAATAATAGGCAAAGAACAGTTTAAACAAACAAACTGAAAAAAATGACACTAAATTACATTTCTCTACTAGTTCTCAAAAGCTAGAGGAGACTTCAGTATGGAGACTTACACTCCACTGAGCAGGCTCAAGGCACCATTTCGGAGGTTGGAATTTCTCCGGCCGGCTGGAACAGGAATCCGGGATTCTTGACTGACTGGCCGGGACATTTTGGAAATGCTTGGAAACCGTGACATTCCTGGTTTTCCGGGACGTATGGCAACCCTACTTATAAATGACTTTAGTGTACCTCTCTCTCTCTCTCTCTCTCTCTCTCTCTCTCTCTCTCTCTCTCTCTCTCTCTCTTATCATCCAAGGTGTTTTGATTCACTGTGTGTTCTTTAGAATTTTTCAGGGAATTCTAAAGTTGCTTCAAAGAAATCTAATTTCTTTTCTCTCTCCAGCCTTTCAAATAATCTTCCACCATCATATTCTGGTGCATGCACAGACTAGGCCAAAGACCCAAGTCATTAATGCCTTTAATTAAGCTGGTATAGTCATTTGGGCAGAACAGTATGGTGGGATTCTAACCTACCAGACCACTTCATTGATTGGACAAAGTGGGCTTTACCCCATGAATGCTTAGCAATAAACCATAATATATGCCACATTTTTTTTAAAGGGCCCTTTATAAAGCAAAGACAAACTTTTCCTCATCTATAACATTTTCCGCATTTTAAGCAATCTATACATCCTTTCTTTTTCACACCTTTGCTACCCTCACCCTTTGATGTGTGACATACTTCAATCAAACCTTTATTTACAGTCAATAGACCAGAAAAAAGAAAGGTACAGTCATTCCAAGCAAAAGTCCTTCTCATACCATAATAGGTTTGTTCACTTCTGGGGTGTCACAGTGCCTTTAGATACTTTGACACAGAAGGAGTTGCATCTCCCTGTCTTCCTAGAGAACTCCAGCTTTTCAACCGCAATATACCAAACACATGGTTCATTGCATCAGGTTATTTAGTCTTTATTATCTACACAAATATTCTTAATCATTTCCCCTCATACCCAGAGTGCTTATTTCTTATTTATAGCTTTAAATAAAAAAGCCGGTAAGATCATATTTTACAGACAGCCATTCCAACGGCACTACACCCTTTCCAACATTACGAATCAGCATTCCTCTATTTCTATGCACGTTTTATTATAAAAGGGGTTTACCATAAATACTGGAGTTTGAATTCCACCCAAGTAATGCATTAATAGATACTAAACCATTAATAATTCTTGTACTTTTTTCACAAATGGGCAAAGTCCAATAAATAAACGATAGCTCTTACATGTCGGAGGAAGGTTAACAAGTACCAAGGAGATTTCAAAGACAAACTACTTCCAGGGCCTGCCAGAAGATAAGATTCATAATGATGCCACAAATTCTAGGGGCCCATTTTTTACTGCCCACTATGGCAAGTATCTCAAATTAAATGCTAAGCAGAAATTTGTCCTGAGTTCTGACATGCAGTAGTTAAGGGTAAACAATCTCTAAAATTAAAAACAGATTCTTGATAATAAATCCCAGGGCGTATATCTTCATAACAGACAACTCTCCCTGTAAATCAAAAGCTTAATCCATCCCCACAGAAGCCTTTTTTCATATTACAACTGATGATTCACCTGAAATATTTCATCTGCCTCAACTCCTTAATGAATGTTTACAATTAATCCCAATTGGGGGGAAATATTTTACAAAATATTCCAAAAGAGATGTCAATATCTGGGATAGCTGTTATAAAAGGAGTTTAGCTTCAAGGGGCAGAACACTGTGTTTTCAAAGTTTGTCTTCACATGCAGCAGGAAGTGGTTGCAGAGGGCAGAGTGATGAGGTGGTAGAATGGATTGAACCAATTTTGGTTGCAGGTGGGCAGTCACATTTTTGCAGGTTTCAGTGTTTTGGTTTTAGTTCTCTGCAAACTCCCTGCAAGCAGAAAATGAAAGCAGCTGGCCACATTGACAGGCTAGGTTATTTTCAATGTGCAGGGAACATTTTATGTGGAAGAGTATTCAAAACTAGGATCCTCCGCCTATACATGAAGTCGTATAGACCATTCTCACCTCACTTTCCTGAAACAATGATATGGAATATTTCTGGAGTAAACCCCTTACTCAGTGCCAAGCTCAACATGACAGAGTAGCCAATCGTGTTTATGTGTCTGCCCGTTCTATCTGGTGGGGGACAGAAAGGGTCTTATTTAACACGGAAAGGGGTACACAGATGTAAAGTGCTGAATCCTTACCCCACTCTGGACTTATATCTCCACATTCTGTCACTTTCCCCCCAATGTGCCTCACTTCCATGATTGGAAAGCACAATGAAAAATGTGCCTGGGCCAAAGGGAGGTAAAGCAAGGGAGCGTTCCTCAGGGAAAGAAAGACGCAAGATCTGAATGAAAAATATTCCAGCTGTCTTGTTGACCTTTTCGTCCATGTGAGTACACTGCCTTCTCTGCCATCCATGGCTTCAGGTCAACAGTGATCAAATTATCACATGATGGTCAGTCCTTAGATTCGTTATTCTAGATTGAAAACGAAGTCACCAT
Source organism: Elgaria multicarinata webbii (assembly GCF_023053635.1). Lineage (NCBI taxonomy): Eukaryota > Metazoa > Chordata > Lepidosauria > Squamata > Anguidae > Elgaria > Elgaria multicarinata. Next base: position 111,268,590 of record NC_086178.1, read on the forward strand.
GCAAGCTGTATCTGCATAGATACCCAACTTGCTCTGGCTGCCTAACAAACATGAAGAGGGTTGGGGAAAGGATCTAGTGACGATACCCACCCCACAGTGAGAGCCATGGAGCAAGGGATGTGCTGTGAGTATATGGAGCAGCATGCCAGAGGGAAGCAGTGGCATTCTATAGAATACGGAAGACTCGGTGCTGGATTCAAAGATGCCCACTCCTTATGTGAAATATATCTTCCACAGAAAGCATATAGTTTATAACCTGCGCTACAGTGTTGCATGTGTTGTTTATTCGTTCAGTCGCTTCTGACTCTTCGTGACTTCATGGACCAGCCCACGCCAGAGCTTTCTGTCAGCCATCGCCACCCCCAGCTCCCCCAAGGTCGAGTCCGTCACCTCCAGAACATCATCCCTCCATCTTGCCCTTGGTCAGCCCTTCTTCCTTTTGCCTTCCACTTTCCCTAGCAGCAGCCTCTTCTCCAGGGTATCCTGTCTTCTCATTATGTGGCCAAAGTACTTCAGTTTTGCCTTTAATACCATTCCCTCAAGTGAGCAGTCTGGCTTTATTTCCTGGAGTATGGACTGGTTTGATCTTCTTGAAGTCCAAGGCACTCTCAGAATTTTCCTCCAACACCACAGTTCCAAAGCATCTATTTCTCCCACTTTAGGCAGTGTTGGATAAAGTGGGTGAAATTAAATCCAAATGTGTTCTTGTGCCTGTGTAAGAGCTTGTGTCATCTTCCATGTGAGAACTGTGGATCTTTCCTATTATAGCGCTACATGAACTCTTAAACAAATATTTGCAGAACATTGCTAGTGGCTATTTTCCTTTTGCTCACAGTTCTTTGGATCCAAACTCTGGACAAGAAGAAAGTGACCAAGAGTTTAATGCATCAGATTAACAGATTACTGCCCATTTCAAGGAGACTCAATATACTAGTCAGGTTATGTTTACTGCAAGGTGATGTTTGCCCTATCCTGAACGGGGTTGCACTCTCCCTAAAGGATCGGGTCCGTAGTCTGGGGGTGCTCTTGGATCCAGAACTGTTGCTTGAGGCACAGGTGAACTCAGTGGCAAAGAGCACCTTTTATCAGCTTAGGTTGATATACCAACTATGCCCTTATCTGGACAGAGATAGCCTAGTAGCTATAGTTATCCATGCTCTGATAACCTCTTGTTTGGATTACTGCAATGCGTTATACGTGGGGCTGCCTTTGAAAATGGTCCAGAAACTTCAGCTGGTACAAAACAGGGCAGCGCAGTTACTAACAGGGACTGGCCGACGAGACCACATCACGCCAGTCCTTTTCCAGCTGCATTGGCTGCCAGTCCAGGTCTGGGCCCAATTCAAAGTGCTGGTATTAACATTTAAAGCCCTAAACAGCTTGGGGCCAGGTTATCTGAAGTAACACCTCCACCCATATGTACCTGCCCGGACCCTAAGGTCATCCTCAGGGGTCCTTCTCCGCGAGCCCCTGCCAAAGGAAATGAGGCAGGTGGCTACCAGGAGGAGGGCCTTCTCTGCTGTGGCACCCCGGCTGTGGAATGAGCTCCCTAAGGAGGTTCGCTTGGCACCTACATTATATGCCTTTAGACGCCAGGTGAAGACCTTTTTATTCTCCCAGCATTTTAACAGTCTATAAATACATTTTAACTTGGTGTTTTAAATTTGTAATTTTACATTGCTGCTGTTTTATCTGGTTGAGCTTTTATATTGTATTTTATATTATGGTTTTATACTGTTGTTTTATACTTTGAATGGTTTTAATTTTTGTGAACCGCCCAGAGAGCTCCGGCTATTGGGCGGTATAGAAATGTAATAAATAAATAAATAAACAGCCAGGATCATGTCTGGCTAAGTAGGTTGGATACACTGCACATGTGCCAGTTGGTGAAAATATGAGGGTTGATAGAAAGGAATTTTGCCACCCCAAAGTATCTATTTATTTATAATATTTCTATACTGCTCCACATCCAAAAGATTTTGGTGCAGCGAACTGCGAATAGGATAAAAATAAAATAAAAGCACCATGTTAAAATAATTACTGTTCTTAAAAAGAGACAGAATCTAATCAAACCGAATTCTGATAAGTCACTCAAGGAGGGCTTCCTAAAATAACAATGTTTTCAGAAGGTGCTGGAAGCAATGCAATGTTGGTGTCTGCCTATGAATGAGCCGGAGCTGAAACAAACTTTCATGTAAACCAGCAAATATTTAGGAATTCAAATTTTACTTGAAAAATTTTCTTGTGATTTTCCACCTGTTGTTTCTGTTTACACATGTATGTTCAAAAGAGGTCCTGGCAACATTTGCATTATCAGTGAAAAGGGGGGAAAGGCCAGAGCCAAGATTTCAATAGGCACTGGAATTCAACTGGCACTGGAATATTTTTTAGCATACTGCTATAGTACATACTGGGCATATTCCAGCCCAAGAGAAGTACTTTTACCTATTGGTTTCAATGGGAGAAATTTAAGCACATACTTCATTCTATCATTGTATCAATGGTACCGCCCAGAGAGCTTCGGCTATTGGGCGGTATAAAAATATAATAAATAAATAAATAAATAAGTGCCACATCTTATTCTGGAGCCACATCTTATTCTGTGTACACGTGCGTGTGCATGCCCGTAAGTAACTAGAAGAGAGACAGATATAGACAAACATTTTATTCTGCAAACGGTGTGTTGTTTCCTAGCACAGAACCTGTGCAGAGTAGGTTAAAAATCCCAATAAATGCATTTATAGCATGGGAGCAATATTTTATATGAGTGCTACATTTTCAAGTAATGACAAATACAACTGGCACATGAAGAACAATCTTGTCTCGGGCTTCTTAACAGATAATGACTTCAAGGTCATTCCATTAGTGATCACAGCAGCTTTTAAATGAAACACATATAACCCTAATCCAATTAATGAAAGTATCCTACATTTCTTATACATGCTAATCTTGAATGAATGCTTAAACCTTGGTCATTCACCAGAGCATGCATTATAAGTCAAAATGAGAGGAACACAATAACATTAGAGAGCAAGACGGAGGGAATGGGAGGGGTGTGGGGGGAGAAAAAAGGTGCTTACCATCTTTCAACCACTTTCATTTCCTGTGGTGCCCATTCTCAGATACTTTTTTGCTTGTTTGTTTCAAAATAAAATTCATTTTTAAAGTAATTTTAATTTTTTTAAAAAACTTTCCTGTATCATTTATTTTTCCCAGTTCTACTAAATACATATTCTTCTCCCATTCACCCTCACCTCCTTCCCTTTCGTCTGTGTTGAATTTTAGAATGGAAGTTCCTCAGGGCAGGGGTCTATTTTACTCCTTATTTCTGCTGCTCTGGGCCTTTCTACACCTAAGGATAATCATCTAGAGTATTGTGTCCAGTTCTGGGCTCCACAATTCAAGAAGGACGCAGACAAGCTGGAGCGTGTTCAGCGGAGGGCAACCAGGATGATCAGGGGTCTGGAAACAAAGCCCTATGAAGAGAGACTGAAAGAACTGGGCATGTTTAGCCTGGAGAAGATAAGATGGAGGGGAGACATGATAGCACTCTTCAAATACTTAAAAGGTGGTCACACAGAGGAGGGCCAGGATCTCTTCTCGATCCTCCCAGAGTGCAGGACACGGAATAATGGGCTCAAGTTAAAGGAAGCCAGATTCCAGCTGGACATCAGGAAAAACTTCCTGACTGTTAGAGCAGTACGACAATGGAACCAGTGACCTAGGGAGGTTGTGGGCTCTCCCACACTAGAGTCATTCAAGAGGCAGCTGGACAACCATCTGTCAGGGATGCTTTAGGGTGGATTCCTGCATTGAGCAGGGGGTTGGACTCGATGGCCTTGTAGGCCCCTTCCAACTCTGCTATTCTATGATTCTTTGATCCCAGGAAAATGGAGGGATCATCCCTGCCTGTTCCCGGGATCCCGTGTGTCATTTGCATGCACAGGGATGATCCCTGGAAAAAAAGCAGGTGTAGAAATAGCCTCTGTAAAGTAGTGTGCATGTTGATGGTAGTCTATAAATAATAATTCTGTTATTTTCCTTTTGCTCACAGTTCTTTGGATCCAAACTCTGGACAAGAAGAGAGTGACCAAGAGTTTAATGCATCAGATTAACAGATTATTAAAACCATTTTGCTGGTTTTGTTTTTGTTCTATTACATTTCTTCTGGGCGCTGGAATTATCCTCTTCTTTTCTGCCTTACTTCTGCATATACTTTGCAATAGATCCAACCCCACCATTTACCCCTCTTACTCCTCTCGTTATCAGCTTTGGTGGTGCTTTGTTGCCTCTATTTTCCAAATACAATATAAATCCTATAGAACTTTACAGAACTTGTTTTTCCTTTTATAAATTGCTTTCGTAGGAATTATCAATCCAATACTAAGTTGCGGGTGTTGAAATGACTTAACTCTAGCCAGAGATCTCAATTTACAATTCTCATTGCTTTGTAATGTTTCTCTGGAAGGTAAGGTGAAGTGAGACACTTTGATCCATGTTAGGTTGCCAACTCAATTATATTTTCATTTATCTCTTGCTTTAGAAACACACCCAAAATATTAAATCTGTTTACCGTTTGATATCAATTGATATCAATTGATAGCACTTCCCATTTTTCTTCTTCACAAAAAGAATGAAACACTGCTGATAGTCACTCAGAAAATTAAGACTTCAAGGATGGTTTGTGGCACAGTGGTCAGGGAGTCATAAATGGTGAGAGAGCAATGGAGATTTTCAATGTAAACAGAAGAGATAACTTTCTTTACTCCATGCTTGGGAGCCTCCATAAACTTTCTAATCATCAGGCCCATGGGCAGAACCTTCAAGATGAAATGGGGTGAGAACCAGAGTGGACCAAGTAATAGATACAGAACCTGGGTCCTTCCATGGATTCTTTGAATGCCATCTGATAAGTAACCCATCAGGTCTGTAAAATGGGGAGAACAATGGTCTATCTGGGAAGGTCGGCCTCCCCCCTGGTAGAGAGAGACAGCCGAGGTAGGGAAAGGGGAATAAATTATTCTGCTTATGCACAAATATAGATGAGGGATGGCTGTTTCCAACCCAGGGCCCTTGCTATCTGTTGCTGTAACTGGGGTGGAACACTTGAACTGAAGCCTGAAGTACAGTGTGCAGATGATACAGCTCCATTGAATAAGCATGGGCAGAGTGCCAGGCCTTTAAAATACCAGGCCTGGACAATCCAGAGGTGTCAAAATGCCTGCTCCTTCCAGGTGCTGCTATTTTACATCCCTATTTTTTTCTGAGCCTGAAGGGAGTTGTGAGAACTGACCCTGCTGAACTCAGCACATGAAGTCCCTGGGATTAGCCTTAGACTGATTCCCTGACTGTAGCTGAGAGGCTGTTATTTATTGATTCCCCCACATAGTTCTTATGCATTTGTTTTCCATGTCTTCTTTTTTTCCAAATAATGCCTCTTTATTTTGAGTAAACTTCTAATATTCTCATTGGAAGGACTTATAAATGGATTTAGTGCTCAGTATTTAGTAGCTCAGAGCTCCTATCACTGGATTCAATCTATGTGCATGAATTAAACAAGAAATGCAGAGTACCTGCCAACACATAAGAGAGCTTCGGCTATTGGCCGGTATAAAAACACAATAATTAAATAAATAAAATAACAATAACAATAATTATTGTTTATTAATATTATTACATTCAGGAGTACTCAAAACTGGATGATGGGTACAAATGCCCTTTTCCATGTTCTTTGGTGTAGAAACCTGTTTGTCAGGACAGTGACAAATGGCTATTCTTGTTCAAACAGCAGGACCATCAGATTCTAGCCATTCCTCCAAGTCAGAGGCCTTGTGCTCACTGTCCTAATAGGATCAGCATTTCACCGCTTCTCTCTCCTCATGACTGAGCTTCCACTGTCAAAACCGAGAATGACCTTTGTGTTCTCTAACTCTTTTGATCCAAATGTTACTGCAAGATTCAAAAGCTTACCTTCAGAAAAGTAACAAGACTGCCTACACAAGACAATACTTCATATAGGCTCGACATACATTCCATGTTTTACATTCCAGTTTTTCAACAGCAACTGTAATATTGTTAACGCGCAAATGTAGAGTTAAACTGTGTCACTCATAATTCTGGATTTAGCACCGACTAGAGAATGTCTGAGAGTCCATACACAAGCTGTTTTCCAGAAATATTTTAAAAATATTGACCTTAAAAATACCTTTAGGAGACTAAATACATTGCTGTGTCTTTAGTTTACTTTGCCAACTAACTTGAAGGCAGTGGGAGTGGAGAAAACGTAACTATGTTTAAACAACAACAACAAACAAACAGGAGCAAGACTAGCAAGAAAAAGAGCTTTTCTGTTTCCTTAGGCCTTAGCTAGACCCAACGTTTATCCCAGGGTCATCCCTGCCTGCTCCCGGGATCCCCTGTGTGTCATTTACATGGCCTTGGTTTGTAACAAGGGGCCTTGGTTTCTTCAGATGGAAGTTGATACTATGACGGTCCCCCTTGGCTCTAGGACTCTTCTTAATCCACCTGCTGCCACGGGAGAGATGTCCACCCTCCACTGGGTATCCTCCTGGATCACTTCACTACTTTTGCGACTCCAAAAGACCCAGCTCAGATGCACAAGTTAGGACTATAGATGCCAAGTCTGTCTCTGTGGCGCACCTGCTTCAGCTTAGGCCCCACAGCAGCCCAGATCGACACCTTTACCCAAACCTTCTCCCTTCCGCTGCCACCACAGATTTCACCCGTACCCTTTCCCAGGTACTTCACTGTCCACACCAGGATTAATTAAATGATATTTATTTAACAAGAAGATTGTTCAGGTTCAAAGCATATTGGTTTCCTTCAGTTACAAGCACAGAGCGTAATAGTTTCTTTGGTTCATTCACTTAAACGTTTCACAATATAACTTTCAGTAGTCCTCCGGACTACTCTACCCACTCTAACTACACTATCTGCTCCCCACACTCTGATCTCCCAAAACACGCAGACCCTTCTTTACTCTAACTCAGTGGTTCCCAAACTTTTTCAGGTCACCACCCCCTTGGTTCCACAAACGCATGCCCAGTGCCCTACCCTATAAAAATCATTATTCAGAATAGCGGTTTTCCACGACCCACTAAGGAAGATAATAACAATAAAATTAATTAATAACAATTAATTGAATATTTATTCAAAATCCAGTTACATTATTTTAGTTTATTCAATTAAACATAATTGATGAACTTGATCCAGTGATATCATCTTTTCAAAGTCTGATAGTCATTTAGCAAGAATATTAGATATCACATTTATTAACTAGGGTAGAGTACCTCACTATTCTGTACATTCTTATTGTGATGGATGGGCTTGATGAAGTGATACCAGTTTCCCAATGTCTGGTTTAAAGTCACTTAACATGAGTCTTAAATCACCACGTTTAGTAACCTGGAGTCAATTTCTTTGCTTGGAGAGAAGTAGGCAGACCACACTAAAACCACATTCCACCAAATATGATGTTGGAAATGCAACCAGGAGCTTCTGAACCACTCTCCATAGTGCAGGATAGCGATTAGAAATTTCCTTCTGTAATCAAAACTCCTGGTATGGAAAACACCACCTCGAGCGCCCCCCTGCCACCCCTTTGCCTCTTAACATCTCCCTATGTAATCCCACCGCCCCCAAGAGGGCGGTACCGCCCACTTTGGAAACCACTGCTCTAACTCAAAGCTTTCGCTCTTCACATTTTACCGCAGAAGCAGTCCTCTTTTATTCAGCTCAGTCTTCCGACTCCTCCAGGCACTCCCTACCAACATCCAATCAGCACCATGTACATTGATGGTGCTATATAAATAAATAATAATAATAATAATAATAACACTCACCTTCATCCAGCACTCATAAACCCTTTCATGACTCATATTTACCAACCTGCAACATACACACTGTAAGTACTACCTTTTAAACTCTACAATTCTTAATACTTTGTACTTTACAACTTAACTCTAAATAGTAAAACATCACAGATACCACATTAGAGAGTTAATATTTCCACAATGGTTTCATTCAGGTGTCACAATAAACCATGGCTTTTCATGACAGGCATAGTCCTGGGTAAGCCTTGGGCTCACATGCTCCCTCTTCCCTTTCTTCCTCTGGTGTGCTGCAAGGAGAAAGGAGGGTTTTTTGATGTTTCCATTTTAGATTAACTACCATTAAGTGTTACATCCACATTAGTCTGAGTGTTACATCCAACCCCTAAACTAGGTTTCAATTTAACTGTCGTTTGTTGAAACAAGCCACCTTTGTAACTCAAAGTCTGAAGGTGGCTTATATAAACTAAACCATAGGTAAGATGAACCACAGTTTGTCAGACTCATACAAAATGACAATCTGCAATTACTAAAAAGTGGAAGCAAAAATTTCCCCACTCTTCCTTTCAGCAATTCTGGGTGAGAGGGGTGAGGGAACTGTGTAAACCCAAGGCTCACTGCAGCCCATTCCCATCACAATAAAGCATGGTTTATCATGACATCCAAATGCAGGCAATGGTTCAGATACAGCAGTGGTGTGCAATTTGTGGCACTTCCATTAGCCCGAGACAGCATAGCCAATGGTGAGGGATCATGTGGGTTGTAGGACAACATATCTGGAGAGCTACAAGCTGAAATACAGTGTGCTAGTAAATACCAGTTGCTGAGGAACAGTAGCAGGAGAGATTGCCTTCATGCAACATACTCGTGGGTAAGTGTGTATAGGATTGCAGCCTGGCAGTGCAATCCTATACATATCCACCTAAAAGTAAATCCCATTGCAGTTAAAGAGCTTACTATCAGGTAAATTACAAACTGGGCAAAACGGAGAAAGTGGATATAGGATTACACCCAGTTTATGGCACATAATGTGTCTTGAGGTGAGACGTATCTGGAGAATGGTACTGCTAACCTACTGCTTTCAAGACAAGTCATAGTGGGTTCCTGTCAGAATTTGACAGACAGATCAGCCTCCAGCAAGGTACAAACCAGGCTAGTAGTATATAGTAGGTAGAATATGTACACTTTATTATGCTATGTGATTTGGGTGGGAATTTGATTGATTTGTATTCTGTAAAATGTACAATCTAATAATTATGTCTGAATTTGCACATATACATATAAATTAGCATATGTAAATGTTGCCGAAATTGGTGTCCTGTGGGGCTTGTGCCCCAAATCTTTTCAGTACCTAGAAATGCCTCTTCAAAAGAGAGTTGATAAGGCTAGAGGTCGGGGGAGTGGATATCTCTACTACTGAATTTGACCTGAAGTGACATTTGTGGCAGATTTAGAGAATCCTACTATCCTGCTGAGGGAAAATACACACGAAATTTCAATGGAAGCTAAAAAAAAAATTGTATTTGTTTGCTTGTTCCTTTGTTTTAAAGGAGCATACCCTGCCTTTTGATCAAATGATGTTCAAGGCAGTTTACAATAGATTATAAAATAATACAATGCAAACTCTTGGTGATGGGGTGGCCAAGGGAGGTAATGATGGGGGCATGAAGTTAAAGCCTCTTCATAGCTCTGTGCTGTGCCTGGCCTTACAGAACCTGCAGTGAACCAGGGGGAAATGTGCCCCCCAAGAAGGAAGTGTGCTATCAGTACCTGATGTAACTCTCATTAGGAGTGAGACCTCTAACATGCTCAAGAAATGTGTCATCCATATTTTTCCTCAGAGGTCCTGTCAATGCTATCGATACAGGGCCTGTGGCAAGCCCAGGAGATATAGCTTTGCCCACACCCAGGAAGTGTGCTTCCAGGCAGCATATCTCTATAACAGGGAGCTACTGTTGAACTATAAAATCCTGTCAGTATATAAGGCTTCAGATGAGAGTTAGTAACTTGTAACTTACGAGAGAAACAAGGTTTCTCCTGCCCCTAACCTCCCTATCACAAAACACACACAATAACTGCTCCCGTAAGGTTATATCCTCCTTCAACAGGGGCTTCATCATTCAATCACTAGCTGGCCTTCTGGGTGGGATTCCTGCCAAGTTACAGGCTGTGGGCAATAGAGTACACAACATTAGCAATCCATCTGTATCAAATTATCATTAAATTAGGATGAGCAGTAAGTACCACAGTACGAAATAGTCCCCACTCCAGACCAAAAGTCAGCTAGAGCTGCCATCCCCTGTGCACATCCTCACTCTGTATATGGGGCAAACCTCTCAAATGGAAAGGGTGAGCTGACTCTTTTGGAGTCATGCATCAATTTCTACCTGAAAATAAGAAATTATACCGAAGCGTTTCCCTTATACACTACTTCCTATATTTCTTACTTAGACCTTCAAGGTATGCAACACAGAGCATTCTCACAAATGTAGGACCTTGTGGAAGTGACAACATGATGAAATGAACAGAAGGAAAGTGAGAGCCAGACTGGTTATGAAAAATCACTGGCTGGCCTGCCATCTTCATTTTATTTAATTTCAGCAGCAGGCTAGTGCACATTTAAAAACATTAGAGAACACGGTAACTAAATGCAAAAGGAAAGCGCTACCACAAACCGGAGGGGGAAGGTGGAACCTCTCCTTGTTCTGCGGACACATTGTCAAGCTTAAACAGGCTACTGGACCAGATTAAACTCATAAGTGCACATTTTGGAAGGCTAAATGTGTGCTTCTGTGTGCTTTGTTACATTCTGACACACAAGTTCACCTTTACTGGGGTAAAGTAAAACCTGGGCTTTATTTTAACCACAATGTTTGCTTTTTAATTAAGTCTCCACTAAATTTTCAGGAGCCTCAATTGTACATGGAAAGTAGTACATTTTCACTGAAAGTATGCTAATTATATGGCCATTATGAATACTTCACCTATTAGTAAAATATGTAGCATTTATATACAACATCTCTCTCTCTCCCATACTACTAGAACCCAGGGTCATCCCATGAAGCTGATTGGTGGGAGATTCAGAATGAATAAAAGAAAGGACTTCTTCACACAATGCATAGTAAACGATGGAATTCACTACCACAAGATGTGGTGATGGCCATCAGTTTGGATGGCTTTAAAAGGGAGCTGGATAATTTTTTGGAGGAGAAGGCTATCAATAGCTACTAGTCCTGATGGCTAAGTGCAACCTCCAGTATCTAAGGCAGTGAGCCTATATACACCAGTTGCTGGGGAACATGGGTGGTAGGGTGCTGTTCTACTGTGTCCTGCTTTTGGGTTCCTGGTCAACAGCTGATAGGCTACTGTGTGAACAAGGTGCTAGACTAGATGGACCCTTGGACTGATTCAGCAGGGCTCTTCTTACGTTGTAATATAGGCCTTAGCTAGACCTAAGGTTTATCCCGGGATCGTCCTGCTCCCGGGATATCCTGTGTGTCATTAACATGAACAGGGATGACCCCGGGATGATCCTGGGATAAACCTTAGGTCTAGCTAAGGCCATAGTAATTTAGTGTGTTCAAAACATTTCACATATATTCTCTCAGTAATACTTGCAATAATCCTGTATGATAGGAAAGTATTATGCTCTGTATGTTGCAGCTGAGTGAGGACAAAGGCAGAGAGAGAGAGACCTTAGCTAGACCTAAGGTTTATCCTGGGATCGTCCCGGGGTCATCCCTGTTCATGTAAGTGACACGCAGGGGATCCCGGGAGCAGGCAGGGACGACCCCGGGATATAGGTCTAGCTAAGGCCAGAGAGAGAGAGAGACTTGTTTAAGACCACATAAGTGAAATTATGACTGAGGTGAGATGTGGACTCTAAGTCATGACTCTACACCAGCTCTCAACTTTAGTGTTAGCTTAGTGCTTCTTTGTCCACAGGCCAAGCAGCTTTGATGAGATATGACTGTGTTACGGTAAATAACAGAATAAAACAACAAATGGCAACATTGTGTATGAGAGCAGTATCAGAGGGAGGCATTTTTTTTTTACTTAAGTAAAAACTACCCCCAAAAGTGTTTGGGGAGGCAAATATGTACCACCCTATTCTTGATAGAATTAAGTTTCAAGTAGCATTCCTGGGGCAAAATTCCCCATGGAAGTAACACGTGTTGCTGGTCTGCTGACGGCCACCAAACCACTGCTTGAAGTGGCTGCAAGGGTTTTTTGTTTGTTTGTTTTTGTTTTCTTTTTAAAGACAGACACTACCAAAACCTGTGCCTTCCCCCAAATCATTAGATATGGATAGATCTGCATATTTTAACATTTGCAATTAAATATAAAAGTCAGTGTAGTTGAAAAAACTTCCTTGTAGAGTTTTCATCAGAGACGGTTTCCTGCAGTGCTACCTTTGGCCTTGTGTTGCCCGTACCTTCATCATATCATTTTGGATAGTGTCAAACTCTGGGCACTGAAGAGTTAAATAATATTTCCATGAGTTGGCAAATGTTCAGTCAAAACCTGGCCAACTGCCTGTTGTTTACTGAAGCTAAGGAAGAAGCATCTGCAACATTACGAAAAGCATATTGTAAAAGGCAACACATGCAAATTAAACCTCTTGAGCTATGAGTAAATTGCTGGGAAAATTTATAACTCATTTAATAAACTCTGAAGTAAATACATTGCCTTGGCTCCTAGGGAGAACAAAATATTTCCCATGATTCTCTTTTCTCCCCACCACTGGAAAAAATGCCTTGCAGCCAGACTGCTACAGTATTGAATTTACTATTAATCTAGTTTCATTGGAAAGAATTGTTCCTGCAATTGCATATTATTACACCATACATATTTAGACCAGCTTTAACTTTTTTTCTCGCTCTCTTTCTCTCCGGATAAAACTTACAAAATATCAGTTTTGAAATATTTTGCTTATATGGCCCCAAACGTATCCATGGACCCCAACCATGGTTATACCTGAATAACTAAACCATGGTTATACCTGAATACCTAAACCATGCTTATGGATTGGCTGCAAACTGGGATACAAATCTAGGTGTTTGCTTTCATCATGATTAAGAATTGAACCTGCACAGAGCAAACCAAAATTAAACAAACTGTGAATTCTATGCCTCTCCAGCCGCTCTGCTTGCAATGTGACAAGCTGGTCTTGATGCCCAAACACAACCTTTGAGGCCAAGGCTTAACTAAACCATGGTCTCACTGTACATTTGAGATCTTAACCACGGTCAAGACAACAAACTATGGCCTGGTTCAGACAACACGCTAAAGCATGGTTTAGCGTGTTGTCTGAACCAGGCCTATGTCTGGCTTCAGGCCTAGCACCAGGTTTGGCAGGACCTTTGGTGTCCTACCTTACTATGGTGGTAATTGGATGTGTGGTGCAGCATGCAGGTTGGGGCTGCTGCCATGGCTGCAACAATAACAATGGCAGGCAGGTACAGCAGCAAAAATATTGGTCTAGCTAGCATGTGCTGCTTCTTACACCTACCAGTTTCGTTCCCCCACAGTGGTTCTGTGGCTGCAACACAGTATTTGTTGTGTTTCCCGTTCCCTCTGGCATTCACACGTGCTGGCAAACTAACATAGGACATTTAATCAGTGAAACTTCTTTTTTTGGAGGAAATCCCCTGGTTAAAGCTTAATGGTTACACTCTTCAGAAATACATAAAGCTGATTGATGGTTAGAAAGCTTTAAGCTCCAAGATGACATTCTGGCCTTAGCTAGACCTAAGGTTTATCCCGGGATCATTCCAGGGTCATCCCTGCCTGCTCCCGGGATATCCTGTGTGTTATTTACATGAACAGAGTTGACCCCGGGATGATCCCGGGATAAACCTTAGGTCTAGCTAAGGCCACAGTCAACATCTTATTCACTATAATGACAATCTGTTTTTTGAGTTGCTACTTATACGGTTCTAAAAACAGGTCCTAAATCCGACCAAGGGAGAAGAATGACTCCTGGTCTGTTCCATCAGGCAATCACAATGGGACATTCTTGAAAGGCTTAACAAACCATCCCAGGAGAGCTAGTCCATATGCGAGCCACACATTGGCAGCTCAGGAGAACATGGCCAAAGCCTAAACATGATCATGGGGTGGGTAAAAATCTCAGGCACAAGAATTCACATGCTCTCTTCCCAGGTTGTGGCAGCTCTCTCCTGATGCCAGAAGCAGTGAGTATTGCTCGCAACTGCTTCCTGGTTCCTTCCAGGAAGCATAACCCATTCAGGGTGAATCCAGAAGTTATTTCTTATTGTTACACACAGGGGCATGGTGTGCCATATAAGATAGCAGCCAAAAACACATCTCCTGTTAACAACTTTTAAAAATTATTTTTAAGGTTAGCAAGCTGACTTAATAAAATCCAATTATAACTACGAAAAAGGTGTTTGTTTGTTTTGGTCACTTACACTGCTGTTGTAGCCCAAAATGCTGACTTTCTAGAAACAAGCTTTAAAAAAATCATTATTATTGTTTAATTCAAAATAAAAACTGCAGACAGCAAACATCTCCTTAACAGAGGCATCCTGTGAGGAATGGCTGCTGCTCGAACGCAGGCTGTGATATATGGGTGCATATTCTTTCTCATGTGCAGTTTAATCTATTAAAACACACACAGTTAATTGACTAAAGTTTCTTTAATCAACTGGCAGCCCTAGTTTCGGCACATTGTGGGCATAGATGGAGCTATACAAGGCACTTCGCCTATTGGAAATCTCATTCAGTCATCCTGGTTTTTGAAATTTCAAAAGGTATGGCCCACATTCTTTAGAAGCATCTGTTCACAGCTAGAAACATGGTTGAAATAAAGACTATGGCCCCGTTCAGGCAACACACTAAACCTTGCTGCTTAACCACAAAATGGTTAACGGAATGTAACCATTTTGTGGTTAAGCAGCATGGTTTAGCGTGTTGTCTGAACGGGGCCATTCTTAGGAAGCTGAGTTTAGCACCCAGTACCATATTCAATACTTTAGCTGTACTCTTGTGAAAACGCAGCATGCATGTCACCTGCTTATTCATGGGAGCATCATACACATTCTTTCCCTTGTCTGTTGGCTAAATTAGAAATTGAGAATTCTCCCACAATAGTAAGGGGGGGGGGGGAACAATGTGAAAGTATGATGCATGTAAGTAGGTCAAAGAAAGTCACAATTGTTATCAATTTAGCTTGCAAAAAGTGTCTTTCTCATCCGAATTAGGTATTTTCAGTCTTTCCTGTGTTGTTTTTCTAGATGGGCATGAATGATTAGGATGATCTCAATGGTTTTGGGATCCCTGCAGAAAAGATGCCCTCGGTGGGCTATGAGGTGTGAAAACAGGCAAACAAGCAGGATGCAACTAATGTTGTTCCTCTGGGTCAACTAATGCTGACCCAGAGAGGTCCGCCTGGCGCCTACATTGTACTCCTTTCGTCGCCAGCTGAAGACCTTTTTATTCACTCAGTGTTTTAACACTTAATTTTAACTTAAATTTAAATTTTACTGTTTTAACTCTGTATTTTAATCTTATATCAATTTTGCTGCGTGGTTTTATCCTGGTTGTGCTTTTTATACTGTATTTTGTATTTGTGCTTTTAACCTGTTGGTTGTTTTATTATGGTTTTAATTTTTGTGAACCGCCCAGAGAGCTTCAGCTATTGGGCAGTATAAAAATGTAATAAATAAATAAATAAATAAATAATTCCTCCTCCTGCCCGTTGTCACCACTGCCCACCACCATCCCACAATGGGGATTTGACCTTCTTACTGCAGGCAGCAGTAAGAAGGAGCAGAAATTTGGTAACTCACCTGCCTCCTTGGGCCCAGTTCCCATTAAAGGATGGCTGAGGACAGCAGGGGTAACTGCAAGGAGGAGACATAGGCCTTAGCTAGACCTAAGGTTTATCCCAGGATCCTCCCGGGGTTGCCCCTGCCTGCTCCCGGGATATCCTGTGTGTCATTTACATGAACAGGGATGACCCCAGAATGATCCCGGGATAAACCTTAGGTCTAGCTAAGGCCATAGTGGCAGTGAGCTCCAGTATGCAGTGGGCTGCCTGCTGGAATGGGCCCTGTCAGGCGCCCAGCCATGCAGACCAGGTTGTAGCTTGGTATTTTGTGCTCAGTTTTGATGCCTGCTGGATGATATATACCATGTTCCCAAACCCTATCGTCCTGGAGGACAGTGCTAACACTGCTGCATTACAGCCTCTATCACATTGACCACACCACAGCTTATATCACATTGATTTGGAAGGGACAGCAGTGGGTGATCCTCTTACCTTCTGGCCTAAACAAGACTTTAATGAGAAGAATCACAGAGGAGGCTGAACACAAAGAAGGCTACACCTTGCTTGCCACTTGTCCATCTCCTCCTATGGATGAGTGCATTGTACTTTGAAATCTACTAAATGAAATGTGTTGTATTCTTCATTGGGGTTTTCCAACTTTGGCTATGGCAAAGGATAAGTTTGATAAGCTTTGCATAGCTCATTTAAACTGTTCAATCTCTTCAGATGAATTAACAAGCTAATCAACATTAAGAGAATAAGCTTTGCAAACATAACAGAATCTACAAATTGAGGATTGTTCGTAAAAATTTATTTTGTGACTAGCTGTACCCTGCCACGCGTTGCTGGGGCTCAGTCTGGTTGAATGGAAAAGAAAGCAAAGAGAAAGCGCACGTTTCTAATATGTTTAATTTCACAATGCTTGTGGATATACAATATTTTCGTTGTTCCATTGTCTGTGTAGATATAAAGATTGTCTGGTTTGCCGATTCTAGAACACGCAACATATAATTGTCCATGTGAGAAGCAATCTGTGTCTAGATCTAAACCGCACAATTCTAAAGATTGGCCCTGAGCTTTGTTGATGGTGATTGCAAATGCCAATCGAATTGGGAATTGCAATCTCTTAAATTGAAATGGCATATCTGCTGGAATCATAGGAATGCGAGGAATGAGGACATCTTCACCTTTGAAAGGTCCTGTCAAGATTGTTCCTTCTATGACGTTGCTCAGTAATTTTTTTACTGCAAGCCACGTGCCATTGCAAAGTTTTGTGAGAGAACATGCAAATAGGAGAGGAGGCAGAGGCAGTGGATTGGCCTACTGTTTGGTTTTTAAAAAAGGATGTTTTTACGGTGAGGAGGTTAGTGGAAACTCCTGGCAGTTACCTTTCTTCAGAACGTGTAACTGTCACAGGTGTGACATCTATATTCACTCAGCCAATTGTGAGAGAACATGCAAATAGGAGAGGAGGCAGAGGCAGTGGATTGGCCTACTGGTTGGCGATGTCACAATGACCTATAAGAGCAAATAGGAGAGAACATGCAAATAGGAGAGAAGGCAGAGGCAGTGGATTGGCCTACTGGTTGGCGATGTCACAATGACTTATAAGAGCAAATAGGAGAGAACATGCAAATAGGAGAGGAGGCAGAGGCAGTGGATTGGCCTACTGGTTGGCGATGTCACAATGATCAGCAGGACTGGTTTTTTGGAGGCCTATTTCTTCGATTTTAAGACAAACTTTTGACCCCATATAGAACATAGTTACATAACGCTCACGTATTCGAATGCAACGTTGTGTCAAAATTTCAAAGCAATCGGTGAAGAACTTTCGGAGATATAACGTCTGTTTCGAACGAACATTTACATTTTTATTTATATAGACTAGCTGTACCCGGCCACGTGTTGCTGTGGCTCAGTCTGGTTAAATTGAAAAGAAAGAAAAGACAAAGCGGATGTTTCTAATATGTTTAATTTCACAATGCTTGTGGATATACAATATTTTTAGCTGTTCCATTGTCTGTGTAGATATAGAGATTGTCTGGTTTGCCGACTCTAGAACACGCAACATGTAATTGTCCTTGTGAGAAGCAATCTGTGTCTAGATCTAAACCGCACAATTCTAAAGATTGGCCCTGAGCTTTGTTGATGGTGATTGCAAACGCCAATCGAATTGGGAATTGCAATCTCTTAAATTGAAATGGCATATCTGTTGGAATCATAGGAATGCGAGGAATGAGGACATCTTCACCTTTGAAAGGTCCTGCCAAGATTGATCTCTGACTATAACAATTGCCACTTCGTCTATAGTTGGAGCATTGAATCTTCGCACATGTTCTCCAGCAGGCGTTTTGTCAGCATGAATAACAATCTTGTGTGTATCAGATGGCATCATGTCAATTGCTGTTTTGATCAAATGTACTAAATTGTTTTTTTCGTGAAGTAGCTGTTGCAGTTTTGAAACGATGGACCTTTTTATGCCGGTATAAATTCCGCAGCGTGCATTCAATTCATCATTGCCATCACCAATGAAATACATTTGTAGGAATTTATGTTGACTAGCTTGAAACGGAAGGAAGGAGCCGGCTTTATGATAAATTTGTCCTTTGACTTTGAAAGTTGGCATAAATGGAGCTGTGATGATTTCTGCGCCGAATGACGTCATTTGGAAGCATGAGTTGTATTTCCTGATGTTAGATAGGAAATGCTTTGATTCTGCGGTATATCCGGCAAGCAAAGTTTGTAATGACTCTGGTGGTTCTCCAAGTTGAGGCAGTTTAATTTTTCCAGCAGCGCAACACATTCCTTTTGTTTCTCCATTAAATTTAAGAGCCTTGCAATAAGGACACACTTCAGTCATAGTGCCGATCAGAACATGCCGCCTCAAACTGTAATCATCAGCTGGGTTGTACCGGAATGCAAGGCAATTGTAATCGTGTGATTGTTTACCACGGAGTCGTGTTTGACGCTGATGTGCTGTTTCTCGTTGACGTCTTTCAGCCGCTCTCAGCCTGTCGCGTTCATTCTGTTGAGAACAAAGCAGATCTGAAGCTGTAGAACGCGATTGCCGTGCTCGCAACCGTGCATCCTCAAGTCTGGCTGAACGTTGCTTGGCTGGTTCCTTGGCACGTATTTGAAGCATTCTTTTTCTTTTTTTCTCGTTTGCTGATGCCCGTTCTTCCTCAGTCTGATTTGCAATTTCTCGTCGCAGTGCTTCCGCTCTGCGAGTACGACGACCTAAGTGTGATCTTCTGTGAGGCATTATTTGGATGAAGTAAAGCAAATTGTTTGGTTTTTAAAAAAGGATGTTTTTACGGTGAGGAGGTTAGTGGAAACTCATGGCAGTTACCTTTCTTCTGAACGTGTAACTGTCACAGGTGTGACATCTATATTCACTCAGCCAATTGTGAGAGAACATGCAAATAAGAGAGAAGGCAGAGGCAGTGGATTGGCCTACTGGTTGGCGATGTCACAATGATCAGCAGGACTGGTTTTGAGGAGGCCTATTTCTTCGATTTCAAGACAAACTTTTGTCCCCATATAGAACATAGTTACATAACAACGCTCGCGTATTCGAATGCAACGTTGTGTCAAAATTTCAAAGCAATCGGTGAAGAACTTTCGGAGATATAACGTCTGTTTCGAACGAACATTTACATTTTTATTTATATAGAAGATTGAATAAGTTAACATGAAATTACAATGATTTTGGAACAAGTTGGTGAAAATACAGCAATTATATTAATTGCAGTAGATTATTATTATTATTATTATTATTATTATTATTATTATATTTATTTGTATCCCACCTTTTGCCCAATACTGGGCCTTTACTTTTTGTGTGGACCTAGGAAGAGGGAACAAGAAATTCAAGGACAAAGAACATGAAGTTCAAGGACAGAGAACCTAAATATTTTCAAATGAATTGGCAGACATGCATTTTTATATATATAAAATGGTATATATGTTTATAAATACTAACTATACAATCCCAAGATTCTGCATTAGCCTGTCTGCACAGCTCATAAAATGCAAGATGCCATCATCACAATCTTTTTTTAAAAAGAAATCCAGGGATCATCATCATTATCATATATATTAATAGCAATTTCAGTTCGCCATTGCTTATGTTGCTAAAACATAAAACACCACCCATGCACAAGAGGGAGGTAGAAGCAAGCTTGAGGGAACCCCAAGGTTTTCAGAAGTATGAAGATTTTTATTTATACACACACACACCCCTCTAAAGGGTGTGGGGTGACCACCGAAAAACAACCAAATGAGGACTGAGCGTGCTCCGTGGCCACAGAAAGCTGACTAATTGTTTGGAATAAAAATGAAAAACCAGGTGAGAAGGCAATGAGCTGAAATACCCTGAGCAGGAACACCCCACACTGCAACATATTGTTGCAGTCCTCATTTGCCAAATATAGTAATATGAACTTCTCCATATACTGGTCCTTAAACAGCTAAAATGGCACAATTCATCCAGAAGAGTATGATATCAGTAGGTTTGCGGCAACCACAAGGTTTGCAGAAATACAATAAATTATTAGAAAATGAGCCCTAGGAGGAGGACTGAATCCCACAACAGCTTGAGGACTGGGCATAATGCTAGAGAGAATGCTTGATTCCATCTCGCCTGTTGCAGTAACTTTAAACCTCAACAGGACCCACTTGCTTACTGAAGATATTTGTAAGTGGAGGTTTACTAATTTTTCGAAAACAGGTAAAAAATCTGCAAAAGAAATTAATACTCAGATTTGTCCTTGGTAATTGTCTTTAAGCTCCTGTGGTTATTTAAATCCTGCTATTAGGGAGAGGGAAAGACAGAATTGTGATCCAGGTAGAAAGGAAGAGATAGATTTACACAACCCATAATACATTTGGACTTCTACAGTAGCAAATTATGAGCAGAACTAATCATAATCACTGGATTCTACACATGCAAGTCACATAGGGCTTGATCTAGCCAAGGTTATGTGTAGCTTATAAGTCTTAATTATTTCAATGGGAGTGTGAGAGCTACTTCAAACATTTCCCATTTTAGGCAGATGTGTACCAACAATTTTATTGCAGTCAATAGACCATTCCAGCAAAAGTAACATGCAAAAGGACTGAGCGTACATTCAACTATTAAAAGGACAAGTAATCACAGAGGATTATGATTGACCTGTCTGAGCTCTGAAGTAATAGGGACATTAGGAATTCAGTTGGGTGACCAGGAAATGATTGTAAAATGGGGTTCAGAAGATCATTCCTAGCCCCTTGATAAAATCTACAGAAAAGTAACACATATGATACGGTTTCCACCTCGGTATTTTTACAGGGACAGCATCTGTTGAGCAGTGGGCAGATGTGTAAAAATGGAATGCAAGGATGAAACAAAGATATTGTCATACTGATCCACTTATCAGGGAGCCAGAATTGGCTGCAGGTCCCTGTCGAATACCCACTTAGTAGCAAACATAGGATTACTGCTATATTATATGTTTCAGATGTTTCCCATTGAAATCAATGAGTCTTAAAAATGCTCAACTTGGGTGGATTGTGCCCAGATTGTGCAAATGTCAATGAACACACAGCAGGCCTCTTATCTGTAACACTCTTTTTTTATTTAATCGATAAAATTCCACAGGGTAACATGCCTGAGGTACAACACACAGGCCATTTTCCAACAAAAGTTCTGCACGTAATAATAAAAATAGAAAATTATTATTTTAGACACAACGTTCAGCACCCTTTTCCTATTTCTCATTTTTTGCCATCAATCACAGCCATTGGAGTTCTGTGACTGATGCGTGCTGACTGACAACAGAAAGAAAAATTTTGAGGCGTTAGTGAAATGACAGAGCTGTCATGGCTGACTCAGAAATGAAAAAGAATAGATAACACTTTAGAAGAAGGGAGGGGGGAGTCATAGACAAACGGTACTGATGTCCTGTAAGCACAAATGTTCAAAGTCCCATCTGCCCTATCCTGAGCAGTTTGGTCTATCCGGCTGACATGGTTAAAGAAAGCCAATTTTTACTGCCTGAAATAGATGAATAAGCAATGCGGTCAGCAGCACTTTTGATCTCGTCTGAGTATGAGGAAGAAGGTTTTATGACTAGGTGTTATTTTTTTATTTTACTGTTGAAGGGCTAGATGAGTGAGAGCTGGTGGGTGTTGGAGCTGGCAGTGTTGAGGTGAGCCAGGAAGCAAGGCTGGCCATCCGGCAGAGAGCATTTCAGGCTGAGGTGCCAACTTTATAGGACTGGGTGGAACCCTAATGGCCCGTTGAGTCAGCTAGCCTCTGCTGAGCTGGGAGCTCTATGTGGCCATCAAGCTGTCTGCAATGCATGATGCTGAAGCATAGCACAGAGCAAGCAAACAACTCCTTCTGGCCATGATAGAGCCGAGAGTGCGGCACCTGGCTAGAAACCAAGCAGAGACTCCTGGCACCTTCTATCATATTTCTTCTTTGCCTGTGGGTTCCAGGGGTGGAGGACTTGCTCAGACTTCCATGCGCCAATAGGTTCGTCTTGCAGGTCAGCACTCAACAGAAACAGCGAGGATGATAAACTGCTTCCTTTTTATTAAGAACACCACATGGAAATATAACCTTCTGGTAGCAAACCCAAACAGTTTATGCAGCTTTCTGTGTCCTCCAACATAAATATGCACACCCACCCACACATACACAGCACCACACTAAACCATACTAGGCAAGTATCAGAGGGGAAACCAGATTCTTCCATTACAGACTCCTTAAAGATACAGCCCATATACTGCAACTTATTTTCTGCTGCCTCTTCCCACAGATTTTGCAAGGTTTTTTAATGCTTCAAAAACCTGCAAAATCTGTTTGACCCAAGACAGTGGGAAAAGCAAATGCATATACACCAACCAGACCAAAAATGGCTCCCCGATTCCATCATATGATCTCTATAAAACTATTATCTTTTGCCAGTCTCTGATGATGATAAACCCACCATTACTTTATGTCGCAAAGGTCTCACTCACCTAAGGCCTGATTTAAACATTACGAGTACTAACCAAACCACAATTGTCAATATTGGTTTAATAATTTCTCCCCTAGAAAAAAAAGCATTCAAATATTCTCTGTTAGGGGTGAATTTTCTTTGATCTTTCTAGACAACATGAAAGAACCAATCGTTTGGTTTCATCCACAGGAGCAAAGCATCTGCCCTAGCGGAACCCTGTTTGTAAAAATAAAGCTGCTAAAAGCCAGTCACAAAAATCAAATGGGAATGTTAAGCATAACAAATTGCAGATTTAAGTCCCAGCTCAAGTATTTTCCATAGAAACATATGATAGATGTGTTTGCCAGACCAGGAAACCCCATCATAGCATGCAAAAATTCTACTTTTTTGTTACAACCCACAAATTTCTACAGGATTGCTGATTGATGTAACCCTCGGATTAGAAATACACAACATGAAATAAAGTTCCCAGAGTGGAAAAAAGGAACTCCTTGATGAAACTGTTGAAAGAGCGATAAAAGCTTCACTCAAGGACTCCACTTTAGTATCAGATTGTGGGAAACTTTCATTTAAACAGCCCAATGGAGTCCATTAGCCATCAATCTGCAGGCACTAAATAAACCCTTAACACCTCTTCTTAGAAACTGCAACATAATCATCCAGCCATCCTGCTGGAGTTACTGACAAAAAGAGCTGCTGAAGATTGAAGAAAGTTTATAGCAAGGGGTGGGGGGGAGAGAAATTTCCTCGCAACACAACTGCCCACAGTAAAACCTTACAATTTTATTTCTTCAAAGGCCAGTGTAGGAAGCACAAAGCAAAGATACCGTCACTTCAAACAAACAAGACAATAAATTGTGAAAGAAATGTTTAAGGATCTGTCATTTCAGGAGATTGTGTCTCAGATTATTTTTGAGATGCTAATTATATTCAAGGCCATTAAAGTATATACGTAGACCCCTGGCCAATTTAACAGAAAGCAGGAATTTTCATGTCAAATTAGAATTTGAGTTTGTACTAATTTTTTAGTGGTTTAGCGTTATGGTTTAATCAGGGCTTGCACACTCCCCACTCATTCATGAAGAGATTTCACTTCATTTTCAACTATCAGTTGTTACTTATTATGACTGCACAAGGAAAAACTGCAGTTAGTTTTAAGTAAGGTTCAGAGATTATTTATGATTCTGGCTTGTTTCTTTATAGTTAACACTAACCATAGTTCTTGGTTTGAATGAAACAAGTAACTGTGGTTAGTCGAAAACAGAAGCAAATGCTTCTAATATCCTCTCCTTCTTGCAGATGCACCAAAGCAGAGAAGATGGAGAGCATGTGAACCCAAGGTTTGTCCAGGCTCATTCCTGTAGTGCTAAGCTGTGGTTTAGTGTTATATCTGAACACAGCCTCTCTGTGTTGAGTGAACTAGTGCTAAATGGACTTTGATTTGGTCCTGGCCTTCAAGATCTTTTAACATATTATATTGACCCTGTTCAGACTACAGTGGTTAAACATTTTGAGCTAAACATTATGGCTTAGCATGTCGTGTGAATCATTCCTAACCATGATGGCTGCATAACCACGGTTTAAACACGCTCACTAATGATTTGCTGCAAAAGGGTTAGCAGTCTAACCATGGCTTAGTGTGTTGTCTGAACAGGGTCATAGTACAAGCGTCCACCTAAAAATGTAAAAGCAGGAATACAAAAAATATGATCACAAACTCTGGTATTATATAGCTATACTTCTCACAGAGTTAGGATTGGTTCTGCCTCCCTGTTAAATGTAGAATGTGGTCAGAAAGTAGATACTGGTCCACTGATGGACCCATGGCGAATTTCTGGTAGATCTCCTTCTGCCTGCTGATAGGTGGGATTTTTATTAAGAATGCTTGAGTAGATGGGCCTTAGTCTGATTCAGCAAGGCACTTCTTATATTCTTTAGCTTGAGTATATATTTGAGTTCATTTAGTTATAGTTTAACTGTTAAAAGATCCTACATATGCATTCTTCTAATGTAAATTTAGAACACATCAGTTAACCAGAGTGATTGAGGGTAAAAAATAATAATCTACAAAACTGAAGTATGTCCATCCAGATTTGCCCCACATAATATGTGTGAAATGCTTCCTGTGTAACATATCTGGGAATCTATTTTAAGTGCCACTGAAAATCATAAAAGTAAGGCTTATGTTGTACCACTGTGAAGAGGGACAACCATTCCTGTTACCACCTATCAAGATACAAAACTGGATGGAGAATAAGAGTTCTGAATCATCAAAGAAGGCCATGTTATAGCTGTTGTACACAGCTGAGAGAAGCCATGTCATAGCTGCTGTGCATAGTCTGACAATCATATGTAGAGTGACAATCAATATCCACTGGTTATCTCTTATACCTTTTGGATAATCACAAAAATATGTCTGGGACTATAAACATTCACATATGTTGACATTTATCCAATTTCAGATGATCGCTGTTAACATTATTACACCAGGGACATACATCACTGACTAATGAAATTCATAAAACTTGTCTGGGATTACTAAATTAGATTCAACAAATGTTTAACATACAAAAGCAACCAAAAAACTAGCATACGATATCAAGACAACAGTAGAACCAGTCTGATGAGGAATGGATAAAAGATTGGGATTTGGTAGAAACATGGTTGGTGGGAGTTAACCTTGGCAAAAATTGTTAACTGCTACAATTTGTATTCTTGTATAGATCTATTAGGCCATAGCTAGACCTAAGGTTTATCCCTGGATCGTCCAGGGGTCAAACCTGTTCATCTAGGTGACACACAGGGGATCCAGTGCTCAGGCAGGAGCGAACCCTGGATGATCCCAGGATAAACCTTAGGTCTAGCTGTGGCCTTAGTGGCCTTCCGAAAAAGTTTGACACTTATTCAGTAATCCCATATTGAACAGATAAAAATTATATATGCCCCAGTTAGGATGGAGTGGCTTAGAGGAAACCAAGAGCTGGAAATGGAATAATGTACCCCTTTCACAATAAATCTACCGTCAATAGGGTAAAACATTAATTTCAGGAATGTTTTGATCTTAATCATACCCCTGATTAGAATCTACTTACTGTATGGGGGACTTTGAAAACAGTCCTTAGAAACTCAGACTTTAAAAGGAGGTATTTGACAAATGAAAGAGCAGCTATGAACAAGTGAAACTGCAACTTAGAAGTCAGACATAAAAGGTAAAGGAGAGTAAACAGGTAGGTATTTGTAATAGCAAGAAAGAAAATGTATATGAAAAATCTTTACAACAGGAAAGTATATGACCACCTTGAAACAGAAATACTCTTAAAAATAAAAAAGGTGGAGAAACCTGATAAAATTATTGAGTGCCAACTTCCCAAGAAACAAAAAAAGATGGCCTTTATCAGAGGGATAAACAACTACATCCTCCCAGCCCCAGTTAAGACACCAGTAGCTGTAAGAGATGCATTTTAGAATTCTATAAGGCATTGTATCATTCACGGAATCCCAGTATCAGTCATGCTTCATAATTTTTCTATTTAATGATTCAGCAGGATAAAGTGATTCAGCAGGAAAAAAAATAAATTGAATGCTCCCATTAATCTCCAGAAAGCGCTGGACCAAATCACAAGGCTTTCAAGCAACAACAAAAATACCTCCTTGCCCAGATGGCTTCATAGCTAAGTATTATAAAACATTCACTCAAATTTTAGCTCCATGATAGCTAAAATTGTACAAGTGAATTTATGCCAGAAAATATTCCCTACATCACAGAGGTCAAAAAAATTATAATATGCAAGGAAAGTAAAACAACAACAACAACAAAAACCAACCCCAAATCTACATCTCTGCTAATACATAGACTGAGCTGGCACGGGGGGGGGGGGGGGGGGGAGAAGGTTTGGCATATTTCAAGAAAAATGCTGTCATTTGCAAAATATATCCCTATTCTTGCAATAATTTGTAGGGGGCTGTGAAATGAAGTGAAAATATTTGCCTAAACTGAAGGCAAAAAGGATGATATGATACCGCCACATAACCAAATCTGATTGGCTACATGGTGATGTGGATCTCGTAATTCTGACTTTATGTTCCCTGGCTGGACCATGTAGCCAGCAGGAATAACTTATCTTTTAAAATAAATGTGACCAAAGCAGATGTCAGATGACACACTAAGCCATGATGGTGAGGCAGTAAAATGGTACAAAAAATGTGAGGTTTGGAAGACTTTTGGAAGAAAAAAAAGGGACTCTCCAGATGTTCAAAAAACTTTTTTTTATCTTCTGTACTTTAAAGTTTCCTTCCTTCATTTTTTCCTACAATTGGTGCCTTCCTGCTTTTTATTTCCCCCTTGGGGCTCTTTTGCAGTACCTCTTAGGTTCCTCAAAACTATGTTTTGAGGTTCCTCTATGTTTGCTCATAAAAATCCAGGTCAGCCCTGGACTGATTAGAAATATTAACTTGAGTCCTAGCTCAACGATTTATAATTAACAAATTCAAACCAACTTTGTTTGCAAGAAAAAGGTTTTTTTAATATAATATCAGGTAATATTATAAACCACACAGAGAACTCAGGACAACCCACCGTATGGTTAATATTAGATGTAGCCAAGGCCTTTGATTATGTAGAATGGCCATGCTTTTTTTTAAGCATAAACTTTTTTAAAAAATTCCACACTTATAGAGGAATTTAGACTTACAAGGGGTTCCAGGCAGGGATGTCCTCTCCTCTGTTATCTATTATGCCACTAGGCACTAAGGGCACAACCCTATGACATCCGTGCCCAATGGTTGTAAGCCTCCAAACTCAGAGGCGTATGAGCATCCAGGAGGAGGAGCAGAGGGGATGGTCACCACTGTCATTTCTCCGACTCTGCATTTTAGTTAGACAGGCTTTTTCGCCCATCTAGATGGGATGCTGCAGAGGAGGAGGGAAGGAGGCTGAAGAGGCCTGGGGATGCAGTGTAACCTGACCCCTCCACTCCCTGCCTACAAGCAAAGCTTTGCCCCCTTTACTCCATCTCTGAGATTGCTAGTTGCAGTTTCCCAGATCCAAGGCTGTAGACAGCCCGCCGACCTCAGGTCTGGGAATCCGCGATCCCAGATGACGAAGGGAGCACAGATTCCCAGACCAGAGGTTGGCGGGCTATCTACAGCCTTGGATCTGGGAAACTGAAATATCCTATGGCCCCCAGATGCTGTCTAGGGGCCCATAGGATTGCTCCCAAATTACAGCATTTAGAACACACAGAGACACACCTACTAATGGGATCCAAGATGGAACTGAACAAATTAAGTTTATTTTGTACGCTGATGACATTAAGTTATCATTACAATGTCCATTCAATCCAGTTGTACAAATTCTGCCAATTATAGGCTAGTGCAGTTAAATTTCTAGCTGAATAAGGACATCAGAATTAATGGTGAACAATATCTTGGATGCCTTCAAACAGCAAACTTCAGCCCAATGAGGGTAAAAATGGACACTTCAACTCATAAAGTACTCAGGAATGAAGCATGCAGTTATTATAAATCAGGTATTCAGAATGCAATTGAACCCCTTTAGTGCCAGAAATTAAGAAGGATTTAGATAAACAGAACTTTTTTTTATTTGCACATTTCTTCAGTTAATTCAAAATGCCTAATCTTCCTTTTTACAGTGCAAGCCAATGCATGCCTACTCAGAGGCAAGTCCCATTGAGTGCAATAGGGCTTACTCCCAAGTAATCATGTACAGGCATGCAACCTTAAATTGGTCCAGGGGAAAGGGGCATTACAGTTTAGCAAAACTTAATCACCAACCTTATTTGTGCAGGAGAAAGACCAAGATTAGTTTTCACATACATCAAAGGAGCAGGGAGTACAAATAAGTTCAAATATTTGAAATTCCAAGCTCCCAGAGCAGATGGTCTATCATAATAGGAATGCATAAAAGTAAATTATTGGAAAGCCATTATATAGTCTGCCCAATTTTGGGATGCAGTAGATTTTAAGATCTTGTGGTGCCAAACTTGTGTGTAGACTAAACCACTTCGGACTGCAGATGAGGGCTAGCATGACTGAGTGTTCCTCCAAACATGTCCTGTCAAAGCCATCCCATAAAAAACTAGAAGCTAGGAGATATGGCTAAACTAGCATGTCTCCCCCGACATGGTTGTTTTCTATTTTTATAAGGATTGTTTTCTAGGGCTATCTGAAAACTGATTAATAGGCAAGACAAGAAGTTATACTTCTTCATATTGTGTTTAATTAACTTATGGAAATGATTGCTAGCTTAGTTTTTCTTTTTTTAGAGGATTAGATAAATCTATGAAAGGCTATCTATCATCATAGAACTACATAGATTTTAGCAATTCTTATGAACGGTGTTTGGCCCGTTGTTGTTTTCTTTATACCTGTTGTCCTTGGGTAACTTAATATGGCAAAGACTGAATTGCTTGTTTTTCCTCCTAAACCTTCTCCTCATCTCTCATTCTCTCTTACTGTCAATGATGTTACGCTTACTCCAGTCAAGGAAGCTCGTAGTCTTGGCTTTATATTTGACTCCTCGCTCTCCTTTATTCCTCATATTGAGGCAGTAGCTAAATCCTCTCATTTTTTCCTGTATAATATTGCCAGGATTCAATCATTTTTGTCTGTCTCTTCTGCCAAGACTCTTGTTCATGCACTGGTTATTTCTCGGTTGGACTACTGCAACCTTCTTCTCACTGGCCTTCCTTCTTCTCACATCAGTTCTTTGGTTTCTGTTCACCACTCTGCTGCTAAGATCATCTTCTTGGCTCGCCGCTCTGACCATGTTACTCCACTTCTGAAATCTCTTCATTGGCTTCCAATTCACCACAGAATCCAATATAAACTCCTCCTGTTGACCTACAAAGCTTTTCACTGTCTAGCTCCTTCCTATCTTTCCTCTCTCATCTCACACTATTGCCCCGCTCGTGCTCTTCGCTCCTCTGATGCCATGTTTCTCGCCTGCCCGAGGGTCTCTCCTTCCCTTGCTCGGCTTCGTCCATTTTCTTCCGCTGCCCCTTACGCCTGGAACGCTCTTCCAGAACATTTGCGAACTACAAGTTCAATCTCAGTTTTTAAAGCTCAGCTAAAAACTTTTCTTTTTCCTAAAGCTTTTAAAACTTGATTTTGATCTGACTTTTATACTGTTAGTTTTACTGTATCCTGTGCCTGTTTGGTGCATTCTCTTCCCCTTCATATTGTTTTATTATGATTCTATTAGAATGTAAGCCTATGCGGCAGGGTTTTGCTATTTTATTGTTTTACTCTGTACAGCACCATGTACACTGATGGTGCTATATAAATAAATAAAATAATAATAATAATAATAATAATAATAATAATAATAATAATAATTGACAGGTATCACGGCTAGCATGCTGAGTCCTAGGCTGTATCTTTCACAGGAAATACACACAGCAGTCCAAATACTTTCTCATGACTAATGAGTCGTGTTTTAGGGATGGGTGAGTATTTCATTCAGTTCTTCCTTTCTTTTTATAAGAACTTATCAAAATTAAGAAATTTCTTCATAAATGTAACAGAAAGAAATTGAAATTTCAAAAACTGACATGTTAGTTCATCCAAGCCTTGGGCTTTGCGTGCACAGCTCTTCAGAATCAGGGCTTGAATCCTTGTCTTGGAAAGGGAGAAGGGTGAGGCAAAGGGGAGGATGGTGTACATGCCCCACACTGTGCATGTGACATAGTGTGTGTGTGTGTGTGTGTGTGTGTGTGTGTGTGTACGTGTCATAATGCTTCCTCCTGTGAGGTCTTAGAGTGCTGGGCCAATGAAGGGACAGGCACAGAATGTTGGGAAAGGGGTTGAGAAAAACCAGTT
Organism: Elgaria multicarinata webbii; assembly: GCF_023053635.1. Classification (NCBI taxonomy): domain Eukaryota; kingdom Metazoa; phylum Chordata; class Lepidosauria; order Squamata; family Anguidae; genus Elgaria; species Elgaria multicarinata. Next base: position 111,299,060 of record NC_086178.1, read on the forward strand.
CTTAGAGGGAGAGAAAGTTGAGGAGAAAAAGTTGAAAGGACATCAGAAGGAGAAGAAAGAGAACAATTTTACATCATGTGTTTTGGACCTCAAACTTCAAGAAATGGTAAACAATCTTTTTAAAAAGAACTAATTTTTTTCCATTTTTGCCAGTTTATTTGTAGTGCATTTAATTTAAATGAGTTAAGTTGTTCAAATCGCAAAGGAAATGGGCAAACAATTTTTATCTTATCTTTCTCAGCCTCCATGGCAACATGGGATTTGCACTAGTTTTTGATAATAATTTACCACATGTGCACATTTCTTCATAAATGAGAAGGAAGGAACTTGAGGTTGTTGATTTTAAGTATGTGGGAGAAAGCAAAACTGACTGATTCATCCTCCCCTATGTTCATCACAACTTTTTTCTGCTTTCCTCAAAATGTCTTGGGATATTTCTCCCGAACAAGATGATAGATAAATAATGCTTGTGTCATTCAGAAGTTTGCATCACACACAAACATATTTTAACAAGTAGAATTGGTGATCTATTCCTGTTCTAGTTTTCATCATAAATTGTCATCTATGTGCTGAGAATATTTGTAGCTGGTAGATTTTGCCAGTGCAGATGTTGAATATTTTGTTCAGTCTCTTTTTGGTAAGAAAACTTACCAAAATCCATACATTTCTTAAAAAATGGATCTGAAATAAATTTATGATTTTTTTTACTCCTTCATTGCTCTGTCTCCTTGGGAAACATACTGAACAGTGCATTTCCCCTCCCTTTTTACAGGCTAATGCAGAATTAGGAGGAATTACATTTTTTAATCGCAAGCCTCTTTTCTTGTTTGACACTTTGGAAAGAATCTTAAACTCTTTGTTAGTCCATTAATATTCAGTTTCTTCAATAAATCAAGTCAAATGCCAGAGTAACTGTTTCCTTCATTGCTTCAGAGATATCAGTTTTGGAAACCTTAATTTCCCAAGCGAAAATTCTTCCTTGTCCAAGTTGGAAATCACCCAGCCTTGGATGCAGTGCAGATTGGGAAGCTGCATACATCTGGATCTTCTGCAGTGTGAACTGATTTGGATTAGGACTATGGTTTGGCAGGAGAGTCATTTTATATCTGTGTCTCTGAGGTTCAGGTAGGGGAGGAGCCCAATTTCCTATGCCCCTAGCTCTGGTTCCTGTGACCGCCCCTCTTACCCTTACCTTGTCACTACTATTACTGCCTGCAACATTACTAAATAGTAGTAGTAGTAGTAGTAGTAGCAATAATAATAATAATAATAATAATAATAATAATAATAATAATTTATGTGTGTGTTACCTGCCTCTCCCTCTGGATAGAGGCGGGGTACAACACAAATTCAAACACCATAAAATACATATAATTAAAACATTTAAAACTAATACATTATTAAAAGCAGCACATTATTAAAAAGGCATCTTAATAATGTACTTACATATTTACAATGATGGTTGTAATGCAAACGCATGTACCAATTGCAGTGAGAACCAATCTACCCTGGTGCCTTAGACCATGGAGTCCTGGGTTTACAGCCATTAAGCTCATTTGGGTCAGTTACTTTCTCACAGCCTGGCCTACCTCCCAGGGTTGTTGTGAGGATAAACTGGTCCAGCACTCTGAGGAAAGGGAGGCATGATACGATGGCAGAGGGAAATAGACATTATCTAGTTCCCATTTCCTTTAGGCAAGTGCACCACACGCCTAGTGTGATTAAGAGACAAGGGAGCACATGGCTTTCTCTAAAGCTGGGAACAGGCAGGGGGTCCTCCTGCACCCCTTGCCCCTCTGGAGAACTGCCACAGCATAGCAGGGAAAGGAAGTTGCTTCCTGCATTCCTCACAGTCCATCCCACATTGTCAAGGAGCCCAGGAGGAGGAGAGAGAAGCATTGTGATACGTGGGCTGAGTTCAGACGACACGCTAATCAACGGTTGTTTCCCATTCTGTTCCTATTACCACCACCACCCCAGTTGATTCGTGTGTCTTCCGAACTCAGCTTTTGACTACTGCCACGGTGCTCCAGATGACCTTCATGGACCAAAGAATTGTGGCAGACTAGTTGGACGATGTCCCACTTTCATTGACACAGAAGAAGCTCAGAACACTTACAGCCATTAAAATCTATGGGTTCAGACAATGGGTGAGATGTTTCCAGC